>NC_084481.1:46405398-47876648 GCF_030035675.1 Rhineura floridana
TATAAAAAATGGAAATGGATTGCCTTCAAGTCGATTCCGACTTACGGCAACCTATGAATAGGGTTTTCATGGTAAGCTGTATTCAGAGGGGGTTTACCATTGCCTTCCTCTGAGGCTGAGAGGCAGTGACTGGCCCAAGGTCACCCAGTGAGCTTCATGGCTGTGTGGGGATTCAAACCCTGGTCTCCCAGGCCGTAGTCCAACACCTTAACCACTACACCACACTGGCTCCCAAAGATCCACACCATTAGTTTATATTATTCCTAGAAATCAAGTTTCATCTTCCATTGGTGCAGTTGTAACATTTAAAATGCAGCTATTAACTTCAGTTTCCTAATCTCTAATATTATGCAACTGAATACCAGCTAAGCAAAAAATTCAGACACGACACGTAATAACAGAACAATGAAAGAGAAATATGCCACTATTTCAACCTGTTCCTCTTACAATGTGGGTTGTATCTTTTCAGAGTTCTCAGTGGGAATTGAGGCTGCAAGGAGATGCCTGATGTTGCTCAAGAAGTGCAAGAGCAACTCAGGCCTCTGTGATGCGAGTTGTACTGTGCCCCTACTGAACTATGCTGATTTTTAAAGAGTCTGCCCAGCCTGGGAAATAGGATACTTACTGCTCTCTATACTCTGGCAGACAAATTATGGGATTAGGAGGGTCTGGGAAGCGTGCCATCTTCTGTCATATTTCTCTCTCATCGTTATAGTCCTGTGCAAATTGTTCCTGTGAAGTAGCGTGGGTGGAGTATTAAGATGTAAAGGATAAGACACAGCTTAACATCCTGTAACCAGAACTGCCTCAAAGACCTTCACATCACATATCTTTGAAAATCCTCAGAACTTCAGCATTACAGAGAACTCTGAAGAGAGCCTGAGAGTTCTAACCTTAAAATAAATTGAGTGTTTAGCCCATGCATTAGTCCTTCATAGACCCCTTATTCCTTCCCATTGGGAATCCTAGTAGTACTGCTGTCCTTGTAGGGATGGGAGAGAAATTTGGTTTTCTTTGCATTTCAGTGAAACACTACATAATTCATGCTTCCCAAACAGTACACAAACTGAAACACAGCTATCCTATGAAATTTGCATTTCCCCACATTTTGCAATGCATTTTCTCCAACCAAACACTGTGTACAAAAATAAATATATTTGGGGGAAGTGTGCACAAAAAGTGAATACATTCCTGAAAATAACATGCAAAAATGCATTCTGTTGGGGAAAATATTTGCAAAACTGTCTATAATTAAAACTGCATACAAAAACTGTGCTTATTCAGAGAAATTCACACTAAAATGCTGATTAATTTTCATAATTTCTAAAAATAAAAAATAGCTGCAGAAATATGAATAACTGAAAAGACTGGAAAAACAATAAATGGAGAGAAACCAAAACTGACAGATTCATCCATCTCTACTCCCTTGACAGATAAGCAAAGGAACTCTTATTCTAGTTTCTTTGCAGCTTAAAAGTGTTATAGAAATGGTTAACCTTCTGTGTGGAAGGAGAGCTAGATGATGTCATCAGGAGTTAGTATAAATAAAGTATTCGGAAAAGATCTGTTTTGTTAAGAATGCAGATAAGAAATGTGCTACTTCCTCCTGGCAAATGGCCAGGCTAAGCACACTTCACAGGAAGTTCTACTGAAATCAATGAAATGTACTTCCAAGAAACTGTGTTGTGGATGAGGACGAAAGGGTGGTAGTAGCTAGTCAGAGAATGGTGACAGGGATGGGTTGTACTGTGGGCAAATGGCATAAGGACGGTGTAAAAATGAGACCTCTCCAGGGAGTAGAGGTTTTTAGAATCTTACTGTAATCTTCTTTTACATGGTGAATTTCAAGTTGATTCAAAATAAAATCTGGTACCATGTATTTCAAAATGATATTCTCATTGAAATCTATGTCATAATATAAGTTGATAATATACATTTTGATAGATAAAATAAATTTGATTGGCAGTGCATGAATTCATGGAGGATGTTTTGTCTTTTACAGGTATTTCAATACTAAAAAAGAAATGTCTTCAAATAACAATGCAAAGGGGAACAAGTAAGTTTAGCTGGTTACTCTTCCAGCAGGATGATTGCTGGACCCATTCATTAAATTTTCCAGGGTCATGGTGGCAAAGTGAGTGAATTTGCTACCACAATAGTGTTGGTGGCCAGCAATTTAGATAGCTTTAAAATGGGATTAGACAAATTCATGGTGGACAGGGCTAATAATTAGCTGTAAACTATATCCAGGATCAGAGACAGCATGACTTTGAATTACTAATTGGTGAGGAACAACAGTGTGAGAAGGCTGTTGCCCTCATGTCCTGCTTGCAGGCTCCCCATATGCATCTGGTTGGCCACTGTGGGAAACCGGATGCTGGGTTAGCTGGGCCTTTGTACTGATCTAGCAGAGCTCTTCTGTAACAAGAAAGTTTAACATGCCAATCCAAAGAGCTAAAACCCTAGTATTAACCTATTTCTAGAAACTCCCCACTCATGTACCTCATCTTCCATATCATCATGCCACTGTGTAATATAGGCATTTACCATGGTGTGCATGCAGCCAACCACTCAGTACCATTGTCACCTGTATCATTCTGCCAAGTGGTAAAAAGAGTTTTTCTACTTCCCTTCTTCCTCATATTTTTGCTCAAGTGCAGAAGAATCACTTTATCACTGGGCAGGACAGTACAGATTTCCATAGGCGTGTAATGTGTGATAAATTCTGTCAGAATGAGTTACCCACAACAGCAACAACATATTGGGTTTCAATGCACATATTGATGCCATGCAAGTATATGGGTGGTTCAGTGATAGCAACAGTAAATCACAGCTTGTAACCCTTCAGGTAGCACACACTAATCCATCAGATTAGGCTCTTAGCCTCTCCCATCACTGAATCAACTTGGGTCATTGTTCCAAGAACCTCATTCCCTTCTGCAGTGTGCTTAATCTTCTTCTCACCTATACTTCAGGCACCTTCCCGGACTGCAGTAGGGGACTAAAATAGGGTCCATCCACAGCTCATTATAAATAACAATGTTCTCTTTTAATTAAAAAAGAAAATATCTTCTTTCATAGGCTATGAAAATTAGATAAATGGCATAATACTACACTTTAATATTTTATATTTGCAAATGTTTTATTATTAAGCCAGTCAATATCTATTACATGAGAGGGGCCTATGAAATATGCTTCTGTAATCAGGCATCTGTAAAATACTGCTTAGGACATGCAATGAAACTGGGTTTCTCAGGAATCCAGTGAGCTTCTCAAGATCCTAGAAAATTCTTGACTACTGGCTTGGATTGTGTGTTGTCTACTATATGAAGTTCCGAATTCAATGTAGCAAAGTAGAACAGATATTTTATTAATAAGCAAACACACATACATGTACAACATCAATCAACTGAATTCTCAACTTTTCTGACAAAGCGGACAAGCTTGCTCTGAAGATTCTGTTCACCTTAAAGATACAGTAACATATATTATCACAATTTCCCCTTACACACAGACTTGATTTTTTAAATATATATATACTATAACATCTTAAGCTAACTACCTAAATCAGATGTTTCATGCATCATAGTCAATTAATTATTTTGGTGGGACTCTGATGTGTGTAGAACGTTATAACTCATATTCTTGTCTTTCCATTGTATCTTGTTGGTCTCTAACCTCTTTTGCAACATCATCTTAAAATAATGTGGTGCTACTTGCTTTGTAACTGTTGCTTCCTTACTCCAGCATTTACCATTATGCAGTCTTACTCTATCATTTTTATGCAATGGTGGTAATATCTTTGCTGCTCTATCATAGTATATTTCTTCTTACTTGCCCCCTTAAAATTCTCCTTATTTATTTGATCATAACACCCCATATCACCAACCATCAACAACCAAGTATGAAGCCCCCTATTGAACAGCAACTCTGAAGGAGATCCATATTCTAAAGGTGCTGCCCTGTCATTTAATAAAGCTAAGCAAACATCAGTATTTGTTTGTTTTGCTTTAAATAGTATTCATTTAATTATTTTGACACCATTCTCTACCAATCCATTCACCTGAGGATATCCTGGACAAGACATTGCATGCCTAAATTCATAATGAGAAGCAAAATTTCTGAATTCCTGACAACTAAATTGTGATCCATCTGTCATAAGAGTCTGTGAAATACCAGGTCTTGCAAAAACAGCTTTCAACTTACCTATGACATATTTTGCAGTCAGATTATTTCACTCACGTATCTCTGGATAATGTGCCTAGTAGTCAAAAAGAAGTAAAAATGGAGTCCTTAAGATTCCAACAAATCCATTCCCATTTAGACCCCAGACTTTAATAATCCATATTAATAGTCATCAGCAGTTTTACTTGACTATCCTGATATTTATGGTAAAGTTCACAATCTTTTACAAAAGGTTCTATATTACAGTTCAAATCAGGCCAATAAATAACTGTTTGAGCTCTGCACTTACACTTTCTAGTATCTAAATGCCCTTTGTGAATACACTGTAGCATCTCATATATCAAAGAGTGAGGAATGACCACTCTTAGACTTTTAAGGAATACACTTCAATAGCAGATAAATCAGATAAAACCTATTGTATGGATTTGATACTTCCTTCAAATACAATGTTCACCCTGAAAAGACTCCATCACAGTCAATTCCTATACCTTTCAAAAGATTTGGAAATAAATCCTCAATTTTCTGACCATGCACCGAACTCACAGCAATGCCTTACATCCAATTCAGCATTAAGTAAGTAACCCATCAGTATAAGGATTTCAGCTTGCAGGATTTCCCCCCTCTCCTTCCCCCACACTCTCTCCAAATCTGCTCAAGACATTAAGGAAACCTTCAGCTATCTGAAAATTCACATTTAAAAAATTGTTCCCCACACAAACTAGTAACTAACAACACTGGTCCACTTCAGTAGCATTTCCACTGTATGAATTACAAAATAACAGAAGAATTTTATATGTTTTCAGTGAGTCCCTTTAAACACTCAAGTCCTGTTTCAGTAACAATTTTTGTCTGCCCCCCCATCCAATAAAAATGTTTATTCAAATGGAAATAAAATGGAAATAAAAGTTGCATTTCTATCTAAATCTATAGTCTAGATCAAAGTAGATTTTGACTTCTCTATGACCCCCCAAGAGGGCATTCTCTTCCTCCAGTTCCTTTAGCAATCCCTGCTGTTTATCCCGATGAGCCATTGTAATCCTGTCTCCCTGCAAGCACAGCTCATCATCCACTGTACTAGTGAATTTCTGCTTGCAAACACTTGCAAAATAATGGCATTCCTTACAACAAAAACATGTGACACCTTAGGCTGGACAGCTTCTTGAACTATGCATTCCATTACGCTATCTACAGAGAGCAAATCCAGGTGACTGAAACTTTTTAAACAACTGCCTGATCTTTTCTGCAGCCTCTTCAGCTTTGATTCTTCCACCACTCTGAAGCTTTGCTGGTGTAATTCTGCTGCTTACAAAAAAAGACAGAGTCACAGGAACCAAATGAAGAATAATATTGAGTGAATAAACAAAATAAACAAAGGTCACCAAAATATTGACAAATACTGAAATAGTCCAAACAATGCAGTACAAGTAGAAAATTAAATTATTTAACAGCTATACACAAGACTGAAAATATATAAACAGTATAGCACATGCGGACGACAAAACAATTATCCAGTAAATATAGGACGAGATCTCCTGGATTGAAATTCATTTCACTGCTTCTTCAACTAATGGAGAATACATATGAATGGCAGCTAAAGATCCATAAATGCCTCAATATCCTTGTGAATATTTCTTCCTTTCAGGGAAACATCAATATCATAAACCCTATTGCACTTTGTTGGATGCTCTTGTGCATCTGAATGCAATAAAAAAGGTTATAATTCCAATTGATGTAGTCAAATGATGAAGATTTTTCAATCATCAACAGGGGTGAATATATGAAACCTGCTCATTGGGAACCTCTTCTCTGTTTTCTGTTGTAATTCTGCTCCTTGACATAACTGCATAGCTCTATCCAATGTCAAGTCAGACTCCTCCAACAAATATCTTTCCAATATTTATGACCAATTTCTTTCGTTATTAATTATTTGATTTATATCCTGCCCTTCCTCCCAACAGGAGCCCTTGGCTCTCCAAAAAGGCAAGTCAGACGTATTATTATTATTAGTCCATTTTTGCTCTTAAATCTGAAAGAAACATTTCAAACGTTTGCTGATCCCTTGATCTAAATTTATATCTTTCCGCTATTGCATTACTTTTAGGAAGACAGTACTTTTCAAACTTTTCCACCACTGCCTGGTACAGACGACTCAAAGAAATAATACAAGTTTACTGCTTCAGTAAACTTTATGAAATATAGCTGTTTTCTGTCCATCTGGCTTATCATCTGACTGCATTGTTGTTGTTATGTGCCTTCAAGTCGACTACGACTTATGGCGACCCTATGAATCAGTGACCTCCAAGAGCATCTGTCATGAACCACCCTGTTCAGATCTTGTAAGTTCAGGTCTGTGGCTTCCTTTATGGAATCAATCCATCTCTTGTTTGGCCTTCCTCTTTTTCTACTTCCTTCTGTTTTTCCAAGCATTATTATCTTTTCTAATGAATGTCTTCTCATTATGTGTCCAAAGTATGATAACCTCAGTTTCATCATTTTAGCTTCTAGTGATAGTTCTGGTTTAATTTGTTCTAACACCCAATTATTTGTCTTTTTTGCAGTCCACGGTATCCGCAAAGCTCTTATCCAACACCACATTTCAAATGCATTGATTTTTCTCTTATCAGCTTTTTTCACTGTCCAACTTTCACATCCATACATAGAGATCAGAAATGCCATGGTCTAAATGATCCTGACTTTAGTGTTCAGTGATACATCCTTACATTTGAGGACCTTTTCTAGTTCTCTCACAGCTGCCCTCCCCAGTCCTAGCCTTCTTCTGATTTCTTGACTATTGTCTCCATTTTGGTTAATGATTGTGCCAAGATATTGATAATCCTTGACAAGTTCAATGTCCTCATTGTCAACTGTGAAGTTGCATAAATCTTCTGTTGTCATTACTTTAGTCTTTTTGACGTTCAGCTGCAGTCCTGCTTTTGTGCTTTCCTCTTTAACTTTCATGAGCATTCGTTTCAAATCATTACTGGTTTCTGCTAGTAGTATGGTATTGTCTGCATATCTTAAATTATTGATATTTCTCCCTCCAATTTTCACACCTCCTTCTTGTTGGTCCAGTCCTGCTTTCCGTATGATATGTTCTGCATATAGATTAAATAAATAGGGTGATAAAATACACCCCTGTCTCACACCCTTTCCGATGGGGAATCAATCGGTTTCTCCATCTTCTGTCCTTACAGTAGCCTCTTGTGCAGAATATAGGTTGCACATCAGGACAATCAGATGCTGGGGCACCCCCATTTCTTTTAAAGCATTCCATAGTTTTTCATGATCTACATAACCAAATGTTTGCTGTGATCTATAAAGCACAGGGTGATTTTCTTCGAAATTCCTTGGTCCGTTCCATTATCCAACGTATATTTGCAATATGATCTCTGGTGCCTCTTCCCTTTCTAAATCCAGCTTGGACGTCTGACATTTCTCGCTCCATATATGGTAAGAGCCTTTGTTGTAGAATCTTGAGCATTGCATGGGATATTAAGTCAATAGTTCAATAATTACTGCATTCCCTGGGATCCCCTTTCTTTGGAATTGGGATGTATATTGAACGTTTCCAGTCTTTGGGCGATTGTTTAGTTTTCCATATTTGCTGACAAATTTTTGTCAAAATTTGGACTGATTCAGTCTCAGTAGCTTGCAGCAACTCTATTGGTATGCCATCTATTCCTGGTGATTTGTTTCTTCCAAGTATTTTAAGAGCAGCTTTCACCTCGCATTCTAAAATTTCTGGTTCTTCATCATATGGTTCCTCCGTGAATGAATCTGTCATCCTGGCATCTCTTTTATAGAGTTCTTCAGTGTATTGCTTCCATCTTCCTTTTATTTCATCTCGGTCAGTAAGTGTATTCTCCTGTTGATTATTCAACATCCCTACTCTTGGTTTAAATTTCCCTTTCATTTCTCTAATCTTTTGGAACAGGGCTCTTGTTCTACCCTTTTTGTTGTCCTCTTCTATTTCTATACAGTAACTATTGTAATAGTTCTCTTTGTCCCTACGTACTAGTCGCTGTATTGTTGCATTTAGGGTTCTGACTGTGTTTCTATCTCCTTTTGCTTTTGCTTTCCTTCTCTCTTTAACCATTTGAAGAGTTTCTTCAGTCATCCATTGGGGTCTTTCTCTCTTTTTAACTAGAGGTATTGTCTTTTTGCATTCTTCTCTGATAATGTCTCTGACTTCATTCCATAGTTCTTCTGGTTCTTTGTCAACTAAGTTTAAAGCCTCAAACCTGTTCCTTATTTGATCTTTATATGCTTCTGGGATGTTATTTAAATTGTATTTTGGCATTATGATTGCTTTGTTGGTCTTCTTTAGCTTTACTCTGATTTTCGATACGACCAGTTCATGATCTGTACCGCAGTCTGCTCCTGGTCTTTTTTTTGCAGAAAGTATGGAACTTCTCCACCTTCTGCTAGCAATTATATAATCATATTTGACTGCATAGCCAACAAGAAAATCTGAAACTCCTGCTTAAATCACTTCTGTTTTTCAGCTGCCTCATGTGACAGATGTATAGGACATGGAGCCCTCAAATATTCAATTTTACCTTCATACAATGTTTTTCACTCCTGGTACTATGTGTTGTCTTCCATATGAAGTTCCAACTTCACTGTAGTAATTTAGAATAGATACTTAATTAATAACCAAGCACACATATATACACACAACATCAACCAATTGAACTTAACCTTTAACTGACAAACCTGACAGGCTTGCTCTTAAGATTCTTTTCATCTTAAAGATACAAAGTATATGGATATTGTTCATGTATTTTGCTTTGTAAATTAATCTGAGTTTTTTTTATTGTACCTTGTGTATTCTATTGTAAACTGCTTTGAGATCTGTCAGATAGTAAGCAGTTTATAAATGGAAATATAAATAAAATAAATAAATACAGTAGCATGTATCATCACAGATTGAATATGTTAATGGGGGGGGAGCAGGGGTTGGTGGTGGTACGATGGAGCTGCCTTTACTCCCAGCCAATCTTTTGGGTCTATAAAGAGGCTCTTCAATCATCTGGACAATCCAGCAAAGTGATCTGATTTCTAGTGTATCTGAAACAAACAACAAAATGCAACCTTTATAAATCCACACATTGTACTTTCTTTAAAGGACATCAGACGAAAATAAGAATGAAATTCGAGTTGGCTTCTTTCAGCTGGTAATAAAATTCTTTTGCAACATTTCATATATATGGCATGGTACTTTAGATTGGGGTGGTCATACTTCCACCCTATGGGAACAACTTTTTTATTATTATTATTTATTTCTATTACTACTAATACTAGAACTCTGAGGTCCACTAACTGGAGCCCAGGTGCAAATGGTGGTGCCTGCAGACAGACATACGCTAAGGACCACACTATAGTATATTTAGATGCATAGTAGACAGCTACATATCTTGTTTTTCCTAAATTAATAATGGGGGAACATGGGTCTTACTGTGAAGGTAGCACATGGGAAGGGAAGGTGTATCTCTTCACCTTCCCACTGATGGTGCCAGTGGGGACTGTTTCTAAGGCTTCTAACCCTGCGTGGTGGGGTGATCTCCATTCCAATTTTGATGGGTAAGTGAAGAGACAAGCCTCTCATACACTATGAAGAGTGAAAATTGGGCTCTTCCATCCCTGTAAGTAGTTAAGGAAAAGCAAGATACATTGCTGGCTGCTATGTATTTAAGCACAAATCTAGTTAGGTCCTAGGAATTAAGAAACAGGGTATGTCTGATCACATATTCATCCCAGGAATTTGTTTTCGGTACCAGAACAGAAAGCACATTATTTTAAAAACAAACAAAACTTGTTAAATGTTAAGCAGTTGGGAGACCAATAGATTAATCACCTGGGACAGCTCCTCAAAAGTTGGATTCCACTGCCCCACTGACATGAAGTCACCAGCCGCCGGTGGGAGTCAGAAACCCTTGCCAATACTTTCATTCACTGAGACATCTACCATTAGATTCCAGTCTGCCTTCTGCCCGACCCACTCTAGATCAGTGAAGTGAACTCTTCTGGCAAAATTACTGTGTTGCTGCCAATCAAACAAACTTCTAGAGATTCAGAATGTCAGTAATTTTTCCAGGTATTGACCAATAGGACCCCTTTGTTCTAATTATCTGTTCAGAGCAGTGCAGCCCAGTCCATGAAGGCAAATGGGGCACTGCCCCACCAATCTCAGCATGCCTTCAGCCAGCCTCCACCTGCCACCCTTCCTACTTACAACCAGTCCAGGGGGTGGCCCTGGCTGTCAGCTTTCTTCTCCCCCTTAGTCTCAGTCTTGGCCCCTTGTAGAATTCAGGAGCTGATGGGGGCAAAACTAGAATGAGTTGGCTTCACCTACTGTCTAGCTCTGGCTCCACCTATTCTTTGGGCTCCCTGCCTTTCACCCTGCTAGTCGCAATGGGAACCATCCACCACTGTTTCTGGGGATATTAAATTTATTTTGAAGGTCACATGCTGCTATCTATATGAAAAAACATAATCTCCATCACTAGGAAGGCACAATAGACATCCCAAGAAGGAATGGTGGAGCCTAGCATTACACAGGATGAAATCCAGTACTACAGTTCTGCACATGGAGTTGCTCTTAATCCAGTGGAGGTGTCAGCTAATGTAAGAGAACGAGAGGGGATTTTCACTGATTTTTGCCTTTCCTCTGCAATCCTTGTGCCATCCACACAGATTACTGCAGGGAGGGTGCAGCAGGAAGGTGGAATTAGCAAAAATCATTTCCTCTTACTTTAACCAATGCCTCCATTGGATCAAAGCAGTTCTGGATCCACAGCAGCCTTGGATTTCAACCATTGTTAGTAAAAACAATGAACCTTTAATACACAAATGAAAACATTTCTTGTTAAGACTTTTAAACTGTTTTTCCCTTATAGTTTAGATTTGCTTCTTCATCTGAGATACTAATAATGGTTTGGGGTGGCATCTGTGCCACTCTTCATGGAGTCGCCCAGCCAGCCATGTTGCTTGTCTTTGGGATAATGACAGACACGTTTATTCAATATGACATTGAGAGACAAGAGCTTAGCGATCCAAACAAAGCATGTGTGAATAACACTATAGTGTGGATCAACAATTCCCATCACCAAAATGACAGTAATTCATCAATGAGTTGCGGGTACGTGAACAAAAGATTTTATTTCCTCCATGTTATTAAATGCCATTGGCTGCAATCTTCTGCATTCTTGCACAGAAGAGAAACCAACTGATCTTCTATCTAAGGCTACCATCCTGCCCTCACTTACTTGTGATTACCCCATTGAAGTCAATGAGTATGAGCATATGAAACTGGGTGTTGGATTTGCAGCTACTGGGAGGAAGGGTGGGATATAAAACAAGCAAACAAATAAATAAATAATCATTATAGCAAATTTCATATATTAAATAATGGTCCTCGCCCATTTCCTATCTCAGTTGGATTAATGTTGCCTCCTCTCCAGAACTGGAGATGTTGCTACTTGCTCATTGGGTGCTAATTGCTTGTTTTAAACTATGCACACATGACCATTGAGTCTAGTCAGCTTTACCAACTGTCAGCTCAAGCCAGAATGTGTAAAAATCGAAATTCTTCAGTCATTTTTTCAGGTTTGCCTTGTCCTTCTCTGGTTTTGTAGAAGTAAAAAGGATACATCTTGACTTTTGATATTTATAGCTGTTGTGCACAATTACTCACAGTATATCACACAAAGGTAAATAAAGTTTCCTTTGGCTTCAAGATCTGCAACTGCAACTCACAAATTGATAATAGTAGCGTACTTGGGTTTCAGGGACAAAAATTACTGAACTAAACTTAAGGTAGACTTGACTTGTCTCACCTAAGCAGCTTTTCTGGCTGTGGTTCAAATTTAGCACTTTTATGCATGTTTACACAGAAGTCCCACTAAATTCAGTAGAGCTTGCTTCCAGGTCAATGCGCAGAGGATTGCAGCCTTAGTTTTTTAGATATATTTTATATTACTTGGCATCTTCCACAAGGAAATAGTTTGAAACTGGATCATTTTATGCAAATTCTGATCAATATTTAATCTTCATTCGTTGTTTTGCCCTTGCTGAATTATACATCATTCAAAGCTGTTAGTAAATTATATTAATGGAGAACACGGTGGATCTATTTTGTCAGAATAATTGTCTACTACTATCATTTTTTGATTGTGAGTTCTGTGTTTTCACTGTAATCCCTTGCTATGAATTGGTCTGTCCTCTCTAAGTTCATACCCAAATATTGACTGAGCAAAAGAACAATGTGGAAGTAAGTTCATCTAGCTGCAAGTGAAGTTCCATTATTTCTGATTTTAAATCAGCACACATATAAATGCAAGATGGGTTGATTCAATAAGGTCATAAATCTTGATTATATCTTGTTTAATTATTTCTTTTTTTTTAATAGGTTGCTGGACATTGAAAGGGAAATGACCTATTTTGCAAGTTACTATGGAGGAATCGGCTGTGCCGTCTTTATGCTTGGACATTTCCAAGTCAGTGTTACTATTTACTTCCTTATGTGGTTTTCCAGAATAGAAAACAATCTCATTATTTAACTCTCAAGGTGGATGTGTATTATAAGATTATCAATCAAGTCCTTGTCGTCATAATAAATCTGTAAATCAGCATGTAAGCTAGACTATCTGCACCACATTAACCATTCTCTCCACATTGGGTTTGTGAAGCAAGAAGATTCTTATGTCAAAAACAAAACAATTATTGATTGATATAACTGTTAGATATCAGAAAATATTGGGCACAATCCAACCATTGTGCATAGATATTTCCCATAGATTTGATAAAGCCCCACTTTCCTCCTCCCTGACCTACACATATTTGGGCTGAGCAGTAGGTGATTACAGGGAGCAGGAGATTTGTGTCTGCCTCCTGTATCCACATCCAGCCCTCCTCTGTCCTTTGATACAAGCTTAGAGCATGACTAACTTGCACCAAACAGAGACTGAGTATTTATTTATAAGAACACTTATGTACCACCTGTGGCCCTAAAAAAGAGTTCCCAGGATGCCTTATAACAATTGAATATCTTTTTAAAAAATATTAATTAACTAGGGGTTGCCCCCCGCTTGCTTTGCTTGCCAACCCTGCCTACACTCACCAAACTTCCCTCACTCCTCACTAACCCCAACTCCACCCTATGGTAACCCTTAGACCTTCCCCTTTCACCTCCTGCAACTGCTAAACTCCCTCCCTTTCCCGTCTTTAGACCTTGCTAAGCCCCCCTTCCCCCTGACCTTTAGACCACACAGCCTGGAGATCAAGCAAGGAAGCAAATGACTGAGGGGAGGCCAGCGAGTGGGCAGCAGTGGTAGTGGCCTGGGCAAGCCACAGATCTGGCTCCTGGTAGGCCTTACTGTAAGGGCCCTCCATGAAGTGGGTCAACCAGTCCATCACCAGCAACCGCCAAGTGCTGCTGCCCATGTGTTCTTGTGTTCGGTCTCCTCCCCTTGGCTCAGTCATGCTGCAATTCACAGCACTCATTTGCTTTCTTGCCACCCCCCACCTCCCCACCACCACCACACCCCCAGACACCCACACTCCCCACCCTAACCTGCTTGCCTTGGCTGTTGTTCTGCTGCCCTCCTGCCCAGGCTGCAGCCGTCACCACTGCGTAGCCCACTTGTTCATTCACTCTCTCACCACCCACTGACCCTCACCCCCAGGAACCCCCAGTCACCACCCCAACCCACTTGCCTCAGCTGTTGTGCTGCTGCTATCCTGAACATCCTATAGCCAGTCAGCCGTCTTTGCATCTTGCTGCCCTGCCGCCACCCCCACCCTCAATGTCACACTGCGTGACATCATGATGGTATGATAGCATAACACCTAACATTAGAAATAGCCAAGGTAAAACAAACAAAACAAGTCCAAGAGCAAACAAGATTAAGAACTTCAAAAAACTTGGTGGAACAAAACTGTCTCAAGCAGACCACAAAAAAGGAGCCAACCTCTCTTCCCCAAAGTTGGGGCACAGTCACAGGGAGTTTCACAGTTGGGGTGCAGGCATGAAAAAGACCCTGCCTTGCATTCCCCTGCATCCCTCCCATTTCTCCTAACTTCCTGTGGACATCTGTGATGGGAGAAAGTGAGAATCCTGCATATGTAAGTACGGCAGCCATAGGTGATTGGATCATGTCCACTGTGTTTATATCTTGGGTACTCTAAAACAATGGTTATGCTGCTATTACATAGGGTCTATACAAAGCCTACTTATGTACTTGTCTATTAGGGATGGAGGAGAAATTCTTCAATTCGCATTTAAATCCAAATCTATCAAATTTGCACTTTCCAAAACATTATGAGAACAGAAACGCAGACATCCTTCAAAATTCACATTTATCCAAATTTTGCAATGCAATTCTCTAATCAACCAGTGTTTACAAAAGTGCATACATTAGGGGGAAATGTGCACAAAAAACAATATATTAGTGAAAATAACATACAAAAATGCATTATATTAGAATTTGCTTGCAGAAACATGTACATTAGTCAAAACTGCATATCAAATGTGTTTATTAGGATAAATTCAAACAAGAATGCTGAAGATTTTTTTTTAAATAGCAAATTTCTGCCGCACCCAGGGACCATGTAGCAATCTGCCCATAAATCATACAGCTTCAGAAGTGGTTTTGACATTGGGTTCTTCAGTGTCAAGATCAGTAATAACCGACAAGGTTCCCTATAGGGTGTATTCTCACCCGTGGAGAGGTCCAACCACCTGGGTTGCACCATGTCTTAAATGAATTTGTTCCCTAGAATACTTTGCTATGTGCAGTGGCTCCTTGAAAGACAATTTCATGTGGAAAGGTTTCTCTGGAAGTAGAAAGCTTGGAAACCACAGTATGTTACCTGACTCCTGTCACAAGCACATAAAGAACCCTATGTTATATATTTTCTGTTCCTGGTTATACCCAGGCAATTTCCACTAATGTTCTGAGTGTGACTGTTCCTGCCAATGTGGTATAACTGTGGAAGATGCTTGAATCAGTTTATAAAGCTTATGCAGGGTTATTATAGAGAGAAGTCATATTAATCAGTGCCAAGTATAGTTGAAACTAGAATATATTCCGTTTAGCTGGCGGTGCTGTCAACTTCTGCATTATGATTTAGCAGTTGCTGGAAGGTTGTTTTTCTTTTAATTGTGGCTCTTCCCCACCCCCCTTGGTTTTGTCTTTGCAGATCTGCTTATGGGTAATCTCAGCCGCTCGGCAGACACAACAAATCAGAAAAGCCTATTTCAGGAAAGTAATGAGGATGGATATAGGCTGGTTTGATTGTACATCAGTGGGAGAACTCAATACACGGATTTCTGAGTGAGTAATCTGGGACATCCATTGATGGATGATGCCAGCATGTTTTTAAGATATTGCATGCTAATGAGCATTTGTGTAAGTTTGGGGGTGGTGGGGAGTGGGGATAGCATCAATTACTTGTACCAGACTTGGATTTGACTCTAAGCAGCTGCTGGGACTTTTGCTAGGGATAAACAAGAAATTTGGTTCGAATTTGTACTTCTCAAAACAATATGTGAATCAAAATGTAGCTACCTTTCAAAATTCACACTTCTCTGCATTTTGCAATGCAGCTCTCCAACCACAAACTGTGAACAAAAAATGCATATATTAGGGGAAAGTGTGGGTTAAAAAGGCATGTAGTAGTGAAAATAACATACAAAGATGCATTATATTGGGGAATATTGCTTGGAAAAAATGTGTGAATTAGGCAAAATAACATGCAAACATGTCTATGTTAAGAGAAATGCACACTAAAATGATGATGACTTTCCATTAGAACTTTAAAAACAATAATTGCAAACTGATGCAGAAATGTGGCAGATTTGTCCATCCTTAGTTGTTGCTGACTATAACAGATATTAAAGGGATGGAAGGTAACACTATTATTTCTGCTTCAGCCTCTACCACCTACCATTTGGGAACCATCAGTTTGCATGTATGTTCAAAAAGATGTACATAAACTTGGTAGCAGAGGCTTAGTGGCAGGTAGAAAGAAGCAGACACAAGCCTTCTGGCAGGAGTATCACATATACATTATTCTAAGTCACCAAAGATTTCTAAGGTTGCACCAGCCTTCCCCAACCTGGTGCCCTCCAGATGTTATAGCTGTAGTCCAAAACATACGGAGGATAGCCAGTTTGGGGAAGGCTGGGTTGCACCATCACCTGGCTTGCCATCAACTTGGTGGTGCTTGATGAGTATGTCTTTTTTCTTTTAAGTGACCATGCCAGTGTTTCTTTATCTTCCTTTTCCATGTCTGAAACATAACACAACCAGTCCCCCAACTTATAGGGAGAATCAGGGAGGAGGGAGGAGAAGAAGGGTAAGCACAGATTTGTTGGCAAGAGTGGGATGGTGCACAGAACAAGTTATCTGTCCCAGAACACCATGAGCCGATTGCCTGACCTGAATCTAAGAGGAAGTCTTGTGTACCTTGAACCTAAGTCCCAAAATGTCTGAACAGAAGAATGAACGGATCAATACCTAATGAGACCAATTGCTGTCATCAAGATTTCTCCAGTGTAGAAACAAATTTAAATGCACATTTGGAATTGTAATGGGGGCAAAATGCAACTGCTGCTTCAACTTTTCTTGTTCTCCACAGTGACATAAATAAAATAAATGATGCTATTGCTGATCAAGTAGCAGTCTTTATCCAGCGCTTCACCACCTTTGTTAGTGGATTCCTGTTAGGATTTGTCAGAGGCTGGAAGCTGACCTTGGTTATTATCTCAATCAGTCCATTAATTGGGATTGGAGCAGGAATGATTGGCCTGGTATGGAACTATTATTATCATTATTAAAATTTATATCTTGCTCTTCCTCCGGAAAGGGCCCAGCGTGGCAAACACATCAACAAAACAATTTTGAAAATGACTTTCAAAAAGAGCTAAAATCATTCTAAAACCAGTCACAGTTAAAAACATTCTTTCATCCGATTTCCAGGTTGACAGGGACTGTCTCCTTCAGCAATCAAATGCCTGGGTAAAAAGGAATGTTTTCAAATTATTTATTTATTTATTTATTTGTTAAATTTATATACCGCCCGACTAGCAATAGCTCTCTCAATAATGAGGGAGACAGATGTACTTTACCAGATGAACAATGCCATTCATATCTACATAAGGCTATTTTATGGGGAACTATGAAAAGATTCTGAAGTTATTGGCCATACCAGAAAATAACTCTACAGAACATGATAAAGCCATTTGCTATGGGGTTAAAAAAAAAACTATTCAATTACCATCTATTTCACTATTCTCCAACAGTGCTATTTTTCATGATTCTCCAACAGTGGTTCCTATAATCAAACTAAGATTGGAGAGCCTCAGTGAAACCAATTGGAATTCTGCTGTTGACTTCAGTGGGATGTGGATTGTGTCCTGAATGTTAGTTTTACACATAGGTGACCACGTCAAGCATCTGAAAAAGTGGGAACTGGCATGCAATAACTTATACCTCAATACATTAGGTTAGCCTTCCCAAACTTGCACAATATCAATATTTTACACAGCTAATCTTAGAGTATAGTAGAATATGATGATGTTGCCTAAAATGCACTTATATTGTACTATATATGCCAACCTGATCTATTGTATAAGCTGTTTAGCACATAAGAGTATGAGCAGGTGAAGTGAGCAAAAACTATGAATGTGCTATATAATTGCTATATAATAACCCAGTGTGACAGCAAGGAATCTGTGCAACCCAAAGAAGAAAAACCTTTCCTGCCTGAATGAATCTTCTTACTGATTTTTTTTTTTTGTAGGCTGTGGCAAAGCTGACAGGTCGAGAATTAAAAGCTTATGCAAAAGCTGGTGCTGTGGCCGATGAAGTGCTCTCATCCATCAGAACAGTGGCTGCTTTTGGAGGGGAAAGAAAAGAAGTTGAAAGGTCAGTTCATATATCATGGCTGATTCAGAGACTTAAACAAATTTAAAGAACAATAGCTGATATTTCAAGAACAAAACATAGGGAGGGACCTGAAACCTCCTCTTTGCTGTTGTTTAGATCAACACCATCCATCACCCCAAGCACTTTCCCCCTAGCTGGGATTGAACCTGGGCCTTTCAGCATGCAGAGCATGCTGTCTGCCACTAACAGTGTTCATGTAACATACAAGTATTCCTCTCTTGCAATAATTGACATCAACCCCAAACATTTGCTCCATTTATTTCCAAATGCACTTCTTGAATGTTCCTTTTGTTCTTTCCACAGATATGACAAAAACCTAGTGTTTGCCCAAAACTGGGGAATTAGAAAGGGAATAATAATGGGATTTTTCACTGGTTACATCTGGTGTATCATTTTCCTGTGTTATGCAGTAGCATTCTGGTATGGATCAAAACTGGTCCTTGAGGAAGAGGAGTACTCACCTGGCACACTGTTACAGGTAAGGCTTTTTTATGCTTTCCCTCATTTATGCTTCTGGCCAGCTCACTGCTTTGACATAGCAGGTGACTGCTTTATAAATTATTAAATCTGACTTTGTGTGCATGTCAGAAAACAATCCTTTTGCATTCAAGAATGGGTGATTGACCTGTGTTGATAACATTGCTGTTGTTACTAGAAACTAAACTATTGGCTTGTACTGTAAATGAAAAACTGCAAATAGAAGTCGACCTAGAGAAGTGGGCTTTCTCACCCCCCTTCTTCCTGCTGTAGTAACCTGTGCCCCCCACAAAGTCATTCCTGAGGGCTGGGGGGCACCCTGGAATGCTGTAGGGGAGGCATGAGAAACCTGTGGCTCTCCAATTGTTGTTGAACTACAACTCCCACAATTCCTGACCATTGCCTATGCTGACTGTTGCTGATTTGGAGTTGGAGTCCAACAACGTGTGTGTGTGTGTGTGTGTGTGTGTGTGTGTGTGTGTATACAGATTCCCTACCCCTGGTATAAGGAAGGATCAGGAAATTCCCCCTTCTTGAATGAATTGGAGAACTGTTCTGCTCACTCTAGGCACTATTGGATCCAAGTCACTATGATGTACAGAATTAGAAAGTCACTTTAAAATCTCTGTTTGGGGATTTTTTTTTTTTTTGCAATTTAATCTTTAATGAGCGGAGCCTGCAATGTAATGTTGCAGTGTATTCCTCATCTTCTAATAGGAGAGCTTCTGTTTCAGTGTCCCAGCCGGCCAGTTGAAAAGTATAATGAAGAGGATATACAGGCGGGCCCCGCTTATACGACAGGTTCCATTCCGGACTGCCACTGAAAAGCGGAAACCGCCGAAAAGCGGAACTTATAGACAATAATGGTGCACATTGTGCGAAAATGACGCAAAAATGGCGCACGACGAGAAAAAACGCCGTAAAAGCGGAACAAGCGCCTTAAAGCGGGGACATTCCGCATTTGCGCAATGCCGCATTAGCAGAACGCCAAAAAGCAAAGCGCCGTAAAGCGGAGCCCACCTGTATAACAACAGTAACTTTAATATAAAACAGTTTATAGAGGGAACAAACTCTACGGCATGGTGCTGCTTGTAATGTATAACTAAAACTGCACACAGCCTGGGAACTGACTCAGCAGTTTCTGATATGGGTAGCCTGGAGAGCCAATACACTGCACAGCCATGTTCTTTTCTAGAAGATTACATTCCATCATCACCCATAGTTTTCTGTCTCCCTCCCCATAGTCAGTCAGCATTCTGTATCCACTAAGTATGCACACTGGGCCGTTTTTTGGGGGGGTTGTTAGGGTTTCTTTGTACTTGTTCATACCTTTGAATTCCCCCAAACCTGCGGAGACCTTTCTCTTGTGCATGGCTGGTGTAATTTTGGCAACATAAGGTTCACTAATCAGAGAATAAGTTCAGTATTAGTATATAGGATATATTTCAGAGCAGCCCTTAAACCTTCCTGGCATTCTTGCTCCCTCTCTCTGTATTGAAATTTGAAATGGCTCCCTTAGTTGAGGGGGGGAGGGAAACAATGGCTCTTCTGTGCTTTTTATTTTATTCCCACCTTCAGTTATAGAAATCTCATATTTGTACCCTCCTGAATATTTCTCATAAGGAGAAAGCATTTATCTATCTTCCAGAACTATTCCTTTATGGCTCCCACCACTTCTAATTATAATTGCATTTCTGCACCAATGTAATTTTTAAAATAATACAGGAAACATAAGTATTTTTCCCTTTGTTCTTTTCAGGTTTTCTTTGGAGTTCTGATAGGCGCCTTAAATCTTGGCCAAGCTTCTCCTTGCCTGGAAGCCTTTGCCACAGGCCGTGGGGCTGCAACAAACATCTTTGAGACAATAGATAAAGTGAGTAACCAGTTGCTTCGGTGCTGCTAGCCTGCTTTATTTTGGGGGGGGGATTATATGAGCCTCACATAAGCGTAGGCTTCTGCCAACAGTGCAGATGAGAAATATTATGGTGATTAAGGAAAAACTGATTGCAGATTAAAGTAAACCAGCACCATGTCTGTGCATTTACAAAGAGTGCATTCATCCAAGTGACATTTTTAAATGATTGGTTATGAATATTCAAAGTATCACCAAGCCCCAATATTTATCTATTTTAGCAGTGAACTCTAAAAGCAGCTTGATTACCAAGACACTCCACTCTGGAAGGCAGTGAGGCTATTCATAATTAAATGGTTTCAGAAACCAAGCTGCTGTGGTCTCTCAGGCAATTGATTATAAGAAATGAAGTAAGGCCAAAGGCTCAGATAAGGATATTAGTATGTATAGTGTCACCAAACCTTCAGAAAATAGAGAGGATGAAATATCTGGCAAATCCAACCCAGTATGATCCCACTGGTGCAATAAACTATGTCCACAGAAGCCAGCTGTGCTCTTCTGCTTTTAGTCCCTACTTGCGGAGCAAAAACTAATGCTTCACAGCTCAAATGTGTATGAGTACAGAACTCCGTATGTGTGTCATAGAAAATGTGTATACTGTCTTGTACTTATTTAAGAAGCTCTTCAACAGTACAATCTGTGCATGGCTACTTAGAAATAAATCCTATGGGGTTCAATCGGACTTACTCACAGGAAATGTTGCATAGGATTGCAACCTCAGTTGTTAAAGTATGTCATAGAATCATAGAATAGTATAGTTGGGAGGGGCCTATAAGGCCATCGAGTCCAACCCCGTGCTCAATGCAGGAATCCAAATTAAAGCATACTTGACAGGTGGCTGTTCAGCTGCATCTCGAATGCTTCCAGTGCTGGAGAACCCACCTCCTTCCTAGGGAATTGGTTCCATTGCCATACTGCTCTAGTGGTTAGGAAGTTTTTGCTGATGTTCAGCCAAAATCTGGTTTTCTGTAACTTGAGCCCATTATCTGGGATGGTTGAAAAACGATCCTGGCTCTCCTCTGTGGGATAATCTTTCAAGTACTTGAAGAGTGCGATCATATCTTCTCTCAGTCTTCTCAAGGCCAAACATGCCCAGTTCTTTCAGTCTCTCCTCATAGGGCTTTGTTTCCAGTCCCCTGATCATCCTTATTGCCTTCCTCTGAACCTGTTCCAGTTTGTCTGCATCCTTCTAAAAGTGCAGTGTCCAGAACTGGACGCAGTCCTCAAGATGAGGCCTAACCATTGCCCAATAGAGGGGAATCAATACTTCACTTGATTTGGAAACTCTACTTCTGTTAATGCAGCCTAAAATAGCATTTGCCTTTTTGCAGCCACATCACACTGTTGGCTTATATTCAGCTTGTGATCAATAACAATCCCAAGATCCTTCTCGCATGTATTTATTTATTTATTATTTGATTTATATCCCACCCTTCCAGCAGGAGCCCAGGGCGGCAAACAAAAGTACTAAAAACACTTTAAAACATACTAAAAACAGACTTCAAAATACATTAAAACAAAACAACTTTAAAAACATTTTTTTAAAAAGCTTTGAAGACATTTTTAAAAAAGGTTAAGAAACATTCTTTTTTTAAAAAAGAAAAGATTTAAAAGTATATTAAAAAGCAATTCCAACACAGAAGCAGACTGGGATAAGGTCTCAATTTAACAGGCTTGTTGAATGAGGAAGATCTTCGATAGGCGCCGAAAATATAAGAGATGGCACCTGTCTAATATTTAAAGGGAGGGAATTGCACAGGGTAGGTGCCACCACACTAAAGATCCGTTTCCTATGTTGTGCAGAATGGACCTCCTGATAAGACGGTATCTGCAGGAGGCCCTCACCTGCAGAGCGCAGTGATTGACTGGATATATAAGGGATAAGACAGTCTGTCAGGTATCCTGGTCCCAAGCTGCATAGGGCTTTGTACACCAAGACTAGAACCTTGAACTTCACCCGGTTGCAAATGGGCAGCCAGTGCAATTCTTTCAGCAGCGGGGTGGCATTTTGGCGATACCCTGCCCCACTGATCAGTCTCACCACTGCATTTTGCACCAGCTGCAGCTTCCAGACCAACCTCAAGGGCAGCCCCACATAGAGCACATTACAGTAATCCAGCCTGGAGGTTACCAGTGTGTGAACAACAGTGGTCAGGCTATCCCAGTCCAGAAATGGCTGCAGCTGTCTTACCAGCCAAAGCTTGGTAAAGGGCACTCCTAGCCACTGAGGTCACCTGGGCCTCTAACGACAAAGATGGTTCTAGGAGCGCCCCCAGACTGTGGACCTACTCTTTCAGAGGGAGTACAACCCCATCCAAAGCAGGCAACTGACCAATTATCTGAACTTGGGAACCACCAACCCACAGCCCCTCCGTCTTGCTAGGATTCAGACTCCATTTATTGGCCCTCATCCAGCCCACCACCAAGTCCAGGCAGTATTGCTGAGCCAAGTATCCCCCTTCTTATAACTGTGCATTTGGTTTCTTTTTCCTAGGTGTAAACTTTGCACTTATCCCTGTTAAATGTCATTCTGATGATTTCAGTGCAATGCTCCAGCCTATCCCTTTGAATCCACTGCATGGACTGGGCTGGCCAGGAACGGCTACTCTGGGTGCTCAGTTGTGCTCTTTTCTCTTCCATTCTGCATGAGCACAACCAGGCAGGCCAAGCCGACAGACAGATTCTGATTGATTTGTGCCACTCCTAAGCAGAGCTTGGAAAAGTTACTTTTTTGAACTACAGCTCCCATCAGCCTAATCCAGTGGCCATGTTGCCTAGGGCTGATGGGAGTTGTAGTTCAAAAAAGTAACTTTTCCAAGCTCTGCTCCTAGGGATGGGCAAATATGTAAAGTTCAGTTTCTTTCATTTTCTCATTTTTCCTATCTTAAGTTCAATTTTCCACATGTCCACACTAGTTTAGATTTTTAAAAAAGGCCTCATGAAATTTTATCAGTGAGTTTCTCCTAATATACATGTTTGTATGCAATTTTGCCTAATATACATATTTTACAAAGCCATTTCCCCTAACACAATGTATTTTAATGTCGTTTTCACAAATAGATGCATTTTTATGCACACATTACCTTACTATACACATTTTTCTACACATTACTTGAGTGGAAAATTGCATTCCAAACTTTGGAAAAGTGAGAATGTCAAAGGCTAGTTGCATTTCGGTTTGCATACTGTTTCAAAAAGTGGAAATAAGGTAGGTTCGCCTTTAAATGCAAACCAAATCAAATGCCTCCCCCCATCTCTAGCCACAACAAATTGTAGTTGTATACTGGCAGTGCAGCAGAGCTTGGAAGATTACTTTTTAAAAGTAATAAATTACAGTTACAATTACATAGCCCAAAAAGTAGTAATTACCGTTACAATTACAATTGCTCTGAAGGTAACTGATTACTTTTTCTTGAAAGTAATCACTATAATTACATTTCAGTTACTTTTTAAAAAAAACGCCTACAAGGTGCTGGCCTTGGCTGCTGCACATCTAAGTAGTCTAAACCAACATTAAAAATAAACACACACATACAGAGGTAGTAGAATAATTCTTTTTATCCATAAGATAGCAATGGTGGTCACTCCGCTGGTAAGGGAGGTGGGGAAGGAGGCAGAGGCCTCTACTCAGATCTTTGCACGTCAAACCAAGTGCATCCTCCCCACTCAGCCAGCAAGCATAATCTCTCTCACTTAACCACCTCCCGGACCTGCCCTGCCACCAACTAAGGGATACCCACCCAAGCAAACATTTTCCCCTGAG
This sequence comes from Rhineura floridana, assembly GCF_030035675.1. Lineage (NCBI taxonomy): Eukaryota > Metazoa > Chordata > Lepidosauria > Squamata > Rhineuridae > Rhineura > Rhineura floridana. The sequence goes on from NC_084481.1 coordinate 46,429,688, forward strand.
ATGCAAAACAGTTAAAACACTGCAAATGCAGCAAAGTAGCCAGGGAGGGCAACGGAGGCCACTTTGTGTGCCAAGTGCAAACACAGTACACACAGTACACACAGTACACACACACACACACACACACACACACACACACACAGTCATCTTTCACCTCCACAGTTCTTTATCTCCATTCTGCTGCTGCCTCCTTCTCCTTTATCCATGTTCTTGCCCTCTGGCTCCTTTTTCCCTCCACTCCATTCTTCACCACCACCATCCATTCTTTTAAACAATTGTTTTCTCCACTCCACCCCGTCTCACTCTCCACCTCCTCCCTCGTCGCCTCCTACCCACCCACAGAGCATGAGGGAAGAGCGGCGCTGCACAGAAGCCCAGTTTGAGGCACATGATTTTCATCCACAAATCAGAGAAGCAGAAGACTTCCCCTGCTCCCCCCCAAAGTAATGCCTAAAAGTAATGCTGGAAACGTTACAATTACTCCACAAAAGTAGTAAAACTACTCCTAGTTCTATTACAATCGAAATGTAAAGGAATTACCCACTCATTACTCAAAAAAGTAATGAATTACAAGTAATTCGTTACTTGTGACGAATTAGTTCCAAGCTCTACAGTGCAGGCATGCATGCCAGCACAAATCTTTAGAACCAGGTTGGAAACTGGACAGCCACATTATCACTTTGGGTTTCAAGTGTTTTATACAACTCCTCCATATTTTACATCTGCCACAGAACAGATTCCCACAGCCATGCCAAACAAAAAGACTTACAGAGGATAAAATGATAACATTTAGAAGATTATGATTATTAGTTGTAATTATAGTACTATTTACTATTTATTAAGCACCATCCATGTACATAATGCTTTATAAAGGCTAAGACGACAGGTTCCTGCCCTGACAGGCTTACAATCTAGAAATGACTCCAAGGAAAACCGGAAGGGGAGGGAAATGGAGATGGGCAACCAGGGGAACTAACTTGTTCTTAGGTTTAGTTAATGGGATGCTATGGGAACTAGGAGGCTCTACCAAAGACTGCATGGAAATGATGTGCTGTGAGGAAGAATTTACGAGCATAAAAGCCTGCTGGATCAGGCCAGTGGCCCATCTAGTTCAGCTTCCTGTTCTCACAATGGCCAACCAAATGCCTATGGAAAGCCTGCAAGTAGGACCTGAGTACAATTTGAAATAAGTTGTTATCATTTGTATGCCACTTTCCCATGGTAAGCCATGCTCAAAGCAGCTCACAATGTCAAAAAGTTTATGCAAGAGAATACACCTATTTTAATAACATTTAAATAGTCATATTAAACAATGATAACAACAAATCTACAATAAAATTTAACAATATACTAATCATTCATAATAAGATCTAAGAATAAAATTTTTAAAGAACACGATACAAAAAGATAACAGCAAAAATAATGCATCTCCAAAATTTAATCTTGACCCCAGCAACGTCCCCTAAACAACTCCTCACCCTAATGGTCTCTAGACATTTGAAGCAGCAGAAGCAGCCTTTGTAGTTGGAGTCAGTCAGAACTCTGCCCTTAGGCCAGTGGATGCGGCCCAGACCAAGAGCAGGGACCAGATTCTGAGGAGTCACCGCAAGAGGTAGCAGCACACATGTTCTGGGAGGTGGTTCCAGACATAAGGAGAAAGCAAGGGAGAAAGGACAAGAGTCATTTGAGGGAGCAGGAAACCTCCAGACAGCTAAGGGTGTGCACTGTAATGAGAGAAGCTTTTCTTTAAAAAGAAGTAATATAACTGATCAACTCTCCCCCAGAAACCTGCCATTGATTGTATGTCAGAAGATGGCTACAAACTGGATAAAGTCAGAGGTGAAATTGAATTCCATAATGTGACCTTCTACTACCCATCCAGGCCTGAAGTAAAGGTAAATGCTCCTCCTTTCTAGTATAGCATTATAATGCCTCCAGGTATTTCTTTGAACATCAGAGGAAACACTTTTCAAATATGCTGCCTTCTTTGTTTTGCTTCCAGATATTAGAAAAACTCAACATGATTATCAAGTCAGGGGAAACAACAGCTTTTGTTGGCCCCAGTGGAGCTGGGAAGAGTACCACAGTACAGCTAATCCAGCGATTCTATGACCCTAGCGAAGGCATGGTGAGAGCTTTACCTAACCTCTTCATTTATTTATTTATTCATTCAATCTGTATGCCGCTTTTCCGCACAAATGCACCCAAAGTGGTTCACAACACAAAAGAAAAAATGCGTTATCAATATAACATGATAGTAACAGGCCAACGACTATTCAAACACAATATAACAATCCAAACAAAGGATTCATTTTGATAACATAAATGTTATGACATTTAAAATACACCATCAGAACTTATGAACCAGAGATAGACATGAAAAAGATTTCAGGTACGGTGAAATATCAACAAAAATATAAGCAGCAGCCAGTTTTTCAAAAATGCCAAATGCTGGACACAGCAAGCAGATTTCTTCAAGCCAGAAGTAAAATGTTTTCTCTCTCCCTTGGTGTAAAGGCCGGTGTTATCAGGCAGAGCAGGAGAGTTCCAGGAGAACAGCAGCAGGCAGACAGGGTTGGGTGAACAGTTCACTTGCCCAGCTGAGTGGTTCAAGGTGCTGCTTTCTGTCCAAGAAACCTGACTGTGTCCAGCACCTAAAGTTTGGTTATCAAAGTCGATGTGCTCCAGGCATTTCTCCCATCCGTATTCAATGGCCAGCATGATGCAGCATTCGGGAGATGTGCCTGACATCTTAGAGAGGAGGTTGCCGATGAGGGACACCCAAACCCACAGCTGCGGTGCTCCTTTAACAGGGGTGGGCACTGTCTTTTTAATTTGGAGAATCCTGGGGCATGATCCATTCCCACTGTGGGTATAGGGCAGGGATGGGGGAAAAATAAGGTTCAGTTCACACTTAAAGGTGCACTTTCCAAACCAATATGCGAACCAAAACCCAGCCAGCCTTCAAAATTTGCAGTTCTCTGAATTTTGCGATGCAGTTCTCTAGCCAAGTAGTGTATACAAAAATGCATATACTAGGGGAAGGTGTGTATAAATGCATATATTAGTGAAAATAACAAAAATGTGTTATATTAAGGAAAATTGCTTTGCAAAAATGTGCATGTTAGGCAAAATTAAATACAAAATGTGTATATTAGGAGAAATGCACACTAAAATGCTGATTAATTTTCATGAGAATGCCATTTTTAAAAAAATTGCAAACTGATGTGGAAATGTGGAGAACTGAATTTAAGATTCCAAAAATGAGAAACAGAGAAACCAAAATTGGCAGATTCATTCATTTGTAGGGTAGGGTCTACTCCAATATGAAATATGAATAACTGAACAAGTGTATTATGACTGCTAATTCCCCTGCAAACAACTGTTGTTGTGTAGGTTACTCTAGATGGACACGATATTCGCTCCCTTAATATTCAGTGGCTGCGTTCTTTGATTGGCATAGTTGAACAGGAACCAGTCCTGTTTGCTACCACCATTGCAGAGAACATTCGCTACGGTCGGGAAGATGCCACTATGGAAGATATCATCAGAGCAGCCAAAGAAGCCAATGCCTACAACTTTATTATGGATCTGCCTCTGGTAAAGTGAACTTCATTTTACAAAGTTCAAAGTTCTGACGTGACAGCATGCCTAGCTAGGTTGCGACCCACCAAAGCAAGCACAGCCCACCAATGTATTGTGGCCTTAGAGAAGTGTTTCTTTGTTTTTTGTAATGTGGAGCAGGCAACGAGAACAGGAGGTTTATCACATGCTGGTGAGTTCCCATACATGGCTGGTGATGAGCAAAAACTGGCTTTGTGAATTATAAACTGTGCAGACCTAGTCACAGTGTTCAAGACAACATAGACATTTGGCATCTTCTACAAAGGCCACTATCTGGTGCAGTTTATCTGTGGTTCCTTCTTTCAAAGGAGAGGGAGAGAGTAGATTTTTAGTGATACCAGAGTTTATTGGCTGCAATTCAGAGGTGTATGCATGAACCATCCATGTACCCACTGAGACTTGTTTGGGCAATTTCCTTCTGAGCAGCATCCTTCATGAGATGCTCAAAGTGCTTTGTCATGTCCCTTGGCTTTAAAGCAGTTTGAGGGCTTGGTGTGGGACATGGTGAAAGAGAAACTTCTGCTGATGCTGTGTCCCCCTTCTCTTGGAAGGAGCTAAAAACACAGATGCAGAAAGGAAAACCCTTAGAAAATTCTGGTGAGTACATGCTCTGTCGATATGCCTCAAAGCCAGGGGTAGCCAACATTGTGATCTCCTGATGTTGTGGTACTGTATCTGATCACTGATCACTGGCTATGCTAGTGGGGGCTGATGGGAGTTGGAGTCCAACAACATCTAGAAAGCACAGAAAGAGGCTGAGTGTGGCTGTCATCACTGACTTTTGTCACTAGTGTAATATTCCCACCCCACTGTTTCAGCAATTTGACACCCTTGTTGGAGAAGGAGGTGGCCAGATGAGTGGAGGTCAGAAGCAGCGAATCGCTATTGCTCGAGCTTTAGTTCGAAATCCCAAAATCCTGCTACTGGACATGGCTACATCAGCATTGGACAATGAAAGTGAAGCTATAGTGCAAGAGGCCCTTCATAAGGTTTGCCATATTTTAATGCTATTTCAGTACTGGGGAGGTGGAGGCAGGACACTATTTTTAATTTCTTAACTACAATCTTGTTAACTGTAGGTTAGTCTCCCCCCCCCTTTTTTTTAACTGTAAGATTCCAAGATATAAAATTATGGTTAAGTGTTCAGGAGAGCTAATGTGGCATAATGGTTAGAGGGTCAGAATAGGAGTGGGAATCCCATCTCCAGCTCCCCACTCAGGAAGTCACGATCTCTATCGTGAGGGTGAAATGGAGGTGGGAAAGAAAAAATGGTAAATCACCCGGAAATCTTTGCAATAAGAGCTGGTTAAAATGTAAACAGCAGCAACAACAATGTTGTTATTCAGAGCTTTGCAATGGCTCCAATACACACTTGGAGTTTCCCAGATACACCCTTCCTTCACTGAAATGAATAGAGCAGACTTTGTGATCAAGGGAGCACCATGTGTGCTCTAGAACATGCTGTAGAGCTCCATAAGAAAATCAGTAAACTGGATGCAATTCTACAGCATGGAACCGCACATCTACCCATTATCCATCAAAAGTGCATGCAATTTTCAGAATTGTTTGGCTTTAGCAGTGGGGATGGGGGGAGGGAGTTGTGCCAGCTCAGAAGCTTAATCTCTGGTGGGAAAGAGGTGCCCCAAAGACTTTCACCACACAGCTTTCAGAAAACTTTTGTGGATAGCACTAATGAGGAATTAAACTGAGGTGTTGGTATGTCATACTCTGATTTCAGTGGGTTTACTCTGACTATCACTTAGATGGCCGGAACCCATAGCTTTTATAGCTTTCAACCCTTATTCATATGGGACTAGATGAGTGTTCCAGCATCAGAACTGCACAGCTGGGAGACACACAGCCACTAAGGATGTTTTCATTTTCATTTTAAGGGTTCAGGAAACAACAGGCAGTGCAAAAGAAGGGAGGTAGACATACTGCTCTTCAAACATTTGCTTGGAAGTTAATACAAATGTTTGTTTTTTTATTTTGGTTTTAAATGGCTGAATGATGCTCCAGTGCTGGAGTAACACAGCATGATGGGTACAGATTTCTGAACACCAGTTACTGGGGAACATGAGTGGAGAGAGTGCTGCTGTACCCATGCTTTGCTTGTTGGTTTCCCTATAGGCACTTGGTTGGCCACTGTGGATGGCCTACATGGGCCTTTGGTCTGTTCCAGCAGATCTGTTTATATGTTTTTACACCAGTTAGGTTTCATCGCATGCTCTGTGACTGCATGTTTCACTCATCTGTTTGCTTCTCTAAGAGTACAATTTCACTGCTGTAGGCTCGTGTTGGGCGCACTGCAGTCTCCATTGCTCACCGCTTATCCACAGTCAGAACTGCAGATGTCATAATTGGTTTTGAACATGGAAGAGCAGTGGAAAGAGGAAAACATGAGGATCTGATGGAACGAAAAGGGGTTTATTTCACTTTGGTAACTTTGCAGAGCCAAGGAGACAAAGCACTCATTGAAACATCGATACAAGGCAAGTATCTTATTCTGCATTTTTGAAAACAAGATAAAAGTTTACTAACGCAGACAATTAATTGCCCTTTAATGGAGCTTGATTCTTATTTTTCTTTGATTCCATGAAGAATTAGACTGCAGTCCTTTGCATAGGAACAAAACAAGCTGCCTTATTCTAGGTCACACTGTTTGTCCATCCAGGCCAAGATTGTTGGTGCAGCTCTCCAAGGTCTCAGGCTGAGGTCTTTCCCATCATACCTACCTGTGATCCTTTAAACTGGAGATGCCAGGGGTCAAATCTGGGACCTTATCCATGCAAAGCAAATGCTCTACTATTGAACTATGGTCCCCGGGGCATAAGACCCATTGAATACACTGCTTTGTTATTGTCATACCCTGATGACCCCACATCCAGCATTCTTTGCAGACATGTACTGAACAAGCCTGCTTGCCATGCTGTCATCCATTTTTAAGAATCAGATTTTTCAGCAGAGGTATTGGTGCATGCAAAGCTAATATAACTTTATACATCTCAATAGAGCTTGGAAAAGTTACTTTTTTGAACTACAACTCCCATCAGCCCAATCCAGTGGCCATGCTGGCTGGGGCTGATGGGAGTTGTAGTTCAAAAAAAGTAACTTTTCCAAGCTCTGCAATTGGAGAGCCTTTTAGTTCCAAGGGCCAGATTCTACTGTGGCCAACCCCCCAAGGGCCAAGTGAGCAAGGCCAAAGTACAAGTGGGTCGAGCCAAAGTCTAAGTGCAGGGGCAAAGGATGGTGCTAAAATTCAAGTTAAATCAAGTTACATAGCTTAACACACAAATAGCCATATGTTCAGCCTCAAGAGTGAAAAAATTAAGCCTCAAGATACACATATACATAGACTCAGGAAGTTGAGGGAAAGCCTCTTGGAGGTTGCAGAGGGTGTTTTTTTCTTGAGGTTTTAAATAGCTTAGCACACATACATACAGCCATGTATGAAGCCTCAAGAAAAAAATAAAGCCTCAAGAAAAAAATAAAGCCTCCAGAAAAAACAACCACACACACACAAAGCCTCAATAGTACAGCCATCCTGCTGTTTAAGCTTAGCAGATGCACGTAAAGTACCCACAACAATGTTAAATGCACATACTCCTCCAAAGACAAAGGGATTCAAAATGCTTCAGTTCAAAGGGATTCATTGTAACCGAAGGGATTCTTACCAAAGCAATATCTGCTGAGTTCAAATGAAGTGCTTTCTCAGACACTGCCAAGAAGTACTTAGGAAGGAGCAATGAGCAGTATCTTGTGAATGCGCAGAGTGTCCTTAGCAACCATCATAGCAACAGACACTCTGGCACCAAATACAAAGAAAAAAGTCTCTTGCAAAGCCATGATTGAGCAATTAAGCACAATCTTAAGCAAGCCCGCTGATGGTCTGGCAAGGTGTGGCAAGGTGGCAAGTTAATAGTTCAGTGCACATGAGATTGTCAGGCTATGTTACCTGATTGACAGGTGGGCGCATAGTTTCCCCAAAAATGGCCATGCCGGGCCAAAATTGGCCTGTGGAGTCCAGAGGTTCTCCAACCCTGTTGTAAAGCATTTTGTGAACTGTCTGGGATATATTGTTCTGAAATATTAGACATAGGACCTATTTGGTCTCAGAAATGTTTCCATTTCTGTAGTCCTTCATAATGGCCAGCCACTACGAAGAAAAGTTGTAATAGCCTTCAGTTATTCTACCTAAATGTGTCAGAAGAAACAAAAGTCCCTGTCATATAGTGCAACTTGTGCTGGGGTGTACCATCTCAGAGTGTAAGTGAAGGATCACATGCTTGATTTCTCCTCCTTATAAAACACCCCTGTATCAGCAAAATTAGTTTGTCAGGATAAATGGTTCTAGTTTAGCATTCACCCTGACAATCTATTTGTGTATTTGCAGTGACATTCTTATATGGGGGAATGTTCAAATATGCAAGCTCCCCCCTTGCAGCCTGAAATGGTACTGCCCAACAAAAGCACCATGTCATTTCTCTGATTGTTTCTGCTCTTAGCGAGGGAGCTGCCTGTGACGTTTCCTGAACTAGAGGTTGTGCTTTGGCATGCAATTGCACATGGAAGTAGCAATTGCTCTTCATAACCTCATTTTTCCTGTGCACAGCCCATGCACAGCTGGTGATTACCACAGCTTCCATATGGGGTCATAGCAGCATGTGTGTGGATGCCGGATGGGCTGCTGAATAAGCACATCCAATAATAATAATTATTTATTTATTAGATTTGTTAGACGCCCATCTGGCAGAGATTAATCTGCCACTCTGGACGACGTACAACAAAACACAAATCTGAGACCCTTGAAAAGCTCCCTGCAAAAAAGGTGCACTTAAGTTAAGATCACACTTTTGCAAAAAGAGAATTGCAGTGCTTTGGGTATGTTTAGTAAACCACCTTGAAAAGACTCAGCCTTGTAACAGATTTTCTTTATACACTGTACATGCATTTAAAAAAACTATTAACTAATAATGGATGGGTGGATTTTCTTGCCCTCCAATGAGGTACTGTGACTTTATTTTACAGGGTCTGAATCAAAACTTGAGAGAACTCCATCTTTCATCAGGGGAAGCTATCGGGCTAGCTTAAGGTAAGCCAGGTCACCATGCCTTTCAGTGAGGAATAATGTGCAACAATGCTAGGAACTGAATGAGCATGCAGAAAAAATAATTCAGAAAATCCTACCCAAGTGAAAATTGCTTTACTTTTGTAAATAAGTATCTTCTACATATGATGCCATTTTTCAGTGATGAAGAAACTCCATGGAAGCAATAGGGAAGGTTTTACACATCTGTATCTCTAGTTGTATCTGAGGAAGGGAATGGCACCCACATTTACACAGAACTGTGTGGCCTTGGCCTTGTGTTCTACAAGTACAGTAGCAGGACATGAAACTAACTATCTTGAAACAGATAAAACAGTGGCCACCTTCACATGGCACGGTTAGCCAAAAAAACATGGTTTACTGAGCATGGGTGAATTCTCCCTGCTAATGCTGGGAGGAATCAAACACTTGGCTTAGTGTTACATCTGTGTCAGGGATTGTGGCTTGATTTGTGCCAAACAAATCACAATGATAGGCCAAGGTTTGTTCTTGGCTTATCAATTGTGCTTTGCTTGTGAGAAACAAACTATGATCCCTGGTTTGGACATAACACCAAGCCAGGGATAATGGTTTGTTTCCCTCTGCATGCTAGTGGGAAAGCATGAAACTGGTGCTATTTGCTTATGCATGGTAAGCCATGGTTTATGACTTACCATGGTGTACAAGTACAGCTATTCCTTTTATTATAGAAGCCCAGCCACATTTATGCCATGTCTTATGAGGATTCTAGATGCTCATTGTGTTGAAGGTCTTGAAAAAAATCCTCTTTTGTTGTCCATTTGTGGTAGTTGGTGAAATAGATCCCCACATCATGCCAACCCGTGCCAGAGGAGTGGGCTAGCATAAATACATATTCAATTTTTGTATAAATTTATTTCAACTACTAGCACAGAAGCTATCCATTGTGAAATATTGCCATAAATATGAGACATATCCTACTTTGATTAAAATTCCATGAAACAATCAGGTTTGATCTGTTTTAATGGGAATGAGCCCAATACTGATAATTGGTAATCTCTGAGGGTGTACATGTGTGCTTGCTTCATAAATGTGCTTTATCTAGAGAGGTCTCATAAATACAGCTCACCAGTTTAGCTTAAATGTTTGGCTATCACCCAATTATTCTTATTGAAGATTTTGAGACTGAGCTGTATTATGAACATGAGCATCCCCTCAAGAGGAACAATATCTAAGCTGATATATATATTCATTTCTGCTTTGTTCTGAAAAGAGACTTTTAAGCACTATTCCTCAAGCGGAAAAATAATCTTGAGTTTCATGCTGTTCAGAAATTCCATCCACAATGGTCTTGATGCTTCAGAAGGAGACTTAGGGCTCATCTACATCGGAGCATTTCTTCATAGCACATACACTGCCAGTTGTTTCCAGAGCTTGGAAAAGTTACTTTTTTGAACTACAACTCCAATCAGCCCCAGCCAGCATGGCCACTGGATTGGGCTGATGGGAGTTGTAGTTCAAAAAAGTAACTTTTCCAAGCTCTGTTTTTTCCCATTCACACAAGTAGGCATTCCGTTGGGAAGGATTAGTCTTGCTGTTTCCTTGTGGCCCCACCCTCTAATTATACATTTCCACTCCCTCTGGTTGCTAGGTGACCAAGCATGCTCAGTCTGTTCTACCAGCTGCAGTAGGTTCCTTTAAAAAAAACACAGAAGTGTGAATATCTGTGTTTTCCCTGCCTAGGGTTGGTAGGATACAGCTGAAATACAAACCTTTGTTTGAGCAGTGTCACCTTTTGTGCACAAGTTAGCGGGCAAAGAAAATAAAGCAATATTTTTAAAAAAGCCAGCAGAACATAGTAAAGCAACTGGAAGTTACTTGTCAGCCCACATGAAACAAAATGAAAGAAGGGAGAAGGAGATAGTGGGTGTGAATAGGGGAACAATTGACACACCCACCTAAAAGCATCAGAGCAAAGCATCTGCAAACACTAGAGAAATATAGTGGAGACTTTTTTTCTCCACTTTTCGTACTATCAGTGGATTGGATTAGTACTGATTTACAGGAGGAAAACTGTGTGATAGCTTCTGTTTGCTGGCAATGCCATGTGAACCATGCAAATTTAAAGGTGAATAGCATCAAACACACAGTAAACCACCGTGTAGATGAGCCCTTAGTGAGATGCTGCTGATCTTTTCTCCTCTATTGCTATGTGATCCATTACAAGAGGACATAAGAATGTCTGGATTTTACAGCTAACTGTTGTAGCCATGAAAAAATATTTTTAATGGGCCACTTTGAAAGTTATGTTTTTCTTCCTGTGCCTTCAAGATGAGAGTTGAAAAGAGAGAAAAATATTTGATACATAGGTGTCTTTGCCATGGCCAGTAAGACACAAATCTGACACATGGAACTTGTTGATTTGCTTCAGGGCCAATTCATACATTCAGTCATTGATATGGTAATTTAACAGCTCATGGGTGACTACACACCCAGTTTTTAGGGTAGTGATATAAAACTAAACAACAGCAGTAGGAAGGTATGGCTGCAATCTTATGCACACTTAAGTCACCTCCAGACAGTATTTTGCAGGAGGGATTCAATCGCATACTGGAAATTTAGGGTGGTATTCTACTAACTTATTCCCTCAGTGCAGGGATTACTGTTAGCCCAATGGGACTTCCCTCTCCTCCTGCGTGTACCCTTCACCCATCCCAGATCTGCTCCAGAGAGGTGGAGGAACTCCTAGAACAGATTTAGGGAATGTGTCAGGAGGAAAGGGGGAAGTTCCATTGTGCAAGCAGAAATCCTTGATCTGGCTGAACTACTTAGTGCTATCTTGTATACAATCCTTAAATTTGCTCAGTTAAAGTGCTCTGGAGGAACAAATTCACTTTTTAAAAAACAACAAAAACTTTTTGCAGTTAGGAAAGTGACTGGGAAATGTACTAATTATAGTGACTGATTGACTGGAAGATGGATAACCTCCACACAAACAAATAGGGATGAGTGTTCAATGTCATATAATTTCCCTGCAAACAAATCAGAAGGAATGCTCAATAAAGACCAGGCATTGTTTAACCTCCATGTAAGGTTTGTGTAAGCAAATCAGGATGAATGTTTAATAAACCGGTCATCTGGAGGAGCCCTTATTTGGAAGAAAGCCCTTTGAACTCAGTGGAACTTAATTCTGAGCATACATGTAAAACTTTGCTCCATAAATCTCAATATATTGTAATGTATTGTAAGTATTTCAGTAATAATGATCATGATGACAATAAGTAACACTAATAATAATAATAATAAATTTTATTTTTGAGTCGCCTATCTGTCCGGGTTAGCGGACACTCTAGGCGACTTACAATATCATAAAAACACAATATACATCAACAACAGTCACAATTAATTTAAAATCAACTTCAGTTAATACAACAGAGAAACTAATCCACCTCAATCTTATAGGCCTGCCTGAAAAGCCAGGTCTTTAAGGCTCGGCGAAAGCCTATCAAGGAGGGAGCATGTCAAAGATCAAGGGGAAGAGAGTTCCAGAGGGTGGGGGCCACAACCGAGAAAGCCCTCTCTCTGGTCCGCACCAGCCTAGCTGTTTTGACCGGTGGCACCGAGAGAAGGTCCTGTGAGGCTGATCTTGTCAGGCGGCATAGTTGGTGATTCTGGAGACGTTCCTTCAGAATTAACTGCAGAAAAGCTCTCCAAATATGGTGTCATTTTATTCCACTATATTCCATGTGATGATATAACTCCTCAAACTGCTGTTGCTAACACTAGACATTTTCTCTTTATTGTTTCATAGAGCTTCCCTTCGACAGCGTTCTAGATCTCAGTTGTCAAATATAGTACCTGACCATCCAATGTCAGTTGCCCGAAATCTTTCAGAGCATATCTATAGCACAACTCAGTATGAAGAAGATGGCACACCATTTAAGAAGGTCATCACACTATAAGCACACTCCCCCCACTTTTTCTGACCATAAATCCTTTCCTTGAAGATTCTGCTATGCATCACAGAAACTAAAATATTAATATGCAGATAAAGTGGACATGAAATAAAATATTGGTTATCTCAATGAAACTTTTGCAGGGGGAGGACTTTTTTTAGTGTAGTGCATTATGAGCCATGAGGCAAGTCACCTTAGTGGATACATGGCACTCAACAGATGGATGAATGAAAAATGTTCCTGGAAATCTGAATCCTTGAGCGGGCTTTAGTTCAGGTTGGCTTAATTATCATGGCATATAACATTCCTTTACAAGGGACAGGAGCCTGATTTCCTAAAAATTCAGTTGAGACATAAATGTAAAGAACCCATTTGGGAATTTCTTTTTAAAATTTAAATGTTAGTCACATTTCGCTCAAGAAACTAAGAGCCTGTTACTGGAGTAGTAACTTCCCACTTTTGTTCTTCTTCAAAGTTTTCCTGAGACCACCCAATCAATTTGCTATGGTATATGTCAGGAGAGGAGGACCTTTTCAGCCTGAGGGCCACATTCCCTTATGTGCAATCTTCTGGGGGCCACATGCTGGTGGTGGTCAGGGCCAGGGTGGTGGAGCACTGAATGCAATTCTTCCCTTTTTACAGCAGGCTACATTTTAGCTATGCTAAAGCCTGAGGTATCTACACACTCACCCACATCTCCATCCAGTAAGAGGCATTATCATCTGTTCTGTCAATGAGCTACAGCCCTTCCCTCTGAACTAGCACTAAGTTCCAAAGAGTATGCATTTATTTTGCTTGTGTGGTGCCAACACACACGCACATACACAAGCACTTGTGCCAAGGGGTAACCTGCAGGCATTTTCAGGCCCCTTCTATAGATATTGTAATGATTGTATAAGGTTTTTAGATCGTATGCTCTACCACTGAGGCATAGCCAGATCAAGTCAAGTGCCCTAGAATTTCCAGATTGGGGAGGGGATGCTTTTAAAAGGGAGAATTACAGCCATAATTTTTTTAATGCACAGTTTATTGGCTTTTCAAAATTTTCTGTGACAATACAATGAAAGGGGGGGAAACAGAGCAGCAAAACATGTCAAGTCATAATACCATTAAATAAATCAGAAATATGATTTTAAAAGGAAAACTAGAAAAATGAATGAAAATAAATTGGGAGATAATGAGTTGGATAGGGGAGGGGAGGGAATAGGCTCTGGCAGAGCCCCACATGGCGTACCGGTCATCCAAACAACTCCCAAGTAGGAATCCCAGATCTCAGAATATTTGTGCCTCTGAGTAAAAGTAGCTCTTGCATATGCTGCAAGGGCAGAAAGGTCCACTGAACTGAAGCCACCGTTGACTCTGCTCATGCTGTTATTCTTCAAGGGGATGGAAGATGCATTGCAGCTGGCCCTTTTTGGTAATACTACAGCAAGAACATTCCCAATAGTACAGGTTTGTGATGAGGTGCTCTGGAAAGCTACACTTGTGAACGAATCTAAGATTAGGTTTGGGCATTATGAGAAGCATTGCCAAGAGAATGTGAGAGCACATTGCTTCTGCTGTCCTGTCCAAAGGGGAGGTTTACAGATGTCAGATATGTGTAGAGTAGGGGTGGGGAACTTCAGGCCCTGGAGGCCAGATGTGGCCCTCCAAGCCTCTTTATGTGACCCTTGGGGCTCTTCCCAGGCCATATTCCTTCCCCAGGTCACACTTCTCAAGAGCTTTGGGCTGGCTTCAATGTGTCTTTTGACTGTGATCATGCCTCTTACTTGCCTGATGCAGAATGGAGAGATGTGTGAAGAAACCCCCACCCTTTGCATGGATGTAATGTAACCTACTCAAGAAGGTACAGGTCACATCCATTATTCTGCCCGCTTTTGCCTCTGGGCCTGCCCGTCACTGATGTGTGGCCCCCAGAAAGTTGCCCATGAGGGACTGTGTCGCTCGGGCTCAAAAATATTCCTGAACCTGTCACAGTGCTTGCACATCCCTCCATGCAGAATTCATGCAAATTCTGCTTGCAACAATACAGTAGAAGTGCAACACCCCCCCCCAAAAAAAACACCCATTTGTTATCAGTGTTTGAGACCACTATTAGATAGATCTAAAGGTAAAAGAATTGTGGAGGTTTTTTTCATATTTGCCCTTTTTTTGTTTTAGAATCCGATGACTGCAGAGGTAGAAGAAATAAAACCTGCTAATGTTACGAGGATTTTGAAATACAATGCTGCTGAATGGCCATATATGCTGCTTGGATCCATTGGAGCAGCCTTCAATGGGGCAGTCAACCCACTATATGCCTTGCTGTTCAGCCAGATTCTTGGAGTAGGTCATGACCCATTTTCTCTTCCTTGTATTTAATATTGTATTATTTTTATACCCTTATATGGAGGACAACGGTATGCAAACTGAGTGTGCAACACAGGCATTATTACTTCATTTCCAGTATTTTGGGTTGCTTCTTTAACTAGTTTTTTGAACATTTATGGTAATTCCCACAATTCCCATGGGCCATGCTAGCTGTGGCTAATGGGAGCTGTAGTCCAAAACATCTGCAGAGCACCAGATTGGGGGTGGCTACTGTAGACAATTGATTCTCCCAGCAGACCTCACACACTTGATGGGAGCTCTTGTGTATATTTGGGGAGCCAAGGCCTTTTATTGCTATGACAGGCCCACCAGCAGATTTGTAAGCAGATTTGTAAAGAATCTATAATTAAAACCCATGAGTTTCTCTAGTAGTCAATTGCAAGAAAGAAGACTGTTTTCCCAGCAGGCCCATGAACATCAAGAGTCTCGGATCTGGGGGGGGAGCATTAGACACTACAGTTATACAGGAAATAGATATAGATAAAACCCAAAGATTTCATCCTTCTTTTTCCTTTAAAGCAATTATTTGAGTGGCAGTGCTCAGGGAAGAGGTGTTTAACTTTTACTGCCATGCATTTTCTCAGTTGAAATCTCTCTCTCTCTCTCTCTCTCACACACACACACCCCTCTGCTGGTGGGAAAAGACAAACACAATCCAAGGCCCTGTGTTTTTTTCCCCCCCTCTCCTCAAAATTAACAGCAGCTTTTGTGGGGATTTCAGTTGGGGAAATGGTGCAGGGGAAAAGGTTAAACATCCCAACCCCAGCACTGCTACTTTGATCAAGCTCAGAATTCCCACGCCACCCCACCCCTCGCTACTTTGAAGGGAAAAGGTTAGGAAATCTGATCACAGTTGTCCTGAGTCCTGTCTGTTTGGGCAAGTTACTCTGAGTTCATTGAGACATTGGCTGCATACATGCTTACCATTTGTAGCACAAAAATGTACTTTTCCCCAGTACAGAATCGTTCATGCTCATCCTCAACATGCTGCTTTCAATCTAGATTGATTGTAAATCCTGCTGGGCAGACGGGTGGGTGTAGTTACTTGATATGTGTTTGAAAAACCTCCCCTTGATTAAATTATGCGTTTGAAAACCCACCCCCTGTGATCTTGGTATACACCCATTCACAACATTATTGGGAATACACCCTCATTGCTTGGGACCACCTATACCTGTTTTCAAATGGACACACTGCAGAGTAATGCAGAATCAATCTTTTGAATGGAACCAGGTAGTCAAGAAACATTTTTCAGGAGCAAAAAATATGCAATCGATCATGTGTGCACTAGTTAGAAAAAACAATCACTCTCCATTGATTCTAGAATAAAATGTCATGTGTCTATAGCCTTATTCCCATATAACTGTGCAATAGATTGCTACCCTAATCTGAAAAGAGAATAATTATATGTCCCCTCCCCATGATGAATTGTCACATACCATTACATCCTTGTATTCTTAAACAAGTGAGCAATATAACAGGGATATATTTTGTACATTAGCAAAATTCCAAATTTATTTTATATCCCTTCCAACTTACTCTGACTGAAGCACAGAAGCATTTTATTCTTTGTTGTTAGACAGTAAGCTCAAACACACAATAGCCAGCACTGGTGGTGCAAAGCCATGAACGCTTGGCATAATCCTTAGTAGGTTTTTATCAAAACAAGAAAACAGGCATACAAATGGCTCCCATGAAGGCATTACATGCTTTAGAAAGCAAAAATATATTTTTTTCCTTTTTATCATCATGAATTTTGTAGTCACTGAAACGTAATATTGATCTGTTTTGGACAGCAGTATTGATGGAAAGTTAATACCAAGCATCTTTATTGCACTGCTGTACATTCTTGTGATAGCAACATGAGCAAAGCATTCCCTTTTAGGAATTAGTTAATCCCATTTTCCATAAAAATGAAGCACATTGGCAATCTACAGAAAACAATGCGATATAACAATAATTAGAGATATAAGAACATAGGAAGAGCCTTGCTGGATCAGGTCAAAAAGCCAACTAGTCCAGCATTCTGTTCTCATAGCAGCCTGACCAACCAGATGCCTGTGGGAAGCCCACAAGCAGGACATGAGCGCATCAGCACTCTCCCCATTTGTGATTCCCAGCAACTGGTATTAAGAGGTATACTGCCTCTGACAGTGGAGACAGAACATGCTGTAGATCCCTCCATCTACTTGTACAGACACAAGGTTCCTTCCACCTATAATGTCTGCCTCTTCAATGGAGTGGGGGCAGTTTTGCACTCAGAGATGTAAATATAGATCTCTTTGGGACATTTCACACACAATGTTTTCCATACAAGTGTGTACTCTTGCTTTGGGAGAAAAAACACATTTGTACACAGTAGTATGAAGAACATGTAAGTTTCTGTTTAGCTTAGTGGATGTGCATTAGGAATTAGTTATGGCTTCCCAGGCCTGCATTGTATATGCATACCTTCACATATAAATGATTTGTACACTAGTATTATATCTGCCACTGAGCCTAGACTGGCAAATCAGGGCTCAAATTCAAGGCCTCTTTGTACTTGGTGTTTCCTTACTTACAAAGATGCACAGTGGTGTTGTAAGCAATATGTAAGCAATGTAGGTAAGGGGAAGGCAAGAGACAGTCTGGGGTCCACAGAAAATCTTTAGACAGGGCGGGTACAAAGCTGGTGTATAGACATTCTTCCAGCAGCCCTTCCAACCTAGCACTGGGGGCTTATGCTGGAACTGCTGGACCACAACCCAAACCTCAGCTGACTCCCACTGATCACCTGCAGCCAGATCTTTACTCCTAAGGAGACCAAGCCTGTACTCGGGCATTCCTGCGGATGGGATGGGCCTCCATCTGGTGTCGGAGGCAATACCTCTGCCTTGCACTCAGGGGCTGTTCAGCCTCGATGCCAGAGGCCAAACATTCCCCGGATGCATCCTGACCCTCATCACAGGATCCTGGCCCCTCACCCTTAGATGGAGCCTGAGCCAGGGCTGGCTCCAAGATCAGAGCCTCTTGGTCTTCCTCTAATGAAGACTCCTCTGATGAGGATTCCCCTGGCTGGGAACTGACAGATCCTGAACCAAATGGGTCCAATTCTGGTCAGTCTAGGATTTGCCTGGAGCAAGTCAATGCAGCCCCAGATTACCCTACCCAGAGCAAGCCAGGGCTGTCAGAAAGGGGCATGGGAGTTGAACAACCATCACAGTGAGGAGGGAAGGAAGAAGGAGACATAGGCAGAGGTTCTCGCCTGTCCTTCCCCCCCTTTCCTCCCTGCCAACCACATGTTTAATTAGGGTTTGAAAGCCTAAGTAAATTGCAATGCAAGGAGAGAAGATGCAGGCAAGAATGTCTGCCTTCGTCGCCTCTCCCCCCTTTCTTGCGCTGACCACATGTTTAATTATGGTTTAAAATCCTAATTAAACTTAGGACTATGGAAGGCTCCCAATTTGGTTCAGGGGGCCGGGTCAGGGCCAGGTCATCCTGGGTCAGCTTGGACCCGATCTGCAGCACCAAACTGGGACCTGAAATGAAGGGACCACACCACAAACCTTAAGTCTTATTCCATCAGTAAAATTGAGCTGGATGATACCAAAAAGCAATAAGAGAGTCAGACCTCAAGCTGGTGCTTGATTAGATCAAATATTGCTTCTCTCAGGGGTAGCATAGTTCCCCTTCTTCAAAAGGTGCTTAGTCAGTCTTCTATTTTCACTAATGATGGGAAAACTCTTCTCATATGCCCTGGTCCCATTTGAACAATTCAAATCATTTTGAACAATGCTAGATGTTGTAAAATAAATAATTAGTTCCAATTCAGCCTCTATTCCAAACCAGGCTGCAATCAAATGATGCCATCAGGAGCACAATAGGGGTTGGAAGCCTCCTAACATCACTCACTTCAAGCCCTCCCTGCTGCAAGCTCTTCCTCCAATACCAAATATAAACAAGGCAAGGGGACACCAGGGAAGCCTCACTGCAACTGTAGGCCTTAATCTGAGGAATGAGTACTGTAACCAGACCTCAGTCTCAAGGCCTACAGTTGACATGACCCCTTCCCCATTGCTTGCCCTCATCTCAATATGGTAATGTTGAAAAGGAGGTTGGCGGGGAGGGCTTGTAATGATGGTGCCCCAAAATGAGCCCATCTTGAAGCAGTCTAGAGAGGGCAAGGCCCAATTCAGGATAGGCTGGGAAAATTCAGTAACTATCCAAATCTACCCCCCTAAGAACTTTGCCATGTCACTAATTTGCACTGGATGTTTCTCTGACGAAACATTTTTGAAGTAGGGGATCTTGCAGCTATTGCTTCTGAGAAAGCCATGTACTTGATAGTTTGAAACTCACTGGGAGTTGCATTTATTGATTTGTTTATTACATTTTAAAACTGTCCTACCTCCAAGATGCTCAAGACAAATATGGATTCTCTCTCACTCATTTTAATTTCTTTCCTTACAATAACCCTACCTCGGATTGGACTGGTTGATAGTGATCAGTGCGAGGATGCTGAGTTTCAAGGCCGGGTGGTATCTTGAACCCTGAACTCTCTTGTCCCAGACTGACATTTACACCACTGTGGCTCTATTGTTCAGCTTATAAGCTCTCCTTCAGGCACTAGTTTTAAGGTTCTGCTCTGTGATTTGCTTTCCTAGCCAATTGCCGTGCTGCCCTCCTTTCCTTTTTCCTACATCATGTTGAAAAGCAGATGCAGCATCTTAAACTTTTATGGTTATTATGTCACAGAAATGCTCACAGCCTCAGAAAACATATATAACATAACATAAAATTGTCTGAGGATCATAAGCTGCATCAAAGTGACAGCCTTGCAACAGAGATATGAAACTTTGTATAACAGTGGAAGAAATGTGTCCCCTCTCCATTTTTTTTCCTTGCCAGCACCCAACATCCCTGTGCTACTGCCAGGGGTCCAGCACACTGGTAGAGAAGACTGGGGTCTTGCGATAATCATTCCAATCTACAAAAAGGGTCCCAGACATGATCCTTCTAAATACAGGCCAATCAGTCTCCTAAACACTGTTAGCAAGTTATATGCTAGCCATCTGTATGAGAAGCTGAAAGACTGGATTGAACAAGAAAACATTCTCGTCAATGAACAGGCCAGTTTTAGAGCCGAACGCTCCACTATGGACCATGCTCTTGTCTTACAACTCCTGGTGGATAAATATACAGCCAATTCTGGTGGAGCCCTCTATACGGCCTTTATTGACTTTAAATCAGCTTTTGATTCGATCTCTAGAGATAGACTCTGGGAGAAACTGGAGGCCACTAATATTGATAAGCGCCTCCTATCCTTAATACGATGCCTATATGATAACCCCTATTTGCGTATTAGATGTAACAACGCTGGGCATCTTTCTAGGCCCATACCCACTTTTAAGGGAGTCAAGCAGGGGTGTATACTAGCTCCCCTCCTGTTTAACTTCTATATTAATTCTCTATTGAAAGCTTATTGCCGATTTGTTCGCATCCACCCAGATTATCTAAGAGGCCTTTGTCCATCCTTTTGTATGCAGATGATATTGCTCTCTTATCGCTATCATGTATTGGCTTAAGGCGGTTGTTGAGTGCTCTCACCAAGTACTGTAAGACTGAATCTTTAATAATCAACTATGAAACTAAGTTGAAAGTCTTAGTCTTTTCTAATAAGAGGCAAAAGCATCGCTGGCATATTAATGAGCATCCAATTGATCAGGTTGCCTCTTTCAGATATCTAGGGATGACCTTCCATTCAGCAGGAGCATGGCGACCCCAAGTAAAGGCTGTTATTACCAATGCTCAAAGGAGTACGAAGGCGCTTCTCTCCTTCTATTACAATAAAGGGGGTCAATACCTTCCGGCAGCCATACAGGTTTTTGCCGCAAAAGTCATTCCACAGCTGCTATATGGTGCACAAGTCTGTACTGATTATAAGTATGCCCCCTTTGAAACAGTACAAAACAAATTTCTACAATCCATACTGGCTGTCCCATGCTGTGTTCCCAACCATATTCTACGACTAGAGGTTGGGCTCCCCACAATAGAATCCCGTATCTGGATATGTAAAATTAAACTATGGCTAAAGATGATATTCGCTCCAGTGGGTTTGGCCCCATACATTTTATCAGATGCTTTCCAGTCTAAATGGAAAGAGTCGATAAATGCTAAGTTACTAAGCCTAGGGTTCTCCACTACCATGATCTCCAATCTGGGTTATGCAAAAGCTAAAGAGAACATTCTCCAACAGATTCTTGACATTGACCTCCAGGGCCAACTGATGCGGGTTACAAAATCCAGATTTAATGCAAGGCCATTTTTACCTGCCCACTACTTAGCAACTCTGACCACCCCCAAATTTCGAAAAGCCTTTACACTGGCCAGGTTTAACATCCTACCCTCGGCACTCCTGGAGGGTAGATACAAAAAGATACCTTATGACGAGAGGATATGTCCATGCGGTGATGGGGCAGTAGAATAGGTGGAAAATGTGTTGCTACACTGTTTATTCTACCGCGACCTCAGATCCCAGCTAATCATCCCAATCTTACAAAACATCCCTGGCAGAAATGAGGCTTTCTATACAGATTTCCTACTATCCGATCAGTCCCCCCAGATATCAGCCAAGGTAGCTAGCTTTTGTTCCGCCGCTATCCATTGTAGAAGAACTCTGTTAAGTTGAGGGTTATGTGCTGACGCAGACCTGGTTTTTATGAGACCTTGATTGTCCCGTGCTGTTTTATTGTAAATTTTTATCTTCTTTTAATGATGTATATATCTATGTTGGTCTATGACTGCAATAAAACTTATTCATTCATTCGTCAGCACACTGGTAGGGTCCACCTGCAAAAAAAACTTTTTCCAGCCCATTGCTCCAATCAGCATCAGGTAGCTGGGCTTACCGCCATTTCAGTTTCCCACAATGCCCCAGAATGACACTATGTCAAGGACAGTGCCACCCTGAGGAAGGGCGGGATATAAATCAAATAATAAATAAAGACATTGAGAGAAATTAGAATGGTGGCTAAGCCCAGCCACCTGTGCCCTATCAGAGCACAGTTGTTTCTGTCCACTGTTGCCAGGCACGGCTGCAGGGGCCACTAGTGGGCACTTTCCCCATGCCCCCTCACACATGAAGTTGGCCCTGCCAGTCTTCAGCTCTGCTGGTAGGCTCATCTCTCAAGTGTAGGCTGGTTTCCTCGGGTGTTGCCCGTGCTAATCTCTTACCCTGCACTCCTCACTTGCTATAGAAGCGAAGCCTACTGCCATTCTTGAAAAAGTTAACTAAAATATGAATGCATTACATATCTGTTGAGTTGTATTCAATGGTGCCCTTCCACAAATAAAAGGAGTCCTTCCATTTGCAGAAGTCTTTGATCTAGTGGAGGCCTCCACTAAAGAAAGAGAGTGGGAGAGGAGACAGTTTTCACTTTTTTCTCCTGTAGCCTCCCATGCCACCTTCCACACTATTCTGAGTTTTCAACAACCCCCTAGAACAGATTTTCAAAGCCCACAGGCAGGGGCCACAGGGAAATCAATGAAAATCCCCTCCCCTCCTCTTCATCAGCAGAGGTCTTGATCAAAGACTCTTCCACAGACCGAAGTGCACCATTGGACCCAACCCATTCTCTCCAAGTCTTATAACCTCCAACAGATTTCTTTCCTTTCCTTTTTCCACTTCTCATGGCCTGTCCAATCCTCTCCAGTCTCTCCTTTCACCCCTTGCCCCCACCCTGCAAGTATTTCTATCGAACAGGGGTTCCCAAACTGTGGTCCATGGACCACCAGTGGTCTGTGAGCTTCATTCAGGTGGTCCATGGCACGCTTGAAGATGGGAGATAGCACATTCATTGCATTAAATATTCATACTGATTTTTAATTGTATTTTTATTGCTTCTTTTATTTCTTTTATTGTATTATGATTGGAATGCTATGGAAGAAAAATATCCAATATATAAGAAATAGACGAAGCAATGGAAAAAAATTAAAAATCATACAGTATGTAGCAGAGCACACTGCAACTGCTAGAAAAGGCAGAAGGTGGTTGCCAAAAACCCTCAGCAAATGTCAAGTGGCCCATGGGAGGAAAAGGTTACGGAACCATTGCTTTAGAAAATAAACACAGTTACCTGCCCTAGGACATGGAGCTGCCAACTGTGTTCCAAAGCTTGTGAGCCTGTGTCAATCATACCCTTCATGAATAATACTCCTAGGTAGATACCTGTTTTAAAGGGGACAAACTTGAAGACTCTAGAATCCAGGTGGTGCAGACAACTTCTACTAATCAATTTGGCACACATAGTTGCCAATAATCAGGTGACTTAGTAAGATTTGCCATCTGTAGATGCAAACATTGAACTGAAACACAAACTCAGGTATCATGACCTGCAATGGTCTAAAAGTTAGCTAGCTCTGGAAGATCAAACTAAGAGATTAACATTTATTGCTTGAGAGCAGTTGCTAAAAGGTTAATACTTAGGTTTGAGCCTGTTGGCAACACGTCTGCGAATTGGTGACTCAAAAAAACTTATTGGAAGGAGGAGAGGATGAAACTTATTGGGAGGAGAGGATGAAATTAATGAGCAAAAGAATGGCCCTTTGTTGAGCTCTCATAGCTTTCCCTATTGGCTACTTTCCCTGTTCTGCTAAAGACAGTAGGTAGCTTGTCCTCTAAAATGAATGTCCCATACTGTAACAAACAGGAGCTATGTTCTCCTTTAGAGGTATATGGTGTCTTTTAATGGCACTGATATGGGACGTTATGTACATTTATAAGAAAGGCAGAAATATTCCTGTTTTCTGTTTGAGTTTGTATCTGAAACACATATTTAGCTTTAAATTTTCCAATAAGCAAGTGAGTGCTGCTGACTTTATGAGTATTAAGGGAACGTTTTAAACAAATGCTTACATGAGAGACAGAGACTGACTTGTTGAGCCTCTTCTCCAGACTCGTTAGTAGATTTCAGGGCTTTTAAAACCTGATTTCAAAGACTCATTACTTGCAGTTGTTCTTCTCTGATTATTACTCCCTTATTCCCCTTAAAAGCTGTGTAAAAGATTATTTTCACTGCACTTGTTTGCTTGTCCTTCAGTGGGCCTAGGTTCTCGAGTGTCTTAGTGTCCATTCATACTTTGCTTTTTAAACCCAGGTATTAAAAATATCTGGCTTCTGATTGCCTAGTGCCATCAATTATGAATGGTGCACTGGCCTGCACATACATTTAAATAGGATGCTTTTCCTGCAGTAAATAGTAGAACAAAGTTTAATATGTAGGTTTTATATTCTCAGTAGTTCCTTTTTCTTGTTCGTTTTCATTGTATTTTATTATTTTTGTTATGAAGTGCCTTGAACTGTATAACAAAATGCAGGATATAACTATTCTATATAAAATAAAACATTTCAAATTAGAGAGCACAGCTTCTCATCCTGACAGGTTTGAGGTCTGGCACCTCTTTCTTTTTTAGAACTAGCTACACTTTGGTAGTGGGGAAATCCCTTATAGAAATCTATGGTCAATATACTGCATGGGTGAAATTCAATAGTTGCACTATTGAAAGCAATAGATCTCCACTGATACAAATCTATGGCAAAGCTGTCTTATGATTAGTGCTGTACTTCCACTGTTAAGGGTAAAATCTGCTTGTAACACCCCAGTATCTCACACTAACAATATGTAGAGCAAATGTAAAACCAACATAGGCTAGATTGGAGTAGCCAATATGGCACCCTACTATAACTCATATCAACACTGGCCACCAAAAATGTCTGCAGGCTACCCCAACTGGATGGTACAATCATATGCTTTTCCATATCATTGCAATCATGTGGCACAAATACTTACAATGCTGTTTAAATTGATTCTAATATTATGGCACTTTTATTTTCTTTCTCAAAAGACATTTTCCATACTTGATGAAGAAGAACAAAGACTGCAGATCAACAACATCTGCTTGCTCTTTGTATTTGTTGGAGTTATATCATTTTTTACACAGTTCTTACAGGTAATGACCACTGAATATACCTTTCAGTATGGCTATTGTTTGCTTTGTTCATTTTAAAAAAGACTTCTTAGTTAGCTATGTGGTTAAACTTACACATTTTTAATATATTTCAGGGATATACATTTGCAAAGTCTGGTGAACTACTTACAAGACGGTTAAGGAAAACTGGCTTCCAGGCTATGCTAGGTCAAGAAATTGGTTGGTTTGATGACCACAGGAACAGCCCAGGGGCCTTGACTACAAGACTAGCAACTGATGCATCTCAGGTTCAAGGGGTAAGAGCTTTTATACAAAGGTAATTTCACAAATCAGAAATTACCACATCAGCCCAGAGCTTTTTTTCCCCATGTAAACTTAATCAAAGTGAGACAACTTATTGGCATTGGTTTATTGGATAAACATACATCTGAAACACTGTAGAAGGAAAAGCAGCTGGGGAGGTGATTTTGAGGAGAAAAACAGTTGGAGGGAAAAGGGAACAAAACTTCTGTCCTTCTCTATCATCTCCTCCCAAAGCTATTTTGCTCTTTTAAAAATGACATTGGGGCAGTGCTAAATGCATACAACTTGTAGTCAGTCCAAGAGTCTAAGGTCCAGTTCTCACTGAGGCGGTAAAGCTGTGTTTCCCTTATACCACTCTACAGGAGTGTGGGCTCACATGATGGACTATTTCCACACACAAGAAAAATCCAAACATTCCTATACAAAAAAACAAGGAGAAAGCAAGTCTAGAACCCTTCCCCTGGCATTTAGTCTCCAGTGTGTGTGTGTGCGCGTGCGTGTATGTAAGGCCTTTCTTTCATTTGATCTCCAGCTTGAAGTGGTTGAAATGGAGATTCACTACCTTTGTGAGAACTAAGCCTAAATGAGTAGAGCTGACACCATACACGAGCATTCCTTTTGAATCTGTAACTGACACTTTGACTTCCCATATAACCTCTGGGAAGGTTGCCACAAATTGGGAAAGCCAAGGAAAATGGACAAAGGCCAAAGTGGCAGTGAAGGTGACTTGGCAATTTCAATCCCTCCCCCTGAATATGTTGTGGATGGGACTATTTTTACAATTAGGAATGCCAGAAGTTGTTCAGCTACATTGGCAGGAAATATTAGGGTGCTTTGGCAATCCATCCTTGCTCAGCCTCCTTGTTCTCTGTTGCTCCAGAGGGCAGGTCTAGAGCCAATAGTGGATGCTGCAGGGAAGCAGGTTTCAGTTAAACTTTGGGAGAAACTTCCTAATGGTAAGAGATGTTGGTCCTTGGCTTTACTTCCCTGGAGGAATTTAAGCAAAGGCTGAATTGTTATCTATCAGGAATGCTGTGGCTTCATCCTACACTGCAGATCCTAAACTGAGCAGGTGGCTGGAATAGATGACCTCCAAGGTCCCTTCCAACTCTATGAAGCTTTATTTTGCTGCCTCTATTAGATCATCCCTATACCGCCCAGCGGAGCTTTTTAAAGTCGTGCGTGGGCTCTTACACTCTGGTCCCCACGATACTACGGAAACATTGGAAGCCCGCTGCAACGAAATTGCTGGACACTTTCAAGATAAGATCGCATGTCCGCAGGGGTCTTGACTCCGATGTTGCGACAGATGAATCCATTGAAGTGTCCGGAGCATGGCCTTGTCCTTCATTATTGGATGAGTTTCAGTTGGTGCAGCTCGAGGAAGTGGACAAGGTGCTTGGAATGGTTCGGGCAACCACGTCTGTTCTGGATCCTTGCCCATCTTGGCTAGTGAAAGCTAGCAGGGCTGGGACCACCGGTTGGGCCAAGGAAGTGGTTAATGCCTCCTTGAGGGAGGGAGTAGTCCCTGGTAGCCTCAAGGAGGCAATAGTGAGACCTCTTTTAAAGAAACCCTCCTTGGACCCAGATAACTTGAACAACTATAGACCGGTGGCGAATGTCCCTTTTTTGGGCAAGGTTTTGGAATGGGTGGTTGCCGGCCAGCTCCAGGTGCTCTTGGATGAAACCGATTATCTAGATCCGTTTCAATCTGGTTTTAGGCCCGGTTTTGGCACCGAAACAGCCTTGGTCGCCCTGTATGATGACCTTTGTCGGGAGAGGGACAGGGGGAGTGTGACTCTGTTGATTCTCCTTGATCTCTCAGCGGCGTTTGATACCATCGACCATGGTATCCTTCTGGGGAGACTCGTGGAGTTGGGTGTCGGGGGCACTGCTTGGCAGTGGTTCCGCTCCTACTTCGCGGACCGTCACCAGAAGGTAGTGCTTGGGGAACATCACTCGATACCATGGACTCTCCATTGTGGAGTCCCTCAGGGGTCGGTCTTGTCCCCCATGCTTTTCAACATCTACATGCAGCCGCTGGGTGTGGTCATCAGGAGTTTTGGAGTGCGTTGCCATCAATATGCTGATGACACGCAGCTCTATTTCTCCTTTTCATCTTCTTCAGGTGAGTCTGTTGATGTGCTGAACCGTTGCCTGACCGCGATAATGGACTGGATGAGAGCTAATAAACTGAGACTCAATCCAGACAAGACCGAGACACTGCTGGTGAACGCCTTCCCTGCTCAGATGGTGGATGTTCACCCTGTTCTGGATGGGGTTACACTCCCCCTGAAAGAACAGGTACATAGTTTGGGGGTTCTTTTCGATTCTTCCTTGTCTCTCGAGGCCCAAGTGGCCTCGGTGGCACGGAATGCATTTTACCATCTTCGTCTGGTAGCCCAACTATCTGGACAGGGACGACCTCGCCTCCGTTGTTCATGCTCTGGTAACTTCAAGATTGGATTACTGTAATGCGCTCTACGTAGGGCTGCCCTTAGACAGTTCGGAAGCTTCAGCTGGTGCAGAACGCGGCTGCCAGACTATTGATGAGGACCAGTCGGTCTTCGCATATAACACCTATTCTGGCGCATCTGCACTGGCTCCCTATTTGCTTCCGGGCGAGATTCAAGGTGCTGGTTTTGACCTATAAAGCCTTACACGGCGTGGGACCTCAATACCTTGTGGAACGCCTCTCTCGCTATGAACCTACCCGTTCACTTCGTTCAGAATCTAAGGCCCTCCTCCGGGTACCAGCTCATCGGGAAGCCCGGAGGGTGGTTACTAGATCTAGGGCCTTTTCTGTGGTGGCCCCTGAGTTGTGGAACAGCCTCCCCGAAGAGGTATGCCTGGCGCCTACACTTCTATCTTTCCGGCGCCAGGTAAAGACCTTTTTATGCTCCCAGGCATTTTAATCTTTTAATTTTCTTAATCTTTCTACTTTTAACATGTATCCTTCTTAATTTGTGTTGTATTTCGTTTTTGTTATGCTTTCTGTTGTTTGTTTGTACATGTTTTTGTGATTTTTTACTATGATATATTGTATTTTATCTTGTTTGTTCACCGCCCTGAGAGCTATTCTGCTAAGGGCGGTATATAAATTGAAATAATAAATAAATAAATAAAAATGATTCTGTTTGGCAATAGGAACAATGGGTAGATGTTGGAAGCAATAGCCTTCTTTCCTCCCTTCATAGTCCAGCCCAGTGTCCCAGTGCTTAATGTGGAAGAGCTTGTTGGTGATCTGTTTTTGGTTTTGCTTATTTTAAGGCAACTGGCACCCAGATAGGAATGATTGTGAACTCCCTCACCAATATTGGAGTGGCCATTATTATCGCATTCTACTTCAGCTGGAAGCTTAGCTTAGTCATCACCTGTTTCTTGCCCTTCTTGGCTTTATCTGGAGTGGTGCAGTCTCAAATGATGACAGGTTTTGCCTCTCAGGACAAGCAAGCAATGGAAGCTACTGGAAAGGTAATGTTTAAAACAAAACACACACACACCCAAAGTAAGATTAGTTGAGAAGGTGAGTAAAAATTCAAGCAGTCAGTGTTGTCAGTGATAACAGGCATTTTAGGCCTGCCATAGCCACAGAGGTTGATTTTCCCCCTCACTGATCAAGTAGAAGGAATTTCAGGGCAGCTTTCCCAGCATTTTAAAATCTGTTTCTTGGAAGGTTTCTTTTCTAGTTGGAAGGACTGGGCAGCTTCAGATTGTAAAGTGTTTAGTTTCCAGTTCCAATATGTTGGTTTAAGTAGAGCTGAAAAGCACTTTTAGCATTCTGTGTGGGTATCCAAATCATTAAGTGCTAACAGAAATCAGTACCAAATAGGGTTGCCAGGTCCGTGGCCTGAGACTGATCCTGATCCTGTATCTTTAGGAGAAGGTCAGCCAAGTGCAGGTGTTCTTGCAACTCTGTAATGGGAAAAACCACAAGGTGGAATTCTCCCTCCCCCCTCCCCAACTTTTAAAGATACAGAAGACCTCTTGGAGGCCGGGCCTGGCAACCAAGAGGTCTTCTGTATCTTTAAAAGTTGTGCGTGGAAGTACAAGATCCATATTCGACTCTCCAAATACCAACATCAACACACACACCCTTCCTATATCTATAGGTGTGTGAGACTGTGGATAGGCACAGCCAACTAGCCCACTCCAGCAGGCAAGTAAGAGGAAGTCCTCCCACCCTCCCTGGCTGTTTTCTTGCTTTCTTTCTCTGCCATCCTCCCCTACGCTTGAGCAGGCAATCCATGCCCAGTTTCCCTCTGTCTCACTCTCTCTCTACCATCCTCCCTAACACTCAAGCAGGCAAGCAAGAGGCAGTCACCACCTTTGTCTGGTCTCTCTCTCTCTGTCTCTCTCTTTCTGCCGCCCTTACCTACACTTGAGTAAAATGGGATCCAAGCAGGGAGGGAGCAGGCAGATGAGAGGCAGCCACCCTCGCCACACCTGGTTTCTCTCTCTTTTCCATAACCAGATCCAAATAGTTTTTGAACCAGTAAAATGTGAAGATAACAGTAAACACACAACAAACAAAATGGAAGTGCCTGCAGAATGAGAGAGAACCGGCACAGCTAAGCGAACTCCAACTCTAATTTGGTCACATTTTTCTCTCCTGATAACAGGTTTGCAATTCATCCTCCCTGCACCCCAGATCTCCAGGCTTGAGTAAAGTGTCCTCTTTCTACCCACCCATGCTTAGGCCCTGAGAGAAGGTTGGCCTGCAACAGCTCAAACAGTATCTAAAGCAGAACAAGCAGGACAGGGCCAGGGAGTTCTACCACACTGGACTTTCTACAAATCCTGTGATCTAAGTGCATGCCAACCCTACTGTACTGATTCAAACTAGTTTTAGACTTATTTAGCTGCCACAGTTCCCAAGCAAGGAATCATGAGAACTGTGTCCTATTAGGGTTATTAATAACTTATGGTTTCATGATGACTTTGCTCCTTCAGTGTGCAACCCAAACCCTTCTTACAGCAGGCTGTGGGGGGGGTTGGATTGAGTGGAGGCATCCTTCCACTTGTTTCTGCTGGCTCAGCTGGCCTCCTACTGGCTGCTGCTGACAGCACAGGCCTCCCCTTTTCACCCACTAAATGTGCAAGTGGGCAGTCATTTTGCTGGCAGTATCTCCACTGTCAGAGTCCAGAGGATACTGAAATGGGGTGTTCTGAGGTTGGAGTGGGGTAGTTGGCCTGGGATCTGCAGGATCCTGAGCTGCTCTGAAAGCCAGCATTGGCTGTAAAATATAATACCAACTAGGGTTGCCAGGTTCAGGGCCTGAGACTGATCCTGTATCTTTAGGAGAAGAGAAAGTCAGCCAAGTGCAGGTGTTCTTGCAACTCTGTAATGGGAAAAACCACAAGGTGGAATTCTCCCTCCCCCCTCCAAAACTTTTAAAGATAAAGAAGACCTCTTGGTTGCCAGACCCAGCCTCCAAGAGGTCTTCTGCATCTTTAAAAGTTTTGCATGGGGAAGGGAGAATTCCATCTTGTGGTTTTTCTCATTGCAGTGCTGGAGGAACACCTGCACTTGGCTGATTTTCTCTTCTCCTAAAGATGCAGGATCAGTCTCAGGCCCTGAACCTGGCAACCCTAATACCAACATCAGTTAAAAGGAGACTGAAACATCTAGGTCTTTAAAGCCTGTTTAAAAAGAGTAATGGAAGGTACTATTTGTCATGACTTTGGAACCATCGGCCCAAATCTTAAGAGAAGAGACTGGAATCCAGGGTTATAACTTTGAAGCACACAGCATTTAAGCAGCATGTTTGCCAATGATATTGTTTTGATTTTGCCTCACCCAGAGGAAGATCTTCCTCTGCTTGTTTCTATAATCAAGGAGTATGGAGAGATGGTGGGATTCAATATTAATTATTGAAAGTAAGACTCCCTATGTGGAAATATAAGATCAAAGATACGGTCCCAAATTTGTTCTATATCTCATATCAAAACATGTCACAAAGCAATAAAATGTCTTGGAGTTTATATCCCTAAGAACCTAAACAAAATACGGAGAATGAACTATAATCCAATAACAAGAAAACTAAGGAGGGGGCTGACAGAATACAGCCAAAAGGGCATGCTTCAATCTTGGGTAGCATAGCCTCCATCAAAATAATACTACTCCCCACGCTCCTATTCCTCCTTCAGGTGCTTCCAATATATACCAGTAATAAAATGGTAAAGGCCTGGCAAAGTATATTACACAGATTTGTATTCAAGTGAAAGACACTCTGAGTGGGATTTACTTTACTGTTTAAAAAATCATATGCTGGAGGCTGGGATACCCAATGTTCAGCTATGCTTTGATGCATTCCAACTGATACAGGTCATCCCTGTGATTTTGAATGACTCTAACAAACATTGGAAATGGGTGGGGATGGAGACACATACACTGGCCCTGCCATCTTTGGAGGCACTGTCTCTCTTTCCTGTACTCTTTCCTGAAATATCTAACCCTTTCCTAAAATGTACAGTCTCCATTTGGAAAATGTGGCAACAGAAACCTTCCCCAGGTATTTCACCATTGATCCTCCTTAGCCACCATCCTCAATGCACCACAGGCTGTAAGGGTTTTGGAAAGAATTGAAGAGTAAGAGCCTCTACAGAATCAAAGCATTTTATTACCTATCACACACTCTTTACAAAGTACAGATTGGCACTAAGGTCCAAGAATTGAGGGTATATACATCAACTACGCAGCCTGTTGTCAGAGATGCAGATTAAGGAGCAGGTCACCTGGCCCCTGACACCTTGTGAGGACTTGACACTTAATGCTAAATCTGAATACAAAGGACTAGTCTCTAAAAATTATAATATTTTGCTTAGTGTCTCCACAAATAATTTCAATGTCTCAAAACATGGGAAACAGACTTGGCGGAACCTCTAGACCAGCCTTTCCCAATCAGTGTGCCTCCAGATGTTGTTGGACCACAACTCCCATCAGCTTCAGCCAGCATTGCCAATGGTCAGGAAAGATGGGAATTGTGGTCCAACAACATCTGGAGGTATGCTGGTTGGGAAAGGCTGGTCTAGACCCCAAAGCCTGGACTGCCATATTGGACCAATGCCCCCTCCACTTGGTTTCAGTACTGGAAAATTCTTTTAAAACCATACACTGGTTATGGTTAGTAACTGGTTATGATTAGTATCTCACATTGGTACACATGGCCCACATTCGGGGAGGAGGAGAGAATGGGCTTTAGAGGCTCCTATTTTCATCTGTGGTGGCGATGTCCTCTGGCAAATGCAGTTTGGGATGATGTTATTCCTGAGAAAAGCCTCATTATCTGCTATCCCGTGGTTAAAAACCCCAGCCTGTGCTTGCTATCCATATTTTCTGGTGATAATGTGGAAGCACCCTCAGAGGACTTGATTGTGTTTATGCTTGTGGCAGCACGTTTGATTATTGCACAGCACTGGCAGAAAACCTTGGGACTGAACCTCCAGTACTGGTACACCAAACTTTGGGACTTGGTAATAATGGAGAAACTAACATTCCACCTTAAGTCACTAAGAAACCCACAGGCAACAGATTTATTTTCAACAACTTGGAGTGACTTCATTTCTTTTGTTAATCAGAGAGATGGTGAGACACAAGTTCCAGCCAGGCACCCACAGATATGGCACTCATAAAAGGTTCATTCAAATTTGATAACAACAATCCAGAGTTGGGAGATACCACTTTTAAAGCTAGTTCCTAAGATGACCAAATGGCAAAATATAATGTAGAAATCCTTCTCACCTGCACTTGGGATTTGACGTTTTCATGCATTGTCATATATGGGTATACTGTTTAGATATGTTTATGTTATATATGTTATTTTGGAATCTTATTTGTTTCTTATAATAAGAGGGAAAAAAATAGTAACGGGAGGGGCCAGGCATGCAACAGAAAAAAGCCCTCTCTCTTGCGTTCACCAACCTGATGAATCTTATCAGCAGAATCAGGGCCTCTGTAGCTGATCTTAGGGTTTGAACGAGTTCATACAGAATCAGGCAGTCCTTCAAATAACCTGGTCCCCAGCCCTTTAGGGATTTAAATGTAATCACTGGCATGTTAAATTGGACTTGGAAATGCACTGGCAGCCTGTGTAGCTGGTGTGGAATTCATGTTGTATGTTCTGATCGCTTAGCCTCCACAAACAACTGCATTCTGCACCAGCTGAAGCTTCCAAAGTGTCTCTTAAAGGCAGCCCTATGTAGAACGTATTACAGTAATCTTGTCTGGATATAACCAGGGTAACCATCCAGATAGGGATGCAT
Organism: Rhineura floridana; assembly: GCF_030035675.1. NCBI lineage: Eukaryota > Metazoa > Chordata > Lepidosauria > Squamata > Rhineuridae > Rhineura > Rhineura floridana. The sequence continues at coordinate 46,463,237 of NC_084481.1, forward strand.
CTGACAAATCAGCCAAAGCTGATAAAAATCTTATAATAAGACTAAAAGCAACAGTATAGTTACTCAGAACAAATTATGTAAAAGCATACAACAAAAGAACAGTGTGTGCTCATGGCTAAGATCAACAACTTGAGAATGCGATGAAATAACAAGAACAGGACAAGCTAAGACAAGCACATATGGGTTTTGAGCTGTATTGTCAGTGTGTACCTATGATACTTATTAGACAGAATATGCTTCGCCCAGATATGAGAACCCATTCTAGGAATTACAATAGCAGCCTTACCCAATATTACAGACATCACCTATAGAGTACTTAATATTTCTTGGATTAGGAAAAAACTGGTGTCAGGCCTTGGTCAGATTCTGAGATTGGCTGGGTTTGCCACACACATGGGGAGGAGGGAGGGAGGGGTCTAGTCCTTTCACAAGCAGAAGCAAGATCAGAAGGCCAGAGGAAGAGACATGGTCAAAGACAGAGAGCCAGAGGTCAAGGGCATAATCAAAGGCAGGCTGCTGCTGCTGGAGGCAAGCAGGCAGGCAAGGGCCAGAGGCAGAACGCATGGTCAAACACAAGGCAAGTCTTCATGGCTATTGAATGAGACGAGTTCCTCAAACTGAGGAGCTTACCCAGATGTGAGGGCTTTGCACAGCCTAGAGTGTCTCCACTGGTCCATGAAGTCAGCTAACTATATTCAGGCTGGAATAGTAACCTGGAGCCCTAAATCCATAGATCACTTCAGAACTAGGGATCCTTATTAATCTGGTGTGGAATTCAGATCTGTGTTCTAAAACAATATGTATGGCAGCTCATCAGATGGAATGGCCCATACTTCTCAGACTGGAATCTAATAGAATTTTCTGCTCCACCTTCTCTTTTATTTTGTTTTGTTTTTTTGACAGATTTCCAATGAAGCCCTCACAAATATTAGGACTGTAGCTGGAATTGGGAAGGAGAAAAAATTTATTGAAGCATATGAAAAAGAGCTGGAAATCCCTTACAGAGCAGCAGTCAAAAAAGCAAATGTTTATGGAGTTTGCTTTGGCTTTGCACAGTGTGTGTTGTTTATAGCCAACTCAGTCTCTTATCGGTATGGAGGATTTTTAGTTAACAAGGAAGGACTTCACTACAGCTATGTATTCAGGTAAAGGGACAGAAACACAAAAATACTCTTCCCTGAAGAGAATGCATTAGTTTATCATGTGTTCTTATAGACACATTTTTGGCCGTGATAAAGTTATTGTTGTTTCTTCTTCTTCATATTATTATTATTGTTGTTGTTGTTGTTGTTATTGTTATTACAATAATGTCGCTTTCCTCACAAAAGTGACCCAAAGGAACTTACAACAACAATAAAACAGTAAAACCAATTGTAACAAACAAACCAATAAACCTAAAAATATATCTGTACTTATAAAAGACAGGTCTTGCAAAACCTGCCACACTAAAAGAGGCCACCAATGCCTAAAGCCCTTGAAATTAAGAACCAAAAGCCTGGGTAAAAAGAAAGGCTTTTGCCTGGTGCCCAAAAATAGATAATGATGGTGCCAGGTGTGGCTCCTTGGGGAGAGCATTCCATAAATAGGGAGCTACCACTAAGAAGGCAAGTTGAATGGAAACTCCATGTTAAGAGGCAGTATACCTCTGAAAACCAGTCATTTGGGATAAATGGGGGGGTGTTACTTTCATGCTTTGCTTGTGGGCATCCTAGACACATCTGCCTGGCTACTGATGGAGGCAGGATGTTACACCTTGGTCTGATTCAGCAGTCCTCTTCTTCTTAAGTGTTCTGTAAACTGAGGTCTGTCCCCTTTGATTTCAGGGTGATTTCCTCTATTGTGACCAGTGGAACTGCTTTAGGAAAAGCATCATCTTATACACCAAATTATGCCAAAGCAAAAATAGCTGCAGCTCGCTTTTTCCAGCTGGTGGATCGGATTCCCCGAATCAGCGTTTACAGTGATGCTGGAGCAAAATGGGTAACAACTGAAATTAGTATTATTAGAACTACATAATTGCAGCATTGGAAAGATCCAAAGGTCATCCAGTCTGCTCTTCTGTACGCTTAAGCAAAATAAATTATAGTGTACCAAGAAGAGCAAATGAGAGCAAAGAATGATACCTTGAAGGCACAGAGTGTGCTTAATAAAAGAAACCCTGTTGGGTTGAACAAATAATGTATGCGCAGGGTAAGGCAACTTGGTGTCAACTGTGGATTGAATGAAGTTAGCCCCCAGCACCATGAATGAGGCATAACTTTTTATTGTGCTCTCAGAAGAAGGTATTATATTAGTGATGATTCCCAATAGCTCATCTGATATAAATTCTCTCCATCTCAAGGTTTATATCCCCTTTGTCTCCAGATTGTCTTTCTGATCTCCCAACACACTATTGTTCTTCTAATCCTCTGTGAATACTGATGTTCAGACAGTCAGTTAAATTTCTAAGCTGCCTTTCAGCCAACTAGTCCTCAAGGCACCTTATGAAAAACAAATGGTCTGATTAAAACCAATTAGGAACTTAAACCAAGAACTTCATAAAATGGAAAATAAAACCAGAATTATAATACAGAAGGTGGCAACTAAATAGCAATAATTTCATCACTAAACCTCCTGGTTTAGCACAATTTGCCAATTTTGGGTTTCTTTTCATTTAGTCTGCTGTAATGTGATCTATTAGGGAATCTTTCCTAGGAAGAAGGGACAGCAGCTGTGCTTATAGCACCCTTGTGAATTCAACACCTACAGCAGAGCCATGCACTTGCTATAACATTGGCATGGGAGAAGGCCATACCTCAGCAGCAGAGCATCTGCTTTGCATGCAGCAGATCTCCGGTTCAATTCCTGGCATCTCTAGGTAGGGCTGAGATCCAGTCAGTCAGTGTGGATAAGACAAAGCGAGATGGACCAATGGACCTGTCTTAGTATAAGGCAGCTTCCTATGTTCCTATGCCTGTGCTACATGCTTGAGGAGAATATGGAGAACCAACTTTTCTAAAGATTTTTGGCACTTGTGTGTGTGTGTGTGTGGTGCCATATTAACTAAGTAAGGACTGGCACTCGGACTGGCACTCAGAATGTATGATAATACTTTTATAATTGGCTTTGTTCACGCATCATAGTAAGCCAGTTAACTGCTTGCTGTGAATGCACAGATGACTCACACTTCACACCTCCCTTAACACGAGTGGGAGCAATAAGCCATTATCCTTGGCTTAGCATGTCCCAAATTAGGGTTGTGTATTTATTATTAAATTTATATCCCACCTATACTCCCAAAAGGAGCTTAGTGCTATGTCCAATCAAACCAAACAAACCAAAATCTGAAACCAAGCCACAATTCCTGGGTTTCATATAATGCTCAACCAAGGATCGGGCTTGCTGCTTCCACTTGTGCTAAGGGTAGGAGTGAAGTGGGAATAATCTGTTCATTCATGGTAAACCAGGATGTGCAAAGCCCACAATTAGTTACTTTGATTTCACAAAAGAAAAGTGGTGTGCATGCATGTGTGTGTGTGGTCACCTGTTGGAGATAGAATTGTCTTCAAGTATGAATGTAATATGTCTTAATGAAGGCAAATTTATCAAATGATGAGATTATTGCTTGAAAGCTACCACCCCAATAGTTAATGTAGATTTTGCCCTTCAAAACTCTGTACAAACCATCAACTGTAACAATAAATATGTAATGGACATCTTTATGAATAAGACAAGGTAAATATCAATTTATTTACTGTTCCCTTGCTTTGTAATGGTGCAAATATGAGGAACTTAGACAATACTTACAGTAAAAAGTATATTAGAAATCCCCATCACTTCTTTTTGCTATTGAAAGTTGGATATTATTTAACAAGGGAGGCAGAAATGACTCAATACACAAAGGCGTTCATCTAGGTCCAGTAACACCTAAAATGATGGCTATTAGAGTGGTGACATAATATGCATGAAATGAAAATCTCAGTGATAGCTAATACCACAGAGTGAACAATCACAGAGAATGGACTTCTTTGATAGATCAAATTATGTTTGCTCATATAATACAAGGAAGCTTCCCATCATAAATGAGCTGCAGTTACTTTAATTGGTCTTCCTTTTGGTTAAGCACCTTCAGGAACCATACACTTTAGAATGATTTCAGCCATCACACTCATTAAAGTAAAATGCTCTCCTTCCTATTGTACTAGGGATATTTCCTGAGGGTAATTCTGAGTAGCATCCAGCCCACAAATGATGTGAAATATATGTTGAACAGTAATAGTATTTACAGATGCAAGTTCCAGGCTGCAATCCTAGGCACCCTTACCTATGAGTAAGCCCCTTTTGAACACAGTTGGTGATCATCATCATTTATTACTGTCTGGCCATAGGCCTCTAAAAGGTCATACACTTAATGAGGTGAATCATTTTAAAATTACAATTGGGATCTTAAATATTATTACTATAAAATAAATGGTACATTTTCTATCAGGTAAACATTTTTAAAATACAATTAAAATCATTGTTATTATAACAATCAGTATAGCAACATGTATTATCTAGACAGTAAGTCCTAGTTCCTCTATACGTTTCTTCCGTAATTTCTGTGCTGCTAGGGCAAATAAAGCTACCCTGTATGTAATGCCTGGGTCCCTGTCTGAGAGAAGGAAGGAAATACGTGAGAGTAGGTCTACGGGCGCATGTGTCAGTGCCTCGTCCAGGAATTTTGACCAGGGGTGTTTGTATAGGGAGCATTCTAGCAAGTAGTGTGGAAGATCTTCCACTTCAGGAGTGTCACAGATGCACAGTCTTTGGGCACGGGGGGTCCCGTTATATCTGCCAGTCAAGTATGCCGAAGGCATTAATTGGAATCTCAAAGCTGTGAAGGCGTGACGAAGATTTACTGCTGTAAGAAAATCTAAATAGTTCGCTTTGGTTTGATCTGATTTGAAAATACTATACCATCGTGTGAAATTAGAATTTATTATAGTTAGCCTATCCATCCAAGCAGTATGCCGGAGAAGAACCTGGTGAGGACATGATACCCCCAGAAACTTATAAAAACTTCCCAGACTGGTGGGCTCCTGTCTTGGCCAAGCTTTTCACACAAATAAACATCTCAGGCATTCTTCCAGTTGGTTGGAATATGAGTATAATCATCCCAATATACAAAAAGGGTGATCGCTCAGACCCGAATAACTATCATCCTATAAGCCTGATAGATATTGGAGCTAAACTGTACGCAAAATTTCTTATGATGAAACTAGAGGAGTGGGAGGAGGAAAATCAGATAATCTGCCCCGAACAAGCAGGATTTAGGAAAGGCTGTAGCACTATAGATCACTGCGCTACTCTTTCCTTCCTAGCAAAAAAATCAATACAAGGCCCGACAAAATGTTTATACGTAGCCTTTGTAGATCTAGCAGCTGCGTTTGATTCAATAGATAGACCAAGACTATGGGAGAAACTTAAAAATTCCAAAATAGATAGACGTCTTCTATTCTTGATAAAATCATTATACTCTAACACCAGCTCCAGAGTCAGAGTGGGCCCAACAGGCTCCCTGACAGACCCTTTTTTAATAACTAAACAGGGATGTCCCTTGGCCCCATTCTTATTTAACTTCTATTTAAACGATATTGTATCGGCACTCTCGGGAATGGACCTTTTCCCCCCTTCTTTGGGTCAAAGGAAAGTTTCCCTCATGTTATACGCAGACGATATGGTTTTATTGTCAATAACCCGCAGTGGACTCAGAAGGGCTCTACTAAAGCTATCATCATATTGTGTCACCGAAAAACTACAGAATAACTGCTCCAAAACAAAAATCATGGTATTTGGCAAAAGGTCACCAATGCACAAATGGTCAATCAACGGTCACCCAATCAAGCAATGTCGAACTTTTAAATATCTTGGTGTCCATTTCTCTGATTCCCTTTCTTGGAGAAAGCATATAGAGTGCACTAAACTGGCCGCACTTAGAGTTAGTGGAACTATCCTGAACTTCTATCGCTCAGTAGGTGGCAACCTAGTCTCCCCGGCTTTAAAAATATTTCAAGCCAAAGTTGTTCCTATGATGCAATATGGAGCACCTATTTGGGGATGGGAAAACCCTCTACTTGACCAATTAGAGATAGTTCAAAACAAATTTCTAAAAAAATTCTGCTTCTACCATCAGCGACCCCAGCGGCGCTAATTCAGGCCGAGACAGGGATTTCATCAGTTAGGGCAAAAATTCATTCAACTCTGGTAAATTACTGGAAGGCGAATAAGCAATCTTCCCCAAGGCAAATTTTGAAAATCAGCTCAATAAGAGTATGGTCGGACAAATTTTGGTCTGCCCAACTAACAAAAATTTGCCAACTTTACCACATAGACCCTAAAGCCCTACAAGACCCTTCTAACAAAACCAGCTTCACAGAGGTTTTCACAGTTGGTGATATTCAATGTTAGTTATTCTCAGAGTAGATCCACTGAAATAAATGAATTTAAATTCCATTGATTTCAGTAGACTGCTAATTGATTAATTAGTGCATTTATTTAGCTCTGTCTCACAGGTTCAGTTTGTCTCCAGATTAATCAATACAGATAACAGCAAGCAAAGACACCAGGACTCAGAACTGTTTAAAGGTTCACAGCAGCCTTGCCAACCTGGTGCCCTCCAGAAGTTTTGGATTACAACTCCCATCAGCTCCAGCCAGCCCATTCAGGTTGCACAGACACACTGACTCCCACTTGTGCCTGATTTGATGAAAAAATGATTAAAACTGGCTATTCCTTCTAGTTTACATGCAAAATGAGCAAATAGTTTGCCTTTCACAGTGATACTGGTGAAATCGCATTCCATCTTATGTAAAAACTACTGGAGACAACAGAAGTTGATAGGGGTAATAATCTGCAATCAGTGTCAACATGTGTTTCAAACCTTGATCTCCCACACTATACTGAACCTCAGCTGAATTGTAATTTCTCACACTAAAGATAAACTATCTCCTTCCTCCAGAATTTTCAGTAATGCATCTCTATTGAGGCTTTGCAATGTGCAAATTGATTTCAGTTCTATCATCAGTTAAAAGCTACATAGCTAATTGATTTTAAAAGTGTAATTGTGGCAGCTCTAGGAACAGTGGTAACAGTAATCATTACTTTCATAAGATTCTCATTTGGGAACTTAATTCAACCTCACCCAGTACTTTTTTTCTCTCTTTGTATAATTAGGATAATTTTCGTGGAAGCATTGAATTTCTGAACTGTAAGTTCACATATCCTTCTCGTCCCAACATCAAAGTGCTAAATGGTCTTTCAGTGTCTGTGAAATCTGGACAGACCCTTGCCTTTGTTGGAAGTAGTGGATGTGGCAAAAGTACCAGTGTCCAACTTCTGGAACGTTTTTATGACCCTGAGGAAGGAAAAGTGGTAAGTAGCCTTGCCTGCTTTCATAGTAAAAGGATATGATGAGTTGTTATAAAGCAAAATCTACAGTTCTCCCTAGATTTTGTAACAGAAATTCTGAAGCTGGGATGATCAAAGTTCATAAACCTTAAGAGCTGTGTTCATACCTTCAAATGGCGAACTGAAATAACAACAACACCCCCATGGCTTCTCCTGCCTTAGCACACCCCTTACCTACAAGCTCCCTTATCCATCAAAAGTGATCAACATGCAAGAGCAGGATTCTGTACAAAACCTCCCTTGCCTTGCTGGTTATGCCACACACAAAGGGTGCCTCATTGGGTAAAAAGCCATGCATCTAGCATCCTGGCTCATACACATAATGATGTGCCCACATATCTCATAGCAGATAGTCATAAGTACATAAAAAGAGACCGGCTGAATCAGACCAAAGGCCTATCGAAAGCACATCCTCTTTCCCACACTGGCCCACCAGATGCCTCTCAGGAAGGCCACAAGCAAGGCATGAGGGCAATAGCCCTCAGCAACTGGTATTTAGAGACAATCTGCTCTGGTCGTAGAGATAACTCATATCCAACATGGCTAAGAGCCAATGATAGCTTTATCCTCCATGAATTTGCCTAATCCCCTTTTAAAGCTATCTGACTTGGTGGCTGTCACCACCACATGGCAGCAAATTCCATATTTTGACTATGGACAGGGCAAAGAAGTACTTCTTTTTGTCTGTCCTGAATCGGTTCGCTGAGTCCTGGTATTATGAGAGAGGGACAAAAAGCTGTCTTTAAAATGTACATATTAAGTAAAATGCCATACAAAAATGTGTGTGTTAAGGAAATGTGTGCATAAAAATGCATATATTGGTGAAAATAACATACAAAATAAGCATTATAAGAGTGATTGCATGAAAAAATGTATATTAGGCAGAATTGCATACAGAAATTAGGAGAAATGCACGCAAAAATGCTGATGAAGTTTTGTGAGGAGTTGCGTTTTTTTAAACCACAAATTGATGCAGAAATGTGAGGAACTGAATCTAAGACTGGAAAAATGAGAAAATGAGAGAAATTAAAATTGACAGATTTGTCCAAGTACGTGTAGAGAGATCCCGGCATACAGCCCACAACTGCACAGAGAAACCTTTTGTATCAGGGCCATAGTGGCAACCCCTCTGTACATTATACAACAGGCCACCCCCTGTACATTATCAGGTGGCAAAACGTGCATGATGTTACACGTCATACATTTGTTTAATCCTCTCTATCTAATCCCATTGTACATCATGCCCATTTATTCAGCTGTCAGAGATTTATTTGCCAAACTGTCTAATAGCTGTAGTGTCCTTAACAACGTGGATTGTTCTTAGCAACAGGATATTAGGTTGCTATCCTGCCAAAGTTAAGCACTTGTAAAGTCCTGTCTTTTTCAGTGGGAGTATTAAGCATGTATAGAAGTCTGACCTCCACTGAAACAGATTTAAAGTGCTTATCTTTGGATCATGGTGATGTACATTACATTTCGTAATAGGAAAAAGATTGCGACTAACCTAACCTTACAAGCAGGGCTGGCCTGAGACATTTTGTTGCTTGAAGCAAAGGATAAGATGGCACCATGTACAGAAGCTGGCTGAACTGGCAGTTAAACTTTACTTCAGCACTGGTGACAGGACGGCATCCTTTGTCACATCCAAGGGTGGCAAGCTAATTTTGGGAGCACAGGGCGGCCTGCTTGGGCATGCGAGCTCCAACTGAGGCAGGGAGCTCAAGAAGAATAGCGAATTGCCACTGCTTGCCCACCCCCCATTCCTGCAGGCATCTGCTGTCTGATGTGGCTGCCTCAGGCACAAACATCTTTTTAAGTAAATGTGTAAAATGTAAGGGTAAATTCATGTGAAATCATTGTCGCTTATTTGTTATCACAAATAGATATATTTAATTGGGTAAGCATAGTTCCATTGAACTCACTTGCGCATTTCAAATGAATTCAGATAAATAATTTGCTTGGTAGATTCCATGTAATAAGTTTATCTTGCATCAGAATGACAGCTGATAACACAGATAACTTATTGCATGGCATTTATCAAACAAATGGTTCATCTGCTTTCATTCAAAATAAGTTACCCTAGTGAATTCAGGAATGGTTTCATAAGGTTAATTCTAAATTTCATTGGAATGAAGAGACACTTAATTTTACTTAAGCACAAAGGGGTTATATACAACACACATTCTTGTGCAAAATTATTTAAAGTAAATCAGTACAATGTAAGCTTAATTTATGTTGGGATTTTTCACACTGTTGTCCAGAAATAAATATTATGCATTCTGTATTTTTGATGTGCAGTTGATAGATGGACATGATACCAAGAAAGTAAATGTCCACTTTCTCAGATCTAAAATTGGAATAGTGTCTCAGGAACCTGTGCTGTTTGACTGTAGTATTGCTGACAATATTAAATATGGCGACAACACCAGAGAGATTTCTATGGAAAAAGTGATCTCAGCAGCCAAGAAGGCCCAGCTCCACGACTTTGTCATGTCACTTCCTGATGTAAGTAATTTTTTCTTTATTCTGGCAGTGTTTCGTGTTGTAAAGTGGAATGGTGACTAGACAAGAGATCCACAGGGTGAGTCACAGAATATGATTCATGTTCCTAGATCTATTACAGATTGGTTATGTGACTATGCACATGCTACCATATGACCCTGAGCAGCAGCTAACATTTGGAGAGTTAGTATGGTATAGAGTGCTGAAGAGTGAGGAGACCCAGCTTCAAATCCCCACTCATTCACAAAGCTCACTGGTTGACCTTGTGCCAGGCAACATCTCTTAGCCTAATTTACTTCACAGGGGTGTGTGAGGATTAAAAGGGAATAGAAACCATGTACTCTGCCCTGAGCTCCTTGGAGGAAGTGTAGGGCAAATATGTAATAAATAAATTGTTTTTTCCCCAGAGAATCATTTGGAGAAGTGATTGCAGGATAGTCCCAAGGTCCAAATCCCTCCCTCCAATACCATACTGGCAAGTCCCATTTCCACAGCCCTCCCGTTTCCTCTTTTACTTCTGAGTTGGCAAGCAAAAGACCACACAGCACCCTTAATGAACTAGATTTAGCCCAAGTGGCATCAGCGGTAGACACCTACCATATGGCACATGATACTCTGCTTATGGCACACCGTGATTTGAGTCATGTGGATTGTACAGGGCAGATATCTTCTCTGTTAACTGGAGGGAGGGATGGCAAAAGAGAACTTTCCTAATATCAAAGATAGTTCATATCACCAATAAAATAGGAATAAGAGTTGTTTGGTTTCATGCTCCATTGCCCCCACAAGCATAATTATTTTCTTCCAGTCCTGTGCATATTTCTGATGATAAACAGTTGTTTAAAATTCAGCCACATGTATGTTTTTCAGAAATATGAAACTAATGTTGGAGCTCAGGGATCATTGCTGTCTCGTGGACAAAAGCAGCGCATTGCTATAGCTCGAGCCATTGTCCGAGATCCCAAGATCTTACTACTGGATGAAGCGACATCTGCATTAGATACAGAAAGTGAACAGGTAAACAGGAGTGAAAGTAAACTACATGGATTGAGAATAATAGAGCAAGCGGGATAATTTCTTTTATTAGAACTAATATTAGATCAAATAAATAAATAAATAGAACCATCAGGGACTGGTTCGTACCTGCATGCTTACCATTTGATGATGGCAGCATCAAATGGTGATGTGCATCTGTGAACAAGTCATCACAGATTAAACATTGGAAGCACTCTCTTCACTGTAAAGAAATCAAGTACCCAAAAAATGATTTCCAGTAATCTAAGACAGGAATATTGTGTTACCACTCAAGCATTACTTTTGTGAATGTCATAAACAAAGTTTTTTATTTATAGGTTCACCTTCCCAATATATACAGGTTGCTCTTTACATGTTTCCTTGGTCACTCTCTCTCACTCCTAATCTATGTATTGATGCATCTTCTAATTCTTCAGTTTTTCCCTTATCAAAACATTGTAATGCTGGTGCTCCCTTCATTCTGCCAACTAGGCAGTAGGATGAAAGTTCAGGGATGGGGAGTGGAGTGGATAGAAAGAATAGTTCACTGGAGTATCTTTGGGCAGCCTTGCACCTTGGCAGCTCTTCCAAAGGAATGCAGTCTCAGTCCGAAATTTATCTTTTTGTGTAGAACTTACAGCCTGGTTAGGGATGGAAGAGAATTTCATTTGGTCTGCATTTTTAAGTGAACTGAAATAATTTGCATCTGCCTGATTTATATATGGATCAGAACATAATTTTCCCTCCAATTTTGCACTTCTCTAAATTTTCTCCAAACTTACCATTTAGAAATGTTTGCATTAAAATAAAATATATATTTAAACAGGCCCAGCACCAGTGAACAGCCAGGTTAGACACAGGCTGAGGGCCCCTGTGGTTGAGAGGGGCCCCTGCAGCTGGGGTTGGGAGGGTGGAGGTACTTTCACTCTGATTGGTTCCAATCAGCAGGAAAGGAGAAGGAAGCATGTTAAAAGGTTCTTCTCAGTGGCTAATATGCTCCCCTTTCATGCTGATTATCGTGTAGGATACTGGAGACATAGGGAGCCTGCTGGGACCCTGCTCCCAAAAAAATAAAGGGTCTAAAACCCCCGAGATCCCTGGACAACTACATCACTAGACACTGAAGTGTTTGTCTGCCACTCCATATCCTGCCCACTTAGGTTTTCTGTATCTATCAGGAGGACACCCCAAGCAGTTGTAGAGAGATTCTTGTTAACTCTGCTTGCACCTTCTCCACGTGCACATTGAATGGTTGGAGTGGGGGGCAGGATCACAATGCTACGGTTTCGTAACTATACATAAAGAGCCTAAGTTGTGCTCTTGTCTGTGCTTCAGGTACGATGCACACTTTCAGCTGAAGGCTGGGCGTTCAGACATCAGACACAGTCCTGCTCTCTTTTCTCATAAATTCATTAAAACTTCTCAAGAAGGCTTTTGTTACAACGAGACTGAGTGCATTAGTGCATTTCAGGTGGGCAGGGGAAGAAACTGTTTGGTTAGATACATATCAGTTCTGTGAATTAATAATGGCCATGTCAGAACACAATTCACATGAGCAACCTAGAGATATTTTGCAGTAACTGCTGCTTTTTAATTTTCTCCCTTGTCTTCAGACTGTGCAAGCTGCACTGGATAAAGCTAGAGAAGGCCGAACGTGCATTGTCATAGCCCACCGTTTGTCTACCATTCAGCATTCTGATATCATAGCTGTCATGTCTCAAGGAGTGATAATCGAAAAGGGCACTCATGAAGAACTGATGGCCCAGGAAGGGGCATACTACAAACTGGTCACCACTGGTGCACCGATCAGCTGAGCTTTCACACTTAACCTCTGACACGATCGATATGATTTTCTTGGGGATGTACTAAGGCCAGGATGAGCATGTCAGCAGTCTTTATGTTACACAAAGTTGACTCTGCTGTTATATAATAATATACCTATGGAGGTGCCCTACTTGCCAGATTGTGACTTGTCCCTTCAGTCATAAAACTTGCAGTGGTATGAAGAAAGGCAATATCTGAAACTGTGATGCTGCAGGGAGAGTGCTGAGAACCTGATTTTTGTCAATGGAGAACCAGTTCTATCAAATTATATGTCTGGATTATTAGCCCACCGATATGCAGCACCAGTGAGGAAAACAACTGCAGACCTACAACCCTAGGTCCACAAGGATGCTTCCACTTGATAATCTGGGCAAATGGTGGCATCCAGCCACATGTCCCAATGCTTCTACTGAACGCACAATTGTGATCATGGAAATACCTAGACTAGGGATGGGCTAGAATTCCGCCCAGTTGAGATTTGGTACTGAATTTTCCATTAATTTGTTTGTTTGCTATTGTTAAGGATTTGATTTTTATGTAGTGATTTTCCGCAGCTATTTTCAGAAATGGATTTTTTTTAAAAAATTCACATCGATATTAATGTTAATATTTTATTGATATTTCTTTCAATGTATCAATATTTCCTTAATTTATTGACATGTCCTTTAAATATTAATATTGATATTAATATTAATATAATCTGCTTTTCTGAGGGGGAAAAAGGATTGGTAAAAGCAGCGACTTGCAGATAAAGAAAGAACTCAAATCGATACCAGCCCATTAGGTTGGCTTAATGCTTTCAAACCAACCGGCCAACAGATCCTATCCCTAACCTAGACACAAGTGTCCATACATTCATAAACAGAAAGGAAGCATTGTAGGCTGGGTGTGCCTGTCTGCCAAGGAAGTGGATGTTGTTCTGGGTGGTTTTAAAAAAAAATAAAGCAGCTGTTATATCTTGAATATGTTCGGGTGAAAACACACTCACTGTTCTGCTGGTTCCAGTGCATCTCCACCTGAAAACAAGGGCACACTGTGCTACTCAAACCCCGCCCCTTCTTACTGTAAAACCTGGTGGGAGCAGCTTGAGTGCATTCTTTAAAAAATTCCGCTTCAAAATTTCACAGCTGATCGGGAAATCAACCTGTCCCCTCCCAGGTTTGGCTAATGCAAAACTCTTTGATCTGGTGCCTCCTGTGTTTGCAGCCTTCATCTCACCCAGCCGTGTCAGCAGCTTCCTAAGGTCTTGAACGAAAGTGTTTCCCAGTCCTGCTACCTGATATCTTTTAACTGAGATGCCAGAGATTGTACCTGGGAGGACATATTTCAGAAGCAGGTGCTTCCCCGCTAAGCTATGGTTCTTCTTACAGTAGTGAGCTGTCCTTTCCCCTGCACAAGCACTTGCTCATTACAAAGGCATATGGAGCTGCCACAGTGCTTTTCGCAATATAAAAAACACCAGGAGTGCAGCTGAGAGTGGGAGGGGAAAACTGGAGATCAGTCTCCGCCATAGGGTTGTTTATACTGATGCTGCAGAGATGACAGTAAAATTACCATCCGTGTTTATTGTTGACTCAGGAAAAGAAAACACAAAAAGGGGGAAAGGCAAATCAGCGTCACATTAGTCAATCCTGTGGGAGCAGGAAATGTTTCTTACCATGTGTTTGCAGAAATGAGCAACCTAGTCTAACTGTGAACATCTAAACCAGCAACCTTCACAACAGGGCTGGTTCTAAAGGGCGGCCAAGTTGGGCACTGGCCTGAGGACCCCAGAGCTACAGGGTCCCCTGAGGGGCCCTCCGCTCCCCTTCCTTAATCCGTGCCCCCCATGCCCCCCCACTTACCTGTCAGCCGGCTTTTTAGCATTGCCCTTAATGAAGATGGCAGCCGCAGCTTCCCTAAGGTACTGAAGCCGCTGCCGCCATCTTAGTTGATGGCAGAGATGTGTGCGCATAGCACGTGTGCCATCAACAAAGATGGCAGTGGAGGCTTCATTCCCCTTAGGGAAACCGCAGCCACCGTCTTCATTAAGGGCAATGGTAAAGACTAGACAGGTAGGGGGGGCACGTGTGTGCGCACACCCACCCACCCACTGGGGGGCCAGGGCAAGCTGATGTCCAAGGGCCCCCACATACCTGGAGCTGGCCCTGCTTCACAACAACCATTCTGGCTGGGGCTGGTAGGAATTGTAGTCCAAAGCCAGGTTGGGGAAAGCTGGTAAGTAAAGAATCTAAATTGTTTCCTGAATAGAAGCAATTATACAGAAAGGAGAATGTATATTGCCTTTTCCTCCTCAATCCACAATTTGGCTAACTAGCACCTTGTGTACAAATATACGTTTTCACTAAAGCAAGCAGTGGCATTTGGAATCTTTGCTATTTTGTGTCTTCAACTATGCTACCTAAATATCACTTTTTTTAAAAAAGAAAGAAACCGCATTCAGATCCTACCATTAGGCTGAATGAGGTGGATGTCATGAAAAGGCAGGCAGGGGTAGGACACGAGATCCACATAGTCCATTAAAAAGGTCTTGCTGGATCAAACTGTTTCCAAATGCTTTCAGGAAGCTCATACACAAAGCATGAGGGCAACACCCCCCTGTGTTGTTCGCTCTGTAGAAACCAGTACTCAGAAGCTTCCTGTCTTTGAACCTGGAGTCCTGCAGGTCCATGAGAACACACAGGGAGTTCCTGCCAGTATGATGTAGTGCAGTATTCTTCAGCCCTGCAATGTAGGCAGTACAGTGCTAGATGGACCAATGGTCTGATGTGGCATGTGACAGCTTCCTATGTTCCCATGTGACCTTGGGTCCTCAGATGTTTGGACTAAGTGTGAAAAGACCCACTCTCTCTCAGTCTAACCTGCCTCACAGGGTTGTGGTCAGAGCATGGAAGATTACTTTAAAAAAGTAATAAATTACAGTTACAATTACTTGGCCCAAAAAGTAGTAATTACCGTTACAATTACAGTTGCTCTGAAAGTAACTGATTACTTTACTTTTTCTCCAAAGTAATCACTACAATTACAGTTCAGTTACTTTTTAAAAAAAACTCCTACAAGGTGCTGGCCTTGGCTGCTGCACATCTAAGAAGCCTAAAACAATATTAAAAATAAACACACACACACAGGGGGTAGTAGAATAAAAAATTTTATCCATAAGATTAACATAATGGCATAACAGAATCTCACATCCCCCCAAGCAATGAAGATACCCCAACTCTTGAAATCAAATTTTACACTTGAAATGCTTTTATAATAGTTTCTGTTATGTCTCAAAAGAACAAGATGCTCAAAGAGCATGTCAGACAAGGAATGACTTTTTACAGTCATTACGTTGCCACCAGTACTGAACAGGCGTTCTACTGCGGCGCTTGAAGGCATGCCTGTGTTGTGCTGCAAAAAACACCGCAGCACACGTGGAAAGCCATGGAGTGATGACACTTCCCTGCTGGGAGACCTCAGGTACCTCACCAGTTCCTCCTCAGCAGTGGCCACTGCTGACTTCTTGCCCTGGGGCAGAAAGTTAAAGAAGTCATCTTCTAAGTCATCTCCTTCCTGGTCTTTATCTGAAGACTGATCACTGTCCTCATTAAGTACACCCATCTTTATTTCAGCTTTCAACAAGGCTTCCATTGTGTATCTAAGAAAGAGAGAGGATATGTTAACACATATATGTTAGGAAACCATCATCTGCTCTTCATTTCCTGATGCTTGTCATGTCCCCTGGTTCAGGGTCCAGCCTGAGCCTGTGGATGATGACATGGAAGGTAGGAAGGTGACCAAGTCACCACACTCATGGGGCAGCACAGCAGACCCTTAAGGATTACCTGCAGCAACCCAAGGTTGTGATGAGGAGCCCCAGGAAGAAAAGGCCCAGCCCCTGCCTACCACCTTAAGCCCTCTGATGCCTCCCTTGAGACAACATTTCCCTTGGAGTAATCCACCCAAAGGGCTTCCCTAATGTTCTTACTTGTTGGTATGGGTGGCGGCCTGACACGATTCCAGCCAATCTAGTTTGAAGCGAGGGTGTAGGCAGGCTGCCAGAAGAAGCCTCTTGTCCTCCCAGATAGCTGCAAACCGCTTTCTTAGGGCTTCGCGCACACCTCTCAGCAGCTGAAAACAGTATGTGTACCTCTCAGGTTTGTTTTCCAGTCCTTCTAGCTTGCGGTCCAGATTGCAGAGCGTTGGTAGCAAATACCCCATGAACATGCCGTTCCCCCATTGCAGGATATCTAGGGACTGGGCTAGTGGCTCCATAATCTCTGTGTATTCCTGTACCACTTCAATCTCAGCAGCTGTGATCCTGGACAAGGAGCAGCGGTCCATTATGGCATGCATTTTTAGTGGCACAGTTGACAGGAGCTCATGTAGTTGCTTCAACGCATCAAAGGTGGAATTCCACCTGGTCTTATTCGGTACCTTCAGATACACACCACATTGCGCACGGATATACTCAGCAATCTGTGCTGACTGGTTCTGCTTGGACCACAACTTGCTGCACTTTCCCATCAAGGAACGAAACTGTTTCTTGAAAGGACCAAGAAGACTACTTTTGGAGGAGTCAGAAAGCATGGCCTCTATGTCTTGTGTTGCCACAAGGTTGAGGGTGTGGCTAGCACATCTCTGGTGTGGTGGTAAAACAAAATCCTCTCCTGAGTCTGCAGCTTCTTCCTCTGCCTCAGGTCCTGTGTCCAGGATCTCACAGATAGGCACAAACTCCACCTCAGCCTCCTCCTCCTCCTCCTGGTTATCACCATCATCGTCACTGGTGCCTGCAGCTTCCACTGGTTCTTTGGCCATGAAAACTCTGAACGCTTTCACAAAGTTGGAGCCATTGTCTGTAGTAGTGCACATAACTTTGTTGTGGATCCTGTACTGCACATGTACATCATGCAGTGCTTTTGAAAGGACATCGTATGTATGGCACCCCTTCAGACGCTTACAAGCCAAGGCCCCGACCTCACGTTTCAGGGTAGTTGGGTTGATCCAGTGGGCTGTTACCCCAAAGTAACTCTTCTTGCCATTGGTCCAACAATCTGCAGTGGTTGCTATACATGCCACAGCACCCATTCGGTTTGCAAGAGTTTCTCTCATGTGGCATGCTCTCTTCTCAATTCTGTCTCTCAGAGTCTTGGCACATATGATGGTGAGATCTTTGGGGAGTCCAATGCGAACCAGATTAATGAATGATGGTTTGTCCACAGTCTGAAGTGGTAATGTCTCCTCTACAATGAAATCAATGATTCTCCTGTCGAGATTGCTCTGGGTGACAGGCTCCCTGCCAGATCCCCACCTCTCAAGGGTTGTCTGCTGCTGCTTCAGCATTTTGGGAGGAGGGGTGTCATGCATTGGTTCAGGAAGGCCACATCTCCTTGCCTTTATTGCTTCTTCAATTGCTCTCAGCTTCTCAGGGTGTGCCCTCTGAGAAAGAAGAACAAAGCATGAATCCAAGAAAAAATGGAAGAGGAACTTCACAATTTAAACATAAATAGACAATGGACACTCTTTGAGGACCAGCATGACAAAGGCTTACCTCAAAATGTTTCTTCACATTGGATGAGGAGGAAACAGCTGATCTCAGATTTTTGATCCTTGGAAGGCAGTAATTGCATCGTACAACAACATTTTTTCCACTCTGGCTCACAAATGTACAAGCTTTCTCAAAGCCAAACCATGGTACTTGCTGTTCTGCAGATGTGGCTGTGGGCAACTGGCACTGCTTCATGCCCTCCTCCTCCTCATGCACAGGGCCTCCTTTCTGAACCTCACTTTCTAGTTTTGCCTCCTCAGGATCAACAAGCTGTGACTCAAGTGGCCACACTAACTGACTGCTGCTCTCAGCAGCAAAACCTGCAACAGGCGTCTCTGTAATAAACAAGAGATAATGCTCCTATGTGGGTGAACTTCAGCTGTGATGTGCCCCCATCTCTTCCCCATGCTGCAAGATCCCCCAGTCAGAGTGGAAGTAAGCAGGTCGATAGCACAATTAAAAGAGATCCTATTTGCATCATTTTTGCTCACTGAATAACCCTCCCTGGGCCAGTCTAACCTACTATCTCACAGGGTTGTTGTGAGAACAAAATGAGACTAGGGTTCAAATCCCCACATAGCCATGAAGCTCACTGGGTGACCTTGGGCCAGTCACTGCCTCTCAGCCTCATGAAAACCCTATTCATAGGGTCACCATAAGTTGGAATCAACTTGAAGGCGGTACATATATATTTTATTTTGAATATGATGATTATGATAATAAATATGCAGCATTTCAAATTAATTCTGTATGAGAAGCATTCCATGCCAAGCTTGGAAAACCAAGGATGAGGTATAAAATGTAGACAAAAATACTTTTGACAAAATGCCGTTTATCTTTTATATCTATATCTATAATTAGCAATACAGCTGAATGATGTATGTAAAGTATTTTTTCTTTCCCTTTTCTTTTTTATTAATATTTTAGTACTATTGCTAAAGTTCTGATGAAAGAATAAAGCATTCATTAGCCAAATTCAAATGATTAGAACACATCACATAAATTCCACTGAAGTTGGAGTTTTTGCCATAGAAAATGAAAAAAATATAACCTATGATAGCCCAACAGACAATCAGAACTAATATAAAACCCTATTGCTTCTCATTTGCAAATCTTGCAAGATCTAAGGTAACTCTAGATCATGTGAGTTCAGGTGATGCATGTTATGTACATTTGTATAGATATTAGCAGAGATTGTCAACAGTATCTCTCTCTGGGACTGGGAATCTCTCTCTTTCTCACAGAACATGAGTTTGACAGCTGGGGGACTGAGAGGAGGAGCTGCAAGGACCCTACTTCTCACCTCATCTCTGCCAAGAACAAAAAAATCAGCCTTAAGCCATTTATTATACGCCTAATGATTTTTTATTTTATTATTATTATTATTATTATTACTGAGACAGTTTTTGTCCCACATACAATTCAGTCTTGTGATTAAACAGGACAAAAATACAAATAAAAAGAAAGATGGAGTTCAAATAAATATACAATAAAAAGCTAGCCGGCATTTTAAAAGGCAGGAGTGCTCTGTCTGGATAAATACAGCACACAGGTATGCATAGGAACAAGGGGGAGAGTTCAAAAAGGGGGGAAGGAAGAGAAGTAATGAGCTTGGAAAAGTTACTTTTTTGAACTACAGTTCCCATCAGCCTAATCCAGTGGCCATGTTGCCTAGGGCTGATGGGAGTTGTAGTTCAAAAAAGTAACTTTTCCAAGCTCGCCAAAGTTTCAGAAGTGCCTTGTGATTGATGGAGGGGGCGGCAACGAGGCAAGGAGAGGCAGTGGGGGGGCAGAGGGGCCGCGGGGGCGGGGGGGGCAAAAATGCCATGGGCGCACGCACACACACACACACAAATCATCGTCACTCACCTCCACAGCTCTTCACCATTCTGCTGCTGCTTTTTCCTCCGTTGTCCTTGCCCTGGCTTTTTCCTCCGGCGTCCATTTTTTCCTCTCAGACGCTAGCAGGCCCTGCCTATTCACCTCTTCCCTCGTGCCTCCTAACACAGATCACGAGGGAAGAGACAGTCTGCGCAGAGGTCCAATCAGTGTGAGGTACATGTCTTGTGTTAACCAATCACAGCCAGGAGCTGACTTCCCCTTGTTCCCGCCCCCAAGTAACGTCCAACCTAACGTGGAAACGTTAAAGTTGCTGCTGAAAAGTAGGGAAATTACTAGTCGTTCCGTTACTTGCCAAATGTAATGGAATTACCCACTCGTTATTTAAAATTGTAACAAATTAAAAGTAACTCATTAAAAATAACGAGTTACTTCCAAGCTCTGGTTGTGGTGATGATACAATGGGAAGGGGAGAAACATATACATCATCATGTGGGATATAAAGGTAATAAATAAATAGTCATGTCCATGGAAGAGGCAGCTCAGTGAGACGTGAGGCATGGGCTGACCCATGGCTGTCTTTGTACTTTGTTTGCTAAGAGCTATGTAGGCAGACCACATGGGTCATTTCCAGACAGCCTGCATTCATCCTGCTTGGTTTACACAAAGTTTGCAGAGAGGTTAGACGATGTTGGCTATTTATCTAGCATGCATTCCAATTTGTTTGCAGGGAGGTTAGTCCAAGTTGCATCAAGCAAATGTTATCCCACACTTTCCAGTGCATTTTCCCTTCACTTTCCTTATTGCAAAAAGTCAAATTTTGGGGGGAAAGTGGGTTTGTTTGGCAAGAGCTCCAAATTGACTTTAATTGCATAACCTGCGTTTGCTGGAATGTGACTGAATCCCTCCCCAAAATGAACAACCTGGAAGCTTTTGTTTTGCTCCGTGGTGACACGGGCTAGGTGGAGGACAAGGCGAGGCAGAGCCGGGCTGGGTACAACACAAGGTGAGGTTCAGACTAGAAGCAAGGTGAGGCAGTGTTTAGGCTTGATGGATGGCTCAGGTTGTGCTATAGGAATACAGCTCTGGCGTTGCTTCAGCCACAGTCAGGCATACTGAGTCCTACATGTTGGCAGCAATTGCATCCCAGTGGTTAAGAACAACTACAATGGAAGGTGCTTCTTCAGTTAAGGGGGCCCAACCCTCTCCAGTAATCTCCTACTGTGATGGAGCTCCCTGGGACTTCTGCAATGGAGTCCCCCACATCCAAGGATGGCAGTGCCATATCCTTGGGCAAGAGGGGCACTGACCCCACAAGCTCATCTTGTGGAAGCACTTCTGGGGCTGGCCCGAAGAGCTCTACCCCCTTCTGGTTCCTCATCCCCAGAAGAACAGGAATATGACTCCAGGGTAGGAATGGGTGAGAAATTTCATAAAAGCAAACTGTACATCGAACTTGCAATTTGAAAGTTCACTATCTTTGTGGACTGATCTTGTTTGCTAGGAAACAGCAGTGAATATCACGACATTGTTATTGATTCAGTCTGAACTGCTGACATGTGTATTCCCTTTAACTTCTGTGCCATTGAGGATGGAATCCATTGTTTATTATTTATTTATTATTTGATTTATATCCTGCCCTTCCTCCCAGCAGGAGCCCAGGGCGGCAAACAAAAGCACTAAAAACACTTTAAAACATAATAAAAACAGACCTTAAAATACATTAAAACAAAACAACTTTAAAAACATTTTAAAAGCTTTAAAGACAACTTTAAAAAGGGTTAAAAAACATATTGTTTAAAAAAAGTTTTTTTAAAAAAAACATATTAAAAAGCAATTCCAACACAGACTGTGTCTTCATAATTTGATTCTTAACCTCTCCCCCCTCCTTGTAGCTGTTTGTTTTATAATTTCTGGCACTTTAGCCAAACTCACTACTGGTCTGTTGCCTCGGGCAGGCAAAGAGTATCTTACCACAGAAAGTGAAAAATTGACCAAGGTGCATGGAGGGGGAGAGGAAGCAAAGTTGGTTAACTTCAAATAAGCTAACTGTAACATCAAGAACTCAGCAGACAGCAGCACTCAAGTCTTAAAGATAAATTGGGTTGAGTTTTCAACATTCAAAATTAAATCATATAGTTGAGCTGGAGGGGGGATCAACTGCACAAACCTCATTTAATTGTGTCTGTGTGTGACTTTCATCTCCTTTCATCAGACAGACAATAACCCTGAGGCAAGATGCCTACTTGATGGCAATTACCAAGCTCTTTACTTTGAATTTTTAAAAATAGCAGGCTATCATTAGGGGAAAAAAACAAAGGTTTTTTTGGCAATGGAAGAGGTTGAAACAGGAAAAGCTGAAGATAATGAAGTGTTAATTACAACACACAGTAACCAGCTGCCAGTTTGTCGAAATGACAACTGAAACATCATCAAACTCCAAACTACATCCCTACTTCAGGGTCATGACATCACCCAAAGCTCTGTTGCATCCTCCTTGTGGTCTCTGATAGCTGGGTGTGTCAAGTCATCACTATCTTGACCTGATGAGGGGAAAGAGCCATGCCTGTATATGGCCAGACTCTATCTTGCCATTGAGGCAATTCACAGCATTTTATTGTGGAGTTTTCTCTTAATAATAAGCAGAGCTTGGAAGTAATTAGCTACATGTAACAAATTACTTGTAATTCCTTACTTTTTTGAGGAACAAGTGGGTAATTCCTTTACATTTCGATTGTAATAGAACTAAGAGTAATTGTATTACCTTTATGGAGTAATTGTAATGTTTCCAGCATTACTTTTGGGCATTACTTGGAGGGGGGAAGCAGGGGAAGTCTTCTGCTCCTCTGATTTGTGGATGAAAGTCATGTGCCTCAAACTGGGCTTCTGTGCAGCATCGCTCTTCCCTCATGCTCTGTGGGTGGGTAGGAGGCGACAAGGGAGGAGGTGGAGAGTGAGACAGGATGGAGTGGAGAAAACAATTATTTAAAAAAACAGATGGTGGTGGTGAAGAATGGAGTAGTGGGGAAAAGGAGCCAGAGAGCATGAACATGGATAAAGGAGAAGAAGGAGGCAGCAGCAGAATGGAGATAAAGAACTGTGGAAGTGAAAGATGACTCTGTGTGTGTGTGTGTGTGTGTGTGTGTGTGTGTGTGTGTGTGTGTGTGTGTGTGTGTGTGTGTGTGTGTGAATACTGTGTTTGCACTTGGCACACCAAGTGGCCTCCACCACCCTCTCTGGCTACTGTGCTGCATTTGCAATATTTTAACTTTTTTGCATCTCAGGGGAAAATGTTTGCCTGGGTGAGTATCCCTTAGTTGGTGGCAGGGCAGGATCCGGGAGGTGGTTAAGTGTGAGAGATTATGCTTGCTGGCGGGGGGAGGTTGCACTTGGGTTTTGCAGAGATCTGAAGTACTGGCCTCTGCCTCCCTCCCCACCTCCCTTACCAGCTGAGAGACCACCATTGCTATCTTATGGATAAAAAGAATTATTCTACTACCTCTGTATGTGTGTGTTTATTTTCAGTGTTGTTTTATGTTACTTAGATGTGCAGCAGCCAAGGCCAGCACCCTGTAGGCGCTTTTTTAAAAAAGTAACTGAAATGTGATTACTTTTGAGAAAAAGTAATCAGTTACTTTCAGAGCAATTGCAATTGTAACGGTAATTACTACTTTTGGGGCCATGTAACTAACTGTAATTTATTACTTTTTAAAAGTAATCTGATAATAAGGGCAAGGAGTCTGAATTAGGCATCAGTCACCACAGTTGCTTAGCTGTAAGGTGGCGTCTGAAACTGATGAGTATGTGTCCCGACAAGGGTTATTCGTTATAGAGATATGACGTTCCAAAGCAAGATTTATTCCTTTAAAGAGTATTTGACGTCTCCCAATCTTAGATTTGTGGGAGACGTCTTTTGTAAACACAATCTGTTAATTATTTCCCATTTCATTTGGAAACATCCATGTTGTCAAAAGTAAATTAATTAAAAACTAGAATTCCCTTGTGTAGCTATTAGCAATTTACAGAGAGCACTATTAACAGGAAAAGAATAATTGGGATTGTAACTGGCATGATATAAACAGTATTTCCTAAATCCCCTGCTCAGAGCTAGAACTCTTCATGCATTGCAAATTAAGTTCACAAGGTGACATTCCAGCATCTTCAGGACTTGTTAAGCATTGCTGATTGTTCACTTAATGTCAGAAATGTTTGTGAAAATTACTGACATGTACACCAAGGGGAAAAAAGCGTTCTAAATAGCCCAATAATGCATTTAGAGCAAATGAAAACAGCAACAGTTACAGCACAACCTTATACATGTCTACTAGAACTTAGGGCTTATTCACACAGCAGCATTACTAAAGTGTACTAAAGACACTGTTTTTACCTCCTTTTTCTATTTGCACTGTCCACAGTATGGGTTCAATGCCAGCTGCAAACACAATATTTTCTATTCACATTGAGGGGATCAGTCACACAGTTTCCTAATGACCATACCCTCTAATTTAACATTTCCACTCCCTCTGGTTGCTTGGCAACTGAGCATGCTCAGTTTGTTCTACCAGCTACTGTAAATACATTTTTTTAAAAAAAACACCAACCCAGAAGTGTGGTTATTTGTATTTTCACTGATAGGATACAGCTGAAATACAAATCTTTGTTTGAGCAGTATTATGCTTTTGCACACAAGTTAGGGGGAAAAGAAAAATAATGGCACCATTTGTGGCAACATAAAAAAGGCTGGTAGAACAGAGAAGAGCAGCCGGAAGCTGCTTGTCAGCCCACAGGAAATAAAATGAACAAAGAGAGAAGGAACGAGTGGGCATAGAGAGGGGAACAATTGACACACACCCCTAAAAGCATTGGAACAAAGCATCTACAACCACTAGAGATATGGAGTGAAGATTTTTTCCCCTTCCCTTTTCATATTATCAGTGGATTGGATTAGTATAAATTTACCGGGGGAAAACTGCATGATAGCTTCTGTCTGCTGGAATTGTCAGTTGAACCAAGTGAATTAAAAGGAGACGTGAGTAACACCAAACACACAGTAAACCACCATGTCTCCTTGACTTTAGTCTCCTTGAGTTTACTGCAACTTACTCCTGGGTAAGTGGGTATAGGATTGCTCCTTCTTCCACACACAGAAAAGTAATTAATGACTCTTCTAAGAGAGTAGCTGCTATCTAATGGTTAATTCCCCCCTCAGAACTATATTTATGCAGTTAAATGCAGATTTAGTTGATTAATAAAAATTTGTATCATTAATCAGCTAAACTTTCTTTCCTCACGTGACAGCCTTAGTATGATGCCTCTTTCTCTCTAGCTCTCTCAAAGGGAATCTGCCTTCATGCCACTAGAAGAATTTTGTATGTTTTAACACAGAACTCAATGCAGCAATTTTAATACAGCAGTCTGGGTTTTTTAAAAAACAAAACAAAACTATAAATGCAGTATACCAGTTTGATTGTATGCTGCCTGAGTGAGGGGTCCTATATTTTGCATTTGAAAAGTACGTAGCACAATATTGCAACATGTTTTCCTAAGCAGCCATGGAGTACAAGAATGGGTGATGTAAACATAACTGTCAATGTCCAGAAGTGACCAAGACAGCCACACTCTCTTCTTTAGCTGCATAGTCTGCTAATGGGAGTTGTGCAAAGGTGTAAGATTAGCCAAGCAGAATGAAAACACAGCCATAAATATTTGCTGATTGTGGGAATATTTTTTGTCAAATAGATAGTGGTTCACACCAAAGACAGGGAACTTGTGGCCATCCAAGGGTTGCTGGATTACAGCTCCCATCATCCCTGACCATTGAACTTGCTGGCTGGGGCTGGTGGGAATTAAAGCCCAACAGCATCTAGAAGGTCACTGACAGGTTCCCCATCCCTGGTTTAGACTTTAGAGCACATGTCTTTTGTTCCAAATGCAAAAGACATCTTGGTCCAGATGCAGGAAATGATTGCGAATGACACAAAGATCAATCTTTGTGACTGCCATTACATTTGGTTAGCTTTGGTCCCCAGCTATAGTAAGCATCTATAGTATTACAGTGGAATATGTTGAATTGGGGATGCTGAATTCAGAGTGCCAGTGGAGTGCAGGGAAATGTAAGACTTCAGCCCAGGAAACTGGAGTCTAAATCACAGCTCAGCTATGATCTTACTGTTCAAAGCTTTATCTCTCACATATCTGTGTCCTTCAGTTGCTCTGTCTATCAAGGTGGGTTGGTAGCAACTAGCCCCACAAAGCTGTTGTGAGGGTGAATGTTGTTATTCACCGTGAGTTGTAGACGTAGCACAGAGCAAAAATATATAGTTATCTAACAGTGATTCAGCTGCATTCAAGAGGTTAAAATTGCTTAACCTACTAAGTAATGCAGAACTCAACAGTATTTGAAAGAGACATTTAATGTATAAAAGATGTTTCCATTTTCCTCTCCAGATTGTATAGTTAAGGCAGGGAAGAGTGTTGAAATACATGCAAGTTTTTTTTTAAGCAATGTAAAGTGTGCCCTGCTGATAAGCCTGAAAAAACAGAAAAAGTAATGACTAAGTAATTACTTTTGGTTCACATTTTCAGAAATATCTAATGATTGCCTTTTACTAGTAGCTATTCCTCAAATTATTATATAATCCTATGAACCAGGCGAGCAGTTTCCCAACTTTTTCCCCCACGGACTACATGAAAATTGCTGATGGTCTTGGCGGGCCACTTTATGACTTCTCTGCCTTTTATAGCAATTGTAAGGTATTGTCCTAGATATTGTATGATTTTTAATTGTATTTTGATTGCTTCTTTTTCTCATATATTGTATTTTATTGTATTGAATTCTATGGAATGACATACATAAAATACAATATACAGGAAATAAAAGAAGAAATAAAAATACAATTAAAAATCAATATGCCTATTCAATATGTTGGATGTGCAAATCCCACTACAAATCCACAGACATCTCCGGACCACAGTTTCAGAACCCCTGATCCAGGTGACTGGATCATATAATATAATCTTAATATATATTCATCACTAATTTTCAGACTTATTATATGATTGGAGATTACCCAACATTTTCAGTATTCCAGTCAGTGAGTAAGGGAGCCTCAGTGTTCTAGAGCGGGGGTTCCCAAACAGTGGTCCGCAAGCTTCATTCAGATGGTCCATAGCATGTCTGCATTAGTCATATTGATTTTTATTTATAGTTTTATTGCTTCTTTTATTCTACAGAATGAAAATTGTAATACAATAAAATACAATATAGTCATAAAAAGCAATAAAATACAATTAAAAATCATACAGCATTTGTCTCAGCACATTACAATTGCTTCAACAGGCAGAAAAGCAATTTTCAAGTGGTCTGAGGGGGGGAAAGTTTGGAAGCCGTAGGTCTGGAGCAGTGGTTCGCAACCTGGGGGGGGCGTGAAGTAATTAACAGAGATTAAAATTACAATTAGCAGGGGGGGTCACAAAATTTTATGAGCTTACAAAGGGGGTCCGTACTGATGAAGATTGGGAACCACTGGTCTAGAGCCTTCACTTTTGATATATGTATAGTCCAAAACACCCCAATTGCTCCACAAATCTGAAAAATAGGGCATCTGTACACATCTGCAAAAAGAGGATTCAAAGTATACTTCAAATTGCTGAACATCTTCCAGGGTACCCAGAAAGCTGACATTTGGCATGTACATAATCCAAGACACTCCAATTACTAGAAAAGTCTGAAAGGGAAATATTAACAGTGCAAATCCTATACATTCTTACTCAAATGTAAGTCCCATTGAGTTCAGTGAGGCTAACTCCCAGGTGAGTGAGTACAGGGTTGTAGCCTCAGCCTAGACATGGGGGGGAGGTACAACCTCCCACAGAACTTCTAGTTGACCTAGAAAACTGAAATTTGACACATACACTGTTCACAAAAATGCTAATTAATAGGAAAGTCTGAAACTTGGACAATCTTGGACCTAGTGGCAAAAACGTGGGTCATGAAATTTACCTTGGGCTGTGTTCTCACCATATGTTTAGAGCACCTTTAAAGCACATTATTTCCTCCCAACAGTACTTGAGGCTCAGAAGTAAGGGAAGAGCCAACTCAAGGGGTAGCCAGAAATAGAAATCTATCCTTGCAGAACACATTTTATTTACTAGTAACTATACATATATATACATACCCACACACATACATAAAATGCAGTGCTGAGTAAAACTTCACATCTCCTGGGTTGGGATAGAGGAGCAGGTGAGTAAACAGGGCTGCCAAGTCTCCAGTTTTCACCCAGAGACTCTGGTTTTCGGAGGTCTCCAGGTCTCCTCAATGTCCAGACTCTTAGCTTCCATTTAAAAAAAATATGTTTCTAGGTGGTCTGGTTCAAAAGATATAAACCAAAATGCAGAGCTTGGAAAAGTTACTTTTTTGGACTTCCCGGAAGGATTGCTCCGCCTGTGGCTGCCTCTGATGAGCTCTGTCTCAGAGGAAGCTTTTTTCAGTTTAAAATCAGACTGGTATAAATGTTCTCCCAGGCAAGGGTGAACCGAAGATTTTCCACAGAAACTTCGTTGGGCTGTCGGTGGCTGGAATTGATCAGGAATTCCCTGGGATAAGAAGGCATACCTAGCAGCCGAGGACGGAGTTAGGACTTCCAACAAGCTGTGCTGAAAAAAGCGAGACGTTTTTTCTTTTAAACGATCCACAACGGGCGAGCTTTCTTCTGTCTAATCTTATCATTTGGCTTAAATTACTACAGTAAAAGAGATTTGTTTAAGAATCAGCAATCAAGATACCTGGGTGAGTTACACTTCTCTCTTTTATACAAGGAATTAAGGAGGAGGAAAGAAAATTTAAAAAGCTTATCTTATTTTTTATGGCAAAAAGCTGGCCTGAATTTGGAAACTATAAAGATTAAAACGGATGAGGGGCAACTTACCCGAAGAGAAAATCTGATTTAGATGATTATTTGATTGATATATATCTGGGATTACTTTTTCTTGGGCTACTTTCTTTAGACGAATCTGCTGTTCGTGTATGTTACTAATTGTTTGGAGCTGTGAAAATTTGTTTTGCATCCTTGGACGTGCGGGAGATAAGAGCTGTGCTGGCCAGATGATGTCAACAGGCCTGAAATATTAATTCCTTTATTGCTGGAAAAAGAAGCAAATTACTCTTTGCTTGGGAATTGTGGCTATATTGGAAATTTGAAGGGTTTTTTCCTCGGCTTTAAGAATGACAATCAAAG
This sequence comes from Rhineura floridana, assembly GCF_030035675.1. Taxonomy (NCBI): domain Eukaryota; kingdom Metazoa; phylum Chordata; class Lepidosauria; order Squamata; family Rhineuridae; genus Rhineura; species Rhineura floridana. Next base: position 46,492,613 of record NC_084481.1, read on the forward strand.
AAGTGCCAGAGACCCTGGATGTACCCCTGGAAGGGTTTTCCCCTCTGGATATGTTTCAGAAGATAATGGATGAGATTAAGATAACGAAACAAGAACTGGGACAGAGTAGACAAGAGATGGCAATTGAATTTGGTAAAGTGAAACAGGAGTTGAAAGAAATAAAGGATTATACGAGAAAAAAAGCAGATGGACAAGCAATAGAAGATGAAAAAGAAATTAAAGGGAAGGAGCAAATTCTGGAGATTGGATCAGATGTATCAAATGTGGAATTGGAAAAAGATTTGGACTTTATGGCAAAAATTAAAGGGAGGATACAAGTCCTGGAGATTGGATCAGATATATCAAGTGTGGAACTGGAAAAATATTTGGAGTTTGTGGATCCTGGAGATAAAGATTATTGTTTGGAATTCGGCATTGTCCTTGGAGAAATTGATGAAGATATCAGAGATAAAGCTATCAATGTTTCGATGGAATTTCTGGACTGGAATGATTTGATGGAATTTGAAATAGAGAAAATTTGTAGAATTAATTCCAGATATATGACAATGGAAAAACTCTCAAGAGATGTGCTGGTGTATTTCGTGAGAAAGAGGAACAGAGATATGACTTTGCAACAATATTTCAGTAACACATTCAGAATTGATGGCAGGGAAATATTTGTGATGAAGGAAATTCCCATCAGACTCTTACTATATGCCTATGACTATGACAGCAAGATTATTATGGGTGCAAGGATGGAAGTTGGAAGATGGAATTAACACTGATAATGGAAAAATGGCTATTGAAATTATTGGACCTAGCAGACTTGATGAGATGGATTGATTGACATATTTATTTGGAGAAAAATCGATGGATATATTTCTCAAGGAGTGGAAACCTCTCTTTGATTTTTTGCGGAAAGAATAAAGTGATGTTAATGAGATTTGATGATTAATTAAGATAACTAGTGGAGGAAAGTGATTTTGTAATATATTAAGAGACAGGTTTGTTATATATCATAGACCTATAGCTGATCTGCGACAAATCGGAAGTCAACATTTTATTTTATTTTATTGTTTAATTTGTTTCTTTTTTGCTTTGTTTTGTGTTTGAAAATTTGAATAAAATTAATGATTAAAAAAAAAGGAAAAGTTTCTTTTTTGTACTACAACTCCCATCAGCCCAATCCAGTGGCCATGCTGGCTTGGGCTGATGGGAGTTGTAGTTCAAAAAAGTAACTTTTCCAAGCTCTGCCAAAATGTCAGCTCCCCCCCCCCCCGACATCTGTTAGTACTGGCTGCTCTGATCCCTGCCCATCAGGTTTTTAGCCAATAAATGAAGTCAGGGTTGTGACTGACAAGATTTGTTGACCCCTGGCAATACTTAAACCCCATTTCAAGTTCTAAAGAAGAAGAATACTTTCTACACTGTTTTCTACAGATGAAGGCAATGAAGTACATGTCACTTGTCACAAAACATTGAATCATGTCTTTTCAGTTCTTCGTGGTGTTTTAATTCTTAATTTCCCCCCTAATTTAAGGAAATTCCTTCCTTAATTCATCTCTTAATTTCTTCTCTAATTTCTTCACAATTTGTCAGCTGGCTATTTGCAATTCCATGGCAGTGAAAGTACAAATATATTTGTTTATTTTATTATTCTTACATTTATAATCCCATGTTTCTTCTTTCATGGAACCCATATGGCTCCCAGGTGATCACCTGTTCAAGCATTGACCAGACTGGGCTCCACTTAGCTTCAACAAAGTGGTGGCCTCATGTGCCTTCAGATCATACTCCATATCTTACCTGGGCCTGTTTCACATGTTATAGGAAACTGCTCAAGACATGGGCTTGTTTGGTTCAGATACATCATTGTTTCTTGGACCCACCAATATGGACAATGACCAAATAAAATCCTGTCAGACAAGAATACATCATCTTCAGTGGACACACAAACACAACACATTATTTAGCAGTATACCAGTGTCTTTCATATTAATGATTCTTGCTTGATCACTAGATCAGATTTATTATAATAAACTGAAACAGAATTCTTATTTTCCATTGTTTGAAAAGGGAAAAAGCCAGCTCTTCAAACCCTATGTACTAATCATTTAAGCAGCCATCACTCATTGAAAGATTTTTCATCTCAGAAGACCATGAACCCTGCATTTCATAAAGTTTCTAAGGAAGCAAAAATCCAAACAATCCTCTTACCATTTAAATATTAGATTGAACAAATCACTAATCACTGCCACCCAGATCATTTTTGCCGCAATGACTTGATTAAGCTGGAACCAAAGACGAGAATAAATTGGAAAAAAAATGTTCTGAGGATCTCCAACATGTGACATGAAGTTTAGAAAGCTCTGGTAAGATCTGTAATCCTTCTGCAAATGCTGACTTATGAGCACTCCATTGCTATGGAGCAGATCCATCTTCACTGCTCTAAGACTGAACCCCTCAAACAAAATGAGCAGGTTTCTTTTCCTTCTTTAGCTTAAGTAGGAGAATTGAAACCATGGAAGGACAGTTGATAAGAACAGGAAAGCAGTGAGTGACGGTGACCGTTTGCTTTTATATTGTCTGTTCTTGGAGCATGTGACTCTTTGCATAGATGCACTGACCTCCTGGTTTTGGAAAAAGGGTTTTGTTTGCTGTTTTAATTACAGAAAGGGAACTGAAGGACATGCTAATCTGCACCAAATTGTGAGCAAAGGTGAGGGATATTAAATACAAGTCTTATGTAATTGTAACTTTAATATGAACAGTTGGGCCATGTTTGCTTGAATCTTTTGCACAGCTCATTTACTCCAAGACTGGACATTAGTCATTTGTACACTTGATGAACTACCGCTGCTGCTACCGTTATAAAGACTAGGAAAAATACACAAATAATTGCTCCCAACAGAAGTCATTAAAGCTTTGCTTTTTTATTTGAAATTAAAACCTGCCTCTGTTGCCATGCTCATCACTTATGCTTCTAAATTGTAACTGTAAACAGTGAGAATACATACAGAAACAAAATCTCTTATAGTGGTTTTTAAAATGGTTGTGGCCAAATATGTTACCTTCTTTACATAAGACATTGGGCTGGTCATGAACATATTGAGAATACAGGCAGAACTACATGCTGCTGTTAATAAATATGGTAGACTTAGTCCACGATAAGAGCTGCCATCCCCCTCTCCCTGTAACCTGTTCAGTCACTGATCCTCAGTCATGGTGCCATCATGTAATTCTTTCCCATCAGCAATCTGGAGTGGGAAGCAGGAAAACATATAACTCACAATATCATGTGATCCTATTGTTGTTGTTGTTATGTGCCTTCAAGTCAATTTCAACTTATGGTGACCGTATGAATCAGCAACCTCCAATAGCATCTGTTATAACCCACCCTGTTCAGATCTTGTAAGTTCAGGTCTGTGGCTTCCTTTATGGAATCAATCCATCTCTTGTTTGGCCTTCCTCTTTTTCTACTCCCTTCCCAGCATTATTGTCTTTTCTAGTGAATCATGTCTTATGATGTGTCCAAAGTATGGTAACCTCAGTTTCATCATTTTAGCTTCTAGTGATAGTTCTGGTTTAATTTGTTCTAACACCCAATTATTTGTCTTTTTCACAGTCCATGGTATGTGCAAAACTCTCCTCCAACACCACGTTTCAAATGAATTGATGTTTCTCTTATCCGCTTTTTTCACTGTCCAACTTTCACATCCATACATAGAGATCGGGAATACCATGGTCTGAATGATCCTGACTTTAGTGTTCAGTGATACATCTTTGCGTTTGAGGACCTTTTCTAGTTATCTCATAGTTGCCCTTCCCAGTCCTAGCCTTCTTCTGATTTTTGACTATTGTCTCCATTTTGGTTAATGACTGTGCCAAGGTATTGATAATCATTGACAAGTTCAATGTCCTCGTTGTCAACTGTAAAGTTACATAAATCTTCTGTTGTCATTACTTTAGTCTTCTGACGTTCAGCTGTAGTCCTGCTTTTGTGTTTTCCTCTAACTTTCATCAGCATTTTTTTCAAATCATTACTGGTTTCTGCTAGTTAGTATGGTATCGTCTGCATATCTTAAGTTATTGATATTTCTCCCTCCAATTTTCACACCTCCTTCATCTTGATCCAATCCCACTTTCCATATATGTTCTGCATATAGATTAAACAAATAGGGTGATAAAATATACCCCTGTCTCACACCCTTTCTGATTGGGAACCAATTGGTTTCTCCATATTCTGTCCTTACAGTAACCACTTCCAGAGTATAGGTTGTGCATCAAAACAATCAGATGCTGTGGCACCCCCATTTCTTTTAAAGCATTCCATACTTTTTCTATGATCTACATCATCAAATGTTTGCTGAAATCTATAAAGCAAAGGGTGATTTCCTTCTGAAATTCCTTGGTCCGTTCCATTATCCAATGTATATTTGCAATATGATCTCTGGTGCCTCTTCCCTTTCTGAATCCAACTTGGACGTCTGACATTTCTCGCTCCATATATATGGAGGAAGTGGATTGGACTGTGAAAGACCAACCCAAATGGTGTTTGCATTTTGACCAATTTGTAGGGCAGTCCAATATCTCAGAGAGGAGGTCAGGTCTCCTGCTCCCCTTGTGCATTCACTATAGCTGCCCAATTTCCCTGCTTTTTAAAGTTTGTTAGAATAACTGTGGGCTATAGGTATGTTCTTAAACAGCAAGGTTTTTTGCCTATTAGTGAATATTATTTATTAATGTGTGTGGTGCTTTACAGAGTGCAGGGCAACAGATCCCTGCCAATAAGATGAAGGAAAAGATGCACTCAAGGAATAATAAAAAGACACAGTGCAATGTTAAAGCGGTGAGGATACCAAGTAAATAACCTGTTATGGCTCTTTAATTAAAAATTTGAGGGTGGTGGTGAGATTTTTCCAGTCATATAAGCTGTGTGTTTAATGGAACTGTATAAAATGATTGGGTTTGATTCATATAATAGAATATTTCAGTGGATGAACTTAAAGGATCTCCTCCACAGACAGCCACTTCACATTTACTTTAGCAGAGATAAACGTCTTTGAAGGAGCCTTTTTTTTAGCAGATTCAAGTCCTACACTGTTTGACAAAGCTATGTGGAAAGGCATCAGAGCGGCGACTGGACTGCCTAATGTTGCTTTTCTGAGAAGCATTTGTGTTATGTAATTCAGAATGGCCCATCCACTGTGGCTTTGCCCACATCCATCTTTCCCACCATCCTTACAGTTGCAACATGAAGGGGTGTGTCAAATGTTCATTTGATTTTGCTCCACATGGTGGCGCAACCATGTCATTTATAACCGTATGTAACATACCAATATGTTTTTGCTAAACTGTTTGTGAAAGAAATAGCCTGGGAATAAATCAGCAACTGTTCAAAAAGGATTTAAAATACTATCTTAATTGTAGTGCTTCATTTCTAGGGAGAGGAGTATGTTAAGCTATTTATTTATTTATTTATTTATTTATTTATTTATTTAAAGTATTTAAACCCTGGCCTCCTCTTCATTAACTTTCTCCTGGTTTGGTTTCACTCTGAGCCTCACGGAAATTATTTTAGCATAAGCAGCTTATTGGCATGACTAGACCACCTTGCCTCTCAGTCTGCTTCAGAATGTGAAGGGCTTTGCTTGAAGAAATTTTTAAAAATGCATTTTTCAGTAACATAATCTTATCTGTGACATTTAAATCTTGCTAAATCAGCTGCCCAGATGGTTAAATTCCTTATTTATGGAGTCTTTAGGTGCTCATCTCAGACTGTCTGAAGGCAATGTTGTTTTCAGTCTTGCCTATAGAAAGTACCTACTGACCTTAAAACAATTTACTCTTAATGGGGGGGAATGTTTGTGTTCTTCTTCCTTAACTACTTGAATGTACAGTCTTTAGAGAATCAATTTCCTTTAGAGAAGGGACTAGACAGTGTCTTTGTAATAACATGTTTATTTGTAAATATGCAGGTATGAGCAAGTATTATAAGGCAGGAGAGGGTGAAGGTAGATCAGGATCTACTGAAGGTGTCTGCGTGATTTGTAGTAGATCTAGGGATAAGTGAGAAATTTGATTCAGTTTGCATTTAAAAACAACCTACCCAATTCTTACTTTCCAAAACAATATAGGAACTGAAACTCAGTCAGTATCCTTTGAAATGTGCACTTCTCTGAATTTTGCAAAGCAGTTGTAAAAATGTGGAGAACTGGAACTAAACAATGGGAAATGGGAAAACTGAGAGACACTGACATTGACAGATTCACCTATGGTACAGGCATAGTGTAAGACCCACTGCACACATGCATTAGGTAATGGATGCAGGATTCAAAAACCTAGGAAGCTGCCTAAAATCGGGTCAGACTATTTGCCTACTTCAATTAAAACAAATTACAGCAAACAAGTACAGGCAGGAGTGCAGGTAGAAATTAAAAGACATGGGGAGCTCGTGAAACTAACATAAAAGCGAAAGATTTGCTGGAACAACAACAAAAGTCTTTGGCTGATGACAGAAAGATTGTCAGAGAGGGCCAAGTAGATCTAAAGGCAGGGAGTTCCACAGCCTGGCCGTGAAAACACAAAAGACCCTCTTCTGCAACCTCTCCAGCCAAGCATGGAATTGAAATTCAGTTTGGGATGCATTTTCAGGGACACTACCTGATTTGCCCTTCCTGAGATGATACAGGAAGACAAGCCTCGAGCCTCTGCATGGGGCACTAATTGTGGGGTGGAGTGTGCCCCAGGCAGTGACAGGAGGGAGGAGTTAGAACCCTTCCATCTATGACCTGGCTATCGCGAGATCACCCACAATCCTGGGCAGTCTTGCGAGAGCAGCCAAGGGGTGGAGCCAGACCCGGGCCTTTAAAGGCCCCAGTCTCCTGAGAGCCGGCCTCTTTCTTCATGTGCCAGTTTTTCCCACCCACCTTCCCTCAGTCTTAGGGCGTCACTGAGCTGTGTTTATCTGGGTTGCTGGTTGACAAGGCCAGATAGGAATTTTTCCTCTTAACGAATCTGGCCCCATGGTTGAGCAGGGTTTTTTTCCTATCCCTCAATGGTTCGCTGTGCAATTGTTAGGCATTCACTCACTTCTGTCACAACTTTAGGCGGAAATGGCATTGGGCAGGATCAATCATAAGGGGGACTCCCATAAGGAGTCCAGTGGGGGTACACGATGGCCACGCCGCTAGCTCAGGAGGGGTGCTGCCTCATCCAGCTCACAACCCCTCCCACTGGTTGGTCAGCAGGACCACAGGTGCCTTGGGTTCACACCCCACCTGGGTCTAAAGCGAGCCAACTCCCAAGGGTAGTTCCCAACTGCTTGTTGGTTGATTCAGCATTCCTCCATCATGGGCTGCCAGAATGAAGCGGATCCTTGCCATACTGCCATGCCAACCCCGCTTTACTTGCTCTTATCAATAAAGTTGTGGCCTTACTTCACCCATAAATCTGTGTCTGGCTGTGTTATTTCCGTTGCTAAAGGGGGCGCAACATGCTCCTACCACACAATGAAAAGCAGCCATCCTTCATAACCTGCAGAATTGTGCAATGCAGTTCCCCAACCAAATAATGTTTGCAAATATGCGTATCTTAGGCAAAACTACATACATAAATGTGTATATTAATATAAATGCATACTAAAATGCTGACAGATGTTCATACAGACTTTTTATTTTTAAAAAATCACAAAATGATGCAAAAATGTGGGCACCTGAAAGTAAAATTTGGTAAAATGAGAAACCGAAAGAAACTGAAATGGGTAGATTCATCCCTCCCTGCCTCCAACCACATCTCAGACGGCAGCAAGACACTCTGCAAATGTCCTCCCACAGCCTGGGCATGACAACAGAAAAGACCATCTTTTGCATCCCCTCCAACCGTACCACAAGAGGTCATGGGAGGTCATGGCACATGGTGGACAGGCAAGATCATGTGAAACAGAGACTACTACAACCTAATTAAGAAAACCCTACAATCTGTTTTGCCTCTTTCCACATACATTTCCTGTGACAATTGGTACAGAGTAGTTTGAGCAAATGTTTGAACTCCAAATAGGGAATTATACCATAATTATACATGCCAAGTTTCATTTGGATATCACAGGGACAAGCTTAATTATACATTAGCTGAAGTGCAGGGGTTTTCCCTAACTCAAACTGCCAGCATGGGAGCCTCGATCTAGATCCTAGCATGAGGGATAGGGGACTTTAACCATTAATTATGGTCCCAATTCGCATAGGAAAAAAAAACCTCAAGCTGTTTTCTTCCTATGCAGATGGGTGACACAGAGAGGTTCTGATCCAAATCAGGACCATAGCAAGGGACAGAGACTTACTACTCCCACATGCACTACTGTGTATGATACTCACTGGTATGGAATACCAACACCTCTCTCTCTCTCTCTCTCTCTCTCTCTCTCGTTAATATATATAGTTTACAAATAGAACAAAGTTAGACCAACCAAATCCCACCTCCTGTCTCAGGAAGTTCCATATCTGTCACAATCAGGTTTTAAGATAAGTCATATATTATTGGTGTATTGTGCAAGTTCAGGTAAACTAACATCATATCCTTCGGTTTATCTTAACAGGTCTCTCTCCACAAATGTCCATATGCAGCTAGCAATTTCCCATGTGCTCTCTGTCTCTTATACATTATGAATATCAGCTTTCAGCAAAATCATCTGAATCCATAACTCTGTTTTGTGCCCTTAAATGTCTCATTAATTTCTCCAGGAGAGTTGTATGCCAGACCTTTTGAAGCCAGATATCCAGCATCATATTGTTGGCATTTTTCCAGTTTAGTAAACAGATATGGGGATCAAGTTGGTATTTCAACTTGGAGCAAAGAATTGTGCCCTTAATGTGTTTACCAAATGTAATTCCTGTATCTCATTATTCAAGAGAGTTATCATGTTACCAACAAATATTCCAGCTGAAGTGACCTCTAAAACCCCCAACCACCATCACAGGGCTGCTCAAGAACCATTGTGCCCTTAGGAGAGGAGAGAGGTAAGTTTCAAAGACATTTTCCCCCATGGTACATTATCTGAGCTGTTTTATTACATAGTTTGAAACCATGGTTATTGTTTTAACATTTCTATGCGAACCACTTTGTGAAGTTTCCCTGAAAAGCTGTATATAAATAGCTTAAATAAATAACGAACAGAGAGAGAGAGAGAGAGAGAGAGAGAGAGAGAGAAAAGGAATGCCAAAAGGGTGAGTTAAACCAAAGCTCTCCCTTTGCTTGGCGAACTTGAGGGCCATACATGTCACTGCTCTAAAAGGCCAAACTTATGAGTTAAGGATATTCCAACATGCTCATAACTTTTCCCAGTGTTTTTTACATTGTGCAACATTGTTATAAGGCCAAAGTGGCATTTTTGCTTTTTCTCTACCAATTTCTTATTTAAAGCACTTAACTCTGGATGTAGGTCACAGCTGCATGCCCAGGATCTGCTCCTGCATGGATACAACTAATTTACTCCTGCATGAATACAACTAATTTAAAACTAATTAAACCAATGTAGGAGTTACTCTCTCTCTCTTTCTCTGATGTGTGTTCATTTGCATTTCCAATTAGTGGATTTTATCCACCAGGTAGCCTATTCATTTCCTTTGGTTGCTGCTCCGCTAGTCCCAGTCGTTTCTTTAGACACACATAATTAAAGCAAACTTGGTCCACCTACATAGTTTCCCACTTCACTCTCTTCTTTGAGAGTTACGCTGCAATCCTGTTTACTTCTGCTTCATGGGACTGCTAAATCCTGATGTGATAGCATTAGAAATCGACACCATTGTTGAAATACCACTGCGCTAGCAGAAGCCAATCAGTGGTGTAATCCTTATACTGGCAAGGACTTCAAAAACATGAAGGGGGAAAATGTGAATTGGAGGTGTATTGGAGAGGGAGGTGCAGCTTAGTCCAGATCCTATACTTGTTGAGGGGTTGATCCCACTTCTATCACCTGCAAAAGAGGTGGCATGAGTTAAAACGCTCTGATGGGATTCAGTGGAGAGCTATCTATGGCTCCTCCCATCTCCCCCCTCTCTGCCCCCTCCCAGCCCCTGCCATGATGTAGAATTGCATAATTCAGGAACCAGACATGGAACAATACCAGGACCATGCAAATCTCAACAAGGAAATGTAAATCACATATTTAAATGGGGTTATATCACTCTGTCCCCAGATCTTCCAAACTGCAACTGCACAAATGAGTGTAGGGACTTTGGTGAAAGGCAGCACTTTGCCTAAGTGGCCATCACCCATTCTCAGTGAATATCCAGATATTTGGTCTGTTGCCTGTTCAGCCCCTCCCCCAAGACACCCAAACAAATGTGTGCAGTGTTATAAGCATGGTCTGCGTAGATGCTTTGCAGGATCGGCCCTGCCATTAGGCAGAGTCAGGCAGCTGCCTCAGGTTCCAGATTTTGAGTAATTGTGTTTTTACTGGCATTGAAAGAGGAGAGATGCTTGTGTGTGTTTTTCTGCCTTAGGTATCAAAATAATTGGTTGACCTATTATGCACCTTAATTTGGGGGGGTGCAAAGGGGCATTTGCTGCTCCACCTCAGGCAGCAAAGTGTCCTGGGCAAACCCTAACACTTTGGCACTGCAGTAGGATTCAAATCCTTCTCCCAGGAGGCCTGTCTGCTATAGCTCTATATGCAGGCCTCCTAGCCACTGGTCTGTGGAGATTATGTATCTGGAATGGCAATCCTGCAGCCTTGGGGGTCCCCCCCAGGGGTCCCCCCCCTGATTAAAAGGCTGACGCTGCCATGAGATTCAAGGCCCTGTCTGAACAGAGTGCAGAATGACAGAGGCCTCTGACTATAGTTGGGGCACAAAACCTTCCAACCCATTGTGGTATGCATTGGTATAGAGAATGAAACAATTCTCTAAATTCTAATTTGGGCTATGGATTTAATCTATCAACAGTAATTAGGCAAGACAGCTAAGCAGACCTCTGTTCAGAGGCAAAATACTAGGGTAGGAAAGCCTGGGAGGGCTGCTGCCTTCAAGCCCTGCTTGTGAGCTTCCTAGAAGAAACTGATTGGCCACTGTTGAAAATGGGAGGACTCTTTGGATTATATTCAACTAAGCCCTACTCAGAGTTAACACACGTTAATCATGTCTGCTTACTTCATTGGGTCTACTCTAGGCAGGACTAACACTGAATGCCACCCTAATGTTTTTAAATAATGTACATTCTTGATTGACTTTTTTATTTAAAAACAACAACCAAACCTGATGATCTAAATAATAAAAATCTAGATTTCTCTGCCTTTTCATATCAACTAGGATTCTGAGGTATGTTCTAGGGTACAAACTCATTCCACACAGGTTGCCCATTGGACCTCAGTATTACCCTGCAAGAAATAAGTGCACTCTACAACACTCCCAATATTTTCTGGTGGAGGTTCATGACAGGTGCGGATTGGTAGTGGTGGGGAAGCTTGTCCGTCACTGCTGGGCTTCTGAGTGATAAGGGTCCAGCAAACATCTCTGGGATCCCCAGACCACTGTCTGAAAACTACTTAACTAATGCAAGAAAATGTCCATGATTACTGTACACTAAAATATCAAAGTAAACATTATGTGATAGCTGAGGTCAGGTGTTGCTAAGCTATTGTTTGCAAGGAGAAGTAACAACCAGCAAAGCAAAGTGATTTCTCTAGCAGTATTAATTGAAGTCCACTTACCTTTGGTACATCTTTTTGTTGTTGCTGATGGCAGCAATAACATTAACTTCAGATGCCATCATAGAGCAAAGAGTGGATTCCCCTCTCCCAGTATGAATAATATTTTCAGAATTTAATGGTAAAGATAACATCCATTTTCAAGGAGGGCAGAAATGATTATGATAATAATAGTAATAATACTGATGAAGACCCAACATTTAGTGAATTTGCTTTGTTCAACATGATCACCTTTTGATAAGAATTCACTTGATCCTGTTGGAAAGTTGCATTACCCAAGGGGCAGGGTAAACAGATGTTCACTGCAGTGGCGGCTAGTGGCTTCATGTCAGGGGGTGCGGGGTTGGAATCCGCTCCAGATTTTAGTCCAAAGTTTCAAGGAGCTGTCTGTGACGTCCTTCCCTGGCACCACCTGTGAAGCTCTCACTTTGTGGCTACCAGCAGACAGGAACGTCAGGTTTATTCTTACCCTTTACAGCACTAGCACCAATCTCAAAATATCCCACTGCTAGGCAGCACCACCCAACACTCTGTAACCCTTTTAGCCAATAGACTGTGCCTAGTCTCTGCCTGGCTATTCCGATACCTTGTGTCAATGGGTATAGGTAAATTGTAAACCCCCCTGCATCCCCTTGACTCTGAAGCATACAGCCCTGGGTTTCTCTGTGGGACTGGATACACTTCCCTCCGATCCGCCGCTGCCATCATTCGATACAAACTGTTCAGCCTTGGTTACTCTGCCATCCCCCCTGGTATGTGTATCCCAGCTGAAGGAATCAGGCTTTTATTTAACCAAGAAATATTTATTAAGAATTAGAAATAACAAGATTACTTAAGGAATGTTTCACAAGCGTATGGTTTCATCTGTATTCTGTATTCTGTTATGTATTTGACTTCTTACTAATTGCCTCAGAATTCTGACTCACTCTCAACAACAACAACAACCTCTAAACATCACCTCACAGCCACCACCTCAATTCACCACCAAAACCACCCAGATTCAACTGTCATTCTTCCATTTATACTCCCAGCCATTCAAACGCTCAGCCAATCATTCAGCATTCTACTGCTCATGTACTCCCCCTCCTCTTTCACTCCACTTACCATATATCTTCTATATAACCAGCACTTACCATATTTACAATATAAGCAGGAACATCACACTGTCCAAGGTGGTTTGGACTAAAACCCAAAGCGGATTCCACTGCCCCACTGACATGGAGCCACCAGCCACCACTGCTTCACTGATAACATCTAGAAATCTATGGGAGGCATACCTCTGTTTCCAGGGGTGGTGGTGGTCATCCTTGCTTCTGCTGCTGCTTCGTGTTGCATTTCTTGTCATTAATCTTCACTCACTTCCATCTTATAGAATTTCACCAGCAGATCAGCACTCTGACACCACTGCCACAGTCAGACCCGCAGCTTAATGCCAGCATTACCAACGCCCGCATTATCTGTTAGGAGTGGAGTCCTCTTTAGGCCTGGATTTTGTTTTCTTAACAAAAACTTCTTTTACAATTGTGTATTGTATCTGAGGATATTACCTTTATCATTGTTGCTTCTCCTATACCGTTAACAGCAGCCTGACCCACAGCAATTAGCAAATGAACATTTTAGTGGCATGGAGACAAATGACAAGGAAAGCCTTTTATGTTAAACATTTGTATGTTCATCAGGCTGCTCCTGGTCCAAACCTGGCCCAGAAAAAACAGGAGTAACTGTATCTTTGGAACATGCTTTTGTACCGTGTAAACCTAACTGTACCTCGGCTATATATTTGTTGGTCATACTAGTCCTATTCAAGCATTAGAGAGCTTGCAGAATACAACATGTGAGGGGTGCATCATGTCTTGGGAATGAGCACATTACTCCATCCGCAAACCCTTTGTCCTCCATGAGTTGAAGAGCAATTGTCTGCACTGCGGAGCCTCCTGTACTCATAGAGGCTCCCCACAAAATGTAGGGCTCTGAAAAATCAGAGTTCTGTATTGTGGGATGAGCCTCCACAAGAATAGGGATGTGCCAGAATCCCACCCAATTCAGATTTGGTACCAAATTTTCCATTAATTTGCTTATTTCAATCACTGAGGATTGGATCAAATGTAACAAATTTCTGTGGCAATTTTTGAAAGCAGACCTTTTTTTAAAAAAACAAATCTGCCTCAAACATTAATTGTAAGAATGATAATTTATTGATATTTACTTCAAAATATTGATATTTCCTTTTAAAATATTGATATTAATATTGATATTTTTCCAAGCAAAAAAACAAACATGGATTGGTAAAATCAGTGGCTAGTGGATTCAGAATAATCTCGAATCAATGCCAGCCTGTTAGGCTGATGGAATGTTTTTGAACCAGCACTGGCCAATGGATCTCATCCTTACACAAGAAGCAGGCTTCCTGCTTAAGACAGTCCCCCTTCAACATACAACAGGTAATGCCTAAAGAGGACTATTCTTTGTGGTTAAATAATACAAAGTGTCTCTTAAAACAGGAAATTTAGGAAAACAATACCACTGCACCAAACTAGTGTGCAAATGGCCATGCTTGCAAAGATTCATATAGCCCAATCCTACAAGCTGCCCCATGCAAGCAACTTCTGAGTTCCCACATGGAATTGTATCAAAATCATATCCAGTCACTGTCATGCCACAATCCATATGTATGAAGTGGCTCTACTTATGCTATATGGAAAATGACTGTTGATCGGAATTAGTAATTCCACATGACTGCTAAAATGTAAATGTACTGCCTTCAAGTTGATTCTGACTTATGGCGACCCTGTGAATAGGGTTTTCATGAGGCTGAGAGGCAGTGACTGGCCCAAGGTCACCCAGTGAGCTTCATGGCTATGTGGGGATTCGAACCTAGTCCAACACCTTAACCACTACACCACACTGGCTCTCTACTAGGTGGCATTAAATAATATCAGTTTTTTAAGACAAAAAAAACCTGCAACACACACACACTCAGCAGTTTTCTTTCTTTTTTAAAAGAATTATTCAATAAAACTTCCTGACAGAAGACATAAAATCTTTTTTTTTCTTATAAAAGCTATGCTATTGTTACTAGCAAGACTTAAGAATTTCAGTTTAAACAGAAAGGTGAATGTCATAGAACAGGAAGACTCTGCAGTCCCTTTCAATTTAGAGTTGAAATAACCCTAGATTGCAAATCACAAACCATGCTTACTCTCCAAGAAAACACAAAACCGTCAGAGAAGCCATGCTTGAATGTTGTTAATGGAGAAGGAAATTGCATGCACAATCTACCAGATGTGAATTTTAAATTTGCTTTAGCAACCAATGTCTGGAAAATGCCAATATAAGCTTCATGTGTGAAAATGCTAGACCTTTCTTGTATTAGCTCCATCAAATGGAATATTAACAGAACTCCTCAAAGGGATGCAATGTGTCTCATCCCCTCCACAACAGGCCGTCAGCAGAAGCCCTTTCTGCTATTTACTACCTAAACCCACCAGAGATGTGAGGCTACTAAACTCAAACAATGTTCTTCAGGATTAGCTCCTAGCCACTCAATATAATTAAAAATTAGCCCTTGAATTAGTCTAGATTTATCTTTTTCAACAAAGCATATGTGTGCAATTAATTGCTGGCTCTTGTGAAGGCAGACAATATAACAATGCTTCCATTTCTGATTTATTCTGGACTATATATGACTTGTGTTTCAATA
The DNA here is from genome assembly GCF_030035675.1 of Rhineura floridana. Classification (NCBI taxonomy): domain Eukaryota; kingdom Metazoa; phylum Chordata; class Lepidosauria; order Squamata; family Rhineuridae; genus Rhineura; species Rhineura floridana. Next base: position 46,507,993 of record NC_084481.1, read on the forward strand.
AAAGAACCCCTCTGCACCCTTATCCATTTCCATCAATCTTGGCACAAATACATCCACCCAGCAGAATTAAATGCCAATTATTTTGAACATGTTTTAAGATATATGCTATAAAATGATTTCATTTATCTGTATTAAATAAAAATGCAGCATATTTGGTATGCTGGGAGGAGAATTACCAGCACAGGTCTTCATAAGCTTTGCAGAAGGCCCTTGAGTACAGAATGTAGTTCTCTGCCGCCGCTGCCACCACCATCGGCAAGTCTGCAGGCAGACAGGCAGAAAAGGCCCCTTTCTACCGGGCTCAGGGCCGGCAAACTATTAGCTTTCATTTATTTGAAAAAGTAAGTTTCTAAGTGCTCTAGATCAAAAGATATACACCAAAATATGTCCAACCCCCCCCCATAATATCTGTGAAATGAGCTAGCCGGCTGCTCCAATCCCTGTCCTTTCAGGTTTTTAGTTTTTAATTTTAGGTTTTCAGTTTTTATAATGAAGTCAGAGCTGTGATTGAGAAGGGATTTGTTGAACAAGCAATACTAGAAAGCCTTCCAAGTATTGAAAAGAGCTACCTTTTCCTACTTGTCTCTGCATATGCACAACATGTGAGTTGAGTAAGCAGTAGCATGTGTTCCTTCCTGCCCACTTTTCTCTCTCTGTGCACACCCAGCATGAAGTCCAGAACAGAAGATCAAAGAAGCACACATAGCACAGCAAGATATTGGTAGGTATGCACAGTAAACAATTTCAGTGATTATGATAAAAAAGTGTACATTTTTATTATTTGAAAAAATAGTAGGTTGTTTATTATTTGAAAAAATAGAATATTATACATTTTATCTATCAAAAAACTTTTGCACAGAAAAAAGGTGTACATACAGCTTATGATGCCATTACAATGTGTTATAGTTTTCTGAACATGAGTCATACAAGTTCAAGGACGGTGGAATGTTGCAGTTAAAGTAATTGGGGAGGTGCAGGCCCCTCCACTGCATGGTTTGTGAATATGACATGATATATTTGCACGTCACATTTCTTCCTGGGTCCTCTCTTCCTTTTTATCTTTGCAACAAACCTGTGGGGTAAGTTAAGTTGAGAGTTGGTTCTGTCACCAGTTGTGAAGTTGCACATACTTTGAGTATTTTTTGCCTGCTGTGGTGGTGGTGGTGGTGGTTGTTAGGGATTCAAAATAACTATTCATGTTGGTAATATATGTACCTAACCCGCAGTTCTTGCCAATAGATTGCCAGAAGGTGGGAATGTAGGGGGCCCAATCTACATACAGTGTACCAGGCCCAGGAAATCCTGTTGGCAACCCTGGCCATCAGGGCCATGGAATGCTTGCCTGCAGATGTTGTCTATTCTACTGCAAGTTGCTGCCATTTTGTTTGCTTGTTTACTGAAAACTTTTTCTTTACTTCACTCATCAGCCCAAAAGCCCAGAGCAGCTTACAAAAGGTCAATAAAAATAACAAACAAGGCAGTCTCTTCCCTCAAGACATCAATGGAAAAAGGGATGGGGAGGGTGGAGGAAAACCAGGTGCCAGGTCTTAACAATGAATGAAAACAGTTCAGACAGAAGAAAAGCCAAATGGAGCTGGTCTCTCAAGAGAGCAGATGGGCTCCGCTGTCTGATCTCTCCCTCTGCTGCAGCCAGAAGAAATGGCTGCTGATAGATGGCAGTTGTGGAAGGAGAGGAGGCAAATGGATCTGATCTCTTTTTGGAGCTGATGGAATGGGTATGGGAACTCATCCATCCCTCAGTTGCTGTGAAGCCAGCGTGGTATCTATATGTGTGAGATAGTGTGTTGAAACCACCCTGTTGTTCAAAGGTAAAATTCACATTTGTTGCCCTGCCCATTTTTGCCTCTGGCTCCACCCACCACTGGCATTGGACCCTGGAAGGTTGTTCAGATATGTGGCCCTCAGGCTGAAAAAGGTGCCCCATCAAAGGGGGTGGCTGCCCTATCCAGATTTAGCAGTTGTTGGATACTGCAAAGGCATGAACAGCAGCTGATTTCTCATAGTGCATCGTAATCAGTGTGCTGTACTGCTGTTGGGGACCTAATAAACATGCAGTGCAGCACATGGGCTAGGAGGACCAATGGCTGCAGCACTGTAGATCTTCCTGTCTTGCTAGGGGGTCTTGTTAATGTACACATTGGGTTGCTTGGGAAAGCATCTGTTTCTAGTTGTACCTTTGCCAGACAATAGGGAATTTATCAGGAGACCCTGTGCAGGATATGTAGCAAGATTTCCCCACCGAAGCAGGGTTTTATGGACACTCCTTTATGAAAATTGGAAGACCTGCAAACTTTTTCCATCTTCCAAGGAGAAAAGAAATAATGCTGTGTCATTGTCAATGAGAACAGATGGTCTTTTTAACTGGAGATCAGCACTCCTAATAAAAGAACTGAGAACTGCTAACAACCTCCTTCGGATGAGTGCTGGCTTCTTTCTGTGTGCTGTGGACACATTTTCGTCAATGGGAAAATAATAGAGCAGTGAGGAAACCATTATTGTACATCAAATGTAGTCTCTAATCAGCACCTGCACAGACAGAGAGCTGGAATAAGACATGTTGGCAGCTTGCTAGACAACAGGTAAAAATAGAAAAATGCAATACAATACATTAGATCTAAAAGGTCCAGGGAAACATTTTTTTAAAAAAAAAGCCCTTTGGAGAGCTACACTAAAGATCAGTGCATGCTGCAAAGAACTATTTTTGCAACAGGTAAATTAATGGATTTAGTTCATCCTGCTGCACACAGCACTCATTAAGAAGCAACAAAGGGCAATTAAAAAAAGTAAGAGGATGATGTGTTCCCAAACTCTAGGCAGGTGACATGCCAGAAATATTCATCCTACAAGCGCTGAAGAAGAGCCAATTGCAGAGCGCACAGTCTATTATTATAAAGACAGGCTTTTTATTATAGCAATTCAGCTGCTAGTAGTCTGATTCTTTGCTGTCTATCTTATTCTGGCCCATAATTTATTTATTTTATTTTTATATATTAATTCAATTTATATACCGCCCCATAGCCAAAGCTGTCTGGGCGGTTTACAACAGGTAAAAAACATCTGACATACAATTAAAACCTCATATTAAGCAGTTTAAAAATAAGTTAAAAATATCAAGAATTAAAACATAATTAAACACACACTAAAATGCATATTAAATACTACTAAAATGCTGAAAATGCCTGGGAGAAGAGGAAGATTTTTATCTGACGCCGAAAGGATAATAATGTTGGCGCCAGGCGTATCTCATCAGGAAGAATATTCCATAGTTACAAAGGAAATGTTTATCAGTGTCTATTTATTATTAATACATCTAATTTACTATACATTGTGGACATAACCATATATCAGAACATAGATCTTACACAGCGCATACAACGGAGATGTACACTAATGTGTTACATTTCAAAGGACAGCATAGGTCACATTGATTTCCATCTGTAAAGGAGTGGACTCACCTTTGCTGCATGTGGACCTTAACACTCAGAGCAGGTGGTTCTTTCTTCGACCAGTGTCACAGACAACTGGTAAAAATCCCTAAGGCTGTCTGTCTTTTATAGCTCTAGTTTGTATCTATCTAGACTTTGTCAGTTCATGTTCATATTACAACTACACTCTTATTTCCATCATTTGAACTCTCATCCTAACCCTACATCTTGATGCTGATGTTGTATTCTAATAAGTTCTCCTGACTCACCCCTTTACAGCTTCAGCCATATATAGACATGATCATTGGCTGAACGCTCAGACTCCTTATAAAATGTTCATACTATGGGAAACATTTTATTTTGGAACTACTGTAAACAAAACTCAAAGGAAAAAAGATTCTTTAAGTGGCAGCTTGTCTTTTTACTCTCATTTTGGCTTGTATTGTTTGCACCACTTTTCCCCACATAATATAATTTGAGATGGCCAATTTATTTATAGCAGAATAACCACCTTACAGAGAAATCCTACTCAGAAGTAAGCTTCATTGAGTTCAGTTGGGACCTACTCCAGAGACTTTGTCAGCGTGGTTAGAGTGTTGGCCTATGACCTGGGAGTATGTAAATTTGTATTATTTAATAGTTATCACCATAAAACAGAATTAAAACAACTATTTTCATCACATAACATATGCCATCATATATGAAGATGGAAGGTTTACATAACATCCACAATCTGTTGTGTGCATATATATCTAGACATACCAACTTCACAATAATTTCTTAATACAAACATTTGATAAAAGGTCAACTTAGCAAAAAGACCATACGCATTTTGACCTATATCAGGTTTCCTTCAGTAGTCACTGTTGAAAAATTGGTGCTGTATAATAATGGGCTCTTTTTAGGTCCCAACTGTAGTTATTATAACCTACAGATAGAATAGAACGTAAGTATGTAGCATTTTACACTTCCAAATATCTCTAGAAAGGGGGACCATCTCTGTATCTATACCAGTGAAACTCACCTATATAATATACTGTCTAAGCATCTGTCTTAATCTTGAAAACTAAGGGTAGTCAGTAGATGTGGTCACTCTAGAGTAAATTAAAAAGTAAATAATAATAATAATTTAAAGATTACGATTACATTATAACATAGGTGAACCATAACATTCCTTCTGATTACAAATGTATACAGAAAAACAAGAGATGCAAAATCTTACCTCAAATTTCATAGCTTTCATTCAATGCACATGAAGTACAATTTGCCATATGCACAGATGCTCAAAATGCAGGAGCATAAATAATTTCAGACAACAGGCAAAGTTACTTGGAGAGCAATTAATAGCAAGGGGGTATGCTAAAAACAGTTAAAGGGGGCCATGTATAAAGTACTAAATAGGGACAGAAATGAGTTATTACAACCTAGGAACTCTGACAAAAAATCAGATAGGATGGTTATTCTCTTGACATTTGATGGTTATACAAGCAAAATTAGAGGGATAATTAATAAACACTGGCATTTACTTAAAGGTGTCACAGGATGTGCTGCTACTCCTATGTTTGCTTACAGAAGAGAAAAAAATCTGAGAGACATGTTGGTACATAGCTGATGTACTTCCACAAAATTTTGCACAAATGGGAATTTGTTAGGAGTTTCCTCTAGGGAGACCTACAAATGTGGACATTGCTCAGTTTGTAGACATTATTTGGAGGGCAAACAATTTGTCAACCCACAAAATAACCAACAATGTGCGTATAAACAATTGTATAATTGTAAGACAAGTGAAGTAAAATATATTAGTTTATGCCCATGTACAATGATATGTATAGACACAAGATGTCTCAAAAAACAACTATGTGAACACAAGAGATGCATAAGTGCTAAGAAATTACAAGCAATCATAGACACACATCTGAAGACTTTAAATTCTGTTGCTTGGAAAAGATACCCATGACAGGATCAATGCTCCACCATAAACTACAGGAAAGAGAACTATTTTGGAGTCACACTTTGGATACAGCATCACCAAGGGGTCTGAATGAAGACATCAATTGGACTCCACTATTGTGAAGATTATGTTTGGAATGAGCTACTGTGAAGCAGTTTTCTTCTTGGCACAAGTTTTTCTAAGGAGATAGTCAGGTTTTCTAATGGTGTGGCATGTTCAAAAAAATTATCCCCTCTTGTTTGATGACACAGAGTAAGCTAAGAGTAGAAGTCAGTCAATCACAGCAGGATATATGTAAAAACTCATGGGATATCCATGATAAAGGGGGGGAAATTCAATGAGCCTTTACATCTATATAACCTCATGCAGAAGCCAGAGTTTGTAAGAAAATTGTTTGGTATATAAGGAAATGATGGAATTAGAAAGGCTCATAAAAATGATGAGTGTTGTATGACATAAATAGAAGGAATGTTATGGTTCATCTATGTTATAACATAATTGTAATTTTTAAATAATTTTATTGTTTACTTTTAACTTACTCTAGAGTGAACTCATCTACTGACTAGCCCTAGGTTTCAAGATTAAGGCAGATACTTGGACAATATATAATATAGGTGAGTTTCATTGGTGTGTAGATAGAGAGACACACCCACCCTTTTTATAGATATTTGGAAGTGTAAAATGCTATATTCTTATGTTCTATTATGACTATAGGTTATAATAACTACATTTAGAATCTAAAAGGAACTCATTATTACACAGCACAAATTTTTTAGCACTGACCACTGAAGAAGACCTGATATAGGTCGAAACGCATATGGTCTTTTTGCTAAGTTGACCTTTTATCAAGTTTTTGTATTAAGAAATTATTGTGAAGTTGGTATGTCTAGATATATATGCACACAACAGATTGTGGATGTTATGCAAACCTTCCGTCTTCACATATGATGACATATGTTTGTTGTTGTTATGTGCCTTCAAGTCGATTATGACTTTTGGCGACCCTATGAATCAGTGACCTCCAATAGCATCTGTCATGGACCACCCTGTTCAGATCTTGTAAGTTCAGGTCTGTGGCTTCCTTTATGGAATCAGTCCATCTCTTGTTTGGCCTTCCTCTTTTTCTACTCCCTTCTGTTTTTCCCAGCATTATAGTCTTTTCCAGTGAATCGTATCTTCTCATCATGTGTCCAAAGTATGATAACCTCAGTTTCATCATTTTAGTTTCTAGTGACAGTTCTGGTTTAATTTGTTCTAACACCCAATTATTTGTCTTTTTGTGATGAAAATAGTTGTTTTAATTCTGTTTTATGGTGACAACTATTAAATAATATAAATTTACATATTTCTAATACCTGAGTTTGTGTACTACTTTGCCCAATTTTTTATTTCAACTATTGTAAAGGTGGGGTTTAGATCCTTTGGTGGTATAATATGACCTGGGAGACCAGGTTTCAAATCCAGAGCTTGGAAAAGTTACTTTTTTGAACTACAACTCCCATCAGCCCCAGCCAGCATGGCCACTGGATTGGGCTGATGGGAGTTGTAGTTCAAAAAAGTAACTTTTCCAATGCTTACTGGGCCAGTCATTGCCTCTCAGCCTAATCTACCTCACAGGGTTGTTGTGAGGATAAATGGAGAGGGGGAGAAACATGTACACTATCTTCAGCTCCTTGGAGGAAAGGTGGGATATAAAAGCAATAATAAAGACAAATAAAATACTCCCGTAGGATTGCAAGCTGCTGGCATTGAAAGGGAAATATCTATGCTTGTATTAAATAAGTGAAAAAAGTGAAAGTGTTAGTCTGATTTATTTATTTTTAGACATTCTGTGGGCAGCTTTTTCAAAAGATCTTCCCTCTGTCTGCAAAAACAAGATTTCAGAACATGATGCTGACAAGGAGAAAATACACTAATGTGCAGAGTTCTGTACAACCTGAAATGCATCCTTTTCCCTTCTGTGCTGAGTATTTAATGGAAAACTAAGAAAAACATTTGATTACCTTGGAGATTACTACCTAATACCTTACTAATACTATATATAATTACAAAATAGGTTTTACGGGTTTTAAATATGTACTCCATATGCTGCTAAGGCAACTCCAAAAATATACACCATCTGTCGTCTTGTACCTTATTGTACATTTTGGGGTTCTGTACACCCAAACATACCATCAAAGGCCATTCTTCTTGAAACAACTAAGTTCTTCCCCATTGGAAATTCCTCCACATTACCGTATTACAAATGATCAAAATGTGCACTGTTGTATTTTGAGCTCAGTTGCGTCTCTTACAGCTAACACAACATCCTTGGTGTTCTGATTTTAAACGTTCCATTTTAAATTCTCCAGGTATCTTCCCTCCTGGCCCTCTTACTATAACGTTTTGCTCAATGTTGTGTTGGAATTCAGCCATCTGTCAGATTGGTCTGCTACCATAGCTAACAGGATACTTCGCATGGTGGCCACAATCCTCACATATATGTGAACAGTCTACACAGAAATAAGATCTGGACAGTTCTTATGTTATCTCTATTAGATTTTTTTTAAAAAAATATGCTGTGCAGAAAGACATGGTTACCACCCCCTTTCTCCTATCCATGGTAGGTGTCCTGTGTATGTACAAGATTCACAACAAGCAGAAATCCAGGAGAACATTAGAAGAGCCTGCTGGATCAGACCAGTAGCTCATCTAGTCCAGCATCTTGTTCTCACACTGGCCAACCAGATGCCTAAAGGAAGAATACAAGCAGGACCTGAGCCCCTCCTGTGGTTCCAAGCAACTAGTATTTTGAAGGCATACTGGAGCATGCTCCTACATCTGAGGTAGAATATATCCATCAGCTGAAACTTTACCCTATCTCCGAATCTCCGTGCCAGAAAAAAACTTCACCTGGTGAATTTATGCCTGTCAGACGGAGCTAATAAAAGGTATAGAAATGTAAATAGACGCAAAATCTCAACCTTCTCGCTGTTATTTTGGGGACCATAGATAGTTCAGAGAAAGGACCTGCTATGCTTTGCCCATAGAAGGTCACATTCACACCATGCGGTCATGAGTTCTTCCAAAGAATCCTCGGAACTGCAATTTAAAGGTCTGAGAATTGTAGCTCTCGGGATCTCCTAACAATTCCTAGCAGCTTTAAAAAACTACAGTTCCCAGGATTCTTTGCAGGAACCGATGACTGTTAAAGAAGTATAGGAGTGCTTTAAATGTAGGTCAATCCTAGTTAAAACGGTGAGGAGGGAAGAGATCAGGTAGTCCTGGGTTATATAGACAAATACTCTGAACGGCAGCATCCCTTTCTTCTTGTAGGAGGAGATGCAGAGCAGAAAGGGAAGAAAATGGTGGAGCCGTTCGGTTGCCTGCTGTGACAAACAGGATGCTGGACTAGATACTGTACTTTGGTCACTCTGCCTCGGTGCTTAGTGCTATGAGACCAGTGATAGAACTGGGGACATTTTGGCTTTACCCTGCTCCTGTCCTCTACGTTACGGGAAGAGAGCTGTTTCTAACACCTCGGGGAGAGTGAGGCAGGAAAAACAGGTAATAAACTGCAAGTCCCATCATGCTAATCGCCACCCACCATCTCTTTATCCAATAGGAAATGCGAATCCCAGAGTCTGATGTCCCGCCTCCTGGACTACTTTGAAGCGAACCAATCGCTAGATCTCTTCGCTCGCTCGCACTGAGGCAATGGAGGAGAAAAGTAACCGTTGGTCGCGGGCGCGAAAGCAATGGGAATTTTGAACAACGCAACGAAGCGGGTGAGTCGCCGCGGACAGTGGCCTCGTAGGGTGAAACCAAAATTCCAGCCTGGCTCCGAGAACCACCCGGTCCCCTTGAAGCACTCCCAAATTCTCGATTTTCGCCTCGGGCGGGCGTTGAGGCAGGGTTGAGCCTCTGAATGTGCAGCCGCGGCCCTTACTAGTTAGTTGGGGTGGCTCTTCTGAAATAACGTTCCTGCTGCTTTTTTTATTAATTCTCGTCATGCGGAATAGAAACTTTTAAAAATGAAAGCTCGAGATTTTTCTGGTAAGGTGAAGATTAATGTTGTGAGGCTCTGCCGTTTTTAGAAAATCTTCTTAGAAAATCCTTGGAGGAGGAAAAAAGCAAGGGGCCCGTCATGATACGAATGGCTGACAAAAAGCATGATTTCTTTGCTCGGCCAACTGGATTTCGGAATCATTAAAACAATGGCCAATTAGTTACGCTGGGTGGTCAGTTTTATGGTTTAATTCTACCAACTGATTTCTTCTCTTGAAAAGCTGCTTTTACTTCAGATGCAATTTTTTAATTAATGCTATAAAGCTGAAAGCATCAGGATAGAGCTGTACCACTTGTCTTGGAGGGGGTTTATACTTTTTATTTTTTATAATATTTATAAACTGCACTTTCATATAGAATATCACAACATGAGAATATCACTTCCCCTGGAGGTGTGTAGTTTAGGGGAGCTTCTGCACCTCAACATTACCAATGGAGGTCAAGCGGCATCATTGGCCAGGAGGGCTTTATCTTGTCCCAGTGACTCGTGCTCTGGCTACATCCAGGCTGAATTATTGCACTGTGAGGGGGGCTCTTTAAAGGTGGTTCAGAAACTCCAACTGGTATAAAAAGTTGCTTGTGGGAGCTAAGCAAGCAGAGCATGAAGTCTTCAGCAGCTTGGGGCAAGCCTTATAACAGAAGATCAGGTCCTCTTGTTTGTCCCATCACTAAAAGAAGTCAGATTGACAGTTATCAGGAGCACAGTGTTCATGGTGATTAATGAAATTCATTCCCTTTAGAAATTCATGTGGCTCCATCATTGTTAGTATGTAAAGGACTAATTTGTATTGTTCATTTTAAAGGGCATACATGTTTTAGGATTAACTTTTTTATACTGTATGTTTTACTGAGAATTGTATGCAGGGGTTTATGGCAGTTTATAAATTATTAACAACAATTTTCAGTTGTAAACAGCCCAGCAGTTATTTTTATATCTAGATTTTTGCTCTTTGAAATCTAAATGACTTGGGATACATAAAACTTATATATCAGCTGTTACATTATATTGGCCTGGGAAATATTCCTAAGTAAGCCTGTCTATCTAGCTGGAGAGACTTCTGAGTGAGTCTGCTATAATCTATTTTTAGGATAATGGCTCAGACAAACGATGATGAACTGGCAATACTTGAAAAAGAGATAAAGGAATTTTGGACTAAGTTCAAAACAACTTGTTGCAGTGAATCAATTGACCAGACGTTGGGGCTGAGAGACTTATGGCAGGAATCCTTAAGCAAGCTTTCAGGTACAGTTTTACATTGTTTATTATTATTAATCTATTGCCATATCATTGTTAATTGACATAGGCAAGGGCTTTGTATTGTTTCCTATATGCAAGGGATGCTAGACTTCTACCTGGAAAGATTTGTGGAATGCAGAGCACACCTCTGCAGAAATTCCCTTCCATGGTTGAGAAGCTGTTGAACAGGGAGGCTGATGGGGGAGAAAGAAGAGCCACGTTTGTTTTGTTAAGAGTCCCATATGAGTCCCTCCTCCTCACTCATCACAGCAATGTTGGGTTAGGCATACAGATGTGAAGGCCTAGAAAAATAGGGGAGCATTTCCCCCCCCCTGTTTTTCCCTGGCCTTAACATCTCTAGTTGGGCAGGTGCATCTGAAAGTGTAAAGAAAATTCAATTAGGGCCAAGACTGTTGGGGTAGCTCATCAGTAAGAGTTCTCTAAATCTGACTCTTGTATACAGTGTTTATAAACTAACATACTTATTTTAGGATTGGGGTAGCCGATAACTTTTTCTTAATTACAGACAAATGGTCGAAGAGGTTAAAAGAAGGGGACCAAATCATCAATAAATTTCACGAGTATACAGATGGTATAGTATGAGTCCATTTTTGTTGCTACTAAAACATTTTTTCACAAGTTAATGTCAAAGCACAAATAAAGCAGAGTACTTGAAATATCATTTGCTGCTGCTGTCTTCCAAAAGCAGAATGTCTACAACAACTTTGCTCTTAGGTTTTTGTAACAGTCTTAAGTAAATAGCTAAATGGAGTGAAAATAACTTTAGTCCAAAAATGGAATGCAAAAAGAATGCTAAAAGCATATAATCAACAATAAAAAATTAGTTAAGTACATCATCATCATCATTATTATTGTTAGATTTGTTAGTCGCTTGTTAACAAACGGTCTCCAAGCGACTTACAACAATGTTAAAAACAAATATCGAACTATAAAAATAAAACTATGACACCCCCATGCAGCCACAGGAAGCTTTGGCAGCATACTAATAACACACATCGACTCAGTCTATCAAATATCTTGGGGGGAAAGGTAAGTCTTTATCAGGCGCCAAAAATATGTCAATGAGGGCGCCAGGTGGACCTCACTGGGGTCTGCATTAGAAATCCACTCGAGCCAGTTGGATGACAAGCTGGTTAATTGTGTGCTAAAAGAGGAAAAGTAGCCTGCAGTGAAGATAGACAAATTCTTCCCTTCTCAAGCCTAGTTTCCCCAGTACAAGGTTTGCAAATGCCTCTTTTCTATAATGAATACTAATGTTAGGTGTTCTTAAGCTTCCTAAGAGGAGCATGCATATTTGTGTGATGTATTATGACTAGTATGTTTTAAAATACGGTGAACACATACATTGTAGAGTGTGGTAGAAGTGGTTTCAACACACATTCACTATCCTTTAAACAAATGCCTTAAAACTCATGTCAGAAACTCTACCACACTCTAGAATCAGTCTGTTTTCATCCAAAAACTACAGCAATATTATGTTACACTCTAAATATATCATCCAGGTAATGTGTAGCTATGTAACAAATCCTCTTTATTTTTACAAATGCGTGCTCACATACATGCATTGAATTTTGAGGGACAGTTATTTCATTTAATACCCTTTATGTACTGTTATGTTCATTACAGGCAGACCTGAATGTTTATCAAGCTGAAATTAAATGATGAATGATTAACATTATCAAGTTGAAATGATACTCTAAAAAGCCCATAAACAGAATATGAGGCAATAGCCCTCTCCCACTCTTTGTCTTGCATTTAACACTTTCATTTGATTACTTTGAGTGTGTCACTCTGATTTATTATTAATAATACCAGATCTCTATCTGGGTCTTTACAGAATTCTGCCAGAATAACAAATCTATTGAAGAAAAACAGGAGAAATTATCAGAAGTACTTGCTAATATTAAGGATGGCAAAAAAGAAGAGACAAACTTGATGGATAGCATTCAGGAGCTTAAAGAAGAACTGATCAGAAAAAGGGAAAGTAAGCCACAGTGAGAATGTTGATAATGAATATACACAGTTCCAGAGAGGTTGGAACATGCCGGACTATTTGAAAAATGTGTAACCTAGAGCCACATCATATTAACTTTAGTTCCATAGAGATCATAGAATAGTCATAGAGATGGCTTCCTCATAGTGAAATGTGTACTAAAATGTATAATGGATGGTGCAATTGTGTTTCCATCTACCACTTATACAAAATTGGCAGCTCATTTATGCATTGCTTCTCCTAAATGGATGCTTTAAAATACAGCACTTGTTGGAGCTTTACAAGTGTATTAAGGACTATGACTGCAATCCTTGGCATACTTACTAGCAGCAGACTTACTTCTGAGTAGAAGGATTACTCTAAGACTTGCTTTCTAACTTGGAAGGCAAGATTGCCTAAAATACCCTTAAACACCAAAAAAGCCCCCAGATAGCTATATAAAATACAAAAGATGTATTTGCATCATATCAAGAAAATGAAAGCTTCATGGTGGCAGGTGACTGTTCAAATAGCATATTTTTAAAAATAAAATGGATTAATTTTTCACTTGTAAAATTCAAATGAGGCAGCAAAAAAAGAAATTAATGATTTGATAGATTTACCAAACACTTAAATATAACTTTAGATTAAAGGCATGGGAGAAAAAATCTTAAGTCTCTATTTTGTTTAAATCTTAGCTGAAAGCAAAGCCACAGAAGAAATGGTAGAAAGACTTCATAAGGCTGAAAAATTATTTAAAGAGCGGCTTGGATTAGAAATACGCAAAACTGATGGTAAGACTGATGTGTACATTTATATAATTTCAGGGAGTGACTAATGTTTTGCTATAACATTAATCAATTAACTCTCCCCACCCCAGTAAAAAGTTGTCAGTCTTTTGCTGACTATTGACCAAAGTACAACAGTGAGCTTGAGTAGAAACAGTTTTCCATGCAGGTCTGCCCCAAATCTAATACAAAAGGCTCCTGCAAAGGAGAATGCCATTGCATCCAGCATATACTCATGTACTGCAAGTGCATTGTCTAACAGATTATCACTGTGAGTGATGAGGTAGCCACACCAGCTGATCAGTACTGTCAATTCCAGTGTTGATCTCATTTTACAGGGACGGCAGGGAAAAGAGGATTTTGTAAGCATGGCAACAAAACGTAGCTTTTTGCTATGCTCTCATCTTTCTTTGCCACTTGTTTGCAAACTAGGCTTTGAAGATGGTGACATGCAATCCAGGATCACATGTATGAATTGTGCTATGACTTTTCAGAATACCTATCCCAAAATAATCTGCTTTTTTCTGAAGGCTTCCTTTGCATATCCAAATCAATTAACACTGTCTTGGATTGTTTTATTTCTGTACTTCTATAGGGAAGAATGTACGCATTCTCCCTTCTCAATGCAGTTTTGATTTAGCCTTAAACTGTGTGACAGAGGATTCAGAGTGAGATATTTGGAATACTGGCTAACTTTGAATGATGGTATGTTATATAAATGATGATAAAAAGTCACCAGTTAGATCCAGAGGATCCTGTCTACAAACAGGAGTCCTTTCATACACTGTGGCCTCTGCTTCTGGAAGGAGCAGATGATTTTTTTTTTTTTTTTTTTTGCTGATTTGCCCTGATGCCTCCCGCAACAGCTTTCATGCTATTTGAGGTTCCCCTCCCCCCTTTGGGGACACAAGCAGCATGAGGGAACTGATGAAACTTGCCTTTTCTCATTCTGTCAACAGGAGCATTTCATGAGCAGAACTCCATTCATGGCTCTCTGGATCCAGCCCATTAATCTCCAAAATGTACTTTAAACAGAGTATGATGACTGGTGCTATCTAGACTGAGCAGAGATATGTCCATGTCATGCAATTTATTTCACTCAAGAAAAATATGGTAGCTATTAAGACCTAGAAAAATAAATACGTCAACTTTACAGGGAAATGAAACACATGCAGATGGATTTTAACTGACATGCTTAGGTGTCTTAATGAATTCTTGTTTTTGCCTTTAGTTAATCATTTGCAATTTATATTCCGTTGTATTGACCACAAGGATCTTGAGAAACCATATGTGCTTACCCTTTCCATCAATGAAGAGGGAGCTTATGAAGGTGTGTAAAATATTTCCAGGCAATGTTGCATTTCATAGTTGGACTGTGTTTTCTTTAAACAAATCCATTCTCAACTATTCATTATCTGTCTCTCTGTCCACACACTATAAAAATGCTTTAGCTTTTGAGTTAATTGTAAATGACTGCAGTCTTTACATTCCTTGCTCTTGTCCCACTCCTTTTATTTCTCAGGCTTTTTACCTACTTTCTCTTGGTAATTTCCCTCGCCTTTTCCATACGGTTGATCCACTTTTCTACCTCTTTGCAACAAGAATTGTGATTGCCAGTATATTAAAATTCGCCATCTTCAGTGGTTTGGACAACTTGCCACTTACACAACAACGTTCATTTCTGTTATGTCATCTGTCCCAAAACGTTACAGACTTAACCATCTTTTATGAACCACTGTCCTATTTCTGCTTAAAGAAAAGTACAGTTCATCTTGAACGACTGAGAGTAACAATCTGTTTTTCTGTGCAACATGAGCAGGCAACCCATGCAACTAACCAGCTCATCTCATGAAGATATGTAATGCTGGACAGTGTTATGTTGCAGAATATCAGAAACTGTTGAGGCCCCTCACATGGAAGCTAGTAGAAGGAATGCTAAGAAAGAGCAGCTCTTAAGGTTTAGAGATGGTCGCAGGAGGTAGAAAGAGTCAAGAATAGTAAATGACTAATGCAAGACTTATTTCTGGCATATGAAGTACCTTATTTCCATTAGGATGTTTATTTTTCAAATTAGAACTTATTTTTATCATTATTTTCTTTTAGTGATCTCTTGTTCTCCGCCTTTGGATGGTATAGAAGAACTGCAGCAAAAAGTGAGAGAAACCAGCAATTTTTCTGCATTTATTGCTAACATCCGCAAAGACTTCATCGCTGTGACTTATAAATAATATGCTGTTATATATGTAAATCTGTCTTGGCATCTTTTCTTTCTAAATAAAAAAAAGTAGGTTCTCACCCTGACTACTTGTCCTTCACAATACAATTGGGAGTGAGCATGGGACAACACAATCTGGGACAAGCATCTCTGCCTTCCAGGAAGACAGATCAGACTGGCCTCAGATGTGAACAGCTGTTGTAGAGCAAAAGGTCTTGCTCCCTCTGGCAGGACCAGTTTCTAGGTAAACCCCCCCCCAAAGCAGGAGACTGCCATTTCTCCTAAAGCCTTCTGTTTCATTAAGAGCTGCATATGGAATGTGGGTACATCAAACTCAAATCTATGAATGGGCTACAGTAAATGTTTGTTTTCCTTTGCATAACCATTTTAACAAAAAAGTACCAGTTTCCCTCCCAGTACAAGCTAAAACCTATGCCATTAGTGGTTAAAGTGTTGGACTACAACCTGGGAGACCAGAGTTTGAATCCCCACACAGCCCTGAAGCTCACTGGGTGACCTTGGGCCAGACACTGCCTCTCAGCCCCAGAGGAAGACAATAGTAAACCCCCTCTGAATACCGCTTACCATGAAAACCCTATTCATAGGGTTGCCAGAAGTCAGGATTGACTTGAAGGCAGTCCATTTCCATTTTATCAATAAGATGGTCCCTTAACAATATAATCCTCTACATGTGTACTGAGAAAAAAGCTTCAGTGAGTTCATTGTAATTTACTCACAGATAAGTATATGTAATTTACCAAATGAGACTTGTGTTTTATGTTAAATCTTTATTTAGAACACAAAAATGGTCTTGAGCATAGAAAGGGTAGGCACTTGAACTGACATCTTTTCAAAGTGAATAAATCCATATTGCACAGTGCACTTGCAATCTATCCCAACTGTGGTTTTTCAGCTTAAAAAGAAGTTTCATCTACAGTGAGGCTCTTGTCAGTGGAGGGAATGAATTCTTTCACATATGTAGCTGGAAAAATACCTTTTTCCCCATTTAGTGATCCATACCACCATCCATCCTCCTCCTTCTCATGAATTGCAATCATATCACCTAATAAAATAATGTGCACAGTGTTAGATGAACTTCCTTGGTCAAGTACACTAGATCAAAGGGGCAGTTCACAAAAAGCTTAATGAGGTTACATAAGTTTAGAAGCTACTCTAGACCAACAACAAAAAAAGTTTTCCTGTGGAGGCCAAAAAAGGTCAACCATTCTTGAGCACTGCTTGCTTTCTTGAGTGTTTTTGCATGTTTATGGTTAGGGCCAAACCAGATGGACCATATTTCCAATATTGGAGCTAGGTTGGGCAAAATTGGTTTAGTAGTGGAGTACGGTAGGACAGCAGGCAGGTTTCACTTCCCCATGTATTTATTTTAGTATAAAAAGTTAAAATCCTACCCTGGCTTTGTAGCCAAACATAATAAACATGGGTGCATCTGGTTTGGCACCTGAAGATCACTGGCACATACTGTATAGCGTTGGCTTATAGCAGCGTTTGGCTGGTGTCTTCCCCCCCAATAACAGTGTTTCCAAAAGAAAATTGTTTTTTGTTTGATCAGTTAACAGTTTCTGAAGAACCAGCAACAAAAACCTTATGCAATAACAGCCATGACTTTTCTATACATTTGTACTTTTACGTCAAGGCAATTTTTAAAATGCAGATTTCCCCTTGTTTTAATCTTGTAATGCCAGAGTAACTGGCTTTTTAAGCTGCCATTTCTAAGGTTTGACTATTAGACTATTTTGAAAAGGGTTTTTAAAAAAAAAAAAAAAAACATGCAGGTGGTGGTGGTAGTAGGCAGGCTACAGAATTTATTGTAGGCCAGTTACTGTTGTGAACTTAGTTGCAATGCTGGCTGATATCTTTGTTTGTCTTGCCCAAGGACTGATCAAGAGGGTTGTTTCCTGCGGTTCCCTTTCCCTGTTTACATTCTTTAAATCTCAGGAAAATGGTTACGGCATATTCACTTTTGAAAGATGCAAATGATGCGCATCTCTGACACACCCTTGCTTTCAGGAGCATCACCAGGTGTATCATTCTTTTGCAGGGATGGGGAACCTTTTTGTTTTCGGAGTCCAGATCTTTATCTGGCCCTACCTTATGGGCCGATTTGCCCTGCCCATCTGTCAGTCACATGATGTAATTATGTCACATAATCGATAGGTAGGTTGCCCCTTCCACCTGTCAAAATTGCAACATCCAAGGTTGAACGGGGGAGTGTAGTATGAATCTCCTGCTCTTCTCCTTTGCATCCTCCAGCGTCAGAGGTGCAAAGAGAAGAGTGGGGAGAATCGTGAAGGACTTTCAAAGCCTGCCCACACAGCCCCTTTCCAGGACTCAGATGCAGGATGGGGTTGCTTTAAAGAGCAGTGCTGGGAGATAGAAGCTGTTTCCATTGAATGGAATCCGCTTCCCCCTCCTTGAGCAAAGGCAGTTGGTAGGGCATCTTGCTCCAGCAAATGAACAATTGGGAGCCCATGGCTTCCACAAAATTGTCTCACAGGCTAAAGTGGGAGGCTCACAAGCCAGAGGTTACCCACACTTGAATGTTTCCATCTACTTGGGCAACAGCCAAGAAACCTGTGGCCCTCCAGCTCTTGCAGGACTACATCCCTGATGAGAATTGGAATCAAAGAACAGCTGGAAGGCCACAGGTTTCTCACTCCTGCCCTAGAAAATGAGCTTGAAAGTAGTTTTGATTATGGTAATAATCTGATCCCAGATGGATTTGCTCTCTTTTACTCTGTCAAGCTAGCCCTTCTTTTGGCCACTCTGAGAACAGTAGGTGGGCCTTTGGTCTGATCCAACGAGGCTTCTATATTGAGATTAGTGAAGAAGAAATGTCACAGTTACCTTTATTTAAGCAAAGCTCATCCTCCCTTTCAGCGTGGTAATCATATAAAGCCATACACATTCCACATACTGAATCACCATTCTCTGGCTGTAAAGTTGTTGCTGGCAGCCTTGAATTGCGAACAGTTGCTGTAAAGTATGAGCAAAAAGGTGATAATATTTACAGCAGGCGATTACAATAGCTCTGTGCAGCTTTTTAAAAAAAACTACCTAATTATAACTCTTGAATTTTTAAGAGGGACAGATTTGAAAACAGCTTGAATATGAAGGGCCAGAAGTATTTTGTTCCATTTTAGGTATGTTGGCTCTTTGTTAATTATTTAAGAAAACATGTTTGAACATAGTTTCCATTTTGGCCTGGCAATCTTACTGCTGTTTCCTCGTTCGTTTTCTTGCAGGTGATATTCATTGCCTCTATAAAAAAGCACCATAAGCACATAGCTATACATGTGTATTTTTAAAATCTGAGCCCTAATCGCCGCCATCTCTGATAAATTTGGAGGATGGGAGAGGCTTAGAAGATGAAGAGACTCATGCAAGAAGTGGGATGAATAATCCTATAATAGGTCCCCATCCAACCTGCTCCTCAATTCCTATCCCACTGCATTAAGAGAAATGAAAGTTTTCCAAAGCAGGAAGGACCAAAAAACCAGGCATCCTTTCAACAACACAAACAGACTAGACTTGAATTTGACACAAAAACAGTTTTTGACTCATCTTTCTTAGAATGACCAATATGAAGCTTGTCTCACAGGAGTGTTGCTATGGGGTTCAGATAAACTTGCAGAGAAGGGAAGGTTTAGTGAGATAAGAGAAGAACTATGGGGGATAGGGTAGGACCTGGTGTGTTAATACAGTATTTGAACCACCGGTGGGCTCAGCCGCCCTTTCTATGCTTTAATTCACTGTTCCTCTACCTTGGGTCGCCATATGTTGTTGGACTACAACTCCCATCATCCTTGGCCATTGGCTAAGCTGACTGGGGTTGGTGGGAGTTGTAGTCCGACAACATTTAGGGAGTCAAGGTTGAAGAACGTGGTTTAATTCATAATGAATACGAGTGACCTCTTACTAATTAGAAATGTTTCACTTGCTACTTAGCTTTCTACTGTTATCAAAATGGCAGCCATTTTGCCATCTGTGAGAGAGAGAAGATGAGAACCAGGACCATATACGCTAATCTTGTAATGAATTGTGTTGTTACCTGGCACACAGCTTGCATTTGTTCCTACTTCACTGCTGACCCTTGTGCTCAAAGTTCGCTTAAAGCGTTCCATTTTAACAGGGCAGGTGATTACCAAAGAATTATGGACACAGTCCTAACAGTTTTTGGGGAAAGAAAATAGCATTATTTTACAATTATTTGTTAACAGAAGACATACTAAAAGTTGGTTTGTTTTTGTCAAAAGTACTGGAAATGAAGTCACATGAAAAGAAATAATTAAACAATACAGTGGCCCAGTTCGCACATAACTCTAAGCCAAACCATGGCTAAGTGTGAACAAGTGAGTGTGCAGTTACTCTGAGGAAAAAATGGTGGCCACTTCACTTCTCTCCCACTACCTGGAGTTAAGTCATGGTTTGCTAGTCTTTCCTCCTTCCATGCATTATGGTGATTGCTGCAGGGAGAAACCAGGATAAACAGGATCATCCCTTTCCTGTAACATGGAGCAGCCTTCAACAGGACACTTATAACTTTTGAAGTTTTTTTAAAAATTAACCCATATACTCAGCTTTAACTGACAAACCTTACCACTTATAACCCCATCGTTATAAAACCGCTAAAAGTGAGTTCAAAATTAGTGTACACCACAATCCAAAAGCATCCCCAAAGATTATTCCCAGTCTCCATAGCGTGAGCTGCAGTGCCAAATCAGGCACTTAGTTCAAGATGTTGGATAACCAGACAAGTACTTTAAAAACACCATTTCCTTATTGTTTCTAAGTATTGTAAAAAAAAAAAAATCTTCCCCACACGTAGGCTTATTAGCAGCAATGACATTCTGTTCCCAATAGTTATGTGGAGGGTGAGCAGGATGTAGAAGGCTATAATAGACTGGCGTTGGGCTATTGAAGCATATTTGATATCCCAAGAAGCCACACACGGTCCCTAAATATGTTTTGACATATGCCACAACCCTTCATAGTACCTTTTCTTTCCATTTTGAAACGCGGTTGTTCCAGGGTTCGGTCGGTTTGGGCTTCTGTTCAATTTCTGCTAGCACGCTGGCCAACTTGAAGTGGTTTGCTTGCAGAAGGATAACTTTCAGAGATGTCTTTAGTAATACAAACGTTTTAAAAATACTGTGTTAGTAAAATGGCATGTTGCTGCATGTTCATTTCAAATGTGTTTCTTTGCAGGGGAAGGGGGTTGACTCTATGGATGGGCAAATTGTCAGTTTTGATTTCTCTGTTTCTCATTTTCCCAGTCTTAAGCTCAGTTCTCCACATTTTCATACTTGTGAATTTCTCCTAATATATAGGATGCAGTTGTATGCAGTTTTGCCTATTAGACACATTTTTGCAAAGCAATTTCCCCCAGTATAATGCACTTTTCCATGTTACCCTAGTATATGCATTTTTGTACACATTACTTGTGTACACATTACTTGGCTGCATTGTAAAATTCAGAGAAGTGAATTTTGAAGGATGACTATGTTTCAGTTTGCATGTTGTTTCTGAAAGTGTAGATTAGGTAGGTTTGCCTTTAAATGCAAACTAAATCAAATTTCTTCCCCATCCCTAGTTGACATACAGAATCAGTCTCCCAGTTTCAGATGTATTTCTTCTCTTAATTGTTTCTAGTCCATAAAGACAAGCACAAATAAAACAACCATTTGACAGGTTATTTTATTCCAAATCTGCCTGGTCAATCTACTACATGTTAGTTAAAGCTGGATTTGAACTAAACAAATATTAATCCCAGGCAGATGTTAAAAAGATGGTAAACTAATTTGGAATTTACAGTCTAAAAATAGTACCTCATCAAGCTGCTCAGTGATATCATATTGATTCTTTGCATCTGAGAACTGCGGAGATTCTGTATAAGCTTTAAGCATCCGTTCTAGGCCTTTAAAAAAAGTATTGTAGGAGTGACATTTTAAAAAGATTAAGCACAGAAAACATTTTGTAATACATGCATATGTCAAAAAAACTAGTTCTTCATAAATGTCTTTGGAAATTAGTGAGTTACAGTGCCATTAGAAAATTCCCAGGATGTATTTATATTAATATTCCTTTTTGATTCATTAGACTCCCAAAGCAGCATACAATCATATTGAGATAAAACAGACAAGATAATAAAAGGAGCAGCAATAATAGAAAAAACAATCAACTGGAAGGCCCAAGATGACCAACTATTCAAGGGGAAGAAATTCACCTAAATTAAAGATGGCCTTTATTAACTTTCAAAAGGTTAAGAAGGAAGAGCTTAGCCAACCTTGATTATAAATTGGGAAATTTGCCTTTTTTTTTGGTTCAATTTAATCTGCTCACTATCCACCATAGAACTGGTTGCCAATTCAAGATGCTCACATTAGTGTTTAAAGCCCTACATGCCTTGGGCCCCAAATATCTAAGAGTCTCCATCCCTACTGACCATGAGTGTTAAGATCTGCAGAGTTAGTTCCATCATCCTCAGAAATGCAGAGAACGGCAGCCTGGGAGGGCTTTCTCTATGGTAGCCCCTAAATTGTGGAAGTCACTCCCCACAGAGGTGCATCTAGCACCTTCATTGTACAGCTTTTGCCATGTGCTGAAGACTTACCTCTATCTTGGTCTTTGACACTTAAGGTATTGTATTTTGTGGTACTCAATTCTTTTGCTGAATTTATACCGTTCTGTTTTCCCCAGGTAGCATGTCATCATGTGGGTTATAGCACCATCTAGTGTCCAAAGGCAAGAATGTACTGAAGTCAAGACCTGGGCTGCTCATGCCCCTCCCACTCCAGTTCATTCTTCCCTTCGTCTGGGGCAGTTATGCCTACGGGTTGTGAGATGTTTGTGTGTGAGAGACTTTTATGTGAGGGTGTGTGTGATTTGAGTGGGTGTTGTGAGACAGTTTTCTTCCTCCCTCCTTGGTTTCCATCCCTTTCCCCTTCCAGGGGTAGGTGCCCCCCCAGTTGCGGGGTTGGGTTCCCCCCCCTCTTATCTCTTCCTTTTTGGGAGCCTGCTGAGACTTGTTAGGCAGTGGCTCCTGCTAGCGTGACCGCTTGGAGCTCGCAGCGGCAGCTCTTTCCCCTCTTGCCCTCCTTATGAGGCTTTGGGGGTGGCAGCTTCTGTTAGTGCAGCTGCCCGGAGCTAGCAACAGCGGCTCCTTCCTCCTCGCCCTCAGCTTGGCTGCCTGGAGCTCGCGGTGATGGCTTCTTCCCCTCTTGCTCCTTTTGTATCAGGGCTTGCATGAGGGTTGGGCAGTGGCACTTGCTAGCGCGGTCCTCCTACCGCAGCCTGCCTAGAGGTTGGGTGCGTCCTAGGGCTTGCGGCTGCAGCCCCGCAGGACTCTTCTGGAGCTCACGGCTGTGACTCCGGTTGATTGTGTGGGGGTAATGTTTGCTAACGCCCCCCTCCCCTTTCCCACTTTAAGGCAACATTTGCCATGCGGCCCAGCCTGCCAGTGTTACCCATTTACTTGTTGGTCCTGACCTCCTCAGCTATTGGCGTTGCCCGTTCTTTTTCCTTACCCACCTCTTGGCATGCCCACCATTTTGTTTTCCCGCTCTTTTTGTTTTAGTTAGTGGGTCTGTAGTCCTTTGTTCCCCTTTTTCTGCCTCACCATTTAGGGGCATTTTTATATGGTAAAGGCAGTTATGGAATCCACAGGGATTGTTAAGGCACTTACTGTTGTACTAACATTATTTTTCTTTGGAAAAAAATTCTAGGAGACTGAGGACTACCAGATATCTAAGTGCACAGGAGCAGTACCGCACTCCCCTACTTTGTGCGTGTACCTGGGCTCTCATTGTATAGTATCTCAATGCTAGTAGTGCCCTTGGGGCTGTACCACTCCCCTCATCTGTGGGCGTGCACCGGTGCCCCCTTTTCACACCACACCCCTCTTCCAGTGCATGTGCTGACAACAGTTTCCGCACCCCTTACTCTGGTGCGTGTATAAGATGGCTGATCAGGCACAAGACGCAGCCCAAGCACTAATGCCAAAACAACAGTACAATGCCCCGACACACCACAAGTCTACTAAGCACAAACAGACATCACTCCAAGGCGGTGGCCAAAACTAAGCACTTGTCCACCAAAGATGGCTGCCAGGTGAGCACGATATGCATCAGTTCCAACCTCTGAGCCTACTTCCTTGGCCGCTCCGATAGGGCAGGAAACTGGCCAAGAGAGATTGACAGCCCTCTTTCATTCATCCACTGGGTCATTGGAGGAGGAGTTTGAAGGTTTCCCTAACCAACCTTCCTTGGACTGTCAGCCTCCAGCCATGTTAACGACTACAGTCCAAGTGTCTCGCCAGCCTGATGTGACTGTTGTACCTCTGCCTCATCAAGTGCAGCCAGGGCCTGTGGAGCCCCAGTTGAGCACACTTGCTCTGCTGCTGGGGCTGCATTGATTCCTGAATTTGTTGCCCATTTGAAGGATGCCTTGTTGAGATCCCTCTCCCAAGCAGACACTGCCACGGGCAATCCCGCTGGCCCAGCCCATCGCAGACTCTCAGGGATCGCCGCATATGCATCTTCACGCCAGCTCTCCTAGGCAACACTGCTGTACCAATGAAGCTCAAGCGCTTTCACTGAATCCCTTTGATGTCACCAGAGGTAGGACAGTAGGTGAGGTGACGTGTTTAGAGGATTGCTCATGTTCTCTTGAGGCTGAGGGAGACAAGTGGAGCGGTGACTCAGAGGTAGAGGAGACCTCTTATTGTTTATTTCACTCAACTGACTACTTCCCACTCTTTTGAAGAGCACTGGAAACCCTAGGTCTCCAATCCTCGCAGCCCACACCTACCCCCCCCAGTGAAAGGGGCCAGGGTTCTGAGAACCCCCAGAGTGCCAGATCACTTTCTTCCAGTTCTGGACCCCATTGACAAGCTAACTAAGGAGGAATGGGTGCAACCTCTGAATGCTCACTGATTTTCAGCCATTGCTAACAGACACTATACTTTGGCCCCAGAATTCATGGATCGCCTAAACATCCCAGATGTGGATGAGCTTGGTATCCAGGTCTCTATCAGAGTACATGGTCCGCTTTTTCCAACTGGTGTGCGTTCCAAGCTCTTCAACCTTCATAAGCCACTGTCCAGTAAGAGGTCTGTAGATGGGTCTGAACACCAGCACCTTGCATCATCAGGCTTCCACCATATCGTCAGTTCTGTTAACTCTTCTAGAGTTCCTATGGGCTCGCATCCGCTGATCAGACTTTTTTTAAAGGGAGCTGCCTCCCTTTCTCCAGCAGTGTGTCATTGTTTTCCCTCCTGGAGTCTACAGAAGGTCCTGCAAGCCCTGCAGTGCCCTCCTTTGGAGCTCCTTTGGTCAGTACCATTATGATTGCTTTCCCTCAAGGTCCTGTTTCTGGTGTCTGTCACTTCAGCAAGAAGAGTCTCAGAGCTGGGAACACTGTCATCGGCCTGCCATCGCTGCATATTTCATAAGGACTCAGTTGTGTTACGTCTTGATCCGTTCTTTCATCTTAAAGTAAGTTCTGTGTTCAACTGCAACCAGGACATTATACCTCCATTGTTCTGTCCTAATCCCATTCATCCACTTGAGAAAGCTTGGCACTCTTTAGATGTTTGCAGAGCCCTCAAGACTTACCTGTTTGGAACCCAGGACATAAGGATAATGGAATCTTTGTTTGCATTATTTCATCCAAGGACACTGTGGAAAAAGGTTTCTAAATCTACCTTATCTTGTTGATTGCGTGCCTGCATTGCCCTGGCCTATGAGTCGCTTAAGCTTCCAGTGCCTTGCAACATTATGGCACACTCGACTAGGTCGGCAGCTACTACAGCGGCGTTTGCAACCAACGCACCTCTTGCAGATATTTGCAGGGCGGCAGTATGGTCTACCCCAGACTCATTTATCAAGCATTACAAAATGGACTGCTTTTGGGAGGGTGTGCTGCAACAGGTTGTTTCTCATATGTAGGTAGCCGGTGGTCCCTCCCTATTGGGGCTGCTTTGGTAATTCCACATGATGGCATGCTACCTGGGGAAAACAAACTGTTGGTATTACCTGAAAGGTGGTTTTCCCAGGTATCATGCCATCATGGTCCTCCTTGTTGGAGGCTGCCTGGGTGTACTGTACTGTACCATTTTTCAATTTCTTACCGTTTAAGTTTCCATAAGTTTATTCTGCATGACTGAGTCAAGACCCTTCGACAAAGGTTCTGAATGCTGCTGCGCTTTAGTTTGGGCAGTGCTCCTATTTTCCTTGCTGTTGTGCCTGTCCGTTTTTTATGGCTGTTTGGATATTTCACTTCAGTCTCGTCACAAATGAACTGGAGTGGGAAGGTTGCAAGCAGCCCAGGTCTTGACTTCAGTACATTCTTGCCTTCAGACGCTAGATGGCACTATAACCCACGTGATGGCATGATACCTGGGAAAACCACCTTTCAGGTAAGACCAACGGTCCGCTCCATTTGTAACAGTTTTGTGAGTTTTATCATTGTAATGGCTTTTATAATTGTATATTCTATTGTTGAAGTCTGCCTTAAGACCTTTTAGTGAAGGGTGGGTAAGAAATCTTATAAGTTAAAAAATAAATAAACTATGTGTTGAAGGGCTAACCATGAAAATGCACTCATACATTTCTTCTAAATTCCAGAGTATAGGAAAATGTCTTGGACCAGGTTAAACCATTAAACTATGTCTCAGCCTAGGCCAGCTCCATCTGAAAGTAGCTTTAAAAAAACAAACACTTAACGATGTCATGGATTGATTTATACTATACAGCATTGTCAAGGAATACTGAAAGAGTGAGAGAACCTGTCTTGTCTTGTAAGGCCTTCTCCAAGTCCTTTTGCAGGCGTAGCACTTTAGCTTTGATGGAAGCCTGTCTCCTCTCTTTTTCAATTAGGCTTGTAGAATCTTCCTCCTTTTATAGGAACACACACACACATTTAGACATGCAATGTAGACAGGAAAGGAAAAGCAATGCATTGAAGCTGAAAGATATTTCAGAAGCAGAACAAAGCATGTGTTTGGTAATACTCTTGACTAAAGTATGCCTTGAATGTCAACAGCATTGGCATTGTCTGTGCAAATCAAGTTCAAGTGACAACATGTTTGACTTTCCTGTGACTTCATGCATCAGAAAAGGTTTTATTTTTAGTGTCAAATAGAAAAATACTGGTGGCAAGGCAAGGACGTTCCCCATCAATGCACTTAGGATACTCATCTTGATTCCTTACAGAATAAAAACGTTGTCAGGGGTTATCGGCCAGTGTGGACCAGGCTGATGGTTGTCAATATGGTACTCTGGCCATCAAAAGTAAAAGCAGTGGAAATTAACAAGCACAAAATTAACCTGTACATTCCCTCCAAGGCTCTAGTCAATAATTAGTGTTCTGAGAGGCCCACTTAGAAGAGGTAGTGGAAGATGGTAGACCAGCCCCCCCAATATCTCTTGTGAAGTAGACTGATCAGTAGACTCCATTGACACAGGAAGCAATTGTCCTGCACACCACCTTTTTGCAGTCTGGGATGGCAACAGGGGGCAAGTTGGACCCACACAGAATATTACAGATTTGCCCTGGGGCTTTCAGTTGCTGATCCCTACTCTCAAGTCTCCAGGCCCCAATCATTGCAGTTAGAATAAATCAAATATTGCTATTTACCCAACACTGCATGGTGTTAAATTATTATTCTCAATATGAAATAACGTGATGCTAGGCTCATATTATACAATTAGCAGTATTATTAATTCCTCAGAGAATCAACAGTTCCAGAGCTTGGAAAAGTTACTTTTTTAAACTACAACTCCCATCAGTCCCAGCCAGCATGGCCACTGGATTGGGGTGATGGGAGTTGTAGTTCAAAAAAGTAACTTTTCCAAGCTCTGCCAGTTCCATTAGTGGAAAATTATTATGTGAGGTTGTATCCAGAAGGTGTTTTTCCATTTCATCCTGAAATTCTAGTCTTTAGGAGAAGCTACAAAAGAGAAAGCAAAGCAAGGGCGCTACAGCAGAAGAAGCAGACCATTCAATGAAATGATTCACTAGCAGGGGTATTAGAATTACAATTTGAAAGAAGGTTCATTTAAAAAAATCCATAAGACACTGAACACATTCACACACCCTTCTGATTCTGTAAGGCCCAGAGACTGTAATGAACAGGGCTACTGCCTTTGAATTTTGATACTTATAGTTAGGAATGTTTTGCAGCTGTTTAGAGGGTTCAAACCTACAAAATTAGATGCCACTTAAACATCTGAAATATTTTCCCAGCTCTGTTGATTAATAATAGGTACAGGGTATAAGCTTCTCCAGATCCATTATCTGGATACTCCAGATCTGCTTACAAGATTGTACTTCTGGCAACACATATACATCACTGCTGTGCCAATAAAACGATTAAGTGGAATGTGAAATTACAATGCTGAAAAAGCAGCTCTGTCTTGCTCTTGTATTATATCTTAGTAATGACATGATACTGGATGTGCAGGCAAGCACAGAAGAAAACAGAGTCATGAAAACACCCACTGTAACTTTTGGCCCGGTAGACCTTTATTTCTGATTCATGCCATTGCTTGCTCTGTGTGATTAAAGCACTGCCACCACACAACGATTTGTGATCAGTTCTTTAAGAAGCAAATACAGCAGTGAAACTGAAACATGACAAGCCCCTTTTGAGGATCTAGTACAGTGGTTCTCAAATTTTTTTGGTTCACGGTGCACTGTAAAACATATAAAATTTTCTGGCGCACTTCGTGTACAAAATCAAAAATATATTAATATATTTTAGGGCCTAGCCTAGATATTAATTGATCATGGATGCAATAAATCTCTATACAAACGGGTTTCTTCTCATTTTTAAAATATACTTTCATAATATTTGCGGCACACCAGTGTGCTGCGGCACACTGTTTGAGAATCACTGATCTAGTATGTGGCTTGGTTGATTAAAATGTTCTACCTTGGGGGGGTAATCTGGAGCTTGTATTCCTCATTATTAGTCTAAACACAGTTGCAATAGTATTTATTGCACAAAAAGAACAAAACAGTTTTCGGGTAATCAAAAATATTTGCAACACTCAAATCAATATTCTCATAGTATTTATTAACATACATGCCACTTCTCAGTGTTTTGTCCCACTCTTCCCACACACTCTTCTTTGTCTCTGGCCTGATTTGTACTGGCTGTGGGCCGTGACAGGTCAAACCTGAACATTGTGTGTGCTCAATCACATGAAATGCATTTACCCAGTGCACTGGCCCATCTACATGTAATGATGTCAGACTGGCATAGGAACGTAGGGAACTGCCTCATACTGACTCAGAGCACGGGTCCATCTAGCTCAGTTTTGTCTACAGTGCCTGGCAGCGGCTCTCCAAGGTTTCAGGCAGGAGTCTCTCCCAGCCCTACCTGGAGACTTTCTGCATGCAAAGCAGACGCTCTGCCACTGAGCCACAGCCCTTTCTCTGGGCCAACATGGCCAGCTGGATCGTCAAGTGCTGGTATGCTAATCTTACATCTGAATGGGCTAGCACACGCGGTGAGCACATGTAAATGTGAAGAGTGTGCATGGAATGCTTTCATGTGTTAGATTTTTATCCATGGCCTATAATAAAACCAGTCCTAAAGAACAGGACAGGACAGAAGTATGCAGATAGGACCAAACCTGTTGACTAGGGTCACCCAGGGTGAGAAATATAGTCTGTCCCCATATTAATAATTTCCCCTATTTTCTTTTTACCATATAGATAGTTGTCATTTACTCTGAGGGGAAAAGTAAAGTGCTGCAGTTGGCCACTGTTGAAATACCTACCACAGAGTGACCCGGCTCTCAGTAACGTAATTCCCATATAATGTGCCAAGATACATTACACTCCTCCAGAAGTTCCTGCAACATGCAACCCCTATTTCTTTACACAGACATTGCCCATCATGATGGCAGGAACCTCTGTGGCCCACTTACATAATAGTCTGTTAATAAGAATTCCAGTTTAGTCTCAGTAGCAGGCATAGACATTTCTTCCACTAATATCTGTGTGTCCTTGTCCGCATCAACTTCACTGACAGCATTATGAAGCTTTGCGTGGCACTAGAATAATGACAAACAAGATTAGACATAGAAAGATGTTCTAGTAATATTTAATAGGAAGCGAACAGTGCTTGGAATTAACTAATTCAGTTTTCTTAGTTTTCAACTGGAAAATCTATAATTTGAAGTCAACATCTATAAAGAAAGTTGGAAAGCAGTATGTGGAAGCAATATTCTAAGGCTTATTACGCAGATACAGAAGCACTGCTGTTGCTAAGGACGCTTGGTCACTTAATCACGGATGCTAAGCAATCAGAAGGAAAAAACGAGGCATTTACTGTGTCTTCCCTGCTGAAGAGATCCACTCTCTTCCAACGGGAGCAGCTTGGAGCCAGAAGTACAAGTGCAGCAATGAAGTGAAAGATGCTTTGTGTCTTGAACAGTTGTGTGGCTGGCATAAATTTAATAGAGTAACCCTTGTCTACTATGGAGATAAAATTATGGGGAAAGCTTCATTGTGTCTCACAGACATCCTATTAATTGTATATGGCTACTGATTTACTTCTGCACTCCTTCCTTCAGCATAGCACCTTGTAACATTCTGAATTCCAATGGGTGTTGCTTTTTTTTTTTTGCCAAGGATGAATTTTTTATGAACTAGAAAGTTAATTTGGATTAATTTGAACTGAACAGGTTCATTTTGTAAAAGGACAAGCTTGAACTGGAACTAGTTCCCTTTTGAACAGAATGAACTTGAACTAGAACCAATTCCTTTTAAAAATGAATTTTCCAAGCACTGGAAGTGAAAGATCTTAGACTTACGTACAGCACTTAGGTTTTGTCCCAGACTGGAAAGATGCAGGCTGTAACGATTTAATGTATTGCACAAAAGATGCAGTCGCTCCTTTTCGAGTTCTAGGACGCTCTGTTTAAAAGGGGGAAAAGCAGTTTATCACATACAGAAAGGGCAGCCTGCAAGCATTAGAGAGATCTGCTGCATCAAGGCACACAGCTGCTGGAGCAAACCCCAAATTATTCCTGTTGTTTCAGAATGAGCCATTCATGTGAGTTGCCTGCCAAGGGTCCTCAAGCCAAGAATGCTAAAAAACAAAACAAAACAAATTGTGTTGGGAAATAGAATGTGACTATTCCTCAGCAGCACCTAAATTTCTGGTTATTTTGAGTTAAAATGGCAAAAACACAAATAGTGATCTTAAAAAGACTGCTTCTTTGCAATTGAAACTTGGCTTCACTTAAAGGTAGGACTGATTCTTGCTGTGAATCCTGCTGCCACTCTGTACTGCAAGGATGGGGAACATGTGGCTCTCCAGATGTCACTGGACTACAACTCCCATCATCCCTGGCCATTGGCAATGTTGTCTTCTTGGGGTAGATGGGAGCTGGAGTCCAACAACAGCTGGAGGGTCACAGATTCCCCATCCCTGTTGTATGGAAAACTCAAATGGTCCCGTGAAATCCAGTGTTAAAAAAAGGTGGGCTCTTGCCTTTTTCCTAAGCACTGAAATGTATGACCCAATGATGGCCTTAAAGGGTTCATTCCATGGCCTTAGGTCTACAACTGAAAATGACAAAATGCTGCCTAAAGGCAAACAGGCCTTAAAGCATCCTGCTTTTCAAATTGTAAAGGCGAAGTGGATCATAGAATCATCAAGTTGTAAGTAACCATTGAGATCATCTAGTCCAATCCCATGGCTCCGTGTGGGATCTACAGTGCCAGATGCAGCTACAAAACCCGACTACAGCTATCATTCTTATTTCATTTATAGACTGTTCTTCATTTTAAAAATCCCATATTTACATGATAAAACAACAATATCCCAACACTAAACCACAAAATACTTTACTAGTAGTAGTAGTAGTACTGCTACTACTACTGCTATTAATCAGAGCTTGGAAAAGTTACTTTTTTGAACTACAACTCCCATCAGCCCCAACCAGCATGGCCACTGGATTGGGCTGATGGGAGTTGTAGTTCAAAAAAGTAACTTTTCCAAGCTCTGCTATTAATATCTTGCCCTTCCTCCTGAAGGAGCCCAGAAATCCAAATTTATCATAAAAGAACAGCAGTAGTTATGACATTACAAAATCACCAAACAGCAACAATATAATACAGACTGCTGACATCTATGAGGCGTCAGGAGGTCCCAAAGACCCAGATGAATCGGTGAGTGTTTAGCTGACAATGAGACTTATATACTGATCGCGTGTGATGCGGTAAGACTGGGAAAGTATTGAGTTGCCCCTCAAAATCCAGGTAGCCAGAGATGCATGGAAAAAAGTACCGATGAGATTCAAGGGACTTCACATGTTAGGAGAATGTTTATATGCCTATTTGCTCCCAGATCTGGCTCATGTATTACCTAGAAGGTTTTTTGATCACTGGAACTATTCATTTGCACATGCTAGAGGGAGCCCCCAGCTGACGACGCATCAAGGCAAGTTAAGCAGCTGAGTGAGAAGAGGGTAGGTAACACCCATTTATTTAATTATTTAATTATTTAATTAAACCACTCAGGAATAAGGGCACAGTCAGGTCACTGTGGGCTAGGAGCCAAATACTGAAAGGAGCTGAATTCTAGGGGTACGGAAACCTTGTTTTCAATACTGCCTTAGCAGGAAATCTTGAGGGGACACAGCTTGTTGTTATGTGCCTTTAAGTCGATCACAACTTATGGCGACCCTATGAATCAGCGGCCTCCCTGGCTAAACTCCAATTTTGGAGAAGGGGTAAAAAGGAAACTCCACCAATACATACAGTGGGAGAGTCAGTTCAGTTTTAAAAAGAGGAGGCTTAGCCTTCCTTAAATCCACGCGCAAGCTCTGTTTTGCTAGGTTAAAAAAGGTTAGGCTGTTCTAGGTTTAAAAAAAATACTCACCTGGAAGTTTCAGCCTCCTCCTTCGATTAAAAGCAGCCAAAAGCTAGTCTAGTTTGTCTATGCTAAAGTGTAAGACACCACTTAAAACTACAGGGGAACTTGCATTGACAAAAGTGTGTTGTCAGCCAATAAAATAAAAATAAAGTAAAAGCTAGTTAGCTTTTCTTAGTATCACTAGTCAAAGTCTTTCAACAGGCCTCTCTCTCAGAAAGGAAGGCTGAGATAACATGCCAGGAGTTAAACCCCAGTTGACAGTTGAGCCATCAGCCTCACTTAACCCACTAGTTCTGTGCACTTTGTGAGCCATCAGATTCACTTAACCCACTGGCTTTGTGCACTCTGTTGCACTTCTCAGCTCCAGGGTGCTAAAACTGACTAACAGCAGGCATTTAAGCCACACACCCTAAAATTTAGAACACAAGGGATGGAGCCTGCTGACAAAATGTCAAGGCGAGTTAAGCAGTAGAGCAAGTTCAGCAGCAGAGTGAGGAGGCCAAGGCACACCACTTTGCCCATCTATCCCTTGACCTGAACTAAACTGTAGCTTTCAACCAATTAACTCAATAAACCCAAAAAATGCAGGTAGGAAGCCAGCAGGGGTCTGGGGGCTTTCCAGTGTTTTTCACTGTCTGTAACATATACAACTATCTACCTGTTGGACAGAGGTCATGGGTGTGCCCTCGGTACAATGAGCTCCTGGCTCTCTGGAAACGAGTTTGTTTCCTTGAGGCCAATGTGGCTGACCAGGAGAAGCTGAGAGAGGCAGAGAGCTTTGTGGATGAGGCCTTCAGGGACATCGTAGCTGTGCCCACACCAAGGATGATAGCTTTCCTGCTATCATGGAGAATGTTGGCCTCAGGGAAGGAGAGCGTCCATCCGAGCAATAGAGAAACAATCCCTTAGAAAGGACCCATTCCTTGGGGGATAAGCAGTTATCCTCTCATGCCAAGGATGGTGGAAGGATCTTCGTAGTGGGTGATTTGATCATTAGGAACATAGAAAATGGGGGGGGGGGTGATGGGCATGCAGACCACAGGACATGATTTGCCTGTCTGGTGCGAAGGTTACGGATGTTGCCTGTCATTTAGAAAGCTTGGTAGATAGTGCTGGGGAGGAGTCTGCGGTCGTGAAGCAAAAATTAGGTTGCTAGGTAGGATGCTGGAAGCCAGGTCCTCCAAGGTGGCTTTCTCTGAAATGCTACCAGTTCCACATGCAGAGCCAGCCAGCCAGGCATAGCTTTGCAGTCTCAATGCATGGCTGAGACACTGGTGTCAGGAGGAGGGATTTGAATTTGTTTGGCACAGGGGAATATTTTGGGACAAGCCAGGCTGGTACCAAATGGATGGGCTCCACTTGAACAGGGATGGAATCAGACTGCTGGCACTTAAAATCAAAAAGGTGGCAGAGCAGCTTTTAAACTGTTTGAGAGGGGAAACCCGACAGGAGCTGAGGAGGGTTTGGATCGGAATAAACCGTCCCCCTGGGATAAAGACAAAAAAAGAAGATGAAAATTTAAATGGGGTAGGCCTAGTACTAGACATAGTGAGAGCAGGAGCACATGAAAGCAATTCATAAAGGCAAAATCACCACAGTCCAAACCAACAGTGTCAAAGACACTTGAAGGGAGACACTGTATACAAAAGTCTATATGCTTATGCTAGAAGCCTCCAAACCAAACAGTGGAGGATACAGGGCAGATCCCTGAACCTGAACTAACATTTGCAGGAAGGGAGTCTGAGGAACTGAGGCAAACAGCGGTGTCAAGAGATGAAATGCTTGCTTATTAGACAAAATAAAAATTGACAAATTGGCAGGTCCGGATGGTGTCCACCCAAGAGTTCTCAAAGAACTCAAATGCAAAATTGCTGCTCTTTTAACAAAAATATGTAGTGTCCCTCATATCTGCCTCCATACCTGAGGACTGGAAAGTAGCCAATGTAATACTAATCTTTACAAAGGGATCCAAGGGGGGGGGAATCCCTTAACACCTGTCCCAGGAAAACTGGTAGAAAGTATTATTAAAGATAAATTAACCATGCATATAGAAGAACAAGCAGGCATAGTGTACTTAGACTTTTTGAAAAGCTTTCAACAAGGTACCTCACCAAAGACTCCTGAGTAAGCTTAGCAGTCATGGAATAAGAGGACAGGAATTGATTAAGCAGCAGGAAGCAGAGGGTAGGAATAAACTGTTAGTTCTTCCAATGGAGGGCTGTAGAAAGTGGGAGTCTCCCAAGGATTGGTATTGGGACCTGTGCTTTTTAACTTGTTCATAAAGGACCTAGAATTAGGGGTGAGGAGTGAGGTGGCTTAAGTTTGCTGATGATACGAAGTTGTTCAGGGTTGTTAAAACAAAAAGGAATTGTGAAGAGCTCCAAAAGGACTTCTCCAAACTGAGTGAATGGGTGGTATAATGGCAAATGCAATTCAAGGTAAAGCAGTGTAAACAATATATACATATTGGAGCAAAAAAATCTTAATTTCACATATGCGCTCATAAGTTCTGAACTGGCGGTGACTGACCAAGAACGAGATCTTGAGGTCATAGTGGATAGCTCAATGAAGGTGTTGACCCAGTGTGTGGCAGCTGTGAAAACAGTGAATTCCATGCTAGGGATCATTAGGAAAGGTACTGAAAATAGAACTGCTGATATCATAATGTCATTATACAAATCTATGGTGCAGCTGCATTTGGAACACTGTGTACCGTTCTGGTCGGCTCACCTGAAAAACGATATTGTAGAGTTGGAAAAGACTCAGAAAAGGGCAACCAGGATGATCAAGGGGATAGAGCGACTCCCATACGAGGAAAGGTTGCAGCATTTGGGGCTTTTTAGTTTAAAGAAAAGGTGAGTTAGAGGCGACATGATTGAAGTGTATAAAATTATGCATGGCATGGAGAAAGTGGAGAGAAAAGTTTTTCTCCCTCTCACATATCACTAGAATTTGTGGACATTCAATGAAGATGAATGTTGGAAGATTCAGGGCAGACAAAAGAAACTACTTCTTCATGCAGCGGAATTTGCTCCCACAAGAGGCAGTGATGGCCACCAATTTGGATGGCTTTTAAAGAGGATGAGACAAATTCATGGAGGGTAAGGCTATCAACGACTACCAGCCATGACAGCTGTGCTCTGCTACCATAGTCAGAGCAGCATGCTTCTGAAAACCAGTTGCCGGAAGCCGCAGGAGGGGAGAGTGTTCTTGCACTCTGGTCCTGCTTGCCGGCTTCCCATGGGCATCTGGTTGGCCAATGGGAGAACAGGATGCTGGACTAGATGGGACACTGGCCTGATCCAGCAGGCTCTTCTTATGTTCTTATGTGATGCTGGCTGCTCATAAAACTTCAATTTGAGGCAGGTTCTATCCTGCGGTGTACACTCTGAAGCACCAATGTCTACCAATGTCCCTGCACCTGAAACTTAAACAGTGCCAACCCACTCATTACATCACAAGGAATCGAGGACCCTGTGAGTGGGAAAAAAGTGGCCCCAAACAGCCATAAGCGGACACATTAAGTACATGATTCACTCTCCCCCACTGAACCCAACCAAACTTAAAAGTGCTTAGCTCTGGCTAGATCACACTGATTATCTATTTTTAGGTGTTTCTTTAGCTGAAGAATGCTAAAAGGTTTGGAGTAGATCTAAGCATGTAATTAAAAATACAGTAGCTCTCTGTGGAGATGGTGATGCTTAACAGCATTTAATTAAATTTCTGCTTCAAGAAAAAGTGTTTGAGTGGAAAATTTATGGCCAATTTGTTGATGCTGGCGTTCTAAATCCTTTTAAAATTAACTATTATTACTTTTCAGGTCAGATCCAGTTATAAGCAATGAGAGGAGACCTTCCAGATGTTTCTCGTTGCTTGGTATAGATCTGATTTTAACTGTACTGAACCAAGAGAAAGTGATACAAACTAAATAAAATGATGGTCAGGGAGAATGACACACAAAGCAAAGAGCTGCTAGCTGTTGCTGCCAACGTAGTTCTCATTGCTTAAGAGGGCAATGTTGAATTGAAACCCTTTTTAAAGTTTCTTCTCTGGATCATGATCAATATGTTTTAACCTGACCAGTTTCTCTTGGTGTAGGAATATGCAATAATCTGTATTATTTATTTATTTATTGCATTTGTTTACCACCCCATAGCTGAAGCTCTCTGGGCAGTTTACAATTAAAAACAAATATACAAACTTAAAAACACATTTTTAAAAAGCAATTTAAAAACACATGCTATTACAGAAAACTCTTCCAGTTGTTGTTTTTTTAAAGTCAAAAGGGAACCCCTGGCTTCAGGATAGGCCTGCAGTCAGATTTCATCTGGCTCTCCTGCCCTCATCAGCTGGAGGTGGAGAGCAAATGAGCAGGAAAAGGGCTTTGATGTTGTTTGTGCAAAATGTGGAATTGCAGCTCCTTCCAGGGCAAGAACAGCAAAAATGGTTCAGCAGACTTGTATTTCTTGCCAATATGCAAAATGTAGTCCATGCATCCTGCAAGTGCATGCATACAATTTTAAGCATGAAATTACATTTTGAAGTTTAAATAGCAGTAAAGCAGGGCTTCCAGGTTAGTTGCACACTGACCTTATTTGCTTTCTTCTGCTGAGATTATTGAGGCGGTTTTGCCTTTTGCACAGCCAGGACAGATAAAAAGTGTTGGAAAGCTTTTTATTTAAATAAGCAAACTGTTTTTAAAAAGTCTATGAATAAAATGAAAGGTGAAATTTGTGTGGAGTTACAAAAATTAAATATATGTTTCTGTTTCCATGAGAAATAGCTCCCCTCTCTCTCTTTGGTGTACACTAACAGTTGAAGCAAAGGTTTTGTAACTCATTAGTTGCCATTCACAGAACAAACACCTGGGAATGGGATGAGGAGGAGTGAATCTTGGGCGTAAGAGGAGGGAGTACTAAATCTAAAGAATTCTCACAATCATTAAAATGGCTCTCATGTCCATTCTTCTCCCTGTGTGGAAGCAGCCTCTTTTGCTTAGTAACCATAGCTTGGCTTAAGCATTACATGCAAACCGGGTTGTTTCCACGTGGGAAGAAAAAATGACATGACAAGCCTTAGTGTGAACGAGTAAACATGTGG
The DNA here is from genome assembly GCF_030035675.1 of Rhineura floridana. Lineage (NCBI taxonomy): Eukaryota > Metazoa > Chordata > Lepidosauria > Squamata > Rhineuridae > Rhineura > Rhineura floridana. Next base: position 46,545,685 of record NC_084481.1, read on the forward strand.
GCTCCTGGAGAGGAGATTGTGGCCACTTTGCTTCTCCCCAGATAAGAACATAAGAACATAAGAAGAGCCTGCTGGATCAGGCCAGTGGCCCATCTAGTCCAGCATCCTGTTCTCACAGTGGCCAACCAGGTGCCTGGGGGAAGCCCGCAAGCAGGACCCGAGTGCAAGAACACTCTCCCCTCCTGAGGCTTCCGGCAACTGGTTTTCAGAAGCATGCTGCTTCTGACTAGGGTGGCAGAGCACAGCCATCATGGCTAGTAGCCATTGATAGCCCTGTCCTCCATGAATTTGTCTAATCTTCTTTTAAAGCCGTCCAAGCTGGTGGCCATTACTGCATCTTGTGGGAGCAAATTCCATAGTTTAATTATGCGCTGAGTAAAGAAATACTTCCTTTTGTCTGTCCTGAATCTTCCAACATTCAGCTTCTTTGAATGTCCACGAGTTCTAGTATTATGACAGAGGGAGAAGAACTTTTCTCTATCCACTTTCTCAATGCCATGCATAATTTTATACACTTCTATCATGTCTCCTCTGACCCGCCTTTTCTCTAAACTAAAAAGCCCCAAATGCTGCAACCTTTCCTCGTAAGGGAGTCGCTCCATCCCCTTGATCATTCTGGTTGCCCTCTTCTGAACCTTTTCCAACTCTATAATATCCTTTTTGAGATGAGGCGACCAGAACTGTACACAGTATTCCAAATGCGGCCGCACCATAGATTTATACAACGGCATGATGATATCGGCTGTTTTATTTTCAATACCTTTCCTAATTATCGCTAGCATGGAATTTGCCTTTTTCACAGCTGCTGCACACTGGGTCGACATTTTCATCGTGCTGTCCACTACAACCCTGAGGTCTCTCTCCTGGTCGGTCACCGCCAGTTCAGACCCCATGAGCGTATATGTGAAATTCAGATTTTTTGCTCCAATATGCATAATTTTACACTTGTTTATATTGAATTGCATTTGCCATTTTTCTGCCCATTCACTCAGTTTGGAGAGGTCTTTTTGGAGCTCTTCGCAATCCCTTTTTGTTTTAACAACCCTGAACAATTTAGTGTCATCAGCAAACTTGGCCACTTCACTGCTCACTCCTAATTCTAGGTCATTAATGAACAAGTTGAAAAGTACAGGTCCCAATACCGATCCTTGAGGGACTCCACTTTCTACAGCCCTCCACTGGGAGAACTGTCTGTTTATTCCTACTCTCTGCTTTCTGCTTCCTGCTTCTTAACCAATTTCTTATCCACAAGAGGACCTCTCCTCTTATTCCATGACTGCTAAGCTTCCTCAGAAGCATTTGGTGAGGTACCTTGTCAAACGCTTTTTGAAAGTCTAAGTACACTATGTCCACTGGATCACCTCTATCTATATGCTTGTTGACACTCTCAAAGAATTCTAATAGGTTACTGAGACAGGACTTTCCCTTGCAGAAGCCATGCCAGCTCTGCTTCAGCAAGGCTTGTTCTTCTATGTGCTTAGTTAATCTAGCTTTAATAATACTTTCTACCAGTTTTCCAGGGACAGAGGTTAAGCTAACTGGCCTGTAATTTCCGGGATCCCCTCTGGATCCCTTTTTGAAGATTGGCGTTACATTGGCCACTTTCCAGTCCTCAGGCACGGAGGACGACCCAAGGGACAAGTTACATATTTTAGTTAGCAGATCAGCAATTTCACATTTGAGTTCTTTGAGAACTCTCGGGTGGATGCCATCCGGGCCCGGTGATTTGTCAGTTTTTATATTGTCCATTAAGCTTAGAACTTCCTCTCTCGTTACCACTATTTGTCTCAGTTCCTCAGAATCCCTTCCTGCAAATGTTAGTTCAGGTTCAGGGATCTGCCCTATATCTTCCACTGTGAAGACAGATGCAAAGAATTCATTTAGCTTCTCTGCAATCTCCTTATCGTTCTTTAGTACACCTTTGACTCCCTTATCATCCAAGGGTCCAATTGTCTCCCTAGATGGTCTCCTGCTTTGAATGTATTTATAGAATTTTTTGTTGTTGGTTTTTATGTTCTTAGCAATGTGCTCCTCAAATTCTTTTTTAGCATCCCTTATTGTCTTCTTGCATTTCTTTTGCCAGAGTTTGTGTTCTTTTTTATTTTCTTCATTCGGACAAGACTTCCATTTTTTGAAGGAAGACTTTTTGCCTCTTAGAGCTTCCTTGACTTTGCTCGTTAACCATGCTGGCATCTTCTTGGCCCTGGCGGTACCTTTTCTGATCTGCGGTATGTACTCCAGTTGAGCTTCTAATATAGTGTTTTTAAACAACTTCCAAGCATTTTCGAGTGATGTGACCCTCTGGACTTTGTTTTTCAGCTTTCTTTTTACCAATTCCCTCATTTTTGTGAAGTTTCCTCTTTTGAAGTCAAATGTGACCGTGTTGGATTTTCTTGGCAATTGGCCAGTTACATGTATGTTTAATTTAATAGCACTGTGGTCACTTCCCAATCGGTTCAACAACACTTACATCTTGCACCAGGTCCCGGTCCCCACTGAGGATTAAGTCCAGGGTTGCCGTCCCTCTGGTCGGTTCCATGACCAACTGGTCTAGGGAATAGTCATTTAGAATATCTAGAAACTTTGCTTCTTTGTCATGACTGGAACACATATGCGGCCAGTCTATGTCCGGGTAGTTGAAGTCACCCATTACTACCACATTTCCTAGTTTGGATGCTTCCTCAATTTCATATCTCATCTCAAGGTCTCCCTGAGCATTTTGATCAGGGGGATAGATCGTTCCCAGTATTAAGTCCCTCCTGGGGCATGGTATCACCACCCACAACGATTCTGTGGAGGAGTCTGCCTCTTTTGGGGTTTCGAGCTTGCTGGATTCAATGCCTTCTTTCACGTATAGAGCGACTCCGCCACCAATACGTCCTTCCCTGTCCTTCCGATATAGTTTATATCCAGGGATAACCGTATCCCACTGGTTTTCTCCATTCCACCAGGTCTCCGTTATGCTCACTATATCAATGCTCTCCTCTAAGACCAAGCACTCCAGTTCTCCCATCTTGGTTCGGAGGCTCCTAGCATTAGCGTACAGGCACTTGTAAGCAGTGTCTCTCTTCAAGTGTCTTTGGCACTTGTGGTTAGGCCTGTGGTAATTTTGCTCTTCTGAATTTATATCCTGTGCCCCTGCTCTCGCAATGCCTACTTCTAGGCCTACCCCTTTTAAAATTTCATCATTTCTTTGGTTTTTATCCCAGGGGGGAGGTTTATTCCGAACCGGACCTTTCTCAGCTCCTGTCGGGTTTCCCCCCTCAGTCAGTTTAAAAGCTGCTCTGCCACCTTTTTAATTTTAAGTGCCAGCAGTCTGGTTCCATTCTGGTTCAAGTGGAGCCCGTCCCTTTTGTACAGGCCCGGCTTGTCCCAAAATGTTCCCCAGTGCCTAACAAATCCAAACCCTTCCACCCGACACCATCGTCTCATCCACGCATTGAGACTGCAAAGCTGGGCCTGTCTGGCTGGTCCTGCGCATGGAACCGGTAGCATTTCAGAGAAAGCCACCTTGGAGGTCCTGGCTTTCAGCATCCTACCTAGCAACCTAAATTTTGCTTCCAGGACCTCACGGCTGCATTTCCCCATGTCGTTGGTGCCAACGTGCACCACGACCACTGACTCCTTCCCAGCACTGTCTACCAAACTATCTAAACGACGGGCGATATCCGCAACCTTCGCACCAGGCAGGCAAAACACCTTGCGGTCTACACGCCCATCACACACCCCACTGTCTATGTTCCTAATGATCGAATCACCCACTACAAGGATCCCTCCACCCCCTGGAGATATATCCTCGGCACGAGAGGATAGCTGCTCATCCCCCAAGGAATGGGTCCCTTCTAAGGGATCGTTTCCCTCTTCCTCAGCTGGATGCTCTCCTTCCCCGAGACCATCGTTGTCCATGATAGCAGGTTTTGTTGCTGCACTGAGCTAAGCTATGGTTTGGCTTCATGTGTTGTCTGGATCCAGGCTCATGGTTTAGCTCTGTCCACACAAAACATGAGCTGTAGCCAAGGTTTGTTCTTGCCACTTGTTGTTTCTCTGGAGCAAGCTAAGCCACGAATCCAAGTTTGGACAACACACTAATCAGAAGCACATTTTAGCTCAGCGTAGCAGCAGAATGACTTGGGAGTAGCAAAGCAGTCGTAAACCAGAAGCTGACAAATTTGCTCATTCACACTAAGCCACAGCTTGGTTAACCGTTGCGTACAAATGAGGACAAGGTATGATCCTCTACCAGGCATTTTGAGAGTTGTGATAGTCAAGAGATTTCCTTTATTGGGATCACAGTGATATTTCAAGGCTAGATTAAACTGCTTGGTCTGATGATACAAAAAGATCTTCCTTTAGAAACTTGTGAATCAGACAGCCCAGTAATTGCAGCAGGAAGGACTTTTTTAAATGCTCTAGGGTGGTTTGCTACGCTAGATTGGTCACAAATGCTTGTATGAACATCTGAAGCTGTGTTATTCTGAGAACGTAGAAAGCTGCCTTATACCAAGTCAGACTACTGGTCCATCTAGCTCAGGCTGACTGGCAATGGTGCTCTAGGTATTCATACAACCCTAGCTAGAGATACCACAGTTTGAACCTGTGATCCATGCACTCTTACCGCAGAGCTTTGGCCCTTGGTCTAATTAGCCCTGGATTACCTACTTGAACTGACTCCAGCCTGAGACCCTTTTAGCTGAAGAGGTTGGGAGCTGAACCTGGGACCATCTGCTTACAGGTCAAGTGCAGAGCTTGGAAGTAATTCGTTAAAAAAATGATTAACTTGTAAGTCATTACTTTTTTGAGGAACTAGTGGGCAATTCCTTTACATTTCGATTGTAAGAGAATGAGGAGTAATTTTATTACCTTTATGGAGTAATTGTAATGTTTCCAGCATTACTTTTGGGCATTACTTGGAAGGGGTAAGCAGGGGAAGTCTTCTGCTCCTCTGATTTGTGGATGGAAATAATGTGCCTCAAACTGGGCTTCTGTGCAGCGTCGCTCTTCCCTCATGCTGTGTGGGTGGGTAGGAGGCGACAAGGGAGGAGGTGGAAAGTGAAATGGGGTGGAGTGGAGAAAACAATTGTTTACAAAAATGGATGGTGGTGGTGAAGAATGGAGGGGAGGGGAAAAGGAATCTGAGGGCAAGAACATGGATAAAGGAGAAGGAGGTAGCAGCAGAATGGAGATAAAGAATTGTGGAGGTGAAAGATGACTACGTGTGTGTATGTGTGTGCGTGCACATGTGCTTGGCACACAAAGTGGCCTCCGCTACCCTCTCTGGCTACTGTGCTGCATTTGCAGTGTTTTAACTTTTTTGCATCTCAGGGGAAAATGTTGGCTTGGATGGGTGTCCCCCAGTTGGTGTCAGGGCAGGGTCCAGGAGGTGGCTGAGAGAGAGAGATGACACTTGCTGGCTGAGATTGTATGTGTGTGTGTGTGGGGGGGAACTGCACTTGGTTTGACATGCAGAGATCTGAGCAGTGGCCTCTGCCCCTTACCAGTGGAGAGACCACCACTGCTATCTTACAGATAAAAAGAATTATTCTACTACCCCGTGTGTGTGTATTTTTAATGTAGTTTTAGGCGATTTAGGTGTGCAGCAGCCAAGGCCAGCACCTTGTAGGCACTCTAGTTTGTTTTAAAGTAACTTAAGTTATTACTTTTGAGTAACGGTAAAGTAATAAATTCCTTTCAGAACAATTGAAATTGTAATGGTAATTTATCCCTTTGTGGGGCCATGTAACGTAATTGTAATTTATTCCTTTTTGAAAGCAATCTTCCAAGCTCTGGTCAAGTGCTTATATTTTGAGCTACAGCTCCTCCCGTTCATGTTTTTATTTTCAAAAAGCAGTGATCCCCACCCCACTGAATAGTATTCCAAGCCTTGATTTTTCTTCTTGAACACACAGCTGTAAATCAGGAGGTATCTTATTGTCCTGGTTGAATTGCAAATCAAAATAAAAAATGGATGGAAGAGCAGAAATGTGGCTTGTTTATATTCAAGGAAAAGTATCAGCATGAAAATGCACAAGAGGAAAAGAAAAGAACCTCAAACGACTTGCCTGGTGGCAATTTTCTAAAATGGTTTCCCATTTTAACCTGGTTTCACAGGCGACTACATTCTTTTTATAATAATCTTCATCATCCTTTGCCAGCTTTGTTGCAGACTTCTCCAGGTTTCTGAGCAACTGAAAATGAAAATATAAATTTTTAACACTTCTTAAAAAGAGAGAGAACTGACTTCACTCACCAGAGGCATTGTTCTCATAGTTGTGTCAGCAAGTGCAAATTATCTTTATTTATGCTCATGTGAGGTCAGGAGAGGTACATCTTAACAGCATACCACAGTTAACAACATACTATGCACATAACATCATACAGAAAACTATTCATGTGTGAGTGTGGGGAGGAAAGCAGCCCTACTCTGTTTCACAATGCTGAAAGACCCCACTCCACCTCCCAAATACCTAGTAGATTGATGCTGCCGTTCTATGACAGATGTTGCTGAACTACAACTTCCATCATTCCCATGCTTGCTGGGGCTGATGGGAGTTGTTCAGCAACATCTGGAGAGACAAAAGTACCTCATACCTGTTCTATGAGAAACGTAAGAGCCCTGCTGGATCAGCGGCCAACCAGATACTATATTACTATAGTTATATCCCAAATTTCCTCCTGTAAGCTCAAGGTGGCATATGAGGCTCTCCTCCACCATTTTACCCTCATAATCACCCTGTGAAACAGGCTAAGCTGAGAGATAGCAACCGGCCCAAGATCACTTAGTGAGCTTCATCATCAAGTGGGGATTTGAATATGGATCTCCCCAGGCCTAGCTTAGCACGTAAGTGGCTCTGTGATTTGTCTAGTCTAATGTCTTTCTAAAACATCTAGGCTTATATTGCAGAGGAGATCACACTCTATCATGAGTCCTAATGTTACTGGCCCATGGGATTGTGGGATTTCCCAATTTAGGAACAGATATTCTCCTACACACATTCCACATGGGTGCAGACAGATTATCTGGCTGCATGCAAATCAAGCCTTCCTTTCAGAGGCAGGCGCTTGTCTGAAGTTTTACCTTCTTTTTGGTCTTTGGTGAGGCCAATGGTTGGGAGCTTTCTGTTTCACGGAAGAGGGCTTCGTGGTTCTTGGTCATCTCCTTTAATTTTTTCTTGGCCTGCCACCAAATGCACAGAAATTGGGATTAGAGCAGGTGAAAGAGAGAGAATATTTTTCAAGCTGAGCTCCAGTAAGGATCTGTCCAGCAATTTATTATGTGATGTCTTGATATTGTTCTCTGTCCAGACTCATCTTTTCCTGACAAAGGGCATTAGGGCGAATCTGACAGTAGCTATATTAAGAGTGGAGAGCGTCACAGCGTCTTGGAATAGTGAGTGCAGTGCATGGCACAAGGAGTCATCAGCAGGCAGAGTACAAGCGTTGTTGTTTTTAGTTATCCTACACTCAATTTATTGGCCGTTCTTGAGCATATCAATTAATCCTTGTGTTTATAATATGCTCTACAAAGGTAGTGATATCCACTGAGACCTCTGCTGAGATTTAGACAGCACACACACTAAACGGCACAGTCTCGCCAACAGCCACCTGGGCTGGAATTCTTGGGAAGGGTGTTTACACACACACATACACAGGAGGGGGGGAGAGAGAGAGAGAGAGAGAGAGAGAGAGAGAGAGAGAGTCTAATAGAATGATCTTGGTGATCTAGACTAGAATAGCAAAAGATGGACACCAGTTGTCTATGCCAGTGGTTCTGACTTTTTTTCTCCGAAGGACCACTTGAAAATTGCTGATGGTTTTGGCGGACCACTTAACTATTTTTCTCTCTGTTGCAGCAATCATAATATGCAGTGCTAGATATCTTGAATGGCATTTGTATTGCTTCCCTTATTTCTTATACTGTATTTTACTGCATTCCATAGAATTCAAATGTTAAGTGTTCTTTGCGTATATGCTGCGGATCACCTGAATGAAGAAGCCCACAGACCACCATTTGGAAACCTGTGATCTATGCAGTTCCAAAGGCGCACAAGCAAAAAAAATACTGGATGCCTAATACCTTTTCAGTTTATAGAAACACAGGGTGGAATTCAATGTAGTGCTAAGTCTCTTGTTCGGTCAGTGCAAGGTTTTCTCCTTGTGCAACAGAACATTCTTCCCCTCTCCTCCCCTTCCACCTCCTCTAAATCTGTTCCAGGGTTTTCCCCCCAACCTCTGGAGCAGATTTGGGGAGGGCACAGGGCACACACAGGGGAGGAGAGGGGGAAAGTCCTGTTGCGCAAGCAGATCTCCTTGCACTGATGAGACACGGTAGCTGAATACCACCAATAGGAAGCTGCCTTGTACCAGAAAAACTGTAAGCAGCTTTGTTAGAGGGGGAAAAAGGAGAAAGGGGCTGTAGCTCTTTGGCAGAGCACTTGATTTACATGCAAAAGGTCCTAGCTTCAATCCTCAGCGTCTCTAGGTAGGGCTAATAAAGATTCCCGTCTGGAGCTCCGAAGAGCCTCTTCCAGTCAGTGTAGACAATACTGAAGCAGATGAGCCAACGATCAGTGTAAGACAGCTTCCTGCGTTCCATTTTGCCTGTATATTTTCCTTTGCCGTATAATGCCCAAACAGAACAAAGTGTAGGGAACTGCTGTTCCCTTCCATATATGAATAAATACTGGTTTGTTAAATTATCTATATACCTGCATTATAATACAACCGCCCAATACCTTTCATTGCGCATCACAGGGCATAATCTAATCAAGAACGTCTTTGTCCCATTCATGTTAACTGAAATCAATGGGAAGAGGTTATTGTGGGTAGATCTAGTGGAGGCTGGTGCTCACTTGACCTGGTAGGGCTGCTATGGGAGGGTGGTAGATGAGGTTGGGGAGAGCGGCCAAGTTTTGGTTTTCTCCCCATCTTCCTCCCTTGCAAACATACTGTGGATACCTAAGCATTCCAGTTTTGCATACAGCACCTAACTAAACTGTACAGTGTCTTGTTTTGGTTCAGAAGGGATCGCGGCTGCTCTCACAGCAGAATCATGGATAACAGTTGTTGCCTAAAGATTTCTAGAGTTACTTTTTTAAAATAAAACCAATCCTATAAACTGTTAAGTTCTTATTGTTCAGAGAAAAAGATATGGCGGGGGGGGAGGGACAAGAAGCCAAAATGTCTTTCACACCATATGATCTGTTCTGAATACTGTAGCAAGGCATTCTACAAGTTTCTCTGGTACTCCACTGATGTGGGGACTCAGACATTCACACGAAGTATATTGAAGTCTCTTGCTTTTTTATAAAAGCAGGGATTTGCTTAACTCAAAATTCCTTCTCCTTTGGATCAACTACATTTACACGGGTTCCACCTCTCCACTGAAAGTGAAACCGGGGCTGGAAGTGTGCAATAACTCCACACATGCTCTGCTAATTAAATTACCAATGCTAGGATATCTGCGTTATCAACTAGTCTGCTGCTCTCTTCTCCCCCAGCCCCCACCATTCAAATAAACATCTGGTCTTCTTCAAAGTAATCCTAAACTTTTTGTTTTAATTAAAATAATTATAATAAGTTCTCGCTCTTATCCCTGTGGGGGTTAATTATCTTGCATAAGCCTGTATCACATTTTCAGATACTTTAAATAAAAATAAATAAATAAATAAAGGTCCAGTCCAGCCCAGTCCATTCTTGGGGCAGTTTGCCCTCAAGAATCTCCCTCTCACCCTGACAATAAAAAAGATCATGCACACTGGAGGTTGGGGGCTATTTGCCACCAATAATCTCCTCTTCCCTACAATCTGGCAATAAAAAGGCCCAGTCCAACCCATTAAGAAACCAGATTCCCCCCTTAAGATCCCAGCCAAACATTTTTGGGGCAGTTTGCTATCAAGAATCTCCTCTTTCCCCCACCCTGACAATAAAAAAGGCCTAGTTTGGCCCATGAAGAATCCAGATTTTCCCCTACCCCCTTATGATGCCAGCCAAACATTTTAGGAGGCAGTTTGCCTCCAAAAAGTATCTCCTCTCCCTTCCCAACCCCCCTACAATAGATAGGGTCCAGTCTGGCCTATGAAGAAACCAAACCTGCTTTTAGAGGAGCTTACCACCACTCCTCTCACTGATATGTCTATATCTGAGCATGCTCAGAACCAATGTGTGATTCAGGTAAGACTATCAAGTGGGCTGCTCCCTGACTCCTCCCTAATTTGCGTTAGAGAGGCCTCTTAACAACAGATGAAGTAGAATCCATCTAAGAGGACTGACAAGCAGGCAGACCAAAGGGAGGGATCTCTTTGCCATAGCTACACTTTTGGATTAGGATTGGCTGAGTGGTACAGAGAGCTGATTGGTCAAAGAACAAGAAACTGATTGGCCAGAGAACAGTAGGTTGACATAAATGTTTGCAGAGCTTCTCTAAGTCCAAACAAAACTATGGATGTGTGCAGAACAAGGAAGAGTGTGCTGCTTTGTGATGTTGGGGAAGTTTTTAAAAAATTGCTTGACTTTCTCATTGGGAGGTAGCCCAAGTAGCCCCAATGGACCAGCCTCCACTTGGTACATCATGCCCAACATGCAATAACAAAAAATGAGAACTTGCCTTTATTTGTTGACGCCAGTTGCTGATGACCGTGTCCTCTGCCTTCACAGCTGTGTTATCTAACTTATGGAAGAGAAACACAACAATATTTAAAAAGCAAATCATTGTTCCATTGTCAGGTTTTGTTTTCTACCTTTCGAAGTGTCTGACGCCACATAGGATGCATATCCAGAAGTAATTTGACCCAAGAACATGTACCCACTTTGGGTTTTTTAAGCTAAGCTGGGATCTAAATATTTTAAATAAAATAATTTGTAGGGTAGGTGGAGAAAAAACATCATCAAACCAGATTTGTAAGAGGCTACTTTTGGAAAAACAAATCCTCATAGATTTATGTTGCAATCCTGCTTCTGTTGAATCAAAAGAAAGTCACCCATTGACTTTAATGGAACAGAAGCGCAGCCTTACTGAGAAACAAAACTTTGTACATGATGCATCAGCATCTGCACAGACATTGCACTCGATCCTCAGAAAAGCAAAGTGATTTGAACTCACTGCTTTTTTCCTCTTCTCATGTTCCTCCAGGATGTGATTTGTTGGATTTATTGCTTCTGCCTGAATGGATTTGCCAAGTTTCCTGGGTACAGAACATAAAATATACACACCTGCTGCATTAACATTTGCCTTCTCAAAAATTATTTGCCAGACAACCATAGAGGGAATAGTTGTAAATATTCTCCATGCTATCCCAGAGCAGGCAATAAAAACTGCAGTGTTTATTGTACAGGTTTTGAGACCCTCCCAGCCCTCAGTGGACTTTGAATAATGGACCAGGCTGTACTTGTGATGTTCCTATATTAATGTATATATGGTAAGTGTTGTTGTTTTAGAAGATACATGGTAAGTGGAGTGAAAGAGGGGGAGTGAATGGGCAGTAGAATGCAAGATGATTGGCTGAGTGTTTAAAATGGCTGAATGTATAAAAGGAAGAGTGAGAGTGGAATGGGGGGGAGAAAAGAAAGAGTGGATTGCTTGGTGGGGTTTGAGAGAGTTGTTTGCCAGGAGAGAGTGGAGAAGGAGGGAGGTGGAGTTCGGATTAGTATTGAGTAAAACCATATGCTTATGTGCCTTAAGAAGAAATCTTGTTAATCTTGTTAGCTTTGTTATCTGTAATAAATACTTAATTTGGTTTACCAAAGGCCTGATCCTTGGCTGGGGTTTCACAGACCAGAAGGGAGGGTAAGGTAATGACCAAGGCTGAAGGGGAACTGTAACAAATGGTGGCAGCGGTGAAGAGAATAACAATACCAGTATTCAGAGTCTCTGGGAATACTAGTATTGGGACGTTACTGGTGGTTGCCTAGCAGGGGGATCTGTTGAGATCTGTGCTAGAGCGGATAGGTAAACCATAAGAGAGTGCGGTCCGGACTGGTGGAGTCCCTGGTGGTACCTAGAGACAGGCAGTAACCACGAGCAGGTAGGAACCTGACAGGGAGAGCCAGGGAAGGACGCATCACAGTACTCACCTGTGCAAATCAGAAGCCGATTTCATCTCCTCGGAAACACAAAGCCAAGCACTGCAAATATAACTTAACAGAGACCAAAAAAAAAGGAAGGAAGGAAGGAAGGAAGGAAATGTAGTCATTTATATTGGCCTGAGACACAATACATTTTTAACCAGATCTGCATGTGTTTTTTGAATATTATGTTAGTTTTGTGCAACTAACTTGGAATCATACTAGTTCTACAACTGCTGTTTTGCAAGAAGAATTGCAGGTGTTCTGCAAGCCATTGCCTCATAGAACTGACTACATGCATCTTAAAAATGGGGGTGCAGACTTGAAACTTTTGCCAGTTGTTTTGGGGAAAAAGACAAACAGCTATGTGGCAAAGCTCCATCTGGCTCCAAAGTACATATGAAGCTCCACCAAAGAAATGGCTGACCCATTCTCTTAGAGATTAGAGATTTCATTGCCCATACAGAAGATCCCATTCTATTGTATCAAACAGGGCAGCCAGTTCTATGTATCTGAGTCACTTCTATACATAGTGCTAGGTCAGAATGCAGCAAGGCAGACCTTTCTCTGAGCAAGGGTTTTCCATTGTCAGACACAGAAGAGGAAAGGACCATGTGCACTTTAGAGCTCCATCTGCAGTGGGAAGCAGTGGGAACCCCATGTAGGGCTCTAGACTGTGGCCTTAAATCACAAAAGCAAAAAAGGAGCAATTTCAAAGCAAATGTCACTTACTTGGCCTTCATTTTGTCCAGCGCTTTGGTGAGCTTGTTAGCCAGTTTCCCTAGTCCTTTACCATATGTAATTTCCAAATCAGCCCTGTCAACAAAGTAACCAGGGATCATGATACATCCACATTTATCTTTACAACTTTGCTTATTTTGGAAAGCAGAATCAGGAACAAAAGGTCTCTTTCCCCTACACAGGAAAAGATGAGATCCTCATATCAACCTCAAGTCAAATTATGCTTTACACATGTCAGAGATTCTTCTAAGAAGAGACTACTGAAACCACAGCTTATATCCAGCAGAGGGATGGACCGATCTGTCAATTTGAGGTTTTCTCAGTGTCTTATTTTTCTAGTCTTAAATGTAGGTCTCCACATCCATTTGTGAGGGTTTTTTTTTAAAATACTTCATGAAATTCACCATCATTTTAGTGCCAATTTCTCCTCATTTGCACATTTTTGTATTTAATTCTGCCTAATATGTATTTTAATGTGTGTTTTTTACAAGAGATTTTCCCTAATATATAATGCATTTTTATATGTTGTTTTCACTAATATGGGCACATTTTACCCTATGCATTTTTGGCCACATTACTTGGCTGGTGAGCTGCCTTGCAAAAGTTGAAGAAGTGCATATGTCAACGGATGGCTGTGTTTCAGTTCACATAATGTTTTGGGAAGTGCAAGTTAAGTTGGGTCTTCTTCAAATGCAAGCTGAACCGAATTTCTCTCCCATCCATAATCCAGTGTCCAACATCCTCAAAACCACAACATGGCACATGGAGAGTCAGAGGGCAACATTGTCAGAGTTGTCTGCAGAGTGAAAAGGTCCTTTAAATAAGAACAAAACCACAGTCCAATCCACTTCCCGTGTAGCTTGGAAGAATTTGGTCACGTGTGCCTCTGAGCATATGGTGAGTGGTGGCAACACCTGCCATCTCCAAAGATGGAGAATTACATTTTTGTATGTTTGATGGTGTTTTTTATTTATTTATTTATTTATTAAATTTATTAGTTGCCTATCTGGCTGGTTGTCCAGTCACTCTGGGCGACCTCCTTACTTTGCTTCTTTTCTGTGTTACTACTGTTTCTACAGAGAATCTAACATAGAAAATTATATTTCTCTCATTATTCATCCTAGAAATCTGTGTCAAATATATTTTTATTAATTTCAAAGCCTTTTTATTGGTCAGCGTCATATGATGGTGCAGACAGCCTTTTGTGTTTCATATTGCATGTTATGTTCTGTTTCTATTTTGTGTGCATTAACAGTTGAATCTGAAACTGCAGTTTGATGTAAAATCAGACTGATTACAGTATATTGCTACTTAAGCAATGACTCTAGCTGTTGGAAAAAACAAACTTAGCCTGCCCAAGATGCATGTTTTCAACCTGCTTTGCTTAAACTGCTTCACTTAAGGAAAGGTGGGCATGGTCAATTAAAAACATAGAGCACACCTAGAATTTTGCTAGAATATATTTCACCCGCTGTTTTATCTTTTGCAAACTGAGACACTCCTCATGTCCATTGGAAACTATTCTGCAGAATAGTCAGTGCCATTATTCCACAATTGTTTTTGGAGTTTTTTTTAGTGTTGCAAAGTGTTGCTCTATTTCACATATTCACAGAAACAGAAGCAAAAGAAAATGATTTCCTATAGGAAACTTCACTGAAATTGTAAAGTAAATCAAACTTATTTAAAGTGAATATCTGAACTATACCAACTGTGTTTATATTGTTGCTTCCTCCCTGGTAAAACAAGATCAGCACAGCACATGTCTACTTTCTGTTATCTGAGCTGATTGCAGATGTTGCCACCACTCCCCATATGCTCAGAGGCATATTACCAAATTCTTCCAAGATACACAGGAAGTAGATTGGACTGGGAAAGACCAACCCAAATGGTGTTTGCAATTTGTAGGGCAGTCCAATATCTCAGAGAGGAGGTCAGGTCTCCTGCTCCCCTGGTGCATTCACTATAGTTGTCCAATTTCCCTGCTTTTTAAAGTTTGATAGAAATATCTGTTGGTAAGTCCTTAAACTGCAAGGTTTTTTTTTGCCTATTAACAAATTTCTCTGCTTTTTAATCTGGGAGGTAGGAAATATGATCCTGTCCAAGTTTGCTGAGAATGTATTTACCATTTGCATGCTTATTGAGTTCAATGGGATTTACTCCCCTGCAATCATGATAGGTGACACTGACCACAGGGGATGGGGAGGGGAGGAGGAAGAAGGGCAGGGATAGGAGAGAAGGAGGGAGGTGAGGAAGGGCAGAGAGGAGGAGGAGGATGGAAGCAGGTAAAAGGGGGAGGGGGAGGGGGAGAAGGGCAGGTTTGGTCATTTGCATGCCTATTGAGTTCAGTGGGATGCAATCATGCTTAGCATGTGTAAAACTGACCATGGGGAGGGAGGAAGAGGGGAACACCTGAAGTGGTCAAGAGAAGAGGAAGAAGGAAGGGGGGAGGGGAGGAAGAAGGAGGAAGGGAGAGGAGAGAGGAGTCTGATCATTTGCATGCTTGAGTTCAATGGGATTTAGTTACATGCAATCATGGGTAGGGTAGGTAAAACTGACCATGGGGGAGGAGAAGGGCGAGGGAGGAGGAGGGCGAAGGGAGGGGAGGAAGAGGGGGAAGGGGAGGGGGGAGGGGAGAGGGAGGAGGAGGGAAGGGGCAAAAGGGAGGTAATGAGACAGAGGAGGGGAGGGCAGGTTTGATCATTTACATGCTTATTGAGTTCAGTGTGATTTACTCCTGTGCAATCATGCTGCAGATAGGTGAAACAGACCTGGGGGAGTAGGGGGAAGGGGGGAGGGGAGGAGATTGGGTAAGTGGGTGGGCACTGGGTGGAGACGAAGCCCCTTTCCTTTCCAAAAGGAAAATATTGTGAACAGTAGCATTGTTTTTCAGTGTTTCCTCCACCTTTTTATTCTACAGCAGGCACATGTAGCCTCCCACCCAAATTTAAACCAAAGCTGTCCCTAGCCACATCCACACCAGACCTTTATTTCACTTTAGACAGTCATGGCTTCTCCCAAAGAATCCTGGGAAGTGTAGTTAGTGAAGGGTGCTGAGAGTTGCTAGGAGATGCCCTGTTCCACTCACAGAGCTTCAATGAGAGCTGTTGAACCACTCAGGCCACTGAATCTCTGTCAGAGGAACAGGAGTCTCCTCTCAATATCCTTCACAAACTACACCTCCAATTGTTAGTAGAACGCGAAAAATCCCTACTGACTATAGTATACAGCCACTCTTGTGGCTGTATAATCACTAAAATTATATGGGTGTTCAGAACAAGCCCTTACTCTTTTCTTTCAGTCTCTCAGCATCTGTGAGAATTGCTGTCCCTTTAAGGTGAGGGGTAATTGCTTGTTTGCCCTAGAGGAATTCTTTTTTTATTCGTCAAGCATTGTACTGGCTCCTCTGTCTCTTCCTCAAGGACTTCAAAGCCCTTACAGATAAGTAAGTGTCAGCTTGACAGGAGAACGGACGGAATGTGATATCCTCTTTTATCCATGAAGGAAGTACTCTATGTAATTCTTTCACGTTTTACTACCTATATGTGCGTCTTTGATGTTTATTATTTACTGTACCCAAAGTCCTATATAACACTGAGGAGTTCTAAATAAAGTTCTCCATCTGACCACAGCTGTCTCTCTCGGTTGGTTGGATGCAACCTTTGATCAAAACTCGTGTGTGAATGTTTCATTCCTAATCAAAATTCAGGGTCAATCCAGCTCCGTGCCTTACCTGGTGGAAGGAGGCATAGCAAGTTCTCATTTAGATCTCCCCCAACACCAGGATTCTTTGTGAGAAGCCATGTCTGTCTAAAGTGAAATAAAGGTCTAGTGTGGGTGTTGCCCCCTGATTAGGCAAGCCAAACAGCTGTGAGTCTGGCTTTTAGAACACTGACAGTTGGTTCTTACTGAACATGCCTGGGCTTATCATTGACTTTAATGTTAAATTTCTTAAATTAAATAAAAATTAGCTAGGCATTGTTTTTTAACCTTCAGAAGATGAAGGTCAGAGTATGGAGCAAGGTCAGTAATAGGACTGTGAACATGGCTGATTTTTAATTAATTTCAACAAATTATGAGAACACTGACAGAAAAAAGTCCAATGGGGGTCCAGTTTTTCTCTCTTTTTACATTTTCAACTCTCGATTCTCTCTGAGTGTTTTGTGTATTGCAATGAAAACTTAAGAGTGTTGTTAAGCAAGCGTTTCTGAGTAGAGGACTAAAAGTTTTGCAAGGTTTTGTTTTGAAATAAGGTTATAAGAAGCATCAGAATGGCATGAGGGTGTATTTTCAATTTAATATTGCTGAATGTGAAAAATCCATGCAGGCTATAGTCTACAGCCATTGTCTAGTGCTGAATGTTTTGATTTAAAAAACCAATGAGGAATCTTTTAAAGCCTTTTAAATATTATATGAAAATTGGAAAAGAGTGGGGAGCCAATGGTCACAGGCACTCTTGATTTTTCAAAACCAATTGTAGCTACCATCCCATGATCTGATTGTGCCTTTGCTCTGTATTTTAAAAAGCAGTCACATCTAGCGCTTGACCTAGCCCACCATTGCACTGTTTAGCAATAGTGATGCAAAATATTTCTTAAAGGATGTTCTTTATATTTGATTTGTAGCCCCTGATGAAAGCCTAGTTATAAGGCTGAAATGCGTTGGGTATTTTAAGAAGAATTTTTTTCTCTTTTAAAGAAAATAAACAAATAAATCTATACAGTTTGGAACTTCCCTCCTTGACATTCTGGGGACATCCCCTCTCTTTTTTTGACATCTAGCGCCTGACCTAGCCCACCATTGCACTGTTTAGCAATAGTGATGCAAAATATTTCTTAAAGGAGATAATCTTGCACATTTGTTTATAAAAACCTACACCTATCAGGAACTTGTATATTATAAAGATTTTTGCCCACTCTCAGTGGAGAACCATTCAAGGAACTATATAAAGAATTCCTTGAACCTGGTAGGTTTTTAATAGGATTTTGCCCCTTCTGCCTTAAAATTATACAATTTATTTCCTTTTGCAGACTTTTAGATTGCATTATTTACTGAAAGAAAAGCAGATCTTAACATTTTCAAAACTGCCAATATTTGGAGACCTGCAAGCAGCTCCCTGTATCTTGACAGCAATTATCTGCCATTTTGAGCATGTAGTCCTTGCTCATGCTGGTCCACAGTTCATGTCACTTAGCAGTGCTGTATTGAAACAGACATCACCTCTCGTAAGTGTTCTGCTAATGCACCATCATGAATCTGTTATGCACTGTGTGCCTTCAGCATTCATGTAATTTACATGACAAAATTAGTTTGCAATTCTCAGCAACTCCTGCTGGCTTTTACTAGAATCTGATTCACCAATCAATGCTCTTCAAATGTGGGGTGAGGCACGACAGGCATACAAGACAAACTGGAGAAGGCGTGCCACACAATTAAAAACAATAAGCACAAACTACAATCTGGTGTAGATATGCTGGATTAAGGTGAGAGGTACACATACACAAATGGATCTGTTCTGTTCATACATGTACTTAACTTGATCTCTTAACCCTTGATCACTCATCTGATGACTTGCAGTTGAATGTTTGAATGGATTCCAATGAAGTGCATTTTTTTAAGGTGAAATGAATATTGTATCTGTGCGGTGTCTAATCTGTGATAGATCATTCACATATGCAAGTTACAGACATCAACATGGGTAACCAACATGATGCCTGCAGACATCAGTGTGCCCACCAGGACCTTCTAAGTTGTCCACAAAAGATCTCAGTAAATCTCTTCAAAAACCCACAGTGCACAAGTAGGGATGAGGAAGAATATCCACTAAATCTTAGATTTATGGCTCCAATCCTTCCCTGCAGGGGTGGTAGACAGATTAAGATGGTCCGCCCCTGGAGACTAATGGAATCCATTGAATTCCTGAATGCCCTGGGGGAGTTCCCAGTAGATTGAGTAGGTGACCTTGTTGAAGCCTGTGTCACTGTGGAACAGCGAGACACATCGGGCTCTTGACACGGTTGCCCCTGAGCGCCCTTGCCAGCATTGTGGAGCCGGGATTGCAACTTAGTACACCAGTGAGCTAAGTGCAATGAAACAGGCTGGATGATGGCTAGAGGGCAAGTGGTGAAAGATGTGCTCTGAGGCTGATCGAGCATGAGTAAAACATCATAACCGTGCCTACTGTGTGGCGGTGAGGACAGCGAAGAAGGCTCACTTCTCTGCCGCCAAAGCATCCTCAAATGGAACTTTTCCGTATTGTCAGGGGTCTGTTGACATCAATTCCAGGAAATGGAGTTTTAAACCCTTTGGAGGCCCACTGTGAATTGTCTGCAAGGCACTTTAAGGGTAAAGTTGCTCGCCTCCATAGCAGTCTTGATGCCCCATCCACATCTACTGTAGTCCCCAATGAGGGGTCCAGTGCAACGTCTGCTATAACGTCTTGGGAACAGTTTCAGTTGATGAGGCCTGATGACGTAGACAAGGTGCTTGCGATGATGTGGCCAGCAATGTGTCCTCTCAACCCTTGCCCTTCTTGGCTTATTAAAGCTTGCTAAGGCGGTTTGACCGAGTGGATCCAGGGTGTGGTCAATGCATTGTTGCAGGAGGAAGTGGTTCCAGCCATCCTGTAAGAGGCAGTGATCCAACTGCTCCTGAAAAAGCCCACCCTGGACCCATTGGTCTATGACAATTACCGACCAGTTGCAAATACTCCCTTCTTAGGGAAAGTGATTGAGATGGTTGTGGCGCAGCAATTGCAAGTACTCTTGGATGAAACAAAGTATCTTGATCCATTCCAGTCTGGGTTCAGGTGTGGTTATTGGACTGAATCAGACTTGGTCGCCCTGATGGATGACCTTTATCAGGATAAGGATAGGGGGAGTGCGACCCTGTTACTCTTACTTGATCTCTCAGTGGCTTTTCATACAATTGACCATGGTCAATGATCCTTCTGGGCCAACTTGGTGAGATGGGTATCGGAGGCACTGTTTTACAGTGGTTCTGATCCTATCTCCAAGGTGGTTTTCAGAGAATAGCATTGGCTGGTTGTCTTTTAGCCCCCTGGCAGCTGTGCTGCGGGGTGCCGCAGGGTACCATCTTGTCCCCCATGCTGTTTAACATCTATATGAAGCCCTTGGGAGCAGTCATCAGGAGATTTGGGGTGAGGTGTCAGCAGTTCGCTGACAATATCCAGCTCTATTTCTCTATAACATCTGAATCAGGAAGAGGCTGTGCAAGCCCTGGACTGGTGCCTGGACTCAGTGGTGGGCTGGATGAGGGCCAATAAACTGAGTCTGAATCCTAGCAAGACAGAGGCACTATGGGTTGGTGGTTCCCAAGTTCAGATAATTGTCAGTTGCCTGCTTTGGATGGGGTCGTACTCCCTCTGAAAGAGCAGGACCATAGTCTGGGGTGCTCTTGGATCCATCTTTGTTGCTAAAGGCCCAGGTGACCTCAGTGGCTAGGAGTGCCTTTTACCAGCTTTGGCTAGTACGAACCCTGCAGCTGTTTCTGGACTAGGATAGCCTGACCACTGTTGTCCACACACTGGTAACCTCCAGGCTGGAACACTGTAATGCACTCTATGTGGGGCTGCCCTTGAGGTTGGTCCGGAAGCTGCAGCTGGTGCAAAATGCGACGGCGAAACTGCTCACTGAGGCAGGGTATCGCTAACATGTCGCCCCGCTGCGAAAGAATTGCACTGGCTGCCCATTTGCTACCGGGCCAAGTTCAAGGTTCTAGTTTTGGTGTACAAAGCCCTATACAGCTTGGGACCAGGATACCTGAAAGACCATCTTATCCCTTATATACTCAGTCGATCACTGGAGTCTGCAGGTGAGGGTCTCCTACAGATACCATCTTATCACAAGGTCTGTTCTGCACAACATAGGAATCGGACCTGTAGTGTGGCAGCAGTGCAGCACCGACCCTGTGGAACTCCCTATCTTTAAATATTAGACAGGTGCCATCCCTGTTATCTTTTTGGCGCCAATTGAAGACCTTCCCCTTTCAACAAGCCTTTTAAGTAGAGACCTTATCCCAGTCTGTGTCTGTGTTGGAATTGCTTTTTAATGTGTTTTTAAACCTTTTTTTTAAAAAAACCCAATATGTTTTTAACTTTTTTTTTAAAGATGTCTTTAAGGATGTTTTATTTTAATGTATTTTAAAGTCTGTTTTTGTGATGTTTTAAAGTGTTTTTAGTGCTTTTGTTTGCTGCCCTGGGCTCCTGCTGGAAGGAAGGGCGGGATATCAATCAATCAATCAATCAATTGGACTTAGTACCGGATTCCAACTGAATTCGACAGTCTGCTATCTTTTCAAACTGGCACTGATTTTTTGCATTGGGCTGCGGCTATAATCGGCATGGATTTTTTAAAAAAATTCCTCCTATTTTACGTCATTATCTTCGTGAATTCCTCAAAGTTGCTGCATTCATAACAGTGTATGTGTGATAACAATTGCCATTTGTCCATTATATATTATGAAAAAATGCATTATTATTGCTATTATAATGCAAAAAATATTGGCTGGCTGCCCTGCCCTAGGCTATGTATGTAATCAATGTCAAATCATCCTGCAATTTCGTGTTTTTCAAACAAGACAGCTCAGAGCATTCTGAATCTCCACCCTCTGGCACGGGAAACATTATGATGATGAGACACCTGCCCCTGCCCCGTTTTCATTGCTGCTGTCCTCAGCTTATCAGGGTCTCTCTCTCTCTCTCTGTGTGTGCGTGAGCTACATTTTGTAGTGGGTGGGTGGGTGGGTGTGGGTGTACATGTGTGTGAATAAAAATACAAGGTGGTACTAGTGGTGGTGCTGTGCTGCTGACAAACTAATTCAAGAATAGCGAAAGGGAGGGGAATCATTAAGCAGCACATCCATGAGCCGAAGGCAAGAGGCAGACTCAAAGGCAATTATCTGCCTCATTGATATGTAAATAGGGAAAAAAACCACATGGAACACTGTGATCATTCACATAAGCATTTACATTAAAAATTATGTTATTTTTTTTTGCCACAAACAAAATCAAACCGTAGATCAAATCACCAAAAAACCCAAACAGCGGATCAAATAGGCAAATGCCAAAACAAGCGGGAACAAAAAAAAGAGTGAATCAGGATTGAATGATGGATTATCAGAATATAAGCAGATCGGAACTAGGCAGCGAACCCCATCCCTATGCACAAGAGACTGTTTGTTCTTCCCGTTCAGTTCCTGCTTGCATTGTGCGTCCTTAAACATGCCCACCTTCATGGGATGCCAGAATGTGACTCCTACAATCCCTTCAATTCTGAGCAGAGGAGAGGTGCAAAGAGCTCCTCTCTATAAGCCAGTATGGCAATGGCTGATGAAGGTGCTTTTTCCCATTGATGGGGGGGGAGGTGCTCACTCCATTTTGTGGTCCTCTTTTTCTGCTTTCTTTTTCAGATGTGGGAGATTTTGTGTCTCTGCAACATCTCCATGGCCACCATTTCATTACTGACACTCATGACACTTTCTCAATATTCCAAATGTGCCACCTTCCCAAAAGGTTGGAGACCCTTGGATTAACTGAAGGGGCAGAAAGAAAATGTTCAGGGAAGGGCCATACCTTGGTAGTAGAGCACATACTTTGCAGGCAGAAGGTTCAGTCCTTGTAATCTCCAGGCACAAGGATCAAGGTAGCTGGTGATACAGCTCAATATGGGCTTAAGTTAAATGTACAGCCTGCTGACATCACTAAATATAGTCCATCTCATGAAAAATGTAGCATTTTATAATCCATGTATCATGAAAGTATTGATGATAGCCTAGCTTAAAAAAAAGAATGAAGCTTTTTGTGTGGCTGAATTTCATTATATTTAGGAAAGCATTACTGTCATAAAGGTGCCTCATAGAAAGGGAGCCCTGAGGTTTAAGATGCAAGTCAAATCTTCTGTGGAAGGGCAATTTCTCTTTAGAATGCACAGCTAATGAAATCTTCGCTGTCTACTCAAAATATCTGACAGTAAAATGAACTAAGTTTTCAGGATGAAATAACAAGTCACAGTTAAAAGCCTCCCCCTTGCTTCCCCTTGAGTAAAATGCATCTTAGCAAATCTTCTGAAACTCTGTGATTTTACAAAATCAGTAGCAATTGCAACAACAACGTGACTGTGAACTTGGGGCAGCTGAAGAGTTTGAACATTCAATTAATTTAAATGGGAAGTTATGCGCGTGCTTAAATGTGAAATCCAGTTGAACTCAAACACTGGATTATCTAATCTTTTGGGGTGTCAGCTCATGTTCCCTTCAGTGGTGTGGGATCTACTACAGCAAAACTGCTTTCCACATTGCTCCGTAATATTGGAAGTCCTCCAAGCCCAATTCCCTGCCCCTCTAAAGAATCCTTTTGTCAGAGAAGGGGCAGCTACTGAAAAGGCTCTGTAAGGGGGAAAAAAACCTGTGTTCAGGAGGAATGACTGGAGGTGGGCTGCTGCTGTTAATTTTTAAGATTGTATGAAAAAGTTTCACAATGGTTGGCCTTATAAAAGTCTACTCTAGTTATGTTTACATAAATAAATGGGTGTTTCTATATCAGATCTACAGGCAGGTACATGAATCACCAACTGAATGCTCCAGCGAAAGGGAACTCTGCTTTGGGACAAGAGAAAGCAATGGCAGTTCACAAATGCAGGCCTGGGTTCCTATTATATTCCACAGATGTAACAACTGGGTTTTAATTAAGGCACAGCCTCCAGGCCAACTGAATGCCGGCTCGGCTGGGAGCTGCACGCAGGGACTGGAAAGTAAAAGCTGGCCCCCACCGAGGAGTAAGCGCTCTCCATTGAGGTCCATTGCAATTAATTTTCTTAGGCTGACCTTTTTCCAGGCGTAACTTTGGCCTGTATTGGGACCTGCTCCCCTTCCACCAGGCAGGGCTTCCCTGGCAGACCCCTGGCTGAGCTGGCTGGGTCCTGGCTCTGCCATGGCTGAGTCGGGATGAGAGGCTTCTGCTAGCATAGCCTGGTGAAGCCACGACCCAGCCGGCTCAGCCAGGGGTCTGCCATATCTAACTCCCCTCAACCCAGCATAAATAGCAGTTGGATTGTGCCCTACGTTAGTTGCAGTTTGGGGCCATTGAAACCAAAATGAAAAGTTAGTCCTTCTGCTGATTTCGCTGGGATTAAAGTGAAAGCAACTTAGTTTGGATCCAACTCACAATGTACCAGAAACATAAGAACAAGCAGAACAAAGCACTACTGAAACAGCAGTCTGAGACCTAAGATCCCCTAAAAGGTCAGAATGAATAAAAAAAACTTTTTTCTGACCCCTAAAACAGATAGCATAGTAGGGCACCAGGTGGGCTTCTCTGGGTAGGGAGTCCGAAAAGCAGCACATCACAGTCCAAAACACTATTGTCCTGGTCACCACCTGCCTCACATCCAGTGCAATGAGAGCTGGAGAACAGCATTAGTAGATAACCTTAAAATCTGGGCTGGTTGATATGGAGATGGGCACAGCAATAACAAAGCACACCTCAAGTGTTGGGCTGCTTGAACTTGTCAAAGTTGCATCCTGAGCAGAGTGTAACATCACCACCCCCAGTTGATATATACAAGTATCTGGACATGCCTTGTTATAAATTCTAAATTGGGTACTTGCACTGGATCCAAGATTACATCCATAGACTGTGGATTCTAAGGCTGTAGTTCTAAACATCCTTACTAGAGAGCAAGTCTCACTGAGCTCAAATGGGACTTCTCCTTAAGTATACTTAGAATTACAATGTCACTGTCTCACCATTGAGCTGAGACCAGACCTTTCTGGCACATGCTCTGAGCTCATGCAGATAGATATTTTAAAGTGAGCTCATGAGTGCCTTTACATAGAAACATTTCTCGTTGATTACAAGACTTCTGTGAACAGGATCCTAGATTTCTATCCATTTCTATTAACAGGTGGAGCTCTGAAAAATGGTGCCAATGGGTGATTGCCACAGAAGATTTCCACATGTAGGCTCTGAAAAGGCTGCCTCTGAACTCTGAGGATTATATAAAAACCAGTACCAAGTTTGGTGCCAAAAGAGTTTCAGGAGTTCACATGGTTATGCCTTCAGAATTAAATTTGTGGATACATATCATCAGTGTTCAAACAACAGGCTTGGGTGTGTGTGGATACCTTGCCCCATTTGTTACGACCTACTTAGCTACCGATTTTAGAAGGCTGTGGGGGGCTCCTTTTGGCTAAAAAGGAAAGAATTGAAGAATGGGGCTGGTAGATTGTTATGAGAAGCTCAGTGCAAATGGAACTCTACACATGCCCCAGAATTACATTTTTATTTTGGTTTGCTCAGAGCAATGAGCGTAGTGCCATTGCAAAGAAATCAGAGGAAATGGTGTAAGTTCAAGATAAGTAGACTCTTATCAGGAAAAACTCTAGTGTTTCCTGCCAAATATCCTCTCCATAGTTGTTGATGCACAGGAGAATTTCTTCGCATTAACCAGTCTACATAATAGATGAGTGCAAGCCTAATTAGTCCCTGGAACCTCTGCCTTTTCTAATGCAAGTAGACACCTTTTTTAGGACTAATTAGTCATGGGACAGTGACAGTAAGGCACCTTCTCCCAGTAACTGGATGAAGCCTACATTTACACTTCCTGTGAAACCTTTCCCCATGAGGGAAAGTCACCTGGCTGGGAGTTCTAATTGGCCAGAGACCCTTTGGGAACATTTTGCCACTATGGAGTAGGAAACCTGTGTTGATATTCTGTAACGGCCCAGTTCCTGCGTGCCTTAACATTTAATGCCCCTTCCATCCAGCTCTATCATTAATGAGATCACTCTTTGTGTTAAGAGCTAATACCCCCAAAGGAAGACTTTGTCCCATAACTGGGCAATTCCCAGTCTCCATTGTGTTCAGCTCTTTGGGATCATCCAGGAGCAGCTCCACATCACTCTTTTTCAAGCCTGCTCCAACACCATAGATGCTGGCAGGAGCAAGGCTTCTTCATCAGCTTCGTTACACTCACTACCTTTGCCTTCTTCCCTATATCCCTGCTTCTTGGCCATACTTGTTCCTTTTCTTTTGGGTTAATCAGGACTCTTGTGGGAAACAGAAACCAATATTACCCTGGATTTTTTGTCTATTTTTGAACCATTTTTTCAGGATTAAAAGGAATCCAGGATGGAATCAGACT
Organism: Rhineura floridana; assembly: GCF_030035675.1. Taxonomy (NCBI): domain Eukaryota; kingdom Metazoa; phylum Chordata; class Lepidosauria; order Squamata; family Rhineuridae; genus Rhineura; species Rhineura floridana. The sequence continues at coordinate 46,571,643 of NC_084481.1, forward strand.
TTGCACTCTGTGGCTGAAATGGGATGACTGAAAATAGGTAAGCCCTCAAAAGTCATTCTTGTGCTGAGTCAGCTAGTTACCTCTGCATACTGGGAAGACCCACCACCCATTTTTCAAGCCTTTGCCAGTAACCCTGCAGGCCACAGTGACACTCAAGGAAATCTCTTTGACTTCCCTTACTCAGGACAGATAGGTGTTAGCACCTCACTCCTACTCTTCTCTGATTTTCCCAATCTTGATTTCCCTGAACTCACACATTAGTCAAAATCCCAGTCATTTGCATTCAACTCTCCTTACCCCCACTGTTCTTAGGCTTCCCTTGTGTTTGCCTGGCTTCCTAGCACTCACCTACCCTCCATATACAGCAGGTGTGGGGAACCTTTGGCCCTCCAGATGCTGCTGAAGTACAACTCCCATAATCCCTGGCCATTGGCCATATTTGCTGGGGCTGATGGGAGGTGTAGTTCAGCAATATCTGGAGGGCCAAACGTTTTCCCACACCTCATATTTAGCATATCTCCACCTACCTCTATATCTTTAATTGAAACTGTTTGAGTTTATAGCCTAGACCAGCCTTTCCCAACCAGTGTGCCTCCAGATGTTGCTGGACCACAACTCCCATCAGCCTCAGCCAGCATTGCCAATGGTCAGGAAAGATGGGAATTGTGGTCCAACAACATCTGGAGGCACACTGGTTGGGAAAGGCTGGCCTAGACAATGTAGATTTGGATAGTCTGTGTAACGTGTAAAAACTAACCAATTTTATATTTCTACACTTGGAATGTCAGCTGCAAAGTCTCTTTAATGACTGCCATTTTGGTAAACATACATTTATATTGATTTGGATCAGCATTTGTGGGTTTTCATCAATTTTTCTTAAATAAGGAGGGCAATATTAATATTATTAAAGATGAAATATTTCTACGATCTGAAGAGAAACCAGAGTATCAATACTGGTATTTCTAAAGTAACTGTGTCCATGTAAGTAATGGCTGCAGCATGCAGTCATGTCCGGTAGAGATCCCCAAAGTCATTGTTCCATGAACATGTATGTAAAGTACACACGTGTATGATTTACTTATATAGACACATGAACAGATCTGGTTACAGAATTTCATTATGAAATTTCCTACTTTTTCTTCCATAATTTGACCACTGATTGAGAAAGTTCACACCTAACACTAAACTATGGTTTTATGTCATGGGGATGAGTCACAGCGAGCCTCAGGTTTGCACACTCCCCCTCCCCACTTCTCCTCTGGCATGGCTGCAAGGAGGCCAGAAGCTTCTGCTTCCATTGTGAATAAACCACTGTTAAGGTTTTGGGCAGCAGGCTGAACTCCAGTTAATCATAACTGTGGCTTGTTGAAACAAACTATGGTTACAAGCTGGCTTGTTTCAACAAATCATAGTTAAGGTTAACCACAGTTTGCCTCATTCAGATCACATAGCAATCTGAGGTTAACCAAAAACAAAAACTTACAAATTCCTGTGTGTGTCTGGCCTAAAGGACTGGGGGTGTGGGAGCATGTTCTCCTAAGTTCTAGGCTTTTTGTCACAACAGAAGCTTTATTTATAGTTTATGTATTTTGTTAAAGCTAAACTATGGTCTAGTGTTACACCTAAGCCAGCTCATTATCAGACCAAAGGAAGAAAAAACACATATACAATGTTACCCTGAAGCTGAACCTTGCTACTAGACATTCTTTCCATTCACCTGCTTTGCATTCTGGAGCCACCCTAGTAATTACTGGGTGAGCACATTATATTCCATGCAGCATCAGATCAAGCCATACAGAAACTGTTCCGACACACAGGGAGTTAATTATAAAAAGTCTTAAAGTACAGCAGCTCTCTGTCCACCCCCACCCAATTTTTGAGAAAACAATTCACCACTGGAACAAAGAAGATTAAGTATACCTACCTCTGCTGAAGAAGTGACAAGAGTTGCTTGCAGAAATTATCTCCGTTTTTGGAAAACCTTTTCAGATCTTGATATGCCTTGTCATACTGAAACACAACAGACAGACTGAGACATGTTTACTGCCTTTAAGATCTGGCAACATTTCAAGTCTGCACTAGTTCTGCCTGCCACACAGTTCTGGGAAGAGAACTGAGAGTAGGAAGCATGTGCGCAGCTTGTGTGGAAGGATAATGAGTCTTCACAGCATGAAAGGTGCAGCTTTTGCATTCAGAGCCAGTGTGACTGAACAGGGCATGCCAAGCAATGGTAGCAAACCAGCTGGTGAGAATGTACAAGATCTGTAGATATTCTTGTGAGTTGTTGTTGTTGGAAAAAACAGGTAGAATTTTTTGATGCCTGGACTGCAACTTCTCCCTGGAATCCAGCTGGAAACTCCATCCAACAGAAATTATATTCACCCATAGGGAGGAGCCATTTACAAAACCAGAGTTTCTGTAGCACCCACACACAGACACACCCTCTCTGGCATTAGGTGATTTCACAACATTTAGATATGTTCATTTTGTTTTCTATTCCAAGCTCCATCAGCTCATGAAAATTTTATGCAAGAGCAAAGCCATCTGAAAGTGTTTCCATTGTACACATTCATAGGTCTCCTATGGAAAGGATGGAGATACCATGTGCTACTTTCCTTTCAGATTAAAGACTCTTTTTCTGTCCATTTGGGGAAGGGTCATAGCTCAGTAGTAGAGCACATGCTTGGCATGCAGAAGATCCCAGGTTCAGTCCCCGGGATCCCCAGGTAGGGTTGGAAAAAGACTCTTGTCTGAAGCCCTGGAGAGATGCTACCAGTCAGTATTGACAATACTGAGCTAGATGGACCAACGGTCAGATTCATTATAAGGCAGATTTCTATTTGCTGTGCCAGGTTTGCCACTAGGAATGCTCACTTGCACATGCAGATGCCCAATTTGCAGAGCTTGGAAAAGTTCCTTTTTTAAAACTACAACTCCCATCAGCCCCAGCCAGCATGGCCACTGGGTTGGGCTGATGGAGGTTGTAGTTCAACAAAGTAACTTTTCCAAGCTCTGCCAATTTATGAGTAGGCGATGCTCTACTTTAAATGAGCTCGTCTGCAGTGCCATATGATTGTTCTCTTGGCAAGCCATACGCAGAAGGTCCCATTCTCAGTATTGAACTATGGATTGCTTCCTTGAATGTGCCTTCATCTAGCATGTAAAAAAGGAGACAATCCACAGGAAGATGTCTGGCATACTCTTTCCACCTCTTCCACCTCCACTGCAATTGTTTTGATGAGATGGGGAGATGGGGAGATGGGGGAAGGAAGGGATGGTGATTTTGCAAGAATCCTTTTTTGTTCAAGGGAAGTGCTGCACCTCCTGAAATGTTCCCTTGCGCTCTGAAAACCAAGCTCTTTGACCATCATTATACCAGTGGTGTTCAATAATCACAACACGACTGCATGTACCCTGTTATTTTATTTGTTATTATTATTATATTAATAGACAACATCAATTTTAAAATATTTATGATAAATGCTTTATCATGCCTGTTCACTAAAAGCGATTTTATTAATATGATTAATACTACCATTACTTACAATTTATTGTTAGACTGGTGAAAGGAGAACGTTTACATTAGAATAGATTGCTAGGCATTCATATTAATGTTACGCTTGTCTAGATTTTCTTTTGTTTAAAAAATTAACATCAAATCAAAAGAAATAGACTTTGGAGCAAACTCTTCTACCGACTTGTTCTCAGTTCTGAGATGCAGCTTGCTAGAAACAACAGCTATATTATTATTTTATGACGGATGTTAATCTTTGTAAGGCATTGGCACACACTGACAAAGATAAGCTATACAAAACAATAGTATGGGAAGCAATTTTTTCACACACTCATAACGGATTCAGAGCAAACTGAGAAATGCAATTCTGCCACCTCTAACAGAGGCGAAGGAAACAAAAACAGTTGCTCAAATCTTTAGTAAATATCCAAGGATCAAAGCACACAAAAGACACTCAGTAGCCATGTGAACCTTATTCCCAAGGTGGTTTGGGGGTGGTTTTTGAAAGCAGCCATTGGAAAGTGCACCCTGGATCTTGGGAACAGGACAGGATGGGGTGCGGAAGTGGGCTTCCCTCTTTTCCTGCAGGCTGTTTTTCTGATCAAGAGCTGCTTTGTCCCTGCAATCTTCTGATGTTTACTCAGAAGTAGGAACGGAGGAGAAATTTGATTCATTTGCATTTAAAGCCGAATCTATGAAATGTACCTTTTCTGAAACAATATGAGAACAGAAATACATTCACGCTTCCAAGTTCACATTTAGTGAATCCGAATTTTGCAATGCAGTTCTCCAAGCAAGGTTTACAAAAACACATTATATTGGGGGAAAGTGTACATTAAAATGAATATATTAGTGAAAATAACATAAAATGCATTATATTAGGAGAAACAGCTTGCAAAAATGTGCTTATTAGTATAAATCTGCACTGTAATGCTGAAGAATTTTCATGTGGATTTAAAAAAAATCAGAAATTGCTGCAGAACTTAAGATTGGAAAAATGAAAAACTGAGAGTACCAAAACTGATAGAACATGACTTGGGGGCAATCCACTTAATTATTTTAATTATTAAAAATTCTGTCTGAGTAAAACTCCCAGGCTGGGGATACAACAAATATATAAAACCATTCTGCTATAAAATAGCAGAAATAGCAATGTAACCTGCCTCCTCTGCCTTGTTAGTAACTCCCCCCAAAACTCCAGTTGCTGACCAGGGTAGAAAGAGATTTCCGCCACCCTGGAAATTCAGTTGCGCGAATCCAGTATCTTTGGTCACTCTTTGAGCTTTGCTACACTTTCTTTTAGAAAGCTGGTGCTGCATCTGCAAGGCTGGGAAGAGAAATCTCAGAGAAGCAATCGAGGTGTGTGCCAGCAAAGCGCTTTTGAGGATAATGTCATAGAGCAGGGGCAGACAGACTTTAGTCTGCTATGAAGCCACGTTCCCTATCCGGACAGCAGCAGAGGACATTACAGCTAGAAGACATTACAGAATTCCTTATAGTAGGCATGGCTACAAGGAGCGGTGTGAGCACTTCACAGGAACAACAAACAGCCACTGTTTCAGATCATGACTGCCCGGTAGTTATGAGTTCATTCTGGCCCTTCGGGAGATACATATCTCATCTACAAGCTCAAAGAAAGAGACAAAGGCACATGCATCATGAAATTAGAGGATACTCACCGTGCAGCCTTCCAGTGGGTTCTTCATTTTGAACTGTGTTCATGCTCTAGCATTTCCACTTCAGTCCTGACTTGTCCCCTGGGAATTCTAGGAGGCTGGAAGTTCCGTGGAATCAATTAGGTGATGTCAGCAAAGCAAAAACAAGAGATAATTAAGAAACTCACCCTGCACTTGTTTTACTTCACCTATTTCCTGGTCACACAAATCAAGATCCAGAACACCTCAAATACCAGGAAGTACTTCAGCGAATGCTTTGTTACTCGGGTTTGACTGCCAGATGTACCACACAGTGCTCCATTAGTCATGGTGTTTATGCATGGTGCCAGTGTGGTGCTGTAGGTTGGTGAGACTGAGTTCAGATTTCCAGCCATGAAATTCACTGAGTGACCTTGGGCTAGTTATGTATCTCAGCCTTAACTACCTCTAAAGCAGGTGTGGAGAACCTTTGGCACTCTGGATGATGCTGAATAACAACTCCCATCAGCCCCAGCAAGCATAGCCAGTGGCCAGTCATGATGGAAGTTGTTGTTCAGCAACAGCTGGAGGGGCAAAGGTTTCCTGGCATCTGTTATAAGGGTTGTTGTGTGGATCAAAGAAAATGGATGGAGGAAAACCATGCACCATACTAAGTTTTTTGCAAGATGGGTGGGGCATGTCAAGTTAAAAGTGGGCTCAGGGAGCAGGTGATGTGGATAGGTTCTGCCTTAGACCCTGGAAAGCCGCTTTCTATCATAGCAGACCACGGGGGACGAGAAGGACACAAAGAGTGGAATCCAATGTAGTGCTAAAGCAATTGTTCCATCAGTGTAAAGATTTCTGCTTGCACAGTGGTACATTATACCCCTGATCTTCCCGCTCACACTCTCTAATTCTGTTCTAGGGCTTCCTCCTGCTCTCTAGAGCAGATCTGGGGAGAGGGGTAGAAGTCCTGTTGCAATTGGAAATCCATGTGCTGACGGGACTTGGTAGAAAAATCCCACCCAAAATCTGATCTAGTATAAGACAGCTTTCTATGTTCTTCTGGAGGTACATAGTGACTTTCACAATGGTGAACTCTGGTATCCACACTGGTTGTGGGACATATATTGTCGGTCTGAAGGGTCTTGTATCTCAGGAAGACTCTGTGTACTCTCCGACACATCTTCCAAGGGTGTGCTCTCTACGCATGCATGCACATTGTACACCCTGCTTTTCTTCCGATTCCTGAAAAGGTACTATTATTCTTTTAAGGAAAGATTTCTTCGGCATGCTGCCAAGGACCATCCAAGCCCTGCTCATATTTGAAACTCAGGTAGACTGATCATATGTGCCAATGGAAAGTGGTATTACAATGGCAGGCCCTGTCTTACATAATGAATGCACAGTGGCTTACGCACACAAATAAAGAGCACTGCTTTTCACAGGGTTCCCAACTGCACACAGTTTGTATACACGTTCTCCAGTCTCGAGCAGAGGTCTCTTCCATTGCCTGCTACCTGGGAGCCTTTAGCCTTTAGAGCAGCCTTTCCCAACCAGTGTGCCTCCAGGTGTTGTTGGACCACAACTCCCATCAGCCTCAGCCAGCATTGCCAATGGTCAGGGAAGATGGGAATTGTGGTCCAACAACATCTGGAGGCACACTGGTTGGGAAATGCTGCTTTAGAGACTGCACCAGAAAGAGACTACCATTGAGCTACAGCCTGTCCTCCCCCTGCACAAGTGTTGCACCATAACAATTTCTGCTTGTCATGCAGCTGTGAGTGGCAGAGGATCGCTGCCTGAAAAAGAGAAACAAGCATAGCCTCTGCTCTTTCCTATACTATTTTGTTGCCTGAGAACTACATAAGGCGAGAGAGTGGCACTAAAGTGTTTTGTGGGTCTGAGGCTCCCAGCCAAAATCATAGTAATTGGAATGAAGCATGGTCAAGAATATTTTACAGCAGGACTGGAGAACCTCAGGCCAAGGGACTAAATGTGGCCCTTCTGGCCCTCGGGACTCTTTCCAGGCCACACCCCTCACTGGCCGTGCTCTCCTATAGTGTTTTTGCCTAGATGGGATGAGTCCTTGAACTGTGATAATGCCTTTTGTTTTCCTGGATGGAGAGACACCTCCTACTTGTGCTGGAATGTAGCCTACTGTATAAGGAATCACATGTAGCTCCACCTACTTGTTACCTCTGGCCCTGCCCATCACTGGCATGTAGCCCTTAGAAAGCTGCCCATAAAGCAATGTGGCCCTCCTGCTGAAAAAGGTTTCTACCCATTTTATGACATCTCAAAATTGGAAGAAACCACCACACGTTAGGAGCACAAACTGCACTCGACTGCAGAAATCATGGATCCATTCAGATTAGAAAGAAGTATCTTGTGATGTTCTCCTACAGCAGCTCACCCTCTGTTGTGGGCTGCTCAGAATCTTCACTGATGCCTTGGACAACAGAGTGGAGAAAAATTAACTGTTTCAGTGAATGGTGATTAAAAACATTGGCATAAGATTGCATACACGTTTCACAACACTAATCTGCTAATTGTTTTAATACGGCCAAAACTATGCAACTTTTCAAAATCCTTATTAAGACAATACCTTCATTAGGTCAACTAAAATGTCACAAAATAATGTGCAAGCTGCCAAGTTCTCCAGAGGTCACATCCACACATTTAAAACACTCATATACCACTTTAAGAGTCATAGCTTTCCCCCAAAGACCTAGTTTAAGGGTCTCCTAACAACTCTCAGAATCCTTAATGAACTACAGTTCCCATGATTCTTTGGGGGGAGAGCCAAGACTTTTAAAGTAGTATGAGAGTACTCAAATGTATGGTGTGGGTGTGACTTTAACCAGGCTAGATAATAAATAAAACAAGGGGGCGGGGTATGTGTGTGAAGACAGGAAGAAGTTGCCAGATGATTAACCCATTTGTGTTTGCATCCGAGTCTTAGGATCGTGTGGGAGGTAGCAGACATTCTGTTAGGCTCCGTTAGGTGCAATGCTGGGTTAAGGTCACATCAAGGCCTTTAGGGAAGGGGAAACACACAATGGCTGATTCCCCATTTGTGGAAATGCAAAACCCAGCTATTACCCAAGTCCGTCTCCATCTTCAGGCCAAGCACACAGATACTTTGATAGGTGGAAAACAGGATAAAAAAATAGAAACTTTATATCAACCAACTTGGAGGCTAATTTTAGGTGGTGTCCATCTATAGATACCCAATTGAGAAGCTCTACCTAGCAGCTAGCAATAATATTCCTTCCAAAAATGAAGTCCCATCTTCAGGTGGTACAAGGTCAGAGGACATCATGGTCTCCACAGGCACCATGTTGGGGTTGTCAACCCTTTTTTAAGCTTTTAGTCTATAAAACTAGATTTTTAAGTCATTTTAAGAAGTAGCTAAAAACAGCTTTAGGACAATGGGACTTTCACTGTCCTGTAGAATTGCCCTGTATTTTTTGTGAAAAAAATTTTTTTTTGCTAAAGTGTTATTTCATGTATAACCCAACTTTCTTTCATAGAATTCAAGGTGATGTACCTGGGATTCTCAGGCAGCTGCCCACCCAGACACTTAACTTAGCATCAGCAATGTTGCTGCATCATGTGCTTCTCTCACACACACCCATATACACACAACCACACAGCGCCGTATTGAAGGCAGTGCAATCATCTAGTCCAGCACTGAGGTATACATTGCCTCTAGTTATTTTTGCATTTTTTGAAAATAGTAGTTTCTTTGTGCAGCCAGATTCTGCCTTTGACTTGCACTAAGACACGTGGACACGTGGAAAGCATGGGCAGCCCATCTTCTAAGCTTATCATGAGTAAGAAAAACAAACCAACCCTGGGTGTATCTTATAAAGGCCTCAAATGCATATCCTCTCTGAGATGTTCCTGTGGCTTAGCTCAGCCTTGAATGCAGCCTCAGCTAGTCTTTTTTGAAACCAGAAATCTAGGGCCAGAATGTTTGAGGACTTGTGCTAAAAGGTAATGCTTATTTTCTTTAGAAAAGACTCCCAGAACAATTTAGAAGCACTGTTTCTTATTTGGGTCTTTAAGATATAAGTATGGAAGAAACAAAATGACTGTATGCAGGGTTTGGGTGGACCACCTTTTAAGAAGTGTGACAAGAGTGCCAGATTTTCACTTCAGCCCTTTCCGTTTAGCTTCCCCTACATGTCTTAGGTGGCAATCCTGTACACATACATGGGAGTTAACACCCACTGTATGCAATGGGGCTTGCTTCCGGTAAACACTCATAGGATTATACTGTTAAATACGCAAGGAAAGTAGCAGTAGCAGCAGTTGTAGTAGTATCAGGAGCATTATCTAGGGCCCATGAAAAAAAATATCTTTGGTGAAATTAGCTTGTCAACCTGTATCTTCAGTGATTACTGAGCAACTAAAAAAAACCACAACTATCCTTTCTCTAACAGAAACCTATAATGCTTTTTGCTTAAGGTACTCAGATGATGATGGTTTGGGCTTCAAGTGCTGGAAGCTAGATGACCTTTGGATTCTTTTTAGTTTCAGGAGCCTAGGAAGTGTAGGCTCTAGCAACAGGAAGAGCGAAAAGACACCAGTGAAGGCTACTGCCTTATATATAATGGAACTATGCTAGAAATTGCAGTGTCCTATTGCTACAACAACTGCACACTGTTAGTGGTATTAGTAGTGAAGAGTGTGAAGGCATCTTAGAATTCACTGTCCCCATCATTTAACTGCAAATAAGGCAAGTAAAGAGGCCTAATACTTTAGTGTTTATTATGAAAGTGTTTTCAAATCAAAATTCACAATACTGATCAGTTCCAAATATTCCAGGAAGAACTGTAATTTTTATATTTAAAAAGAAAATTTAAAAACCCAGAAGCAAAATCCAAGGCTAAACACATTGCTGTATTTCTGATAGTAGTAAGTTACCATAGTTCAAAGAGTTGCTCAAACAGTTGGATTGTCTTGAAAACACAGATGGAAAATTGCACCATTTTGTCCTGATCTGACCTGCTGAAGGTAACCACCATACGGAATACATAATGATGGTTACTATTTTCAATATTTAGAACTTTGCATGGAGAACGGAACTATACCTCTGGGGTACCACATTGGTGTGCACCTTTCTTCGAGATGATCACCATCACTAATGGTTCTAGTAAATTTAACCTATCACTAAAGCCCTAGGCTAAAATGAAGGCTGAAATAAATACTATCAAAATACATACATCCCGTTGCTCCATTAAAATAAGTGAAGGCCATTTCCCAAGTATAGAACTTTATACAAGCAGAGTCAGGTGCTCCAGTTTCATTGTCATTACAATCAGAACTTCCTTCAAGTAAAAATGTGCTAAATAACTTTCCCAAGAAAACACAAGACAACAACTTTTTAAAAAGATAAGCTAAAAATGGGCACTTTTAGCAGCATCCCAGTAGAATCCAAAGCAAAACAAAGTGCTCTCAAGAGCATGTCTAAGTGCAACCTATCTCTGGCTTAATAAGAGTCTTTCTGAAGTTTTGATTTGTGATTTCAAGGCAACTCTATTTTTTAAACACTGTGGATTTTGAGTATTTTGGTCATTCTCACAATGGCATACAGAACTGCTGCAATTTATTGTTGGGCATGAGTATTCAGTAATCAATACAAGAAGAAATAACATCAGGCAGCATTTAAATATAATAAATACAAAATATTTAACAATGGGGGAATAAAGAAATCCCATCTTCCTTCTCATTTGTAGGAATTACAGAAAGTTCAAGTTAATGGTGTATGATTTTTTGGAGATGAGAAATATGGACATCAATAGCCCTATATTCAGAATCCTCAGCCATACACGGCAAAAGTGAATGGCAGAAGGATTATCAACCTGAACCACCAGAATATTGTGTAACCTGTGCCTTCCTATGTACAATGTAAGACATTCAAAACAAGCTGGCATTTGGTTACACAACAATCTGCCCATAGTTTATTGCAAAATACAGCACGCTGACACACACAATTATTGTCTTGTTTGTTACAACGTGCTCAGTACCAGTAGCAGAATGACTTAAAAGGAAGGGCACTTTTGAAGGACATTCTTTCGATAAAGAATTGCCATAACTCCATGCCTATATATTGTCATTTGTTGATGATGTGTGAAGACTGGTGATTACCCTCCTTTTCCTATAATCCAAAATCCAGGCCTTTAAGGTTTATATGTTCATTAGTTCCTTGCAAATTACAGTAGCAACCACCACACACCAGCTGTAAGGAAGAAACCAGCTTCACTGAATGACAGCAAGAGGGGGGGAAGTGTGTTGTGTAAATGTTGCCTAAGAGGAGCTAAACTTTCTGTGCACATCACTTACTATCATTAGCAACCAATCTTCAATATTTCCCCCATAAACAAACTCTGGACTAGTTCACAGAGGGCACTAGTGTGCAAACTGTGCAAATGGCTGGGTACGAGGTGAGATTTGGACTCATGCTCCTTCCCTTTTATTGTAGGGGTAGCCAATGTGGTGCTATCCAGATGTTGCTGGACTCCCAGTTCCCTTCAGTCCCAGCCAGAGTAACCAATGGTCAGGGATGATGGGAGGTGTAATCCAACATCTGGAAGACACTACATTGGCTATTCCTAGAATATGGGATCTTAAATGTCAACTAGAGCAGCCTTTCCCAACTTTTGGGTCCCAAGACGTTGCTGGATTATAATTCCCATCATTCCTGACTATTGGCCATGCTGGCTGGGGCTGATGGGAGTTGTAGTTCAGCAACATCTGGGGACCCAAAGGATGGGAAAGGCTGAACTACAGCTTCGTCAACAGCATCTATGCAAGTAAGTCCCAGTGAAAGTATGCTATGGACAAAGCATGCATGGGCCTACTCACATAGATATGCACTCAAGTCCCAGATCATATTCAAGATTCTGCATGCAGTGGGGAAAATGCGAGTGAGCCCAAGGCTTGCACAGGCATCCTGCTGCATTTGCAGAGTCTTCTGTGAAGCAGGACTCCAATATAAACATACACAAAAGGGGAGAAAATGCAAACTAACTGCATGACCAGAAATGAAGAAATCTGTTGAACAAACTAAAAAATGGCAACAAGGATACATGTATATTTCTTTTTGGCATTTTTAATCTGGCACTCCACAATCTGAATGGAGATTGCAAGTTAAATCCCATCTATCCATCCTCGAGTGGATACATGAAGAGACCTAGTCTTTCTTCATTTGTCCCATTTTTTAATATATATATAAAACACACATTTTTAAAAGTGTGTGTTCCATGCCAATACTTAACTGAGTAAATGCACACAACAATGGATCTTACTTCACTATCCCAAGGGCTGGCTAATAAAAAACGTTTAATCTAGCTAATGGCTACTAACTTCCACACACTGTTTTTCTTCATTTTTTCCTACTCTACACATTCCAATCACTGTGTCTTTTATTCTAATGCTAAAAGAGACCAAACCAAAGGGCTTTTTACTAACAAGAGCTTGTTAACACATGAAATGTTGATAACACTAATCCAGGAAATGGAATAGCAATTGTTTCTAGAAGGGCTTTCTGTGATTCATTACATATTTTATTTTTGCCTGGATCCAGTGCCTCCTTGCTCACCCAATAATGGGAGTCTAACACTGAGCTTATGGGTGTGCAAGTGCATTCCCTTTCAGTTCAATCTGTTTAAGTGAACAGGGGAAGCCCTCCTTGCAGAAGGGATTCATTTGCATCAACAGCATTACATGTGGAGAATCTTCTATATCCTTATTTTTACATTAAGCTGTAGCTGCCATTTTATAATCTATTTCACTTCATAGCATGCTTTGTAACACTTTTCTGATTGCCTGAGGCAATGTTCAGCCGCCTTCCTCCTACTAACCTTTTAGTGTGCATTTCACTGCAATAACGCGAGCTTAATTTATAGAAGCTAAAATTGGTAGCTGTCAGTTGTACCTTTCAAATTCTGGGGGTAAAAACAAACTTCTGTTCAAAACTCCCTCCTAAGCAATGCCATTAAGCATTTCGAAAGTCCTAGCTTCCCAATCAGTATTTGTTGTGAAATTAACAGAAAACTGAATATAAACGACTGATGTATCTGTTTTGACTTTATTTCATTTGTACCCATGCAGACTTGCTGCACAGAGCACTCAAAGCCAAGCTGCGCAGGGCATTATTCATTAGGCAAACTTAAGAACAAATCCACAACTCCTAAATGACAGTATGGGAATAGAAACTCTAGTGGTAATTAATCTCCGATATCCATAGCGGTACTGATATTGTCCAGCATGCCCCCATCAACTGGGGAACAACAACAAAAAGGCATTCAATTTGGATTGGTTGCAAAAATGGTCATGTGAACTAACCCTCAATAGAAATGATGATCAGGGCATGGAGGTCAGAAAAATAATCTTTCCTCTCCAACAAACAATAGCTTTTCAATTCTCTCATGTATATAATAAATCCAGTATATTAAAAATACTGTATGGCTTGAGCAAATGTTAGGAGTGATCAAGTTGCAGATGTGCGGAAGTAAAAAGGAATTGTGGCTCAAAATATTTTCGACTGAAGTTAGGGTTCTTATGATTCCAAGCAATTAATTGTTGTGTATTACCATCTTTCCCTGCATGTAGTTCTTTGGCATACATATTACTTCTGTGTCTTGCACCAACAGAGAACAAAACTGTACACAGAAACATCCAAAGAGAGGTTGTCTCTTTTGCTGACACTGGCTTTGCCAAACACAGAAATATCTACTGTAGTGGAAAAGTCCCCTTATCTAAGAATATTATGGGAAATAAGAAAACCCCAAATGCAGGGAAATTAAAAGAAATAGAAAACCTAACGCTTGTGTTATTCCTGCTGATTTCCTTTAGAAACATACTAACACTTACAGGTAAATCTTTAGCAGGAAAACAACAAGAATAAGGTTAAAGTTACTGCCAGCTTTGTTTCTCTAGTAATTAAGAGGAGGCTTGGACACTTGTTGTTGATTCACACTGCAGTACATCCAGCCGTCAGTTTTTCATATTCCTGGGCTGGGCTCAATGGCACCAACTGTGGCAAGTGTTGTGAGCTAAGAAAGGTATCTCTTTTCCCACACCATGAGAAGAGACTGGTATGAGACTTGTATGGCCATCACAGTTCCCACAGGGGCTCTTCTGTGGAGTAGCCCAGGACCAGTATTAGGTAATGTGTCCTCCTACTATCAAGTTGAAGAAGTAAGAAGAACCAAAATCACTCTGTACCCTTAAAGTCTGAGCCACCCAAGTGTGTCCAACCACATACTCTACCAAGAACACAAACCACCCATATCAAGGATATGAAGAAGTATAACCCATGCCTGGATTGTACCACATCAGTGCAAGGGGGCACTCATGATTTAATTCTTCTCCATATAAAACAATTCCCTGAATGTAGAAGACTAGATTGTCAAGAGAAGGGTTTTAACCTAGAATATCCTGAACCCATTTTGCGCCATCTAGTTTCTATGCAGATGGAGTATGTTTGTATGGCTAAGTATTCAATCAACTGAGTTCTCAATTGCAGTCTGAAGTGGTACAGTCCAGACACAAGTTTACCACCTCATCTGCCATTGCAATACTCAGATCTCATTAATATACTGTATCTGGTATATGTTATTTCTGGCAAGCTTCTGTTCTTAATCCTGGTTCTAATTCCCCCGATATTGTGTAACTTTTGCATATATGACTAGGGGCCCAAGTAAACATTTCGTCTGAAGCTAAAAAAAGGCATCTTCATAAAAAGTTTAAGTCAAGTTGGAGGTTAAAACTGCAAGATGAGCTCATCATACTTGATGTAAATATAGCTTGGGCATTTGCACAAACAGTGAAGTCTGTGATCTAATTCACCATCACCTTTGGAGTTTAAAGCAATGCTAACATCCCATCTATGGTTTAACCACAGCTATGGTTTAACTTGAACCGCCACACTGACCCCAGTGGAAGCGATTTAAAAATATTACTGCACCAATTTAAAACTTCACTTTGGGGGACGGGAAAGTGACGACCGTATTTGTATTGGCAATGTCTATAGTTGGATCCTTCAGCACAAAATAGCAACAATAAAAAAGGTCTAGAACTAAAAATGAACTTTCATAGTTTTGTTGTAAGAGAAATTCTAACAGAATGCCTATAACACTGCATACTGGACTAGAGAAACAAAGCACAGAAAATCCCTTAAATTGGCAGTTTCAGGCCCTGATGAAGTCTGAAAGAGAATCTTGAGAAGTTCCCTTTCATCTGCAAATAAGACATAAAATAAATAATAGTCAAAAATTACAGAAGAAAGTACGGTTCCCATCTGCTCATGTATATATACATACAGCATGCCTACATAACAGAATGGTGTGGCGCTGTCATTCACAAACAGGAAACACAGCAGTGCGCTATCAGAAGCTTTAAATACTCCATGTGTTTTTTCTCTGTTGAGAAAAAAATAAGGAAAGGAAGAAAAGACAAAACCAAACCAAAACCCAGCATTTACGACTTATTTACGTCCAGTAGCAAACAGTTCATTTTGTTCATGTATCCGTGTTTAATCCATGGATTAGTGTTCCTCTGCAGAATTGCCACCAGTTAGGTACCCGTTTGTTCCATTCGCTCCGCTTGTCCCATTGGTGGTGGCTGAGCTGTGGGAGTTCTTTGAATGAGGAGTTGGAGGTTCTTCGTCTGAACTAGACTCAACATCACTTCGATCATCCCTTGCCTGCAAAAAGTGAGCAAGGAAAAAAGAGAGGAAAAAGGGAGATTAACGCAGGAGAGAAATGAAATCAACCCTCTTCTCGTTTACATCCGCCAAATGAGAAGTTAAATAAAACCTATCAAGCTTCAATCCAGAATTTACTTTTAAAAGCTTCTCATCCCTTTGCGTCTGAGTGCCAAACTAGATATTGTGGGGAACAGCTGTGGCTGTCCTGTTCACATAAAGTGGGGTTTTGTTGTTTTAACATTAAAAGGGGCACATCTTCCAGCCTAGCTCATTGGAGCCAGCCTGGGAAGTAAAGGAGGTGGATTACAGGGTACGGGGAGGTAGAGGTAAGAGGCCTCCCCCCCGCTCTGTACCCAAATAGGACTGACACAACAACCTCCAATGACATCTTATTTGACCCTCAATGTATTTTCTCTCCTGTCTTCCCTTATTTCCTCGCCCAGTGTGGGTACCCTTGGCCTCCTCTTTTCAGTTCCCCGTCTTCAAGCCTTCTGCCTTTGGCTCCCAGCATTTTCCCTCGATCCAAACCTTAATCCCTCCATTGTCCACACAACCAGGTTTGCCAGAGGCAGGCTATGAGGAAGGAGGAGTGACAGGCTAATGAATGCACCTAGTTCAGCACACCCATAGCTGTTGCTTCCCTGTACTATTCCACTGAACCTCCAACTCAGACTACCTCCCACCTCTGCACCTCTCTCCACTGTAAAGGAAGGCAGCCAGCATAATGGGATGGTTATATGTGTGTCTTTGGCATCTGTTTCTATTTCTTAATCCACTGGATTTGGAAAGTAAAGGACTAATTTCAGCTCAGACGAAAATTCCTGTTCTATGGGATCTCTCTACCTAGTGAACACACGAGAACAATGTTCTGTACTTCACCAACCACTCCGGGCAGGTACACACCCCCTTTTTTAACTCTTGGTGAAAAAAGAAAGACAATTTGGAGAGCAATCCTAGAAGCAGCTGCGAGGCCCTGTCAGAAAGGCTGCTGCGAATGAGCTGCGTACCCTGTGCAGGAAGTTTCTGTGGCAGACAAGATCGGAGGGAAAGGCTGAACGGTGGGAAAACAACACATAAAAATAATTTTAACTAGAGAAGCAATGGGCAAATTAACCTGGCATTAAAGCAGGGGTGGCTAACCTGTGGTCCTTCAGGTGTTGTGGGACTAGAACTCCGATCATCCCTGACTGTAGGCCCTACAGGCTGGGGACGATAGGAGTCAAACAACATTTGGAGGGCCACAGGTTAGCCTCCCCTACATTAATGGACACCCAGAGTATCCTAAAATAGCAGACAGTATAAAGAACCACAAGCAGCACTTGGCACAGTAGGTGGCAGGAAATTTGGAAAAAGCTAAAGGCAGAGATGTTGAACAGAACAAGAAGTAGCCTCACATAAAATCAAGTAGTACTGAGGGCAACAGTTTGGTATTGGGTGAGTGAACCTGCAAGTGTGTGAATATGAACCATGTGATGAACCTTGGACAAGGAATCCTAGCCTTCAGAGTCTGAACTGGATGCACATTCGGGAACAACTGGATGCTCAGTTCAGTAATTCAAGCCATGTATATAAAGTTCAAATGCAGGGCACAAGCCAGAGGAGAAGGGCTGTAGCTTAGTGGGAGAGCATCTGCCTTGCATGCAGAAGATCCCAGGTTCAATCCCTGGTGTGTCTAGGTACGGCTGGGAGGGATTCCCTGCCTGAAACTCTGGAGCGCTGCTGCCAGTCAGTGTAGACAATACTGTGCTAGACAGACCAATGGTCTGACTTGGTAGAGGCAGCTTCCTATGTTCCAGAGGCAATGCTTTCTCCATGAACAAAATCCTCTGCTTGCTATCACTCAAGGGAACATTCATGTGACCACTTGACTTGAAGGGTTACGCAACTCCACATGACTAAATTCCAAAACATTCTCACATGGACCTCAGGCAATTTTAAGTACTTTCTTCAACTGTTCTCTTCCCGGAGTGGACAAGTTATTGGCAGGATAGGGAAGATTACCATTTTCCATTGGAAAGCTCAACTTGGAAATGCTTGAGCAACTTCATCTTTGTACTTCCCCTGTTTAAATATTTCACTCCACAGCCTAACCAGCACTGGAACAGGCATCAACAGAATTTAACCTTGGGACATATCCACTTTTACACCGAAGATCCTGCTAGATAACTTTTGGCACATAGCACCTCCAAAAGCATGCATGCTAAGCAAGACACTGAAGGAACAATGAGAAAAGATGATTGAAGATGCAAAATAATATATATAAAAAATAGATGTGTGGATGTTGTGTGTGTTTATTCTCCCAGGGAAACTTACATGCAAGGGGTTCCACTTCCCAGCCTTCAAAGGCAGCAGAAAGAAAACAATTAAGAAGGGTAAGAAAGAAGTCATATATGGTTTGGTATGAAACAAATGGCTTCCTACTAGAACAGGAAAGAACAAAATGCAGATCTGAGAGGACAGACAGAGAATTATTAGGTTTACCTTAAATTCTGAAGTGCAAGAAGCTGAAGGATCAGCCCCATCAAAGCCATACTCTGACCCTAGGAACCCTGTCACTGTCTAGGAAGTTGTACAGACTGCACTACAACACTACGTCCCAGAGGGAACTCTGTCTCTGAATTCCAGCTACCGCTGTACTGGAACAGCCCATGTTCAACTCAGTGGGATTGCTCAGGCGGTCAGTATTAAACATGCAGTTTCAGGACTTGCAGCGGCTATTGGAGGTGAATGGCAAGACTTTGCCAAGGATCATTAAAGGGTCCTGAGAGTACTGTGCTGGCATATTTGTGTTACAAAAAGATTATATGTCGGAAAACTAGAAGACAAACGTTCTGTTTTTTCTTACCTTGCCTTTTAAAACAGCTTTATAGGCTGCCTTTACTAATAGGTAGGACCAAAAACAGTGAAGAACTTGAAGTACCAGAAGTAGAATGACAAAGACCATCAAGGCAGGAAAACCACCAAGAATTTCAGGCAATTCAAATATTGTTGTGTTCAATATCCTGAAGAAAAGGGAAAAGGAGAGAAGTTAAAATAAAACTACAGAGACGGTTCATTTATCATCACCGCTTCACAACCACAGGAGTCAGTGAGAGAGTAACAGAGCATCAATACATTTAACATCAATACAGTATCTACTGCATTTGTTTTACTGAAAGCTAGTCTACACATTGCTTTGCCCTCCCAGTCTCCCCCTGCCCCCGGTATTATTTATATCACTCTTCTTCTATGATGGAACTCAAGGTGGTAGATATCAGGTTCCCAGACAATCAGACAAAACACTTGTATTAATTTATTAATTTTTTTTATTAACCACCCATTACCAACATCCTTTAGGCAGTTCACACAAAATTCAAACAATATCAACAAAGTTGAAACACCAAAATCAATACTGGCACAGCAGGCTATAAGACCATGTCCAGAGCTTAGCGCTCTAGGTGCTCTGTCACATTGACCCTATTGGCTGGACTAGGGTGCCCTACTAGCTCCTGGAGAAACAGATTGCGGCATGGTATTATGCAGCTGCAGGGAGAGACTTCTGGGTCTCTCTTTTTAAAGTTTCCAGCACTAGCCAAGGCTAGCAGTGAAGTGTCATACTGAGTATGCACTTAGCGCTGCACTTGGAGCCTGCAGGTGGAAGAATACTTTGTGGTAGGTGGCAGAAGGAAACAGAATGGAGGAACAGGAGTCAGCATAAGTACTCCTAATAGAAGTCATAAAAATGATACTAGTGAAAGAACTGAAAGAGTTCAAGGGCAGAATGACAGAAAATCAGAAGTACAGAACAAGTTTTGTTCAAGACAGTAAAAGAAAGAGAGAGGGGGAAACTTGATTCGAGATAACTATGTTGTTGGAAAAAAATATGTGCATTAAGAAACTCAGTATAAAGTTTTGAAAGTAATTTTGTGGAAACAGAGGATAACATTAAAAACTACAGAACTGAATTTGAAACTTTAAAATCGCATCAGGCAGCACCAAAAGTATTAATAAAAATGATAAATGTTAATGAGCAGCACGAACATAAACCTGAAGAAACTGAAATTTGGAATAAAGCAGTTAGAGCTTGAGGTTTGGAAATGTAATCTTAAATTGAGGGGAGTACAAGTGGATGTGGAAGGACAGAGTGTGAAGTTTCTTGAAGACCAATTTTAAAGAATATTTAGATGTAGATGAAGGTGTGATGTAGGAATAGAAACAGCACAGAGAATTAATTCAGCATATGCAATTTATAGAAAGCTCCCAGAACTTACATTTGTGACGTTTATAAGAATAAAAGAAGCAATACAAATATATATTGCTGAAGAGGAGCCCCTTTTACAATAAATGACATGAAAATACAAATCCTTTCAGACTTGCATTTAGACACCCTAAGGAAATGAAAAGATGTAAAAGTTTTAATCATATGTTTTCAAGAAAGGAAAAATGCATTACCTATGGGGACACTATTCAAAAGTATGGATGGGGAACGCACACTATGGGTTGTATTCAACTAAATCCTACTCAGAGTAAACCCATTATAATTAATAAACTTAACTTAGTTATGTCAATTAACTTCAATGCATTGACGCTGAGTAGGACTAGCATTGAATGCCACCCTATATATAAAGCCAGTCAACTGGTAGAAGTGATGAGTTCGTTGTCGGCAATATGCTGATAACACACAGCTCTGCTTCTCCTTTACATCTGCAGGTGTGGCAGTGGATGTGCTGGACCAGTGTCTTGCCTCCATGATGGACTGGAAGTGACTCAATAAAATGAAGTTTAATCCAGATAAGACTGAGGCACCATTAGTGGGTGGTTTCCTATACGAGATGGGTGGGCATGGCCTACTCTGAATGGGATTACACTCCCTCTGAGGGAGCAGGCACATACCTTGGGGGTACTTCTGGATCCAATACTGTCGCTTGAGGCTCAAGCGGTCTCAGCGGTGCAGAGTGCCTTTCATCAGCTTTGACTGGTGCTCCAGTTGCGCTCTACCTGGATAGGGACAGCCTAACTTCAGTTGTATAGGCTCTGGTAACCTCTAGATTGGATTACTGCAATGATACATGGGGCTGCCTTTGAAGACAGTTCAGAAACTGCAGCTGGTACAGAATTCAGCGGCCAGATTGTTAACCGGCATAGGATGGTCGGAACATATAGCACCTATTCTGGCACGACTGCACTGGATACCAGTTAGTTTCCGGTCTCAGTTCAAAGTGCTGGTTTTGACCAATAAAGCCTTACGTGGCACAGGACCCCAATACCTCAAGGTACAAATGGTCTCTTTCAATATGGCTATGGCAGGTCTTGCAAAACCTGTCTTTATTTGTACTGATCTGTTTTTAAGGTTGTGCTGTGTTGGTTGTTTTAATGAGTTTGTTATAATTGGATTTAATCTTATTGTTGTAAATCACTTTAAGTTGCTTTGCAAGGAAAGCAACTAATGAATATAAATCATAAATAAAAATAGAATACTCCCTGTCACTCTTTTGGGGTTAAGTCACAGGTTTTATTTACTACAGGAAAAGTGGGAATGAATTTTATTTATTATTATTTCAGCATTTTCTTTTTATATTTTCATTAAAATAAGATAATCAAAAAATTAAAGATGCCATTGTTGACTGTAGAGGGATTAAATGTTCGTAACAGAAGAACTAGATTTGCAAGGTTGGTTTTATTTGCAAGGTTATAAAAAAAGAAAATGCCTTAACATCGATAATGTTACAAGAAACATCTAACAAAACAGAGTGAAAACATTTGTTAGACAGGCTGAAATTGCAAAGTTTCACGACAACCACAAGCTCAGTTTTGGACAACACCTCAGTGTGGCATTGGGAGTGAAAAAAGACCAGGTATGAGCAAAATGGCTGCGAGCTTCTCTCTGGGAGCCCACACAACCCGGTAAGCCATACTGTGGCTTATGTTGATGTGAGAACTACCCAATATCTGATTCTGTGGAGAGACTCCCCAATTAAATATCTAGGGGTTTGGATAAACAGAATCTTGAGGATTTAATTGAATTCTATCATTAAAATTACTGAAAGAGATAAAAGCCGACCTGGTGCAGTAAGCAAGTT
The DNA here is from genome assembly GCF_030035675.1 of Rhineura floridana. Taxonomy (NCBI): domain Eukaryota; kingdom Metazoa; phylum Chordata; class Lepidosauria; order Squamata; family Rhineuridae; genus Rhineura; species Rhineura floridana. The sequence continues at coordinate 46,593,573 of NC_084481.1, forward strand.
TAAACATTTCCTGGCTAGGTGAAGTGTTCATCCCAAAAGTAACAGTGAAAAAAATGAAATGGACTGCCTTCAAGTCGATTCCGACTTATGGCAACCCTATGAATAGGGCTCTCATGGTAAGCAGTATTCAGAGGTGGTTTACCATTGCCTTCCTCTGAGGCTGAGAGGCAGTGACTGGCCCAAGGTCACCCAGTGAGCTTCATAGCTATGTGAGGATTCAAACCCTGGTCCCCCAGGTTGTAGTCCAACACCTTAACCACTACGCCACACTGGCTCTAATGTCAAATATATTATTTTTATTTCTAAACATACCACTGCATGTACAATTTCAAATTCTAATTGGGAAAAATATTGTCAAATTTTGTATGGGTGTTAAAAAATCAAGGGTGGTGGAAAAATGTATGAGACTGATGAAAAGTGCTGCATTTTTCATGCATTAAAATATTATGAGGTAGCAGTGTTAACACACTTGATATATGGTTATGTATTGTCAGACTAGACAATAATTTTGGAGCAACATACTATTTTGATAAAACTTAAAAACAACACTCTTGATATAATACTACATTTGATAAGGAATTCAGTAAACAAATCCATGTACTAAAATTTTAACATCTGGAGCATATGTATAAAACAAAACTGAAGTCCAAGTATATCACCACTCACAGCTATAATGAAGAAACAAAAGATAAAACTTTGCTGGGTAGTCTTCAGAATTGGTAGAGAAGGGTCTGATTGAATAAAGAAATTTAAGGATGGGATTTTTAAGTCTTCTAAGTGAAGTTGGTACTGAAACAAAAACCAATCACATATTTTCCAGTACTTACATATAAGACACGTAATTGCTTAGTGACAAAGCACAGTCCTCTACATAAGAGAACAGAATCTGAAAATTTAATGCCCAAACAGCAAAGACAAACACGGAATATAATATGGTATTAGGAGTTTTGACTAAGGTTGCAATACAAAGCATCCCAAACCCTGAGATTTCAGGGGTGGGCCCTACTGATGTCATGGGGGCATGTCCAAGTGATGTCATGGGGCAGGCCCTAGAGATGTCATTAAGCATGATGATACATTAAGCATCAACCACAGTTGCTTGGACCATACCACTCAAACAAAAACAAAAAATCTCTGGAAATTAAGATAGCAATCTTATCTAAATGAAGGTGTTTCCAGGTCCAGCTGAACTGCCGGGATCATTCCTTCTCACCTGCTTAGACAGCATGGGTAAGGAACATTTAATTTAGTCTACTTGCTTCTGGCAAGAAGTGTTTAAGGGCCCTCAGGCCAGGCCAGTCACTAGAAGACCATTGTGAGAAGAAAGCCTAGTGTTGTAGAGATGTTAGATGGGAGCACTCAGGAGTAAAGATGGACGCCCTGAAGGCTCAATTCTAAACACACTTACTAAGGGGCTAAGCCCCATAAAACTCAATAGGATTTAATTATGTGTAGATATTGTTAGGATAGTGCTGTTGGTAACATTTGACTAGGGATCCTCTGCAAATATATCCATATCAAAGCAGGGTTGGCAATCCCCTGCCTGCCTTTTAACATGGCTGCTTCAAACTGCTTTACAATCTTGACCCTTCACAGCAAAGAGAGGTTTGAGAAATGACTAAGAGTTAAGAAGATGTTCTACTCTTTCCTGCCTACTCTGTGTGCTGCTATAAACTCACTTTGACAGCCAACCCAATTCCAGTAAATAATAATTGACAGAGAGAAAACACACATGGTTTGGTCTACCTTCACAGGCAGTAGACTGGGAACAGCAGCAATTGAAGCCACACTTCCCAGTATATGAACTCTCTTTTACCACTATTGGGCAAGAAAGAAATCATCATGCAAATAACAAGGTACACCATCAGTGGGTTTAAGGGGGCTGAGTTGACTACATGGAACCACTGTTGTTGCTTCTATGGATGTAAGGGTGTAAGGTCAGAGGTAAATGTAATACATATAGAAAAAGAAAAAAAAAGGCAATGATTTCCTAAAGGCAGTACCATACCAACCACAAGATTGCTATGAGTAAGACAGAAAACTCAGCATCCCACAACTAGTCAAGGTTCCTAACTAAAACTAAAATATTCCTGGCAGCCAGTCAGCCAAGGTCACAGAAATCCCCATGCAGCACAACCTGACCTGGGGGCTGCAGTTAGTACAGAATGCTGTCGCACGATTGCTGATATGATAGGCAAGTCTACCCAGGCATGTAGAACCTATTATGCTTTTTATGTTTTTAACTCATTGTTGGTTTTATTATTTTGAATGTTTTAAATACATGTCTTTAACTGTTTTTGCCAATAACTTTATTGTTTTAATTCCTTCTATAAAGCACTTTGAGGTTTGTTTTTTACAATAAAGTGGTATATAGATGTTATAAATAAAATACATTAATAAATTTTGGTGTCACTGTGGCCCTTGGGTCTCTTTCCTCTTTTAGGCACAAAGCAATCTGTCTTATACAGAGTCAGGCCATTTGATACCATCTAGCTCATTACTGATGATATGGATTACCATTGGCTCTCCAGGATTTCAGACAATAGTCTCTTCCAGAGATTGAATTTTGGACCTTTGCATGCAAAGCATGTGCCCCACCACTGAGCTATAGCCCTGTTTAAAAAGTATCTTTTAAAATTGTTATTTTCAGTTCACTAATGAATGCACAGCATACTAGGGCAGATCCACACCATGCATTTAAACCACATTCAACACACATGTGAAGCACATGAGTCCCACCACAGAATCCTGAGAGCTGTAGTTTGTTAAGGGTAGTGGGCATTATAACTGTGAGGGGAAAACTACACTTCCCAGGATTCTTTGGGGGAAGTCATATGCTTTAAATGTGAGTTGGATGTGCTTTAAATGTATTATGTGGATCTGCATCCTGGGAGGTGTAGTTTGTTAAGGGTAGTGGGCATTATAACTGTGAGGGGAAAACTACACTTTCCAGGATTCTTTGGGGAAGTCATACGCTTTAAATGCGAGTTGGATGTGCTTTAAATGTATTATGTGGATCTGCATTACTTCATAAACTTTGCCTGCATATAAATCATTTTAATTAAATTTTAAAATGGAAATAAGTAACAAAGTTGACAGGGTGACCATGGGCTCCACACCATCTCTCAGCCTAATCTGCCCCTCAGGGTGAAAACAACAGAGGGGGAACATGAGCATCCCAAGGAAGAAGGGCACAGTTAAAATGTAGAGGAAATAATAATTTGTAAATAATAATGTACAACCATAGTGTGAAATCAGATATCAAGACGTAGTAGGAAGAAATATTTATATAAGCATGAATATCAAAGATGTGTATTATTTACACAACCTGTAAAGATATTTATAGTGCAATCCTCTGCATGTTTACTCAGAAGCAAGTCCCAATGTATTCAATGGGGCTTAAACAAGGAACCATGCACAGGACTGCAATTCAGTGATAAGGAACTTCATTCTCCCAATCCAAAATTCAGAATCATACCGCTTTAAGCTGTTTTGCAACTGTTTTATGGTTATTGGTTTTAAATGGCTTTATTTCCTGTTGTGAGCTGCCTTGGTTTTCAACCCTACCTCACAGGTTGTTGAAAATATTCCATATACACACACACTGGAGATGTAAAAATACATACACCCTATATAATAGTTTATTGTCAAAACCAGTTGGCCGTAGCAGAACATTTTTTAACGTATTAGTTTCCTGCCAAATAAAAGCAGCAATATCTAAGTAAGCCCTGCCTAACTGCTTTAAAAAAAGGATCAGAGGGGGAGAGAAGGATTTACAACACAATCCTTTTCTAAGTTCACTCAAAAGTCCCAATGATTTTCAGCACAATCCTAACCATGTCTACTCAAAAGTAAGTTCTACTGAATTCAATGGGGTTAACTCCCAGGTATGTGGAATTAGCACTGCAGCTTTACTCCCAGAAAAGTTTCATATTGGGAAGATTTTCAAAACAGGTTATGAGTACGACAAATAAACTGCCCTCTTCCAGTAAAATTTAAACTTGTTTGACTCCTTAATTAGAAACATACAACACTGCAGCATGTACACTTTTTAAAACTTCTGTACAAAAATTATTTGAAAGATAAAATATATAATATGCCATTTTAGAAGTAATTTAAAAAATGCATGCACACTTTTATTATAATTATAACTAAAATTGTTTACTGTGTATGGCCACCAAGTTCCTGCTGTGATCTTCTGTTGTAGTGCAATCCTATGCATGTTTACTCAGAAGCAAGTCCCAATCCTGTACAGAGAAGGTATTCTTTATGCTGCTAAAAGCTATAACTTTACTGAATTCCTGATGTGAGACAAGCAGGAAAAGGAAACTGTTCTCCAAAGTTGAAATGGGGTCTAAGTATTGCCAGGGTCAACAAATGTTGTCAGTCACAACCCTGACTTCACTTATTGGCTAAAACCCTGAAAGGGCAAGGATCAGAGCAGCCAGTACTAACAGAAGTTTCGGAGAGGAGGCGGCTGACATTTTGGTTTATATTGTTGCGTGCCCCCCAATCTCTGAGCGGTGAGATTTTGGGGGTCCCTGTGCTCCTCCAGGGTTTGGTTTCCTTTGGGAAGAAGGTCAGCGGAGACTACAGTGTCTTTATGAAATATGGTTTATTTATCTACACACATTCCAACTTGAGCTCAAGGATGGAGGGGGTTCAATGCATCAGCAGTCCAATACCCAGCTTTTCCATCAGGGTTGCAGGAGGCACCCCAAAGGCCATGGTGCAGAGAGCCAGTCTCTCTCTGCCTTCCAGTTCCCAGCAATTCTCTAGACACACTCAAACTACAAGCACAACTTCTGCTAGCTGCCAGGAGTGGGGGGGGGAGGCTCTCCTGTAGAGTTTAAATGACAAAAGGGGTCTTCCTGGCCCATTCTCTGTTGCTAGGCAGTTGATCGGCCCATTATCTTACCTGGCCAATCTATTTGGTTAACAAAAGACTCATTTGACCAGCAGAGAGTTCCTCATTCAAAGGCACAGGATTCCAAATCAGAGGCTGGAAAGGTGACCCACAGGAATCATCTATCCCAACCCCCATGCTCATAACACTATCTTTTGAACCAGACCACCTAGAATTTTTTTCTATTAAATGACAGCGAAGAGTTCTGAGATTAAGGTGACTCACCCGGAGACCTGGAGAGGACCCCCAAAAGAAAACCAGACACCTGGCAACCCTGGTATCAACACTTCTAGCAATACATACCAAAGCAGAAGGGAAAGGGATTTCAGTTAAGATTGTACCAGAGGTGTGGAATTGGGGAGTTACAGCACAAATCCCAGTTCTTAAAAATTCATTTTTGTTGATATTTTTGCTGGCATTTAACACCTTCAAGGCGTAACTGTATAAAGACACAAAAACTAGAGATGTAGAGCCTCAAGCACTGATGTGTTTTACATATTCAGGTCTTGCCCCAAATAAGGGCCTTTTGGTCAATTGTAATAAGCAAGATTAAAACTGCAACAGATTGTGAATTGCCAGCAGGTTTGCTATTTTTTTTATTTGGATATGTAAAGGATTTGGTCCTGTTAGAAGATATGGATATGGTAATCCATTTATTTAATGGCAGCATGTATAGTAACATGTTTTTAATTGGAAAAAATATCAGACTCCTACATTGGAGGCCTGGATATTTAGGATTTGGGAGTTGCAGATATAGCAAAACTAATATAGTAGGGGTTAGGGAAGGAAGGCAACTGACAGTTTACTTGTTGAATAATAGAGCACGTTTGTAATATACTGGTGTAGTAACATGCAAAAACAAAAACAAAAATCATCCATACATATTATTGGGGATGATGTAGACAACTATAAAGGATCTATACTTTGGAAGGACCTATTGATCAAATATTAACTCTAGGGATAAATTAATGACACACACACCCCTCATAACTTAATCTGAGTTTTCTTTTACTTCTTTTTAAAGAAAATTATTATACTATGGTTAAGATATAATAAGAAAATGAATCCCCCACTAAGATCAATACAGTATCCACATAAAAGCCACAGAAGTAGCATAAAATCATTCTAAAAAGAGCGCATAAAACCTGATTAAACAAAAAAATATTCCAAGCTCTAAAACATAGTTCTAAAAGGCCTGAAGGGAAAAAAGGGTCTTCACCTGTCACTGAAAAGTTCTTAATGTAGGGACCAGGTCAGCCTGACTGGGGAGGGCATTCCATAAACAGAGGGCCACCAGCAAAAAAGCCCTCTCCCCTACTGGCTACCTGCCTTACTTCATTAGGCGGGGAACCTGGAGAAGAGCTTCTGATGAAGATCAGGGCTGGGCCAGGCTTGAATTGGGCGAACTAAAAGCCAGTGCAGATGATGGAGATGTAATATGAGCACACCTACCAGTTCCTTTTAAAACCTATGCTTCCTTATTTGGAGCCACCTGGAGTTTTCAGACCATTTCAAAGGCAACTTTACATATAAAACATTACAGTAATTGAAGTGGGAGGTGGACCTTTTTGTTGACTTTTGTATTTAAAAACACAGGGCTGAAAGTAGACCTTACTCAGATTTAGAGGCCTAAACATTGCTTTTATTTTTTAAAGATCCTATCGTGTGGTTGCTCTTCCCTGTCTTTATTCCATGTGTGTTTTGTTTGTATGCAAACTAGAAAGATTTGTCTTATACTGCCACGGATGCTACTTAAGGGCATAGCTTATTTTTAGGTTTGCCTTTTTTTCTTTTTAGTAAAAAAGTATGTGTTGCAAACCAAGAAAAGTCGTTCTTGGCATGTGACACAAAGCCGCCACAATTACTTCATATGTCTTCCATCTACCAACACTATATACATTTTTCCTGTGGGGCAGTGCCTTAATATTAGAAAACAGTACCAATGAGAAATTAACAGCGTTCAATAATAAAGGCACTCCTGGCTATGATAGTGTCTGCAATACTTATCTTTACATTAAGATTTAATAAGCCCCACTGATGTTTGAGACTAAAGGGAGGAAAAACTCAACTTGGATGAAAGCTCACTGAATTATACATTTTCCAGAGAGGTAGCCATGTTAGGCTCTTGCAGCAAATCAAACAGAGTGGCATCTTAAAAACTAATACATTTATCAGTCCACAAAAGCCTATGGCATAAATTAGTTAGCCTTTAAGGTGTCACTAGACCAGCCTTTCCCAACCAGTGTGCCTCCAGATGTTGTTGGACCACAACTCCCATCAGCCTCAGCCAGCATTGCCAATGGTCAGGAAAGATGGGAATTGTAGTCCAGCAACAACTGGAGGCACACTGGTTGGGAAAGGCTGCACTAGTCCCTTGGTTGAATTACACATGTGGCAGGCTGAATACAACCACTAGATGGCGTGTTCAGCAAGTTAACTTCAGTTGTCTATATTGTCTTGGGCTTATGGCAGTGAAGCCTCCAATAAACATTGTCTTGGAATGTTTGGTTGTTCAGCAAACTTAAAACAGTTTCAATGGTCAGTACACTTGAGTATTACTGATGACAATTCTCTGGTAAAAGCACTAAGAAGTGTAATTACGTCAGCTACAATTACCTGAACCTGAAACACACACACTCACAGAGGCTTTCAGATTCACTTCTCCAGTGAGTCTGAAATAGTCTGGCACAGTCTTATTAAGTGTATACTTGCCAGAGAAGGCTTATTACCAAATGCATCCTTTGTCATTTTTCAAATATGAGATAAATTAGTGACAGCTTAATTATCCAGCTGGGCTTTGCATCTGAAGAAGTATTAGTAAAATTTATATCCCACTAACTTGCTCACAGCAGTCTACAATAAAAAATATCCCTATAATAATTTTTTGTTTGTTTATTTGAGTTGGTATGAGGTATTCCAAAACAAGCCAAAAGAGAATTTTCTAAAAAAAATTATTTCTCCTTATTTTTAAAAGATAAGGTGACATGACGGGAAGGCCATAATAACTGTAAAACAGAGAATTTGGTTTAAGTCAGGTAGAGGTTAGAAGATGTACTAAATCTCCTTCTTCTGAACTATATACAGTGAAAGAATAAAGGAACTCTTTTAGTATTTGGACATCTTCTCACACACATACCGGCCTGGCTTGCACATTATTATTATTATTATTTAATTAATTAATTTGTATCCCGCCCTTCCTCCCAGCAGGAGCCCAGGGCGGCAAACAAAGCACTAAAAACACTTTAAAACATCATAAAAACAGATCTTAAAATACATTAAAACAAAACAGCGTTAAAACATTTTTTTAAAAAACAGCAACTTTAAAAAAGGGTTACAAACATTATTAAAAAACATATTAAGCAATTCTAACAATTCTAATTCTAATAATGCTGAGCCAAATGACAACGTGAATGAAAGAGTGTGCTGGTGCATATTTAGAAAACTGCAGCTATTTCAGTCCTCCTTGCTCCTGCCATGGCTTAGCATTACATCCAAACCTGGGCTCGTAATTTGTCTTGCTCCAAACAACCACAAGCTGTAACCAAGGTTTGCTCCTGGCTTACTGCTCATACTCTTACTGTTTTGGGGGAGACAAACCACAAGCCCAGTTTCAGATGTAACACTAAGCCAAACTCTGCCTTTGCTCCCAAGTAGCATGGCAGCAACAAGACCAGGAGAGGAGCAAAGCAGCCACAGTTTTCTATATGTCTCTTTCTCTTACAAAACTATTTTTTATATGGTGGTGACAGCACTAGTGGGTTTCACCGGTTGAGGATGGGAGCCAACACATTGACTTGAGGCTCTACAAAACTGCTGGCTGGAGGCCATACATTTCCAATGTTAAAAGCTGTCTGTCATTTCCTAACCTTTTGCAATCTTAGAACAGGATTAGGGAACCTTTGATCCTCCGGATGTTGCTGAACTACATTCCCCATCATTCCTGGTCCCTGGTTATGCTTGGTAGGGCTGGTGTGAGTTATAGTTCAGCAACTGCTGGAAGGCTAAAGACATACCCCTGTGTAACCATTCTGCAGCCTTGATTTCCATGATAAATAAGACAAGATCAGGCAAGTTTCAGTCATTAAAACTATTCTGGGCTAGACATCCCAAGGCATAAAACTAAGCAGTGGTAGTTTGGCACAATGCCTTCATATCAACTACAGATGGTGAAGAAAAAATGAGCAGTGTAACCTGGATGCATATGAACCATCCTGAGAAGTAGATCTGTTGTTGGCAGAAGGAAAAGTTCAAACATTTTAGTTTGCTCTTTTGCAGTGAATTTTATCCAAACAAAAAAAAAGAATTGCATTTTTAAAAGGTGCGGCAGACCCTTTCCTTCCCATATTACAGTCCTTGGCAAATGCAGTCCTTGAAAGGGCAAGCCTGTCCTAATGCTAGTAAGAAAAAACAGTAATTGAAGAAAGCACAAAACCAGCATAGAGGGTCTTTTTAACTCCTGGTTAGATCAATAGGGCTATACTGTATATTACTTAGATTATGCCAATACAAGGAATGTGTTTATACAGTGTGTTGTGATTAACCTGTCTCATCTATCAACACTGCTTATCTGTTTACAAACCTTTTCACTGACAATACTTTGTCCTCAACAGAGTTTATGGTTAACATCACAAATGGCAATTATAAAAATTTCAGCGACTTTAAAAGCACAAAACACAGGGTCACAAAGGTATTCAGAAAGCACAGGCCCCAAGAAAGCACATGTTAATAAAGGGTTATTTAAAAATCCTTAGCAGAATGCTGTTACATCCAATGGAATGTTCCCATCAACAATGGCTTGGTTCTCAAGTAATACTAAACCATGGTTTAGCATTATGAGGATAGCCTGCAGCAAACCTTGGGCTTGTACATTCCTCTCCCCTCCAGTGCAGTCACAAGGAATAAATAAGGAGCTTCTGTTAAGGTTTTAGAATAACTATGTTAGCATTATGTCTATACTCTAAACTGTGGTTAATCTTAATAGTGGTTTGTGAAAAGAAGCCAATTTTATAAAGTATTGTTTGAAATTGGCTTCTTTCCACTAACCACCATCAAGATTAATCAGTTTGTCCAGGTTCCGGTAACATGACAAGCTCTCTAATGTGGAAACAAACAATTCTGAGCTTCTTACGACTGTGCCAAAGCGGAGAGCACATGAGCCTGAGGCTTGCTGCAACCTATCCCTGTAACGCTAGACTATGATTTAGCAGTGCATGCAAATGAGGCAGATTTGTTGATACCAATTGGTGAGAAAATATAAGTCAGGACAGCTCATTTACAAAAGTTAGCATTTTTGCATATCCAAAAATTAAAAACTTGGACAAAGTCAAATTAATGCCATGGCATATTGTTCTTCAGGATTTCTGTCATTCTCCAGAAATATAAATTGTGGGTTCTCAGTTCTTCTGAACTTCGCCCATGGAAAGGTCTTAGAGCCACCTTCTCTGATGCTCAATAAAAATATTAAACAGTCCTGCTTTTCCTGCAGTCTACTGTGAAACGCAAAAATACATTATACTATTATAAACCAAATATTCATGTGATACCTGTAGGCACACTGAGGACAAAAAAAAAATTCTACTTGCCTTGCTACCCAAGAGTCACAATCTGAGATACAGCCTTCTGACCCACTAACTACAGACGTGGGTTAGCATTGCTGCTGGAAGCATTCTGTTGCAGCAGCGTATTGCTAGAGTGTACCAGCCCTGTGCCCAGTAAGAATAGAACCAGCCGAAAGATATCCACACACAGACCGTTACTTGTTAAGAGTCTTTACTGACAGGATTTCTCTCACAGATACAGACCCGAATACTTTCCTAGCTCTTCTAACACCTCACCCCCCACACCTTGTAGTTTCACTTTCAAGGCTTTATAGAGGTTCTGTTTCATGCCAGCTGCAGTCTCTGACCTTGAGCTGCTGCACAGTGTTAACCCATAACACGTCTTCTCATTTCTGTCTTTCTGGAAAACCAGACACATAGACTTCTCAGCAGCCTACACATTCAACTAAGCAAGAGCTCAGTTCTGCAGAGAACATTATCTTTTGTTTCACACAAAATGGAGACACATTCCATTCATAGTAAAAGTAGCTTTCTTTTTTTTTTTAAAAAAAATGTTATTTCCAATGCAAGCCAATGCAATGTACAATCATAAACAAACTAAAAGTAACAAAAAACATAGAAAAACCATAAGTATTGTTTTGAAGTATTCCATGTATACAACAATTTTAAAAAATTCTGCCACTTTGCCAAACACACACTCTCTCTATAATTATATTTTCTAAATCTTATATAATAAGTTAATTTTGCCATCAATGCATACTCCCATATTTTATCATACCACTCTTTTATTGTGGCAATTATCACCACTCTCCATTTAGCTGCATATAGTATTCTAGCAGAGAGCCAGTGTGGCATAGTAGTTAGAGTGTTGGACTATGACCTGGGAGACCAGGGTTTGAATCCCCACATAGCCATGAAGCTCACTGGGTGACCTTGGGCCAGTCACTGCCTCTCAGCCTCAGAGGAAGGCAATGGTAAACCACCCCTGAATACCGCTTACCATGAAAACCCTATTCATAGGGTCGCCATAAGTCGGAATCGACTTGAAGGCGGTTCATCATCATCATCATCATCATCAGTATTCTAGCAGCAGCAAACATATAAAAAAACAATTCTAGATGATCCTTCCATACTGAGCTTTCTAAATAATTTAATAAAAATAATACAGGATGAAATGGAATATCCCAAAATCCTGCCTATATGAGATTTAATTTTCTTCCAATATGTCTTAGCGGCTGAGCAATACATAAAGTTTGGATTCACATCCTTCCATGATCGTGGAGAATTAAAGGGACAATGCGTCCTGTGCCAGAAAGTTCTCGGAAATCACTCTTTGCACCCATCGAAGTTGAAGCTCCATTTAGAGAAGATGCATCCACAACATCAACATAAGGATGTCGACTACTTCAAGCAAATGGAAGAGAACGTGAAGCGCCAGCACTTGGATCAAAGTGGAGCATTGTTTCAGCAAGACAAGCGTTTTATGGAAGCTTCTTATGCCATCAGCTTCCTCATTGCGCAACGGAAGAAACCTCCCACAGTCGGAGAGACTCTGATCAAGCCATGTGCTCTGAAGATGGCTCGTATTCTGCTTGGAGAAGAAGCTGAAAAAAAGTTCAACAAAATTTCTTTATCGAATAATACGGTTCAAAGAAGGATTGCTGACTTGTCTAGCGACATAAAACAGGTGATTGCTGAAATCAAAGACGCTGCATTTAAGATTGTTCTCAATTCAGTTGGATGAATCCACAGATGCTTCATCCTGTTCCCAGCTTCTTGTCTTTGTTCGGTATGTGAAGGGTGATTCCATCAAGGAAGAATTCTTATTCTGCCGTTCTCTTGAAAGAAATACCAGAGCTGTGGATGTGATGGAAATAGTATCAGAGTTCTTTGACCATGAGGGACTGAACTGGCACAATCTATGTGGAGTGTGCACCGATGGCGCCCCAGCTATGCTAGGAGCCAAAAGTGGCTTCCAAACGCTAGTTCAAGATCGATCTCCAGGAATCATTGGTGTTCACTGTCTGATTTATCGGCAAGCTCTTGCTTCAAAAACCCTTCCATCTCATCTTCAGGATGTTCTTGAACAAGTCATCAAAATTGTGAACTACATGAAAAGTAGTGCTTTGAATTCCCGACTGTTCAAGCAATTGTGCACAGAAATAGATTCAGAGCATAAGAACCTGCTCTACTACAGCAAGGTGCGTTGGTTATCAAAAGGCAATGTTGTGGCACGAGTGTTTGAACTCCGGGAAGAGTTGCAGAGTTTCCTACAGATGCAAGAAAAGCACAAAATTGAAGCTTCCTTCCATGAAAAGCTGTGGGTCTTTCACTGCGCATACCTTGTGGATATTTTTGATCAACTGAACAGACTGAATCTAAAGCTGCAAGGAAAGGGAACAACTATCATTCAGTTCATTGACACTCTCAGTGCATTTATACAGAAGCTTGAAAACTGGAAACGAAAGGCTGAGGAAGGGAACTTTGCCATGTTCGAATCTCTTTCAACAGTCACTATTAATGATGCGTTGGATCCTGGCATTGCAAAGGATGTTGTGACACACCTCAGCTGTCTCCGAGAAAAATTTCTGCAGTACTTTCCAGAAATTGGGAGAGAAGGATTGGCGCTCATGAGGAATCCTTTTCTTGTAAAATTTAGTGACGTCCAGGATGACCTGCAAGATGAACTGATTGAACTTCAAAATGATTCTGGATGCAGAGATGTCTTTGAAGCTTCCTCTGTCTATGAGTTTTGGCCAAAAATGATGGGAAGCTACCCCAACATTGCAAAGGAATGCCTGCGGAAGCTCCTGCCCTTTGCAACGACTTATCTTTGTGAATCAGGCTTCTCAACGTTGGTGCAGCTGAAGACAAAGGCTCAGAACCGCCTTGAATGTGAGGCAGATCTTAGATGTGCGCTTTCTACAACAGAACCTAGGATTGGGAAACTGGTGCAGAAAATTCAGGAGAACATCTCTCATTAAAGTAGCTTCAGCTTAAACTGGTTTGAGTTTTTTTTCATTCGGCAGATGCCTGCAATGTTTTGTTTTCATATAGAAATTGTTCAAATGAGAAACATTGTTCCATTAAATACTTTTAAATTGAACTAAGTTGTGGTTGTTATTGACATTTCTTTGGTTTAAAAAAATTGCTCAGCTATGATCCGCACTAGGCCATGACATGTCAGGCCAAAAGCCAGTTGGGCCACATAGCAAAAAAAGTTGGGAAACATTGTCTCAGCCACTTCGCACTTCCACCAAATGTGGAAGAAACGTCCTCTTTCTTTCCGGCATTTCCAATAAATAAGTGGATAGTTTTTATTTTCACTGGGGTCATATACCACCAGGACATGATTTTACAGCAATTCTCTCTTATCCCCAAGTTCAATTAAAATGTATGTCCAGTTATCCATAACTTGTCCTATACATTGGTATATTTTCCTCAATGTCCCATTTCACCATATATTCTTTTACTTGCTCATCTTCTGTATTGTACTCCAATAATAAATGATATTTTTATTTATTTTTATTATTAAATTTGTTAGTCGCCCATCTGGCTGGTTGTCCAGCCACTCTGGGTGACGTACAAGATAAAACAGTACATAAACAGTTAAAAATTTAAAAAACAGTATAGTTTTGCCAGTCTATGTTTGTTTTTATTTAATACAGCCTTCTCAAATTGTTGTTTCTCTGATTTGATTAAGTACTCTTATATAACCTTGAACTTTAGATCTAACTTGGAAGTATTCAAACCAAGGAGGGTTACTGCCTTGCATCTGTCTCTTAACTTCTACATATGTAACCATTTGCCCTTGATTTACTAAGTCTTGTAACCTAAACAATTTAAATTGTTTCCACATTCTAAAACTCAAAATATCACATCTCATTATATCCAAAATTGATTCAATAGGAGATGGTCTCAGGCTGAGAAGTTTTTTATATCAATCCCATATCTTCAATATAGTTCTGGTTTAATTTGTTCTAACACCCAATTATTTGTTTTTCACGGCCCATGGTATGCGCAAAGCTCTCCTCCAACACCACATTTCAAATGAGTTGATTTTTCTTTTATCCATTTTTTTCACTGTCCAACTTTCACATCCATACAAAGAGATTGGGAATACCATGGTCTGAATGATTCTGACTTTAGTGTTCACTAGAAGCTGAAATGATGAAACTGAGGTTATCATACTTTGGACACATAATAAGAAGACATGATTCACTAGAAAAGACAATAATGCTGGGGAAAATAGAAGGGAGTAGTAAAAGAGGAAGACCACGCAAGAGATGGATTGATTCCATAAAGGAAGCACAGACCTGAACTTACAAGATCTGAACAGGGTGGTTTATTGGAGGTAGCTGATTCAAAGGTTTGCCATAAGTCGTAATCAACTTGAAGGCATATAACAACAACAACAATCTTTAATACATTTGACAGTAAGAACAACAGGCAGAAGCCAGTATGTGCTATACCAGACTTGTTGTTCCATGGAAGTGGTAAATTTACTCACCACAAGGGATACAGTCCAAGCCTTGTAATAATGAAAACAACAGCAAACATGAGGAAGAGGAAATCGCACAATCTTTGATACTTGCAATAGTTTGCCATTTTGGCTGCCTGTAACAAAGAAGGAACATGGGTTATCTCCTTTATAAAAACAAGCTAAAAAAATCTTGCACATACTGTACTAGACAATTAATATCCAAATATACATAGAACATCAGCATGAATTCTTCATTCTCTTACCTCTTCCAGTCCGATGCTTCACACAGTGGCCTGGTTTGCATGTCACGCTAAGCCAAACTATGGATTAGCACAAACACGTAATTGTGCTGGATCTGGGAGAGGAGATCACAACTACTTTGTTCTTCCCTGGCCATTTTGCTGCTGTACTGAGCTAAGTCCTGGCTTGGAGCTTGGTGTGTCACCCAACCATGGGCTCATGTTTAGCTCTCTCCAGACTAACAAAGTATGAAGCTCACTGGGTGATCTTGGGCCAGTCACTGCCTCTCAGCTTCAGAGGAAGGCAATGGTAAACCACCTCTGAATACCGCTTACCATGAAAACCCTATTCATAGGGTCGCCATAAGTCGGGATCGACTTGAAGGCAGTCCATTTCCATTTTATGGTTTGTCCAGGACAGCTAAACAAAAAGCCAGTACGCAAACAAAAAAACAGACATTTTAGCTTACTTTTCTGTTAAAAAAAAATCAGAAAAACCCACAATTACAAATACAAACTATATTATAAGTATAATACAATATAGTTTAATATAGTATATTAGTACAATATAGTATAATATAGTTTGTATTTGTATTAAGAGTGTTACAAATACAAACTATATTAAAAGCAATAAAAAGACAAATTCTAAGGCTGCAGTTCTATACACACTTAACATGGCAGTAAATCCTGTAGAAGAATAAGAGAGATACTTCTGAGTGAACATGTCATGCACAGAATTGCATGCAGTGAAAACAGCTTAAAAAAACTTGCATGAAAAGCAATTGGGTATTCCATAGGCTTGGCACTACCACCAAAAAGGCCCTGTCTCATCTCCCTGTCTCATCTCATACAAGGGTGGGATAGAGAGCAAGGCCTCTGCAGCCAACTTAAGTGCTGGGCAGGCTCATGTGGGAACAGGCGGTTCCTGAAGTAGCCTAGAGCCCAGTTATTAAGGCCAAGAGCAGCACAATGAAGATGACATGATTAGATGAATGTGCTCCAATCTTTGTGTCCTAGACATTAGTCTGGCTGCCATATTTTGGACCAACTAGGACATGAATAACTGTGGCCAGTTCTGTCTTCACCAGTACAGGCCACAGCTGGTGAATTGGCCTATGCTGATAAAAAAACAGGCTTCATTGCTGCCTATATACCCAAGGAAAGTGTTGGGTCAAATAATGTCTCTGGACTGTGTACCTGCTTTTTCAGGGGAAGTGAACCCCTGCCTGGGAAGGTTTTTATATTCTCACAGGGATCTCCCAGAATAAAAATGGTATTTTATTTATTATTTCCATAGATAGACTACATAGTATCTGAAGATCTCAAAACGGTTTACAGTAGGTAAAAATCCATAAATATAATAAGCACAATAAAAACCATGTCAAATGGTTACATAAAAACAAAAATACATAAACAATATCCATAAACATAATATACATATACATAAAGTCACAGCATTACAAGGCAGCACAATGTAAAATCCCAACCAACACAACACACACTATTCATGCAACCGCTCATCAATCTCACTATTCCACACAACAACTACTATCATTCAGAGCCTCGTACATTATCTCTGTTAACTAACCACTCATGCCCTGGGCTGCTGCTAATAAATAAACGCATAACCACTCATACTCAAGTATTACAATCCACATACAAAGAATTACTGCCAAGCATACATACTGTATGTAAGATACACCTGTATCTCTGAAGCATTAAGAGGCTTGCAAATTATATAGACTTTTCCCAGGTATCAGCAATTACATTATATGTAGCATTACTTTATAGAAGTTAGTTAAACGCAGAGGTCCTATGAACTCCGACATCCAAGATGGTTTATCATCAAGTCTTCTGGGTAAATGATTTCCGATTAGAACTCACTGGATGGCCATGTTTGACAACTGCAGCCCAAATGAAAACAATTTACTCAAGAGTATATTGTGTTCATGGTCCTTAAGGAAGCAGGACTGCACAGCTGGTCAACTAGCACCTCTGAGATAAATGTCAATAGAGCATAAGCTTTCATGTGCTATCTTAGAACAGTCTTTGTTCTTGAAGAAATGCTTTGGACAGGCAAAGATAATGAATCAATCTCTCTTACCTCCAGCACAATGTCAACTGCATCATGAAGACACAGAGTCAGGCATCCAATTCGTGTGAAATTGATAGTATAGGAGAAGGTTAGCAAAAAGACTGTTACGATGTGATGTGTAAACATGATGCTAAAGTCCTGAGGTAAAGAGAGAAACAACATTAAGCATTTCTACACATATTTGGGTTTTCCAACATTTAGTCTTAGATGTAAAAATAAATAAATACAATATAAACATATTCTGAATTTTTAATTTATAGATAAACATATAGCAGTCTATGTAGATTAGAATGCAGTCAATATCTTAGTAGAGACATATTTTTAAGAAGCACTTAAAAGAACCAAACAACATTAAAGCAAGAATACAAAAGCTTTTATAACCAATTATGATGCCTCTGCTTCGCTCCTCTCTTGAGTATCCCCACCCCCCAGGAAGCCACCTAGCGATGAAGTGAAAAGAACGTCTCAGAGAGCATTAGCTTACCATCATCCTCATGGCCCTTTGAGAACCATTACCCAAAGCAGCCCTTTCCACCTGTTTTTACCATTAAGTATTTTTCCCACATAGATTTTCTGACAAGTCCATTGAATAACATAGATTACATGAGCAGTGTTATAAATGGAAAAATATTTTCTATGCTTGACAGAAAAACTTCCAAAATGGTTAAGAAGCGCAGAGGTGAACCCCTTAGAAACATCAGAAATAAGAACCTGGGGGCTTATTTGGTCGAGCATTTCATAGAATGTAATCATTCTCCTTCAGACTTCAGGTTTGGGGTTTTAGAAAAATTAAATACTGAAGATAACTAAATCCTGCTAAGGAAAGAGATGTTATAGATATTAGAATTAAAAACTCTGACCCCTTGTGGGCTTAATGCGTAATTAGAGTTTCATCCTCATAGATTATAAAAATTCTAGACGATCCTTCCTTTTTTACTGAGACACATATAACTTCCTAATGGTAAAAGAGAAACACATGTATTTGTATATTTTGAGATATGTGTGTGTGTGTGTGTGTCTTCAGTTTTCAATTTTTAGTTGTTACTAAAGACTTCAGCATTTTTGCTACTAGAGATCTCTACAGTTTTAATTTCATGTACATATTAACAAACAAAAATTACACATGAAACAATTGTATTTAATACTGTATTCTTTGTTGACATTTATGATTATTTATTTTCATGTAATTAAATGTGGTGTTCTTGTAGTCCCTGACAAAGGCTAAATATAGTAGAGAGTGAAACGCCCTGGGCTTGTATTTTCTCATACTATTTTGGGATTTTCTCCCCTACTCCTTTTTTCTGGCTATAAAGCCCCACACACCCTGGGATCCAGCTCCCCTCATAACTAAGGGGGTCCTCAAAGTGTTCCCACTTTCTAAAGTGAGGCAGGTAGTGACTGGAGAGGGCTCTCTCAGTTGTGGCATCCCACCTTTGGAATGCTTTCCCCAGAAAGGTTTGCCAGGTCTCAAAACTTACCACTGTTTTAGCACCAGGCCAAAACTTTTTTTTATTGACCCAGGCCATTTAGAACTATGCACTGGGTTTTAGGCTGCATTGAGCTTCTGTAATTTTAACTTTTTGCTTTTCTTGTTTCTCTCTGGTCTTTGAGGTCATTGGTTTTCATTTATGCCACAGGGTTGTTAGCTGCTCTAGAAATAAGACCACCAAAGAGCGAGGCAGAATTAAAAAGAAAAACACAGAAAACAAAACACTCCAAAATGAAATCAGAAGTTCAAATTTTGTAGTGAAAATGGATTTCCCCGATCTGTTTGCAGACAACGTACAAAGCACCAGGAAGTGGATAATTACCCCAGAAAGTGGGTAATGGTGACATCTGAAGGAGACCTTCGATGGACTAGAGGGAGGGGGGGCTATCCAGCAGCTTGCTGCAGAAGACATGAACAGCCACCAGGAAAGGTTTTGTGTTTGAGGTGATGGAACCTCTATCCACATGTGCAAAATGGCCATTGTAAGTTACCACCTGATGTTACAATCTTCAAGGCAATGAACTTTCATGTGCAGACAGGGTCTTTTATAAAACACCAGAAAATCTGGCCACAAGAACATTTTTTTTTAGAAGAGGCCAGAGTAGTAGCTCCATTTTTCTTCCAGCAGTGTCCCAATGTGCTTAAGTGTCGTGTCCAGGACTGGACTCAGGAACCAGACCAGTGGGTGAAAGCAATTCAGTCTTTATTAAAGTAATATCCAAACAGAAACTACGTCTTCTCATGAAGCAACACAATAACACGTGTCCAGCGACATGCAAGAGAGTTGACAGAACAAGGAATCCCTGCTCCCCTTGACTCTTATAAAGGGGGCTTTCTGGCACAAATTCTCTCACTCCGCCTCAAGGTGCTCTCTTCCACACCCCTCCTCTCTCTCCCTCTTGCTCTTTTTTGTTTTCTCCGGGTTCATGGTGAAGGGGGAGGCGCTGCCCCCTCCCCTTCTGAGGATTCTACCTCTGGTATTGGGGAAAGAGGGGGGTGGACACCATGCCCATCAGGCGGGCTTTTCTCTGGCTGAGGAGGGAGTGGAATTCCCCCTCCTTCCGTTTCTAACTGCTCTGACCTGGGAAGGGGGGTGAGCGTGGGAAGTTCCTGGGAAGAGTCTGTGTCTGTATCTGTGTCGGCTAGAGCTTCAAGGTCTTTACTGCTGGGCAACACTAACTCTGGGATTCCTCCCCCCTCCTCTGGTTCTTCTTCACACAACTCTGGGAAAATGATCTCCTCCCCCTCCTCATCCTCTGAAGTGCCAGGACCCCAATCCTGCATCCTGACATTAAGCATTCATTGGCAGTAGCATTGCTCTCTCCCCTGCCCTCCTACAAAGTACAAACGAGGTGTAAAGCAATCCAAATTTAATCACTTTTTATATTTTCTTAAGGAAAGCAAACATTAAAAGCTACAAAAGAGGGATTAGATAATTCCATTTATCATATCAAGTAGTTTAATGATTCAAACAGCAAGACAGCTCTCCCCCTCCATTCCCCATGATTGCATTTAAGGCTATTTATTCAAGGATGAATCTACAACCACCAAATCAATGAAGTATTTATTGTTTTCTTCACATATTGGGAAATAGCAAGATTAAAAAAATACCAAGTTCTCTCCAAAGCTTTCCACAGTAAAGGTTTTGGATCTGATCCTCCTGCTGTTGTGTGTTGCATTTTGATTTTCATTGCTAATGGCAATAATCAATCTGAATGGAAAAGCAAGTTCAGCGTTTTGTTTCCATGTTCATGCCAGTTAAATCTAGATTGCTTTTAACGCCCCTATTCTGAAAACATATGAGTACATTCCTGAAGACTGGATCCAGGTATTTTACTTTATGCACTACAATAATGCTGGGAAAAACAGAAGGGAGTAGAAAAAGAGGAAGACCAAACAAGAGATGGATTGATTCCATGGAAACCACAGTCCTGAACTTACAGGTCTGAACAGGGTGGTTCATGACAGATGCTTTTGGAGGTTGCTGATTCATAGGGTCCCCATAAGCCGTAATTGACTTGAAGGCACATAACAAACACACACACTACTTCATCATATGACAGCCAGCATGTCCTCCTATGTTCAACACCTTTCATGGCTTTCTCCGGGACAGGCATCTATCTAGAGATGGGTGAACATCTCCGTTTGTCTCAAACGAAAACAATGATTAGGTATTTCTGCCTGTGCAACTAGTGAGATGAGCTCCTTCTCACCTCCAGTTACCGCCCCACCCCTAGGCAACGTTGAAGCGTTTGTGTTTCTCCTCCTCCCCTTAGCTTAGCTTGGGGGGGGGGATATGGAGGAAAACGCTAATGGGTAGCCTGGAAAATGGCTCCTTTTTGTTTCCAGTTGGGTTTTGAAATGTTCTGGACCAGATTCTAAAGGAGTTGAAAACACTTTAAAAAAATTTAAGCCCTTCCCCTTTTCGAATATTTGCTCCATCCCTACAACTCTCACATCAACCACCTCTATAACATTAATTATTCTTAATGCATGGCAATATGTGATTCCAAAAGTCAAGCAGAATTTTATCTCTGTCTAAGTTCTACCTACCTACGGCCCTACTACCCTGAACATGCCAGATCTCGTCTGATCTCAGAAGCTAAGCAGGGTCAGACCTGGGTAGTACTTGGATGGGAGACCTCCTGGGAATACCGGATACCGTAGGCTTAGTGGAAGGCAATAGTAAACCACCTCTGAATACCTCTTACCATGAAAAGCTTATGAATATATACAAAAAAGATTCATGGGGTCGCCATAAGTCATAATCGACTTAAAGGCATATAACAACAAGCTCCACCTATTAGTTCCAACCACCAACACATCATATTTCTGCTGTTAAGCTCTTGTGCACAATTGCCTCCACATCATTCCAGGCACAGGGATGTTAGAGGATTTCATTAGGTCTGCATTTTTAAGCAAACTGACCTGATTCACAGTTCCTGGGTTAACATGTAGGTTGGAATGCTGCTATCCTTCAGATTTTCTTGCTTTTCCAGATTTTGTGATAGTTTTCAGCTCAAAAAATTACCAAAACACGTACAAAAGTGCATTTGAGGTTAAAACACATACCAAAATGTGGATTGTTGTGTGTGTGTGTGTGTGTGTGTGACTGATGCAGAAACAGGATGAAATGGATTTATGAACACATGCAAAATGGACGTGGACTAGAAATAGACTGATCCATCCATCCTTCTTCAGGTATCATTTCCCCCTGCATACTCTTGAGATTAACCCAACGATCCACTATCAGAATTCTTGGGAGCCAATTTGTTGTTGTTGGTATGTGCCTTCAAGTTGATTGCGACTTATGGTGACCCTATGAATCAGTGACCTCCAAGAGCATCTGTCATGAACCACCCTGTTCAGATCTTGTAAGTTCAGGTCTGTGGCTTCCTTTATGGAATCAATCCATCTCTTGTTTGGCCTTCCTCTTTTTCTACTCCCTTCTGTTTTTCCCAGCATTACTGTCTTTTCTAGTGAATCAGGTCTTCTCATTATGCGTCCAATAGGAGCCAACAGCTCATGCCATTTCAGGATATGATAATATGTGCCAACACACACACCACCACCACACCACTGCTGGCAACAAGGTAGCAAAATATGAGCCACAATCCAACTGCAGAATTTAAAACAAGAAATATCTATGGGATGCAACCTATTCTGCTCTAATACAGAGCATATTCTCTCTCACATCTAACCTGCCCCAGAATCAACTGCGCATGTTTTGCTCTTGCAAGGGGCAGTTTTACAACTTGTAAAACCTACACATGAATGAAGACTTTCCCAAGTTGTTGCACAAGATTTTGAAACCACAACAGCAGCCACCTTCCAGTGGACTATACAGTATAATAAGCAGTTATAATAAATGGAAAGGGTCTATAAGAGGACTGGAGAAAAATTGTCCTCCAGATGTTGGACTTGCAACTTCCAGCAGCAGCAGCAGCTAGCATTGCCAATGGTCAGAGATAATGGGAGTTGTTCAGCAACATCTGGAGGGCCACAGATTCCTCACCCCTAGCCTAGAAACTGCCAAGGCCTTTACTGAAAATACATGGCTGTATTTTACATGAATCTAACTTCTTCCTTCTAAATAAATTAAATAAACCAATAAATCATATTACTGAGGTGGCCATTTTCTAAAATCCTTTAAATATTGACCTCAAAATATGATCACTCTAAAAATACCATCTGTCATCCAACCAAAACTCAGAAAACATATACATAAATTTGACTGAAGTTAAAGTAATGATATTCTGGAGACAGCCATAAGCTTCTTAGTAGTCTATTCTCTTCACTTAACTGTTTCTGTTTTCCATAAATACAGTGTAGGAATATGTAAAAAAACAAACTATCCACACACTCACTCACTGACTGACTCTTCAGCATACATTAAAATACAAAGTGTGCCACTGTGAACTGGTAAAAAAAAGTTCATCCACTCAGTCCCATTATTTTCACAGAATGCTGAGCTGATAATACGAGTTGACTGCAGATATTGCTCATTAATCTTCAGTCAGTCAGAGATAATCTAGTGGGATTTATACATCACCAATAACTGAAAGAGGCTTTTGACAATCAACAGTCAGTTCTATTGGAAAGTATTTTCCTGTCAGGAATTTGCTATTAGGACAAACAGCAGGTGAACACATCTCTCTGGTTCATTTTACATTCTAGGATTACACCATTACTGGACATGATTCAATTTGTCTTCCCCTCTCAGCTAGTGCATGATGCAGACGCATGAGTGGACCCATCTCCATTGGATCCAATAGACAGGAATGTTGAAGTTGATTGACAAGTGCTTGGGGCCCAGGGAGGGGGCTCAACCCTCAATTCCTCAGTTTGTTTTCCTGACTGAGACTGATAGGGTTGGCAGATTGATCTGGGAGCTTTTTTTTTGCTAGAGAGCAGGGTAACCATGCTTTAAATAAATACATTTAAGAGCTGCCTTTGTAATGGAACCATCAGCAGCAACCAGCATGGCCCATGGTGAAGAATAATGGGAATATCTGGAGGGCATCAGGATCCCCATCCATGGCCTAGGAGCCAAGGCCTTTCAGTCTATGTCCTTCTCTTTTCTTACTTTTAAGTAGTATGCCAGTGTGACAAATGGAGGGCAAACACATGTGCACACCACTCCTCCCCAAGAGAGAAAATTCCCTCTCCCTACCAAACTGGCAAAAAGGCAACGTAACAGGAATATAGATCTTCCACAATTTAAAACCTAGGAGGACACTTCCAACACCTGAGCCTTCCATGGATAAGGCACACTAAAACATGACATTGCAGGAATCAAACTTGTTCTCCATCTTCTCTTATGAAGCAGCAGTCTTTGTTTCAGACATACACAAGTGCATGCTGGCAATCACATTTAGATGACTGATACAGCAATGTTCACTTGCATATCTTTGATTTGATTATTTTTATTTATTTATTTAAGGTATTTCTATACCTCTTAATATTTTCGCAGTGGTGTACATAAAATGCTTTTAAAAAAATTCACAAAAATTGTTTGGAATTTGTCAACATGTCCCTACGTTTCTGACATTTACATTCTTTAAAAGAGTCCAGCCTATAACAGTGGTAATACCTTATGACAGCCTACCCCAACCAGGTGCCTTCGCAGACATTGTAGGACTCTGATTCAGGCCTCAGTAACCTCACTACTGGACTACTACAATGTGCTGTATGTGGGGCTTCCCTTAGGACTGATCCAGAAGCTGCAGCTGGTGCAGAACACTGGGTTGAGGCCAGGATGTTGAGTGGAGTATTTGGACACACATAAACTAAACTGGTGCTGAAGGAACTGCACTGGCTGACGATTAGCTACCAGGCCATGTTCAAGGTCTTGTTGCTATTATATAATGCCCTGAAGAATTCAGGATTAGGTTACCTGAAAGGCCAGCTTGCCCCTGTACAGACCTCTAAGATCACTTAGATGATCTGGGGAAGCAACACCCTACACCACACCCTATAGAATAACAAGCACTTTGTCCTTGCCTCTGCACTCTGGAATGCCCTTCCCTCTGACAGACGTGAAGCATCATCCAACAGTTGTTTCAGATGTTTTGTAAAGACATATTTTGCACAAATGTTCCCTGACCCATAAGACTGGATCTTGTTATTACTAAATTTTTGTTTTCATGATACTGCATTTCAGTATATGTATTTTCGTGTATGCTTAGAAATTTTAAACATTAAACAGTTTCACAATGCTTTGGAATAAACAAGCAAGCAAACACCTGTCAGCCAGCATGGCCAATTGTAAGGGATGACAGGGGGTTGTAGCCCAACCACATCTGGAGGGTACCAGGCTGGAGAATAATGCCTCACAATTGCAGAAGAATAGGCATTTTTATGACCCTTTTATTAACTCAATTATGAATGTAGTTAATTCAAATAACTAGGAGTGGCTTCTGACCAGTAAACACTTTGACTGGTCAAAGCATTTAAGACAATTTATTAGACCACTGTGTGTGTTCGTGCCCACACACACACACTTAAGGTGATTACAAAAACTACAGTTTACTAGCAGACTCCAAGCCCCTCCTAAAGCCTCAGAGACCATCTTATCAGAACACAAGGGAATCCCTCCCACTTTACAGTAAAATACAATGGACCCTGTTGTAACACTGGGGCATTTGTGACTTATGTAAAGATAACTGGGTACTTTTGCTTTGTGCTTCTTTATAAATCCTGTTCTGAGATACAAGTGGGCCCCTGCAATATTTTTGTTTAGGGTTCCAGCTGCTCCACTGCATTTCCCCACACACCAGTTTCCTGGGCGTTTCCCGCCTCCCAAGTCCATCAGCATTTCATGCCCATTGAACATGGATTCACTGGGCTGTTCTGGTTTTGAAAGATGTGTGTTTGTGTATGGACACAGCAGTTGCGTTAGATTCTCTATTTGCTTCATTGACTTCGACGGACAGCTCTCACTTCTGTCCCTGGGACATTTAATAATACTTTCTCTGTGTGAACCAGGTAGTGATCTATGTAGTGTAGACAATGAGATGGATTGTTCTATTTTTTGAAACATAGATAATCTCTTCCTCCATCCTCATTTTCCAAGATACTACATTCAATTTGTCCTCCCATGTGGTTTTCAGTTTTCATCCTCTCAGTCAGTCAGCATTCCATGGGCACTGAATATGCTCAATTCCTCCCTTACGCTTCTCCCCCTTAATTTTTTTTTTTGTACTTCTGCAAATCTCAGAGTTATTTTGAGTCTGTTGATACTCCCATGTCTGTGTGTGGGAGAGGGATAGAGGGTATGTGAGCCATTTTTGCTAGATAAGTGCAGCCACTCAAAGACTCGAGGTCAGTATTAGTATAGAGATCTGCAGCTGCAGCATATGGATAAGTAGGAGAAGCTATGGCCTATTTATTAGTGGTTTAGGATGTGCTTTGTCACACCAAGAATGAATGCTTCCTGGAAGAGCTTTATCTAAGCTGCATGAAAATATGAGCCAATATTGCCACAGAGTATGGGAGACATTCAAACTAATTTCAGGCTGGTCTAGACATGCCAGCACATCTTGCTGCCTGAAAATGCAGTTGCCATTCGCGGCTGTCATCATAGCAATTCATTTCTACAGGACTTCGCAGCCAGAAATAGGTTGCTGCTAATTCAGTATACAAATGTTCACCAAAGCACGCTTACACAGCCCTATTAAAGGAGTGCTGTTCCTTAAACACAGAGATTGCTCTTACCTTTCTTTTGATGTCAATGAACTGTGAAAACATTAAGGACCAATAGTAAGACAGCTCAACTATGTAGTAGTAATGAATTTCAGGCATCAGTGGCTAAAGAGAAGGGGATATAAAATAAAGAGATTAAAACATAGAAGCTAAATACCTTCGGGAACACTTCAGAGCCTTACCTGAACCGCAGCCTCAGACTACCTATGGAATATTCCCTATGTGATAAGATTTCTAGCGAGTTCTTTCCCACATTTGGAGATGTGTGAAGAAAAAAGTACTTCTTTACCAATATCTTTCTTTTTCTTCCTCTGTACCGAACACTGACAGTGGCTCACATCCCTTCTTGCATTGGCATGGCTTTCGCAAATTAAACCTTAGCTAAAATAAACTATTGTGTAATGTGAATGAGCAGTGTGCTAGTATGCATTATTTCAATCAAGAACGCGTCACTCCTCCTGGATTCATAGTGTATTTTTCTGCAAACAAAGCTTAAGTCCTCGTTTAGACGACACAACAAGCCAAACCACAGCTTGCATCCCACCAGTGGAGGAATGGGGGAGAAGAGAAGCATTCTCGATTTCAGCCCCCTGCAGTAACACACTACTCGTTCGTATTAAGCCAGCTTATTTTAACTATACGTTAGTGTGACACAAGACACAAGATAGTGTCAGCATATCATGGATCTGATACAGGACAAATCATTTCGAACACCTGGAAGAGTTGCAATTTTGCCTCATTCTGAAAATTAGGACCTCCTCTAAGCACTCAGATGTCTTGCACACAGACCCTGTTGGCCTGGAGACTGACTGTATGTAAGAAGCAGTGGCAACAAGCGGAGAAGCAAAAAGGGAGGTTTTTCTCCTCCTCCCTCCCTCCCATCATCCATAGCACAAGGGACTATGATATCTGTGGCTCTTTCAAAGGTTCCTGCAATGACAACCTCAATGTTTTATACTTATTTTCATGCAACACAATAGCTCCCTCACCCCCTGCTTACCTGATATGGATATCCAATCCAGCAGTGCCTGGTGTTCCACAACCAGGGACTCTTTAAAAGGAAAAAAAAACAAGGGAAGCAAGGAAATTTAAATGTTGGGAAATGCAGCAGGATCTTCTATGCACATGAATCGCAGGCATTCAGGTTCTTACTAATCAAGACCAATCCTAAAAAGGTGTCTACATGCCCCCCACTTGGTTCTTTCCATCCTCCATCCAGACAGGTAAAGGCTTCACCACAATCCAAGGACACCCAGGCAAAAGCACTTGCGTAGGGCGAGAAGCATGGTCGCTGAGGGGTGTGGCTTGGGGAAGAGGAGGATGGACCTGGAAAGAGTCCTGAGGGCTGGCTAGAGAGACTTGGAGGGCCGCACTTGTCTCCCAGGCCTGAGGTTCCCCACCCGAGATTTAGTCTTAGTCTTAACATTTTGTTTCCAAAATGGTTTCCGAAAGCCTCCAAACAGGGCAGGAAGGCAATTGTTCTTTTTGTTCTCAGTAACTGGAAACCTTGGGTTTCTATCATGAAAAGAAAGGCAGGGTATAAATGTAATAAATAAACAAACAAACAAACAAATAAATCTAAAGCAGGGTGCCTCCATACAAAGAAAGGTTTCATTTATCCATCATGACTAATAGCTGTCTGCAGCCCTATCCTTTTTTAAAAAGTTAATTAAGTGTTCTAGAAGAGTTACCTATTCCCAACCATTTTCTTGTTTGGTTCTGTTAAAGAGAAGTACATGCCTTAGCAGCCTTTCCCAGCCTTGGATTCCCAGATCCTGTTTGACTACAACTCCACTATCCTAAGCCAGGATGGCCAGTGGACAGGGAGGATGGAAGCTGTAGTACAGCAATGTCTGGGGACTCAAGGTTGGCAAGGCTTCACGGTAATATTTCTTAGGAACTGTGTATCTGCTAAACAAGTAGGTAGTACAGTTCTCCCAGTGACCACAAAATCCTCCACTGTCCATATCTTACCCATACTATTATTTCCTTAGTATAGGTTATTTTTTTAATGAGGAAATTCTCAAGAAATTAATAGTCCATGTATACAGTTATCCTGCAATATTCACTGACAAACTTACACCAAAGAAAATCAATAGATACAGGTAACAAACGGGGGGGGGGGGGGGAGAACGTTGTGGAATTCTGTTCCAACTGGAACCCTACTTGCTCCATCTGTTTGGGTCTTCAGACATACATTAACAATTTATATACTGTAATCTTTCCAAACTTTAATTGGGCTGCAGCTGCAGTGATGCTGTAGTATATTGTCACTCTATTGCTTTTATTGGACGGTTCTGTTTTAAATGTTTTAATACTATCGCTGGCTGTTTTGGATTATTGATCGTACTGTAATTCCCAGAGTGGTTTAATGACCAGTCTGTCTTCCCAGGGAACTGGAGCTCTGTGAGGGGAATAGGGGTCTCCTAACACCTCTCAGCACCCTTCACAATCTACTGTTCTCAAAATTCTTTACGGGAAAACTATGACTGTTTAAAGTGGCATAATGCTGTTTTGAATGTATAGTGCAGGTGGGACCTGGCAACATACTCCAGCCCAGAGCTTGGAAGATTACTTTGAAAAAGTAATAAATTACAGTTACAATTACATGGCCTCAAAAGGTAGTAATTACTGTTACAATTACAATTGTTCTAAAAGTAACTGATTGCTTTTTCTCAAAAGTAATCACTACAATTACATTTCAGTTACTCTAAAAGAAAGCCTACAAGGTGCTGGCCTTGGCTGCTGCACATCTAAGTGGCCTAAAACAACATTAAAAATAAACACACGAATACAGAGGTAGTAGAATAATTCTTTTTATCCATAAGATAGCAATGGTGGTCACTCTGCTGGTAAGGGAAGTGGGGAGGGAGGCAGAGGCCACTACTCAGATCTTTGCACGTCAAACCAAGTGCATCCCCCCCACTCAGCCAGCCAGCATAATCTCTCTCACTTAACCACCTCCCAGACCCTGCCCTGCCACCAACTAAGGGACACTCACCCAGGCAAATGTTTTCCCCTGAGATGCAAAAACGTTAAAATATTGCAAATGTAACACAGTAGCCAGAGAGGCTTCTCTCTCTCTCTCTCTCTCTCTCTCTCTCTCTCTCTCTCACACACACACACACACACACACACACACACACACGTCATCTTTCACCTCCACAGTTCTTTACCTCCATTCTGCTGCTGCCTCCTTCTCTTCCTTTATCCATGTTCCTGCCCTCTGGCTCCTTTTCCCCTCCACTCCATTCTTCACCACCACCATCCATTTTTTTTAACAATTGTTTTCTCCACTCCACCCCGTCTCACTCTCCACCTCCTCCCTCATCGCCTCCTACCCACCCACAGAACATGAGGGAAAAGATCTGCCACGCAGGGCCTTCTCTCAGTCCCACCAACTAAAGTGGCTAGGTTGGTGAGGACTCGAGAGAGAGCTTTTTCTGTGGCGGCCCCCTCGATTTGGAACTCCCTCCCAATAGATCTTCGTCATGCCCCTTCCCTGGATATATTTCGCCGGGGCCTGAAGACTTGGCTTTTTAATCAGGCCTTCGCAACCTTTGAGACCTCTAAGGTGAATCAGCCTTGAACTAAAATGTTGATAAATCTATCATATTGTAAACTTTGTATTGTACTGTACTGACTATATTTATTATTGTATTTTATTGTGTTTTATTGTTCACTGCCTAGAGTGGCCATCGGCCAGATAGGTGGCTTATAAATTAAAGTTTATTAGTTTATTTATTATTAAAGCGACGCTGCACAGAAGCCCAGTTTGAGGAACATGATTTTCATCCACAAATCAGAGGAGCAGAAGACTTCCCCTGCTCCCCCCCCAAGTAATGCCCAAAAGTAATGCTGGAAAGATTACAGTTACTCCACAAAAGTAGTAAAATTACTCCTAGTTCTATTACAATCAAAATATAAAGGAATTACCCACTCGTTCCTCAAAAAAGTAATGAATTACAAGTAATTTGTTACTTGTAACGAATGACTTCCAAGCTCTGCTCCAGCCTAACTAAAGAATGGAACACAAGTTGGGGCCATGAGAGATTAGGGCTGGCTCAATTCTCAGCATATTCTATTGTGTTCAGTGGGGCAAGGAAAATAGGTGCATTCAGAGACAATGACAAGGAGGGGAGAAAACCTGTCCCCATCCCAAATACTAATCACCACTGGCAGAGATCATGTTAGCTCCCCACAACACACCCCAATTAAAGAAAGTGTTCTGCAATGCAGGACATACAGAATCTCTCTGCAAGGATTTTGGCAATGCACCGGTTCTCTGACCATACCCATCAGTCAAAATTACAGACATTTCACTAGGAAGCTTTACAATGTACAGAATAATGCTATGCCAAAATTTTCTCCTGTGTTTTCCTCCCTCACCATTCTCCATTAATTAATGAGAAAAGAAAGTGCATCTGAAAATTATCAAAGGGAAGACAAAACGTTGATGAAATTCTCATGACTGAAATGCAGGTTTTTGACCCATTTATTTACCTGTTGTGGGAGGTCGCCCAGGGGTATTTGAGAGTGTCCTCTCTTTCATTTTACAAATTATCTCATTTGGTGATTTGCACTCTGCAGCCTTCCCAGGTGCCTGCATTTCAATTAAAGCCCAAGGGAAGATGAGGTAACTCCTCCCATGGGTCTTTTTCAGATCAGGGAGTGTGGGCAGCCTGGGAGGGTGCAGAGTTCTGCATAAATGTTTACTGGAAAGAAAAACACACATAGCACCCTTGCGTGAAGTAAGGTCAAAACCCGGCACCAACTGAAATTCTAATGAAATTCTCAAGTGCTCTAAGTGCACGGCATAAAAACTGAAGCCTCTTTCACAAAGGAAGAAAACTTTTGAGAAACTGGAGTGCATGCATACTGTATGCACACTATACCAACACATGCAAAGGGAAATAAAATCTAATTTTCCTTAAGTTACATGCACTCCACATATAACCCCTTGGAAGCAATTGGAAATTGGAAGCAATTGCTTTATATGACACCACCAATACAAAACTGAGCAAATGTTAACTGTTTCCAGCACACCTTAGTCTTATTTGAACCACCTTAATCTTATTTAAACTGCATGTTCAGCTACCATCCAGTACTTTGTCACTCAGTTTATGCTATTAGGTGCTAAATCTTTCAATTAGCTTCACTCTTCTGCCCAGATACTGTCAAGCTAATGTAGACTGCAAGTACTACTGTGTTTTGTACAGAACCTAGTACAGTGTGTTAGCACCAAGTAAATGCTCCACAGGATTGCTGCATGGACAAGATACTGGGAGTTGGGGGGGTGAGAAACAGCAGATGCCCGAAGCTACATAAAAGGTTGCAAAAAAACACAACAGCTTACAGCTTAGTAGTAACTGATGAAGAATGCTAGTATGTTGTGGTGACAGCATCCCATTAGCTTGAAGGAACAAACACAAACTTTTGATCTTACGCTTGCTCTTGCATCTATGCATTTTTCCATTTTGTTTTAAACACACACCCATGTAACAACTATTGGAGAGAGGACACAGAATGGTTGTTTTGCATACATATACCCCAGTGTGGTACAGTGGTTGGATTAGGATGTGGGAGACAAGGGCTCAAATCCCTTGCTCAGCCATGAATCTCACTGGGGTGACCCTTGGCCACTCACCGCCTCTCAGCCTAGCCTACCTCACAGGGTTGTTGTGAGGATGAAATGGGGGAGAACCATGTACACCAGCTTGAGCCCCTTGGAGAAAAAGTGGGATAGAAGTGTAATAAATAATAAAGAAAGCCCTCCAGCGGTACACAGAAAGACATGCTTGAGTCACTGAATGGATGAAGATGGCCACACTGCTGCTAGTACTCTATGGGGTCGTGTGAGATGCAGCCCAAGGAACAAAACAAATTCAACACCTCTCAGTGCATGGCAACTGGAGTTAGTGGTAGCTTTTCATTTCACTTCACAAAAGAATTTAGATAAGCTTTTTGCTAGATTACTTCCATATACTTTGAAACTGATCATTCATGATAACCCCCTACAATTAGTAGCGTCTTGAAAACAATAATCTGCTTCTAATCAGGCTACAGATGAGAGAAGCATTCTCCAATTTTCTGCTTCCTAAATGACAATCACTGCATTAGCAAACAAAAACAAGAGATGTACATCTATTGCTTGAGAATACTGAGACACATCCTTAACCAAACTTGCAACAATGATTTTTAAGAATTGTTTGAACCTCTACGTCCCTATCTGAGTAAGGAGCACCTTACATCAGTGGTTCATGCTCTGGTAACCTCACGTTTGGACTACTGCAACGCGCTCTACGTAGGGCTACCTCTGAAGACAGTTCGGAAGCTACAGCTAGTGCAAAATACGGCGGCCAGACTGCTAACAAGAACTAAGCGGTCTGAGCATATAACACCTGTTCTGGCTCGCCTGCACTGGCTTCCAATATGCTACCGGGCCAGATTCAAAGTGCTGGTATTAACCTATAAAGCCTTATACGGCGCGGGACCATGATACCTGCAGGAACGCCTCTCCCGTTATGAACCGGCTCGTACACTACGGTCTACTACGAAGGCCCTCCTCCGGGTCCCGACCCATAGGGAGGCCCGGAGGGTAGTAACAAGATCTAGGGCCTTCTCAGTGGTGGCCCCCGAATTGTGGAACAGTCTCCCCGAGGAGGTACGCCTGGCGCCGACACTATTATCTTTTCGGTGCCAGGTTAAAACCTTTCTCTTCTCTGAGGCATTTTAATCTTAGTTATTTATGTAAATGTTGTAATTGGTATTTTAGATGATGTACTTTTATATTTGTTATATTGATCTTGTAATTTTATTATTGTATATGTTTCTATGTTTGCCGCCCAGAGAGCTGTTTGCTAGTCGGGCGGGATATAAGCTGAATAAAATAAAATAATAAAATAATAATCAAATGTCACTAACTAGGAACTCTTCCACAGAAGCCCAAGAATAGATTCCTCTGGATATTGCTTAGATTAAGGCAGGGATGGGGAACCCTGACCATTAGCCATGATAACGGGGACTGACAGGCCACAGGTTCCCCAACCCTGAAGTGCAGGCTCATCCACATGCTTGGTCACCTCATGATGACTACCATCCCTGGTAGAGATTCTCATGTGTAAATAAGTTATTGCAGATTAAACAGCACAACCCCAAAACCTTTGCCATCTAACCTATATTGTTTTCCAGCAAGTCCCATCATACATTCAGCTGCCAAATGTCAACGGAAGGGCAAACAAGTGTTACACACAGGTGTGCACAAATTCACCCTAACAGCAGTTTGGTGGAAATGCTGCTGTTGCTATGCAGCAGACACCGGAATCACCTTGTAACAAATAAATCTTTATCAAGCAGTTAATCAACTGTAGCTTTCAATAAACCTAAGAAAACTTCAGAATCTGCTTGGAATGAAACCTGAGGCAGATGTGCAGGAAACACCACAGGTAAACTGTCAAAAGAGTGTACATCCAATAGCATTAAAAATGAAGTGGGAAGGAACATAAGGCAGGAGGCAGGAAAAAAAAAAGGCAGAGGTAAAGGCAAGGCTTTAAAAAAAAGGATAGAAAGATGGGGAAAAAGTGTGTAGAAGGAGGAGAGCTGAAGGAAACAAGAGGCACCTAAAATGAGCAAGTAAAAGAGCAAACTCGTTAGACTATGCACAAAGCACATGAGATTGGAATCAAAAAAACAAGGCATGCTCAGCAAAAGAAAACTAAATCTATAGTGAGTGTTACCAGCTTTTGAGAAAAAAAGAACCCTCAGAGGAAGAGAACTGAACAGATTTGTAACGGAGAGAAATCTGCAAAGCCATAACCTTTTCTCCCAAGACATACTGCAACTGCACATGAAAGCAAATAACTAATGTTATCATGCACGGATAGAAAAAAATCTGAGCACCTCACCATTTGATGCTGTCATTTAGGACTTCAAAATGTTTACAGTTCTGTGAGAACTGTGGTGCCCAGGAATGAGGATTCCCCTCCCCCGGTTATGACCAGGGCTGCGGTAAGGTGAAAGAGCAGGACTAAAATAGACTTTTGGCATTTGTATATCAGTGCAGGTATACAAAACCATTTCCCCCCACCAACCAAAACAAAATTCAACCCAGTCTCCAAGTGGCAAAAAGTGATATAGCCTGTCAAAACGAGGACACAGCTTAGGGGTCTTTTCAAGGGATGGAATACCCCATCCAAGGGAACCCTATCCTGAAAGTCATGTCTGCCTTGAGACGAACGTTATGCTTGTACCCTTAACTGATGAAAGCAGGACCAGTGCTGTTGCCCTGAGTACACAAAACACTTCATCTTAATGCCACAGCACCTAGATCTTGGCTGGACAGGTTTCTCCAGTGCTCCCCACAGACCACTAACTTAGAAAAATGCAAGAGAAGCCTTCTGGATCAGATCAGACATCCATCTCGATGCAGCATCCTGTTTCCCAAAGTAGGTAATCAGATGCCTTTATGAAGTTCAAAGAGGATGGAGGCAACACTCCTCTCCTAGCTGTTCCCCACCAGCATACTGTCTCCAACCTGAGATGTTCTCTCTCAGGGGTAGACAACATGTTGCCCTCTAGATGTTGTTTGACTCCCTATGAACCCCAGCTAGCATGGCCAATTAGAGTCCAACAACATCTGAGGGCACCATATTGGCTATCCCTGTTCTATCTTGCATAATGGCTAATAGTCATTGATAAAGCACCCACCTATCCTCCATGAATTTGGCTCATCTCCTTTTAAATCCATCTAAGCCAGTGGCTATCACCACATCTCATGGCAGCAAAACCCATAAATGGTGCAGTGAGCGAAGTAGGATTTCTTTTCATCTATCCTACTATCAAATTTCATTGAAGTATTGCTTTACATAGGAACATTAAAAAGAGCCCTGCTAAGTGAGACCAAAGGCCTATTTGGTCCAATAACTAGCCATTGATAGCTGTGTCCTCTGTAAACGTATCTAATCCCAGGGCCCCCAACATGGCACTGTCCTGAGCCCGTGACATAAAACTGACACAGGTCAGTCCCAGAACTCAATTCCCAAACCCAGGACAATTGATCCTGGCAATGCACAGCCTACTCCTGCTATGAATGCACACAGGTAAATAAGAAGTAGCTTTATTAAATAAAACATAAGTGCACAAAAATAGCAGCAAAATTATTCCTTAAAACCCACACCCTGAAGGGCCAGGTAAAACACAGAGAGCTACAGTCACAAACAAAATAACAAAACTAATTAATCTAGTCTATACTTACAAGAAGTATCAGTTGTATCGTTTCATGGATTCACATCTCCCCAGAGATGCATAGTCTGGTTAGTAGATGGAAAACAGAACCCACACAAGTAACCACGTATGGACAAGAAACCACGTATGGACAAGATGGAACCCAGGGGAACAAAGGCTAAAGTCTGAATCTTATACTTATGGAGAAATCCTTAGCCACAGTCAAGAATTAATTAGTCGATCAGGGGGCTTTCTCATGATGTAATCCTCTCTCAAGTTTTCGCACCTAACTGGCATGTACTCCCCAAAGCTTCCCAGGACTGTGACCTTGATGGTACCAGTCTCTGCTGATAAGCAGGTGTTCATGATCAGGCTAATTAACTAGCTTCAGCTGTGAAAAAAATGCAAGTTATTGCTCTCACAGAAGCCCCATTTCAGACAAGATGAAATCCCCATAATTCTTTGCTACAGAGCCATTTTAGATTCAAACTTTCTTGACAGGCACCTGTGGGCAGCATGACACCCTTGATGCCCACCAAGGCCCCCTGCTTCTCACTTTTTTTTTTAAACCGAGGATGTTTGCTGTTTCCCTTCGTTTTCTAAAACACGTGGTTGGCACTGGGCTGGCTGGAAAGTGAATTCCAGTCATCCAGCAGTCAGTCCATTTCTTCCCTTCCTTTTTCTCAGGGCTCCACATAGGGCTTCTTTACCTTCTTTTCTGTTTGATGTGTATTTTGCCTTGGTTTGTTTGGGAATGCTCTGCCGGCTTTTTCTTTTGCTTGGTTCAGGGGTGTTTTGCCTGTGTTTGATATTTTTTTAGGTAGGGAGGATTGAGGGAGCATTTAGCATGTCTTATACGCCTCCTTGTTTTGTCTGTGCATGTAGGTGTTTTGCCTAGTTTTGGAGGGGGTTCTGAGTATCGCCAGTTTTTCTTCTGTGAAATGTGGTGCCCATGACAGTTTCTTAGATTTCCAAACGTTACCCCAGTCCCAAGAAGGTTGGGGACCACTGGTCTAATCCCTCTTTAAAGCCATCCAAGACAGCAGCCAACTTCCTTTCACACCGTGCATACTTTAATATAATAAAGGAAGCAAATAGGAGTCCCTTAAGTGATACTAAAAGCTAGATATGTTGCACTCTTTCAGGTCAGATCCAGTCAATTTATGCTAGGCTAGTCCCCCCACCCCTTTTTGGAATGTTGCCTTAATCACAAAAGCTTAATGCAACTTTAGTGTCAGTGCCATTTTGGTACTATGCCCAATTACTGCAGCATCTATGACCAATGATAGATGACAAATAGTCATCTGCAAAGCAGAAGTTTTATTTTCCCTTATAAAAATGTCTGCAGAAGTCTAGTGCACCTCTGTGCCTTCTTGATTAAAGATTGTTTTTTAAGGCAACCCTCCTCAGTAGTCTCCTAGGACTGAGTGAATGGTGAAACATTTTTAAATGTATTATGAAAGACATAATGGGGAAAGTCTGTATGCTACCCAGATGCCGGGGGCATTTTGCATCCATTGTCTTCTCTCATTAGCTTTAGGAAGAGAGGCTAATTGAGCTCAAGCTTCTTGAAGCCCCAAAACAATAGTATGTACTTATATGGCTCAAAGTACTGCTTTTATTTAGTATGCAAAAGAAAAGTCGGGTTTAATTCTGCCTTGAGTGGGGTGGGAAATGGCAATTTAGTATGCAAGGGCATACTACACACCCCAATTCAGTTAAATTTGTTCTCTAGCTGCCCTGAGAGGCTCACAGGTACTAGAAGGGCAGGATAGACATTTTTACGTAGACAAAGGAATAGTATTACATGTTTGACACTTCATCCCAATCTACAGGATCTATTCAGGCGCAGGAGCTCCTACACATTCAAAGGCTTGCACATTCACTTTGATATGAATGGCAGCTCAGCATGTGCATTCTATTCCATTGTATTTTCCCCACCACTGTCCTTTCAGCAGATGTATACATTTTAGTATAACCTCACAACATGGTTCAGCTGTACAACGCTAGACTAAATGCTTGAAAAGAGGCATATAACTAGTTCCAGATGGAGTTTCACCACTCCAGAAGGACCAAGTTTGCAGTCTGTGGGTTCTTCTGGAATTGGCAATGTCTGTGTAAGCAAGTGGTGACTAGGAGTGCCTTTTACCAACTTAGGCAGTTATACCAGCTGCACTCCTACCTACAGGAAATGACCATAGCCATTTTATGCAATTTGCTCCTCACTGTGAACTTAGAACCATGAGTATACAGAACACCTCAGCTGATTTCCAGCAAATTCCATTAAGGTGATTAAAGTCTTGGGCTAGGAATTTTGTCATTTTAAAGCAAGATCAAATCAGAATACCAATTTCAATGTTTCATGAAGATGTTTCCTAGAGTCTCATGTTTCTACTATCCAAAATCCAGATATTAAAAAAAGCGTATCCATGTAGTATTTTTGCAATGTTTTTTTTAAAAATAAATAAATATATAATTGGTACATCATATTTTTAGTGACTTAGGTCAGGTACTTATTGTTATATTATACTGGCATAAGGTTACCTGTATAGTAAAGCCACTAGATAGGCCAAACTACATTACATTAGAATTCTGAATTTTCTAAACATTAATAAAATCCATAATGATGGATTCAGATTATTATCCTCTTCCTTCTCTGTTGCAGGAACAGGCAGGTCAGTGCTATATTAACGGTTTAATAAGATATATATACTTTTAAATTCTAAACCTTTTTAATTCCAATAACCAGTGTTGGAAGCCTTATTTTTAAGCTACAGAGTGCAACCTTGTACATGTTTGACCAAAAGGAAAACTAGGAGAGTCATTATTCAAGCTCATCAGAACATCAACTTTGGCAAACCTGTCATGTTCCACTTGCAAATTCATGATAATTCATTTTAAAATAGCCAACCAGGTGCAAAAGCCAACCCTATGCATATGTAGTCATTGATCATTTTTCCTATTTTTCCTTGCTGAAACCTCAGGATATGACAATTGCTCCAATATCTCTCTGACTCTTCCATCAATCTTTTCACCTCCAGCTTCACAGCCTATCATTACGAACAAAGGCATATAGGGAAAGCAAAGGGTCAATTTGCAGCTAGATGCCCACTCCCCCCCACGCGCCCATAGTGCTGTCCTGAGTTGTTGGGTTCTCCCAATCTGCAGAGGAAAAGGACTGGGTCTGAAAAACCAAGAGAGTTGAGGTGCGTGGAAGCTAAGCTGTAAACAAGCATAATATGCAAAACTGTAAAACATATTTACTGCTTATATGGCATGGAGGTTAACCCTGGGTATCTTAACCTACAGTTTTCCCCATGCTTTTTGGTACATTAGTGAATTTGTAGGCTTATTCATTCTTCTTTTAAACCAAAGGGTTTTTAGTTTTTTGCATTTGAAGATTTCTACCATACGCTCTTACATAGTGTCTTGTTGCCTGAAATACTTTCTATCAGCAAGCTTACATAAGGTTGGCACATTCCTCTTATTCTAGTCATAAAAGTAAATATGCATTCCGCCTGCGCATTGAAACAAATATTCTGATTACAAGAACTTCAAGCTGCTTCCTTTCCTCACCAATTGGGAAACAGCTGCATCTCCTTGACATGCTAATACTGAAGTGCTGCAGATGCCACATTGCCATGGCAGCACACAAGGGCATCCTTCTGGAGCGCACAACTCCCATAACGCAGCATTCCAAAGCTTACCCTTGCTGGGCGCGACAGT
The DNA here is from genome assembly GCF_030035675.1 of Rhineura floridana. NCBI lineage: Eukaryota > Metazoa > Chordata > Lepidosauria > Squamata > Rhineuridae > Rhineura > Rhineura floridana. The sequence continues at coordinate 46,632,995 of NC_084481.1, forward strand.
TTAGGAACATGTAATCCACGTATATTTTGGATTAAGAATTTAAATTCTACTTGTTTAAAGTGCTTATATGCTGCCTTCTAAGAAAAAGCCTTCCCAAGGCAGCTTACAAAAGGTTATTAAAAGAAAAAAAACACCAATTTTTACAATACAAATAAAATAATCCAGTTATAAAAACTAAACACAGCAGCCGTTTAAAGCGGTTTAAAATCCAACCCGCAACACTCTTAATAGAAATGCAGAGTGAAACAAATAGCTTTTAAATGGCCTTGAGAATCTAACGGGGGTTTTCAAGATAGGGTGACACGTACTTCCTGTGGGAGAGAATTCCAAAGATATGGAGACCTACTGAAAAGATCCCGTCTCTTGTACATACCAGTCTGATTAATATTGATAGTGCACGTGCAAGCAGGGCCACAGGCCAATCTTGAGGCCCAGGCAGGTTCATATGGGTATAAAGTGGTCCTTCAAATAACCTGTTTTCAGACTGTAGAGCTTTAAAGACCAACCTCGGCACTTCAAATTAAACCTGATAAAGAACAGGCAGTCAATGGAGAAGGCGCAGTATCAGCATTATAGGCTCTGAATACTTGCCCCCACAAGCATCCTTGTGACTGCAATCTGCACCAATTGAAGCTTCTGAACCTTTTTTGAAGATAGCCCCCAAATAAAGTGTATTACAGTAGTCTGGCCTGGATTCCACAGGATCCCCACCCCACTTTTCCTCCCAAGATGCAGAACAGATTAGTATGGACAGTTTTCAAATTCATTGGGTTGACCCATTAAAATTAACAAACCTAATAGTAGGACTAACACTGAATACACCCTATATACCGTATATTCCGGCGTATAAGACGACTGGGCGTATAAGATGACCCCCAACTTTTGAGAAGATTTTCCTGGGTTCGGCCCTTACTTGGCATAAACCAACTGAAGGGCCTCAGTTAGACAGGCCCCATTGGTTTCAGTGGGTCTACTCTGGGTAGAACTAACACTGGATAAAATCCTATGTGCGCACTGACTCAAGAGTAAACCCAATGGTACCGGGCGGTGCTTAGGGCTGCATCCGACGCTACTCAGAAGAGACCCACTGAAATTGGTGCAACTAAGCCAGCTACCTCTACTAGTTTCCATGGGGCTACTCTCGAGTCAGGACGAAGCAGGGCCGAACGGCACCCCCGCAGGCACACTGACTCGGGCAGCAAGCCCGGTAGAACTCGGCCCGAGAAGGCCGGCGCGACACCGGATTGGGGCCACCGGTCATTGGCGGGAAAGAGACAAGGAGAAAGCCTCACCTTCGTCGGAATCCCACGCGCGGCCGCTGCGCTCTCCATCCTCGGCGGCGGCGGCAGGGCCCGTGCCGGCGGGCAGCGCAGCGGAGGTGGCGGCAGCAGCGGCGGGGGGCAGAGGCCCTGGTGGCGGCAGCGCGGGAGAAACCAGCGCTGCAACGCTCATGGCCGAAGCGGGGAGGAGGAGGAGGAGAAGGCTCCGCCACCGCCGCCCAAGGCACCCGGTGCTTTTTTCCCTCACAGCGGCGAGCCGGTTTGTGGTTGGTTTTTTTTTTTTTAACTCCCTACCACAGGCAGCCGCAAGCTGCCCCCCCGCCTCCTACGCGCAGGCGCGCGAACCACTTCCGCTCCTTCCTTTCCTTCCTTCCTTGGCTGGCTTCTTCCTCCCTTAGTTGTGTTTGGACCACTGCACCACCCGTAGGGTGTAAGGCGCGGCGATACTCCGGCGGCGTTTGCGGCCGTAGACTTAATGTTTTAGACTCACGTGCCTGCCAAGCGTCTCCGGGGTCAGTTTGGGAGCCCTTCCTCGGCCTGCCCACTTTTGTTTCTTGTAGAAGACAGCAATGCCTCAGTTGGCGAAGTACCCGTATATTCCAGCGTATAAGACGACACCCGGCGTATAAGACGACCCCCGACTTTGGAGAAGATTTTCCGGGGTTAAAAAGTTGTCTTATACGCCGGAATATACGGTACTTTGCTTTTCAGGCATCATGAGGGTAATGGTTGCCACACTGCTGCCAGGTTGTTTTAGAGGTGGAAAGAGGCAGGGGACTTGTGCCAAGGCCTGGTGAGGCTTCTAGACCCCATCATATTGCCAAATCAATATTGAAGCATGATGTAGCCTGACTTTGGAATGAGCTCAGGTTAAAACTCTTCTGAAAATGAATGATATCACCCAGGCCTACTTCAAATCAAGCCAATCAATAATATTATTTATTTCTTATCCGCCTGTCACCATAAGGTCTCAGGGCTGGTTACAACAATTTAAAATTCAGTATTAGAAACACTTAAAAACAAATCAGGGTAATAGGAATGGGGTCACAATACAGCCACAGGAACAGTAGTCACAACATATCCCACCATCAAACAACAATGAAACTGGGCTTTCCACCCACTCTTTAACACATCCAACTGTTAAGTACAAAGTGTTCAGGCTTAAAGTGCTCAGAGGTTACTATCCTACATTAGGTCTGTCTTAGCACCATCAAGAGTGGAAATAATGGACATCCATTATGCTTTATGGGCCTATGATGATTCCAAAATAAATACCTTTAAAGTGGGTTAAGTCACTTCTCACTTCCAGACCACTGAGTAAGTTTAATGCTGAGTGATCATAACCGTGCATGGAGGAACAGCCTCTGCACATTGGATCATTTCCTGCACAAATGAATAATATCCCCAGAATGGGAAAAATCCAATGTTGCCCTTCCACTTGTGGAACATTTTTTGATCCAGTGGAGGCCTCTGCTCACCCAAGACGAGAGGAGATTTTTGCCTATTTTTCATTCCCACTGCAGTCTCCTGAACATTCCTGAAAATCTGTTCCAGAGGATTGGAGCACCATCCAGAACAGCATGGAAGGTGGCATTGGGTGGTGGTGGTGTATAGGAAAGAAGGAATCTGAGGAAGCAATGATTTCATTCCTAGAGTTTTGGTTGTGGGACAATTGCATTACCCTAGCATTTGATCTGCAAGCTGCCTAGACGTTCTGCTGAAACCAAAAACTAGGGCAATCTATCAACATGAACATTAAGAATACATAGTGCCAATAACAGTCAAATATAGCAAAATATGAAATCATACTCTGCTTTGGTGTGCTGGAAACAAATTTGTTCTATGGCACTCATCTGACCATTATATGCCATACGCAAGCCCCAATCCTTACATGGAATCTCGTCAGAGGTATCACAAATTGTTTGATGAGATGTTCTGAGTGATGAAATATACACAAACTTTATTCAAGCTGGAATGAGGGAGGGGAGAAATGGCCAGTGCTCGGCTGATTAATATCAAGAATGAGATGGCAGAGGAGGAGAGATGGAATGTATGGAACCAGGGGCAACAAGTGCAAGGTGGGGAAGTACTAGGTTGCTAGCGAGGGCATACATTGACTGTACTGACATGTCCTTTAGAATTCAGCTGGTTTTCAGGTCTTTATAGCAGAAAAAACAAATTGGAATGATTTGTCATATTAACTTGAACTAATATGAAATCATCCCTGGTGTTTTGGACTGGTGTTCTGTAATCACACCACAACATACAAGCAGTGACACACTGGTAAGTCACTCACTGAAAAGTTAACAGCAGCTATCTTGAAAGTAACTTTCCTCACCAGCTAGATACAAGGGAAGTGCACATCCCATTTTTGAGAAACTTAGTACTTCTCTTCCCCTACCTCTCCCTGATCATTTTCTCTTTATAATCAAGTTGTGCCTTTTTTTTGCTACAATCCACAATATTGAACCAACTCTCCTAGCCCAAACAGCTGGTTAACAGTCTTCACTTCCTCCGTTTGTTCACATTCCAAACCACTTCAGTTCTTTCTTGCTGACTAAGCACTTACTTTTTCTGGCTAGATCTTTTTACTGATTTTGTGTTTCTTTTCTTTGGGTATACTTCTGGCCCATACGTCTTGCATTTTGCCATCCTAAAACACAGCACAGCATAACTGATCTCTTCTGGAAAACCTGCATCTTGGAAGGGTTCTAATTAGGGTTTTACCTGAAGCCCTAATGTTCAAACAGATTACAACGCTTTTAAAGATGCCAGAAGGGAACAGCAGGGAAATGCTGGCAGGGATTGGGTAGGTGGAGAGAGCCACAGGCACTATAAAGTATCAACTACTTATTGGACAATTGGGTGCACTGAAAGCTGGTGCTCTTTCTTTGGGGGCAGGATCTACGTAGTCTTTTGCATTTCAGGCTAAATCAGCTCAAAATGCTTAGGGCACCAAATTCTCCAATAAGAAGATGACAGGACCTATGGCTCGCTCACCCTCTTCATAACGTCCTTCAGCTTACCTCCCCTAAACTTAATTCTTGCTCTTCAACAGTTTTTTGTAATTCTCAGCCATCCCTAATATTACAGCACAAGCATGCCGACAAGGATATTTGCCATCAGTTTGACTGCATTTACCTTCTTACACAAGATTTTCCACACAAAGCTTGAATTAAGTGATTCACCATTTCTGCAATTAAAATAAGACAAATTATAAATTTTGTCTTAACAAAACCTATGCACCTGCTTCATCTGCTTAATTGACGGCCACAACCTCAGCATGTACTGATGTCAGTGGGATGTAATGATCCTAACTGTGCACAGGATGCAGCCTTAGGCTCCAATCCCTCTAAGAGCTCTGCTGGCAGAAGTCCCATTAAGTATAAGGGGCTTAACACTATATATAAATGCCTTTTCCAAAGATGCGAATGAACAAAAGGTTGCTAGAGTTTTAAGAATACACAGAGTAGGTTCTGGTTGAGCTCACTGGTAGCGGTTCTCCACTTTGCAAGGTGATCTCTCTGGGACTGAGGCCAATGGCTGCTGGTTTTTAAAACATAAGAATATAACATGTAAGTAAAACTTGACCACTTACTAGCAGGCACAGAAATAAGTTCCCAAAAGCTAACTTCAACTACCTTCAGGAAAGGTATATTTAATGAGAGAAATTAAGAACATAATCATAGAATCATAGAATAGTAGAGTTGGAAGGGGTCTATAAGGCCATCAAGTCCAACCCCCTGCGCAATGCAGGAATCCAAATCAAAGTATTCCAGACAGATGGCTGTCCAGCTGCCTCTTGAATGCCTCCAGTGTCGGAGAGCCCACTACCTCTCTAGGTAATTGGTTCCATTATCGTATGGCTCTAACAGTTAGGAAGTTTTTTCTGATGTCCAGTCGAAATCTGGCTTCCTGCAACTTGAGCCCATTATTTGATGTCCTGCACTCTGGGATGATCGAGATCCTGGCCCTCCTCTACGTGACAACCTTTCATGTACTTGAAGAGCGCTATCATATCCCCCCTCAGTCTTCTCTTCTCCAGGCTAAACATGCCCAGTTCTTTTAGTCTCTCCTTTAGGGCTTTGTTTCCAGTCCTCTGACCATCCTTGTTGCCCTCCTCTGAACCTGTTCCAGTCTGTCTGCATCCTTCTTGAAGTGCGGAGACCAGAACTGGATGCAGTATTCAAGATGAGGCCTAACCAGTAACAAAATCAGTGCAGAGTAAAAGGCATGTTCTGACCCTTAAGTTTAAAATCATGCTCAGGGTCAATGATATCAACGAGTGTATTCATAGTGTATATGGTCAGGCACCACTGCATCCCTTTTTCAAAATGTTTGGACTGACTTTGTATAAATTACGTTATCTTGAATTCTACAAAAGTAGTGTTTTGAAGACTCTTGTTTGGCTATGACTTGTGTGAGTGTGCTTGCTTGCTTGTTTGTGTGTGCGTGTTTGTTTTAAAGAGCATTCAGCAACAGTTCTTGGCAAGTCACTTTTGAGTTTAATTTTTCTTCCAGAGGAAGCAGAAACTACAACAGCTGTTCAACTTTAGTACAACTTTTGTACACAAGCAACTTCTGTGATTTTTACCAATGATATTCTCCCACCATGGTAGCATCTGCCAGATGCCTTTGAACCAGAAATATTTGGGACTTTGACTCTATGTTACCTTGTTTTAAATCAAACATTTACCACATGCTGAATGTCACACTAGTGATACCAGATTCTTCTTCAGAAGGTTTATGTGTTGGACAGCTCCCTAAATAGCTGAACCCCTACTCTCATTCTAACGTTTGCCTTTGTTTGGAACAAGATTACCGAACAAGATTGGGGAACTACTACAAACTACACACAAATGTGTGTGTGTGTGTGTATTTTGAATGGTGAACTACTGGTAAAGGAGCTTTGCCCACTACCTGCCTGCTACTTTTTAATCCATCCCCCCCCAACCTTTTTCTCCCACTTGGTTTCAAATATCTGAGAAAGTGAATATATTTGGAACGTCATGATGGGAAAGCAACAGTACATGTGTATGTGTATTTATGAAATACAATAAATAAATCTTCAAAACAATTTCAGGCAGCAAATCACAACACAGGGGGACAAGACTAAAAGAAAGTCTTCCCAAGCGAAAGGATTAAAGAGTCCTCTCATCAATCCTGCATCGCACACATGCAAGGGCCAGACGCTTGAACACCCTCACACACATATAGTGTATATGTATGGGAACAGGGGGTTTGGGGTTTGGTCACACACATTTTCATGTAATGCATAGTAGGGGTACTTGTTAAAAACTAATCTAGCATGAAACATTATCAAAGAGAAAACCAGTTTTGAAAAGAACTCTGTATTATTGAAAAGCTCCATACAATTATTAGAAACAGCTGAAGAGAAGACAACTGTTTAGCCATCCTATTGTGCATCCTGTTCATACTACTTTCTTATGTATCATGTAAAACATACAGATGTTTTCATGGTGTGTGTTCAATTTAATTTCCCATCTGGTATTTTTCTAGAAGCTGGAGAAACAAGTGCCTTGTTGGTGCTAAAATTGAGTGCATGTTGCTGGAAGAATGCTACTAATTTATTTTCAGCCATATTTTTGAGACCGTGACTATACAGGACATATTACAAATATTGTTATATTAATTGTGCTTCATTTTGGCATGTGAGCTGCTTTGGGCACAGTCATGTGGGAAAGTGGCAAACATTTCATTTAGAAAATTTCTCAGTCGCTTTATATTAAAAAAACTCAAAGAAACATACAAAAATAGAAAGTACAACATATTAAGAATCAAATAAAAACCTATTAAAGTAACACAATACTATCCAATTAGCAGTACCCACTCCAGGCTATGGTCTGAAGGCACATGAGGTCAGCACCCTGCTGAAGTTAAGCAGGGTCAGGTTTGGTCAGTGCCTGGATGGGAGACTGCCTGGGAACCATATGGAAGCCGCCTTGGGTTTCTATCATGAAAAGAAAAGTGGGGTATAAATGTAATAAATAAATAAATAATAAATAAATAAAACACACGGCCATCCATTTCACTCAATGCAAAATCCTAACCGGTCACTTTGACAACAAAGCCAAGTGACCAGATAAAAATTCAAATAAAAATAATTTGCTTCCCCTCCTCCCACTTGAGGCAGCACAATCATCCTCCCCCTTTTGCAATCTGGATGGCAATGAGCAGCTATCTCTATTCCAACTGTTAAGGCTGTGACCCCAAATAACACTCAAATGCCCAAACACCTATCTAGCTACTACAACCTCTGTAGCTTCCAAAACAAACAAGCAGCAATCAGGGGAGGGACATGGGGAGAGAAAAAGAAAACATGAATATATGTCATGCTAGTACATGAACAAGACTTCCATTGATACCAACCACTTTTCAGAGTGTGTCGCCTACATGAACTTTAGTCATGCGCACATTCATCCCGTGTTGCTGTGATGCAGAAGCAGAGACGTGCTCTTCCAGGAACAGCCTGTAAAGAGTATGCATCTATGGTTCACTAATGAAGGGAATTAGAGCTGTGGGAAAATGGCCTCTGCCCTATTTGTGGGCAGAATAATTGGAGGGAACCATTCAATAAATTTCTCCAGCAGCAAGGGAACTTTTCCAACAATTTCCTTTTGATGGGGGTGGACTCATTCTTAGCAATGTTTCTGGCACATTTTTTTCTTGAGAGATTTTTTTGTTTTTTGCACTGCTGCTGCAAACACAAGCAGCAACTCTGTTGACAGCCTGGCCACCATTCGGTACCCTCCACAATCACAGCTTGGAAAAGTTACTTTTTTGAACTACAAATCCCATAAGCCCAATACAGTGGCCATGCTGGCTGGAACTGATGGGAGTTGTAGTGTTACCAGCCGCTGGCATGCAGTGATGTTGTTTTGATCCTCAAGGATGCAGGGGAACAAAGGGTTAATAGAGAGCATAAGCAGAGGCTCAGATTGCATCAGCCACACAGCTGCAGGAGATTAGCTCTAAATACCCAGGGTCTATAAAACTGGTATAGAGGTAGCAGCATGTGTGGGGGTTTAGGAGTAAGAGTCGATGTGGTGTTGTTGCAAGTATTCATACCTACGTGTACCTACCTGTTACAAGGACTTATTTTGTGTGTTGCAAGTAAAGGTCTTCTTAACAAGCTCCTGTGTGTGTCTGGCTTATCTATTCTACTCGGTACTGCACAGGCTAACGCTAACATGTAGTTCAAAAAAAGTAACTTTTCCAAGCTCTGCCAACAATACTCCAGGCCTAGTGTCAACCGGGCAATGCAAGTGTAAAGGCAACTGAAGCCTGCCTTGATATTATGCAATTTACAGTCTGCCCTAACTTTTGTTGGCAGTTAATATGTTACTATTTATTTAAGTAAAAACCAAATAGAAGAGGGAAGTGTGGACTTCCGGGGCAGCTGAGGAGGAGTTCTAGGACTACTGGGTTCTGTTACAGGCCTCTGTACTGGAATTGGATTAGGCTCTGGTCATCCTTCTGTGTAGCAAAGGTCTAAGCCTCTACAGAAGGTGGACTGCTTAACAAGGGTCTTGGCTGTAAAGGAAATGCGCTATCAAGCCCAAGTTGTGTGCACACAGTATAGTAAAAAGCCTTCATCAGAAGATCAGGGCTTTTACAGGGATAAACCTCTGATGAAGTAGATGATGTGATGAGATAAATATATGTAACTTAAACTCTGATGACAATAGCAAGAGACCATGGGCATGAGCATAAAGAGAGGGTCTGAAGTACGTAGTCCATACAGGAGAGAGTACAACAAAGCATTAGTAAGGGGGTAGAAGTGGCTGTAGATGTTGATCAAGACTTAAATTTAAGTTCTCATTACAGAATATGTTGCTGATCCATTGATTAGGATTTATACATTGTTCTGCTGAACTACCTACAGTTTTGGTAATATTGCTAAATAAGTTTGCTGACCTTACATTGCTTGTATGATCTCAGCAGTGCTGAATTGCATAGGGTGTGGCTTGCAACTGCGTGCACTAGCTTTCTAAAAATAGTGGAAGACAACACAATAGAGGGATACCTCTCAGTGAGAATGATCTAACATAACAAGCTCCTGTTGCACTGCTATGAAGGTACTGCTATGAAAATGGTGGAGAACCCATAGCCCTCTAGGCGTTTTTGGAATTCCAACTTCCATCAGCCCCAGACAACATGGTTGGGTGCGATGGGAGTTTTAATCCAACATCTGGAGGGCCGCAGGTTTGTAACCCATACAGATTTCCCGCATAATGCAGTTATGTATACAGCTAAATTTACAAATTTGCCATTCACACATCCAGAACATACAAGTCTAAATATTGCAAATAATTGTTCATTTTATCTTTGCATCTTTATTATCCTTCAAAGTAGCCACTTTTATTGTATGTCTCCTGTTGTCTTTGTGCCTACAGTGTGATGGCCCCAACCGAGGAAATTTGGGGGGGAGTTCAACATACTTATTTTGTCAAGCAGTTTAACACAACATAAGTTCCGTCTAGTTGGCATCATTATTACAATAAAAAACACATCTAGAGGGATAGATTCCATCTTTCTTTCTTTTTTGGCCATCACAGTGATCCATGTACGGACAGGTTCTCAAAAACCATTAGTTTAGGTTTACATCTTGCATACTAAAGCTAAAAATGATCTAATATTCAGAAAGATTTTAAGCTGGCTCCAGTGCTTCTCACTGCTGAAAAAAATGTATTTTACTGAACACTAACTTTTGAAGTTCAGTATAAATACACACACGGATCACAGTGTAAGCAATTACTAGCCCACTAGTATCAAAAGGTAAGATCCTCCGTAGCACAGAGTGGTAAGCGGCAGTAACGCAGCTGAAGCTCTGCTCACGGCCGGAGTTCGATTCCAACAGAAGGAGGAAGTTGAATCTCCGATAAAAGGGGTCAAGGTCCACTCAGCCTTCCATCCATTCATGGTTGGTAAAATGAGTACTCGGCATATGCTGGGGGGTAAAGAAAGGCCAGGGACGGAGCTGGCAATCCCACCCCATATATACGGTCTGCCTTGTAAATGTTGCAAGACGTCATCCTAAGAGTCGGAAACAAGTCGCACTATAAGTGCAGGGACACCTTTACCTTTAGTATCAAAAGACACTTTTGAAGACAATGTAACTAGTATTCTTCTTTCAGAGAGCCAAGACGGTTTGAAATAATGTGGGCAGAGCAACAAGCAGCTTTCTTTTCAGAAGATTTCAATCCACATCTTAGCACTTGCTTATGTACACATCTGCAAGGCACTGTAATGGTCCAGGGTCATATTGCTTCTGAATCACAAGGAGGAAACACTCTCTTTGCAGCAGTTTCCTGAGATGGTCCAAACGCAACAAGTCCTGCAGAGAGTTCCACAGATGAAGAGGAAGCATCCAGACAGACTACTCTTCCTCCGACTCCTGGCTCCCAAGAATGGTTATTCCTTCCAAAAAATCTTCCTCGGTTAGTCATCATGCTATATTCAGAGACAGCAGGAGACATACTAGCACTGCCAGAGAGCAAGCACCGCCTCTTCAACCAAGAGGTAGTTTTCAGAGAGAAGGGCTTTAAGAACACTTACTCTCTGAAGCAACATTCAAGTCTTCAGAAGAATTCAGACCAGCACTGGAGTAACACTCCGAACTAATTGCTCTCTAACCTAGGCCTTCCTTGGTTATCCAATCATGCCTCAAGCACCCACAGTGTGATGTCCAAAGTTCTGATGCTGCATTAAACACTACGTGCTCCTCACTTGCTCTGTGACACATCTATGGCTGGACTGCAGGTACTCCACAGCCTTACCCCCCCCCCGACACAATACACTGGGCCCACCAGCATGACTCTGATGTCATCTACAAACTCAGGTGTTCACTCTTCTATAATGTACTTTGCAATCCTGTTGTTCTCCCACAGTGCACTGGTGAAGGGCTCGAGAGATAAAATGAATACAAGAGACATGGGATAGCTTTCAGTACTCTAATGATGTTCAAAGAAAAGTGTCAACAAAGAGCTTCCATGGTTCCATGAAGATATAGCCATGTTACAATACCATTCTGATTTTCTACAAACTAGAGAGCCAAGCAAGAACTGGCAAAAGATGGGTAATAAAACCAACAGGGTTGAGGGTAGGAAGTGCAAATTAAATAAGGGAACCTTAAGCTGCTGAAAGCAGAATGTTCAGGACAGAGATCTTCAGAAACAAGATGCTTACATACAAGACTCTCTGTTAATCTGGCAGTCAGGTCAGGAGTTAGCCAAGATTTCAGAAATTCATGAAGGGCAGAGGTGCATGATGTCAGAAGCTATTCATTTCTTGTTAAAAAATATCTGAGTGACATAGGCTTCTACCCCTGGTTCAAAGGATCCAAGATCTGGTTGTCAAGTGCCATCCAACCAAAAAGGAGAAAGAAGAGACTTTTCCAAACCTATTTCTCCCCTCAATAGCTTTGGTTCTAGTTACTCAGGATTGCAATTTATAGAGGCATACTAGCTGCACTACTCATTTTCAAACTGAGAAATGCCATGAAAGGAGAACCACTCCAGGATAGTTTTCACCATAGCACACTGAGTTCAACATGATGTTCTAGAGCAGGGGCCATTTTTAGAAACCACATCCACATGCCAATCAGCTGATATCACTTCAAAAAGGAATGCCATCAGCTGACAGGCACTGGGTGGTGTTTGATTCTGCCTTGGCTGCATGCACCTACAGGAAACTGCTGCATACAGCCACAGCAACCGCCACTCATCAGCTGATGAGTGGGGACTCAATCCTGCTCAGTTTGGCTGCGTGCACCTGTTCCCCTGCTGGGAACAATCACACACAGCCAAAGCTCAGTGCAGGCCATGTGAAGGCCCTTTTGAAAACAGTCCTGTGCTGCTCTTTGAACTGCCAGTTTTCAGAGGTTTTCACAATGATGTCGATTGACCCTATGTGTCAAAATTTGGCTCTCCGGGGATGGGGAGGTAAGGATCTGATCTACCACCCAGAAAAGCTTCCCTGCCAATGATCTAGAGTCATAATTAACTGTATGTAGACAATTCAACATAAGAAAGTAGTAGCTCCATATCCAAAAGAGAAGGGACATCAAGGATGGCATAAGGGAGGGAGGAGTACTGGTGGGAGAGACAGTATAGATCCTTATACCCGATACATTCTGGCCCTTTCTTGAAGTGCCGCATCCTGGACATACATTGAGAATGACACATTAGGGCAGAACTAAATAATGCCCTCAAATGATACCCAGTCAAACCAAAGTTCTTGGCCCAACAGTGTAGAGAATTATGTTACACAACATGTGGAATAATTTTTACTGGAAAAAAAAAAAGTCAAAGCACACCATCAATTCTATATCCTGCCCTTCCTCACAAAAGCAGCCCTCGGTGGCAAACAAGTAATAAAATAAAAACATCTTAAAAAAACAATTCCAATACAGATGCAGACTGATACAAAGGTCTCTACTTAAAAGACTTGTTGGAAGAGGAAGGTTTTCTGTAGTTGCTGAAAAGACCACAGAAACGGCGCTTGTCTAATATTTAAGGGGAGGAAATTCTAAAGGGTGCTATATGTAGAATGTCACATTCAACTCAGGGCACCTTCACATGCATCTGCACACACATTTGGGCTACTTATGAAATCCATTAACCTTTTTTATATGTCAGATCTATATATCAGTAATATAACATGTTCCACTTGAGGGGTGTGTGTCATTCCTATTCCTCATCGATTGTTGAACCAACATTCCAGGTGAACCAACCCTTAGCTTTTTATGTTTATAAGCATATTTAATTCCTTCACATTATAGTAGTAAAAGTTTGATTACCAGAGAACAAGCTTGGACTGCCTGTTGCTAATTCATGGCAACTAAAAGAAAATCTGGTACCATCATCCTGCCTCTCACTCCCTCTGCTGTGTTGCATTAGAATTCTGCACCGAGAATTTTCCCTTCTGGAGAAAATATCTCTGTTGTGATTCTTCAACACAACCACACTCATATTCTGTCTGTTTGCCACAGTCTCTCTATAGATTTCAGTGCCAGGAAACAACCTTGAAAAGGCTCACTGGTGTTACTTATGAAAATTCAGGCAATGCAGGCCTAAACTCTAGTCTAAATTACCACCATCAATTTTAATATAATATATATTAACCATACAATATTAATATTGAACCAATTATCTGAGATGGATCCTTATGTAATCAAAATGGCACCATCCACACATAAGAGGGGAGGTATCAGCAGGTTGGGGAGAGTGACCCCAAGGTTTGCAGAAGTACCAAAAATGTTTTTTAAACCCCTAAGCCCTCAGCCAAGACAGCCAGTGTGGTATAGTGGTTAAGGTGTTGGACTACAACCTGGGAGACCACAGTTCAAATCCCCACATAGCCATGAAGCTCACTGGGTGACCTTGGGCCAGTCACTGCCTCTCAGCCTCAGAGGAAGGCAATGGTAAGCCACCCCCTGAATACCACTTACCATGAAAACCCTATTAGTAGGGTCGCCATAAGTCGGGATCGACTTGAAGGCAGTACATTCTTAAGCTCCCAGCCACTGGGCAGGATTAGTTGGCATGGGATACTGACTGTGGGGGGGAAATGGAAAACTGGGAGGGAGGCAGAACAAAATAGACAATTGTGAACAGGGACATGGCTGGCTACAATCTGTGAACAGGAACATTCTACTCAAACATTTTGCTGCAGGTCCACTTGTTCACTCATGTTTTCTAAGAAGTTTCTATGTTGTGATGAGTTCTGTTTCAGACTATGGTGGATTTTTGTTATCTTTACCCCTGCTTTCCATTTCCCCTATAAATTCATCCTCTTGTGTACCTGAATCCATTTGGACATATCTAACATATCTGCTTTAGTAGGCTACTGCCTCTAGAAATTTTCACCACAAGGAAAGAGTCTTTAAGGGCCACATCATTTTTTTTAAAAAAAATGCTACTAACACACTTCTGCAGTTTGCTGGCATGCATGATTCCTGGTTACATTTTTGCCAGAAAGTGAAACTTTGCCAGAGGACCACAGATTCAATAGAATTACTCCGCTACTAGATTCTGTGTAAAATATAAATATGAAGAAGCACAGCCTAACTTCAAGTCAGAAGAGAAATTACTCTCCACTTCTAAATATACTTATAGGCTATTAACCCCCAATTTTTCTCTGTGACATCTTGACAATGAAGCCTATTCAGAACGTAATTACTTTATAAGATTATCTTTTGTTTCCCAAAGAAATAAATTACACTAAGGCACTTCAGGAAAGTTAAGGACTTTAACAATCTATTCCTTTAAACACCATTTCCCTATCATCTCTGTATGATTGTGTAACACTAGCCTCTGAAACACAGCTTGTTGATGTCTGCAGAATCATCATACAAAGCAAGAGAGAGAGATGAACACTTGGCTCACTATGAATTCTAAACAATGAAATAATACGTGCTTGAATCAGATCTTTTTCCAAGTATAAAAAGCAGTATGTGGCAAATCATACTGAATACGACTACAAAACATTTACAAAATTACATGGAAAGCATTTCAATATATATATTTGTACAAAAGTCACACAAACGTGACATATGCAGTGACTTCACGTGTTTTATTTCATTGCATATAAGCACATGCCTGGAAGCAATTACTCTGCAGAAAACCTAAATGTGTGCATGGATTTGGTGGTTGCAGATCATATTTCCAAATTTGCCTAATAAGTGGCAAATGTTTATTCAGCTATCATTACATTATCTCCCAGTCTTATTGATAAACCTGATTTATTTGGATAAAAGAAAGAAGCGGCATCTGCCAGAAAAAGCCAGCATGAGAGAGACGTCTTTGACCTTTTAAACACAAGTCTACAGCCCACCCTCTAAGCGCTCAGGAACATTATGGCCTACACCAGCCAGTATGGGAGAAGGCAGTTATTCCTCAAAGGTTTACAACACCTGGAAATCCCTCCTTGCTCAGAATCTTGAATTGGCAAGATTAAGTGCCACTTCAGACATTCACTAGAAGCAGTGAGTGGAAGCCAGGGCACCTAGTCCTCACCTCCAGATCATACTTGAAGGGAGGAGATGTACACAGCTTCAAATGGATAGATATTTATTCTGCCCTGCATCAGAAAAACATTCACCTCTCCAGAGGGCAAAGATGGGCAACCTGTGCCCTCTAGATATTGCTGAACTCCAACTCCTACCAGCCCCAGCCAAGGGTCCAAGAACATCTAGAGGGCCACAGAATTCCCCATCCTGTCATAGGGAATATAGCCTTTTGTGATCTGGCGTCATTCACACGCCCTCTTGCAGCATCTTATAAACATTCAAAGTGGTCCACAGAATCCTGAATTCTGACTTCAGTCATACATTTGTTTTCATTCTCCTCTTCATCCCACCCTAGCGCAAAACAACAACAAAAAAGCTTTTCATGCATAGTCTCTGAATTCGATACCGCAGAATCCTAAATACAGCATAGGATATTAACAAATCTGTTTCCCCTCTCTATCCAGAGGCTTACCTATGGACTGATTGCACTACTGGCACAACAGATATTCTTTGTGTGGATTTCATTACGTTGTATTGATTTTTGTAAGTTTATAAAATGTATTTACAACAATCAGTGAAAGCCTCCAAGTGAATGAAGTGAATAACTCCACAGGAAGCCATGTTGCTACTAAAAGAATCAAGATAAAAAGCATCCATTAAACACAGTGGTAACAAGTATTCTTGCTAATTTCCCCAAATGGCCTCTTTGGGCACCATGGAAACATGTCTGGAAGTTTAAAAGGGGGGGGGAGATTGTTTCTCATGAATTTGCCGTGTCAAAAGCACCATTATCAATAGATTCCAAAATGCAGCACCTAAAAGTACAAATGCTGAAACCAATTTTGGGTACTCCAAACTACAATACTTTTAAAAATGCATATTTACACACAAAAAGGTAAAGTGGTGCTATTGTAAAATGAATAGGAGAAGGCAGGTTTTAAGCTGAAAGGTATTTCCATCCTACTATGTTACAAGTGGGAAGCCCATGTGGAGAAGAGATGGTATTACCCCTGTAGGGATTAGAAAATGGTAATTGGTCCACAGGAACACACTTCATACTGCTAGACAGGTTAAGTTGATTTATTGAGACTTAATGGGGCCTCTTTACAAGCTCATGCAGCCCATGAGTCATCCAGAAATCTTATTTTGCTGGGCAAGGACCCTTCAGGGTATTAGCTCACTCATGCAGTCTTCAAAGATAGTGCAAAATAGTTTTTTCTAAAAATCTAAGCAATCCTTATGTTGAACACAGCACATAATATATGACCATAATTTGACTATACCCAGTTCAAAAATATAGGCATGGCACTTAATGCAGTGTAAGGCTGAGACAATGTTAGTAGGGCTGCATTCACACTGAAGGAGCAGTTGTGTAGCTTTTGGATACTTCTGGATCCACTACTGTTTCTGGAGGCACAGGTGGTCTCCGTGCCTTCTGTCAGCTTTGGCTACTGGCCCGGCTGTCATCCTCTCTGGATGAGGATAGCCTAGCTTCTCTAGTCTCTGTTTTGGTAACCTCTGTGTTAGGTAACTGCAATGTGTTGTACATGGAGCTTTCTCTGAAGATGGTTTGGAACCTGCAGCTAGTGCAGATTTCAGCAGCCAGTCTGTTGACTGGAACCAGACAGCCCACGCATATAACACCAGTCCTGGCCTGGCTACATTGGCTACTGATTGGTTTCTAGGTTCAATTCAAATTTCAGCCTGAGAACTCACTTCCTTTTATATTCTTTGTCTTACCACTTTCCTGACTCTTAGGAGTTCTTCTGGCCCTCTTCCTCTTCTTCTAGTAGGCTATATAAACTGTTAAAATTTATCTTAAATTTTGATATAAGCTGAAGCTTTTATATTTTTGCTTTTCTTTTTTGGTACAAGTTAATGCTGATTTGAATAATTTTGTCCTCAATTATAGCATGTATAGATGTTTAACACCAGGAACAACGGGTGAAAGGGTAAACACTCAGTTAAGCCTTCATCAGGAAAGGCTTTGACAAAAAATATTTTTAGCAGGCTCCAAAATGGATGCAGATTTGGTGCCTGCCTTATGTACAAGGGGAACAGAGTCCCATAAATTGTGTACAACTATTGACACAGCAACTGAAAATCCCTAAACTATGTTACCTGCCATTGTTTGCATAATTAAGAACAGGGTGTTTGAATACAGAAAGAAGTGCTCTGGAGTCAAAATCACAATTAACGTATAGGCTTAATCCAAGTTAAGTTTTTAAAATATGATAAATCATGCAAAATGTTAACATT
This sequence comes from Rhineura floridana, assembly GCF_030035675.1. Lineage (NCBI taxonomy): Eukaryota > Metazoa > Chordata > Lepidosauria > Squamata > Rhineuridae > Rhineura > Rhineura floridana. The sequence continues at coordinate 46,650,566 of NC_084481.1, forward strand.
TCTCTTAATAGCATTGCAAATTTTATTTTTTTGTAAGGGAATGAGCAATTACAAATCTAGTCTGATGATTGATCTTTGCCTGACTTTTTGATTTTTCACAGAATCCCACCATTTTCTTACAAAACTACTTTTCAGCAGTATCTATATTAATAGGTACAACTGAAAAGCTAAGGATTTTTTTTTATCTTGTCCACTTCAGCTAGCCATTCTTGCCTGACCCTGACCGCTCTATCCCTACTTTAAATTCCTATCCACCTCTGATCTACAGCTTCTAAAACTGACTCAGGGTAGTAATGCACATTGCAATTGCTGCAGGAACCACTGGTGTTACAGTCAGATGTGCAATGACACAGATACACACTCTTTAAATGCCAACACACAAGTCTGGGAAACCTGAACGACCCAGATTTCCCAGAGACATGCATGTATATATTGTAATGTGTGGCACTACCCTGAGTGTGCTGTACATGGGGTTGCCTTTGAAGACAGTTTGGAAATCACAGCTAGTGCAGAATATGGCAGCTACATTGTTAAGTGGAACAAGGCAGTGTGAATGCTTAACTCCAGTACTGAACAGCCTGCACCAGCTGCCAATTTGTTCCTGGGGGCCCTTTAAAACCCTATGCAGCTCAGAAGGCTATAGTGCCTAAAGGACTGCCTTTCTCCCCATATGAACCTGCCTGGACCCTGAGATAGTCATCCTGAGACCCTTCTCTGCTTGCCACCTCCAAGGGAGGTCCAGAGGGTAACATCAAGACAATAGGCCTTCTTTGTAATAGCCCCCTGTTTATGGAGTGTTCTTCCTGAGGAAGCCTGCCTGCTGCCAAACTTGTCATTGTTTTTGCACCAAGCAAAAATGTTTCTGTTTTCCTGGGCATTTGAGCAGCACCAACGATATTACATAATTATATTATTGTATTTTTTACTTGCTTGTAAATTGCATCAGAACTTTTGAGTAGGAAGCAATAGACAGATTACTAAACCTATCCTATCCTATCCTATCCTATCCTATCCTATCCTATCCTATCCTAACCTATCCTAACCTTTTTAATTCCCTGGCATCTTACTGTGCAGGATTCTATTCCATTCTTCCAGCTATTCAACATCTATATGAAACTGTTGAACAAGATTATCCGGTAGTTTGTTGTGCAACATCATCAACAGACAACACTCAACTCTTCTTTTTTCCATCCAATTCAGGTGAAGCAGTAGAGATGCTAAATCAGTGCCTATATCAGTGAGGGACAATAAACAGAAACTCAGATCAGATAAGATGAAGATACTTTATAGATGGTTCAGAGACGTTGTATTCATCCTGTACTCGGTGAGGTCACATTCCCTGTGCTCTTTCATTGCAGGTACAGGTTGCCCTCTGTGACACCAAGAGCTTCTTACCAGAAAAACCAAGTCCTCAGTGATCCATGCTCTAGAAATCTCCAGGTTAGACTACTGCAAAGTGCTCTATGTGGGACTGCTTCCAATCAGAAAATGCACTGAGTTCACAACTCAGCACTCAGATTACTAACTGAAATCATATTATGCCAGTGCTATACTAGGTGCACTGGCTCCCAGCCCATTTCCAGGCCCAGTTTAAAGTTCTGATCTTGACTTTTGCATTCCTTCACAGCTTAGGACCAGGGTAAGTGAAGAACCACCTGCCTTCATATGCACCCACCTATACATTAAGGTCTTTGACAGTGGGTCTTCTGTGTGTGCCCCTGCAATCTGAGGTGAGGAGGGTGACTAAAGTAATTTGGTCACACGTTCAAAGTAAAAATACGGAATCTGTATACTTGTTTCCTTTGGATAATGCAGACGTTGTAACTAGGGTTTAGGGAAGGCAGATGGGGAAAAACAAAAATACAAACTCATGTGCACCATCACCATCCTTAAAAGCAACCTTCTCCCTGTAACATGGTCCAAAAGAGGCCTCATGAGAGATTTGGATGGTGCTGACAATTTTATGTCTGACTTTCATATTAAAAGTTGGAATAAGGTCTGAGAAAGGCACAAGTGGTATGTAATGCCATGACAGTAAGGAATAATTTAATGCCAGGAAGGGACTGGGGAAAGAGAGAAAAAGTAGGATTAGATTTTATTTTATTTATTTTTGCCATTTATATATCTCCCATTCACAGCACTTCAAAAATAACATTGTAGAGCTGGAAACCGTTCAGAGGGGCAACCAAATTGATCAAGGGACTGGAGCAATTCCTCTATGAGGGTTAGAAAGCTTGGTGCTGGGGGGAAAAACTGGAAAAATTGGGGGAGGGGTTTATCCCCTCAAAATTTCCCTTTTTTCCCTTGGATCTTCACATCTCTACGAATAAGGTGTATAACGTTAGGCATTATGTGAAAAAATTGGCAAGGGAGAGGTTTTTCCTTTTTCATAATACTAGAATCTGGGGTCATCCCATGAAGCAGAATATTGGAAGATTCAGGACAGACAAAAGGAAGTTACACAGCACATCGCTGAGATTTGCTCCCACAAGATGTGGTGATGGTGAGGGCCATAAGCGTGGATGGCTTTAAAAGGAGATTAGCCTTATCCGCCATGAATTTGTCTATCAATAGCTACTAGCTATGATGGCTATATACTACATCCAGTATTAGAGGCAGTATGTCTCTGAATACCAGTTGCTGGCATTGTAAATGGGGAGAGTGCCATGATGCTCATATGCTGCTTATGAGCTTCTCACGGGTATCTGGTTGGCCACTGTGAGACCAGAGTGCTGGATTAAATGGACTTTCAGCCTGATCCAGAAAGGCTCTTCTGATGTTCTTATTCAACAAAGTCCTCTGGGCAGTTTAACCCCTAGTCACTTTGACAGGTATAACAGGAGATGAGTATGTGGATACCATTCCAGATACTCCTTTCCTTCTATCCTTCTAGATACTGGAACAAGATGACCTCTGTTAATTATGATGGCTCCTAGGAAACTCCTAAACTATGAGTGAGTGTAATTGCCATACAAAGTGTCTGGGAGCAGCACGGCTGCTGCTAGACATTCGAAAAGCAGAGAGCTTGAGAGGAAAGCATTCACGGTGAGCATCAAGGAACTGTGGCTCCACGCTTCTTCTTCTAGAACATCCTTTCTTTGCCACCTGGCTCACACAGGTCTTAGTGTGCAGTTGGGCTGGTGTAGCTGCCAGCCAAACCGCTTCAGGGCCAGACAGGCAGCAGGGATGCAAAGCAATGAAGGAAGGTGCCAAGCATCTTGCCCTGCCACACACTTCTCCTTCTGCTTGGCCTGTGCTATGCTTAAAGTGAGGCAATTCCAGCACACACTTTAATCAAAAGAAGCAGGTAACTACTATTCTGAGTAAAGAGTAGCGGAATAATGCTAGCACTCCAGGAAATTTTTGTATTCAGTGGGGTTTACTGCAGGTAAATCCTTGGCTGTGAAGTCACTGTTTTCAGTCTAGAAAATCTCTAGTTCATTAACAGATCAACCTTTCTTCCCCCAAAACTGAGAATGCTGCCAGGAAAGCTAAGAACAAAAAAAGCTTCTGCATTTAGCACTATGCACTTGGGGAAAATGTACAAGTATGCAAAAGTTCATGTCACAATTAATACAGCCAAAAAATGATCTAACAGATTGCGCTAGGCAAACAATCTTGCCAAATGCTACACTGAAAAAACATCTGTTTACAAAACCCTTGACAGTATGTGATATGAACAGGAATTCAGAGAGATGCCATACAGCTTAACCACATCTGTACTTGATGTTCCTCGCTTAATTTCACTGCTGTGAAATATGGGCAGCAAGCATGTTCAGCATCAGAAACTTTCATGTTAGTATTTTCAGCCTACTGCTTATGTCAAGCTGGAAATCCACAAAAAATAAAGCGTATTTGTAAACATCTGAAGTGCTTAAGTAGAAATTCTGAAAGCGGAACTGTTTTTGTTTTGCCATGCCCTTTGAACAAGACGAAATCTACTCTTTAAAGAAATGCCACCCCTTCCCAGACTTTCAATCCCGCAAATATAAACAGGTAAATGGTTCCTGAAATGTTCTGTATATACCCATACAACTACCAACAGAACAACTTGGTAGTTGATAACAGGCAAAGAGTGGAGGAGGGCTGCTTCTCGTGTTTATTTTTAATATACGGGGATCCATAGTGGCATGTAAAATTGAGCACACTGAACGCTGTAAAACTGAGCACAGTGAACGAAAGTTTAAAGCATACCAGACTGAGCAATATGGTGCAAGCATTCCATACTTCCCAAATAAAGTAGGGAGTGCTAAATGTTCAGAAACATGCCAATCAGCCAAAACCAACATTTGTTGTCTGAAATTTACAAGTTTTGGCTCCATTTTGTGATTTTTGAGTACCAGTTGTGGCTTAGGTATCAAATGCATGCAAATATGATTGTCTCATGTGACAGTCTCTAAAGTAAGAACCTGTCTCCACGAGATGCTTCCTTTGGGTTTCCTGGTGCTAATAAAGTCTCCTATCCATGTTCTCCAGATAAACAAGCTAAAATGGAGGGAAGCCCATTAGGAGGAGTTCTTCATGCACATTATATAGAAGACTAAGAAGCCGCATGTACCCATATTATGGTTCTCCCCATCTTATATTCACAGTATGTTTCTATACCACTTCACCCTGTGTTATGACACAAAGAGGCTGTGGTTAACCTCTTAAAAGATCCTCTCCCAATCTCTATAGAATCACCTCTAGCTCTGCTTATAGACTTTGCAGTGTCTATCAACATTAACACTTTCCTAACCAGCACAGACATGCTTTAGCTAAAACAGGCTGGCTTTTCAAGTTCAGGTCATACATGCAGCCTGCCTCCATAGGCCAAACATGAAAAGCAAAACCCTTGGAGGAATGTGAGTGCCATGTGTGCATAAAAAGCTTCTGCAGATTCAAGTGCTAGACCAAACTTTTTTTTATTGTGATGGCATAATTCAAGAAAGCTGTCATCAGAGGAGATTCAGGAAGGCAGACATAATTTTTAAAAAAGGACAATGGGCTATTAACACTAATTTGACAATACATGTGTACCTGACCCAAGAGATTATTTACATACACATAAGATGACAGCATGAATCAGGAATGTTTTTATTCAAAAGCCACACACACTATACAGAAAGTCCCCGCTTTTCGGCACCCAACTTTTTGGTGTTCCACTAATACAGCATCAGCGGGGCGATCAGCTGTAGTGTGGGGAGCTTCAGGGGCCAAGCAGCTGGAGCTCCCCACGCTACAGCTGATCGCTGTCAGCTGGAATGCGATCAGCTGTAGCACAGGGAGCTTAAGGGGCCGAGCGCTGCCAAGCGGCTGGAGCTCCCCACGCTACAGCTGATCGCTGTCAGCTGGAATGCGATCAGCTGTAGCACAGGGAGCTTAAGGGGCCGAGCGCTGCCAAGCGGCTGGAGCTCCCCACGCTCCAGCTGATTAGCTGTAGCGCGGGGAGCTCCAGCTGCCACGCTCTAGCTGACAGCGATCAGCTGTACTATACAGTTGATTGCGCTGGAGCAGCAGCGGCTTCAGGCTATGTCCCACTTTCTGGCAATTTTCGCTTTTCGGCGGGGGTCTGGAACATATATATATATATAGCATTACCACCAAGAGTGACAATCAAGCAGCTCTTACCTTTTTCAGTAGTCGAGATCCATAAGTGAATATATAAAGGTAAAATGTAAATCTCCACCTGCAAATAAAGTAAATATATTTATCTTCTTAATCTTGTTTAAGTTGCCCTATAACTTGCCCTATAACTTGGTTATAGGACAGTATATAAACCCCAAACAATTATAGTATTGCACATATTGCAACAAACAAAACTGCATGAGGTCTGCACGAGGATTATTAGACTCACACGTCATTTATAAATCAAGATTATTTGGATCAGAACTGAAATCTGATCAGGAGTTTACTTTTTCCACCTTGGCAAAAATGAAGCACATATCTGGGAGCCAAATGAAGACAAGCAAATTAAATTCCTGTTGATGTCTTTTGCTAAGCAAGGCCAGATTAAAATAAAGAGTTAGGTTTGGCTCAGTTAAAGTGTGCTTTGCTGAGAAGTGGGAGGCAGACATTCTTTATACTGTATAGTACAAATAAAAGAATCATGACTTCCACTGATGTTAAGGTGTGACTATCTCAATAGGTGGAAAATAAACACACTGGGAAAATAAAGAGTTACTACACAATGGATTCTACATATCTCAGTGAAGAGTGTTTCAGATTACATTTTCTTCACTCAGTTAAATTGTTTAACTGAAAGTTTAAAACTTGCTGAAGCAGATAAGTTTATGGTTTCAGAAAGACACACAACCTCACAACAGACTGCAAATAGGGATAGAAGAATCTGTCAATTTCAGTTCTCTCACTTTCTTATTGTTTCAGTATTAAATCCTTCATATTCTTCATATTTCTGCAGCAATTTGTGATTTTTTAAAAACAATCATAAAAATCATTCAGCATTTTTGTGTGAATTTCTCCTAATAAACACATTTCTGCCTATTGTAGCAATTGTAATGCACTGTACTAGATCTGTATGATTTTTAATTGTATTTTTATTGATCTTTATTTCTTTTATTGATCCTTTCATTTCTTATACTGTATTTTATTGTATTACAATTTGAATTCCATAGAATGCAAATAACACAATACAATATAAAAATAAAAGGAAACACGAAAAATGCAATGAAAAATCAATCTGAATATTTAATATGGATATGGCACAGACTACTGGTGGTCCATGGACCATCATTTGAACACCCGTGTCCTGGAGACATTTCTACCAGTAGGGGACCAGTTTGGACAGACAGCATAAAAATTTCAGAGTCAAAAGATACAAACTGCACAGAAAAAAGACTGTGGAGGAATACAGGCAACCTTTAATGGATTATTGCACAGGAACATAGGACACTACTGTTTAGGCTAAGAGCATTGGTCCATCTAGTTTAGCATTGTCTGCACTGACTGGCAGAAGCACTCCAGGATTTCAGAAAGAAGTCTCTCTCAAACCTACTGAATCTGGGACCTTCTGCATGCAAAGCAGATCTCTGCCACTGAGCTATGGCCCTTTCCCTAATGGCAATATGCTCAATAGAAGGTTACCCAGGAAATGATCCGGAAAATGATCTGCAACACCTGCACCATGTAGACACCCAATTGTTAAGTGGGGTGGCAAAGTAGGATCATATGACAGCTATCTTAAAGCACTACACTGGCTGCCTGCAAGCTACCAATTCAAGGTGTTGGTATTTAGAGCCCTGAATGGCTCCAACCACCCCCTAGTATTTAAAGGTACACCTCTCCGATATCTGCTAACTTGTGCGGGGGGGAGGGGCTGCTTGTGGTCCTACCAGTGAACATAGACTATTGGGCAGTGACATGGGATAGGTCCTTCTCCAAGGTGGTGTCCCATTTACATTTGTCCCCCACCTTCACATTGATGTAAACATTTTTACATCAATACAAGATATATTCCTTTAGGACTTTCAGGAAGAGTGACTGGAGTTGAAGGGCCATCAGTCCTGTCCTTCAGCACTCTGCTGATAAGGTTTTTAAATGTTTTAATCAGAGCTTGGAAAAGTTACTTTTTTGAACTACAACTCCCATCAGCCCCAGCCAGCATGGCCACTGGACTGGGCTGATGGGAGTTGTAGTTCAAAAAAGTAACTTTTCCAAGCTCTATTGGCTGTATTTCTGACTAATGGATGTAACCCTGGACTCCTGTGAAAAGAAGGGTGGGGTAGAAATGCAAATGTAAAAAATCATCAACCGCTGAATACTTCATTAACAAAAAACGTGGTCTGAAAGGGGACATCATCTCAGTGTTTGAAGCTAAGGAGGTTGCCAACCTGAGGATGGCAGACATTGCTAAAGATGCTGTGGGTCCATAGCTCTGTACCAGCTGCAGACTTAGCCTAGCTGCTCCCAGCCTGCGTGACGGTTCTGCCTCTCTCAGAGGTTCAGGGCTGGCAACCTGGAAGAGGGCACTCTCCATAGCAGACCTGTGAAACTCCCTCTTCATCAAGGTACATCTGGCACCTTCATTTCATAGCTTTAGCATATGCTAAAGACACACCTCTTTACACTACTGTTTGATAGTAGAAATATCTTTTTAGGACACCCCCCATTCTTCTGGCATTAATAGTTGTAACTGACTTTAATAATGTATTATACTGGTGTAACTCACCCTGGGATCTTATGATGAAGGGTTGGTAAGAAATCCTACAAATACCCCATAAACAGCCTGAATTCTGTGGCTGTTTCTAAATTAACTTTCAAACAAAAGCCAGCTGGATGCCTACACGACACCTGATGGGATCACGTAGTACAGATGTGACAGGGAACATAGCCACAGCAGTTCATATAAGAAAGTCAAACCAATAAGAAAAAATACGGATAAATCACAGAAAGAAGTTCAGACTGAAATCTGAGAGATTCCAAAGTAAGAGAGAAAGAGGCATTTTGGGAAAACGGGGGAGCTAAGGAAAGGGTACATGGATGCAATAAGTAACACTTCAGGGATATTTTATTTATTTAAGGCATTATTATCACACTTTTCAGATAAATAGGCTACCAGATCAAAGACAAGGCAGTCCCTGCTGTCAGACATAACATTTTATGTTATAACATAAAAAGGAAACAAGATGGGGAAGGATGAGGAGGAAAGCACAAACTCAGGCACGGGCAATCTTTTTGCTCTCAATTTATTTATTTATTTATTACATTTGTATACCGCCACATAGCCGAAGCTCTCTGGGCAGTTTACAACAATTAAAAACAAATATATAAATTTAAAAACACATTTTTAAAAAACAATTTAAAAACACATGCTAAAATGCCTGGGAGAAGAGGAAAGTCTTGACCTGGCGCTAAAAGATAACAGTGTATGGTGCCAGGCGCACCTCATCAAGGAGATCATTCCATAATTTGGGGGCCACCACTGAGAAGGCCCTCTCCCTTGTTGCCAGCCTCCCAGCTTTCCTCCGAGTAGGAACCCAGAGGAGGGCCTTTGATGTCGAGTGTAATGTACAGGTGGGTTCATGTCGGGAGAGGCATTCCATCAGATATCAAGAGCCACATGCAGCAGAGGAAGGGGCTCAGAGGCTATATGTCAGTGGGCATGGGCAGTGGTGGACAGGTTCTGTGCTGGCAAATACACCCATCCACAATTGCATTCCCATTAGTTCAACCAGCTGTTTACGTAAGCATGATTTGCATGGGCACGATGGCGTAAAGAGATTACCTTCCTTGTGTGCTGTCCTACCTGTTGGCATTATTTAAGATGTAGGATTTGCGGTGTGTATAGCAGCTTCAACTAGACACAAGCCAAAATTCCTCAGAAGACAATTTCTGAGAGTTCTTTCCTCTCACTACTCTAGAAAAGGGCTACTCAGAAATTTCTCTGAATACTCTCCACTATTTTTTGTGGTGGTCACCATTAACACACGCCCACCTCATATGCCTCCAAACATCTCTAGGCTTGGAGCATTGTGGGAGGATGCAAAATGGTGGCAAGACTACCAACACAGTTGTTGCTGCTGCCACCTGTAGTGGCAGCAAAATAACATAAACCTTAGATGGGAAACAAGTTAGAAAGTGTGTTTCTGTCACTGCTAATGGCGAGTCCAAGCCTTGAGGAATTGTTGAAGAATTTATCCTGCTACTGGAAGCATTCAATGGAACTGTCCCCCCCCCATTTTTTGGCCAACAAATAAGATGGGAATTCCAAGAGGACATTGGCACACAGCTCTAACTGCAACCAATGCATGTACAGATCCTTCCAAATGAACCATGAATTTCCACAAATGGCCACTTGCATTTCATTTATAGTGGAAGGTGCCCCACAACTGGAGCTGTGGCCCCCACCACTTCTAATCAACGACAGCCTTGGCCTTTCTAAATATGATTTAATCTGCAATTAAAGTCACTGTAATAGAGCAATGACCTTATGAAACTAACCATACTTTACACACTTTCACCACACACCTATGTGCAAAATTGATTCTTGCTGGGCTTAATCTAAATGGTATTGTACAAAAAAAAAAAAAAGCACAGGTCATGTAAACAGCTGTCTATGGCCAGTTTCAGAAAAAAAGGAAAGAGTGAGCATTAATATGTTATCACTTTTTAGATGAACTGATAAAAGGCTGAGGGATGGGGTAAATGTTCACTTTAATTATCTAATTTAATAGAAATAACACCACAGGTTTCTGCACACACTAAAGCAGCCCATTCAAGTGTGTAATTCTAACTGCCTTGTATTTCAGACTTGACGCAGCCTTAGAAGCAATAGGGCAAACTGCTTGCCATTTTACTGTATTGTTGCTCCTAACACTGATTATGCTAATACATTTGCCTCTGTAGCAAGATTTGCTGCTACAGTAATCTCTAAACAATGAAAGCATAATATTAAAGTGACACTACTCCTTCAATTATGATTTTAAAGCATGCGGGTTAAGATTCATTGTTCCACATAAAATGTTTTGAATTGTTTTTATTTATTTCTATTTTTGCCCGCTAATCTGACTCAGGACAGAATCTTCTGAAACCAACAATATGAAAGCTTTAAAATTACATATTGTAAAATGGGAAGAACAAAAAGAAGACAGCTGACCTATTTTCAAACTTCTTTAGAGGCCAGAATTGCAAGCATGAAAAGCATTCTAAATCATGGGTGTTAACTTCTGCAACAGTTACTCACAGTTTTTATAGTTGATGAGAAAGGGAAAACAAATGGAGCATCCAAATTTGCTATTAAGTTTCTAAAACTGTCAAAGGGTTCTAAATCTGAGCGATGATGTCAGTGGATTATAGGTGACATCACAAGAACTGTCACTTTAAAAAATCAGGACACAGCAAAGGGCTTTCAGGCTCAAGGAATTCTCAGGGCCACATCACATTTGACATGGTAGACTGGTTCCACCAGTGTCATTTGCTGCATTGGAGCAAATATATAAAATTGTATAAAGCCCAAAGAGGAGGCAAAGAATCCCTGAACTCTTTGGGTCATATCCCAGGGCAACACAACTGGGCATGACTCTTTGGCAATGTGTGTTTAGGGGGGTCAACTCCCCCACCTGGAACATCAATTTGCCCAACCTAAATTTAAAAGCAAACAAAACAAGCCTTTTATTTGATTGATTGATTGATTGATTGATTGATTGATTGATATCCCGCCCTTCCTCCTGGCAGGAGCCTTTTATGTGTGCCATTACAGCTTTAAAAAAAAGAAAAGAATGAGAGCTTAATTTTGGAATTGGAAAATTATGTATTTGGGGAGAAAGCTGATGCACTACTCCTCCCTCCACACACATACACACAATTAGGTGAGCTCAAATGTCAGCAACCTTGTGTACCCAGCTCTGCCCACTGAAGATTCTCCGTGCCTCACAGTGGATCTTTCAAAAGCACCACCACTCATCACATTTTAATCTTCCTGTTAAAATACACACACACATACGCTCCCTTTATCTAAAAGAATATGGCAGAGTGCTTAGGTTTTTAAAAAAAATAAAAGTGTTTATTTTAAGTAGGTAAAATCTTCTGTAACAAATCTGAATAAAATGAACAAATATTGATTTTTAGACACTATATTTTGGCAACTGGTATATAGGACTGCCTGTTGGTCATCAGAAAGACACTTATTTTCCATTCATTTTTAAAGTCTCACTTAGGATTCTGGCATCCTCACCTACAGAGGAAGGCTGGCTATGGCCCTGGGTATGCCTTTCCCCATTAAGTGCTTATTGTAGAAAAGCACCAATGGAGTTGGGCTGCTGTGGAAAACAAAACACTGTTCCAACTCTATGGTGTAATGAAGAAGACTGTGAGGTTACAAGAATAAGTTATCTAGAATACTGTTCTTCAGCTTGCGGTCCCCAGATGTTCTTGGGCTACAACTCCCATCATCCCCAGCCATCTTAGACACTGGTCAAGGGATCATGGGAGCTGCAATCCAACAACATCTGAGGACCCAAAGTTGAAGACCACTGTGATCCAGAAAATCTCAAGAACATTGTTGTCCAATGTTGTGGGCTGGCCCCATGTTTAATGCATATATTTCCCATCTAAAAGTCTTTATACGTATTAAGCTTAATGTATAAGACATTATATATCCAGATATACAGACCTCCTTATAGCTTGTTAAAAGGTAAAAAGGGAAAAGTTTTCCTGCTCCCCACTCCTTTGTCTAGTTCTGGGCAGTTAGCCAATGTACTGATACATGGCACATAGCTTGTAGCTACAGCTATCTGTGGACACATAGGAACCAGAGGAGGAAACTCTTTATATGGTGTGGACAACACCTGTTTCTGGTAAAGCTAACTTATGATAAAGTCCCATTTGCCGTCCCTTGTAGGTGGCACGACAAGGCATTTGCTGACTCTGGCAGGAGGCAGAAAGGGAGAAGGCAGATGGTAAGGAGATAAGAAATCTTATAAAAGGGAGAGCAGTTCCTGCATTCAATATCAGTCTTACAGACTGATCCAACATACTGCCATGCTGCTGTTGAGAACCAGCAGTGTGTCTGCTGCACACAAGGGTGACATTATTCCATTTCTTTCTAGATAAGAGACAGAAATGTATTGAAATGTACAAACAGGGAAATGTAATTTGAAAGATGTTCATCGTTTGCAGTATGTTAATTCTTTGCAATATAACTTCACAAATATTGTAATGCAACTTGTATAATGTCTAAGTCTGAATTAATAGTACACTATTAAGATTTGTTAAATATATTTTAAACGTAGAAGCCTAATATATAATGCTGAGCTATAATGTGTAAGAGACCTGAGAGCTTTGTTATATGTGTATAACAAGTTAGGATTCTGACCCTGACCTATATGATTCTGATTCACTCGCTATGGCCAGAGACTTATGTGTGACTTGTATATGTAAAGAAATGTGTAATCAATAAAAAGTAAAAAATTCACCCACTGTTGAATTCGCATTATTTTTTCTGAGATATCTCTAAACCTTAGTATGTTATTTGGTGGGATCTTGACTGTAGTTCGCCTAGACAGACTGAACTGCTGGCAAAAACCATGGAAGCTCAGGTGACCACAAAATTTGTCATACAAGTTGTCTGTGTAGATGCTGACTAGGGGAGCACACAAGAACCCTCAATCCTATGTTTGTACAAGAAACAGATGGTTCGAGGCCATTTCACCAACCTCGTGCATTTCAACAAGTGGGTTTTATTTTCCATAAGCAAAACTCATTGGTACCCAATCTGATTTTTTTTTAACAAACAGACAGCAATATACCACAAATCTGACTTGGTGCTATCTTTGCTGATGTGCCTACTAACATTTCTTCTATAGAACTTTTGGTAACAAAAATCCCAATAAATCAGTTCCACATAGGCGGTTTTGTTACAGTATTTTCTTGGGTAAGTCAATCTCAAAGGTCCAACAGTAGGTTTATACTCAGAAAGCCTATTTGAGGCCCTGAGATTTCACTGCCTATAAGCAAACTGTAGGCCAAATTAATCATGCTTAGTTAACTGCTTAGTTCAGCCCTTGAGGTCAAAGGTTTTTCCACATGTAAACATTGCCAGGCTGGAACCCCCAACGGAACTTTAGCATGGAGGCTTTAAATCTTTTACACCATTCCTGTGCTTGTATTCTGTACTGTAAAAAAGAAGTCTCGTTGAAACAGATAGGACCTCTTTTGATAATGAAAATTAAAGGTACAGGCGACCATTCCAAATACTGGAGAAATAGTTATCTCTGGCTCTGACAAACTATTCTCATTCTTTTCTCTTTGGAAGAGTCCAGTCAGTTCAGTAGAGTCTATCTGTCTCTGGCATCAGCAAAGGAGGACTCACTAGACACAGAGCTGCCACAGATTTCTGGAAGAATTTTCCCGTGTTTTCTCCAGCCCCTCCAAAACATCTGTAACCCATTCTTCATTCTCCCAATCCTGCCAATAGCACATGCTTACAATCATGCATAGTTTGGCCCAAGAACATATTTCTTCCTCATCTGGCAACACAGAATTCAAGATATGCATCACCAAATCACATGACAGATACAAATGGTGATGAGGAATAGAAGAAAACTACTGAATTCCCATCCTAAACTGGAATGCCACCTGTGCTTCAGGAGTCAGACTGGGGCACAGAAGAGAAGTGCAGAGGCCTGCAAAAAAGACTCCCCTACTTCCTCAAGGCCTCACCAGGACTACAGTTCTCTGCCCGCTTTGTATATTTCTCAAATAAGCATCACTGGGACTAATCACCTGAATAAACATGCTGATGATTGCACAGAACATTTATAGATTGGGTCCCCACTCTGAAGACAGTTGGGAACGGACAACAGTTGAACAAGCTGACAGAAGACTGGGTTCCCAGGAGGAACATACAACGCGTTTGTCCCATTGTTGTCTCTAGTGTTTTTGTTTTTTTACAGACCTGGAACTAAAAGTGCTGGATGAACACACCTTGAACAATCCATACAATTAATACTTAATAGGAACAGCATCACTTGACACCAGTGCTATCCTAAGCCAGCATGTTCACCTTACAGCTCTGAGAATATCAAAGCAAAACACCTTCAACTCTAAGGAAAAGAAACAAACAAAAATCCTTCCTCTCCCAAGCTAGTTTCACTACCAATACAACCTCTTAAGCAATACTTAAGACACTGATCTTGAGTAAGAAATGCGTAAGAAACAAGTAACATCAGGGAGACGTGTTAATGGAACTCCTGATACAGGTTTTTACTTTAAAGCAATCCAAATCCTCCCAACTTCAAAGCTGTTGTTGGCTGGGGGTGGTGGTGTTGGCATGGGCATATCTTTGACTGCCTGTGCAATCATTAAAAAGATGAAATGTCCAGGGTTTTTGACCAATGCAAAAATGTTTTATTTTACAAAACAGATTGGCCTATGTGATTAGAGCTCTCACTAACTGAGGTTCTCATCAATCATGGCAGTTAGCTCTCTGTAGGTGGGCAATTTCATTAGAAGATTTTTAAAGAGACTGCTTCTAGGGCTTTTTTTAAACCTTAAAATATCATTGTAATTTCCTCTATTTCTAGTTTTCAAAGGTGATGATTGCCAATGGATACTTAGCCAAAATGACACCAAACATGAGCTAGAGGAAGAAATCTGCAGGCTTGAGGGAGACAGAAGTTTGCAGAAATACAACTAAAAAAAAATCCCTAAAGAGCAGGCGAGAACCCCAAAACAGCCCAATGAGGGCTGAGCATGCTTACTAGTCACAAAATGCTGCCTGCTGTTCACACAACATCTCTTACATGCCATCTACCAATTCAAATGGCAGAGTCTGGGACTTGTCCATCATGCCAAGATGTCTCTCACACTTCACTCACATAGGGGTTTGCTTAATATCCAGCATAAAGAACTTGAAGGCCTTGCTGAATGCTTGATGGCATTTGAATTGGTCCCAATAATACCATTTGTGGCTTTTGAATTTTGTTCTACTAGACCAAAGGCAGAAATCAGTAGCTTATGTAAGTACCTTCCAAGAGCCAGCCTTACAATCCAAGACTGGAATGTTGTGGGACGGTTTGATTAACTGGTAGTTGAAGTCAGATTGGGCAGAGCCAAAATGGCAAAGGAAGGACAGTTAAGGTGAAGCTAGAAAGGTTAGAGAAAAGCTTTGCTAATGAATAGATACTGAGAAGAAACATAACATCCCCTTGTTAGCACAGGAGATTGTATCCTCCTCCTGTTGCCTGTGATGCCCACCCTCCCTTACTCTTTTGGGAGCAAACCCAAGCAGACAAAAAAAGCTTCACACTAATGTTAAATCCAGCCACAGTTGGCTTTGAATCATCATTTGCAAACTTTTTTTGACGCTAACTGTGGGTCAAGTTGGTATAGACATAATAGTACATTATAGTTTGCTGCCCAAAGGGAAAGGAGTGGGGGAGATTCAGATGTGAGGAGGGAGACGTAGCACATTGTGATCCCCTAGATTATTCATACATCGCAAAGCCAGCAGGTATTTAACCCAGCCACTTGGAGAAAAGTTACGCCACTACAGCTGTTACTACAGCAGTAAAGTAGCATAATTGCAGAACACACTGCTCCTCACATCCATACACCTCTTTCTTTACTGCAACCCCCCCCCCCCCAACAAATTTGGTAACATGTCTGAAACATGCCTCCCACCGTATAGGTCCACAACTTAAAATTCCAAATATTCTTGCAAGATGCTGGCTTTATTGAAACTGGAACAATTTGAATGACTCAAGTTATATGACAATACAACTTGGCAGAACAGTGAGAAGTGCTACTGCAGAAGGAAGACTCTTGTTAAAATATGCAAAGTAGCAGTTAGCATACACGATGGGAAATCTTCACTGCCTTTCTAACTGAAGCTTATGGCTGGAGATTTGGTCTATTGAACCTTATGGATACTGATTTTCTTCTTGGCGGAAGATTTAAACAGTAGCTTTAATATTTAGCAGGAACAGCATCACTTGAGACCAGTGCTATCTGAAGCCAGCATGCTCACCTTGCAGCTCTGAGAATATCAGAGCAAAATTTAGTAAAGCCAAAAACCAGGGGGGGGGGCAAGGGTAGAGATGCAACACAATATGCTACACTTCTGTAGCTGAATGCCATCAATAATATGGTATGGCTGGATAGGTAGGCCAGAAACTAAGATACACAGTTGAGCAAGCATGTTTCTTAAAAAATAAAACTGTAAAATTCTTAATGTTGTGGCCCACCGACTGTTCAATGCTGCATAACTATTCTGGATACCCGTAAATTTCAAGGTCGGTTCAATTGAATTCTTTGTAAGAATTTTCTTAAGAGCATATTTCTAGGAAGAGTTCTGCAAACACTAATGCATCTCTATCATCTGGCAGACATGAATAAAAGTGTTCAGAAAGAAAGTACTTTGCCACAACTCAGCCACATCTACAAAATGCAGCATTTAAACTTCAATTCAATTCTCATTCAAAAAGGAGAAGTTAAGATCTTTAAAGAAAACAGATGGGCTAACAGGTTATTTAAATCTGAGTGCTGCAGGAAATGGAAGAAGAATATTCTCTTCCATTTGCTTGCACATAAATTAACACAGAAGCAGGTTGTCTCAAAGTCTTCTATGTTGTGGGCTTCACAGGTTACTCCCTTCTTACAGCAACCTGTCAAAATGCTTTATGAGGGTTTATGAACAAGCATCCCCTTCTAGGCTGGGGCTGAATCTCTACTGCTAGGCTATCCATTTATGTTCCGGTTTGCCTATAATGCTAAACCATGGTTACCATTAATAGTAGTGAATGTTAACCATTGTTAATAACCATAATTAAAGCTGAGGCATCTGGCAGGTGACCTTGGTTTATTACATCATGTAATAGTAAAAAGCACCAGCAAGAATAGCTCAGCCTTGAGAGCAGTGAATTTTTTTCTCATTCTTCACTTGCAGCTCTATAGGTCCTTGGATAACGACTGCTCTTTAGCATAGATAAGGAGGGGGTCCAGGTTTGCACGTAACACTAAGCCAGTGATTCTCAAATGGTGCGCCGCGGCACACTGGTGCACCGCAAGAAGTGGCTAGGTGTGCCGCAAATATTATGAAAGTATATTTTAAAAATGAGGAAAAACCCATTTGCATAGAGATTTATTACATCCATGATCAATTAATAGCTAGGCTAGGCCCTAAAATATATTAATATATTTTTAATTTTGTACATGAAGTGCGCCAGAAATTTTTTATGTTTTACAGTGTGCCGCAAACCAAAAAAGTTTGAGAACAACTGCACTAAGCTATGGTTAACGTTAACCAAGGTTTATAAACCACCTACAAACCTTGGTTAATACACAGCCTTTAACCATAGTTAAGCTGCTGGGCTGGGTTCACACTTAACACAAGGCCATGGTTTATTAACATAGTTTAGTATCATATGTGAAACTGGCCTACACATTTAGGCCCAGAAGCCAGTCTTAAAGAAGCCTTGTTAGCAGTTAAGAGCAAGCCTAGATCTAACAGAATTTTTATCAATTTTACATCACCCTGATCCTAAGCATGTTTATGCAGCAATACACTTTGGTCAGGGCACTTAGGATTGTAGCTGTGCACATCGACAGACTTTAACTGATGCTTACTCCAAGTATGCACAGGAATCCAGTCTTGGGATTCTTTATGGGCTATGCCTGTTCAGGGTCTTCCTTGCTATTTTAGCAGTCTGAGTCCTCCTATATTCTGCTACGTTGCCAGGTTCCAGGCCTGAAACAGGACTGCCGAGCTTTGGATTGAAAATGTATAAAGCATTTTAGAAATTATATGCCAAGACAATATAATTTATTGTTAATAAGACTAAAATCATTTTAAAACATTCATTTCTTCAGCACACTATTACAAGCCAGCACAACTCTAACATTTCAGATACAGACCACAATATCATTTTCTACAGAACAGATCATAATTAACCACTGAAGGCCAAGGTAAAGATTAAAACCCTGTTGTTTTTTAAAAAATGTTGACAGATGAGGCTTGCCTGATCTACATGGGATAAAATTCCAGTTGTGGGGGCCACAGCTGAAGAGGTCTCCTTTTTCTTTTCTTTCTGGTTAATCAAGATGGTGACTGGTTCTCACTCACTGACGCTCACACATTATGGAACTCGCTGCCAGAGAGACTCGCAAGCTGACCTCCTATGGGTGGAATCCAACTGATGCCCTTGCACTCCTGGAAGAGTTCTGATAAAGTAGATCAGCTACTGGGCTAAGTTCAAGGTTCTCGCTTTGGTGTACAAAGCCCTATGCAGCTTGGGACCAGGATACCTGAAAGATCATCTTATCCCTTATATACCCAATCGATCACTGTGCTCTGCAGGTGAGGGCCTCCTGCAGATGGGGACTTTGGTCCTTAGCTGAAATATTTTTTTCCTGGATGATAGTCCAAGTGGGTATAGGGCACCACCAAGTGTCCATAGGCAGGAAAGACAACTGAGTTGTGGGGAGCAGGTCGCCTCAAGCACGTGATCTCCCCAGTCCCTTCATGACAAGTCAGAGGATATAAAACCTACATGCACTCTGACAAGGAACAAGGAACAGGTAAGATCCAAGCCCATGAAGATCCAAGCCCATGAAGACCTACTCCCCAAGACGTAATAAAAACACACTGAAACTATAGGAAAAGGGTTCAACCAAGTAAATAGTATTAAAGAAAAACCTCATGGAACAAACAAGAACAAATGTATGCACAGCTTAAGCAGCATGATTATTAGCATGGTTCATAGAAATTAGTCAGAAGAGCCACATTGAGGTGGGCCTTGAAATTTGTTTCAAGTAAGGAGCAAAGTCCTCTTCTTCCTGAATGATAGTCCATTGAGTGGGATATATATAAGCAGCTCCACCTAGACCAGGGGGTTAATGCGGCTCAGGGTATAATGACATGTTGCAGAATACATCGACCAAAGGCAGCCTCGGTTGAGGCATAGGTATCCATCCTATAATGTGATGCAAACATACTGGGAGAAGACCAAGTGGCCACCCAGCAAATCTCCAACAGTGGGGCATTAACAGAAAACACGGGCGTGGTTGCGGCTGACTGCTTTGAATGCGCCGTTATGTTTTTGGGAACAGCCACCTTTAAAACATCATAAGCTAATTTGACACAGGCTCACAACCAACAAGACAAGGTAGAATTAGATACTCTTTTTCCCAAGGATGCAGGATGAAGGAGACAAACAGTGAATCAGACAGTCTAAAGGCCTTTCTTCGATTGATCATAGAACCATAGAATAGTAGAGTTGGAAGGGGCCTATAAGGCCATCAAATCCATGTATGTAATGATGTAAACCTTTAATGCTCTCCTAACATCGAGAGAATGCCAGGCCTTCTCCGGTGGATGGATGGGCTTTGCGCAAGAAGATGGCAGGATGAGTTCTTGCTGCTGACAATGAAAGAATGAGTTCACTTTGGGCACAAACGAAGGATCCATTCTTAAGATGACCCTGTCCTCGTGAAAGATGTAAAGATGTTTTGCTACTGATAACACATTCATCTCCATGATGCATCTGGCAGAGGTAATTGGCATGAGAGAAGGTCTGGAAGGATGACTGGTAGGGGGCATAGTGGTGAAAAGGTCTCCGCTCATCCCGGCGCACAGCAGCCATGAACAGTTTGCACTTTTCCTTAGGGTCCACCAGGACATTCTGGAGGGCTTGTTCGCCGAAAAGCTTCAGTCCTACATACGGGGTGATAGACAAATTGACCCGTGCCCCTGAGCTGGCATCCCAGTGGCGCAGCCACAAAGTGCACCTTGCAACAATTTGTGCAGCTGTGGACCTTGCAGAGAATTGAACTGCAATTCAATGAATCTGCGATGAAGGCTGCTGTCCTGTAAAGCTTGAGAATTGTTTTGTGGATTCTGTTAGTATCCCTGTTGAGATCCTGAGGTGAAGGATCTGAAGATGTGCTTGTCATTCATATTGAGCTATTGCTTTAAAGGCCTCAGGAACAGGAATAGTAACCAAAGTGGTCTTAGGAGCTTTCAGAACAGATGCTCCCTTTTAAGGGGCCAGCGGTGGATCTGGTGATGGAGAATTGCTGTCCAGAGCTGCCAGAGACTTACACAGGAGAAGCAATGGAACAGCCTGTGGGAAGTCAAGCTGGATGAAGAGAACACTTCCTCTATCCCTCAGCCTGGACTCCACTCCTCAGCATCACACTTGGGGTCCACGAATGGATCCCTAGGTGGTATGCTGGCTAGATGCCCCCTGGAAACTGCAAAGGAATCCAGAGATGGTAAGTACTCGTCCTCTGATGAGTGCTCCTCAAACTCCCTGGGCAATGGCTGCCTGGGGCCCCTGAAGTCTGATGAAGGCTGGCAGGTCCCTCGATTAATGGCTGGCCCTAGACTTGTGGCTGGCCTTGTAGCTGATCTAGTGGATGTAGTTGCAGGTCTCAGGTTGGAAGTTGAGGGCTGTGCCAAAGCAGGAATCAGGAAAGGGGCCCAATAAGAGCCTCCCAAACATGAGATAGGGCCTCAGGCATTAGGGGGGAAGGGTATCAAGCCCTGAGGGTTGCCCCACGATCACTGGGGCATGGGATGGCTGGGAGGAAGCAAGGGTCTGTGCCTGGGAACCTCCCACTTCCGTGAAGCCTTCAAAGTCTTCCTCTGATGAAGCAGAGGGGGATCAACTAATGCTATGAGCTTTGGGTCTGCAGTGCGCTCATCCTCCAACAAGGGCTCCTGAATATACTCACTGACAGATTGCTGCTAGCAAGATGGGAGGAAGGAGCCATAAGGTGGACCACAGGGACCTTTGACATCTGGCACTGGAGGAGGGAGCTATGTGCAACCACCCAACTCGCCCACGCCTAAGGCTGGCCCTGCTTGTAATACCTCCTGCAAAAAGAAGTAATAGCCACCCACACCCAGCAACATGAAATCTGCCTTTTCCACAGATTTTTTCCTCTTGAAGGCCTACACGGCAATCTACTCGCACACAGCATAGCTATCCCCAGCAATTTTACCTCCAAATCATGTACATATACTGTGTTGGGCTACAACACTTAACAGAAAAACTGTAGATTGAACCAAGGTACAAATCTCTGCTTAGCCACAAAGATCGAAGTCTTTTCAAACCACCCTCAAGGTTACTGCAGTGATGAATGCAACAGGAGTGACTAATTTGTAGGCCACTTTTACCATATTGGCTAAACCTTTTCACAAAAGATGTGTATCATAAAATGTGATACATGTAGCAAGGTAAATATTATTTATAAATATACGAAATACATTTTTTAAAAGCCATAACACAGAAAACGGCACACCATGATGAGTAGATTCTCACTGTGTGTGTGTGTTGTGTGTGTTATGTGCCTTCAAGTCAATTACGACTTATGGTGACCCTATGAATAAGTGAGATCCAGTAGCATCTGTTGTAAACCACCCTGTTCAGATCTTGTAAGTTCAGGCCTGTGGTTTCCTTTATGGAATCAATCCATCTCTTGTTTGGTCTTTCTCTTTTTCTACTCCATCATAGGTGCTCCTTAAAAAAAAAAGCTTTGCACATATGACGCTAATGCAGGTCTTTCTGAACATTAAGTTCTACTGTGATGGGGTCACCATTTTAAGAAGCCCAGTTACATGCCTCTAACCATTTCAGGATGGTTGGCATAGCTTTTCTACTTACAAGAAAGGAGGTTCATATAGACAACAGTTCTCGTGCCCCCAGGTAAAATAAATATTTACAGACCCCAGACAGAACTTTTGAACTGAATCCAGAAACAGGCAACCCTGAAAACTGGATAAATGCATCCAATCCTAAAAAACTACGCATCAGGAAGTAGGCCACCACATGCAACAGCAGAAGGCAGAGGAGTTGTACAAGCATTTTGCACAGTGGGAACTGCTATAAAGGTGATTAAACACATTTAAAAGCCTTATATATAAATACTGCAAAGGTGGTCCCCCTGAGAAACAAGTCCAAAACATTTAAATATATAAGGATCCAGGTCAGATGACAAATCCACAAATAAAGTAGCATTCATGGATAAATAGGTATTTTGTGTTAGATACTCTGAGTTCCATACATTTTAATAACACTGTAAAAGAATCTCTCTGTTCTGTTGGTATAAAATGCAGATAAACCCCACTCAAAAAAGTTGGAGAGGCAACACCTATCATTCGCTTTGAGAAAATACATATTTATCTGGAGTTCTACTTTCATTAGAAGATGAAGAGCACAAAAAAAAGTTTAGTAGGGTCAGAGTATTTTGAGAACCTTCAATGTAAAACTCTAGCTGCAGTCAGTCAATCATATGTGAAAGCCTTTCCTCTGCATATGCAGTCCCTCCACTTCTCCCTTTACAGCAATCAATCAAGAAGTCTAGTTTCCAGTTACATCCAAACTAGCAATTATAGCTATCAGCTTCAGAAGACAACAAAATATTCAACCAACTTCAAACTGTGATTTAATATCCTGGCTTGTTTTGAAGCTGGTAA
Source organism: Rhineura floridana (assembly GCF_030035675.1). NCBI lineage: Eukaryota > Metazoa > Chordata > Lepidosauria > Squamata > Rhineuridae > Rhineura > Rhineura floridana. Next base: position 46,673,481 of record NC_084481.1, read on the forward strand.
CTATAGTTCCCCAGTCTGGGTGAAAGAAGAAGCTACAGTTAGACATCCTTGTTAATCATGGTTTGCATGAAGGGGATGTATAAGTGGGGGGAAAGACTTGTTTACCAAGATTTATGATCATCCGAACTGGGCGTCTACCTTATTCTACCACAAGATGAACCCAAATGGCATTTCCTCACTAAACCTTTTTTTGCCAAGTTATACATTACATGCAAACACATGCAATTAAGCCCCAATGGCTACTTCTAGGCAAAGCAGCTACAGGACTCAAGAGGGGAGGATTTTGCAGAGGACAAATACCTGGGAAGTAGTGTCTAATCTTGCCACAAAATGCCACTGTATCGCTGAAGCTCTCACCGTTCTGCAAGACACTCTCCTCACTTCATCCAAGGACTTCCAAACACAAACTTACCTCACAAAAGGGGAAGTTATAGTGGAAAAGAAGCTAGCAGAGGAAAAGTGAAATACCATCTCCCCTCACTGCAAATGACCTCCTTCCATCAGAGTTTTAAAAAAGCATGTAACAAAGAAGGGTATGTAACATGTAATTTAGCAATTTGTGTTTACAAAAGACAAGTTAGTTCCTAAACACATGGCAAAAAGTTTTGGCTCAAAGCTTCCAATGACTTGTCAAAATTATATGGTTGATTTCTTCCTATTCTGCTACTCACAGATCAAAGTTTATAAAAATATTAAATGCCATAATGCACTTTTTTGTTGTCTTACAGGTCACCAAGCAGGAAGCAACAACAGAAGACATGAATATTACAAAAGCCCTGAATTAGAAACCATGTTCATCTGAAGAGGCAGCTTTTCCTGACAAGGCCAAAATCACAGCAACTTAAGGGCACCTTCAATAACCTCAGAAAAATCTGAAATGCAAGTCCTTGGCTCAAGTAGCATGTTATGCTCCTGCACTTTTTATGAAGATTGGTTTTATAATCACATACTGAACACTTCTTGAGACTCTTCATAACCCTCATCTTATTTATTTGAACAATGGTACATATATTACTCCATGTAGCATTGTGGCTAAATTCCAACTCTGAATCTCATCTGTCCAGGAACTCACTCAGTAGCCTTAGTTGAATTACCATCTCAGCACCTCAGTCCCTTCCCATTTACGATATGGGAGTTAATTTTAAATTAGGTATAAGAGAATTGTGAAAACTTTTATGGACTTGTCTCACATAATCTGGTTTTAGGGGCTTTCTTATGTAACCCTGAATTGCTGTAATCTGCCCCAAGATTAATGGTCAAGGGCAGGATATGAATAATGAATAGCAATGAATATATTATTTTCACAACACTCTGGCAAGGGAGTCTCAACACACATGGCCCTGACACTCATCTCCTTATGTTATCCCTTGATAACAGGTGAGCTTTGCACACAGACTGGGGAGCGCTGTGGAGTTCAAAATAAGCTCCCTTACTCTCAAAATGGAAGATATTTATAAGCAAAAGTTCTGAATCTCAGCACCTTGAATAATTGCAGCTGGGACATTACAGAACAATGAAAATTGATTTTGTGTCCAGTTTTTAGAGACCTTATGGCAAATCCACCTATGTTTGTTTTTCAGATAAACTAGGGCTGAATGCTAAATCAGAATTCAGGAACCATTTTGTCTTCTGAATGAGACACTTTTGCAGTGCAATCCAGGTGTGCTCAGAAGAAAGTCCCACTGAGCTCTGTGAGATTTACTCCCAGGTATGTGTGTACAGGAATGCCACCTCAGTGCTGAACCCTATCCCCCACATTAGCATTTGCAATGAGCGACTTAGGCCACAACAGTATCCTGTCTCTGATTTGTCTGGCATTGTTAGTCCCTTTTTTCTACTCTCTCATTAAAAATCATAACAGAAGATCATATTAAATTGATGCTTCATTGATTAATGGCAGCCAGAATGTCAATATGTTAGACCTGGAAAACATTACTCCACCTTCTGGTTAGTTAAAATGTTCATGTTTAGCTAAAAAATGGGATATGTAGGGCATGTATGATAAAACTGACAAATGTGGTTAGATGGGGGGGAATGGAAATAGACTGCCTTCAAGTCGATCGCGACTTATGGCTACCCTATGAATAGGGTTTTCATGGTAAGCGGTATTCAGAGGGGGTTTACCATTGCCTTCCTCTGAGGCTAGTCCTCCCCAGCTGGCTAGGGCCTGCTCAGCTTGCCACAGCTGCACAAGCCAGCCCCTTCCTTATCCGCAACTGCCAGCTGGGGGGCAATTGGGCTCCTTGGGACTATGAAGCTTGCCCATGGCTGCACAGGTGGCAGGGCACGTCACCCTGAGACACTCACTGTGGGGGTGATCTTTAGCTGGCCCTTGACACCCAGGAGACATGAGCGGGGATTTGAACTCACAGACTCTGGACTCCCAGCCAGGCTCTCTTCCCCACTGTGCTATACTAGCTGTGGTTAGAGTGGGAAGGGCAAGCAACAAGAAAATATATGTAACAAGATAGGGATTTTGTTTACTCTCTACTGAAATAATGTGGTTCAAGACTCTACAAATCCATATTCCTTACTGGGGGACGCATAATGAAATAGAACCAGCAGAAAATTGGGACTACAGATCAGGTACTATTAACATGAAATAAGTTTAATAATATTTCTAAACACGTTGTAGTGATATGCTTGGGTAGGAGTAGCAATAATGTGTGCTAGATTTGTGTATTTATTTACTGAAATATCTATGCTCTATTAATAGCATGTTTATTATCTCAAACATGTTAGATACATTAATCACCATCTCTGCTATCTTTTCTGTGCCTTTTGAAGACTTTCCTCTTTCAACAAGCCTTTTAAGTTGAGACCTATCCCAGTCTGCGTCTGTGTTAGAATTGCTTTTAATATGTTTTCTTTAATAATATGTTTTAACCCTTTTTTAAAAGATGTTTTGAAAGCTTTTTTAAATGTTTTTAACATTGTTTTGTTTTAATGTATTTTAAGGTCTGTTTTTATGATGTTTTAAAGTGTTTTTAGTGTTTCTGTTTGCCGCCCTGGGATCCTGCTGGGAGGAAGGGTGGGATATAAATCAAATAAGAAATAAATAAATATGAAGAACTGCATATTATCTGTTTTTATATTTGAAGGGATAACATTCTTATACATAATGTTTTCATAATATATTTAAAAAAATAAATTCATCCTACTACAGTTCTGGGGTTTGACTAAACTATGTTTTGTTCCACATTTAAAACAGCTTGGAGTTGGAGCAATTCCAAAGTGAGGTGGGTTATCCCCCACGTCTTTTCAGACGGACATAACCAGCTCCATCCTAAGAATCCCACTTCCTTTTCTTTCTTGCTTTGGACACAGCTCCAACTGTCCTTAAAATGTGCTCCATGGTAAGCTATACGTAACGCTTGGGGGAGGGCGATGGACACATGGGCACTCCCACCTCAGGGAAGTAGCTCCCTCCAGCCCCATTTCTGGAGTTCTGTGGGTACCTGAAGACATGGCCCTTGTCACATACAAAACGTAACTGAATAATAAACTGGAATTTTTACAACATCACTTGAAAGTTTACTGCATGAAAACCAATAGCTTTCACTTCAAAGAAAAGATAGGAATATTAATGAGAAGTATACCATTTCCTCTTTCAGAAATTTAACTCACAGAATTAAGCTTGCATCCCCTAACACCACCACTGCCCTACCTACAATATTTATGACAGCTGTCTATATCTTTTAGGATATAAATCCTTCCAAAGCAGCTTGCAAGTTAACATTAGTTGTGTATTTTAAAAACACATATGAATACAGGCATACCCCGCTTAACGTCGCTTCACTTAACGTCGCCTCACTATAACGTACATGCTCCATACACCACCATGCCCTGCTTAATGTACGCGTGCTTCGCCATTATGGACACTTAATGGCATGACGCCGCTGCCATCTAGTGGCGATTGCAGTGCAGTACATGCATAGGTAATTGCTTCACTTTAAGTACATTTTCACTTTACATACACGCTCCGGTCCCATTGTGTATGTTAAAGTGGGGTATGCCTGTATATTAAAAACATATTAGGATCCTCCCCACAGAGCATCTGATGCTATCTTGTTCTGGGGGGTGGGTGGGGGGAGGAGGAAGGGGAAGTCCAGTTGGAGGAGGCCTGATCTGGCCTTCTTCCTCTCCCTGCTTTGACTGGTGCTGCCAAAGTAGTCGAAGAGCACCCTGATTAACTAGTAACAATGGCTGCTGACCCAGCTGCCTTTCTATTAGCAATGGAGTCTTAGCCCCCAATCCTGTGCTCTCTGAATGCATGGCAGCTTTACTTAGCTCTAATATTTTAAGAATATTTTGTTTGAAATGCTCATTTTACCAAGATTAAGCCCTAACATGCACTCCCCACAGACTGTGCTAGCATGGAAAATTCAATTCAAATTTTGGGAAAACAGGAATTCAGCTAACAAATCTAAGCAAGAAAGGATCCTGAGATTTTTCTAATGAGCTTTCTAGAAATAGACTCCAAGAAGACACATAGGTTGGTTTAGTTATTTCAGACAGAGAAAGAATCTGTGTATATATGGATATAATTTATTTGTATATTTTTATTTCCAGAGCTGGATTTGATTAGTTTCCCAATTTATTAATAGGAGCCACTGTGGAATCATACCATCAGTGAGATCTACTCAATGGTTAGCAGCCAGATGACACTGCAGTTATTATGCGATACTGTACTGTGCTCAATTTGAGAAGCAAGGGAAGAGTCTCTCCTTGACTTTTGGTAAAAAAAAAAAAATTGGACAATCTACAGATACTAGGATACACACACTCAAGGGGGGGGCAAAGAAAGGAGGAGGGAACAATTACTTACAGGCTCTCGCAGAACTTTCTAAGAATGCTCGGCTTTTCCTGATTGCGTCTCTGTCGAAACCAACGCTGAATACTGCGAACATCCCAGTCCAGCTGCTTTGAAAGCCCTTCAAGTCTCTTCTCATCTGGATGCTACCAAAGAAACAGAGTCAAGAAGTCACTCCTATGCTGACATTTCAGAAGACACAGGACAGCAACAGATCAGTTAATAACAATAAACTGGTGGCCAACATTCCACTCCTGAGCAAGATGCTTGGAGTTGGCTGGCCACCACTCCTGCAATCCCTCTTGGATGAAACTGACCTGCTGGCTCCATTATATATCAGGTTTCAGGCCTGCTTTTGGGACAGAAACTACTTCGGTCACCTTATAGGTTAATGAGAAATGGGGGAGTGTGACCCTGTTGATTCACCTGGAACTCTTAGTGGCTTTCAATGCCAGTAACCATAGTAATTTTCTAAATAAGCTAGTAATCTGAATTTAACAAAGTTAAATGCGAGAGGCACTGCTTGGCCATGGATCCACTCTTACTTAAGAAGAGCCAAAGAAGATACAAAGAACCTGCTGGATCAGGCCAATGGCCCATTTAATCCAGCACCCTGTTCTCAAAGTGGCCAACCAGTTGCCCATGAGAAGCTCACATGCAGGACCTGAGTGCAAGAGCACTCTCCCCTCCTGTGGTTTCCAGAAACTGGTATTTTCTTCAAGGGCCAATCAGAAGGTGGTGCTGGGAGATTAATGCTTGACTGCTGTGCTTTAGGGTCCTGAAGTGGTCTATTCTTTTCCACAAACTTGTTAACATCTATATGAAATTGCTGGGAGATATATTCATAGATTGGGATTTGAGGAGTCACCAGTGTGCAAATTATGCATGTGTTGAATCAGGGTCTGGGCACTCTAACAGACTGGATGAGGGCGAACAAACAGAGACTCAATCTTGATAACATTAAAGTACTATTAGTGGGTGGTCCATCCAACCAGGTGAATGGTGTTCAACCTGCTCAGGGAGGGGTTGCACTCCCTTCAAATGGAGTAGATAGGTTCTCAGCCTCTGGGATGCTTTTCGATTCAACATTTTTATTATGGGCTCAAAGCAGCCTGTGTGACTTAAAGTGCCTTTTATCCGCTTCAGCTGATATACCAGCTGCCATACCCGCATGCAGACAGCTTGACTACAGTTGATCATCTTCTAGTAACCTCCCACTTAAGAGTGTTGCAATGTGCTGTATGTGGGACTACCTTAAAAATGACAGAAACTGCAGCTGGTTCAAAATAGTACCATAAGACTATTAACTGGGGCTTCCAATTTTGTTCATATTATCCCAGTACTTCATCAGCTGTGCTGGCTCCCAGTTTGTTTCAGACCCAATTGAAAGGCCTGGTTCTAGCCCAGCCTAACGCAACCTGGTGTCCTACAAAGAGTTTGGATGCCAACTCACATCAGCTCCAGCTGGCACTGCCATGATAACTGGAATCAATGGGAATTTGGCTCCAAAATATCTGGAGGGCACCAGATAAGGGGAAGGTTGTTTTAGCCCATAAAGCTCTATTTTATTAACTAGGTTTATATATTGCCTTTCACCACATATATAGTGATCCCAGGGTACTTTCCAGAATGTCATAAAATAAACTATTACAAATATATACAGCAGATAAAACCATGTTTAAAACTAAGTTTTTTTTAAAGTAAAACAGGCTAAAAATAGTGAAAGCAGGATGTAGCCTCAGTGGGTCATCCCAAATGCCTGTTTTTTAACAGCAGCAGAAGCCCATCAGATTCTCCACTGTCTTGTGCTACCAGATGTAGGTATTACACAGCAAAGAAAGCTCTCATGCATGTCACTGCTCAGCAGGAAGACAAAAAGAAACCCACCTTGATGATATAGAAGTTTTTTGGACAGCCTGGAACTAGGTTAGCTGAAAAATCACCTTCTCCTGTCTATACCTAACCAAACCTTAAAAGCCTCTTTGAAAGTCTGCTGCATGTGCCACTGCCCACTGAAGTGAGGTGGGTGACTACAAAGGACAGGGCCTTCTCAATGGTGGCCCTCCAATTGTGGAATAGCCTCTTTAAAGTGGCTTGTCTGGAGCACTCTTCATGATCTTTCCAACGCTGGGTGAAGATTTTTTTAAAAAAAGTTTACCCAGGCTGTATAAAATTGTCTTAAAGCAAATCATAGGCTTTTGCTATTTTAATTTGGTTTAAATTAAACAGCCAGAAATAACGTTTGTGTGGTTTCAAGCTAAGCTGCAAATTACTTATTCCGCCTCTGCTACAAAAAGTTATTTTTATTGATCTTTGTTGTTTTAATTATTGTATTTTGTATTATTACATATTGTATGATGTTTGTTTTTGTTCTGTAAGCTGCCTAAATAATTTTATTAATCAGTTGCCATATAAATTTAATAAATTATCATCATCAAGCTAAATATATGTACAGGCATACCCCGCTTAACGTCGCTTCACTTAACGTCACCTCGCTATAATGTACATGCTCCATACGCCACCAGACCCTGCTTAACGTACGCAATTATTAATGGCATGACGCCGCTGCCATCTACTGGCAATTGCAGTGCAGTACATGCATAGATAATTGCTTCACTTTAAGTACATTTTCACTTTACATACAAGCTCCGGTCTCATTGCGTATGTTAAAGCGGGGTATGCCTGTATCTGAACCCTGTAGTGAGAACACTGGTTAAAATTCTTGCTTTGCTCATGTATTCAAAATGGCTTTACACAAGTTGAATATTCAGAAGCCTTAAAACCTTCAGTTGGTAGGCAGGGTATAAATATTACAAAATAAAATAAAAATTAGTTAAATCAGCCCATTTTTAAAATAATGCACCAAACCTAGGCATATTACTCAGATATAAATCCTATTAAAAATTGTGACACATTACAAGCTAAGAGGGCTATTATAAAAGGGCAGCTCTTGCAAACAGTTTGCAAGTTTTGAAAGCTCTTTATAAATGTTCAACCGCTGCATATAAAGAATTCTCTTAAGGGCTGAACCATATGTTCAGAAATACTGCACATCTTTAGAATGGTGGGTGGGGGAGGGGGAGGCAGGTGGAAGAGCCACCTGTCTGACACCACAAAACAAACATTTCCTTGGCAATCCAGGTTGCAATCTTAAATATGCTCACACTATTTTTCTAAGGCAGAAGTTCAGGTGGGCAGTGGAAAGGTTTAACTGAGTTCTGGTGGGCGGGTGGATAGTGAAGTGCAATTGAATTAAGAACTGAATCAGAATAAGATCTGCATATGGAATATAGCTTGCATACATAAGGTGTGAACGATTATAGGCTTACTTTAAATGGAAATACAGAGCAATAAAAAACGGGTGCAAACACCCCTTCCCTTGTAGTTTTGAGACTTAACACACAGCATATGCATCTTGCTGAGCCTTTTATCAGATGTTAAATACTATGATACCAACCCTGCAATCTTCCTATCTGATCAGGAGTCTCTGAAGAGAACAGAGGCTTTTACAAGGACAGCTATGCTCTATATAGAATGATATGGGGCTAACCCCAGTACAAACAATCCAAGACAAAGGGTCACATGGGTTTCATCTCAGAAGACGCAAAACACAGATCCATCAAGGGGGAAAAACACAGCATTTTTCATTATTGAAACAAAGCATGCAAAGGTTCTAGGGCTCCTTGAAGAGTAAGAGTTACCTCTACAAAAGCAAAGGTCACTAAAAGCAATGCACCTGGGGTACATTCCAGCTAATTCTCCTCACACACCCCCACTCCCAGTGAATTCAAATTAGAATTCCAAAATGGATGACTAAGGCATACCCAACAATGCTAGAGCTTCATATGCATAAGGGGTTTCAGGCTTCTGTGACCGTTATCTAACATTTACTTGGCTCTTGAAAATAACTGGTACACACTGACGTGTGCTTTCTCTAATGAGTTTCACCACTTCAAAGAAAAGGCATGCGATACTTATTTATAGTATTTTATTTTTTAAATTATTACAGAACTACATAGGAGGGCATATGCAACCATTTCATTTTGATCCTCTGCACAGAAAGTCTGGGGGCAGAGCTCTCTAAGCAACTAAATCGGGGTAGGGAACATTTGACTCATGGGCTGGATGCAGCCCCCTGCTTGGTCTCATCTAGCCCTCTGACATTCCCAAGCATTCTTAACTGCTGAGCTGATGGGCAGCAACCTGCTTCCACAAAACCCAGTAACTGGCATCACCTGCTCCATTAACAGCGCACCCCTGGATACATCTGCTCAAAAGCAAGTTCTACGAGTTTAATGGGACTTACCAGATAAGTGAGTATAGCACTGCAGTCTTAAAGAAAGTTGGAAGTCTTGGAAAATATTCAACGATAGAAGGAGAAAGTATGAGTTTTTGCCTGCATCCCTCTCTGGGAATAGTTATAGAATTGTTCCTCTTTAGTCAATGAATCCCAACGTAAGTTACAAGGAATTCAGGAGATAACGTCCCAGAACTATCATTATTATAATATAATTAGTTTATATCCTGCCCTTTGTCAGGTAACCCAAGGCAGCTATGTCACCATTATGCATACAGTACTCAACTGTAAACAGGGTTAAAACAAAGTATCTTACTTCTGTAAGAGACTGTACTTCATTTGTCCTCCAAAAGTGCTGGCCAGTGTCTCCAACAATACTCAGCACACCTCAGAAAACTTGGTGAAAGAACAAAGCTTTTAGCTGATGCTGAAAGATAGACAGTATTGGCTCCAGCCAAACTCAAGGTAGAGGGTATTATATGATTAGGTGCCATGGCTGAAAGCCCTCCATCAGGTCCCAGTCTCTGGGTTTTTGTACGTAGTAGTATTCCAAGAAGGGCCTCCCCAGTCAGGTCAGTATGATAAAAGGTTCAGGTAAACGGGTCCTTCATATGTCAATACTGTCAGCTTGAACTGGGCTTGGTAAGAAAGTGACAGTCATGCAGTTCTCTCACAGCTGGCCTCAGAACTGTAGCAGCTGCATTTTGCACTACCTGCAATCTCAAAACAGAGCAGCCCTACATAGAACACACTACAGTAGTCTAAATGGGAGGACACTAGGGCACTATCCCTATCCACACATAGCTACAGATGGTGAATTGTCCATAGCTGGAAGCAGGCACTCCATGCCACTCATGCCCCCAGTAACAGGGTGAGATCAAGTACCACCCCCTAGACTATGCACCTGATGCTTCAAAAGGAGTGCAACCCTAACAGGCAGCCTTCCTATTTCCTGGACTCGGAAATGCTCCTCTTCTCTTCCTAGGCAATACAATGAATAAAAATATTGAAACACAATAGTTTAAAGCATGCAATTAATACATGTTTGTGTCCTTCACTGATTTTTTTCCTATACGTCAATGGCCCTTGATCAAGAAAAGGTTCTTCACCCTGATCTAAAAGCACTTCATTCATTTACATTTCAAAACATTTTTATACATCAATATCAGATATTTTATGGTGATTGGAAAAGTAAGAATGCAGCAAGGGCATTTTATGCAGCCAGCAGAAGAGATAATCCTGGTTTGAACTAACATTAGAGTAAACCACACTGTTTCCCCAAATTCAGACATAAACAGAACACTAGTTTGCTCAAACTTGAAAACAGAAACTTTCAATCTCCACCTCTTACACATGAAGGAGAAGAGTGAAACATGTGTGCCCAAAGTTAGCCATAGGCCATCTTTGAATACTCAACTTGTGTTATGTCTGAACTGAATCATAAAGCAATCTTTAACCATTTTACACAGCTCTCCAAACTCAAGTGTTGGTGCCAACAGCTTTGAAAATCACTCCCATATGAGCCCATACTTTCTGCTTTGAGCTTGTGAAGAACGTGTGCTTTTCACATGTAACATTTCTTATGGATGTACAATACTTCAAATATACTGTTATAAAAGCTTCCTTTCCTTTGATCTACATTGTCAAGCTGGAAAAGTTTTTTTTAATCACTCTTCCTTCTTCCTCTGCTGCATGAAGAAATAGTGCTGGCTGAAGTCTCATCTTACCTCCTTCAGTTGCAACAGAGTATAACTCAAATCCATTTTCACTTTCTCCACTTCTGTGACATTTCCTACAAAGATACCAATTTTCCTTGACGATTTTTAGCTAGTTAATTGTTTATTCACTGTTTTACTTTCCGTTTCTCTTCTAACAGTGGCCTGGTTCGCATGTCATGGTAAGCTAAACCATGGCTGCCCATGACTGCACTAATGAGTATACGAATGAGCAGTCTCCTGGAGAGGAACTCACAGGTCCTCCCTAGCCTTTTTTTCCTACACAGCGCTGAGCTAAAAGTCTGACTTATTGCAATGTACGAACCAAGACACTATATCATATGTGCTGTTGCAAGCTTTATGAAATGATGCCACCAAAGTATGAAGTCTGCAAACTAGTTGTACTGTGTAGCTCTCAAAAACAATTGTTTACTAAATAGCTGATGCTTTAGTTGTCGAATTCCCCGGAACTGTTCCCCTTCACACACCCATCCATAGAACACTTTGGCTCCTACCATCATTACAACACATGAGGATTTCTTGCTCACAATAAATATGTACTCCAATGCAAAATTGTTGTGACACACGCAACTTGTTTCCCCAAAATTGCACAGTAATGCTCCTACAAATTTTGATATATTTTGCAACCCACATCCTAAGCTTAGTACTGGAATTGCACTACAATAGGCCACTGCTAACACTTTAGAGCCATATGTAGTTCATTGTTCCCATTTCAGAGATACATACACCCAACAAAAACAACTGGCCCTGGGACTCAGACCTTCAGGAAGAATGGAATGAAGTCTAGCATAGACAGGAGAGATTTGTCAGGAACCACTTAAGTTCCTTCTGCGAAATGTCATGTGTAAATACCACACTCCCATTGAAATGTTATTCCCCTCTGTACTGCAGCTTCAGAGTATATCTTGTATAAAAATGTCAACTCCCTACTTTGCACGTCACATTTAACCATAGTTAAAAACAAGCAATGGTTTCAATGTGAGCAAGGAGCACGCTCATGCACACTGCTCAAAAGCACTCACTCCACTCCTGCTGCTGCCATGCTGCAAGGAAACTGTTACAGTCTGGCTTGCCATGGTGCCCAAATCTGGGCTCATAGTTTCCCCAAAAAATCCATGTGCAGTAAATCAGGAACAAAACTTGGTTACCATAAGGGATGGAAGGATCTGTCAATTTTGATTCTGTTAGCCATCTTTTCAGTCTTAAATTCTGTTCCCCACATCTCTGCAGCAATGTATTTTTTTTAAAAAAAAAAACCTCATGAAAACTCAGCATTGTAGTACTAATTCCTAATACGTACATTTTATATGCAGTTTTGACTAATGCATAATGCATTTTTCTCTTTTATTTTCACTGTTATGTTCATTTTTATGCACACTTTCCCCTAATATACATTTTTGTAAACACTGGTTGGTTGGAGCACTACATCGCAAAATTGGGATAAGTGTAAATTTTGAAGGATGGCTGTGTTTTGGTTCTTATATTGTTTTGGAAAGTGTGAACTTTATAGATTTGGCTTTAAATGTAAACAGAATCAAATCTCTCCCCCATCCCTAGTTACCAGGGCTGTGGAGTCGGAGTCATGGAGTCGGAAGCAATTTTGAGTTGGAGTCGGTAGAAATGTACTGACTCCGGCTTCAAAATAAAATCTATATTTTAATATTAATATTTTAATATAAATCAATATACATTTGCCATTTATGAAGGAGTCGGAGAGTAGAAAAAGAGAGGAGTCGGAGTCGAAGGTTTGACGTACGGACTCCACAGCCCTGCTAGTTACCATCCATGGTTTGGAGGTAACAAGTCATGAGTCCAGGTTTGGACACAACAAGCCAAAAGCACTTTCCTAGCTGTGCAGCAGCCAGAAGGGAGAGCAAGAACTTCTCAGCAGCATGCACAAGCATGCTACATCTTCACATTAAGCCAGATTGTTTTAAATTACATTTTAATGTGAAGCGTGAACCAGGCCATTGCGTCTGTCACTGTAAGTCAGATTCAAAAGTGAACTGTTTATTTTTGAAGTTGTGATCAAGTCATATGCAATGATTCCAGGACCCATGTCAGCACACAGCGCTCTCAGGCAGCTGCTAGGGCCCCAACAGGACTCACTGCTCTTGCCTGCCCTAAGAGCCCCTCTATCATTAATCTATTCTTTGACCTCCAACTAGAGTTGAGTGAATGGATCTTGCAGCCATCATTTAAATTTCTTACAGTGCTCGCAGCACAGCATCATTCCGGGGCATTGTGGAAAATTTAAATGGTGCCCCCCCCCACCCCAGACCCAACCATTTATCAGAGCACTGCTGCCACACAGTGAGCCTGCTGGGAAGGGCACTTTGCTACGGGCTCATTCAAACCTGACTTATTCCATATTTGATGATGAACCGATCATTTCCCCCCAAAGTAAATAAAATGAAAAAGGATTTCAGGCATATACTGTACCTTTGTAATTGCAGTGAAGACTTTTTCAAGAATAGCATTAGGCTGAGCTTTTTGTGGTCCATTGGCCTGGACTTTGAGGCCTAAGGCACATGGCTTGGCTATAAACCTACGATGTTAAAAATAGAGAAAAATAAGCCAATTAGATATAAGTGGTCAGATAACCAGAAGCACCCACTGCAACTGGTTCACAGAACAGGAGAACATGATTTCCCATTATGCCTCAGCCAGGCCCCTGCCATCAAACCTACAGAGAGGATAAAGAAGATGAGAATTAGAGAACAAGCTAAATTATAAATAATAATTGTGGAGTATTACAGAGGCTGATTGTCCACTTTTTGAGGTTTTACTCCACAGACCTTTGTGTTTCCAGGTGAAGATTCAGAGATGTAAAAAAAACCCCTGGGAATCTAAATCTGCTGCTGTTGGGTTATAATTTAAACAGAACAGCTCACAACTACATAGGAATTCTTGGATTTCGAGAGCCAGACAAACAAGGGGCTCAAAGACAGAAAAGGGTTAACATCCAATGTGTATTACAGAGAACTTCAGCAGAGGCTGTACTGATAACAGAGATAAGGAAACATACAAACATAGGAAGCTGCCTTATACAGAGTCAGACCACTGGTCCATCTAGCTCAGTACTGTCTACACTGACTGGCAGCAGCTCTCCAGGTTTTCAGGCAGGGGTCTCTCACAGCCCTTTCTGGAGATGCTGGGGGTTGAACCTGGGACCTGCTGCATACAAAGCAGATGCTCTGCCACTGAGCTATGGCCCCTTCCCCGGAAAAAAAAAAAAGAACTGTGGGTCGATGGGGAGCAGGGGAGAGGAAGAGTCACAAAAAAAAGTCAGTTTCTTTCTCATCAGCTTGTCAAATACGCAATAAGAAAAGCACTTAAGCCTTAGCAGAGAATGGCAATATCCCCATACCCCATGATAAGATAAATACACATGCAAACAAGATTGCATCAGGGCATTTCTGGGTGACTGCAGGTGTCTCTTGTCCTCTCCATTTAATGTTCCTCCCTCTCACCCAGCAAAAGCAAAACACAGATGAACTCAAACTAGTTAAACAAGGGCAGTATCTAAAATGAACTATGTCCAACCCAAGTAGTTAGGTTAGGGAAAGTAACCTTCACCTTCGTGTGTCTTGGATTCCAGGTGCCTTTAAAAACGCCATGATAGGCAAGCAGCTGATAAAATGCTCTTCCCATCCAATATTTGAGTCTACAAGTTGGGGAAAGTTTCAGCTCTTCACATTACCATTAAAGGCACAGCAACCTTGCCAGGCGCAGGAGGAAAGGGAATAGCTCGCAATCCATCATATAGAAGCAGCCCAGGTCCAGAAAAAGTCTTCTCACTTGTTAATTTCATAATAAGTCACAGCCAACAAAAATCAAATCACATATCAGAATGGAACTGTTACCAGCACTTTTGTTCAGCCGTGATGGCTGGAGACCGACAGCAAATGCGAACATAGCTCTGTGTGTGTGTGTGTGTGTGCGCGCGCGTGCGTGCACATAATTTCTCCCCATGCTTACATCACTTGAGTCATGTTTACACGTTGATTGTTGAGCCAGGGCTTTCTTGCACTATTACACTTTGAGATGCAGTGCAAATTGGCAATTAGCTGTTACCTACTTATTTTATCTCTCTACCCTGCACTTTTTTATTTATAATTAGTGCCTTTGTTGTGTTGCCCATGGCTTTAGTATTATCTTGTCTGCTGGCAGTTCTGCAGCAGGGAGGTGATGGGAGGTATGGTGGTGGGAGGGATGTGATTAAAAGAAGGAGCACTGGATATATTAAGGTTATCGCTGCTGATCTACTCACCAATTTCCCCCCTCCTGCCCAGCCATCAGAATTTGGTGGAGCATGTCAACCAACACTGGTAGTATTGTTAAACACTACTCATTTGATCATGGATGATGGGCCAGATCTAGCATGCATTATGAAGATCTGAGCAGACACAGGGGTTTATTTTTTTGGGGGGTACTAATATTAACCTAGCTTTGTCTACCCTATCATTCACTAAGATCTCATCACCTTCTCCAGGGGGCCAATCTGCACTGTGACCAGTTGTAAAGATCTGTTACTGGTTGATGCTGATCATGTACCATCCATCCTGCTGCATGGCAGCCTCCCTGGTCAACCCAACAGTGGTCGTCCTGGATGCGAATCCTTCCACTGTGCCGTTGAGTAACTTCAGCATTCATGCTGTGGTGGTCTCCAGTGTGCTAGCTCAGGACTTTATGGCCTCCATGACAACCATGGGGCTGTTTCAGTACATCACAGGACCATCACATGTGGCTGGACATGCTGGTCTCTCTTACAGAGCAAGCTTACACAGATCCATCGGTAAGGATGCTTGTGATAAGCCCATTTTCATGTCTGGATCATTTCCCGATTATGTTTGAGCTGAGAATGGTGACATCACCTGAAGGGGTTGGGAATCTTTTGAGATGATCTGCCCTCTGACATTGGACTCAGGGAATCCAATGGATTCCTGAACATTCTAGAGGATATTCTGGATAGTATGGCTGGCACTCCCACTGACACCCTGATTTTGTGATGGAAACACAATATAGCACCCAAGTGCCCTCATCAATACTGCCGAGTGTACAGGACACTCTGCTTTCCGGGAAACCGAGGGCAATGAAACAGAAAGGATGACTGCTGGAACATACATGGTACAAATCCTGATGTGACTCTGACCAGACACAGATAAGAGCACATTAGTGTGCCTACCACATATTGGTTTTGGTGCCAAAGACAGCACACTTCTCCACTACCCTCTAGCAGCCATCTAGCAGAGTTTTTAGTGGTGGATCATCTTATATCATCTGCCTGGGGGAAACCTCTGGAGCCACCAGAGGCCTGCTGTGACAATCTGCAAGATACTTAGAAGATAAAAGCACTCACACTTGGACAGAATTATACACCATGGTTAGGATTAGTCCAGAGTGATCAAGTTATTTTGGATCAGTTTCAAACAGCCTGGCTTGAGAATGTGGACAAGCTGCTTGAAGTAGGTCAGCCTAACACATGTCCTCTTGACTCTTGCCCTTTATGGCTTATAAGAACAAGCTTTAGGGGACTGACTGGGTAGGTCCAGGGAGTACTGAATGCATCACTTTTTTGTGGGGGAGGTGCTTCTTGTTCTTAAAGAGGTGGTAGTATATCCCCTCCCTTTGAAGACCTCCCTGGACCCAGAAGAGTGGTGAATAATCCTTTCTTCTTGGATAAGGTGATCAACAGGGTGCCAGTGCTTCAACTACAGGTGTGCTTGGAGGAAGAAGATTATTTAGACCCATTTCAATCCAGCTTTGGGCCCAGATGTGTCACTGAAGCTGCCTTACTACAGTTGATGACTTCTGTCAGGAGCGGGACGGGGGAATGTGACTGTTGATTCACTGTGACCTCTTAGTGGCTCTTGATACCATTTTAATTATTGTTATTAATTACCCGGCATATGCTGGGGGGTAAAGAAAGGCCGGGGAAGGAACTGGCAATCCCATCCCATATATATGGTCTGCCTAGTAAACGTCGCAAAATGTCACCCTAAGAGTCGGAAACGACTCGCACTAGAAGTGCGGGGACACTTTTACTTTTTTTAATTACCTTCTACACAAGCGTCTCCAGGCAATGTACAATAAAAACAGTTTAACATACCAAAAAAAAATACATTTAAAGAAACAAGCTAGTTCACCCATTCAACCAGCTGAGAAAACCCATTACAACAAAGGTGTCTTCAATCATTTCCAGGAAGTGCAGATAGTGGGCACCTGTCGTATCTCAACAGGAATGCTATTCCATAGAACAAAGGCAGCCACATTGAAAGCCCTTCTCTGAGTTACTGTGGAGCAGCACCAGTGACCATGGTGTCTTCCTGGAGCAGCTCAGTGGGTTCAGAGTGGGGATTGTTGTGTTATAGTGGTCCTGCTTCTACCTCCCAGCCTGTTTCCACAGGCTAGCCAATGGGGAACTAGGGCTTGGCACTGTGAGAAGTGAGCTGGGGTGAGCCCCACGCTTGCCCCAGTTGCTATTTAACAGCTACATGAAGCCGTCGGGAGACACTGAACTTGCCATAGTAAAGTGTGTGGTTTCTGGGGCAGTGGAGAAAAGAAAATTTTAAATGCACAACATTTACTATTCCCAGCGAGACCATACACATACTATACTAGGGGGTGGGGAATCATTTCCAGCCAGTGGGCCAGATGTTAAGGCCCCCCAACCCCTGTGGGCCACTTGACAGGTGAGTAAGGGCCACCTGCTTATTACCCAATATCACCATGACAAGCCAGTTCGGCGAAGAAGCACAGCTTTGGAGGTGGTGATGATAAGGCTGATTGGCATTTGTAGGCAGCCACGTCTTTATCTGCCCTTACATGAAGACATATATGTCATCCACCGATGTTTTTATTGACATTTTTATTTACCTTAGTGTAATTTTGCATGCTGCATTTTGCATGCACCTTGCTTGTTTTTATGAACATACAGTCTATAAGTATTTAAATAAACAAATGTCAGGTTTAGGAGAGGTGGGCTTGACTTGGGGCAAACAGCCTCATGGGCCTAATTGGGCATATAGACTGGAGGTTCCCTACTGCTGAACCACATTGTGCCTCTGTTTCTGTCTACATGGTAACCCACTGTGGGAGGCCCGAGCTCACAGAGGTTGTCATCCCCAGTGACTGTACCCCACAGAGGAAGGTCTTCATATAAGTAGTGTGTTAGTCCCAGAAAATCCCATCTGCAGTACTAATGCCTAGCACAACACATGCATTGATTTTTCCACAAACACTGATGGAAACATTATTTCTTACATTTATACCCCACCTTTCTTTCATCATAGAACCCAAGGCAGCATACACGTGGTTCCCAGGGGGTTTCCCATCCAGGCACTGACCAGCCTCAGAGCTGCTTAACTTCAGCAAGGTGGTGGCCTCCTGTGCCTTCAGACTATAGCCTGGGATTCTTTCCAAAGAAAATTCTGGGGGAAAGATGCTAGTGTATCTTCGGAGTTGTGATTATCACTTTCCTGCATTAGCACAGTGGCCGCATCTAACTGTCAGCTAGAACCAAATGACCCTTTTTGTCAAATGGCAGTCATGGTTATTGTCCAGTGCGTTAGACTCTCCCATTGGAAAGAGTAATCTAATTTACTCAGGGGAATGGGGAGATACATAACATACACACATCCCAAGCACTTTCTATGCCAAGACAAATCCAGAAAACCTGGGCTGTGAGCTATAGCACCTTTGTTTGAAAACATCTGAAAATATCAGATAACCACAGAGACAACTAGCATGAGGACCAAATATAGCAGATCCCTTCAATATTTCAACAACTCATTTGTCTTTCAGGTTATTACCAGGGAGATAACAATTCTCTTGTTAATGTTTTTTGACCACTGATATAGATGACAGAGAACAGTCTACAGGCATTTCAGTTTTTAATTTAAATACTCAAACTTGAAAGACTGAGATAAATGACACCATTGTTCTACAACCTTCAGAAGCCTTCAAGGAACTCAAAAGAAAAAATCCAAGAGCTCTCTTTCATTTGACTCATTGGACCCAGAATGAGATCCATTTTTATTTTTTGCTTGGAACATAAAGGGTGCAATGAACATTCAAAATTACTTTCAACTACATCACCTCCATGTGCAGGAATCCATAACATGCAACTCACACGTTATCTCGATGAAGGAACGTGTGCATTTCATGCGTGAAGGACAGTCCAATTGAGTGTAAATACAACTTTGTCAGTAGGTGCAACTAACACAATGGAAAGAAATACTCGATGTTGCATGTATTACCAAGTCTGAGTTATTTCAGGTACTTAGGTTTAACACATAATATGATTTCCTAAAGAGCAAAGGGGTAGAAAAAAAACAGGGCATAATAGAAAGAGTCTCTCTCATATGAAGTGGCATTTATATTGGTATTTCAAAAAGACACACTGTTCCTTTTCCAACAGTTTCACAGTACATTTCCTCATGTTGTCTACATTCTGCTCTCTAAAGGGCAGACTTTTGTTTGGGATTTGGAACTTATGGTATTCTGCTGTAATAAGGATTTTTTAAAAATCTCTGTGACAGCTATCCAGAAAGTATAATTCATCTACTTTACTGTAGGTCACCAGATGAGCCCAATGCTCAAGGATATTTCCCGGCCTCTAGATACTAAAGTAAATTTTAGCCAAAACAACAACAACCCCACACACACACCCCACATGCAAGCCACTGTGCCCTTAGTCATGCCATTCTATAGTACTGCTTATGAAATCACTGGTAAAATCAAGTATGCCAGATATTTTCAATAAGCTTTTGTATTAAAATGTAGGGCAAGTGACAAATGCTTTTAAGGACTACATTTGCTGGGGGCACAGGGAGAGGGTTTACAATGGCTCAAGTTCAGACTTCAATAGAATTGTACCTGTTTATATCAGAACTGATGGCCACAATTGTCCAAAATTATATTTCATGTTCTCCAAGGTGTAATGGTAGTATTATACAAATGCTACATAACAGCAGGCTTTCTAACCCACTAAGCAGTTAGTACTATGCACAACAGGTCTCACTCACTCACTCTCTCACACTCTCTCTCACTCTCTCTCTCACACACACCCCTGAAGTGTTGCTGCCCACAGCTACCTTGCCCACTGCTCCATTGCATGTTTTCTCCTTCAGATTCCTCAGATGTCTATTCAGTTGCTAACCCTAGCACTCATGTTCTTCCCTTCCAAAGCACTACCTAACTATTCCATCTCTCCTGTATCCTTGCTACCCAGAGCCCCTTCTCAGACATTATGGTCCTGCATTTTCACCTACCCCACTCTCAAAACAGCACCCCTGATGACTCCTTAGCACACCCTTCCTCTTTGTAATTGATGTTTCCAGACTGCCCAACACACATGTATACATTATCAACTATGGTAAGTAGGAAGGAGCAGGCAATTACCTATGGTTTAGCTCCCAAGGTATTTATAGAGTTATAGGCATACAGTAGCCTAATCTATTTCATATGATGTTTAAGAATAAAAGGGGTGGAGGGAAAACATATGGAACCCTGAGGTTTTGATGAGGAAGGACAAGATAAAAATGCTGCACATTAACATGACTGAAGTCACAAGCAGAAAGCTATGGGTGGCCATGGCTGTATCAGTGAAGTTGGCAACTAATCTCCATCACCACCCAGGCTGGCAGAGGCCAGCAGATGCTAAATCCTTAACCCCTCAAACAGCATGGATTGGGTTAGGGTTGAAGCTTTAATGATGGAATTGTTTTTATTTTATTTTTGGAGTTGCTGCTATACTGTACTTTGAGCGTCTCCTTTGGAGGAGAATTTGGGCAGAAATTATTCAGTACAAATATTGTAAGCCACCATTTTCTATTAGCATAGAACAGCAAATATTGAAGCAACAAGAGGGCATATTAGTTAGAACAGATTTTTAGAACAGCATATACAGATGTATTGCAAAGTCAAAAATAAATACTTCACAGCCAGCTGGTTAACATCTGATGCAGTATCTAAAAATAAATCACTCTTTAGGTCTAAGCTTTCCAAAACAATAGGGGTGCAGAGGAAGCATTTGCTTATTTGTACTGGTTTGGACGTTAATACTTCTAATATATTTAACACAGTAAATCAGTGCTTTATAAAATGTATTTGTCCCTTCTTTTCTTCAATGAACACGCAACTCTGCTTTTCACAGAAGTGATCTTCAGCTATGGGCCAGGACAGCCATTACTTCTGCTATGGGAATGTCACCAAAGTTGACCCCTCTGTGGCATCTTCTTGCCCCTCTGCAGCATCTTCTCGCCCCTCCGCCAACCACCTGGCATACCTGGATTAAAATAATAACCCTATTCCCAATATCATATTCCCAACAGTCTTAGGTAATGGGGACAGAGCAGGGGTGGGGATCCTGTTGCCCTCCAGGGGCTGCTGAACTACAACTCCCATCATCCCACTCCACTGACAATACTGGCGTGTGCTGATGGGAGTTGAGTCCAACAACATCTGGGAGGGCCACAGGTGCCTCAACTCTGGCATAGAGGCTCAGGACCCTGAATGATGTTGCAAATACTTGACACGGTTGCCTCCGACTGCCCTCTCCAGCACTGTGACGCCCAGTCTGCACCTTGGTACACCAGTGAGCTAAGGGCAATGAAACAGGCTGGACAACGGGTAGAGCGCAAGTGGCGAAAGACGTGCTGTGAGGCTCATTGGGCACGAGTAAAACATCATAACCGTGCCTACTGTGTGGCGGTGAGGGCAGCGAAGAAGGCCCACTTCTCTGTCTCCATTGCATCCTCAAGTAGCCGTCAGGTGGAGCTTTTCTGTATTGTTAGGAGTTCGTTGACATCAACTCTAGGAAATGGAGTTTTAGACCCTTCGGAGACCCACTGTGAATTGTTTGCAAGGCACTTTGAGGGTAAAGTTGCTCACCTCCATAGCTGTCTTGATGCGCCCTCTACATCTACTGTAGTCCCCAATGAGGTGTCCAGTGCAATGTCTGCTGCAACTTCTTGGGAACGGTTTCAGTTGATGCGGCCTGATGACGTAGACAAGGTGCTTGTGATGATGCGGCCAGCAACATTTCCTGTCGACCTGTGCCCTTCTTGGCTTATTAAAGCTTGCCGAGGGGGTTTGACTGAGTGGATCCAGAGTGTGGTCAACACATCATTGCGGCAGGGAGTGGTTCCAGGCGCCTTGAAAGAGGCAGTGATCCGACCACTCCTGAAAAAGCCCACCCTGGACACATTGGTTTGTGACAACTACCGACCGGTTGCAAATACCCCCTTTTTAGGGAAGGTGATTGAGAGGGATGTGGCGCAGCAATTGCAAGTACTCTTGGATGAAACAGATTATCTTGACCCATCCCAGTCTGGGTTCAGGCCTGGTTATGGGACTGAATTGGCCTTGGTTGCCCTGATGGATGACATTTATCGGGAGAAGGACAGGGGGAGTGCAACCCTGTTATTCTTACTTGATCTCTCAGCGGCTTTTGATGCCATTGACCATGGTATCCTTCTGGGCCGACTTGGTGAGATGGATATTGGAGGAACTGTTTTACAGCGGTTCCGATCCTATCTCCAAGGTCGCTCTCAGAAAATAGCATTGGGTGGTTGTCTTTCGGCCCCCTGGCACTTGTGCTGTGGAGTGCCGGAGGGTACCATCTTGTCTCCCATGCTGTTTAACATTTATATGAAGCCCTTGGGAGAGGTCATCAGGAGATTTGGGGCAAGGTGTCAGCAGTATGCTGACAATACCCAGTTCTATTTCTCCATAACATCTGAATCGGGAGAGGCCATGCAAGCCCTGGACCGATGCCTGGACTTGGTGGTGGGCTGGATGAGGGCCAATAAAAAGAGTCTGAATCGTAACAAGACGGAGGTGCTGTGGGTTGGTGGTTCCCGAGTTTGGATAATTGGTCAGTTGCCTGCTTTGGATGGGGTCGTACTCCCTCTGAAAGAGCAGGTCTGTAGTCTGGGGGTGCTCCTGGATCCATCTTTGTCGCTAGAGGGCCAGGTGACCTCCGTAGCTAGGAGTGCCTTTTACCAGCTTCGACTGATAAGACAGCTGCGGCCATTTCTGGACCAGGATAGCCTGACCACTGTTGTCCACGCACTGGTAACCTCCAGGCAGGATTACTGTAATGCACTCTATGTTGGGCCACCTTTGAGGTTAGTCTGGAAGCTGCAGCTGGTGCAAAATGCAGCAGCGAGACTGCTCAGTGGGGCAGGGTATCGCCAACATGTCACCCCGCTGCTGAAATAATTGCACTGGCTGCCCATTTGCTACTGGGCCAAGTTCAAGGTTCTAGTTTTGCCGTACAAAGCCCTATACAGCTCGGGACCAGGATACCTGAAAGACCGTCTTACCCCTTATATACCCACTGCACTCTGCAGGTGAGGGCCTCCTGTAGATATCTTATCAAGAGGTTCGTTCTGCACAATATAGGAAACGGACTTTTAGTGTGGCGGCACCTACCCTGTGGAATTCCCTCCACTTAAGTATTAGGCAGGTGCCATCTCTGCTATCTTTTTGGCGCCTTTTGAAGACTTTCCTCTTTCAACAAGCCTGTTAAGTTGAGACTATCTCTGGGTCTGTGTTACAATTGCTTTTAATATGTTCTCTTTAATAATAATGTTTTAACCCTTTTTTTTAAAAAAAAGATGTTTTGAAAGCTTTTTTAAAAATGTTTTTAATATTGTTTTGTTTTAATGTATTTTAAGGTCTTTTTATCATGTGTTAAAGTGTTTTTAGCATTTCTGTTTGCCGCCCTGGGGTCCTGTTCGGAGGAAGGGCGGGTTTTAAATCAAATAATAAATAAATAAATAATAAATAGTTGCAACTATTACTCTGCAACTGGATTCTCTTGTAAGGCCATTTAGGTCAGCATTCATAAGGCAAAATGGGTACCATGCACTCCAACTCTACGGGCCCATTCAGATGTACAAAGAGCCACACAAGGCTTCTCCAAGTGGCAAGCTCAATATGCAGTTCCACCAATTTTTACCATACAACTGCAAATGTACAAGGTGGTTGGGTGGGAAGGATGGGGGTTTAGAGACAGCCCATTTAAAATGTTCTGCGTCGGAAGGAATAGAGTAGCAAAGGTTTGACGAAGGAGGACTAAAGAAATCAGTTTAAAAGGTGGAACAAAGAATGGGTTCATAGTGGAAAAGCACAACATTGAACTGTCTGGAGAACTACTTGCCATATAGAACTGTCTCCATATAGTTAACTTAGGATATATCTGCATCTTTGAATCAGGTCCAACATGAATAGTTATACCCTCAGAATCATTCAGCATGTGCCCATTTGTTGACCATTGAACCACACTGTCACTGAGTCTTTTTCCATCAAGTCTGAAAGTGTGGAAATCTGTAGCTAAGAGAAGTTATGTCTTTGCCCAGTCTGGGAACGGATAGCCAAGGCCGTTGTCATGGCAGCATCAAGATAGACTGGGAGAGTTCTAGCAGCTATCTGTGTTGAGCTGAGTCTTCTGTGTAATGTCTTTGAACTGAGAACTTCTCTCCTAGAGGGGGGGATCTTAAAGCCTTAAGCCATAATGTCTTAATAAAAGACTCTTAACCTGATCTAATGCATCTGAGAAGTTTCTTGAGCAACTTAACTCCAACGTAACGTATGCTGTTTCACGCAACAACGCACACACATCAACAAGGGTTATGGGCCCAGATCCACAGCGTGTTACACAAGAGTAAGTTGCTGGTCTGAAAGGCAGACGGAGTTCCAGAGGGCAGCTTGATTGATTGTACCAGACAGAGGTGAGCAACATGGCTGTAAACCTGTCTGGGGGAGGCATGCCAATGGAAAGATTGACGGAAAAGAATTTTGCCAGCTGGAAGCCGAGGATGAGGGCTTTGCTGATAAAAGAGGATTTATGGGAAGTGATTAAAGAAAAAACCCCGGCGGTACCAACCGCGGCCTGGAAGCGTCGAGACCAGAGGGCGCAGGCGTTTATAATCTTGGCTCTATCGGATTCTCAACTGATGTGTGTGAGAGATGAGCCGTCGGCTAAACAGATGTGGGACGCGTTGCAGGATTTGTCCCAGGAATGGCAGCGGAGGCAGAAGGCGCAGAGAGCCGAGCTGATGGAAGCTGTCAGAGGCAAGGAGACGAAAAGTGCCGTGCCGAAGGAGGCAGCTGGAAGCAAGCAGGAACAGCGGCTGAAATCATGTTATGCCTGTGGGGCTCGTGGGCATCTTCAAAGAGACTGTGCGGTCAAGCGAAACTCCAGGGACGGCGGCTTGAAGCAGGGAAATGTGAACTTTGTTTGTAAACAGAAGCCACAAACTATAGCACCTGTTGACTGGATTGTTGACAGCGGGGCAAGCCATATATTAATTAAAGACAGGAGTTTGTTTTACACGTCTACAAATAAGCAGGACTTTGTTTTACTTGCGGATGGATCGCAGAAGGGCGTGGAAGCCCGAGGACTGGTGAGATTTGATAAACTGGGAATACTTTCAGAAGGTTTGTTTGTTCCAGAATTAGCTCATAACATTTTGTCAGTCAGAAAACTGGTGAGTTGTGATTTTTCTGTATTGTTCCACAAAGACAAATGTTATGTAATGAGGGGAGATCAAGTGTGTTTGCAGGGAAGCCTTAATGATTCACAGTTTGTAATAAAGAGCAGTCAAGCAGGGTGTGCTGTGTTAAATGCTGAGGCACAGGTACATCAGGGCTGCGTCCATGAATGGCATCAAAGGCTGGGGCATGCAAACCTTGACACGATTAAGAAAACCTCAATGCATAGTGAAGACATGCGTTTAAGAGATTGTGGACAGTTAATGGATTGTGATTCTTGTCATAAAGCTAAAATGACTATTGCACCAATTAACCGGGAGGCTGAAAGAACCACAACAGCTCCCTACCAGCTAGTTCATGTTGATTTATCAGGGCCAATAAATGCTTCACGTGGAGGTGCGAAATTCTTCATGGTACTGGTGGATGATTTTTCAAGATTTTGTCATGTTTTTCTGTTAAAGCATAAAAGTGAAGCTGAGCAAAAGCTGAAACTGTTCATTAAGAGAATCGAAACTCAACATGGCACCACAGTGGAGGCTATACGCTCGGACCAGGGGGGGGAATTCACGAGTAAAGCATTGAGTGACTTCCTTGAGAGTAAGGGAATAAAACAGAATTTTACTGCTCCATACAGCCCGTTTTCCAATGGAACTGCAGAGAGAAAAAACAGGGTGCTGCAGGAAGCAATGAGAGCCATGTTAATGGATTGCAGTTTAGGGAATTCTTTCTGGGCAGAAGCAATTCTTTATGCGAATTATATTCACAACAGGGTATTACACAGTGCACTTGGAATGTCTCCTTATGAGAAAATCACTGGCAGAAAACCAAAAACACAACACATTCAAAAATTTGGGGCAAGATGCTGGATCCACATTCCACAGGGAAAAAGGAGGGGCAAGCTTGCGCCCAGAGCACTGCAAGGTTTTGTTTTGGGATTTCAGAATGCATATTTCAGAGTTTGGTGTCCAGAAACACAGCAATTAATTCTGAGCAGAAGCATTAAAGTCTCAGAAAAGCCTTGGGATCAAAGGGAAACAGTTGTTCTTACAGGGTCAGATGACACACAAACACAATCATTTAAGCCAAATCTAGACATTAAACTGGAGGGCACACATATTCCACTCAGAGATGCGTTAAATGAGCTCATTTGTGGGAAACGAAGATCAAAGAAACGTAAGGCTGAGGAAATGGAATCTCCTGCGCAGGCTGTGCCAAGCACAAGCACAGATGGGGGGGCAGAGAGAGCAGAAGCCCTAGTGCCATTAAGACGTTCTACAAGAGTAAACATAGGGAAACCGCCAGAAAGATATACTGTGGGGGTAATTACCAGTCCTGGAATGCATAAACTGGTGGAAATGGATCCTGACACTTTGTATTTGACATGTGTACAGCCAAAGTTTGATTGAATAAAGTTTTAGCTAAATGTGCAGAGATGTTCTGAACTGTACTGAGATGTAAGCTGTATTGCAAGATGTATTGTAGAAATGTATTATTGTAATTGTTGTAATGAATTACAGACATGATGGGAAAAAGGGGGGATTGTTGACCATTGAACCACACTGTCACTGAGTGTTTTTCCATCAAGTCTGAAAGTGTGGAAATCTGTAGCTAAGAGAAGTTATGTCTTTGCCCAGTCTGGGAACGGATAGCCAAGGCCGTTGTCATGGCAGCATCAAGATAGACTGGGAGAGTTCTAGCAGCTATCTGTGTTGAGCTGAGTCTTCTGTGTAATGTCTTTGAACTGAGAACTTCTCTCCTAGAAGGGGGGATCTTAAAGCCTTAAGCCATAATGTCTTAATAAAAGACTCTTAACCTGATCTAATGCATCTGAGAAGTTTCTTGAGCAACTTAACTCCAACGTAACGTATGCTGTTTCACGCAACAACGCACACACATCAACACCATTATCCTAGCTATTACCTTGAACACTCAACATTCAATGGATTCCTAAGCTTATTTCACCTTTGGTTCAAAACTGATTCAAACATGATGTTACTGACTGTACAACCTTAGCTTTACCATCTCACACTTCACAAAGATTGCTTTTGTAGCACCATACTATCAAAAGCACATGGGATGTTGGCATTTAAACTCTTTATGTTGATATGCATACAAATAAGCTATTTCCCATATGAAATAGGAGTTCTGTAGTCCTCCTCTCTCCTTTCGATATACTCTGCATTCCAAGATAATTATGACTCCCATAAAAATTAACAAAAGTGCATAATAGATGTGTAGAAATAGTGGTCCCCCTGCAAAAGTGTTTAGAAGCTATTTTTTCCTTACCAGAGCTATCTGGCGGCTGCTTCGCTGTGGCTTTGTTGCACTGAAGACATTGGAATACACAGACAATAATATGGGACAGGCCAATGATGCAGTGACTCCTAACCTGGCAGCATGGACTGGTGACTACAGCAAAATTCCAGCCATACTGCTCCACTGCTTCTTGGCCTTTTCGTGGCTAAGATCAAATGAGGTGCACTGCTCTACTGATGCAAGAATAGATACTATTTCAAACTTAACCAGAGAAAGCTCTGAGCTGTACCAGGTGATCAAAGAAATGATCACGTGATAGAACAAGGATGTGCCCATTTACAGCAGTTGGGATGGCATTTGTACAAGGACAGGGAAGAATTCGACTTCTCCCCCCTTCTTTTGAAGTGAAAAAATCCAACTGGGGGTAGAAGTCTTACTAAAGGCTATATTGACCCTCTGCTCTGGGATACAAAGAGAGCTGAGGATTCTTAAAGCTTTACAGCTAACCATTGCTTCTGGCTCTACAGTTGTACCAAGAACAATCTGTAGCAGCTATATGGTAGGTTCAAAGAATAAGGGCTCAAATCAAATTTTTCTGAACTTAAGAGATCTCATTATGAACTTTACACTGTTGGTAAGGGAGGGGGATTTTACAGTCATATTAACCTGATTGTATGTCTGCATATCATTTGAGTTGATATCGCAACATGAGCGTTGGAGGAATGGGAGGGTTATGTGAAGGCAGCACTATGTGTTAGATTACTGACAGACGCAGAATAATTTCCCTAAGCCTTCACTTCCAGATACGACAGACCCATTCACAGTCACTCGGATCATAGCACAAAACTAACCACTACACCACATTGGCTTCTCCATATAAGGATAAATATATTGCCAATAAGTTTGCCAGTTATTACAAAAGGTTAGATAAAACAGAAAGTCCTCAATTTAATGAAATCCAGATATTTTTAATGGAATGTTCCAAAACTAACCAATACCCATTAAAAAAGCTTTAAAAACCCTACTACATTACAGGAAGTAAAGAACACAGTTAATTCTTTGCAGATTAGTCATTAGGACCAGATGGTTTTCCAACAGAGCTTTATCAGTCTTTTAGGATATTTTGGCATCTATTCTACTGGCATTATTTAATCATATCAAACAGACTGGATACCTGGTACCCAGGGACTGAGTATTGTACCAACTGATAAACTAAATAAACATTTGAAAATACAAGAATCCTACAGGAAAATTTCACTGTTAGATATAGATTATAAGATTCTAACCTCTTTTGGAGGTTAGATTAAATTAAGACTCAAATTCCATTTCAAAATGACCAGTAAAGGTATCGCTTGCAAGTGGAGGGGGGAAGAGGAAGACAGATCTTGAAGATAGATCTATCTCAGGCACGACGCATTTCGCTACACTCCTTGAAGAAAACATTGTATATAACAATTCTCATCGAATACATAAACTACTGTAGTAACTGCAACAATAATCTATTTTACATATGTCAAAAAGTCATTTTAAGGGTAGAAGGAAATTTTTAGAATCTGATGCATTTTGAATTTGGGCAGGAAATAATAATTTGGATAAAAATAATGCATTATGAGCCAAATAACAAGAATACAATACATATGTTCAGCCTGTAAGGCAACACACTGTGTTTGCTTGATATGCAGAACACATTGCTCCGACTGTGAGCAATCCCTTGTTCTATAAGGTCACAACTGCTAGGTTAATGCCAAGCCAGCCAAAGCACATTCTACAATCATAATGAGAAATCAGGCAGCAGTAGGTCCTGTAGCTTGCATTATAAATTAGTTTAGTGGACAGATTTGGGAGGCGGGGCTTGGACGCCAAGAAAGATGGTGGCGTAGGGTGAGAGCTCCCCAGCCCAATATATCATTAGTGCTCTTAATCATGGGAAAAAACGGTTTGTTCGTTTATCAAACAAATTCCCCCTAAGGGGCATGCTCTGGGAAGAGCAGAGGAATAAAAACCTGGACCTTACAGGATATTTTAAATCGATGGGAAGGATACTGATTTTGAGACTGGCTCACGACAGACTCCCAATTAACTCCAAAATGGCGACGAGCGTGAGTAAAACCTCTATTGGTGCGCAAACAGAGGCAGATGTGAGCACCCCTGAAACAATTGCGGGGACAATTAAGGAGGAAATTTCAAAGCACTTTCAGTCCCTTAAACAAGGTTTGATGGCTAGCTGGATGCCAATACTAGAGGAAAAACTGGAAAGTGTGACTAAAAGAATAGACACAGTGGAAAGAACTATGATGCAAACGGAGGAGACGTTTAGGGATCAAGATACCAAATTTAAAATGTTAAAGAAAGACCACATAATTATTAAATTTAAACTGGAAGACTTGGAAAACAGAAACAGAAGATCCAACCTTCATTTTAGAGGGACTTGGACAAAAATGAGGAACAGGACAATGTTAAAAAAATTCTTATAAAATGGCTGATGACATTGCTGCCAGATTTTCCCCTGGAGGAGGAAGACTTCAAAAGAGCTCATAGAGCCCTTGGACCAATGCACAGAGAAAGCCCCAGGGACATAGTAGTCTGTTTTGCCAAATACTCCAAGAAAGAGGCTTTGCTTAAAAATCTCAGGGAGAAGGGTGAAGTTAAATATAAAGACTCCACAATTATGGTACTCCAAGATCTTGCCGCAGAGACGTTAGAGAGAAGAAGAAATCTGAGACCTTACACTGATATTGCAAAAAGCAGGACTGAAATATTATTGGGGGTTCCCATTTAAACGTATAGTTCCTTACAAAGGGATTACACACACGTATCTACAGAAAAAGAGGTAGCAAATATATTAAAAATATTACAGTTGGAACAACCAGAAGGAGAAAGAGAATCAGAAAAAAGGGATCAGGTTGGAGAAGCAGAATTAGAAGAGGACAGGCAAAAAAGGCAGAACAGAGGGAGATGAAAACAGAGGAAACAGAGGAAAAGGAATGTGCCCCTTCTATGAGAATTCAAGTCTACAGTGCAGTCTCAGAAATCTTCCAAAAAGACGTAGATGAGAAGGAGCATCAGATCATCATAGTAGTTCTAAGCAGAGTTATATTTAAGTTGAGTTTGGGCAAAATGTAAACTAAAGGTCCAGGTTGGCTTGTGTGAGTTTGAGCCATTTCCTCCCCCCACCCCAATTAATATTATTTTATCTTATTTTATTCCTTTTTTTAAGGCAGTGGTTCTCAAACTTTTTTGGTTCGCGGCGCACTGCAAAATATATAAAAAATTTCTGGCGCACTTCGTGTACAAAATTAAAAATTTATTAATATATTTTAAACTATGAATAAAAATAACTTAATAATATACTTTCATAATATTCACGGCACACCTAGCCACCTCTTGCGGCGCACCAGTGTGTCCCGGCGCACCGTTTGAGAATAACTGTTTTAAGGGCATATAAAAAATAATAATGAAAATAAGGGCTGGGATAAGGTCTTGTCCCACTTTATCATCCTATGAGGTAATAGGTTGAATCCCTGCGAGGTATAATTATTTTTTAAATATTTCAAAGACTGGAAGTAGAAATTAATTTACTGGGTGACACAGAGAAGTGCACCTGAGGGAAAAAGAACCAGGCCTTTAAAATAAAGGGGGGACGAGGTAAAAGAGGGGAGGCAAGGGAAGGTGTAGTTAAGTTAAAGTTCAGTGAAAAGAGAGAGTTAAATTAGAAGAAATAGGTTAGGTTACATTCAAGATTAGTATTACAACATGAGAATTTCAACACTTAATATTAAAGGGATGGTGTTAGGTGCAAGGCCCTGGAGCCTGCTGAACTATAACTCCCACCCCACACACCCCTTGTTTGGCTGGTTATGCGTTCCTGAGGTACGGTGTAAAGGACAACAAGGCCATTTTGGAAGTAACAAAAATAACTAAGAGAAACTGAAATAATCGTTATCTTCTTCCTTGTTAGACTTCCCTCACGTCTAGCAGAACGATTCTATTGTCCAAAGAAAGTAGCCTGAGTTTCTCAGGGTCAACAAGAAACACGCATGTGCATGCGCGTGCACCCCTCCCCCCATACCCAGACCCTTCCTTTGCAGGGGGTGAGAGAGAAATAGTGTCTTTTAAAAAGAGGCTTGAGTTAAAAAGGAAAAATTGGCGATCTGAGCTCCAACACGTGTAACTACGCTCTCAAAGAACGCAACGCAGGACTACAGGGGATTTTGTGTCTCGGCACACGCCTTCAAAAAGAACTGGAGAATTTTGAGGGATTGGCAGGTCTAAAGATAAATTTTATAAAATCAGATCTCATGTGTTATAAAATTCCACCCAAGGCACAAATCCAAGTATCTCAGGCCTTAGGAATTCCATTGGTAGAGTCCCACTTTCGTTACCTGGGAGCGAATATATCCAGAACCCCCCCTCAAAAATATCCAAAATTAATTATACAAAAATATGGCAACAGGTAAAGGAAGATTTTAAAAAATGGACAAAACTGAATATGTCACTCTCCAGTAAAATAGCAGTTGTCAAAATGATAATAGCCCTGAAGTTTACATATCTTTTCTATGTTCTCCCAATGCAAATTCAGAAAAAGCGATTGACAGTCTGGCAGCAGAAAACTGAACAATTCGTTTTTAAATCAGAAAAGCCCAGAACAGAGGAAAAAATATAGGGAGGGTGGGGAATCCTGAATTTATTTCTTTATTATGAAGCATTTCAGATTCGTCATTTAATCTCTTTTATGGATCTCAAATCTGAAAAAACATTGGGTACACACAGAGAGGTATTTGTTAAGACTTCACAATCTTAAAGACTTGCCCTTCATTAAACAGGAAATAAGAAAAGTGCCAAGAACATAAATACATCAATATTTGGGGTATGGAGATACAGGAAAGAGACTTTACTTCCGGGTATTTCCCCTTTAATCCCTATTTCCAATCACCCTGAGTTCTACAGGTCAGACAGAAAAATAGAGGATAAAATCCTAACAGAAAATAATATTTTCAGATTGAAGGACTTTTATGCGAATGGGCTACGTTTACCACAAGATGAATGGAAAAATAAATTCAAGGAGATGGGCTTGTCATGGATTTGTTGGTATCAACTTAGCACTTTTATTAGGAAACATCATATTACAACTCAGGGTACTAGACAATTAACAGAAGGGGAGAAACTAGTATTAAGCATGGAGGGAAAGGGAAAGGGGGTGATTTCAAAATTATATAGATTTTTGGTAAATAAGGATATGGGTTCCAATTCAATTTTAAAACAAGTATGGGAATCAGACCTGAAATGCCAGATTGGAGAAGAGGACTGGAATGATATGTGGACAAAATTCCCATGTAGATCCATTTCGACTTCCTACAGGGAAACAGCTCTAAAAGTAATACCAAAATGGTATCTAACCCCCCTGTATTTAGCACGGATTTCAAAAAATAGCACCCAAAAGTGTTGGAGAGGATGCAAAGCACAAAGCTCATATACACATGTGATGGGAATGTGATAAAATCAAAAGCTTTTGGAAGGAGGTGTTGGAAGAAATATAGAAATTGACAAAACAACATTATTTCAGGCCTGAATTAGCTTTATTGAACATTTTTATGGGACAAAACACAAATCTACAATACAAAAGACTTATAGGATTTATGCTGGCGGCAGCCAGATTGGTGATTGCCAAATATTGGAAAACACTGGATGGTTTAACATAGCAAAATTGGCAAAGGAAACTATGGGAAATTGCTCTATTGGAGAAGTTAACACAGAAAATAAGACTGGCAGAAGGAAAAAGAAAATTAAGGACTCTTTTGAAGTGGACTGGTGGCCTTTTATCTTGGCTGCTACACTGGACACTAGTTTGGGACCAGTGCCTTATCCATTCAGATTGCTGTGGATATCTTAAGAATGGAAATTCCTCAGAGAAGAAAACTATAAAATAAAATCTTGAAAGTTAATTGTTAGGGGAAAGGGAGGGAAGAGGGGTGATAGGTTTTTCTTTATTTGCTATTTGTTATACTCTAATGTAAAATGAAAATTTATTAATTCTAAGGGGAAAGGGAGGGAAAGGGAGTTCATAGGTCATTTTTTTATTTTGTAAATCGATATACACTAATGCAAAATGGAAAGAAATTTTTTTTAAAAAAAAATGGACAGATTTGGAACTTGGTAGTGTAGGAATGACATGTCTGAGAATGGCCCATGCCTAATGCGGAGTAGAAAGGGTAAGAAATAGCTTATTTTGAATGGTACTGGTTGTCAGTTGGGTACTTGTAACATGAAATGTAGCTTCGGTTTCATGGAATCCTTGTGTCTCTTCAAGTGAACACACAAATCTGGGACTTAGGCCCACCCCTCTGTCACTGACAGCCATCTCCAACTTTGCAGTGAAGCTGGTACTAACCACAGGATAAGGTACCACAGTATCAGGACCGACACCAAAGGGCAGCCAGGTTGGACCCTGGCCGAGGGCCCCTAGAAGGGCCCCTGACGGGCTCCTTGTATGAGTGGAAGAGTAGCGCTCCCCTGCCACGATCCACGGCACAATCCCTGCCGTGGATCGCAGGGAGGGAGCTTCCAGGCTGTCAGCCCATTTGCTCACTCCACCTACCTCTGTCCTGTCTGCTGCATACTGCACACGTGTGCCATCAACTAAGATGGTGGCGGGGGCATCAGCCCCTTAGAAAAGCCTCTGCCACCATCCTGGTTGATGGCAGCCCTGCGCACACAACAGTAGGAGCCAGGAGATAGGTAGGTGGAACAGGCAGGAGACACGTGCCTGGGCAGGCTGGAGCCCAAGGGCCCAGTAATGCCTGGCACCGGCCCTGCATAGCATATCCATATAGCCTAAATAACACATCTGTTAAGGGCGTGGCCTTAACAGATGCACCTTCCCAGCATTCTGGAGCTTGAGTGACTATGGAAAGTGTAAGACAATATATTACACCAAAAAGGTTTGTTACATGAATATTATTTCTAATTTGATGGCTATTTCAAAAAGTCGGCTTTCACTTTGGGATATAAGGATCATCCAAAGCCAGTCAGAACTATTTGGAAAAAATATAGATCAAGAGGTTGAAAACTCAAATTAGCAGGTTCAAATTGGAAAGAAAATGTTTAAGATATTTGGGTATCAAGTTGACAGATCATTTTTCAAGAAGAGCAAATGACCATCTCCTCTGGTCCAAAATACTAGATATAAGTAGCCTACCGGGCATTTATCCAGAATAGGATGTGTTCTGATTTTTTAAAAAAATCCTTACGTTTTGTGTTTATTCTTCACTTTACCATTAATTGTCCCAAAAGGAAAAATACTCAACCTTGTATTAATATAGTTTATTAACATGAATAAATATTTCAATCAACTAAAGACAGATGTTTAGCAGTCCCTAATATAACTCATCTTTGGAGGGATACATAAGCCGGCTGGCTGAGGTGGCCAGGGAGACCCAGGGCCTGCAGGAAGAGAACATCGCCACCCAGGGAAGGAGAGTCTGCTGCTGCTGCTGCTGCTGCTGCTGTGGGATCACCACCTCCACCACCCTTCCCTGTGGGACTTCTGCCTGGCAGACCTGCATCCTGCAGGACCAGGCCCCAGGTACCCAGCCAGCTGTGACTGATTGCTACCACCTGTCCCTCTTTGGAGGGATACATAAGCTGGCTGGCTGGGGTGGCCTGGGAGACCCAGGGCCTGCACGAAGAGAACATCGCCGCCCAGGGAAGGAGAGTCTGTTGTTGTTGCTGCTGCTGCTGCTGCTGCTGCTGCTGCTGCTGCTGCTGCTGTGGGATCACCACCTCCACCACCCTTCCCTGTGGGACTTCTGCCTGGCAGACCTGCATCCTGCAGGACCAGGCCCCAGGTACCCAGCCAGCTGGGACTGATTGCTACCACCTGTCCCTCTTTGGAGGGATACATAAGCCGGCTGGCTGAGGTGGCCTGGGTGTTTTTTGTGTGTTGGTTTTTTCCCCCCCTTTCTCTTTTGGGGGGGTTGTTTTAAGGTAGGGCGGTGAGAGGTAGGGGGGGTTCTTGAGGTGGAGGCCCAGGACTGGTGGGAGGTGAGAGGTAGGGGCAAGGGCCTGCCTGACTGGCGAACAGGGAGGGAGATATGTGTAGACCGGGAGGGGATACTGTGAGAAGGGTGGGGAGCCATGATATTGAAAGGCTGGGCGGCAGATCCTGGAGAGACGCAAGTGGCAGGCCACGCCAGCATAGGGGAACAAGGGATAGATGCATAATATCCATCCCTTGTTCCGGACCTGTCCACAACCAGAAGATAACTGGGGGATGCAGTACTCCATCCAATCTTCGACTGCTGCTGTGTAATGCCAGGTCTGTGGTACAAAAAACAGCACTCATCCATGACATGATCTTGGATGAGAACGCAGACCTGGTATGTATTACGGAGACCTGGCTGGATGAGGCCTCAGCTCCTATACTTGAGGCCATGTGTCCAGCCGATTTCCGATACGCACAGCAGCCGAGAATTGGTAGGCAGGGAGGGGGAGTGGCAGTCATCTATCAGGGATCTCTGGTTTTCGCCAGACCCCCTCTCCATGAGACCAAGTTTGTTGATTGCATGTACTGGAGGTTGGGCCCAAAGGGCAGTTTAGGGATTCTACTTGTGTACCGCCCACCCCGCTGCACAGCAGACTCCCTGACCGAGGTGCTCGAGGTGATCTCGAGCGTGCGGTTGCTTCCCCCAACTTATTGGTTGTAGGGAATTTCAACGTACACGCTGAGATTGCCCTTACGGGAACCCCTCAGGATTTCATTGAAACCATGACTTCTTGGGACCTGCACCTTAGTAATACGGGGCCCACCCATGTAGCCGGTCATGCTATTGACCTTGTGTTTGTCTCGGGAGGGGAGGGAAGTGTTCTGAAAATGGGGGCTGTTTCTTCTAACCCTGTGTCATGGTCAGATCACTATCTGGTGAATATAGATCTCTCGATGCCGCACACCCTCCGCAGGGGACAAGGACCTATTAGGATGGTCCGCCCCAGACGCCTGATGGAACCGCAGGGATTCCTGAATGCGCTGGGTGATTTGGAGCTGACTGAAGAACGCCCGGCCGAAGCCCTGGTGATGGAGTAGAACAGGGAGATCACTGGGGCTTTGGATAGGGTGGCTCTGAAACGTCCTCTCCCCCTGAATAGAACTCAGACAGCACCCTGGTATACACCACAGTTGCGGGGTCTGAGACAGGAGGTGAGACGACTTGAGCGCCGGTGGCGGAAATCTCGCACTGAAGACGATCGGACACTGGTTAGAGTGGCAATAGCTGCCTACCAGGTGGCAACAAAGGCAACAAAGAGGGAATTCTTTGCTGCCTCTATTGCATCAGCAGAGTGTTGTCCCAGGAAATTGTTCCAGGTGGTCCGAAGCCTGGTCGGTCCAGTTGCTCAGGAACCCATGGAGCAATCTAAAATCTCCTGTGACATTTTTGCTAAACACTTTGCTGGTAAAATCGAGCGCCTGAAGAGCATGATTCCGTTTGCTGTGGATACAGGTAGTAGGCCAGGGTCGGCCAGTTGCATTCCGGTCCGGTGGGATCGGTTTCAGCCTCTTCCCTCTGAGGAAGTGGACAAGGTGCTCAGTACTGTGAAGCCAACCACCTGTCTGCTTGATCCTTGCCCTTTGTGGCTCGTCACGAGTTGCAAAGAGAGACTGAGCGAAGGGATCAAGGCAGTGGTAAATGCATCCTTGAAAGAGGGTGCAATGCCATCAGCCCTCAAGGAGGCAGTGATAAAGCCCATCTTAAAAAACCCTCCTTGGATCCCGAAGAGCTGAATAACTTCCGCCCAGTTTCTAATTTACCATTCTTAGGCAAGGTAATTGAGCGAGTGGTGGCCAGACAGTTACAGACACACTTGGAGGAAACGGATTATTTAGATCCATTCCAATCGGGTTTCAGGACTGGACATGGAACTGAAACAGCCTTGGTCGCTCTGGTGGATGATATGAGGAGGGCGTTGGATAGGGGAGAATATACCTTCCTCGTCCTCCTAGATCTCTCAGCGGCTTTCGATACCGTTGACCACGGTATCCTGTTGGATTGCCTAGGGGGATTAGGAATAGGGGGCACTGTTTTACAGTGGTTCCATTCCTATCTCTCAGATAGGCACCAATGGGTAGCTTTGGGAGATGAGGTATCAGACCCTTGGCCTCTTAATTGTGGGGTGCCACAGGGCTCTATCCTCTCTCCCATGCTGTTTAACATCTATGTGAAACCGCTGGGGGCCATCATCAGGAGTTCTGGGCTGAAGTGTCACCAATATGCGGATGACACTCAGCTCTATCTCTCATTTAAGTCCTCACCAGAGTTGGCTGTGGATACCACATGTCCAAGTGCCTGGAATCCGTAAGAGAGCTGTTTGCTAGTCGGGCGGGATATAAGTTGAATAAAATAAATAAATAAAATAAATAAGTGGATGGACGGGAGAGAACAGGCTGAAGCTGAATCCCGACAAGACCGAGGTGTTGCTTGTGGGAGACAGAGGAAGGCTGGGTATTACGGACCTGATGCTTAATGGGGTGAGATTACCCCTGAAGGACCAGGTTCGTAGCCTCGGGGTCATTCTTGACTCCAGGCTGTCCATGGAGGCTCAGGTCTCAGCAGTGAGTTGGGCAGCTTGGTATCAGTTACATCTGATACGGAGGCTGCGACCCTACCTTCCTGTTCATCTGCTCCCACGGGTGATACATGCCCTGGTCTCCTCTCGCTTAGACTACTGTAATGCGCTCTACGTGGGGTCACCCTTGAACACGGTCCGGAAGTTACAGCTGGTACAGAATGCGGCGGCACGCTTGATTAAGCACAGCCGTCGCCGTGACCATATCACGCCAGTGTTAATAGATCTTCACTGGTTACCAGTTGTTTACCGGGCCCAATTCAAGGTGTTGGTGCTGACCTTTAAAACCCTATACGGTTTCGGCCCAGTCTATCTGAAGGAGCGCCTACAGAATCACCAATTATGCCGCCTGACAAGATCAGCCTCACAAGACCTTCTCTCGGTCCCACCGGTTAAAACAGCTAGGCTGGTGCGGACCAGAGAGAGGGCATTCTCGATTGTGGCCCCCACCCTCTGGAATTCCCTTCCTTTTGGTCTCCAACATGCTCCCTCCCTGATGGGTTTTCGCCAAGCCTTAAAAACCTGGCTATTCAGGCGGGCCTGTGGGATTGGGGAGGATTAATTTTATAAGGTTTTAAATAGAAATTGGTTTTAAATTGATTATGATTGTGTTTGCTTGTATTTTATTTTGTATTATGTACTGCTCTCTATTATTGTAAGTCTCCTAGAGTGTCCACTAACCTGGACAGATAGGCAACCAACAAATAAAATTTATTATTATTATTATTATTATATCTTCATTATGCAGCTCATCTCTATGCTTTACATTGGAAGCTTAATGGGGACAATTATTGGGACACTAAAGTTCGGGGCAGAAAATCCTGTCTTCTGGGATCTGGATGAAAAAAAATGAAAGGAAAGTGGAATTTAATAATGACACACCAAGAGTAATAATGGAGGCACAGGACAGATATAGACCATAACTTGCCCCAGCTATATCATCTTTATATTATATTATTTTTTCTCCTTGACTTAATGCCACAAGAAATATTTCTAAGTTTACACTCTGAATTGATAATCAGTTTCATAGGATAAAAGATGTACATTTTTCAGTTAAAACATAGTTTTTGGAACAGACCTCAAAAACAGAATAATACTTATTATTTCAGTATTTATAAATCATGACCCTTTTATATGAATTGAGTAGAAATATTTATACAATAGTAACATCTTTTGACAATATACTGTTAGATAAGATATCCAAAAAGGGCAATTATATAAAAGTACATCATTGAGATCTTTTGACTATAGACATAAAAGAAAAATGAGAAGAGTTCAACTTAAACACATTGCAAAAACTAGTCAAAAATTTGCAAAGCTGCAACAAAGCAGTTGTTAGATATTAGATCTACAGAAAAAGTTATTAAAATTATGCATATGTGGTGTCGTACTGCTCAAAATTTGAAAAAAGGTATGTTACTGGCCATGTAACATTGGTTTTAGACATGGGCCTGGCTTGCACGTCATGGCTTAACACAAATGGAAAAGTGGGGGGGGGGCTCCAGGAGAGAAGATGGTGGCCATTTTGCTCCTCCCCAGTTTTTATGCTACTACACTGACCTAAGCAATGGCTTGGCAAGCCCAGGCTCATGCTTTAGCTCTGTCCAGATGAACCACAAACTGTAACCAAGGCTTATCCTATGATTTATGGCTAGTGATCAGTCTGGAGAGAGCTGGACCACAAGCCCAGGTTTAGACAACATACTAAGCCAAACCATGGCTTGGCTCAGTGCAGCAGCTGAACTGGGGAGAAGCAAAGCAGCCACAATCTTTTCTCTAGAAGACCATGTATTTGCACCAAGCCATGGTTTGGTTTAACGTGATGTGTGAACCAGAACACAGTCACAGAAGCATGTAATAGTCCGGAAGCTTTGTATAAGAGCCACTAAAGAGATTATAGGGGAAACTATAGCAACTAAAGCGTCCGATTTTAGTGGTATAAGGTTGTTTGGACAATATATGAGGGTGTGAGAGGAAGAGAAAGAAAACAAATGTATCATGTCTGCCCAACTATTTGTTAACCACAGTTTATATCTTAACTGCGAAATGTGAGAAGAAAGGATATCTGCAGTGGATGCTTGGCTCTGAAGTGCCCGATAAACAATGGCAATGATAAAAATCATTGGCGAAACTTCAATAGTGCCTGGCTGTTCAAAGGAACCACCAATTGGGAGTTTTGGTAGTGTGTGCACCACCAACTGGATTGGAGCTTGATGGGGGTGGGGGGGGTCCTCCCTCAGCCTCTGCACACTGGCCTGCAGACACTCGCTCACAGTCAAAATCAAAGCAAAAGATGAGGCACAGTCACTCCAGCTCTGGATCTGCTGCTCCGGTAACTTGGATAGTAAGCTTTGGGGGCTGGGCTCCTGCTCGTTAGGGGCTTGGGAGGGAAAGGAACCCCTATCCCCCCCTGGCAGTGCCCATGCCATCCCTTCCCAAGGGCAAAGAAAAGGGGATGCGTTTAGTTTAGTGCCTCCCTGCCTCTGCTGAACTTTCTAGCACAGCGCAGGCAGGACTCCAAGATAGCTGACTGGCTTCAGTCAGGAGGGAGGGGAGCCCAGCTGTGTACAAGATGGGGGTGTCAATATGATGAGGGCTCTGTATGCTTGGTTTGTCTGCTGTTGCTTTCGTCCATTACAGTCAGCTGGGGGGGGTTGTGTCGGTGTTTAATGCAAGGTGACTACTTGTGGGGGGGGGGAGTGGAGGGAAAATAATTCCTAATGGGTGGGTGGATGAGAATTTCAGGCTGACAAGGTTCGAGGACTTGAGTCAAATCAAATGTTGGAAGAAGAGTTTGGCATTTGTGACAGAGGCTGAGATTTGTTCAGGACTCAGAGGAGAGAGAGGGTTAATGGAACTGCCTTTGCTTTGAGAATGATAACCTCTTGATGGTCCTCCTGGCTGCTGACCATCCTTCCTTTCTTAAGGAGAATGACTTGAGGCTTGAAAGGTATGAGTGTGTGTGTGTTAAGGTAGTGCAGCAGCAACTGTACTCCTGCCTGTTGCTTCGCTTTTGTCAGCTCAGGGATTGTGGTGTGGAGGGAAGTACAGTAGGGCCCCACTTTTCGGCAGCCCGCTTTTTGGCACTCCACTAATACGGCGGCTAAAATTAGAGTAAGGCCCCACTCATACGGCGCTTGTTCCGCTTTTACAGCGTTTTCGGGTGTTGGGCACCATTTTATTGAAGGAGTTCCGCTTTTCGGCGGGGGTCTGGAACGCAACCCACCATATGAATGGGGCCCTACTGTAATTCCAAATGCCTTTGCTTTGAGAATTGAGATACCTCCTTAATAGTCCTGGCTGCTAAGAGTTTTGTAAAGGAAATGTCTCTTAATAGATGCATTGATGCTGGAATGCAAGAGCCATTTGGAAATGGGTCTCAGCTTTCCCCCCCCTCCCAAGAGCCAGCCTGAATTTATCATCTTAATAGATCTGGGAACAGAGACCGTATTTTGTTCTCTGTGAGAATGCAGTGGGAATTCCCTAAAAACCTGTTGCAGTGTTAATGCTGTGAGTCATTCCATTTTATGCTCAGCCTGCGACTAAGGGGTAAATAAAACACATATATGACAAAGACACCACATTGACCTTCATTCTAAGGACACACCAACCCATGTTGGGGACAACCCTAAATCTTAGGAATAAAAAAAGATACGGCAGGAAAAGGACAGTCCTCTTGAGCATAACATAATTTGTAGTCTCATAAGGAAATGCTACTATTTGTTTGTTTTAAAGAAGATACAGACAACCACATCATTTTTATCATTATTAATTTATTAATTTATTATTTGATTTATATTCCACCCTTCCTCTCAGCAGGAGCCCAGGGTGGCAAACAAAAGCACTAAAAACACTTTAAAACATAATAAAAACAGACATTAAAATACATTAAATCAAAACAACTTTAAAAACATTTTTTTAAAAAGCTTTGAGGCTTTTTAAAAAA
Source organism: Rhineura floridana (assembly GCF_030035675.1). Lineage (NCBI taxonomy): Eukaryota > Metazoa > Chordata > Lepidosauria > Squamata > Rhineuridae > Rhineura > Rhineura floridana. Next base: position 46,715,651 of record NC_084481.1, read on the forward strand.
AGGTTAAAAAACATATTGTTTTTAAAAAAGATTTAAAAGCATATTAAAAAGCAATTCCAACACAGAAGCAGACTGGGATAGTCTCAACTTAAAAGTCTTGTTGAAAGAGGAAGGTCTTCAATAGGCGCCAAAAAGATAACAGAGATGCCACCTGTCTAATATTCAACGGGAGGGAATTCCACCACACTAAAAGTCTGTTTCCTATGTTGTGCAGAACAGACATAAGAACATAAGAACATAAGAAGAGCCTGCTGGATCAGGCCAGTGGCCCATCTAGTCCAGCATCCTGTTCTCACAGTGGCCAACCAGGTGCCTGGGGAAAGCCCGCAAGCAGGACCCGAGTGCAAGAACACTCTCCCCTCCTGAGGCTTCCGGCAACTGGTTTTCAGAAGCATGCTGCCTCTGACTAGGGTGGCACAGCACAGCCATCATGGCTAGTAGCCATTGATAGCCCTGTCCTCCATGAATTTGTCTAATCTTCTTTTAAAGCCATCCAAGCTGGTGGCCATTACTGCATCTTGTGGGAGCAAATTCCATAGTTTAACTATGCGCTGAGTAAAGAAGTACTTCCTTTTGTCTGTCCTGAATCTTCCAACATTCAGCTTCTTTGAATGTCCACAAGTTCTAGTATTATGAGAGAGGGAGAAGAACTTTTCTCTATCCACTTTCTCAATGCCATGCATAATTTTATACACTTCTATCATGTCTCCTCTGACTCGCCTTTTCTCTAAACTAAAAAGCCCCAAATGCTGCAACCTTTCCTCGTAAGGGAGTCGCTCCATCCCCTTGATCATACTGGTTGCCCTCTTCTGAACCTTTTCCAACTCTAGAATATCCTTTTTGAGATGAGGCGACCAGACCTGTACACAGTATTCCAAATGCGGCCGCACCATAGATTTATACAACGGCATTATGATATCGGCTGTTTTATTTTCAATACCTTTCCTAATTATCGCTAGCATGGAATTTGCCTTTTTCACAGCTGCCGCACACTGGGTCGACATTTTCATCGTGCTGTCCACTACAACCCCGAGGTCTCTCTCCTGGTCGGTCACCGCCAGTTCAGACCCCATGAGTGTATATGTGAAATTCAGATTTTTTGCTCCAATATGCATAATTTTACACTTGTTTATATTGAATTGCATTTGCCATTTTTCTGCCCATTCACTCAGTTTGGAGAGGTCTTTTTGGAGCTCTTCGCAATCCCTTTTTGTTTTAACAACCCTGAACAATTTAGTGTCATCAGCAAACTTGGCCACTTCACTGCTCACTCCTAATTCTAGGTCATTAATGAACAAGTTGAAAAGTACAGGTCCCAATACCGATCCTTGAGGGACTCCACTTTCTACAGCCCTCCATTGGGAGAACTGTCCGTTTATTCCTACTCTCTGCTTTCTGCTTCTTAACCAATTTCTTATCCACAAGAGGACCTCTCCTCTTATTCCATGACTGCTAAGCTTCCTCAGAAGCCTTTGGTGAGGTACCTTGTCAAACGCTTTTTGAAAGTCTAAGTACACTATGTCCACTGGATCACCTCTATCTATATGCTTGTTGACACTCTCAAAGAATTCTAATAGGTTACTGAGACAGGACTTTCCCTTGCAGAAGCCATGCTGGCTCTGGTAAGACCTCTTGGTAAGATGGTATCGGCAGGAGGCCCTCACCTGCAGAGCACAGTGATCGACGGGGTATATAAGAGATAAGATGGTCTTTCATGTATCCTGGTCCCAAGCTGTACAGGGCTTTGTACACCAAGACTAGAACCTTGAACTTGGCCCAGTAGCAAATGGGCAGCCAGTGCAATTTTTTCAGCAGCGGGGTGACATGTTGGCGATACCCTGCCCAAGTGAGCAGTCTCACCGCTGCATTTTGCACCAGCTGCAGCTTCCGGACCAACCTCAAGGGCAATCCCAGCCTGGAGGTTACCAGTGCATGAACAACAATAGTCAGGCTATCCCAGTCCAGAAACGGCCGCAGCTGTCTTACCAGTCGAAGCTGGTAAAAGGCACTCCAAGTCACTGAGGTCACCTGGGCCTCTAGTGACAAAGATGGTTCTAGGAGCATCCCCAGACTACGGACCTGCTCTTTCAGAGGGAGTACGACCCCATCCAAAGCAGGCAACTGACCAATTATCCAAACTCGGGAACCACCAACCAACAGAGCCCCCATCTTGCTAGGATTCAGACTCAGTTTATTGGCCCTCATCCAGCCCACTACCGAGTCCAGGCACCGGTCCAGGGCTTGCACGGCCTCTCCCGATTCAGATGTTACGGAGAAATAGAGCTGGTATCATCAGTGTACTGCTGACACCTCACCTCACTGATGACCGCTCCCAAGAGCTTCATGTAGATGTTAAACAGCATGGGAGACAAGATGGTACCCTGTGGCACCCCACAGCACAGCTACCAGGGGGCCAAAAAACAATCACCCAATGCTATTCTCTGAAAATGACCCTGGAGATAGGATCGGAACCACTATAAAACAGTGCCTCCAATACCCATCTCACCAAGTTGGCTCAGAAGGATACTATGATCAATGGTATCAAAAGCCACAGAGAGATCAAGGAAGAGTAACAGGGTCGCACTCCCCCTGCCCTTCTCTTGATAAAGGTCATCCGTCAGGGTGACCAAGGCCGATTCAGTCCCATAACCAGGCCTGAACCCAGATTGGAACAGGTCAAGATAATCTGTTTCATCCAAGAGTACTTGCAATTGCTGCACCACAACCCTCTCAATCACCTTCCCTAAAAAGGATGGCGAGAACCACTCCCTCCTGGAATGATGCATTGGCCACACCCTGGATCCACTCAGTCAAACCCCCTCGGCAAGCTTTAATAAGCCAAGAAGGGCAAGGGTCGAGAGGACACATTGCTGGTCGCATCATCGCAAGCACCTTGGCAACGTCATCAGGCCACATCAACTGAAATCATTCCCAAGAAGTTGGAGCAGATGTTGCACTGGACACCTCATTGTGGACTACAGTAGATGTGGATGGGGCATCAAGACTGCTACGTTGGCGAGCAACTTTACCCTCAAAGTGCCTTGCAAACAATTCACAATAGGCTTCTGAAGGGTCTAAGACTCCATTTCCTAGAGTTGATGTCAACAGGCCCCTGACAATACGGAAAAGCTCCACAGGATGGCTACTTGAGGATGCGATGGAGGTAGGGAAGTGGGCCTTCTTCGCCGCCCTCACCGCCACACAGTAGGCACTATGATGTTTTACTCATGCCTGATCAGCTTCACAGCAAGTCTTTTGCCACTTGCGCTCTAGCCATCGTCCAGCCTGTTTCATTGCCCTTAGCTCACTACATTTATATTCCACCTTTGCTTCAGAGAGCTCAAGGTGGCATATCTGGGTCTCTCCATCCCCATTTAATCCCCACAACAACTCTGTGAGGTAGGTTAGGCTGGGAGACAGTGAAGTGAACGGCCCAAGGTCACCCAGTGGGCTTCATGGGTGAGCAGCGATTTGAACCCTGATCTCACAGGTCATAGTCTGACATGCTAACCACTACACCACACAGGCAACTGTGCATAAGCAACTGGTACTTGTAGTTGGTGTAACCTTAATGGATAGGAATACTGTACCTGAAGTGTCCCTGAAGTGCTGACACATATTCTGGCGGCATGCAATCCTGTAAATATTACTCAGAATTAAGTCTCATTGAGACAAACAGGTAAGTGTAGAGGACTGCAAATTAAATTCTACCTCTGACAGGAGTGTACTGTCAAACATAGAACTTGAGATATATAATTTTCTGAACATGTTTGAAACTATGCAGATGGTGATGGAGTTATGTGTTAATCTAATTGGATTGCCTACCTCTGTTATAGACTACAGATATTGTTGGACTACAACTCCCATCAGTCCCAGGCAGCATAACTAATCACCAGGTACGACGGAACTTGCAGTCCAACACTATCTGAAGGGCACCATGTTGGCTATCCCTGGTCTGTAAGGTCCCACAAGGAACCTTTCTTTCAACACATAGAAATAAAACTACATTCTGAAGTGCAGGAGAGGGGATAACATTCATTCTGGTGCATTACTTCTGCATCCAAAACTTGCATCCATAATGAAAAGCCATAACTAAAACTTAATACTGAGTGACAAAAGTACTAAATGGGACATTGCATACTTTTTGTTAATAGTGGTGCCCCCCCCCCAAAAAAAAATATTTATATTGATGAGCTATTCAGGCAGTGAGACTTTGAAATGAGAGGATGAAGGCAGTTTATAAATAATCCATAAGAGTGTTGGACTATGACCTGGGAGACCAAGATTCAAATCTCCACTTAGACATGAAGCTCACTAGGTGACCTTGAGCCAGTCACTGCCTCTCAGCCTAACCTACCTCACAGGGTTACTGTGGAGATCCAATGAGGAGGGGAAGAACCATCTACGGCACTTTGAGCTTCTTGGAGAAACTGTTGGATATAAAAGCAATACGTAAATGATAATAAATAATATTTACTTTACTATGTATTTCCATTTTCATTTTGGGGACCACAAATTGCAACTGTTCCCCCCCCCCTTTGAATCTCCAGGTGTTGCTCGTTAGGTTTTTCTCTTTTTTTGCTGGTTTATGGGGTCATTCTGGTTAGGACAATATACCGTTTCTTTAGCAGTGTTAATCCAAGATTTTGGATGGTGGTCTGTCTAAATTAGCTTGTCCATTAAGGCCTGCCCTTCCCCTTTGGAAGAAAAAAAAGCTATGTCTGTGTGTTTAAATGGAGGGCATCTGGGTGCAATCATGAAAATTCTGTATGCTTTTTCTTAAACTAAGAAGGCTAAGATGTTTGACAGAGACTAAATTTGCAGTTCTGGAAATAGAAATATTTGGTGTATAGCAACTTTCCTCAACCAGGTCCCTTCCAGATGTCATGAACTACAACTCACATCAGCACAGCTGTGCTAGCTGGGACTGATGGAAGTTGTAGTCTAAAACATCTTGAGGACACCGAGTTGGAGAAATCTGCTGTGTAAGATAAAAAGAGGCACTGGCAATCATAGGGACTAGTGTACTTTGTTTCTGTTCTGGGGATTTAAAAACTCAAAAATTGGACTAGGTAGGTAAGATTACGCTGGAATATCAATATTTAACCCCCTAATGCCCCCCTGTGGTGTCGGCAGGCCCCACCCCATGCCATCATCAAAAAAAGGGGGGAAGGAAAAAGGCAGTCACCATACACCCCTGGTAAAAATTATTCACTGTAAAGAGATTGCAAAGAACAGACAGATAATCTAGACTCACGGACACAAAGACACTTTTTGTTGTACTGCAACAAAATAATCTCATACAAAGACATCCACCAAGAAATACCAAGTATTATACAAAAGATTTTCAAGTTGTAGCCCTGTTTCTGGTAAAATATTTCTTGTATATGTTCTTTCGTGTGTGTACAAAAATAAAATTTGTTCAAAAAAGCATAATCTATGCCAATAAACACAACAACATATTGTTGGAACCCAAATGCTAATATGGCCTGTAACTGTAACTGAATTAGAATGTCAAAGGCAATAGGAAAAGAACTGTTGAAAAAATTGGAGTATGCGCACTCCAGCAACACAGAATTTGAATACTGTCTTATGTTGCAGAATGAGAAGAAAAATCCAACATACATAACAAAATCAGCATGTGCCCAGACACAAACATACATGACTTGCAGTATTAGTTTCGGTATTTGCCTTTGCCCATCAAATGCACACCGTAAAAAATGCAGTTGTGCATTTGTCTAATTGAACATACAACTGCATTTCAGACATTTGAATTTTAAACCCCATAGACTTACAATCAACTTCGTCTGCTATGTTGAACAGATTGAAAGAACTAGGTCAAATCTTCCTCTAGTGGCAATAGCCAATCTCAGTCAATTCAACTCAGTCTTGAGAACTTTTTTAAAAAAAGTATTTACAGGCATACCCCGCTTTAACATACGCAATGGGACCGGAGCGTGTATGTAAAGTGAAAATGTACTTAAAGTGAAGCAATTATCTATGCATGTACTGCACTGCAATCGCCACTAGATGGCAGAGGCGTCATGCCATTAAGTGTCCGTAATTGCGAAGCACGCGTACGTTAAGCGGGGTATGGTGGCGTATGGAGCATGTACGTTATAGCGAGGCGACGTTAAGCGAAGCGACGTTAAGTGGGGTATGCCTGTATTCCAGACTGTGACATACGTTACTGTTAGAATAGGCAAACTTGCATGTTCACTTTAAGGGATATTTGGGGAAATATCCCATGTACCTGTTTACCATGATGTAACTTCCTAATGGGTGGGACTAGTTACCTGGATTCCTCCTTTGTCCTGGAGATTCCTGAATAATCTCCATTACTGATCTCTTTACCTCTGGGGAGGCCGCATGGCAGATGCTCTCCTCTGAGAGCATAACTACGAAAGACTAAGATGGACTAAGACGTCTACTTTTTCTTTCATCTAAGCTAGAGCCTATGTTTCTGAACGTATGAAAGGTCGTGAGTAAATATTCTTTATCTTTTACCTAAGAAGATTGTGTCTGTTGTTATTTGTGCCTAGGGAAAGGTGCGGACTGGTTTATCTCACTCTGCTGCTTGCATTTTATATCTCTGTTAAGAAATAGGACCATGAAACTTAGTTCCTATTTCATTTTATATTTTTAAAATACCAAACAGTTACTTCATATAAAGGTGGACAGCAGGCTGCAAAAGAAGGAACCAGTAGGCTCTTTTCTAATTCACAAATTCTAATCCTACCGAGTCTGTTCTTAGTACTAGACATTTTTGTTAACAGATCAGCAATAACATCACGGAGAGAAAAGGGAGTGGAGGCATATCAGAAGAGAAATTTCTTTTTTAAATGAAGATTACAAGATAACAAACAAGGCAGCAGATGCCAAATAACCAAGTGCACAGTGTGCTTTTAAAGAGAAGGGGAAAGAGATGAGTGCCAGGGAATTCCACAGAAAAGCAAGTTTTACATATATTAACAAAGAAATATGTTTTTAGAGTGGTGCTTAAAAGCTAGATGTAGGAAGAGGGCAGTTACATAGTATTTGATTTTTTCCATTTGTTTGCAGGAAAGGGGTGATGTCTGGAGCCTGTACGGCTACATTACCTGCCATTTAAAGCTTGGCTGAGGAACTGGAAGCTTCTTCAGCAAATGAAAGTCAGAGAGTCTGGCCACCCAAACACAGAATAAGACCCCAAGGCTTTGATCTCCAGACTCCAGCCAACTAAGAGACTGAGAACACTGCAGTCGGTGGGCATGAACAAGTGGAGGAAAGTTGCAATCTGAAAAGGGAGGATTTACAAAATGACTGTCCTTTTCTGGCGACAACCTGTCAGCGGTGCATATCAGCTCCATTCTCACACCATGTGCAGGACAAATTAAGCATGGAGAGAAGACCGCCTCACATTCAGTCAAAATGTCTGTAAAGTGTCTACATGCAGAGAACCATGCACATCACAGGACAATGATTTGACCCTTTCCTTTTTCCAGGGTTCCCAACTGCAGAGGAAGTGTACACATAATCATCCTCCGGATACATTCAACTGTGTGCATAGGCTGCGGGTCACATTGATTCTGATCCACCCTTACAGTAAGTCCCCTGGAGGCACATGATTACAAAACCTGAATGCAAAACAAGAAAAGGAGTTTAGTTTGTACATGTTGAAGCTTGTTTGGAGCCCAGTGTTCTTTCTTGCATCTTGTCCCTGGGAAGGGCAGTCTTCGTTTCAACCAAATAGGGTGTAAACAGTAACACCTTTGGACTTATGAAACCCTAGAATTCTGCTGTTTGTGCCATCATCCACAAAGCAGGTACCTACAGGTCTGAGCAAATAACAAGATATGAATCACATGCATCTAGGTTGTGCTATGAGAACTGTTTTCACACTGCTCTGAAGCAGTTTTTGGCAATTTTAGCTAGTGGATGGTGAAAGCACCAGAACTGTCTTTCAGGGAAACAAGAGATAGAAGAGCTACACTATAGATAAAAACTCACTATCCACCTTTAAACTGCAGTGAATTACCCTACCACACAATTCTTCTCAACCTAATATATTAAAGTACAACACACTACACTGGAAATGTTTCAGGAGTCAAGCTGTATAATATTAACATAACTTCTATAAGCATAAGTAGGCAGGTCTCATATTATCCGTAGAATATTCTCATCATCTGGGGAAATACTCTGGTAATATATCCAACCTTTTTTTTTTTTTAAGGTCCTTAGAACTTATGAAATGTATATATTTCAAAACAGAGGAGCCCACTGTTGATGCGCTTGTGCTATAAAATTATTAAGCAGCTGCTTTAGCTGCACAATAAGAATACAATTATACTGCTAGGCTTTAACATGGCCCACAGTCAATAAAGAGCACCATCAGACAACTGTTGAGGCCCACTCGTTAGCAGGCCACAGCCAACTCCGGCCACAGCTTCATCCTCTTCTGCTGCTATACCAACAGGTGCTAACCATATTAGCTACCAGTACCACCCTTGCTGCCCTTCCCAAAACCAGCTGATGCCATCTACAGGAACTGCTACTGCCCAACCCACCCTACTTGATCAACCTGTCCAGAAGGGGTGGGGATGCAACCCTGATGGGCAGCAGTGACTTGTGTGCTCAGCACCAGTGTGAACCAAAAGATCTGGAGATGGTTGTAGAGTGTGCACTCCCCTCTGTGAGCCTTCCTGTGCTCCCCTTTTAAACCTCTGAGATTCGTAGTTTAAAAGGGGAGCAGGGGGGTATTCACAAAGTTAATGATGTGTGATTAACAGGTGGGCAGCCCCACTCACCTGTCGAATTGGACTTGTAAGGCTGATCCTGATAAGGATCTGGCCAATGGTGCCAAAAAGGTTCCCTAACCCTGTAGTAGACGGTATCTGCTCAACATCAGTTAGGGCTGGGAAGAGCAGCTATAGTATCTCAGCACAAAGTGGGGGGAGGCTGGTGGATCACTATATGAGGGCCCACGGAGCTTGGAGGAAGCCCTGAAAAGGCCCAAGGCCTCACATTCCATAGTCTCATCTATTCATTTTATGGCATGTACTAAACAGGGAAATACATTGAGGCTTGAAAAAAGCAAAGCTAATATACCATTTTAATGTGAGAAGGATTTATCTGCAGATGACAGCAGTCAAATCCCCCAATATACTTCCCTCTGGTTGAAGTACCAGTGGAGTCATGTGGCTAGATTGAATAGCCTTCAGAGTACAAGTTAGCTAGGTATGAACACTCACACACTTTAATGGGCTACAAAAGGAACTGGGAGCTCTCAAAGCATGAGAGAGCACCAGCCACAACGTTTTCTAAATAAAGGAGCCAGGCAAATTAAGCACCTTGGTGAGATCAGCAACAAAGTGAGGAGTCCAGTGCCTTGGAGTCTCCTCTCACAACCCAACATACATAACTGACTTCACAACTTATTTGAAAATATTTTTAAATGGGGAGGGGCTTCAAATACAAAGCTGGTCATTAAGCTAAAAAGTCAGCAGGGATGGGGAGCCTATCGCGTGGACTGCCTTGAGCATAGAACTATCAATCTGCTCAGCAGACATTGTAGACTCATGTTTGGTGCAATGAGTTCTTGGCTCTTAGGGAAGACATTTGCTCCCTTCAGGCCAAAGCAGGTGGTTTGGAGAAGGAGAGAGAGGCAGGAATATAGGAATTCAGGAATGTGCTAGAGGCTTCTGTTCCCTTTCAAACTCTTTGTTATCATAGAAAAATGACAGTTTTGGAACAGAAAAGTATCATTCTATGGTAGAAGGAAAACAATCCCTTAAGAAGAGAGGTGGGGAACCTGTGGCCCTCCAAATGTTGCTGGACTACCATTCCCATCATCCCTCACCATTGGCCATGCTAGCTTAGGCTGATGAGAGTTCGAATCCAGCATCTGGAGGACCACAGGTGCCTCATCCCTGCTTTAGAATGAACCCACTTTTCTGGCAATAGTGATATCCTTGCATGTCAAGGATGTGGTTCCATTGATCAAGGGTTCACGGTGCTGCAAGATTTGATAATTAGGAATATTTTTAAAAGTGTGGTTATGATTGGCACTACTGACTTCTTGGTGACCTGTGTGCCTGCTGTGCAGGGTTACAGACATGACATACCATATAATTAGTGCAATGCAGGAGTCAACAGGTTAGAAGTCTAGCAAAAATTGGGAGGGAGAAGACCACAAACTCTGGCAGAACAGAAGTTAGAAAAAGGAGATTAGGATGGATGGATTAAGGGATGGATGGATTAAGGGAGGGAGGGAGGGAGGGAGGGAGGGAGGGATGGATGGATGGATTAAGGGATGGATGGATTAAGGGATGGATGGATGGATGGATTAAGGGATGGATGGATGGATGGATTAAGGGATGGATGGATGGATGGATTAAGGGATGGATGGATGGATGGATTAAGGGATGGATGGATGGATGGATTAAGGGATGGATGGATGGATGGATGGATTAAGGGATGGATGGATGGATGGATGGATTAAGGGATGGATGGATGGATGGATTAAGGGATGGATTAAGGGATGGATGGAGGGATGGATTAAGGGATGGATTAAGGGATGGATGGAGGGATGGATTAAGGGATGGATTAAGGGATGGATGGAGGGATGGATTAAGGGATGGAGGGAGGGAGGGAGGGAGGGAGGGAGGGAGGGAGGGAGGGATGGAGGGAGGGATGGAGGGAGGGATGGAGGGAGGGATGGAGGGAGGGATGGATTAAGGGATGGATTAAGGGAGGGAGGGAGGGATTAAGGGATGGAGGGAGGGAGGGAGGGAGGGAGGGATTAAGGGATGGAGGGAGGGAGGGAGGGAGGGATGGATTAAGGGATGGAGGGAGGGAGGGAGGGATTAAGGGATGGAGGGAGGGAGGGATGGATTAAGGGATGGAGGAAGGGAGGGATGGATTAAGGGATGGAGGAAGGGAGGGATGGATTAAGGGATGGATTAAGGGATGGAGGGAGGGAGGGATGGATTAAGGGATGGATTAAGGGATGGAGGGAGGGAGGGATGGATTAAGGGATGGATTAAGGGATGGAGGGAGGGAGGGATGGATTAAGGGATGGATTAAGGGATGGAGGGAGGGATGGAGGGAGGGAGGGATGGATTAAGGGATGGATTAAGGGATGGAGGGAGGGAGGGAGGGAGGGATTACGGGATGGATTAAGGGATGGAGGGAGGGAGGGATGGATTAAGGGATGGATTAAGGGATGGAGGGAGGGAGGGAGGGAGGGATGGATTGAGGGAGGGAGGGATGGATTGAGGGAGGGAGGGAGGGATGGAGGGAGGGATGGATTGAGGGAGGGAGGGTGGGATGGAGGGATGGATTGAGGGAGGGAGGGAGGGATGGATTGAGGGAGGGAGGGAGGGATGGATTGAGGGAGGGAGGGAGGGATGGATTGAGGGAGGGAGGGAGGGATGGATTGAGGGAGGGAGGGATTGAGGGAGGGATGGATTGAGGGAGGGAGGGATTGAGGGAGGGAGGGATTGAGGGATGGATTGAGGGAGGGAGGGATTGAGGGATGGATTGAGGGAGGGAGGGATTGAGGGATGGATTGAGGGAGGGAGGGATTGAGGGAGGGAGGGATGGATTGAGGGAGGGAGGGAGGGAGGGAGGGATGGATGGATGGATGGATTAAGGGAGGGATTAAGGGAGGGATGGATGGAGGGATGGATGGAGGGATGGAGGGAGGGAGGGATGGAGGGAGGGATGGAGGGAGGGATGGAGGGAGGGATGGAGGGAGGGATGGATTAAGGGATGGAGGGAGGGATGGATTAAGGGATGGATTAAGGGATGGAGGGAGGGAGGGATGGATTAAGGGATGGATTAAGGGATGGAGGGAGGGAGGGAGGGATTAAGGGATGGATTAAGGGATGGAGGGAGGGAGGGATGGATTAAGGGATGGATTAAGAGATGGAGGGATGGATTAAGGGATGGATTAAGGGATGGATTAAGGGATGGATTAAGGGATGGAGGGAGGGAGGGATGGATTAAGGGATGGATTAAGGGATGGAGGGAGGGAGGGATGGATTAAGGGATGGATTAAGGGATGGAGGGAGGGAGGGAGGGATTAAGGGATGGATTAAGGGATGGAGGGATGGATTAAGGGATGGAGGGAGGGAGGGAGGGATTAAGGGATGGATTAAGGGATGGAGGGAGGGAGGGATGGATTAAGGGATGGATTAAGGGATGGATTAAGGGATGGAGGGAGGGAGGGATGGATTAAGGGATGGAGGGAGGGATGGATTAAGGGATGGAGGGAGGGATGGATTAAGGGATGGAGGGAGGGAGGGAGGGATTAAGGGATGGAGGGAGGGATGGAGGGATGGATTAAGGGATGGAGGGAGGGATGGAGGGAGGGATGGAGGGAGGGATGGAGGGATTAAGGGATGGAGGGAGGGATGGAGGGAGGGATGGAGGGATGGAGGGAGGGATGGAGGGAGGGATGGAGGGAGGGATGGAGGGAGGGATGGAGGGAGGGATGGAGGGAGGGATTAAGGGAGGGATTAAGGGAGGGAGGGATGGAGGGATGGATTGAGGGAGGGAGGGATGGATTAAGGGATGGATTGAGGGAGGGAGGGAGGGAGGGATGGATTGAGGGAGGGAGGGAGGGAGGGAGGGATTGAGGGAGGGAGGGATGGATTGAGGGAGGGAGGGAGGGAGGGATTGAGGGAGGGAGGGAGGGATGGATTGAGGGAGGGAGGGAGGGATGGATTGAGGGAGGGAGGGAGGGAGGGATTGAGGGAGGGAGGGAGGGATGGATTGAGGGAGGGATTGAGGGAGGGAGGGAGGGATGGATTGAGGGAGGGAGGGAGGGAGGGAGGGATGGATTGAGGGATGGATTGAGGGAGGGAGGGAGGGAGGGATGGATTGAGGGAGGGAGGGAGGGAGGGATGGATTGAGGGAGGGAGGGAGGGAGGGAGGGATGGATAGATAGATATACATAAAAAGTAGTAGTATTTTTTAAATTACATTAAAATATAAAAACCAATCAAAAAATCTTTAAATATATTAAAAGAAGAGACAGTTGGACAACAAAAGATGCTGAATAAACTTGGCAAACATGGGAAAAAGAGGACAGGTGTCCTCAGAAACGGTAACTGGTTAAAGATCAGGAAGCAGATAGTAGGAATAAATGGACAGATCCATGCCAGGCATTATTAGGAAGGGTGTGAAAATAAAGCTACATATATCATAATGCCTTTATATAAATTGATGCTCAGTTGCATTTGGAGTACTGTATATAGGTCAGGTCAGGTCATTTCAAGAAGGATATTGTTGAGCTGCAAAAGGTGCAGATAAGAGCAACCAAATAAGCAATTGTCCCAAAAGATGAAGACATTGGTGCAACTCCTCTACAAGGAAAAGCTACAATGTTTGGGGATTTTTAGTTTAGGAAAAAGGAGGCAAGGGGGTGCTATGACAGACACAGATAATATTATTCAAGGTTGAGGTAAAGTGAATAGGCTTTCTCCTTTGCTCATAATAAAATACCTGCCTCTGCAGTATGTTTTTATGTATTGATTTGGATTGTTTAAATTTTAATGGTTGTTTTTAACAATTACATTTTAAATGTGATAACAAGATGGCTAAAGCCTGCCCTAAGTTAGGAAATTCATATATGAAATACTAGAATTCAGAGCCATCCAGTGAAAAGTGTTGGCAGCAGATTCAAGACAGACAAAAACCACTTCTTCATGCAATGCATAATTTATAAAAAATTTAATGAAATTCACTGCCGCAAGATGTGATGGTCTCCACTGGCTGAAATGGTTACAAAATGGGATTAGCTTGGAGGAGGATACATCTATCAACAGCTATCGCTATTAGCTATTTCAGCTAAATGGAACTTCCAGGTCTAGAGGCAGTATATCTTAAATCCTATTTCCAACCTTCAGCCTAGAGTGTAATGGGAAAAGGAAGCAATCTAAAAACAAGAGCGAAGTCTCTGCATGTTAGAGATAATCTCAAGGAATGCAGGAATAGAAGAAAGTCTCCAGAAGCCCCTCCACCAAGGGATTTTAAAAGAAAAAAACTAGAAACTGGCTGTGCCTGCCTGCCTCACTCTGCTCTGAAGCCGTTGATCTGGGCTCACATTGGAGGAATGGATGGTGGAGAAGAGAGGAGTGCATTCCCATTTCCCTTAAGTGTCAGGGCTCAACTTCCTGGTTGAAGCAGGATCCTACTGACTCTTTCACCAAAAGAAAGTGATTCATCCTTCTTCCAAGACCATGACTCAGGACATGAGGGCTTAACGGCAAGCACCTCCTCCTCCTGACTTAGCCAAGTTTTGGCTGTTTCCCAACTAGTTCTCTCCCCCCCCCCACATGAAAAGGTAGCATGATATCCTACTCACAAACCTGGAGGGGTTGCAAAGAAAGCCTCTACACTGGAGTATTGCAAAGCTATTTGACAGAAGCCAACAGCTTCCTGTCTCTCTGCAGAGATGGAGGGGAGCAATGCCAGCACATGCCCATTCACTCCTACTCTTCCGCAAACCACCTGCCTAAAGAAGAGCTCTGAAGGGTCCCATCCCACCCCAAACAAACACAATATTTTGTTGCAGGATCCCACTTGCAAACACTATTGTAAATAGCAAAATCATTCTCCAAATGCATATCCTTATGCAGCCAAAATAGCAGCACCCATACACTACAGGCTTGGGGAGGAACCTCAAAGTCTGCAAAAGTACAGAAATGTCTTTAAAAATCTAAGGGGGAACCCCAAATACAGCCACATAAAGACAAAGCTTGCTCTGTGGGCACAGAATGCTGATTTGACTGTTCTGGGGTAGGGATGATGTGAGAGGAGGAATTGGAATCTCCTGAAAAAAGGCATGGCTGGCTGGAACCCCAACCAAGAGCGCTCCACACTGCAACATTTTGTTGCAGTTACTATGTCCGCTTCCAAACGGCAGCTGGGGAGCTAACTGTAAGGACAAGCTACTGCCTTCACATCCTGCTTGTGGGCTTACCAGAGGTGCCTGGTTCACCACTGTAAGAAGCAGGATGCTGGCCTAGAAGGACTGTTGGCCTGATCCAGCAGGACTCCTATGAGTCATGAAGTAATCAGGTATTAAGCCTAATCACTATGGAAGAACAAAAATGCCACAGGCATAACATAATTCTGAGATACTATATAGTCATCCGGGAAGGAGCTGAGAAACGGTGCTGCAACAAAACTCATTCTCCAAAGCACTCTTTTCCAGTTCATCTCACAGTTCAAGTAGAGTTACCCACCACCCCATCCCCTCTGTGTTAAAGGTTTATCCAGCTTTACTGGATTTACAGCTCCTCACTGTTAACTCTCATCTCTGCCTTTGCAGACTTTGTTTCTGGAGCACTGCCTCTCCCATATAGCTTCTTTAAAAGGCTTCTGTGAACTGTCTTCCCTTTCAAAGCAGCATTTTCCATTAAAAGCTGCTTGACCCGACCTGTTAAGGTTCAAAGGTTAATAGCAGAAAAAAGCAAAATCAAAGGACCTGCACCCATTTTCACAAGTATTTTTTCAAAGCCTCTGTAAACAGCAGAGTTCTTCAGAATTGTCCAGGGGCTATTACACACTGGCCCCAAGGACATGGTAGAACCATCTGAGGCCCAATGTAATGAATTTGCTAGGCACTTGCAGGATAAAATCTTTAGCATCCGCCAGGACTTAGACTCCAGTGTTATAGCAGGTGAATCAAGCGGGGTATCCAGAGCACAGCCTTGTCCCCATTTCTTGGATGAGTTTCAGTTGGTGCAGCTTGAGGACGTTGACAAGGTGCTTGGACAGGTTTGTGCAACCACTTCTGTGCAACCACTTCTGTGCTGGATCCTTGCCCTTCTTGGCTAATAAAAGCTAGCAGGGATGGAACAGCCGGCTGGGCCAGGGAAGTGATTAATGCCTCTCTGCAAGAGGTGGTAGTCCCTGGCCGCCTGAAATAGGTGGTAGTGAGACCACTCCTGAAGAGACCCTCCCTGGACCCAGAAAATTTTAATAACTATATGCCAGTGGCAAATGTTCCATTCCTGGGCAAGGTCCTGGAACGAGTGGTGGCAGGCCAGCTCCAGACACTCTTGGATGAGACCGATTATCTGGATCCATTTCAGTCAGGTTTCAGGCCTGGTTTTGGCATGGAAACAGCCTTGGTCGCCCTGTATGATGACCAGGGCTGTGGAGTCAGAGTCGTGAGCAATTTTGGGTGGAGTCAGAGTCAGTAGAAATGTACCGACTCCGACTCCTTCATAAATGTCAAATGTATATTAACTAGTAATAACAAATTTACTGTAGTAAAATGGTAGCACAAGGCATTTCATCACCACCACGTGAATCCAGAGCTTGGAAAAGTTACTTTTTAAAACTACAACTCCCATCAGCCCCAGGGATTAGGCTCGTGGGAGTTGTAGTTCAAAAAAGTAACTTCTCTGGATTCACGTGGTGGTGATGAAATGCCTTGTGCTACCATTTTACTACAGTAAATTTGTTATTACTAGTTAATATACATTTGCCATTTATGAAGGAGTCGGAGTCGGACAGTAGAAAAATAGAGGAGTCAGAGTCGAAGGTCTGGCGTACTGACTCCACAGCCCTGGTGATGAGTTCTGTCGGGAGAGAGACAGGGGGAATGTGACTCTGTTGATTCTCCTTGATCTCTCAACGGCTTTCGATGTTATGTTACGTTTTATTTCTAGGCCGCCTTTCAGCCAAATAGGCCCCCAAGGCGGCTTACACACAAATAAAAATACAAAATGCAAATAAAAACAATACAATTTACAAAAAAAAAATCAAACTAACAAAGTCCTAACATCTCTAAAAAAACAGGAGCAGCAAACCAAAAGCATTAATCTTCCTGGTAAAGGGCAGTCCCCAGAAAAATGTCACTAACAGCAGGGGTGGGGGGCAAAGCAGGTGGAAAAGCATGCCCCTTGACGGTCCCAGCACAGTCTCATCCCTGCAGCAGCATGTCTCAGTCTGCAGCTCTTCCTGATAAGGCCCAGGCAGAGGGGTGGGGCAAGGCAGATGGAAATGCTTGCCCCTTGATGGTCCCAGCAGTCTCATCCCTGCAGCAGCACATCTCAGTCTGCCGCTCTTCCTGATAAGGCCCACACAGAGGGGTGGGGCAAGGCAGATGGAAATGCTTGCCCCTTGATGGTCCCAGCAGTCTCACCCCAGCAGCAGTACTTCTCAGTCTGCAGCTCCTCCTGATAAGGCCCACACAGAGGGGTGGGGCAAGACAGATAGAAATGCTTGCCCCTTGATGGTCACAGCACAGTCTCATCCCTGCAGCAGCCATCGACCATGGTATCCTTCTGGGAAGACTAGCTGAGTTGGGAGTGGGAGGGACTGCATGTCGGTGGTTGCGCTCCTACTTGGCAGGTCACCTCCAGAAGGTGGTGCTTGGGGAACATTGCTCAGCACCCTGGACTCTCCAGCATGGGGTTCCGCAGGGGTCAGTTCTGTCCCCCATGCTGTTCAACATCTACATGAAACCATTGGGTGCAGTCATTCGGAGTTTTGGAGTGCGTTGCCAACAGTATGCTGATGACACGCAGCTCTATTTCTCCTTTTCATCTTCTTCAGATGAGGCTGTCAATGTGCTGAACCGGTGCCTGGCTGTGACAATGGACTGGATGAGGGCTAATAAACTGAGGCTTAATCCAGACAAGACTGAGGTGCTGTTAGTGGGTGGTTCTTCTGACCGGATGGTGGATGTCCAACTTGTCCTGAATGAGATTGCACTCCCTCTGAAGGAGCAGGTTCGTAGCTTGGGGGTTCTCCTAGAACCGTCTCTGTCACTTGAGGCTCAGGTAGCCTCGGTGGCATGGAGTGCCTTCTACCAACTTCGGTTGGTAGCCCAGCTACACCCCTATCTGGACAGGGATAACATGGCTTCAGTTGTCCATGCTTTGGTAAACTCCAAGTTAGATTACTGCAATGCACTCTATGTGGGGCTGCCTTTGAAGACGGTTCGGAAACTGCAGCTTGTGCAAAATGCAGTGGCCAGATTGGTAACAGGGACCAGACGGTTCAAACATATAAAACTAATTCTGGCCCACTTGCACTGGCTGCCTGTATGTTTCCGAGCTCGATTCAAGGTGCTGGTTTTAACCTATAAAGCCTTACATGGCTTGGGACCACAGTGCCTGATGGAACGCCTCTCCCGACATGAACCTACCCATACACTATGCTCAACATCCAAGGCCCTCCTCTGGGTGCCTACTCGGAGGGAAGGTGGGAGGCTGGCAACAAGGGAGAGGGCCTTCTCAGTAGTGGCCCCCAAATTATGGAATGATGTTGCTGACAAGGTGCGCCTGGCACCAACACTTATCTTTTTGGCACCAGGTCAACACTTCCATTGTTTTTAATGTGTTTTTAAATCTGTATATTTGTTTTTAATGTTTTTAATTCTTGTAAACTGCCCAGAGAGCTTTGGCCTCGGGTGGTATATAAATGTAATAAATAAATAATAAACAGACATTAGAAAGTCAATTATTTAAAGCTTGAAGGAAGAAAAAAAAAGTAACTTATGAAACATATCTAGGTGTACTCAGAAATCAGTTCCACTGTTGTCAATGAAATTATTTCTATTTTTTTTTTAAATGACATCCTCAACATGACAAGAGTCAAGTCATTTAATGCACCTAGGAATTTGAACCTTCCCAGGCTGCTGATGCTTAAAAACGTATTGATTTTATTTATTACACTTACATCCCAACTTTCTTCTAAGGATCTCAGGATGGCTATGGCCTCTCCTCCCAATTTTATCCTCACAGCAACCTGGCAAAGCGGGTCAACCTGAGACCAAGTGAGTGACTGGCTTAAGGTCACCCAGTAAACTTCACACTTCATCACAATTGCTCTCAATTTGATGCCAACATCCGATTTTTAAAATTCATGCTTCTGGTCTTGAACAAGCAGCAAAACTGTTAACAAGGAGGAATTCTTTTAGTTTCTCCTTCCTCTTGCAAGAAAGCAAACCTACAGAAAAGGAGAAGCAATTTGCTTCTATACAATTCTTACACACAATTAGGTATTTGTAGGAAGCAATTATCTTAAAGTGTTATAATTTAGAGCTATAATACTGACATTTCCATCGCTGAAAGTACAGGCGAGACCTTGATAAAACGACTAAGGCTACAGTCCTTTGCATGTTAACTTGGGAGCAATCCCCACTGTCCTCAGCAGGACTTTGGAATAAACGTGTATAAAGTCTTAAGATGTAGAAGTACACTTTCTGCCAAATGCAAAGGGGGGCGGAAGGCCACAACTTTGTGCTTCTGTTACATTTGCTTTAAACGATTTAAGCGACTGAAAAGAGGTACAAAATATTAAGGAGAATACTGAAATCTCAGCAGGTCATGAAGACATCCTGCTAAATAGGATGAGATTAGCTCCATTAGATACTGTACCCATTCCCAGGCCAAAAGGAGACTTGCAAATGGAGTGTGAAAAACCGCAACTGTAAAAGCAGACTATCAAGTGTATTGTACCTATGTCATTTTGGACAGACATTAAGTATTTGGATAAAGCAATACACGGTCTGATTCTAAAACTCTTTACTTGGAAGAAAATCTTATTACATTCAAAGGAACTTACTTCGAAATAATAATGTGTAAGGACCGCAACACAAATAATTGCCAGTTAGAATGCTAGCTGTTGCAATCAGGGCCACATCTGTCCCATACATTTATAGCACTATTATACTACTTTAACACGCATGGCTCCCCCCCACAAAAGAAGCTGGGACTGTAGTTTGTTAAGACTGCTGAGAGTTGTTACGAGACCCCTGTTCCCTCCACAATTTCCAGAGTGTTTACCAGTCAATCCCTCTTCCCAGGGAAGTCTGAGAATTGTAGCTCTGTGAGGGGAATAGGGGTCTCCTAACAACTCTCAGCACCCTTAACAAACTACACTTCCTAGGATTATTTGGGAGAAGCTATGATTGTTTAAAGTGGCTTAATACTGTGTTAAAAGTATAATGTGGGTGTGACCTAGGTTACAATCGGTGAATAAATGTAGTCTGATATCCAAATGATTAAAACAAAAGGCAAACGTTGGCCATATTCAGATGACCAAGTCCTGGCTTAATGAGCAAACACATAAGCGAGCCTTTTCTATGGCTGAGCGTGTGAACTAGGTGAAAAACAGTGAAAATAGAGGCCTTGTTTGTATACACACATTCAGTCAGCTGTCTGATAAATAAGGCATTTTCAACGGAACAGACAGGCACAAGTTTGGATTACCATACATTGGATTAATAAATTGAGATATAAATGAGCCCTTTGTCTGTAGCCCCTTTGCTTCTTTTGTGGCTCAGCTGAATGCAATGAGGAAATTAACCATTGTTTCACATTTTGTTCCACTGAGAAACTATGGTTACGCACTTCAGAACAAGCCACGACCCGGAACCAGCTTCAAACTGGGATATTGCAATTTTGATTAAGAGTTTACATATAAAAAGAATTCAAACATGAATCCACAAGAAAATTATTTCTAATAAAAATAGGGTAGCACTATTCCTTTTCTAACTTACAAGAAGAGTTCCATTGTCTTAAGGAGGGAAATGCAGTCTCCAGATGAATCTTAGAATATTGTTTAGAATGAACTAGGCTCAGAGCTTGGAAAAGTTACTTTTTTGAACTACAACTCCCATCAGCCCCAGCCAGCACATGCTGGCTGGGGCTGATGGGAGTTGTAGTTCAAAAAAGTAACTTTTCCAAGCTCTGACTAGGCTGCATACATACCATACATTCAATGCACATCAAAAGCATGTTCTTCCCCTTAAAGGATCCTGGGAACTGTAGCTTTGTGAGGGATAAACTACAGTTCCCAGGATTCCTTGGGGGGTGCTTTTAATGTATAGTGCTTATGCAGCCTACGTCACAGAAAGCCACATACTGAAAGGACTTTGAGACATACTTAAACAGTGAAAACCTGCTTCAGTAACTTGTGGAATATTTTTCCAGAATCAGTTAATAAGTTGCTCATTCCTTAACATAGACTCCTCCCCATTAAAGGGGCCTATACTGTGCCTTGAAAAAGAAATCAGACCCCTGACCAATTCTCTCATATTATTGAATTACAAATGGTACATTGGAATTTCATTCTGTAGGATATTTTATTTTGAAATACTGAAACTCAAAATCATTTACTGTAAGGCGACAATGGTTTTATGTTGGGAAATGTTTGTAAGAAACATAACAAACTGAATGAAACATGTTGCTTGCGTAACCCCTGGGCTGTGGAAGTTCCCAGTTTACACAGATGAAAGAAATTGCCCTATTGAGGACACAATTACCTTACTATTCCACCTGTGAACCTTTACAGTTGCTGTCACATTTTTACAAATTTGTAAAAATACAAACACCATTTGGGTTGGTCTTTCACAGTCCAATCCACTTCCTGTGTAGCTTGGAAAAATTTGGTTACATGTGCCTCTGAGCATATGGTGAGTGGTGGCAACACCTGCAATCAGCTCAAATAACATAAACAAGACATGTGCTGTGCTGTTCTTGTTTCCGCAGGGATAAAGCAAAAATATTAAGAGAGATGATATAGTTCAGATAGTCACTTTAATTATGTTTGATTTACTTTGCAATTTTAGTGAAGCATTTTCTTTTGCTTCTGTTTCTGTAATTATGTGGAGTACGGCAACACTATAATATACACTAAAAAACAAAAACAATTGTGAATAATGGCACTGACTATTCTGCAGAATAGTCTCCAATGGACATTAGAAGTGTCTCAGTTTGCACAAGATAAAACAGTGGGAGGTGAAATATATTCTAGCAAAATTCTAGGTGTGTTTTATTATTTTAACTGACAATGCCCAACCTTCCTTAAGTGAGGTGTGTGACGCCCTTCCCTGGCTCTCGCTGTCAGGTTCCTACCTGCGCGTGGCTACTGCCTGTCACTAGGCACCACCAGGGACTCCATCAGTCCGGACTGTCCTTTTTTATGGTTTCTCTCCCCGCTCTAGCACAGATCTCAACAGATCCCCCTGCTAGGCAACCACCAGTCACGTCCTAATACTAGTATTCCCAGAGACTCTGAATACTGGTATTGTTATTTTCTTCACCGCTGCCACCATTTGTTACAGTTCCCCTTCAGCCTTGGTCATTACCTTACCCTCCCTTCTGGTTTGTGAAACCCCAGCCAAGGATCAGGCCTTTGGTAAACCAAATTAAGTATTTATTAAAGATAACAAAGCTAACAAGATTAACAAGATTTCTTCTTAAGGCACATAAGAATATGGTTTTACTCAATACTAATCCGAACTCCACCCCCCTCCTTCTTCACTCTCTCCTGGCAAACAACTCTCTCAAACCCCACCAAGCAACCCACTCTTTCTCTTCTCCCCCCAGATTCCACTCTCACTCTTCCTTCTATACGTTCAGCCATTTTAAACACTCAGCCAATCATCTAGCATTCTACTGCCCATTCACTCCCCCTCCTCTTTCACTCCACTTACCATGTATCTTCTAAACAACCAACACTTACCATATATACATTAATATAGGAACATCACATTTCCCCCCCCCTTAAAACAACGGCAGAGTATTATTCCTGTTCCAGGATTTATACGTCGCGTTAACAAATAAAAGTCTCTATGGGGAAAATGTCTTTCTTTGTTCCTCCGTCTGGACACTTCACTGCAGTCCCAGCCACTTGCCTGGAAAGTCCATCGGCCAGTACATTGTCCTTGCCTTTTATGAACTGGAAGTCCACTTGATAGTCCTGTAGGGTCCAGGACCACTTCTGCAGCATAGTGTTATGGTTTTTCATAGTCTGCAACCATAACAAGGCCCGATGACCGTAGTCACTGTGAATCTTCGTCCCCACACGTATGGGCACAACTTGTTCAGTCCCCACACGACCGCTAGGCACTCCTTCTGGACCGACGAATAGTTTTTCTCCCTCGGCGTCAGCTTGCGACTCAGGTACGCCACTGGATGTCTGGTGCCTTCTCTCTCCTGTAGCAAGACGACTCCCAGCGCCAGGTCCGACGCATCTGTAGCCACGATGAATGGTTTCTCATAGTCTGGTGCTATTAATATGGGTCCTTGGCACAAGGCTTGCTTCAGTAGATCAAAAGCCTTCTGACATTCATCCGTCCATACCACACGCTCAGAACACTTCTTCTTTGTTAATTCATGCAAGGGGGTTGCTATTTCCCCAAAATTTCTCACAAACTTCCTATAAAATCCAGCCACACCCAGAAATGCCCTTACTTGTTTTTTGGTTAAGGGGATCGGCCACGCTTGTATTGCCTCCACCTTGCTCCATAAGGGGGTGATTTTCCCACTCCCCACCTTATGTCCTAAATAGATTACTTCCTTTAGTCCAAACTGGCATTTCTTAGCTTTTATTGTGAGGCCTGCTTTTCTTAAGGCCTCCAATACTGTTGTCAGGTGTTGCACATGCTCAGGCACCGACTTGCTAAAAATGGCCACGTCATCGATATAGGCCACTGCAAAATCTGACATGCCTCGCAACACAGTATTGATTAGCCTCTGAAATGAACTTGGTGAGTTCCTTAGTCCCATGGGTAAGGTCACAAACTCATATAACCCATCTGGTGTACTGAAGGCAGTTTTGGCTCTGGATTGCTCGTCTAGTTCCATTTGCCAAAATCCTTTACAGAGATCTAGTGTAGAGATAATGGTTGCTGCCCCCAATAACTCTAACATTGCGTCTACCCTAGGCATAGGATACGCATCTGGGACAGTAATTTTATTGATTAGCCGATAATCAATGCAAAACCTGGTCATTCCATCTTTTTTCGGAACCAGGACAATACTTGAGGCCCAGGGACTGATGGATTCCCTGATCACTCCTAATTCCAGCATATCTTCCACCTCCTTTTTGATCTCATTCAAAACTTTCCCATTCACACGGTACGGAACAGATCTGATTGGGGCATGATCTCCAGTATCAATGGAATGTATAACTATACTGGTTCGGCCAGGTTTGTTGCTAAAGAGATTCCTATAGGTTTTCAAAACTCTCAGAATCTCTTCTTTTACTTCCTCCTTCACCTCCTCTGACCATTCCACTTGATCTACCCCTCCTTTGTCTTTGCTTTCCTGTACCAAATCTGGAAGTTCAGGCCCACTTCCCTCAGGGAATAAGGTAACTTGCAACACCTGTACATCCCTGGTATGGTAAGGCTTCAACATATTTACATGAACCACTTTGCTTTTGTTTAATTGGTCTGTGGTGATTACATACGTCACTGTGTCAAGCCTTTCTCTGATGGTATATGGTCCTTCCCAGTTAGCCTGTAATTTGTCATGTTTCCTGGGTATGAACGCCATAACCATATCTCCCACGAATACACTGCCTTGATCCGTCAGCACTTCATGAGGAAAACCCAGCCTCATAAAGATTTTTAATAAAGCCTCTGCCACTACAGGGGCTTCTACAGATCTTAGTGCTTCTGCGTCTGGGTACCTGGTGGCAAAATCCACCACCACCAATAGATATTTCTTGCCATGCCTTGTGGGTTTGGAAAAAGGGCCCACCAAATCTATTCCCACTCTATAAAAGGGTTGTCCAATTATAGGAAGGGGCTTTAAGGGTGCCTTAGTCTTCACTTTTTCCCACCTTTTGGCATATTCCACAAGATAGACAATGTTGTTTTACATCTTTGGAGATGTTTGGCCAATAATAATGTGCCGCCAATCTCCTCTTGGTCTTTTTTATTCCCAGATGTCCTGCACATGGGACATCGTGGGCTACCTCTAGCAATCTGGTTCTGTATTTGCTAGGTACTATCAATTGCTTCACTAGTTCACATTCATCCTTTATCTCAGCGGGCATCCACAGTCTATATAAAATCCCATTCTCACACACAACTTGATTCCTCAGTTTGTCAGTGAAAGGAATCTGTTGGGTCAGAGCTTGTTCCTTTATCTGCTTCAAACTTATATCTTTATGCAGCTCTTCCCTGAATTGCTCTGCTTCTTTCTTATCAGCGACCACTTGATACCGTTTGTCTCCTTCAGCAGGCCTGCTAGTGGTTGCTATGGTGACCTGAGGCTGGTTAACAGATTCCACCCTGTTTGTTTCAGCCCCCCTTAATATGGCTTCTTTTTCTCTGCCAATTTGCTGTCTGGTCACTACATAGATCTTTCCTTGGGCTCCCATTACATCTCTTCCCAGTATTACTGGTTCTTGTTGCTGGGCATTAATGCCTACTTTATATCGGCCCTCTCGGCCTCTCCAAGTCATTTCCACCAGGGCCACAGGCAAACTTTCTGGTTGACCCCTCACTCCTTGGATAGTCACAGTTTCCTGAGGTAATATTACCTCAGATTTTATTAAATCTGGCCTCAGTAATGTCTGAGCGGCACCAGTATCAAGCAATGCCCAATAATTTGCCCCTTGTACACTCACTTCCTCTCTCAGACTTGAATCAAGGTCTGTTACTTCTGTCCAGTTTATCTGGCAGAACTGAACCTTTTTAGCTGTTTCTAAAGCCTTGGGCTCTGTTTTCACTGCCCTTGTCTGAGCAGGATTACTAATGGGGTTGGCAACCTCACATTGAAAACGTAGGTGTCCCGGTCTACCACATTTGTAGCATAATTTCTCCTCACTTTTAGGGTACACAGATCCACTCTGGGGTGTCCTGTGCCCTTCAGGTTTTACTGGAGGACTCACTCTCTGTGGTACCACATCCCTTCTGCCAGCGTTATATGGTCTGGGTTTAAAATCTCTTGATGTTTTCCCCACCCAGCCAGTTCTGTTGGAGGCGAAGTGATCCGCCATCTCTGCGGCCTCCTGCACCGATGTAGGGGAACGGTCTTTGACCAGGAGCCTTATTTCTGGTGGTAACTGATGGTATAATTGATCCAATATCATGAGGTTTTTCACCTCCTCCACAGACTGAGCTTTTGCACTTGTCAGCCATTTCCCAAATATGTCCATCAGTTTTGCCCCCAGCTCCACGAAAGACCTCCCTGTCTGTATCTGGCAGTTTCTGAAAAGCTTTCTAAAATAATCAGGCCCCAGTCTGAATCTTTTAAACACTGCTTCTTTGAATTCAGCATAGGTGACGGGCCTGTCTGAGGGGAAATATTGGTATGCCTCAGCCAATTCCCCTTTGATCAGGTTTGATAAATACTGCATGTATTTATCTTCAGGTAGCCCCCACAACTGAGCTGCTTTTTCAAAGGTGCTGAGGTAAATTTGAGGATCTTGACCAGGCTCATAGACAGCAAAGTCCTTTGGAGTAATTTTTATTTTTGCTCCATCTCTGTTTTTCCTTGTCTCCTCAGAGTGAAATTTCTCTCTATCCAATTTTAATTTTTCTGCCTGTAATTCCGCATCCACTCTCATTCTCTCAGTTTCCATCCTCAATCTCTCAGTTTCCATCTTCAACTTCTCAGTTTCCAACTCCCTCTGCTTGTCTTTCCCATCAGCTTCTATCCTCAATCTCTCAGCTTCCAACTCCCTCTGCTTGTCTTTTTCCTCAGCCTCCCGTCTTAACTTCTCTCTCAAGTACTCTATATAAGCGGGATTGCTTAAATATCCTTCTGGGGTCTCTTCCCTGACAGGTTGTTTTTGCTGGGCAGTTGCAAATCCTGTAAGTGCTACCCTCAATTCATTTACCCCTTTACCCTCGTGAGGTAAATTGAATGTTATGCACTTCTCCACCAGCTCCTCTCTTTTCATTTTTATATATTCAGTCATGGTGTTTGGGATCACTCACTCTTTGCCACACACTCTTTGCCAGTCACTCTCACAAGTAATCTTGTTTTGTTATTTCTGTTTGCCACACCACTGGTAGGGATTCTCTAGTATTCGTATCTCACTGCTACAGCCAACACCTGTGACATATTCTCCTGTGTTCGTATCCCACCGCTACTGCCACCACCTGTGACGCCCTTCCCTGGCTCTCCCTGTCAGGTTCCTACCTGCGCATGGCTACTGCCTGTCACTAGGCACCACCAGGGACTCCACCAGTCCGGTCTGTCCTTTTTTATGGTTTCTCTCCCCGCTCTAGCACAGATCTCAACAGATCCCCCTGCTAGGCAACCACCAGTCACGTCCTAATACTAGTATTCCCAGAGACTCTGAATACTGGTATTGTTATTTTCTTCACCGCTGCCACCATTTGTTACAGTTCCCCTTCAGCCTTGGTCATTACCTTACCCTCCCTTCTGGTCTGTGAAACCCCAGCCAAGGATCAAGCCTTTGGTAAACCAAATTAAGTATTTATTAAAGATAACAAAGCTAACAAGATTAACAAGATTTCTTCTTAAGGCACATAAGCATATGGTTTTACTCAATACTAATCCGAACTCCACCCCCCTCCTTCTTCACTCTCTCCTGGCAAACAACTCTCTCAAACCCCACCAAGCAACCCACTCTTTCTCTTCTCCCCCCAGATTCCACTCTCACTCTTCCTTCTATACGTTCAGCCATTTTAAACACTCAGCCAATCATCTAGCATTCTACTGCCCATTCACTCCCCCTCCTCTTTCACTCCACTTACCATGTATCTTCTAAACAACCAACACTTACCATATATACATTAATATAGGAACATCACAAGGTGGTTTAAGCATAGCAGGCTGAAAATATGAATCTTGGGCAGGCCAAGTTTGTTTTTTCCAACAGCTAGATTCACTGCTTAATGATGTTGATTTTACATCAAACTGCAGTTTCAGATTCAACTGCTAATGTACCCAAAATAGAAATGGAACACAACCTCCAGTTTGAAACACAAAAGGCTGTCTTCCCCATCATATGACGCTGACCAATAAAAAGGCTTTGAAATTAATAAAAAATAAATTTGACACAGATTTCTAGGATGAATAATGAGAGAAATATAATTTTCTAGGTTAGATTCTCTATAGAAACAGTAGTAACACAGGAAAGAATCAAAACAAGAAGAACACCAAGAAACATAAAAAATGTAATTCTCCATCTTTGGAGATGTAGTCCTAATTGCAGGTGTTGCCACCACTCACCATATGCTCAGAGGCACACATTACCAAATTCTTCCAAGGTACACAAGAAGTGGTTTGGACTGTGAAAGACCAACCCAAATTGTGTTTCCATTTTTACAAAATTGTAGGGCAGTACCATATCTCAGACAGGAGGTCAAGTCTCCTGCTCCCCTGGTGTATTCACTAAAGCTGCCCAATTTCCCACTTTTTAAAGTTTGATAGAAATGTCTGTTGGCTATAGGTACGTTCTTAAACTGCAAGGTTGCTTTGCCTATTAGTGAATTTAATCCTAGATCTCAATGGGGCAGTAAGCCTTCCACTTCAGACCAACAGGGGAGCTCATGTGACTGAATGTTCCTTTGTACATAAATAAAAAGACACACAAAATACACTAGCATGTCTTGAGAGGAAGCTAAAAAGAATACTGGCACAGGTTTAGCACCTCAGTGAGAACTACATTAGACAGCCCATATAAAATTACCAGACTACCTTACTGTGATTTATCACCTCAAAATATCTTACCACACAGACAAATCAAACGAATACAACATGCAATGAGGATGTGTAGTTCAAGGCGTAGTAAAATAGATGACTACAAACGAGGGACTGTGCCTGAAAATCTCAGAAAACAAGTTATCCAGAAAGTGGCAACCAGTGTTAACTGGGTCACCTTAGTGAAACTATTTCACTAGCATTTACAAGATCCTCACTGGCTCCCAGTTTGTTTGGGGAACAATTCAAAGAGCTGGTTTCAACCTATAAAGCCCTAAACAGACTGGGATCCAGGTTAATTAGAGGAACACATTCCCCATATGAACCTTGCCAGCAAGTTCATCCAAATACCTTATTAGGGTGTCACAGCCTTTTCTGTGGGAGTTCTGATTATGGAACTCTCTGTACAGCAGGGCCCCCCTCACATGGCAGGTTCCGTTCTGGACCGCCGCTGCAAAGCGAAATCTGCTGTAAAGCGGAACGCATTGACTAACATTGTCTAAAATGGTGCCTGATGCCCAAAAAACGCCGTAAAAGTGGAACAAGCGCCGTAGGAGCGGGGCCTTTCTGCAATTGACAACTGCCGTATCGGTGGAATGCTGCAAAGTGCAGCGCCGCAAAACAGGGCCCTACTGTATGTCACTTTAAGCTGTCATTACAATCTTTTAGATGCCAGGAGAAGGCCTTCCTGTTTGTCCATGCCTTTAGTTGTAACTAATTTGCTTTAAATTGCTATTTAAATTGCCTTATAGGTTTTAGAAAGTTTATTATTGGTATTTTATATCGTTCTAAATTGAATTTGTAAGCTGCCATTGTCATGGAATGGCAGGATACAAATATATTTACATAAATAAATCTATATGGGCTCCTTATTTTTAAAGTGGGTTAGGTTTTAGTGTTATTGTTGGAATTTTAAGGTTTTAATGTGAATTATGTTTTTATGTTGTACGTCGCCCAGAGTGGCTGGTAAACCAGCCAGACGGGCGACTAATAAATTTAATAAATAAATAAATAATAATAAAATATTGTAAGATAACAAGGATGCAAAACTACAGAACCTCATGTGTTTCCACACAAAGGAGGGGAGATTTTCCTGCTCATTTTTCCAAAAGAAAAATCAGCATTGCTAATAAAAACCTTTTAAGCTTTTAACTTGAAATAGATTCTTGTCATGCTTAACATAGGTAAAGCACAAGATGATAAAGGCCTGGTTCAGATCTAACAACGTCAGTCCAATAAGCCATGGTTTATCAGACCACAATTACATCGGAACCTTACAATTGTCAATAAAAATACATTTTGTATTTTCCCCATCTGTAAAGCAAATGAGAAACAATATCAATACCACAAATAGACCTTTTCCAGTTTGTCTCACGTTAGTACCAGTAACACATTCCAGACTAAAGGTGTTTCGTGTCACTTGTGAAAATGCCCAGCTTTGTAGTTCAAAAAGGATGCCAATATATTCTAAGCTGCTAAGAGCATGAAATATTTGGTATTTTCCCCAATCAGTATTTCTGAGACACAGCAATTTTTCTAGTTCATTGAGTAATATGAATGCAATGTATTGTCTGCTTATGGAAATGTTCCACAAGATCAAGGTGCTTAAAGACATTTGCCTGAAGAGGTTAAAAAAGGAAATGCAATTTTAATTACAAGGTGGTCGAGGGGAAGGCAGCTAAATACAATTTTATAAAGCCCATGCTGAAGTTTCACCATTGGCTAACTGTTCTATCCTAAACAAAAGCTGGTGTGCATATGTAACTGCCATTTGCGTGGCCCATATCAAAAAAACTCTCCCTGCATTAAGCCTTTTTAAGTCCAACTCACAAAATGCATTGAAAGGACAGAGATGGAATCATTAAGCCCTCATTCATACATTATGTTTCTCTTTTTCCCTTTCATGCATGAGGGGAGGAAATTAGAAGCTTCCATTCCACATTTGAGACCTGCCATTGCTGACTGTTTTTTCCCAAACCCAACAAACAAGGGTTTTTGCAAAACTACAAATCGGAATCCCAAAACACATTTTGAGAGCAAACTATAGCTTCTGCAAACCACTGTACCCTGGGTTTTGACAAAATGTCAAGCTATGGTTCTTCATAAAACTGAAACCAAATTGAACAGGAAGGGGAGAAAAGAGTGCATGAGCCTGAAACTCAAGCTTGCATGTGCTTATAACAACAAACTTAAGTTGTATGTTCTCTGCATAAAAAAGCATATTCTGAACACAGAATAAGCCACACAAATTATATACTGTGAACTTTACATCATATTGAGCTATCTTAATATAATCTTGCTTTGGTCAACATACAATTGAAACCCTGATGAGTGGGCAGGGTGGAAAAAATTGTAAAGGGTGGATGTGGAGAAGCTACAGCCAGCAAGTTCAACACACATTTCCACTTACTGCCACTCCATTCAGAATTTCCACCTACCAAAGCTGCTTCTCATCTAAAAAAAATTGTCTTAAATCTTTGGGATAAAAAGTTAGGTGTGAGCTGTTAGCTTGGACACTGTTTCATTTGATTGATGTTTTAATTGTTTTATGGTGCATTTTATGCTGTTAGCTGCCCTCTTTTGAGAGAAAGGGCAGGGGATATTTTAACAAATTTAAGTATAAATAAATAAATAAAACAAAATGGCACAGATGATGTCTCACATGCATTTGCGTATTGTGTGTAGTTAACATCTTAGGGCCAAATCTCTATGTGACACTGGAAGATTCACAATCAATCTTTATGGATTGTTTGTGATTTTTGACTGATATATGTGGCCAGTTTTAATCATTAAACTATCATGGGAGGATGGAGGAGAAGGAGTGAGCACTCACCAACTCACCCCAGTCTCACTGCTGTAATCGAAGTTTCACACACAAACCCCAAGCCAACATGTCTCTGTAAGAACAAAACACAAAATCCTGAAGATTGATTACGGATCTCCTAGCCTCACTTATGTATAATATGGCTCTTTGCTCAGTTGGGTATCTTTGTTAAGAATAGGGGCAAATCTATACTAAGACATTTAACTGACATTATTTCCCACAAGAAACTGAGAATTACAGTTGTGAGATTCTGAGAAGTCTGACAGAGACTCATCTTCCTCATAGAAGCTCACTTCTTAGGATTCTGTAGGAAGGGGCCCCAACAGAGGACTCTATTTCGTGACATGCCACTTTTCAAAGCCATTCCCAGAAGCCTAAGAATTGGCTTGTTCCAAGCTATGGTCTGAAGGCACATAAGGCCACCACTTTGCTGAAGCTAAGCAGGTTTGGGTTTGGTCAATGCCTGGATGGGAGACCGCCTGGGAACATGTATGCCGCCTTGGGTTCCATGGTGAAAGAAAGGCGGGATATAAATGTAATAAATAAATACCATCTTGCCCCTCCTCACCTCTCTATGGTTCCCAGCTCCCTGTATTGCCATGGCATTTCCACTGCAGGGTCTAGAGACTCTAAACCTAGCAAGATGGTGTTCCCTGGCTCCATCTCTAGTCCACATGTAGTCCTACTTCCTTGTTGACTCCTTTTTCAAGTGTAGGCAGTGAAAACTGAGCTTGCTCTCTCTTTATAAAAAGCAATAATGTGAAATATGTGGAATTCATATACAGACATTGCGCTGTATTATAAAAGGCAGAGTTATAAAGGATTATGGTCTTCAGAAGGAAATATTTGGCTTGACCACTCTGGTAAACATATACAGAGCATCAGGTAATCAAATTGCTCAGTGTACATTCAGTTCTGGGCTCTTAAAAATGTGCAATGTCAAGAAGAATTTGCTCTTTGCTGATGAAGAACAAGAGAGATAATAGGATGTTTAAATTAGCAAGGCAAGAGCAGATGAACTGCTACATTTGAGATGGGGAATACCTGTGAATAATGAAAAGCAAAACATTGTTGACTGGAAACAACTCCCTTCCGACCAGGTGATTTCTTGTTTTACAAACATGCAAGTTTATTTTTATTTTATTGTTACACTTGTGTTGCTTTTATTCCATAGCAGCTGAACATTATCTAATTCCCAGAATTTTTTTAAAAATCCAAATTTTATATCATTCTAAAAGAAGGATCCGCAAGACCAAGAGGTGCTTTATGACAATTGCTTAAGAGATTGAGGAGGACAGCAATAGCTGCAGTCCAAAACAAGAGCCCAAAACAAGAGCTGAGATGAAGGGGCAAAAGGAACCTGCAGCAACAGGCAGAGGTGAGCGACTGTTGCACCCCTGTTGAGCTGACAGAAAAGACTGTTACCACCGACCCAGAGGAGTCAGTCACTTGCCAGAGAGGCTAAGGACACTAGGAAGAAGAACAAGCAAAAGGGCACAGCCAGCAGCATCACCATCATGCACTCCTTCCATGGCTGCGCTGAGCAAACGTGCCCTGCGCACTTCCCCCACAGCCACCAGCACCAAGAGAGGAGAGCTGGAGCTTGGGCTGGCTGAGGCTACCATGCCAACACAGTCCTGCAGCCCAGGCAGCAGTCCATACCTTTCTCATATGTCCTCCTCTAAAACAAAATTCTCAAGGGTACATAGCATAATGCATTAATAAAAACAAGAAACTAACGTAAGACCTCTCTTCCTTCTCCCCCCCCCCGCCCCTGCTTTCAGAGATGTGCATCAGCTTTAGCGTACAGGTCAAACTTACAAAGTTTCCTTCAAGAACTCCACCGCAGACAATCAGGGGCTGGAACCAGGGAAGATAATGGTAGACAGGCAGGTAGTGCAGAAAAAGTGGGGGCACACACCATCACCAACCACTCCTCTGCACCAGGTGAGGCAGTAGCACTACACTAAATTTGAAAGCTTTGAGCTGCTATCTTGATAGAGGCTCTCAAAACCACAACAAAGCAGCATCTTCTTTTTTTTAACACGCACACCAAAAAACAAGATAATGGGGAAAATTAAGAAAAGCAATAATATGGGAGGCATATTTCTAAGAATCCAGGTGACGAATGAGCAAACAAATGTTGCCAATATTGGAGAAAAGACTAGTGCCTAATTACCCAAAATGACCCTCCAGGAAAACTAGCTGCCAGCAATTAGATATTTTTACTACACAGCATCTTCACTCTTTGAGTTAGCAAATTCCTACTGTGTCTCAGTTAACTATCATGGCAATTATTAATCTGTATTCCCATATTTCAAAAAGGAAGTCAATCTGCTGTGTTTACGCCTTGTGTTCATCATGAAGGGAACCAGCTCCTCACTTGAACAACAAGGAAAGCATAAAGGAAAAATTGTCAACTTAACCATCAGGCTTTTTCCTAGAGTAAATAATTTGGGGGGGAAATCAAAGACTAAAAACTGATAGAGATCCCTAGCTTAATAAATAATGAAATATCATTTGTTCGGTGTATAGCTTTTTACTGTTTTGTTTTACAACCCTGATTCTCTTTTACTTAAAAACGTACAAGCTATGTCAACATTATACACGTTACCTTTTTTAAAATAAGAAAAATTATTTTCAGTCAGGAGTTCCACATGCAATAGTGCTTTAGGGATTATTCAGATCACATTTTGAGCAAGGACTCACAGACCCATGCCATGCTCCAAATGCTACCGCTCAGATCTGGAGTATGAGATTAAGGGTATGTACACTCAGGCCATGTGCAGAGTGTCTCACCAATCATGTATTCAGAACTCTATTAGACAGCAGTTCTCAGGTCTGAGGCCCCAGCTCCAAACAGACTTCCCTGGCCCAAACCCTGCTTTCCTCATTTTAGAAATGAAGCAATGAAGACTATTTAAAGGAAGTTGGCAGAACCATCAAGGAGAATCCTCATTTTAAAAAAGATAGGATTCTCCCTTGACATTAAGCACATGGTTTCCTCATCACCCCTCTTATACTAACAAGTCATTATCAATGAATTTTTACCATGAATGCCATCATGCAGGCACACTGCCCACCACAAATCGTCAGCATTGATACCACCAGCTAAGGAAAGGAAGGTGGTCCAAAGCTTAACTCCAAAGCTTCTCTAATAATAATTTTTAAAACTACTTGTTTTTGACTGTGCACTTTTTTAAGTCTATAAATCAAGTGGGCACATTGGACCAAAGCTGCTAATATGAAAATCACATTTCTCTCCTCCCCCCCCCAACCTTATTCTTCAGAGAAGTTTGATCTGTACACCCTCTAATCCCAACTCATGAGGCTATATGCGTTACAATCTGCAAGCCCTCTCCCCCACCCGCGCCAGTATCTCCAGATAGAGACACAAATATCCCAATAAAACAAACAAACCAAGCGAATTTGGAGCTATTTGTTATGGGTTGAATAGGCATTTCTGGGGGGATGGGGGAGAAATATCCAGTCTAGCCTCACCTTTCGAAAACCATGCGGATCATGAAGACGCAGAAGGCCAGGGGAAAGGCTAGGTAGAGATCCTCCACCTGAGGGAAGGTGGCTTCTTCGGTGCTCTTCAGATCCGCCCAGGTAACATTGTGCGGCAGCCAGAACCTCTCATTCCAGAACCAAGCAAGGATCCCTGCCATCTTTGCTTTGTCTGGCTCGGACTCCCCTCCACTCGTCGCCTTTTCTCCTTCTCTCTGGTTTGCCGATGTTGTTGAGAAGGATGCTCAAGCGTGTGTGTGCGTAAGTGTGCCTGGCTTAATATGCCTTGAATCCGAGAGCAGAGAAAACCGCTGCTACTGATGCTGCTCTTAACCCCTCCCTAAGCAGCAACAGCAGCCGAACTGGGCCCGCCCAGCCTTCCTGCTTCCCTCCCTGGAGGCTGTGCTTGCATAGCGCTGAGAGGGAAGGGGCCGCCCTGTTTGTCACAAGGTACTTCAGGACGTGCCCTCTGATTGGCTTCTAGGAATGTCAGGCAGCTGAATGCACGCCAGTCCTAACGCTCCCGCCGCTGCATCAGAGTCTTGCCTGCTACCGTGTCTGCAGGCGCTGGTTAAGAGGCGCTGAAGTGTACCCCACTTGGAGGTTTCTCTCCCTCTGTACTCAAAAGTGGGTTCGCCGAAGTCATTTTGTAAAAAAGAAAATGTCCTCTTTAATAACATATTGACCAGTGTCTGACAGAATTATCCGCTGTTGTTGTTATTTATGAATCACCTGAAATGTCTAGGTGCATAGGAAAATTAAAAAAATAACACAGGGCCTGCTCTCAGGCTAATCCCCTTTAAAACAAAAATACAAAAGGAAAAAAGTTGAGGGGAAAAAAAGCAAATCCATGGAAAATAGATCTGTTATTGGGTATTGGTCGTGGTAGCTGTTTGGAAACTCCATGATCGTTGACAGTGTGCTGTTGAATGCTGTTTTCTGGAGAGAACGGCAGAAGAGAACTATTGCCTCTGAGCCCTGCATGTGGGTTCGCTAGAGATATCAGCTGGATATTGTGTGAGAGATGCTGAAGAGGGTCAACAGGTGTGTCATCTGAATCAAAGTCTTTTTCAGGCCAACACTGAGGACCTTGACAGTGATCAAAAACACTCTCCTCCCTCAATAGCACCTCTAACAGGAGAGGATGACCAGTACCATGTTGTGGTCCTACTCCAAGGGCAATAGTTGCTACCTTCCTGTTTTCCCCACCCTGGATTATTACTTCAATACTCCAAAATCCCACAGGTACACATCTCTTTCAAAATTTCCATAGAATCCCACTGAACACAGTATCTTTCCTATTAATACAAGACTCTGTCCATTCTGATCAGCTTATCACAGCTCTCCAGAGGAAATAAAACACTTTGTGACTTTTATTCTTTTTCAGTAAATACAAAGCCACTGGTTGAGGGGCTAAAGGGATCAGTGGGCGTGTCAATTCAATCACAGATAACACTGGCAGATAGGGTTGCCAGGTCAGAAGCATCCCAAACCCTGAGATTTTGGGGGCGGACTCTAGTGATATCATAGGGGCAGGCCCAAGTGATATACAGTAATTAAAGCAGATTCCTTTGTTCCTAAAAACAGAAAGAGACCCAAGAGCCACAGTGACTCTAAAATTTATTTATGTATTTTATTTACAACATTTATATACCGCTTTATTGTAAAAAATCTCAAAGCGGTTTACAGAAAGAATTAAAACAATAAAATTATTTGCAAAAACAGACAGGTATTTAAAAATATTCACAATAATAAAACCGACAATGAGTTAAAAACTGATAAAAAATACAATAGCTTCTACATGCCTGGGTAGGCTTGCCTAAACAAAAATAATTTTAGCAGGTGCCAAAAAGAGTACAATTAAGGCACCTGCTAATGTCAATAGGCAGGGAGTTCCAAAGCGTAGGTACTGCCACACTAAAGGATCAATTTCTTACAAGAGCAGAACAAGTACTATGTGGCACCCATAACATGGAAAGCACACTTTGAACTTGGCCTGGCAGCAAATCAGCAACCAATGCAGATTTCAGAGCAGAGGTATTATGTGCTGATAGCATCTCACTCATGTCAGCGACTGTGCCACAGCATACTGCATTAACTGCAGCCCGCGGGTCAGGTTGTGATGCACAGGGATTTCCTTCTCAAACTGGGCAGAAGTAACAAGTGGGGTATCACAGGGCTCAGTCCTGGGCCCAGTGCTCTTCAACATTTTTATTAACGACTTGGATGAGGAGGTACAGAGCATGCTTATCAAATTTGCAGATGATACAAGATTGGGGGGCATAGCTAATACCATGGAAGATAAGAAACAAAATTCAAAGGGACCTTGATAGGCTGGAGAATTGGGCTAAAAACAACAGAATGAAATTCAACCGGGATAAATGCAAAGTTCTACACTTAGGAAAAAGAAACCAAATGCACAGTTATAAGATGGGGGATACTTGGCTCAGCAATACAACATGTGAGAAGGATCTTGGAATTGTCGTTGATCACAAGCTGAATATGGGCCAACAGTATGATGTGGCTGCAAAAAAAGCAAATGCTATATTAGGCTGCATTAACAGAAGTATAGTTTCCAAATCGTGTGAAGTATTAGTTTCCCTCTATTCAGCACTGGTTAGGCCTCATCTTGAATACTGCATCCAGTTCTGGTCTCTGCACTTCAAGAAGGATGCAAACAAACTGGAACAGGTTCAGAGGAGGGCAACAAGGATGATCGGGGACTTGAAACAAAGCCCTGTGAGGAGAGACTGAAAGAACTGGGCATGTTTAGCCTGGAGAAGAGAAGACTGAGGGGAGATATGATAGCACTTTTCAAGTACACGAAAGTTTGTCACATAGAAGAGGGCCAGGATCTCTTCTCAATCTTTCCAGAGTGCAGGACACGGAATAACGGGCTCAAGTTGCAGGAAGCCAGATTTCGACTGGACATCAAGAAAAACGTCCTAACTGTTAGAGCCATACGACAATGGAATCAATTATCTAGAAAGGTAGTGGGCTCTCTGACACTGGAGGCATTCAAGAGGCAGCTGGACAGCCATCTGTCGAGAATGCTTTGATTTGGATTCCTGCATTGTGCAGGGGGTTGCACTTGATGGCCTTATAGGCCCCTTCCAACTCTACTATTCTGTGATTCTATGACCTTGGCTGACTGCCAGGATTTTTTTAGTTTTGGTCAGGAATCCTGACTGGTTGTGGGATTTTTCTGTCTTACTCACAGGAATCTTGTTGTGGTTGGTATGGTATGGTATTTAGGAAATCATCACTGTCTTTTCTTTTTCTATCTGCATTTCATTTACCTCAGACCTTGCTCCCTTACATACATAGAAGCAACAACAGTGGTTCCATGTGGTCAGCTCAACCCTTTTAAACCCAGTGATGATGCACCTTGTTATTTGCATGATGGTTTGTTTCTTGCCAATAGTGGTAAGAAAAAAATCACATACTGGAAAGTGTGGCTTCAACTGCTGTTGTTTCCAATCTACTGCCTGTGAAGGTAGACCAAACCATGTATGTGTTCTCACTGTCAATGATTACTCACTACAATTGGGTCGGCTGTCAAAGTGTGTTTATAGCAGCACACAGGGTAGACACAAAAGGGTAGAGAATCTTCTTAACTCTTTGTCATTTCTCAAACCTCTCTCTGCAGTGAAGGTCAAGTCTGTAAAGAAGTTTGGAGCAGCTACATTGAAAGGGAGGCAGGGCATTCCGGGGAGGGGTTTGCCAACTCTGCTTTGATACGGATATCATTGCAGAGGATCCCTATTCAAGCCTTATCAACAGCACAAACCTAACAATATCTACTCAGAAGTAAGTCCAGTTGATGTCTATGGGGCTTAGACCCTTAGTAAGTGTGTTTAGAATTGCAGCCTTCAGGGGCATCCATCTTTACTCCTGAGTGCTCCCATCTAACATCTCCATGACACTAGAGTTTCTTCCTACAATGGCATTCTGGTGACTGCCCTGCCCTGAGGGGACTTAAACCTTCTTGCCAGAAGCAAGTAGGCTAGATTAAATGTTCTTTACCCAGGCTCTCTAAGCAGGTGAGAAGGAATGATCCCGTCACTTCAGCTGGACCTGGAAACACTCCCATTTAGCTAAGATTTCTATCTTAATTTCCAATCAGACTTTTTTTTGTTTCAGTGGTATGGTCCAAGCAACAGTGGTTGATGCTTAATGTATCATCTTAATGACATCACTAGGGCCTGCCCCTATGACATCACTAGACCCCACCCCTATGACATCACCAAGGCACACCCCTGAAATCTCAGGGTTTGGGATGCTTCTGATCTGGCAACCCTAAGGTGACCAGTGCATGGAGTACAGTGGCCAAATCATTTCTGTCTAAGACAGGCTGTAGCTGGTGAACCAGCCATAGCTGAAAATAGGCACTCCTAGCCATCAAGGCCATCTGAGCCTCCAGTGACAGTGTTGGATCCAGGAGCAGCTGTAACCTGCAGACCTGCTCCTTCCAAGTGAGTATAACCTTGTTCACAACAGGCATCTCCCCATCTTTCACATCAGGGAACTCAGAACACATATCACCTCTGTCTTTTCAGGATTAAACTTCGATTTATAGGCCCATATCCAGACCAGCATCATCTCCAAGCACTGGTCGAGCACCTGAACCACCTCTCCTGATTAAGATAGAAGAGAGAGATGTCTTCTGATGACAGCTTCCAAAGGTTTCAGATATATGTTACACCTAATGGGAGACAAGATGGAATGCCGTGGGACACCATCTGTTTCTCGACAAATCTAATCAAACCAAGGCATAGTGCATCAGATCAGCCAGACAGAAGTGGCAATTGTATGTCCATCAAATCCAGTGTGCCAAGGTAACCTGGCACATAAATAGCTTGTGGATCTAGTTGCTAGAAGACTATGAATAGAAGGAAAATTGGCAATTGTCATTATGATATAGTACTCCAAAAACCCAGCCTTAGAATTGTTACATAATTAATGTGGCATGCAAATGTAGATGACCTTAAGAACTGCAGGATCCTCTGTGAGGGTAAAATCTGCAGGGACTAGAGAAGCTAGGATACGCATAAGCACTGGCAGGTTTTGGCTGAACTGAGCTTTCTTGTCCTTTAAGTCTGGGGTAGGGTGTTAGTGGGCAGGACTGTGTATTTAAAAATATTGGCCTGGAAGAAAGCACTGGGAATAATTCAAATTGTCTCAGTAGCCAATAATTATTATCTTCAGAGCAAGCCACTGCTGGGGAGATAACAATGATCACAAAATTGCTATTATAGCTCATCCTTAGAATTACCCAGGGTTTTTGTGTTAACCAGTTGTCTCATTCCTGGGAAGCAGAATGCAGAAGAGCACATTTGCTGCACATGCAATAAACCTCAAACCTTTAAAATCAGAGCATGATCTGGACTTAAAGCAAACCAATCTCCTGATGTTACATCTCAGTGATCAACATCTGATAACTCCAATTTGTGTATCTGATATGTGGTTCAAGGTTTTGATCTCCACCCTTCAAACATTAACTGACTAATTTGATCTGGGCAGAGCCTGATGAGTAAGGAAGGTTATTTATAGGCAAGTCCTGGTTCTATTACATAGGCAAGTGTTGCATCAGTACTTAAGGTTGAGTGAAATATGTTTTCTGATTACTAATGATATGCCAGAAGTCAGGATAAAACCACGACTGAATTATCTTCAACACTTGCAGTGTAAAGAGTTTTAGTGAATGCTTGCATGTGGGAGAACATCATGTGCATTTTACAATAGCTGCCCTGGTTATTAATTCATTTCTGGGCACATATCAAGCTGTTCAAATGACTTGGGTCCAGGCTACCTAAAGGACCATTTCCCACAACATCCGGCCTACTTCCTAAGATCAGAGGGAGGCTCTTCCGACTTTGGCTCAGATTAATTGGTTGGGGTATTTGAAAGAGGCTTCTGAGGGCCCTCAGCCAAACTGAAACTGTTGGGCTTCTCTTTACCTCTCTTATGTTACTTAGCTAACCTGTTGTTGGTGGTGGTGCTGCAAGCTTTTAAAATTACCCTGCATAGGTTTAAAGGCTGACTTCAATATTTTAGCAGGTGTTTGTCTCTTGTCTCTTTTACTCTTTTTAATTTGTTGTTGTTTTGTTTTAAAATAACATTCCACTCTGAGTGCATACTGAGCTTTTACCGTGGAAGGGTGGAATGTAAATGTTCTTAAATAAATAAATGCAGATTTGGGATTTCAGCTATCTTGTGTTTGCACAGTTAGATAGCTTTTCGATGGCTTACAGTTTATTAGTCTTTCTGGGCAGGGGGAGGTAAAAGGGATCTGATGACCAGGACTGCTTTCACTTCCTGCCTGAATTACCAAAACCCATTCTGCCCTTACACCTTTGAGAATATGCTAATGATGGACAGAACAATCTGATACTCACAGGTCTGCAGATAAGCTGGAGCTACACCAGCAGAATAGTCGATATATATCGAATCCAATCCCAATCCAGGAAGATAAAAACACACAACTAGAAAATACAAAACCAACATAACAATTACAGATACAGAGCTTGGAAAAGTTACTTTTTTAAACTACAACTCCCATCAGCCCCAGCCAGCATGGCCACTGGATTGGGCTGATGGGAGTTTTAGTTCAAAAAAGTAACTTTTCCAAGCTCTGAGTCATACACACACCCAAAGTCCCTGGAAACATCCCCACATCCATGAATCAGGGACTGTGCAAGAGATGCTACCCATACATGGCAGAAACCAGTGAACTCACAATGGACGCACCCCTGCATCACTACATATGCAACATGCAAGGTAACACCACAGCACTCCATTCCACCAATCCCAGTGAGATAGCCATCAATCACTCTGCTTGTACAAGGCCCCAGGCTTCCCTGTGGGCAAACGTTCAGTTCCCTTTGTGCCACTCACAAGCACTGGTTTTGGGAGTGCAACACACACAAAGGGGAGGAAGGAGAAGGCACAAACACAGCATCCACATAGATGCCCAGGCAGAGGGCCTGCAGAGAGCACATAAAGCCCGCCTGGAACAAGGCTTCCAAGCATGGGCAGCCACCAACACACAGTGAGAGCAGTCTTCAGTGGCTTTCTCCATAGGATATAGTACAGAATTGAGAAGGAAGAAACTAAAATTTGAGGCCCACCAGATAGAGTATTGAATAGGGTTGCCATATTCCAGTTCCACAAATCCGGGCAGGTTAATTTGCATATTATATAAAGTATTTGCATATTATGTAATGTATTTGCATATTATTTGCATATTGTGCATATTATTTGCATATTAAAATTTGGATTGTCCAGTTGTTTTGTTTTTGTGCCTAGGAATTACCACCAAAAACTGGGGAAAGATATGAGAAATCTTTTTTTAAAAAGCAACATTTTCAGCCTTAAATGCCTAGACTCTAGTTTCCAACACTATGGAATACTGATTGATTGATTATGAGGATTTATATCCTGCCCTTCTGCTGATAAAAACAGAGCTCAGCACAGCTTACAAATATAATAAAAACAATAAAAATACACAATCAATATAAAAACATAATAAAAACACAAAATAGCAACAAACATAAAGTAAGTCAGGGCAGCAGTACGGTTAACCATATACGATATATT
This sequence comes from Rhineura floridana, assembly GCF_030035675.1. NCBI lineage: Eukaryota > Metazoa > Chordata > Lepidosauria > Squamata > Rhineuridae > Rhineura > Rhineura floridana. The sequence continues at coordinate 46,758,008 of NC_084481.1, forward strand.
TCAAAGATGTGGTGGGTGGAGAAAAACAAGAAGCCAAAATGTTAGGAAAAGGAGTCTTTCACACCACATGCTCAGTTCTAAATACTGTTGCAGCAAGTTTTACAAGTTCCTCCAGTATTCCACTGGTGCAGGCACTCAGACATTCGAAGTATCTGTATGTTTCTTAGGTTTTATAAAAGCAGAGCTTTGCTTAACTCAAAATTTCTTCTCCCTTTGATCAACCACATCTACACAGTTTCTACCTCCATACTCAAAATGAAACTGGGCCTGGAAGTGTGCAACAACCCCACACGTACCTTGCTAATTAGATTACCAATGCCAAGATGTCTGTCTTATCGACTACTCTCCTGCTCCCCCCCCCCACCGGGCATCATGAAAGACCCAGTCCTGGGCTCAGAAAGAAAATAAATATCTGGTCCTCTTCAAAGTATTGATAAGCCTCTTGTTTTAATTGAAATAATAATTATAAATTCTTGTTCTTATCACTAATGGGAGTTAATTATCTTGCATATGCTGCTGTTGCTTCTATAGCTGTAACGGAGTGAGGTTAAAGATAAGTGAAATGCAAATAGGAAAAAAAAACACAGAAGGCAGTAACACTTTCCTAAATGTAATACCATACCAACCACAACAAGATTCCTATAAGTAAGGCAAAAAACTCAGCATCTCACAACCAGTCAGGATTCCTAACCAAAAACCAAAAATATGATAAATGAAGAAATATTTATATAAGCATGACTATCAAATATATTTATTATTAACACAAACTGTAAAGATATTTATAGTGCAATCCTAGGTTTATTTATTCAGAAGCAAGTCCCAGTGTATTCAGTGGGGCTTACTCAAACAGGGACAGTAATGCAACCTCAAGTGATAAGCAACTTCATTCACACAACCCAAAATTCCGAATCATGCCACTTTACGCTGTTTTGCAACTGTTTATACTTGTTTTTATGGTTATTGGATTTTAAATGGCTTTATTTCTTGTTGTGAGCTGCCTTGGTTTCCAACCCTACCTCACAGGGGTGTTGGAAAGACTCCATACACGCACACGCACACACTGCAGATGTATAAATACATACAGCCCATATAATAGTTTATTGTCAAACCAGTTGGTCATTGCAGAAAAATCAGTATTAGTTTTAAAAAAATCAGTATTACTCTCCTACAGAATAAAAACTGTAATACCTAAGTAAGCCCTGCCTACTTGCTTTAAAATAGGACCGGAGGGCACAAACACAATTCTTTTTTACATTCACTCCAAAGTCCCATTGATTTTCAGCACATTCATAACCATGTCTACTCAAAAGTAAGTCCTATTGAATTCAATGGGATTTACTCTGGGCATATGGGATTAGCATGCTTTTACCCCCACAAAAGCAAGTATTGGGAAGGTTTTCAAAACACTGCGCAAGATCTGACTCCTGCACACAAGAGGGAAAAAAACTGAAATGTATATACTTACCCAATTTATGAGATTTTCAGATAAACGGGGGGAAACCACCATTTTGTTTTCTAGACACTGCCTCAGGTGAATGAAACTGAAACACAATCCCTGATTGGCTGCAATGCTGAACGGGCGGGGTTAAAGCTACGAAGTGCTATAGTACTGTATACAGTACTGTTTAAAGAAAGATTTAACAGTCGGGGGGCGGCTGACGTTTTTATGTATATCTCGAGAACCGGACCACCTAGAAACTTTTTTTTTTTTAATTAAAGCTGAGAATCCGGGCCACCTAAGGGGCTAGCCGGGCGCCGGGTGGCATGCATAGAATCCGGGTAAAACCCAGCTAACCGGGCAATATGGCAACCCTGGTATTGAAGAATTTGCTAAATATGCATTTGTACATGAAGTTGGGGTGCTCTGACACCCGAGTCTGTCCCAGCTGAAATCCATCCATTCATATTTTCTTCTGGGGTTCTCCTTGATAAGTAATAAGCTTTGTCACAGTAAAAAGGGTTTTTAAAATTGATAATGTGATGGTGTAGTGTATGTTATACTGACCTAAGGGTTAGGGTTAGACATCTCTGACCATTAGCTACTATGGCAACAAATCGCCTATACTTGGCCAACTCTTTAGTATGGAAAGACCCATTCTCCTAAGGTCATGAGCCTTGCAGTTCCAACAGGGTCTGGACTGGAATGGTAGTGTTTGACAGATGATTGGGAGGCAAAGGGGATGAGTGAGCTGGAGCCAGCCAGGGCAGGGGAGAAGAGGAGGACCCAACCTCTTTGCCTTAGGTTGTTGGGGATGGGTTACCAGAGGCACCAGCTTTCGTCCCCACCCCTCCCCAGAGCAGGGCATATTAATGGGGAGCGAGGGAGACACCAACTCGATGGGAAGGATGGGAGAGCAGGAGGAGGAGATGGTGCCAAATGGCAGGTCACTGTTCTGTCACGAAGGACTCAGCGCTGCCTCATCAGCATGAGCAATTATGGGCTCCTTGGTGAAACGCCTGCCTATGAGTACAGTCTTCCTGCTTGGAGTGTGAGTCTCACAAGTGAGCTTGCCACTCCTTTCTCTTTTAAAGCTAGGCAGGACGGGTGTGGAGATTTGTCAGGACATCTTCGATGCTACCATCCAGTCTAGTACTCTAGACCCTATTCTCATACTCTTGATTTGCGACCTCAGTATCCTGAATCTCTTGCTGAACCTTTCCTGGATCTTCCTGAATAAATATCTCAGTTAACTTGTGGGCTTAATGTGGGACAAGTATGGATTCATACATCCCTAGCATCTGGGAGAAGGGGTGAATATGATCCCACTAACCTTCTGCAGGCATTTTGAGGGGGAGGTGGGTTCATGTCAGGGAAATTCCAGGATTCAAACCCATATTGTATGCTCCATAGGTATTCAGCTACAGGAATGAGACACATTATAGGGCATTTGCCTTCCAGCCATCACTTGGCCCAGTATCAACACTCATTCATAGATACAAGGAGGAGAAAGTCTATAGGAGGAGCCCTAGGTTAGGTGGGCAGCTTTTTTAAAAAAATAAATTTTATTGGTTTTCAAAATAAAATGCATGCTTTAATCAGAGACCAGCAACATATAGTTCAGATCAAGTGTCTCCTTTTTAAGAAAATTACAAATGGATCACCCATCATATAAAGAACAAGACAAAAACAGCGCCCGCCAAGTAAACCCTTAGTAAACACCTCCCTCCCCTCAACAAAGTGGTGCAGTTAAAAAAGGAACAGCTTGTTTTACATGTTACTATTTCATTACTTGTCTTTATTAATTTGCGAATCACCATCCACATATACACCCCAAGGCAATTTACAGACAATATCCTTAAAGCCAGCTAAAATAATATTAAAAACAGTACAAGAACAACTGGGTACATGTTAAAAAGCAACGCAAAATGAATACTAACAGACCTTTCCATCTAGCTGGAAAAGCTTGTTGGAGGTACCTGGTTCAAATCCAGGGCAAAACCACATACTAGAAAAGATAGAAGCATCCTCCTCTTCCCCCACATCCATGCACACTTGTACCAATCAGGAAGAGCACTGTGAGGACCAATAGCCTGACTGCTGCCTAGGCCGATTGGTCCTTTTGGCCTATCCCCCCCTATCAACCTGTGTAACTATTCCCCCATTGTCTAATAGTTTGGCCCTACCAGGCAACATCCCAACAGGACTCATCCTGACCCTCCTCCCTTCCACCATTGTACTAGGGTGGGGGGAAAGGACCCCTATCTACCATAAAAAAGAAACACATGGCAAATTGATAGCCTTTATTGAACAGAATCTTAGACTGAAGAGAATGTGAAAGCAAAAGACACACGTGAGGTTGCCAACACATCACTCTAACAGGGCTTTTGTGCCTTGGACAGTGGTTCTATAGGCAGCAGGGTAATAGGTATAGTGTCCTTTATAGCATTAGTTTTAAGGGGTCATGAAGCATATCGTGAGATGTGATCCATTCGACACTGTGTGCTTAGACTTTCAGAAAGCTTTTGATAAAGTACTTCACCAAAGACTCCTGAGTCAGCTTAGCAGCTGTGGAATAAGAAGTTTAAGAAACAGGAAGCAGAGAGTAAGAATAAATGGACAGTTCCTAATAGAGAGATGTAGAAAATGGAGTCAGTGTTGGGACCTGTGCTTTTTAACTTGTTCATAAATGATCTAGAGTTATGGGAAAGCGATGAGGTGGCCAAGTTTGTTGATGACATCAAATTTTTCAGGGAGATTAAAACAAAAAAGGGATTTTGAGTTGCTCCAGAATGAATGCACAGTAAAATGGCAATCACAAGCAAGTGCAAAGAGATGTACAGTAGGGCAAAAATAAAATAAAATAAATCCTCTAATTTCACATATAGAGTCATGGGGTCTGAAATGGTAGTGACTGACCAGGAAGGAGACTGTGGGGTCACAGTGGATAGCTTGATGAGGATGTCGACCAAGTGTCTGGCAGCTGTAAAAAAAGGTGAATTCCATGCTAAATATTATTAGGAAAAGGACTGAAAATAAAACTGCCAGTGGCATGACCACTCTTGGAATACTGTGTACAGTTCTGGTCACCTCGCCTCAAAAAGGATATTGTAGAACTGGAAAAGGTCCAGAATAGGGCAACCAGAATGATCAAGGGGTTGGAGCAATTCCCCTATGAGAAAAGCTTCCAATATTGGGGGCTTTTTAGATTAAAGGCAAATAAGAGACAACATGGCTGAAGTGTATTCAACTTTATACGGTATAGAGAAAGTGAGTAGAGAAAAGTTTTTCTCCATCTTTCATCAAAACACTAGAACTCATAGACATCCAATGAAGCTGAATGTTGGAAGATCCAGGACAGGCAAAAGGAAGTACTTCTTCACACAGCACATAGTCAAACCACTGGGAGGAAGGGCGGGATATAAATCAAATAGTAAATAAATAAATAAAACAATACCATTTGCTCTCACCAACTTGGATAGCTTCAAAAGGGGATTAGACAAATTCATGGAGGAGAAGGCCATCAATTACGATTAGCCGCAATGATTATGTCCTGCCTCTAATATTGGAGGCAGTTTGCCCTGAATACCAGATACAGAGAACTGCAAATGGGGAGAGCACTACTGGGCTCAAGTCTGCTTGCAGGCTTCCCAGAGGCATCCGGCTGACCACTGTGAGAACAAGATGACAGATTAAATGGGATTTTAGCTTCATCCAGCAGAGCTTTTTGTCTGTTTTTAAGGCAGAAACCCTTCACCTGTAGCATAACTGTTTGTCATACAACTTGATTGACAACCCCATGGATGGAGGGACAGCGGGGAGCATCCTGGTCATTGCTACTGGTTTGGGGCTGGACCTACCTTCTGGCCAGCACAGAACAGAGTGAAGAGAGGTAAGGAGAGAGAACAGCAAGCAATAGGCATCAGCTTGAAGCTGGATGCACAGCCTTTTTATGTGAGAAAGGGAGAAGGAAGAGGGAATGATGCCACCCTGAAGACCTTTCTCTTGCAACAAGCCTTTCCGTGGAGATCTTATCCCAATCTGTGTCTATGTTGGAATTGCTTTTAAGATGTTTTAAAGCTGTGTTTTGAAAGCTGTTTTTAAGATGTTTTGTTTTAATATGTTTTAAAGATGTTTTGTTTTAATATGTTTTAAAGTCTTTTGTAGTTAAGATGTTTTAGAGTCCTTTTAGTGTTTTAGTTTGCTACCCTGGGCTCCTTCTGAGAGGAAGGGCAGGATATAAATTTAATAAACAAATACATAAAATAATAAATCTGAAAGCCCTCTAGTGCTCAGGCCTCATCCTCTCCCATGTTCAGCCAGCGTTATCTTGAGAATAGAATTGTGTCCTAAGTCTGCAATTTTAAAGTCTGTATTTACTGAAATAGAATAAAAGTCATGAAGTGATTTTTTCCCCCTTTTGGAGAGCTGAGATAACCTGTACAGAATGGACAGAGTCTTGCATTAATATGGAAGCTACTGTGTTCAATGGGATTCTGTGGAAATTTCAAAAGAGCTCTGTACCTGGGGGACTTTGGAGTTTGAAGAAGTCATGCAGGGTGGGATAAACAGGAAGGTAGCAACTATTGCCATTGGAGTGGGACCGCAATATAGTACTGTTCATCCTCTCCTATTAGGGGTGCTATTGAGGGAGGAGAGTGTTTCTGATCACTGTCATGCCCGCTGCCTCAGGGTCCCTAGTGCTGGCCTGAGTAGGACATTGATTCTAAAGATGCACCAGTTGCCAGACTTGATGGGAACCCTTCAGTACCCCATTCTACACTGTCCCAGCATGAGGACATGGGTCTTTTATCATCTCTGGAGTCTAAGGAGGATTCCTTTTCAGCCTCTCCTGTTCCACAACCATGCAGGAACATGCAACTGTAGATTAGTGATCCTTGCTTGATCACTTCCAGTCTAGGCTAATGCAACTACGCAACTATGTTTGATGCTTAATGTACCATGCTTAATGACATCACTAAGGCCCATCCCGATGGCATCATTAGGGCCCACCCTGTGGCATCATTCGGGCATCCTGTGACATCACTAGGGCCCATTTCAGGAATACTTTTCACCAGGCGACCCTAAAATTGGCTACTAGTCATGATGGCTTCCTACAGCCTCCAGTATCAGAGGCAGAATGCCTCCAAATATCAATTGCTGGGAATACAAGTGGGGAGAATGCTCCTGCACTCAGGTCTTGCTTGCTTCCTTCCGTCAGCATCTGGTTAGCTATTGTGAAAACAGAATGCTGGTCAAGATGGGCCTTTTGTCTGATCCAGCAGGACTTTTCTTATGTTCACTTAATGCTTATGAAGTGCCATGAGATGTGGTGCGGGCTATCAGCTAAAAGGGTTTTTTTATGGTTGGACAAATTCATGGAGGATAGGCAGCTCGGAAATCTCCTGCAGAAAATAGTCTAAAATGGAGCACTTTCTCAAAAAATTCCAATGACATTACATTGTTTCACAAAATTAAGACTGCAATCGTATAGTTGTGATTCACCTGCAGACGCACAATAGAATTTGTTAGAAGTCCGGCTACGCTGGAGGAATGCCAGATACATGAAAAATGTGCTGGCAGAATACCTGAGACATTTCCTTCCCCCACCCACGCTGGGCTTCACTCCTGCCCATACTAGACCCCAGTCCAGATTACCTCCTGCCAGAGCGGTGGTTAGCCACAGAGGGGGACTTTGCAAGTTTAAAATGGCTCTGGGAACCTGATCTAAATCAGGGGCCCTGCAGCTGCTCTCTCTCTCTAATTACATTGGAAGCATCAATGCATAGTCAATCTGTGGTCTGTTTCACCAGCACTCTTCTTATGTTCTTTCTTATAAGCATAAACAGGCCAACTAAACCAGCCTCGGGGGTAGGGTTGCCAGGTTCGGGGCCTGAGACTGATCCTGTATCTTTAGGAGAAGAGAAAGTCAGCCAAGTGCAGGTGTTCTTGCAACACTGTAATGGTAAAAACCACAAGGTGGAATTCCCCCTCTCCCTTGCACAACTTTTAAAGATACAGAAGACCTCTTGGAGGTGGGGCCTGGCAACCAAGAGGTCTTCTGTATCTTTCAAAGTTGTGCAGGGGGAACGGAGAATTCCACCTTGTGGTTTTTACCATTATAGTGTTGCAAGAACACCTGCACTTGGCTGACTTTCTCTTCTCCTAAAGATACAGGATCAGTCTCAGGCCCTGAACCTGGCAACCCTACTCGGGGGTTACCATGCATCTAGCACATATTTATGATCTCCTAGAAAGTATTCCAGGCCCATGGCTTTTTTAACAATTGGGCTTTTCTCATTAAAAATCAGTGCAGCCAAGGAAGCAGAGGAGGTGCATTAAGAATTTAGTAACTTTCTCAGGACAGCAGTCTTAGGTGGCCTAATATTGGAAGCCTACAGACTTACAGTGAGAGCCAGTGTGGCGTAGTGGTTAGAGTGTTGGACTACGACCTGGAAGACCAGGGTTCAAATCCCCACAAAGCCATGAAGCTCACCGGGTGACCTTGGGCCAGTCACTGCCTCTCAGCCTCAGAGGAAGGCAATGGTAAACCACCTCTGAATACCATTTAGCATGAAAACCCTGTTCATGGGGTCACCATAAGTCGGGATCAACTTGAAGGCAGTCAATTTGTTATAGACTTACAGTATAAATAATATTATTTTTGTAAGGAACTTTACAGCAAATAGCAGGAAACTTGTACTCAAAAAGGAAAATCCTGGTGGTTACATATAACTGGGGAAGGAGGGAACTGGTATATTTCCTAATTTCCCCCATAAATTCAAGCCCTGGCCATGAGAGCATATTTCCAATAAAAGGTATTTCCAATTGTGCTCCACCTCCACTGTTGTCTTAGAAGCAAGATGGCTGAAGGACTTCCCAGGAGGATCCCTCCGCCTGTGCAGCCTCTGAGACGGGCTCCCGTCTTGGATGAAACTTTTTCAGTTTTAAATCCAGTCAGAAGGGGTTTTTTTGACTGGGGATAATTTCTTCCGGATAAGGAAGAAATGTGAGATTTCCCACACAGCTTTGTTGTGTTTGTTGGAGACTGGAATTCGTCAGAATTGTCTTCCAGCAGCTCGGATGGAGCTAGGATTTCTAGCTAGCTCAGCTGAATAAGTGAGCCGTTTTTTTTTTCTTCAAAGAAAAACGGTCTAACAGGCAAGCATTCTCCTGTCTACGCTCATTATTTTGTTATCTATACAGCTAAAGAGATTTGTCAAAGAACCAGCAATTAAGAAAACCTGGGTGAGTCAAAACTTTCTCTTTTACTCACGGAACTAAGGGGGAAGAAAATAAAAATAGCCTATCTTTTTTTTATTGCAAAAAGCTGACATGGAAATTAGCATTATAAAGATTACAACGGATGAGGGATTTCTGATTGGAAGAGAAAAGAAAAATCTTTTTGATTTATAAGACTTTTGTGTATTATTATTATTATTATTATTATTATTATTATTATTATTATTTATTGAGCTTATATACCGCCCGACTAGCAAGCAGCTCTCTGGGCGGTGAACATAAAAAAAGGTACAGGGAACCTCCTACCCACAGCATTTCTGTCTTAGAATTCACCCTCAGTTTGTTGGCCCCCATCCAGCCCATCACTGCCTCCAGACATCTGTCCATTACCTTTACAGCATCTCCTGATTCAGAAGATGGAACGGAGGCAGAGAATATACTCACTCCAAAGCTCTTTCTGCACTCCCTGCATGTAAATGAAGTCTCCCATGTGCTTTCTGTGATGTAATATGAGGTGAACACTCTGACTAAAGCTCTTTCCACATTCCCTGCATCCATATGGTTTCTCCCCTGTATGTGTTCTCTGATGTAAAGTAAGATTACTGCTCTGACAGAAACTCTTTCCACACTCTATGCATTTAAATGGTTTCTCCCTTGTGTGGATTCTTTCATGTAAAGTGAGTGCTCTGATTGAAGGTCTTACCACACTCCCTGCATTTATATGGTTTCTTCCCTGTGTGTATTCTGTAATGTGAATTAAGGTTACTGCTCACACTGAAGCTCTTTCCACACTCCATGCACTTAAATGGTTTCTCCCCAGTGTGTGTTCTGTGATGTATTTTTTCAGGTAAAATAACGTAACTGCTCTGACTGAAGCTCTTCCCACATCGTGTGCATTTATATGGTTTCTCCCATATGTATTCTGTAACGTGAATTAAGATTACTGCTCACACCAAAGCTCTTTCCACACTCCATGCACTTAAATGATGTCTCCCATGTGCTTTCTGTGATGTAATATGAGGTGAATACTCTGACTAAAGCTGTTTCCACACTCCCTGCATCCATATGGTTTCTCCCCTATATGTGTTCTCTGATGTAAACAAAGATTACTGCTCCGACTGAAACTCTTTCCACACTCCATGCATTTAAATGGTTTCTCCTTTGTGTATTTTTTCATGTAGAGTGACGTAACTGCTCTGACTGAAGCTCTTCCCACATTGTGTGCATTTATATGGTTTCTCCCCTGTGTGTATTCTGTAATGTGAATTAAGATTACTGCTCACACTGAAGCTCTTTCCACACTCCATGCATTTAAATGGTTTCTCCTGTGTGTGGATTCTTTCATGTAACGAATGTCTGGGACTATTTTTTCTGGTCTACTTTTTTTTTGACGAATCTGCTCATTCTCTCTGCTACTAGTTATTTGGACGCTGTGAACTAAAGCTGTTTTTGCACTTCTGGGCATATAAGAGATAAGGGCTGTCTAGAGTGTGACGTCAGTTGGTTTGAAAGATTAACTCCTTTGTAACTGGATAAAAAAATAAATTGCTCTTTGCTTGGGACATTGAAAATTGAAGGAGTTTTGTTCCTTTGGTTTTAAGAATGACAATTAAGAAGATCATGGATGTACAAGAAGGGATTTTATCTTAGATATGTTTCAGAAAATAATGAATGGGATTAAGTCAATAAAACAAGAACTGAGAAATAATAGTCAAGCGTTGAGAATTGAATTTGACGAAATGAGACAGGAGCTGAAAGAAATTCAGGATTCTATGAGAAAGGAGAATAAAGATAGATCTGGAAAACCAAAAAAGGATGAAAGAAAAATTAAAGGCAAGGTTCAAACTATGGAGATTGGATTAAATATGGACCTGGAAAAAGATTTGGATTTCCTGGCTGTGATGGATCCTGGAGACAAATATTACGGTTTGGAACTCAGCGCTGTCCCTGAAGGAATTGATGAAGAGATTGGAGATAAAGATATTATCGGTTCGAAAAAATTCCTGGACTGGAAGGATTTGATGGAACTTGAAATGGAGAAAGTTAACAGAATTAATCCCTGTTTTGTGTCAATGGAAAAATCTTCAAGAGATGTGCTAGTGTATTCTGTAAAAAAGAGGAACAGAGATGCGGCTTTGCAACAATACTTCAGTGATACATTTGGAATTGATGGCAAGGAAATATCTGTGATAAAAGAAATTCCTATCAGACTCTTATTATATGACTATGACAGCAAGATTATTGGGTGTGTAAAGATGGAAGATGGAACCAACACGGATAATGGAAGAAGAGCGATTTGAAATTACTGGAAGTAGACTTGATGAGTTGGATTAATTGACATGTTTATCTAGAAAAAAAATTGATGGACATATATCTCAAGGATTGGAAACTTCTCTTTGACTTTTTGTGGAAGAATAAAATGATATGATGTTAATGAGATTTGATACCAATTAAGATAACCGCTGGAGGAAGGTAATTTTATAATCTATTAAGAGACAGGCTTGTTATATATTATAGACTTATAGCTGAACTACGACAAATCGGAAGTCAATATTTTAATATTTTTTTCTTTTTTTATTGTATTAGTTATTGATTTGTGTTTTTTCTTTTTGTATTGTTTTGGTTTTGAAAATTTGAATAAAAATTAATTGAAAAAAAAAAGAAGCAAGATGTGGCAGCAGTGCTATTGCTTATTCTTCTCACTCTGAGGAAAGGGAGGCTTTCTTTAGAGCAAGGTGGCCTAGGAGAGCTCCTGCAACACTGCCACTTTGCCACAACTCAAAAATCTATTTTTAAAATTAGGTACACAATTTTAAACTATTAAAAAAAAATAGCCAGCAATGCAACAGTAGAGGCACTCTCCTGGGCCACCTCACCCTAAGGAAGCCCCTCCCCTCCTCAGAGCATGAAGGAAAGAGCAACAGTGTGCTACCTACCACCACATTTGCAACAGCAAAACAATTTTGGGGGGATTAAGGAGAGGAGAAGTGGGAAAAGTGGCATAACTTATGTCAGAATTTCTCTCTATTGAGATGCGTAGCAGAGTTGCGTAGTGCTGCGGAACGGAGAGTATTGAGCAAGCTTAGTGTGTGTGTGTGTGTGTGTGTGTGTGTGTGTGAATTTTTGCTAAGATTCTACCTTCCCTGCAAATTAGTCAGACAGAGACTTTAAGCTTTAAAATAAGAAACAACTACTTTATTCTGGAAGTACATGCTTGATAGGAAAGAGTTCTATATCTAGCTAACTAGCCATGCTGGAGCAACAAGCACTGATCCCACTACTCGCCCTCATCCTGGTTGAGAGGAGAGACAAAGAGAAGATGTCTGCTCCCCTCTCGAGAGAAAGAGAACACAGAGAGAGGTGGGAAGGAACTGGGATGAAACATCCTGTTGCTTATCAGTCTAGCAGGAAGGGAAGAGATGGCAGGATCAAAGGGATAGGTATAGCCTCAACCAGCAAGAGATCTAGCTCTCTAGCTACCCTTATTAACCCCATGCAGCCTCAACCCACCAAGTTGGAGTTGAACCTCATACATTCCAACAACTTTCAGCCACCTCCTATTTAGGTAAAAGTGGAAGGGTTGCTTGGGGGCCCAGGGCAGTGTGGGACCCTGGACCCACATCCCTTAGTCTACCCCAAGTTGCATCTCTGCAGGTAAGTTTGCACCGGATTTGAGTTAGAGAAGTCAGAGAAGAAATATAAACCCTTTTGTTCTAATTAGGAACACTCAACATAGGAAGCTGCTTTATAAGATACAGACCATTGGTCCATCTAGCTCAGTACTGTCTACACTCACTTGCAGTGGTTCTACAGGGTTTCATCCAGAAATCTTTCTCAGCCTTACCCAGAGCTGCCAGGGATTGGACCTCAGAACTATTCATAGAATCATAGCATTATAGAATTGGAAGGGGCCTATAAGGCCATCTAATCCAACCCCTGTTCAATGCAGGAATCCAATTTAAAGCATACCCGACAGGTGGCTGTCCAGCTGCCTCTTGAATGCCTCCAGTGTTGGAGAGCCCACCACCTCCCTATGCAATTAGTTTCATTGTGGTACCACTCTAACAGTTAGGAAGTTTTTCCTGACGTTCAGCCGAAATCTGGTGCTAATTTTTTCCTGCCCTGCTGGAACCAATCTTGTAGTTACAGTGTATTTGTCTTCCTGCTGCTAAATGATGATTCCTTTAGATGTACTACCATGAGCTAAGTACAACATCTGAGAGTTCTATTGTCCTTCAAAGTGACAAGTAGTGAGACAGCTTTGCAAAATAAATAAATAAATCTCACACCCTTTCCCCCCCAACTCCCCCCCAACAAAACCCATCTAAATCACAAACAGAGTTTGTTGTTTTAGCCTACATTAGAGTAAATAAAGACTGATTTGGCATGTTTCCCAAACTGTTAGAACTGTTGTCTTCTTATATAACAACAGACAGGAATGCTGTATACATGAATGTGCATTGTTTTATATTACTTCAGGCACAAACTACAATCAGGCTTGTAGCTGGGGGGGGCAAATGGGGGCAGTGCCCCCTCTTGTGCTGTGCTGCGCTCCCCGCAGGAGTTTTTTTGGGGGGAAATTGTCTTCCTTTTAATTTGCAACATGACAGACAATGACAACCTCCATTTAAAGTATGATTGCTTGTTTTAAGAACAGGAGCAATTTTAGAATAGGACCCTCTGAAAAAATCAGTGAATAAAGCAGGGCAAATGCACAACAAAAGCCTCATTTGGAAGAGCTCCCCAAAGTCTGCTCACTCAAGACCTTTTCTGACTGAGGGTGGATTTTTCATTATCACAATCTCCTTACAAATACCTAAATGAACCTGAAAAAAACTGCCTGTATAAAAACATGGTCTTTGAAGAGTTAAATATTAGAACCTTATAGGCTGAGAGCCAGTGTGGTGTAGTGGTTAAGGTGCTGGACTACGACCTGGGAGCCCAGGGTTCAAATCCCCACAAAGCCATGAAGCTCACTGGGTGACCTTGGGCCAGTCACTGCCTCTCAGCCTCAGAGGAAGGCAAAGGTAAACCTGCTCTGAATACCGCTTACCATGAAAACCCTTTTCATAGGGTCACCATAAGTCGGGATTCACTTCAAGGCAGTCCATTTCATTCATTATAGGCTAGAGTTGGGCTCCAGCCCTTGGGCTTTCCTTTACTCTGCTTTTCAGTTTCATTTCCAGTTGTGCTGTCTATCCAACCAGCAATAAAGAAGCATGTTTTTTTGCCTGCAGTAAAAAGCAAGTTTGTTTATTCTGAAGTTCTTATAATGAATAGAGCAGGACTGAGTGCTCATTGCTAAAGGGTGAAATAAAGAGATAGATTAAAGTGATCTGGAAAAAAATGGCTACCGTTTACTCTTTTAATGCACTCAACATACCCACAATCATAGTGGCTATTTTTTCTTCTTTTTCTTGATTACTTGGTGGTAAAGGATGAAAACAGTCCTAAAGGAAAAGAACACTGCAGTTAGCTAGCTGGTTGGGTGGATACCTAACCTGTAACTGACACCTAATTTCTTATTTTCCCGATATGTGCAGCTCAGTGTTATGCCTTTTCAGGTTTCTGGACAGAAAAATTAACCCAGCAACCAGTAAGAAAAAAAATCCAATTGCTTTCCACAATTATTTTCAATTGCTTGGTTTGTTCTTTATACAGCAGCCAGTTAAAATGTTTTCCCTTTATTGTCCATCAGGAAGGAAAATCTAAAGGCCGGGAACAAGACTACAAGGAGGGATTCTCAAGGAGAAGTTAACAAACATAACTGACAATATTCATTTTCTCTCTGCACTTCCCTAAACTTGTAGTTTGCTTTCCAGGTATAATCTAAAACTGAGATACCTAATGCAGCATCAAAACCAAGCTCAGGAGCACACTGTCGCTATCAAAGTAGTTTACTTTATGAAGAATCTGAACACAGGGACAGAGTACAGGTGAAAGGGGACTGTAGCTATAGGCAAAGTCAAGCTTTTGAGTCTGGTATTCCTAGGGATCTCTCAAAAAGGGTGAGACAATTCAACAGATTAACATTCATTCATGTAAGTTAAATAATAATAATAATAATAAACTTTATTTCGACCCCGCCCTTTTTCCAATAGGACTCAGAGCGGCTTACAACTGAAAAACAACACCATTAAAATATACAGAAATATACAATTAAAAATAGAATTAAACTATGAGAAAAATTAAAACCATAAAAATACGTTAAAAACAGTGGACAATTTAAAATAATAAAATCATATACTATAGTCACCAATCCTACGACACTTAATCCTGGTCGTTCTCTATCCCAAATGCCCATTGAAATAAAACAGTCTTTACTTGTCGCCGGAAAGACGGCAAGGAGGGAGCTAATCGCACCTCACTCGGAAGGGAGTTCCATAGCCTAGAGGCGGCAACCGAAAAGGCCCTATCTTGTGTCCGTGTCATATGTACTTGCGAAGGTGTGGGGAGCACAAGAAGGGCCTCACCTGAAGATCTTAAATCCCAGACAGATTCATATAGGGAGATACGATCTGTCAAATAGCCTGGACCTGAGCCGTATAGGGCTTTGTAGGTCAAAACTAGCACTTTGAATTGTGACCGGAAACAAATTGGCAGCCAGTGGAGCTGTTGTAACAGGGGAGTTGTATGGTCCCTGTAACCAGCCCCGGTTAACACTCTGGCTGCAGCTCTTAACACACTTTCTGGATGGAGGAGTGATGGGTATGGTCACTGCCTTTCCCTTCCCCTGGCCTGGCCCTCACATCCTCTTCACCAGTGAGGGGGGAGATTGGCTGGTGCTACGTGTCTCCCCCCACCCCAGTGCCTCACCTAGATATGCAGCTGCCCACCAAGAAATGTGGCTGCCCCACCTAACAAGGAAGGCTGGCTACAGGGCTGACTACAATGAACAGAAATGGATGAGATTTGATTTAGCAAGCTCAAAGTCCTTATGCAACAGGGGCAATTGCTCATACTTGCTTGAGTTGCCTTGTCCTTCCAAAGTGATTGACTGTCTTTGAAGCTCTGACAAAATAGACTCTTTTAAATAGTAAAAGGTTATTCCATTTTGAGACACTGCAACTGTGAGTCATACTGCCAATGAATCAATTCTGTTGGGAGCCAACGCATTGTGAAATGAAAACAATAGTAAAAATTTTGCCATTGCTTGCCTCGGAGATCATGACCAATGTTTCTGAGGCTGGTGGTCCCCAACTTTACAATTACCACTGGATACAGATATTCAACTGCACACTGGCAATTGCTGTGGTGGAGGAGCTTTTTTCTTCTACTGTCTTGACTTTTTCTGTCATTTCTCTTCAGTCCTGGCTTTTGTTTCAACTCTAAGAAAAAAATTATTTCTGAATAAGAAACCTACAGCTCGCATTTGGATAAATAGTTTCTAGTCTAACCCTATGCGGTTAGAGAGGAAAGTAAGACTTTTTTTTATATTGCCCTGTAGCCTCTGGCCTGTGCAATTAAGACAATCACTAGAAATTAAAGGGTTGGATTTAGCCAGGCAGAGGCGTAAAATAAACCTTTATGCTGATGGCACCATGGTTATTTTGAGGAATCCTCACACTTCTTTTCCTACGTTAAGGTCTTTCAGTTCAGTTCATTGTCCAGGTATAGAATAAACAGGCAAAAAACACCAGAAGCTAATGTCCATTGGTGGAGTACCAATTAGCAGTCAGAATTCTGGCTGGCCACTTAAAAGGAAGAAGGCTAGTCTCATGTATTTGGAGCTATTCATACCTAGGCAAATTAATCAGATTACGAGTCTTAATTTAGAGAGATTTATTAAGAAGATGAAGGTAGACTTGGATTATTGGGCAGGCCTAGCACTGACTCCAGTGCCTCTGTTAATTTATGTTCTATGGGCCTTGCCCCTTTTGATACTGCAAAGGTATTTTGATTAGACCAGATTATTAGATCATTTCTGAGGAGACCTAGTGCCAAACCTTGAATAACATACACTAAATTACAGATGCTAATAAAACAAGGAGATTTTAATCTACCCAATCTGCATATATATCTTTATAGATATCTAATAGCATAGATATGCTGTTATTGGCAGGGGGAAGCTGAGCTTGACATTCCACTTGGGGCAATCTGAGAGGGAGTTACTGGGTCCTCTACAAAGGTGGGCATTTCTTACATTTACAGCAGATGAGTGCCAATGTGCCTACCCTAAAAGCTGCCAGACCTGCATAGGGCTGGGCAGCTATCAGCTCCAGTATGATCCGTGTTTACATACTGACCTTACTTATTAGAGATACCCACATATCACCATTGCCAATAGATCCTTTTAATGAAATTCATGGGTGGAAAGTAGTATTTCAAGCTCATCATAGATTTTGACCAAAAACCATAGGTTGTGTCCAACAAAGGTGTCTAGTTAGTGCAAGGACTTCTGTTTGCGCAACAGAACTAACTCTCCCTCTCTTGCTCCTAAGCACCCCTCCCATATCTGTTCGGAGGGGGGGTCTCTCAACTTGCCAGAGCAGTTTTTGAGGCATGGGGGCACATGGGGAGAGGAGGGAGAAATTCCTCTGTATAAGCATAAATCCTTGCACGAATGGGACAACTTCACTGGATACCACCCTAACATTTAACATTTGCATATTCAAACAGACTATAGGTACTGGAGGTGTGCATTAGAGTGAGCAGATTTATTTCATTCGTTGAGGCAGTACCCAGTTACTGCCGCTCTCTTTCAAAAGAGGTTCAGACTAGATAAAGTTTACTTTTGGATATTTATTATTTATTCATTTACATACCACTTAATGCCAAAACAGGTTTCCCAGCAGTTTACAAAGTGTAAAAATAGTTACAAAAATGTTAAAAGATTAAAAATAATTAAAATGCACAATAATCAAACAAAACAAATAAAACAATCCAGTTAAAGCAACACAGCAATTAATACTCAGGTGAAGAGATCAAGGGAATGATTGCATAAAAGGGTGTATCTTCAAAAGCTGGTGAAATGCCAATGCAGACAGGGCTTCTTGTATTTCAGCAGGGAATGTTCTCCATAGCATGGGTACTGCCTGTGAAAAACCCCACCTCTGTGTCACAAGCAGAGCTTGGAAAAGTTACTTTTTTGAACTACAACTCCCATCAGCCCCAGCCAGTATGGCCACTGGATTGGGCTGATGGGAGCTGTAGTTCAAAAAAGTAACTTTTCCAAGCTCTGGCACAAGTTACTAATCATCAGGCCATGGCAAGATTAATCAGGTTCCATTTGTTGATCTTAATGCTCTTACTGGGAACTGGAGTACTTTTTCAGGTAACCAGAGTTGTTTACAACTTCATATGTAAGTAACAAGACCTTAACACTGGCTCAATGGCTAATTGGCAGCCAGTGCGGATCCCTGTTCAGGGACACCACTCATTACCTGGGCTGCTGCATTCTCCCTCAGCTGCAGCCTTCAGACCAGTTTAAGGGAAGTCCTACACAGAGCACATTACAGTAGTCTAAACTGTTTGGTATTTTAAAAATATAAAATGAAATAGGAGCTAAGTTTCGTGGTCCTATTTCTTAGCAGAGATATAAAATTGCAAGCAGCAGAGTGAGATAAAAGCAGTCCACATCTTCCCTAGGCACAAATAACAACAGAGACAACCATGTGGCCTCTCCCAGAGGTAAAAGATCAGCAATAGAGAATATGCAGGAATCCCCAGGACAAAGGAGGAGGAAGCCAGGTAACTAATCCCACCCATTAGGAAGTTACATCATGGTAAGCAGGTACATGGGATATTCCCCCAAATATCCCTTAAAGTGAACATGCAAGTTTGTTTATTCTAACACTCCTCCTCAAATTTGCATGCAAGAATCTAACAGGCCCATCTTGACACGAAATCTCTGGAAACAGTCTCTTGGCAATGGCTTTGTCAAGGTGTCAGCTGTCATCTCTGTAGTTGGACAGTAGTTCATCTTGATGAATCCTTTCTCTGTCAACTCACGCACAATATGATATTTTATAGCCACATGTTTAGTGCGTGGTGTGATTCTCTCAGTCTGAGAAAGTCTAATACAACTTTGGTTGTCTTCCATCATCTGGATTGGTCTTTGCACTCTTATTCCAAAGTCCTTTAGTAATCTGTTAAGCCAAATACCTTCTTTGCATGCTTCTACAGCAGCTATGCATTCAGAATCTGTGGAAGAAAATGCTATTATGTCTTGCTTGTGACTAGCCCAGGAGATAGGTCCATCTCCATATGTAAACAGGAAGCCACTAGTTGACTTCTGAGCTATCTCCAGCCCAGTCACCATTAGTGTAGCACACAAGCTTTGGATCACTATTAGCTGGCAATCTCAGCTTAAAGTCCATAGTCCCTTTCAAGTATCTAGCCACCCTTTTGACAGCAATCCAGTCCTTTTGTGTGGGTGTGCTAGTTTTCCTACATAGGATCCCTACTGCACTTGCTATGTCAGGTCTGGTGTTGGTGGTTAAATACAGAAGCTTCCCTATTGCTGTTCTGTACTTATTATTATTTGGTAAAGATTCACCTACATCATTGTCTTTAAGAAAGTCTGTTGCCATAGGCATTGCTACAGTGTAACAAACGCCCACAATATTTGTTTTATTGTTAGGCGAGGATCCGCTCCCAAGTACAAGGTTTCAATATTACTCAAGGAACGACGAAATGGTCTTAAAAGTAAAGCCAGAGTTTTATTGAAGCACTTGCAAGTGGAGAAACGAACAAAGCCGAGTCTGCCCCTCCCTGGACGCAGCCAGGTTTTTATACTCCTGGCCCCATATACATCATGCATACATTAACCGTCTGCTCAGCCCACTTCCTTATTCCCGATCTTTTCCATATAAGGTCTTTTTGGCTCTTTGCCACATTCCTGAGACAGGCGTTGTTCCTTCACTCAGCGCCATTGGAAGCACTTGCAAAACCGGTTTTGCAGGCCAAGGTAGTTTACACAAACAAAGAGATAGTCAGGCCAGCTTACATAAACAGTAACGTACGTGCCTATGGAATGTCCACTGAATCATCAGCATTGTTCTTATTACCTGCGGCCAAGCAAATTTTTACAAAAGCGAAATAAGCATTATTTTCTACAATTGGATAGGCATCTTTGCGTTCTAGAGTCTCTAAAAGATCAATAATCTTTTGCCTTGGGTTGAGTAGGTAGGAGCCATCTGCTTCCCTTTCAATCGGGATGCCTAGGTAGTATGTTGCAGTGCCTAACTCTTTGATTTCAACTTCTTTATTTAAATGATGTACAATTTCTGTGTAGTCTTGATCTCTTTGAGTTGCCACAATCAAGTCATCGACATAAATCAGAATATATGTCAAATGTCCATCCTTGCTTCTGGTGTTCAGGCATTGGTCTACCTCACCTTGCTTGAAGCCTTGCTCCTTGAGCATTTTATCCAGTTTCTCATTCCAGGCCCTTGCAGCTTGCTTGAGTCCATACAGGCCCTTTTTAAGTTTGCATACAAGATGTGCTTGCCTGGAGGTTGCTGCATGTACAACTTCTCTGTTATTTCTCAATGCAGAAAAGCAGTCTTGACATCGAGGTGTCTGACGTGCATCTGTTTGGAGGCTGCCACACTTAGTAGCATTCTTATTATGCTGTGTCGGACAACAGGAGCAAAAATAGCATCATAGTCCTCTCCATATTTCTGCAGAAAACCTTTGGCAACTAGTCTTGCCTTGTAGTGTTCAATTTCTCCTCCTGCATCTTGCTTCACCTTGAACACTCATCTGCATCCTATGGCTTTCTTGCCTGATGGGAGTTCTGTCAGGGTCCAAGTCTTATTCTTGTGCAGTGCATCCATCTCTTCCGGAGCGGCTTTTCTCCACTGAGCGGCCTCGGATGCTGGCATCTGCTTGATCTCCTCCCAAGTCGATGGTTCTCTGGGTAGCACCGACTTTGCGAGGCAGGACAGGCGTAGAGGCGGTACACCCTTGTTGGTTCGCAATGAGGATCTGGGAGCTTGTTCTGGGATCTGGTCTGGCTCTGCAGCATCTTCCTGTCCAGTCATCTCGTCATTCTCATCTGCGTCTGTACCTCTCTCAGCCTCGTCATCACTTTCTGCAATCTCTGCCTCTTCCTCTTGCTTAAGGCATCTGCTATGAGGCCTCTCCCAGAGGTAAAAGATCAGCAATGGAGAATATGCAGGAATCTCCAGGACAAAAGAGGAGGAAGCCAGGTAACTAATCCCACCCATTAGGAAGTTACATCATGGTAAACAGGTACATGGGATATTTCCCAAATATCCCTTAAAGTGAACATGCAAGTTTGTTTACTCTAACATAAACATGATTTTAACAGCATTAGTGGCCAAGAAAAGGCACAGCGGACACACCAAATGAAGCTGGTGATAGGTGCTCTTTGCCATAGAGGCCACCTTGACCTCCATGGGCAAACGTGGTTCCAAGAGCATCCCTAAACTGCATACCTGTTCCTTTAGAGATTACTGATGTTAATGCCATACTTGGCTACATATCAGATAATTTGGGATTGTTGGAGAGACTGTTGAATCAGAATTATGTGTGGGAGGGTGGGGAGGAGTGTGTGTGTGTGTGTGTTTGGAGAACTAATGTTTGCTGTAAATCGCCCAGAGAGCTTCGGCTATGGGGTGGTATATAAATGTAATAAATAAATAAATTTTAAAAGCCCCTCCCATTTTTAATTCACAAAAAGCAATATATGCAAATTAAACCTAATTTCAAACAATACATATAAATATTTAATATAAGATAAATAAATATATTTTCAGGTAGCATAGAAGTCATTTGGTAAATTCTGCATCCATTGACGTTTTTCAAATTCAAATGTTCAGTGTTGTGAAACCATAACATTACGCCCAGCGATAAAATAAGAAAACTTATTAACAAACAATTAATAAACTCACAACATTATCAACAAAACCAATAATCAACAAGACATCCCAGACTGAAAAACCAAAAACTAGAGACAGCTGCAGAAACTGGAGGCAAGGGAGAATATTTGTTAAGGATTAGCAGGGTTCAAACTAAAGAGAGGAAAGGGACTGGCCCCTAACCCTTTGTGATGACCTGTGGGCAATTACTATTCTTAGAAGGCTCTGGGAGGAAATTATTTTGCCAAAATTGGTGGGAGTTAGAAAGTGGGGCAAAGAAAACTACAATTTCGCCCATAATAAGAAAGATCCTTGACATATAGAAACATTTTAAAATAAGAATACATTTCTTTCCACTCAGCAGTTTTCTTCCCTCTGTTACTTCTCTTATCCTGAACTAAAACTCTTTTGTGTATGTCTTAGTTCTCAGAGCACAAATAAATAACTGAAAGAAAAATAATAGGAATAAAAAAATAATTTAAAAAAGAACTTCCTTTCCTTTGATGCCTTTTTTAAAGGCATATTTGATGCTTTAAGAGCCTACTATGAAAAGGAGGATTCCAGTCCCAGCACCTTCCTTCCATATGGCAACTGTGAAAGTTTACAGGTGAAAATTAATGTTGATAAATTTATGAAAATCCTAAGGCAAGTTTGTGCTTGAGAGGTCTGCCCACTGCTGGACTAACTGAATATTACTATTCAGTCTCAAATGATATTACCAAAATCTTTCCCCTGTATTTTAGTGTTTCCTCCCCCTTCCCCAGCCCAGATATTATATAGCTTGAAATACATAATCTGTCAGTAAAGCTTTCCCCCATACTTAGGCAGCAATCCTATGCCCACTTATGTGACAATTAGGGCCATAGAAGACAATGGTACTTACTTTTTAGTACACATGTATAGGGTTGCACTATTAAAATTATAAGGGAAGCTAAAGAGCCAGTGTGGTATAGTGGTTAAGGCAGCCTTTTTCAAGCAGTGTGCCTCCAGATGTTGTTGGACCACAACTCCCATCAGCCTCAGCCAGCATTGCCAATGGTCAGGAAAGATGGGAGTTGTGGAGGCACACTGGTTGGGAAAGGCTGTGTTAAGGTGTTGGACTACGACCTGGGAGACCAGGGTTCGAATCTCCACACAGCCATGAAGCTCACTGGGTGACCTTGGGCCAGTCACTGCCTCTCAGCCTCAGAGGAAGGCAATGGTAAAACCACCTCTGAATACCGCTTACCATGAAAACACTATTCATACGGTTGCCATAAGTCGGAATTGACTTGATTGTGTTCCAAGGAAATCTCTTAGTAGGAAGCATTTGGGGTCTAGAATTCACATTGTCAACCTTGTTTTATTTATTCTGTGTCGTTTTTTAATAATAAAAGTAGATCACCTGAGATTTCCACAAATGCTAAAATCATATTTTTGGAGATAACATATTTGTGGAATTGGCACTGTGGAAAAAATTCCTCATATTAAATGTAATTCTGCTCTCAACAATCAGGTTAACTTTCATCCTGACTTCTGGGGTCCACTGGAAATCCCAGGTGCACTTTTCATTGTGTACTTTACACATAAATGGACCTACAGGGGTGTTCTTCTAGGACATTGCCACAAATTTTAACCTGTACAATGTCTTCAAATTTCAGTTAGTTACCACTTACCATTTTCCTTCTGGAAAAAAACCCCACTGGGATCCAAAAATACCCCAGCAAATAGCCCTGGAAGCAAATTTCTGCCTTTTATTGTGTAATTTACACATGAGTAGACCTCCAGGGCTGTCCTCCTAGGTGATTGTCACAAACTGTCACCTGTACAACATCCCCAAATTTCTGCCAGTTACCACTTACCTCTAGATGAAGGCTACATTCAGTTCTCCACATTTCCGTATCAGCGACTTTTTAAAAAAACAAGTCATTAAAATTCATCAGCATCTTGGTACAAATTTATCTTAATATACACATCTTTGTATGCAATTTTGGCTAATATACACATTTTTGCAAAGCATTTTCCCCTTACATTATAAATTTTTGTATATAATTTTCACTAATATATGCATTTTGTGCCCATTATTTAGCTTTACCTTAATATATGCATTTTGTACACATTATTTACCTGGAGAATTGCATTGCAGCATTCAGAGTATTTCATATTTCAAAGGATGGCTGGGTCTTGGTTCTCATATTGTTTTGGAAAGTGTTAATTAGGTAGGTGTGCCCAAAGATGTGAACTGAATCAAATTTCTCACCCATCTCTAGTTGAAGGGCTCATCTACATGATGGTTTAGTGTGTGTTTGATGCTACTCACATCTCCTTTTAATTCACATGGTTCACATGACATTACTGGCAAACAGAAGCTATCGCACAGTTTCCCCCCTGTAAATCTGTACTAACCCAATCCTCTGATAATACGAAAAGAGAAGGAAAAAAGTATTCACTCAGTATGTCTAGTGCTTGCAGATGCTTTGCTCCAATGCTTTTAGGTGGGTGTGTCAATTGTTCCCCTCTCCACATCCACTCCCTACTCCTCCCTTCAACCATTTTATTTCCTGTGGGCTGAAAAGCAACTTCTTGCTGCTTTCCCCCGTTCTGCTAGCCTTTTTTATGTTGCTGCAAATGGTGCCTTATTTTTCTTTCCCCCCAACTTGTGTGCAAAAGCATAGCACTGCTCAAACAAAGATCTGTATTTCAAGTATACTGTACCAGTGAAACACAAATTGCACTTCCAGGTTGTTTCTTTTTTTTACGAAACTAACTGGCAGAACAAACTGAGCATGCTTGGTTGCCAGGTAACCTGAGGGAGTGGAAATGTTAAATTAGAAGGCGTAGTCATCTGTGTGATTGATCCTTCCCCTCAGTGTGAATAGAAAACACAGTGTTTGCAGCTGGCACTGAGCCCTTACTGTGAATGCTGCAAATAGAAAACAAAGGTAAAAACAGTGTCTTTAGTACGAAGTAATTCTCCCATGTGGATAAGAGTGGAAAATAAGAAACAAGAAAAACCAAAATTGCCACATTCACCCATGCCTAGGTTAGGCTTAAGTTCTTTGCTCAGTTCCATATGGATCTTAGTTCAATCTCTTAAAAACTGAGGGAGATTCAGAGGGGGGCAAAAAGATAAAGAAAAAAAGCAGATCATAGAAAGGTAACCCTTTTTCAATTGGCAACTGAAAAGTCAAGACACTGGATTGAACAATTATGGCACAATCCTTTTATGCCAGGCTGAGGGGAGTTAGGATACAGCAGATCTCTGGTGGAGGTGGGAGGGTGTCAGTGCAGCTGGGCTGTGCCAGCAGAAGCCCTCCCATCTTGGTGCAGCCAGGGAAAACCACCACCTCTCCAGCACAGCTGGGGCTCCACCAGCACAGTGGAGACCGGAGCAAATGAAGCTGTTGCAAGTTGTGAAAAAGGGGCATGCCAGGGGAAGAACAGAGGAGAGAGGCACTTGCGCTGCATCCTAAATATTTCCTGCCTGCCTGAGTCTGTGCCGGGGCTGCAGCCATGTGAATCTTGCAGGTTGCTTTCAATAAGCTGTCTTTTTGCATCTTCCCAAGTGTGCGCCCTGTTCTTGGGGGGGGGTGCCTGTGTTTGTAATTGTGGGGCATGGCATCCTGATTGGCTGCTGGGGTGGCTGTTGCTATGGACACTGTGCATACCATGCTTGGTATTTGCATTCCTTTGCTTGAACTTCTGAACCCCTTCTCATGGGCCTGGGAAAGGTCCTCTGTGCTCAGAGACAGGTGGCTGCTGCTCCCATTGTGATGGTGGCTGTGACGGCAGTCAGTGTTATTCCACTTCTCTGATTTTCTTTTCCCTTCGCCCAGGTCTGCCACCACAGCCAACGTTCTCCCCTCCCAAGTGCTCCTGAAAGGAGTTAAGATGTGGTGGAACTTTACGCTGCCTTCCCTTGCACCAGCTCTACTTATGCCAGCCTCCTCCGTGTAGGATTGTTCTGCCCATTAGTTACAACACAATCCTAACATCTACTAATTCCTACTGAATTCATTGGGGCTTATTCCCAGGAAAGTGGGTTTAGGATTACTGCCTTAATTACATTTATTCTATAGAATCATAGAGTTAGAGGAGGTCTATAGGGCCATCGAGCCCAACCCTTTGCTCAATGCAAGAATCCATGTTAAAGCATACCCAACAGGTGACTGTCCAGCTGCCTCTTGAAGGCCTGCAATGTTGGAAAGCCCACCTAATTAGGTACACTTGATATAAGTGAAAGGAGTTCCAAAGAAATTTATAAAAAAGGTAAAATACAAGATGACATAATATTAATAACAATGCAAATATACTGTCAAGTGTTCATCCAAAATTGTAAAAACCACACGAAAGAATACCACAAACAGTCATTAAAAGGCACTGTCCAAATGCTCAGAAAGATAAAAATATTCTTGCCTCATGTTGAAAAGATAACAGGGGCTACAATCTAATAGCTGTCTACTCAGAAGTAAGCTCCA
This sequence comes from Rhineura floridana, assembly GCF_030035675.1. Lineage (NCBI taxonomy): Eukaryota > Metazoa > Chordata > Lepidosauria > Squamata > Rhineuridae > Rhineura > Rhineura floridana. The sequence goes on from NC_084481.1 coordinate 46,783,972, forward strand.
TTATTTATTTATTTATTTATATCTCGCCCTTCCTCCCAATAGGAGCCCAGGGCGGTAAACAAAAGCACTAAAAACACTTTGAAAATAAAATGGACTGCCTTCAAGTCATTTCTGACTTATGGCGACCCTATGAATAGGGTTTTCATGGTAAGCGGTATTCAGAGGGGATTTACTATTGCCCCCCTCTGAGGCTGAGAGGCAGTGACTGGTCCAAGGTCACCCAGTGAGCTTCATGGCTGTGTGGGGATTCAAACCCTGGTCTCCCAGGTCGTGGTCCAACACCTTAACCACTACACTACACTGGCTCTCTAAAACCACTTTAGCACGTCATAAAAACAGATTTTAAAATATATTAAAACAAAACAACAATTAAAAACATATTAAAACAAAAACTTATTAAAACAAAACATCTTTAAAAAAATTTTTTAAAGCTTTAAAAACATATATTTTTAAAAAGGGTTCAATGGGACTTATTCTCAGGTAAATGTGTATTGGATTGCAGCCACAGTCACCAAGCAAGCTTCCCTGGAGAGAACATTCTGAATAGAAAAGGTCCACTCTCTTGTTGCCACCCTCCAAATATCTCTTGAAGAGAGTACCCAGAGAAGGAGCTCAGATGTTGATCTCAAGGTCTGGGTAGGTTTGTATGGAGAAAGGTGGTCTTGAGGCATTGGAGTCCTGAGCCAACACTATACATAGTGATCTCCTAATTAGTGTAGGTCAGATGTGGGGAATCTTTGGACCTCCAAATGTTACTGAACTACAACTCCCAGCAAGCATGGCCAATGGCCAGGGATGGTGGAAGTTGTAGTTCAGCACCTTCTGGAGGGCCAAAAGCTTCTGCACTCCTAGTGTAGGTGATAGGAATCACCACAGTGACAGAAGGGGACTCACCAAAGGTTGCTGGAGCCATGCTCTGTTTATACAAGTTGCTTTTACTTAGTTTTTGGTGATTTCTCCGTCCCAATGCAGCCCCCTGCAACTCAGCCCTATGCAGGAAAGTCCCTGACCCTCTGGAGAGGCTTTCAGGGGCTTGCAAAGGATGGGGCAGGGAGAGAGGGAATGAGACAGATCTGTTGTGGGTGTATACTCATATTTGTTGAGTGTACAGAGGTGTTTCCTGCAGCAAGCATGTCATATTCATGTATCCTTAAAACATCTTTGTACTTCAGTCTGAAGTCCCTGGCCCAGATGAGGTTCCCATATTCCCAGTGCTGTGTGTATATAGTGTTTAATGAGGCAAGTACATACATTTATATTGTCAGCACCTCTTCATGTTTGCCACATGAACTGAGAAGCTGCCATAACTTAAGCGTGGACACTTTCCTAACTTAAGGTAAAAATAACATATTCCAAGTAAGTTCAGTGGTGTGCCACAGGAGGTCACTGTAGTAAGCTAATTATCATTTCTAGAGCCATGTAAGCAGCTGTTAAGGGTATGGATCCTACTTCTGGATGAATTCAGCAGAGTTGATGCTTACTTGTTATCACATGAGCAGAAACTGGCTCCATGAAATCCTGTAACTTTGGTCAACAGATAATAGCAGTGAATCATTCACACCAAATATATTACTTCAATTATAGAAACATTCCACAACACAAAGTATCTGTCCCAGGGGCAAAAAAGCCACAAAGTGTTGTATTCAACTAAGCCCACTCAGAGCAAATCCATCGAAATAAATGAACCATGTCATGTCTATTAACTTCAATGGGTCTACTCTGAGTAGGACTACCACTGAATACCACCCATAAGTAGCACTTGTAGCTTTGCTCCTGGAATAAAGCATTCTTAATACTGCAATATACCATTTTAAGAACATGAATAGATACATGAACCTTCTGCTGATGCTTTTTGTTGTTATATGCCTTCAAGTTGATTACGACTTATGGCAACCCTATGAACCAGTGACCTCCAACAGCATCTATTATAAACCACCCTGTTCAGATCTTGTAAGTTCAGGTCTGTGGCTTCCTTTATGGAATCAATCCATCTCTTGTTTGGTCTTCCTCTTTTTCTACTCCCTTATGTTTTCCCCAGCGTTATTGTCTTTTCTAGTGAATCATGTCATCTCATTATGTGTTCAAAGTATGATAAGCTCGGTTTCATCATTTTAACTTCTAGTGATAGTTCTAGTTTAATTTGTTCTAACACCCAATTATTTGTCTTTTTTGTAGTCCATGGTATCCGCAAAACTCTCCTCCAATACCACATTCAAATGAGTTGATGTTTCTCTTATCGGCTTTTTTCACTGTCCAAATTTCACATCCATATATACAGATAGGGAATACCATGGTCTGAATGATCCTGACTTTAGTGTTCAGTGATACATCATTACATTTGAGGACCTTTTCTAGTTCTCTCATAGCTGCCCTCCCCAGTCCCAGCCTTGTAATAAAAACGAAAGCAAATACAGGAAACCTGGGGCCCTCTACATGTTGTTGGACTTCAGTTCCAGCTCTCATCAGCCCCAGACAGCATGGCCAATGGTCACGGATGATGGGAACTGTAGTTGAACTACATGTGGAGGACCACAGGTTCCCCCAGATCTGCTCTAACGGGACAACATATAACCACATTTTTATCAATCATTGGTTGAAAAATAGCCTGGATGTGACTGTCTCATAAACCTTTCATCTTTTATACATAGCAGATGGTGCCTACCTGTTGCTTCCAGAAGGAATTGCCAGCTATGGAATTGACAGATATTAATAATCACAAAGGCACTAGAAGCATAATATTAAGCAAGGACTGTTTAATTCATGCATTTTTAAAGAGATCCCTTTGAAACATCAACTCATCCATCGTTTACAAAGCACAGACTGTTTCCCACGGTGAAAAAGATGCACTGCAAGAATAAATTAAGCCACATATTTTCTATTTATAAATAAATTTTACACCCATTCAGGTGTTTTTTCCACCTGTAGGCTAAACATGTGGAAGCAGGACAGGAGACCATACCCACTGGCATCACCATACCCCACTGCTCCTACCTGCAGCTTCAGGTAGACATTTGCAAAGGCTCAGGAGAACACATGTACAAAATCATCTCTTTGCAGACATCTTGACTGTAGGAGCAGGGCCAGTAGGCAAGAGGTCCCATTCTGCCCCCATCTATGAGTTTTGCCTAGGCAGGGAGGAAAGGCCGGTACAGGCTTTTGACTGCAGTTATTCCTTGAACAAATATGGCATTTGAAACTGCATGCTTGCTCTCAAAAAAAGATATAGTACATTCGACTTTGTTCAGCTTGAATTAAGTTCTTTCGGTTTCATGTTTCATATGTACCTTATTGCCAGCAGTAAAATATGCAAATTGTCCAACTCTGGCTTATACAGATCACAGCATAACTGGAGGAGTAGCCTTGGTTCACATTAGTGAGATGACATCTTGTGGCTCTGAATCTCTCTTTGCAGGCCATGTACAGGCCAAACTAGACAAGACACCATTCTTGCAATCAGCAATTGCATGAATGGCTTTTACAAAGCAAATAGGTGACTCGGGGGCCCTGATCTGGACTGTGACCGTCTTGGGGGTTCAGTCAGGATCTTCACAACTGCTATGTGCTTTGGAAGAAAAGCTTCCATTGATGCAAAAGCGAGTATTTCGTCCAGTGCAAACTGTAGGGATGAAGACCTACACCTATAATGCACCTATAGTGTATTTTTGGAGGGGGGGAGGAATTCACACATTTGCTAATTGTGTGAATGGCATATCTTGGTTGGCCCTAACAACGTAGTCATTACTTTGTTCCAAAGAAAACATATAAACATATCAGATGCCCAAACATGGTACACTTAATAATGACTTGTAGAAGTAAATGGCTTGCAACTCTTAAAATTTATAAATGCAGCATGTTGTTATAAATATAGCATCTTGTGCTATTTTTACAAATTTCTTCAGTACTTCTCCAAAGACAGCATTCTGCACACCAAATGGAAGAACTAGTGTAAAAAAAAAAGTAAAGAGCAAATCCTTACTTCCAGATAAATCACATACGGACAGCCCCCTTGTGAGTCCTCCTCCTGCTGCTGTTTTTACCTTTGCGACTGAGGGCTCATCCACACAGTGATTTAGTGTGTGTCTGCTGCTACTTGCATCCCTTTGTAATTTGCATGGTTCACATGACGTTGCAGGCAAGCAGAAGTTAGAACACAGTTTTCCCCTTTAAATCCATATCAACCCAATCCAATTATGAGCAAAAAAGACAGGAAACACCATCTCAGCTTCACTGCGCTCCTCTGTGTAGGCGCTTTTCTTCAATTTTTTTTAGTAAGCAGCCTCTCTTATCTTATGCCCCATTGCCAGTTCCCTCTCTTTCTGCTGTTTGCAGAAGCTGTGGCAGCTGCTGCCTACTTTGCCTTTCATTCACTCCCTCCTCTACTCAGTTTCATATAGTTTCGTGTCAATTGCACCCCAACACTCTTGGGGCTTCAGCTGGGAAAGGGGTGCAGTTGACAAGAAACAATGAAAGTGACCAAAAAACCCCTCCCCTTCTCCATTATCAATATCGATACTCTGGAGGGAGTAAACATGTAAAATTGGGGGCGGGGCCAAAAGGAAACAGTGATACTAAACCTTTCGAGAGGAATGCCGATTAGCATGAATGGAAAACAGCAGATTGGAAGATAGGAAGTGTGAACCTTGCAAATCTATCGTAATGGCAAAAGCTGCATCTTTAATGCAAAGTTCAGCTCTTGTGTGAATGAACCCTGAATCTATGTGTATGTGTATATGAGAGTGAATGAGCCAATCCGCACCGACTGCCATCTCCAACCATGCCCTCCTGCCAATCACCCATCCAATGCTGCATGTGGCCCCTGGGGACAAAAAGTCTGCCCACCCCTTTTCTTGGCCCCATCTGCACTATACATTTAAAGCAATATTATACCACTTTAAACAGTCATGGCTTCCCTCAAAGAATTCTGGAATCTGTAGTTTGCTAAGGGTGCTGAGAGGAGACTCCTATTCCCCTTTACAGAGCTACAATCAAAAGAATGGTTTAACAATTGATCGTTCTTCCTAGGGAACTCTAGGAGTCTCCTAACAACTCTCAGTACCCGTAACAAACTACAGTTTCCAGGATTCTTTGGGAAGGTCTCCAAGATGACGTACAATTTAACACTTTAGCTTTAAAACAATATATGACAAGCAGATTAAGATCAACACTTTTAAACCACCTTTAAAAACAAATAGCGAAAATATATTACACATAATACTAGGCAAAAGTCGTGTGGAACAAGAACCATTTTAACAGCTTGCCTACAACAAAGAGATGATAAATAAAGCTGGCCCCACCATGTTTGGGAGCCCTTCTGCTCATTGTACTGCACGGGGCGAACACTTGGACTGCTGCTTTTTGTGGACTCTGCTCTCCTCTTTTACCCTGCCAGGCTCCACCTGTTTACACTATAGAGCTCCTCTCTGCATCCCTCGTGACCTCCACCCCATGACCCCTCTGGGCTCTGCCCACTGGATCCCACTCAGAAATCAGGATTTTGACTTTCAGAATTGACAGCCTTTCAGTTCCAGTTTCTGAAAGCAGGGACCCTGTGTTTGAAAAACATCAATACTCAAGCGCCTCACATAGTGTATATGGATTTCAGCTCTACCAGTGCAACTCCCTGTCCTTGGCAAAAAAATGAGTAGCTTTATTGGTGTGGTTAAAGTCTTCCCAAACTGCACGGAGAAATCACTCACACACATTTTATTTATCTGTTTTACTTTCTTTTTTGACCCCACCATTCCTCACAGGAACTCAGAGTGGCTTACATGCCTCCCTCCTCTTTTTAGCCTCATAATTGTCCTGTAAAGTAGGTTTGGCTGAGAACCTGCGACTGGCCCAAGGTCATCCGGTGAACTTTCATGGCCAACTGGGCCTCCTTGGTCTAACCATGTGGGCCCGTACCATGTGGCTGCATGTTACACTTGCGGATCACTCTGCATATGAAGTGAACATCATACTTCAGAATTAATACACACTGGTTTAGCAAGAGATCCTTAACTAGACTGCAGCACAAATAGCATAGGGGGAGGAAAGGACAATGAACACTACCACTAGCCTTTTTTGCAGCATCTCCTGTTACAGCAAAGTCTACTTGTACTGTTCATTCCCTATTTTTCCAGTGCTGAAGCATACCTGAAAAATTACTGCTATGCCCATTCTACTGCAACACGAAGCTGGGTCTGAAACTTCCTCTCTCCTTTCTTTATTAAAATAGAAAGAGAGCCTAAGACTCCTGATATACAGTCATCAATTTGAATAACGAGATGGATTTATTCATGAGCTTGGCTCAATGTAGAGCTGTTGCTGAACGAAAGGAGAGAAAAGTAGAGTCCTTAGAGAAAAGTGAAGCCTTGACTTTGAATTTCTGCCTCATACATTCTCATCGTTGCTGTGTATCAGTATGTCAATATTCTTTTGCATACTAGTTTTTTTTTTAAAAAAACTTGGTCATCATTGACTTGATGGTTTGCATGAAACACAGTTTTGTTAAAAAGAGATATTAAGATATAAAATGAAGATGACATCAACAAATATACGAGTTTATAAAATTCTTGTTGAATACATAGATCCATGTTAAAATGCTAAAACAATTGAAATGAACTGTTTCTGGACTGTTTATTGTAATAATGCTTTATATGTATTCCTGTTCTTACATTGCTATTCTTGTACTGTGAGTAGTTTTGGGAACATTTATGTTAACAACAGGCAAGTTAAGGTAATAAATAAGGAACAAATATACATATATTCTTCACTCAGCTGAGTTTGCTCCTTGGAAACATTGGGTGTGCTTACAAAGGTTTACCTTATTACCATAGATAAGACTGGATCCAAAGTTGCAGGAGTAGGAAGATTGCTCATGCAATAGGGCTTTCTCACTCCTTCCTCCCCATTGCAGTCCCCCGTATCCACTGAAAAGCCTCTCTGGAGGTTCAAGGAACCTCTTGAACAGCCCTCACCTTGCAAATTTCACTGGGAGACAAAGGTACTGAACATCCACGGGATATTTTGGAACAGATTTCTCTCTGTCTCCATTTACCAGATCTTTTCTATCCTTGTGTGGCTCAAATCCATCATTTGCATTTGAGCTTCCTCTGGTGCATCTAGGCCTCCACTGCAGCCGAGCAGATTGATAGAGCTACTCCCTGATACGGCCTCAGTAATGTTCCCCAGCTCCTCCATATCTTTCTGTATATTAGAAACAAGTCAGGTGTAAGCTATTGGTCCAGGCAAGGTGGGACTTGTACAGGCTATTATTCAAACAAACCACTTTACTATCTGTAATTATCTCATTTTGGTGATTCCACACCAGCATTGTACTCTCTGGTGCCATTTTGGCGATCGTAATAATGAACACATTTCTTTTGAACCCTAATTGGGACTCAGTGGTTGCTACTAATCCCACCCCAAACGAATAGGAATACAGTGCAGCTTGCATGGGGCATGCCACACCTCTGTGCCCAAGAGCTTGAAATAAACACCTCTGTGATGAACATGTATCTGCATGCATGTTGAGTGCAACCTGTGTGATCAGGGAGGGACACATGTAGGCTTAGTAATACTGGTGCTTCCAGTTGCTGCAGGATTATGTCTTACCATTAATTCCCAGTTTCCCATTTCTTTGTTTTCAGAAAGTTTATAAAGCTCAGCAGGGGCTGCAGGAAGCATGGTTGCTGAGCAAATAGGAATGAAATTGATTAAACTCATATATTAACTTAGTGGTTCTTTTCAATTAAAAAAGTTTGAGCAGAGGCTAAGTGATGGCTGACTGTCTATAGGCTGGGCTGGAAAAGAAATACAAAACATATTCAAGATGATTAAAATGTAAGTAACATCTACCTTATGAGAATTCCATTTTATATTCCTTATTAATGAAGATATAAAAATGCTAACCTTAATTTAAGATCCCAGAGCAACCACTCCTATTCTGATTAGACATCTGTCCAAATGGTAAAATCTCTATATTCCCTGACTCATATTCTACCTCCTGTCTGGAGGACAACATTTTCTGCAGTCTCTTTGTCTTTTGCATGGAAATTAGCCAAGATTCCTTGGACTGAGCTGACCTTTCTTGCTGGAGAAGTGTATATAACGATCATCACAGCAGTCAGAAGCTGAGAATGCCTACTTAGTAACCAGGTCCAACTCTCTCCAAAGCCAGACTACTGTTTTGCAGTCCTGACAGGTATTTCTGTGAGGATCATCCAGTCAAGAAATTGGGGACTGAGAAGCTACACTATGCTGGGACCACATTGGAGTGGCTGCATTACTGCATCTGCTGGAGACCTGGCAAGACCTGGCAATTACTACAGGAAACCACACTGTCTGTTTTTAAACTACATTGGAGACATTCTGGGCTTGTCCAAACGACTGTATAATGTGCAATATGATTGTGTATTCATTAATTTTCCATGGTCCATATGACGTCACCCGTTTTTGCGGATTTTCTCACGGTTAAATCCACATTTGCAGTACCGCAAAAAATGTGATATGCTTTTTTAAAATTGGGAATCATCCACTGTACCTTAAGGTGCTCGGATGCAATATCACGGACTTTAGAGCTGTAGGCGTTGCATGGGTGGTCCTTGGGCATTTCCCCATACCCATTCCCTCATTCCCAGCCAATCACGTATTTCCACTTTTGCGCATGTGTGCGAATCTCCAGGGAAAGCCTGGGAAAACTGAACCAATCAGAGCAATGGGGTGGTGTTGAGGGGGGCCTCTGTAACTTCTACTGCGCAGATGCAAAAATGTGCATTTACGCAGAAGCAGCTACAGCCATTTATTTTTACCCAGCCACGTTCTAGGTAGGGGAGAAAGAACACATCTACCAGGAAAGGCTGTCCTGCCCGTGGTGAACTGCATCCAAGATGAGTAAAGAGAATGGAAAGGAGGGAGACAGAGAAAGCTAATTCAAGAAACAGAGGATGGAACAGCAAGGGCTTGTCTCTCCGGATGTTGGGGGTCAGGAACGTTGCAGTGGAGCCAGAAGTCCCAGCTGGCGTTCCTGCAAGGTATTCGATTTATTGGACATTGGGGGGGGGAGGGAAATCAAAGGTACAAGGACAATTTTGAAGAAATCAGCTTTTAGCCATTTGAATCAAGAACACACCTGGGCGGGTGTACGCAAATACACAGAGTCACAAAGCTGCCATGCCACCCCATGAAAGTTGGTACTGTAAAAGTTGGTGCTCCCCATTAAATGCTCAGCTTTCCTGGCATTTTTTACAAAAGAATATCCTAAAATATTTATTTTATCCAGCTTCTTCGCTGGGCTGGTGGTGGTCTATAGTTGGTGGTTGCTCCTATGCAAGCTGTGGGATCCATTTATTTTATTAGTAGAAAGAGAAAATGTCAGGGGGACCAAAACTTGCAAACTGACCCTTTAGTCTTTATCTTTCCTACAATAGGACCCAACTGGAGCATTCTTATGGTAGGATTTAATATGTTGCATTGGTCTTTATGGGATCCTATCTAAACCAAACTTAAATTTCATGTACAATATGTAACATAAGATTGACAATAATCTGCCAGCAGGTTTGTGATCTAAGGCTGCAATCCAATACATGTCTACGCAGAAGTATTAGACTGCAGTCTAAATTGGCTTTCCACAACTTGGTGGTCTCCAGATATTTTGGACTACAACTGCCATTAGCCCCAGCCAGGATGGCCAGGTTGGGGAAGGCTGATCTCAACAGACAGAAACCAAAATGGAGTTCAAGGAGGTAAGGAAAGGTAGGCAGAAGATTTTGTGATTGCTGAATTTAGAGATTAATTCCAATGCATATAAATACAGGATAATCAGAATAAAAATTGTACAATTTAAGGGTGCAATCCTATACTAAAGATATGCCAGCTAAAGGTGGAATTGGTGGAAGCTGCACTAAATTGGTGAAATGCAAAATATGAAAAATATGCTGGCAGGAGATTCCAACTGTGCTGACAGAAAAGTTGAGATGGGTTGGAATCATGGACAAGACATGGGTGTTCCTCCAGTGTGAGGATAGGATTGCTTTGAGTAGCATTTAGAAAATCTCATTTAAAATGAAGACTCACATAGGTATCATTCTCAGATCCCTGCCCCCTTCAGAATGCATGAGTGGTTGGCCCAACGCTTTCCTTGCAGCTATTCTGCAATTTAAATGTGGGCACCCCTCATAATGGATGGTATATGCATATATTTTGAATCAGTTCCAAGTTCAGAATAGATCATATAAAGCATTCCTTACTGTGAGGGAGGAAGCCAGAGAAAGACTTCTGTTCATACAAATGTATGTCATCACTTCAAACTGCCTTTTGATTTTTTCAAAGAGTTTGCACAAGCAATTGTAAGTACATGGGTTAGCATATGAATTCTAATGATGAATGGACTACAGCTCAGGATGACAATATTAAAAGCCATAAACAATGTTGTCACATATAATGAAGAAATGCTGTTACGACATGCATTCCTAAGCACTCTGTCTCATTAAAAAGTGTGGCTTTATTTATAATGCAAGTGAATAGAGATATTCAGGTTGTTATCGCTTGGTATGTTGCAAGGTTTACAATTTCTCCTTGCAGATAGAGAATTTTATTAAGTCACGGTTACAAAATAGATAATACATCTACATCATCTAATTTAATTGATTAGTTTGCCAGGGGAATATAAGTGAAGTCTGAGAAAACTAATCACACTCATGCTGTGATCAATAATGTGTGGCTAAAAAGGATGTCTCCATACTAATTATGAATGCTTGGCAAAAGTCAGGGAAGCTGAATGGTATCTTCAGCATGCTGACTGAAATCTATCTGAGCAGGGGAGAGGTATCTCTCAGAACCTTTTGGTTCCCTAGAGACAACCTGCAGAAGATACCTCCACATTTTCATGGGACTGTAGGTTAAGTGGATCATTTCAGGAACCAAAGCACAAAGGAAGTGATTTTGCATATGCCATCCATTATTTATTTATTTATTTATTGCACTTGTATACCACCCCATAGCCGAAGCTCTCTGGGCTGTTTACAGCAATCAAAAACATCAAAACAAATGCACAATTTAAAAACATATTTTAAAAACAATTTTAAACACAATTTTAAAATTCAAAACAATATAAAAAACAATTTAAAAACACGTGCTAAAATGCCTGGGAGAAGAGGAAAGTCTTGACCTGGTGCCGAAAAGATAACAGTGTTGGTGCCAGGCGCACCTCATCAGCAAAATAATTCCATAATTTGGGGACCACCACTGAGAAGGCCCTCTCCCTTGTTGCCACCCTCCGAGCTTCCCTTGGAGTAGGTACCTGGAGGAGGGCCTTTGATATTGAACGTAGTGTACGGGTGGGTTTGTATCGGGAGAGGCGTTCCATCAGGTGTTGTGGTCCCAAGCCGTGTAAGGCTTTATAGGTCAAAACCAGCACCTTGAATCGAGCTCAGAAACATACAGGCAGCCAATGCAAGCGGACCAGAATCGGTTTTATATGTTCGGACCGTCTGGTCCCTGTTACCAATCTGGCTGCTGCATTTTGCACAAGCTGCAGTTTCTGAACCGTCTTCAAAGGCAGCCCCACGTAGAGTGCATTGCAGTGATCTAATTTGGAGGTTACCAGAGCATGGACAACTGAAGCCAGGTTATCCCTGTCCAGATAGGGACGTAGTTGGGCCACCAACCGAAGTTGGTAGAAGGCACTCCGTGCCACTGAGGCTACCTGAGCCTCAAGTGACAGAGATAGTTCTAGGAGAACCCCCAAGCTATGAACCTGCTCCTACAGGGGGAGTGCAACCCCATCCAGAACAGGTTGGACATCCACCATCTGGTCAGAAGAACTACCCACTAGCAGCATCTCAGTCTTGTCTGGATTGAGCCTCAGTTCATTAGCCCTCATCCAGTCCATTGTCGCAGCCAGGCACCGGTTCAGCGCATTGACAGCCTCACCTGAAGAAGATGAAAAGGTGAAATAGAGCTGCGTGTCATCCGCATACTGATGGCAGCACACTCCAAAACTCCAGATGACTGCACCCAACGGTTTCATGTAGATGTTGAACAGCATGGGGGACAGAACTGACCCCTGCGGAACCCCATGCTGGAGAGTCCAGGGTGCCAAGTAATGTTCCCCAAGCACCACCTTCTGGAGGCGACCTGCCAAGTAGGAGTGGAACCACCGCAATGCTGTCCCTCCCACTCCCAACTCAGCTAGTCTCCCTGGAAGGACACCATGGTCGATGGTATCGAAAGCCGCTAAGAGATCAAGGAGAATCAACAGAGTCACACTCCCCCTGTCTCTCTCCCGACAAAGGTCATCATACAGGGCGACCAAGGCTGTTTCCGTGCCAAAACCAGGCCTGAAACCCGACTGAAATGGATCCAGATAATTGGTCTCATCCAAGAGTGTCTGGAGCTGGCCTGCAACCACTCGTTCCAGGACCTTGCCCATTACATATCAGAAAGAAATGAAAACAGGTAAGAGTCAGAAAAGAATGGAAACAATTGCATCTGCAGTATACTTATTTAGCTTCTTTTTCTACCCGCTACAGAATTCAGAGTATCTTGAATGCTTCCATATGACTATAGCTACAAAAGCAGGTCCAATAAAATATATGGTATTACCTCTTTTCAAAAAAGTGTTTAGGTTGGTTGCTAGGTATTTAAAAGCATTTCTAAACCACTTCATATTTAACAATCTCTGAGAACAAAGAAAAATAAAACCGTACCATAAAACAACATGCAATTTAAAAACTGGTAAAACTCTATAATAAAATAAGGAAGTCAGTAATAATAGGGTCCAGATCTGTAGAACTCATGTTTTCTATCTTTAGCAGTCATGCCTGTGGTTCAAATATCACTTCATGTTAATTATGTTGACCCTGATTATAGAAGCTGTGTCATTGTCTCCATTAAGCTGACAGTCCCTAAATAAGGAGGGCAAATGAATGCATTTGTATCAACAAAAAGAGAAACAATATAATTAGGCAAGTATTACTTCACACAGTGCATAATAAAGGTATAGAATTAACAGCCACAAGTCATGGTGATGGCCATGTGCTTAGATGGATTGGGCAAATTCATGGTGGATTGTTGTTTGTTGTTATATGCCTTCAAGTGGATTACAACTTATTACGACCCTATCAAAAGATATTAATCATGATGGCTATATGGATCCACCATGTTCAAAAGGGGATGGTGACTATTTCTGTGCCCTTGTGACTTCCCGGAGGCATCTGGTTGGTCATTGTTGAAATAAGGATGCTGAACTAGATGGATCTTTGGTCTGCTCCAGCAGGTCTCTCTTATGATCTTAAATTAAAGATCTGCTTAAAAGCTAGGTTTGATATACAACAGATGAGGAGAACCTTTGGCCCTCCAGATGTTGCTGAACTACAACTCTCATCATTCCAGGTTATTGGCCATGTTTGCTAGTGCTGATGGGACTTATACTTCAGCAACATCTGGTGGGACAAAGGTTCCCACTCTTAATATTCAAAGAAAGTGTCAGGTAGTCTACTGACACTTGTCATAATAAGACATGGGTGTGAAATGAACTGGCTTTCAAGGCTTAACACAGTGCTTTAATTGGGTGGTTTGAATCCACAGGTCGATTCTAAAATCAGGCCTATCGGTGACCCAAGGGAGAAGCAGCAGCAGCAGCAGCAACAACAACAACAAAAGTTCTGGAAAGCTTTTAAGAAATATCTACTAGTATGAATGTCAAGAAACCTCCTTGTTCATGATTTCCTTAACCTATCCACATAACACTGTTCTTGACATTTATCCCTTAAACAACAAAAAGGGAGGTCTTTTCAACTATAAGCAATGTGACCCACTCTGCCATTCCCATGACAGCAAAAATCCCACCTCAGTTAAAGAGACCATGGGAGGAAGTTTGGACTGGAACAATCTGAACGCTAGTAAAACCCATCAGTGGAGTTTTATTGTGTGTTCATGTATTGAGAACTTGTGGCCTATTATTTTTTTTTAATTTATATCCCACCCTTCCTCCCAGCAGGAGCCCCAAGTGGTAAACAAAAGCACTAAAATCACTTTAAAACATCATAAAAACAGACTTTAAAATACATTAAAATAAAACATCTTTAAAAACATTTTTAAAAAAGCTTTAAAAAGAAGGTTTACAAACATATTAAAAAGCAATTCCAAAACAGACGCAGACTGGGATAAGGTCTCAACTTAAAAGACTTGTTGAAAGAGGAAGGTCTTCAACAGGAGCCGAAAAGATAACAGGGATGGCGTCTGTCTAATATTTAAGGGTAGGGAATTCCAAGGGTGGTGCCGCCACACTACAGGTCCGTTTCCTACGTTGTGCAGAATGGACCTCCTGATAAGATGGTATCTGCAGGAGGCCCTCACCTGCAGAGTGTAGTGATTGACTGGGTATATAAGGGATAAGACGGTCTACAGATATCCTGGTCCCAAGCTGTATAGGGCTTTGTACACCAAAACTGGAACTATGTTCTAAACTAAACTAAACCTAGTTATGGTTTCCTAGCGAGCATGCAGACAGTACATTTCTCATGAGTGCATATACAAGTGTACCTCTTTTATTTTTTTCAGTGAAAATTTATTGAAAATGATCACGTATGCAAAAAGAAAACCTGACCCCCAAAGGTCAAACTGGATCAAAAAAGAAGAAATGGTGGCTCTTCAACAGAATTCCCTATACAAACTGCAAATTCAAATTGTCTGAGATGTCACTTTAAATAGAGACCAATATTTATGCAACCAACCAGATATTTCTGAAGACTGCTGGAAGTCCAAGTGTGCCCTTTTAAAAATACACTGGTCTAGGTAAAATGCAAAAAGTAATACAGCTCATCGTCACAGTCTTAAGGGTTTGAAAGGGAAAACAAAGGATGGAAAAGTTTGACAAACGTGACACAGAAGTCCTCCCCCCCAAGTTTTAATATATGCACTGTGCCTCCCCCTCCAAATGTATCAGAGGAAGGAATCACCTCTGAGATCCCAGATTTGTAGTACAGTGTATATTATATTACACATTAGGTCAGTGGTTCCCAACCTTTTCCCCTCATGGACTACTTGAACATTGCTGAGGGCCTTGGCAGACTACTTAATGATTTTTCTCCTGTTGTAGCAACTGTATTGTGCTGAGCGAGCTGCTGTATGATTTTTAATTGTATTTTTACAACCTCTCCGTGGACCACCTAAATGAAGCTTGCAGACCACTGGGGGTCCATGGTCCACAGTATGGGAACCCCTGCATTAGGTTTTGACTAGGGGCCCTTCCAGAGGTTCCCTTTATAGCACTGAAGTTGTTGCTTATTCCAACCGTTTCTTTCTTTTCCTTTTTTCTTTTTTTTGATTGAAACTGTAGCAGACTGTCCACACCAACAACTACATGTTGTTATTTTTTGGGAAGGCTGATTTACACTTTCCCCCCATCTACACCATTGATGGGATATGTTCGGACTGAGAAAAGTTCTGCGGCTATAGTCATGCCCCTTCTGGTCCCTGCAACCAGTAAATGTCAGACTCATGAGTATGCAGACAGGGTACTGATTGCCCTTTGCAGAGTTTTTTTTTTTTTATAAACACCTGGTAGTCCAGAATCCTCTTCATAAAGGAGACTAGATGGCAGGAACTTTTTGAGCTCACTGTTTTTGTCTGAGCTGTGGATCACCTGTCAAAAAAGGCCGATGAAGAAAAAATAGCACAAAATGGAAGTTACTCAAATGACACACCCCAAACACCACATAAAATGTGGGAAATTGATGGCTGCAGTATTCTAGAACAGCAATAGAATGCTGTCATCTGGAAGCATGAGAAAAAACAAAAACAAAGTAGCTATAGAGCTACAAGTGGTTCATCTGGAAGAGCCATGGGTACAGATTATTGCGCTGCAAATTGAAGAAGGAGCTCATACTCTTACACTGAGGCTAGAGTCAACACTGGTCCCTACTTTCTTTTCCATTTTCTTTTCCCACTCCAGTCAGCATTCCACCCATTGTAGAATTCCCAGGTTTTAGTTGAGAGGAAAGCCAAAGTACCTTCTGCTCATGCTCAAGAAAGAGGACAAACTGACAACAGATATTGGGTCCTGGGCCCAGCTTCAGCAGGGACCAGGTGGGGCACTGGCCAAGAGGCCAGGAACTCGGAAGGGGCCCTCACTGGTCCCAGCACAACCCCGCCAGTAGTTCCAGCTTATGGATGCTTCTATAATATCAACTACTATTTATTTACGTACCTTGCCTGTACAAAGACATTACATTTTTATCTCCAGAAAAGGAAGTGTGAAATGAAATTACAGGAGAGAGACCCAAGGGTTAATTTCAGATGTGTGGAAGTGGTGTATCCATTCAGAGATGAAGAAATGGCACTCATCATTTCAAAAGTTCAAAATACTGAATTGTCTTTCTTTCTTTCTTTCTTTCTTTCTTTCTTTCTTTCTTTCTTTCTTTCTTTCTTAGATTTTTATACCACCCCACTAGCATAGCTCTCTGGGCGGTGTACAACAGAAGATATATACAATAAAATCACATAAATCGGTACAAAAACATATATATAAAAATCCACAAATCTAAAACCAAATTAAACATATTAAACTAAAATGCCTGAGCAAAGAGAAAGGTTTTAACTTGGTGCCGAAAAGATAGCAATGTCGGCGCCAAGCGCACCTCAATGGGAAGACTATTCCACAATTCGGGGGCCGCCACTGAGAAGGCCCTAGTTCTTGTAACCATCCTCCGAGCCTCTCTATGAGTCGGAACTCGGAGGAGGGCCTTCGATGTTGAACGTAGTATACGGGCAGGTTCATATCGGGAGAGGCGTTCCAGGAGGTATTGTGGTCCCGCGCCGTCTAAGGCTTTATAGGTTAAAACCAACAATTTGAATCTGGCCCGGAAACATATAGGTAGCCAGTGCAAGCGGGCCAGAACAGGTGTTATATGTTCGGACCGCCTGGTCCTTGTTATCAGCCTGGCTGCCGCGTTTTGCACAAGCTGTAGTTTCCGAACCGTCTTCAAAGGCAGCCCTATGTAGAGCGCATTGCAGTAATCCAATCGAGAGGTTACCAGTGTTGACATGTGTGCGTTGTTGCGTGAAACAGCATACGTTACGTTGGAGTTAAGTTGCTCAAGAAACTTCTCAGATGCATTAGATCAGGTTAAGAGTCTTTTATTAAGACATTATGGCTTAAGGCTTTAAGATCCCCCCCTCTAGGAGAGAAGTTCTCAGTTCAAAGACATTACACAGAAGACTCAGCTCAACACAGATAGCTGCTAGAACTCTCCCAGTCTATCTTGATGCTGCCATGACAATGGCCTTGGCTATCCGTTCCCAGACTGGGCAAAGACATAACTTCTCTTAGCTACAGATTTCCACACTTTCAGACTTGATGGAAAAACACTCAGTGACAGTGTGGTTCAGTGGTCAACAATCTCCCCTTTTCCCCATCATGTCTGTAATTCATTACAACAATTACAATAATACATTTCTACAATACATCTTGCAATACAGCTTACATTTCAGTACAGTTCAGAACATCTCTGCACATTTAGCTAAAACTTTATTCAATCAAACTTTGGCTGTACACATGTCAAATACAAAGTGTCAGGATCCATTTCCACCAGTTTATGCATTCCAGGACTGGTAATTACCCCCACAGTATATCTTTCTGGCGGTTTCCCTATGTTTACTCTTGTAGAATGTTTTAATGGCACTAGGGCTTCTGCTCTCTCTGCCTCCCCATCTGTGCTTGTGCTTGGCACAGCCTGCGCAGGAGATTCCATTTCCTCAGCCTTACGTTTCTTTGATCTTCGTTTCCCACAAATGAGCTCATTTAACGCATCTCTGAGTGGAATATGTGTGCCCTCCAGTTTAATGTCTAGATTTGGCTTAAATGATTGTGCTTGTGTGTCATCTGACCCTGTAAGAACAACTGTTTCCCTTTGATCCCAAGGCTTTTCTGAGACTTTAATGCTTCTGCTCAGAATTAATTGCTGTGTTTCTGGACACCAAACTCTGAAATATGCATTCTGAAATCCCAAAACAAAACCTTGCAGTGCTCTGGGCGCAAGCTTGCCCCTCCTTTTTCCCTGTGGAATGTGGATCCAGCATCTTGCCCCGAATTTTTGAATGTGTTGTATTTTTGGTTTTCTGCCAGTGATTTTCTCATAAGGAGACATTCCAAGTGCACTGTGTAATACCCTGTTGTGAATATAATTCGCATAAAGAATTGCTTCTGCCCAGAAAGAATTCCCTAAACTGCAATCCATTAACATGGCTCTCATTGCTTCCTGCAGCACCCTGTTTTTTCTCTCTGCAGTTCCATTGGAAAACGGGCTGTATGGAGCAGTAAAATTCTGTTTTATTCCCTTACTCTCAAGGAAGTCACTCAATGCTTTACTCGTGAATTCCCCCCCCCTGGTCTGAGCGTATAGCCCCCACTGTGGTGCCATGTTGAGTTTCGATTCTCTTAATGAACAGTTTCAGCTTTTGCTCAGCTTCACTTTTATGCTTTAACAGAAAAACATGACAAAATCTTGAAAAATCATCCACCAGTACCATGAAGAATTTCGCACCTCCACGTGAAGCATTTATTGGCCCTGATAAATCAACATGAACTAGCTGGTAGGGAGCTGTTGTGGTTCTTTCAGCCTCCCGGTTAATTGGTGCAATAGTCATTTTAGCTTTATGACAAGAATCACAATCCATTAACTGTCCACAATCTCTTAAACGCATGTCTTCACTATGCATTGGGGTTTTCTTAATCGTGTCAAGGTTTGCATGCCCCAGCCTTTGATGCCATTCATGGACGCAGCCCTGATGTACCTGTGCCTCAGCATTTAACACAGCACACCCTGCTTGACTGCTCTTTATTACAAACTGTGAATCATTAAGGCTTCCCTGCAAACACACTTGATCTCCCCTCATTACATAACATTTGTCTTTGTGGAACAATACAGAAAAATCACAACTCACCAGTTTTCTGACTGACAAAATGTTATGAGCTAATTCTGGAACAAACAAACCTTCTGAAAGTATTCCCAGTTTATCAAATCTCACCAGTCCTCGGGCTTCCACGCTCTTCTGCGATCCATCCGCAAGTAAAACAAAGTCCTGCTCATTTGTAGACGTGTAAAACAAACTCCCGTCTTTAATTAATATATGGCTTGCCCCGCTGTCAACAATCCAGTTAACAGGTCCTAAATCTTGAGACTTCTGTTTACAAACAAAGTTCACACTTCCCTGCTTCAAGCCGCCGTCCCTGGAGTTTCGCTTAACCGCACAGTCTCTTTGAAGATGCCCACGAGCCCCACAGGCATAACAAGATTTCAGACGTTGCTGTTCTTGCTTGTTTTCCTGTCTGCTGCTGCTTTCCTCTTTCAGCTTGGCTCTTTGCTTTTCCTCAGCACTTTTCGCCTCTTGTCTCCGCTGCCATTCCTGGGTCAGCTTTTCCTCAATAAATGCAACGTTCAGACCTCCGTCAGGCATGGCTTCGAAAGCCATGACCATATTATTCCAAGTCCCATCGAGCGAAGCCAGGATCAGATAGGTCTTCTGAAGTTCAGAGTGCTCGACGCCTCGGTCCGTCAGCTCAGCAAACAAACGTCTGAATTCCGTGAGATGCTCACTCATTTCGCACTCACCCGTGAAGCGCATCTGGTAAAGCTTCCGTGCCAAACACAATCTAGATCCCGCAGTCTGTTGCACATGAATGCCTTCCAACACGTCCCACATCTGTTTGGCGTTTGTAACATCTCTCACGTGTAGAAGTTGAGAGTCTGATAGAGCCAGAAGTATAAAAGCTTGCGCCTTCTGATCTCTACGCGTCCAGGCCGCGGTCAGTACCGCCGGAGGGGGTCCATCTATAATGTCCCATAAATCCTCTTTTATCAGCAAAGCCCTCATCCTCGGCTTCCAGCTGGCAAAATTCTTTTCCGTCAATCTTTCCATTGGCGTGCCTCCCCCAGACAGGTTTACAGCCATGTTGCTCACCTCTGTCTGGTACAATCAATCAAGCTGCCCTCTGGAACTCCGTCTGCCTTTCAGACCAGCAACTTACTCTTGTGTAACACGCTGTGGATCTGGGCCCATAACCCTTGTTGATGTGTGTGCGTTGTTGCGTGAAACAGCATACGTTACGTTGGAGTTAAGTTGCTCAAGAAACTTCTCAGATGCATTAGATCAGGTTAAGAGTCTTTTATTAAGACATTATGGCTTAAGGCTTTAAGATCCCCCCCTCTAGGAGAGAAGTTCTCAGTTCAAAGACATTACACAGAAGACTCAGCTCAACACAGATAGCTGCTAGAACTCTCCCAGTCTATCTTGATGCTGCCATGACAACGGCCTTGGCTATCCGTTCCCAGACTGGGCAAAGACATAACTTCTCTTAGCTACAGATTTCCACACTTTCAGACTTGATGGAAAAACACTCAGTGACAGTGTGGTTCAATGGTCAACAACCAGAGCATGGACAACTGAGGTGAGGTCCTCCCTGTCCAGATAGGGACGTAGCTGGGTTACCAACCGAAGTTGGTAGAACGCATTCCGTGCCACCGAGGCTACTTGAGCCTCGAGTGACAGGGAAGGATCTAAGAGTACTCCCAGACTACGAACCCACTCCTTCAGGGGGAGTGTAACCCCGTCCAAAACAGGGTGCATATCTACCATTTGATCAGAGGAATCACCCACCAACAGCATCTCAGTCTTGTCTAGATTTAGCCTCAGTTTATTAGCTCTCATCCAGTCCATTATCGCAGCCAGGCAACGGTTCAGCACATTGACAGCCTCACCTGAAGAAGATGAAAAGGAGAAATAGAGCTGCGTGTCATCAACGTAGTGGTGGCAGCGCACTCCAAAACTCCTGATGACCGCACTCAGCGGCTTCATGTAGATGTTAAAAAGCATGGGGGACAGAACTGACCCCTGCGGGACTCCACATTGGAGAGCCCACGGTGTCGAGCAATGTTCCCCAAGCACTACCTTCTGGAGACGACCCACCAGGTAGGAGTGGAACCACTGCCAAGCAGTGCCCCCAACTCCCAACTCCACGAGCCTCTCCAGAAGGATACCATGGTCGTTGGTATCGATTGTATCGATGACAGTAGGGGGTTGCCGTATCAGTCAAGATTTGTTTTACTTTAGAGGGGTGGGGCCAAGAGTATAATTTGAGGAGGGAAGAAAGGGGACAAGGGGCTCAGGAATAGCCTGTGCCCCAGGGCCCCCAGAAACCTAGAGCTGGTCCTGGTAGGACTCATAGGTGAGCCTGCCATTTCCCCCCTATACATGCAAATTGCTTATCCTCTGTGCTAAAGATATTCCCTTGGCAGTACGATCGGAAGCAACAGATATCATGGGATTTCCACTCTGCACAATGTTCTATAATTAAAAAAAAAAAAGAACTTTGCAGTCCTGGTGAATAACTGGAAGCCCCTAATGCTTTGGAGGCAATTTTCCTAAGTAATTTGTAAAACAAATAAATTGGGATGTACAAGGAAGAAAACTGAGAAGACAAGATAAAGGGCTTCAGTTTTCATGGCAGCTCATATGACATCTTCCATGAAAAAATAACGCCTGTATGACAAGAGTTACTTGAAAGAAACTAATTCTTCAATCTACCCACACAAAAGGCTTAATTGTGTAATTTGTTGACAGAGGAAAGGCCACCTAAAACCAGTTGAGAAACACTAGCAGTGCTATAAATCAATACAGCTGACTTCCTTGATTTATGGTGTGTGACTTTCGAATGTCTGGTGCAAGATCTGAATATAGCTTATTTAATTACTCTACTTGACCTCTCTGGAAACAGAGTAAACGTCTTTACAAAATCCCTGATGCAGAACTATCCTCAGATGTGCTCATTCCATAATTTCACACGTTCAGCATTTCCTTATAAAGGCATTTTGATGGATTGTAACATTTTGATCCTCCACAGTCTTATGACTTAACAGAAATTAAATCTTTCATTTAAAATTTTCTGTTTGATTATGCAATCCTATGCACAAGTACTAGGGTTGCCAGGTTCATGGCCTGAGACTGATCCTGTCTCTTTAGGAGAAGAGAAAGTCAGCCATGTGCAGGTGTTCTTGCAAAGCTGTAAGGGGGAAAACCACAAGATGGAATTCTCCCTTCCCCCTGCACAACTTTTAAAGATACAAAAGACTTCTTGGAGGCTGGGCCTGGCAACCAAGAGGTCTTCTGTATCTTTAAAAGTTGTGCAGGGGGGGAAGGGAGAATTCCACCTTGTGGTCTTTCCCATTACAGGGTTGCAAGAACACCTGCACTTGGCTGACTTTCTCTTCTCCTAAAGAGACAGGATCAGTCTCAGGCCATGAACCTGGCAACCCTAACAAGTACCCAGGAGTAAGTCTATGAGACATTTATATAGATATGCACAGGACTGTACTGTTTAACGTATAAATAAATAATTTGCAAAGAAATACTATGTGTGTCCACTCAGAAGTATCCCCAGGTAACTGTGTATAGCAGAGCTGAGGAACATTTTTTAGCCCAAGGGCTACATTTCCTTCTGGGCAATCTTCCAAGAGCCAAATGCCAGTGGTGGGTGGGGCCAGAAGCAAAATTCGGTGAAGCAATGAATGTAAATTTTACCTCTGTGTAGTAGGCTAGTTTCTACACAAACTCCTCTATCCTTCAAAAGAGGAAACTTCACAAAAATGAGGGAATTGGTAAAAAGAAAGCTGAAAAACAAAGTCCAGAAGGTTACATCACTCAGAAATGCTTGGAAGTTGTTTAAAAACACTATATTAGAAGCTCAACTGGAGTGCATACCGCATATCAGAAAAGGTACTGCCAGGGCCAAGAAGATGCCAGCATGGTTAACGAGCAAAGTCAAGGAAGCTCTTAGAGGCAAAAAGTCTTCCTTCAGAAAATGGAAGTCTTGTCCGAATGAAGAAAATAAAAAAGAACACAAACTCTGGCAAAAGAAATGCAAGAAGACAATAAGGGATGCTAAAAAAGAATTTGAGGAGCACATTGCTAAGAACATAAAAGCCAACAACAAAAAATTCTATAAATACATTCAAAGCAGGAGACCATCTAGAGAGGCGATTGGACCCTTGGATGATAACGAGCAAAGTAAAGGAAGTTCTTAGAGGCAAAAAGTCTTCCTTCAAAAAATGGAAGTCTTGTCCAAATGAAGAAAATAAAAAAGAACACAAACTCTGGCAAAAGAAATGCAAGAAGACAATAAGGGATGCTAAAAAAGAATTTGAGGAGCACATTGCTAAGAACATAAAAACCAACAACAAAAAATTCTATAAATACATTCAAAGCAGGAGACCATCTAGGGAGACAATTGGACCCTTGGATGATAAGGGAGTCAAAGGTGTACTAAAGAACGATAAGGAGATTGCAGAGAAGCTAAATGAATTCTTTGCATCTGTCTTCACAGTGGAAGATATAGGGCAGATCCCTGAACCTGAACTAACATTTGCAGGAAGGGATTCTGAGGAACTGAGACAAACAGTGGTAACGAGAGAGGAAGTTCTAAGCTTAATGGACAATATAAAAACTGACAAATCACCGGGCCCGGATGGCATCCACCCGAGAGTTCTCAAAGAACTCAAATGTGAAATTGCTGATCTGCTAACTAAAATATGTAACTTGTCCCTTGGGTCCTCCTCCGTGCCTGAGGACTGGAAAGTGGCAAATGTAACGCCAATCTTCAAAAAGGGATCCAGAGGGGATCCTGGAAATTACAGGCCAGTTAGCTTAACTTCTGTCCCTGGAAAACTGGTAGAAAGTATTATTAAAGCTAGATTAACTAAGCACATAGAAGAACAAGCTTTATTGAAGCAGAGCCAGCATGGCTTCTGCAAGGGAAAGTCCTGTCTCAGTAACCTATTAGAATTCTTTGAGAGTGTCAACAAGCATATAGATAGAGGTGATCCAGTGGACATAGTGTACTTAGACTTTCAAAAAGCGTTTGACAAGGTACCTCACCAAAGGCTTCTGAGGAAGCTTAGCAGTCATGGAATAAGAGGAGAGGTCCTCTTGTGGATAAGGAATTGGTTAAGAAGCAGAAAGCAGAGAGTAGGAATAAACGGACAGTTCTCCCAATGGAGGGCTGTAGAAAGTGGAGTCCCTCAAGGATCGGTATTGGGACCTGTACTTTTCAACTTGTTCATTAATGACCTAGAATTAGGAGTGAGCAGTGAAGTGGCCAAGTTTGCTGATGACACTAAATTGTTCAGGGTTGTTAAAACAAAAAGGGATTGCGAAGAGCTCCAAAAAGACCTCTCCAAACTGAGTGAATGGGCAGAAAAATGGCAAATGCAATTCAATATAAACAAGTGTAAAATTATGCATATTGGAGCAAAAAATCTGAATTTCACATATACGCTCATGGGGTCTGAACTGGCGGTGACCGACCAGGAGAGAGACCTCGGGGTTGTAGTAGACAGCACGATGAAAATGTCGACCCAGTGTGCGGCAGCTGTGAAAAAGGCAAATTCCATGCTACCGATAATTAGGAAAGGTATTGAAAATAAAACAGCCGATGTGGACTTCCGGGAAGGGTGACTTCGCTTGTGCCTGCTTTTGGGACGGGCTCCCGCCTCAAAAGAAGCTTATTCAGATATAAATCAGTCAGAACATTTTTTTTTTTGACTGATGAAATTTCTCCCGGGCAGGGAGAAACGTAGAGATCAACCTCAAAAGCCTGTTTTTGTTGGGAGGACTGGATTTCATTAATTTATGAGATAAGGTCCAGCCAACAATGCCGGACGGACTTCCTAACAAGCTCTATCTGCTTAAGCGATACGTTTATCTTTTCTTTAAAGAGAGAACGGACTAACAGGCAAGCACCCTTCTTTCTATTATTTTTTTTACTTGGTTTAAATTGTTGCAGCAAAAGGAGATTTGTCAGATTGATCGGCTTTGGACAACTTCTGGGTGAGATATAGCTCTTCTCTGTTATTCACGAAATTAACAGCTTATCTCTGTTTCTGTCGCAAAAAGCTGTCCTGGAAGTGCATTCTAAAGATAATAAACAGAAGAGGGATTTCTATTCCTGATTTCTATTCCGAGGAATATTATATTGTCTGGGACTATTCTCTTTTTGGTCTATTTTATTTTGACGAATCTGCTTCTTCACGACGCCACTAACTGTTTTGATGCTGGGAACTAAATTTGTTTTGCATTCTTGAACATAGAGAGATAAGGCAGGTTGCTCTGTTTATACTGTGATGTCATCAAGCCTGGAATATTAACCCAATTGTTGCTGAAATAAGAAGTGGTTCTTCTTTATTTTTGTTTTGCTTTGTTTTCGTGGTTTTAAAAATGGCAATCAAGAAAGTGGCTGAGAATCTGGAAGTAATTATGTTTCAGAAAATAATGGATGAGATTGAGATAATGAAACAAACCCTGCGACAGGGTAGTAAGGAGCTGAAAATTGAACTGAGCAAAATGACGCAGGAGCTTAAAGAAATAGGGGATCCTGTGAGAGAGGAGAATGAGATCAGAGATGAGAAAAGAAAAAATAAAGGGAAGATACAAGCCCTGGAGATTGGAACAAATGTGGAATTGGAAAAAGATCTGGAGTTTATGGATTTTAGAAATAAAATCTACTGTTTGGAATTTAACGTTATCTCTGAAGAAATTAATGAAGATATTAGAGATAAAGTTATCAATGGCTTGGATAATCTTCTGGACTGGAATGATGTGATGGAGCTTGATATAGAGAAAATCTATGGAATTAACTGCAGCCATGTGACAATGGAAAAACTCTTAAGAGATGAGCCAGTGCATTTTGTAAAAAAGAACACAGATATGACTTTACAACAGTATTTCAGCAACTTATTCAGAATGGATGGCAAGAAAATATTTGGGATAGAGGAAATTCCCATCAGACTCTTATTATATGACTATGGCTACAACAGCAAGATTATTATGGAATACTGATAATGGAAGATTGGACACTGAAATTACTGGACTTAACAGGACTATTGAAGATGGAAGATGGAACTAATAGGGATAATGGAATAATGGCTATTGAAATTATTGGACCTAACAGATTCTGATGAGATGGATTAATCGAAATGTTTATTTGGACTATGGTTATGACAATAAGATTATTATAATTATTAACGAGATGGATTAATTGACATGTTTATTTGGAGAAAAATTGATAGATATATTTCTTAAAGAATTGAAACCTCTCTTTGACTTTTTGTGGAAAGAATAAAGTAATGTTTATGAGATTTGATGATTAATTAAGATAACTACTGGAGGAAAGTGATTTTATAATATGATTTAAGAGACAGGATTGTTATATATTGTAGACCTATAACTGATTTGATATGTGACAAATGGGAAGTCAACATTTTATTTTTTTTTGTTTAATCATTTTTGTTTTGTTTTGTATTTTGTCTTTGAATGTTTTATGATTTTGTTTTCTATGTTTTATGAAAATTTGAATAAAAATTATTGTAAAAAAAAAAAGAAAATAAAACAGCCGATATCATAATGCCGTTGTATAAATCTATGGTGCGGCCGCATTTGGAATACTGTGTACAGTTCTGGTCGCCTCATCTCAACAAGGATATTATAGAGTTGGAAAAGGTTCAGAAGAGGGCAACCAGAATGATCAAGGGGATGGAGCGACTCCCTTACGAGGAAAGGTTGCAGCATTTGGGGCTTTTTAGTTTAGAGAAAAGGCGGGTCAGAGGAGACATGATAGAAGTGTATAAAATTATGCATGGCATTGAGAAAGTGGATAGAGAAAAGTTCTTCTCCCTCTCTCATAATACTAGAACTCATGGACATTCAAAGAAGCTGAATGTTGGAAGATTCAGGACAGACAA
Source organism: Rhineura floridana (assembly GCF_030035675.1). Lineage (NCBI taxonomy): Eukaryota > Metazoa > Chordata > Lepidosauria > Squamata > Rhineuridae > Rhineura > Rhineura floridana. Next base: position 46,810,746 of record NC_084481.1, read on the forward strand.
AAGGAAGTACTTCTTTACTCAGCGCATAGTTAAACTATGGAATTTGCTCCCACAAGATGCAGTAATGGCCACCAGCTTGGACGGCTTTAAAAGAAGATTAGACAAATTCATGGAGGACAGGGCTATCAATGGCTACTAGCCATGATGGCTGTGCTCTGCCACCCTAGTCAGAGGCAGCATGCTTCTGAAAACCAGTTGCCGGAAGCCTCAGGAGGGGAGAGTGTTCTTGCACTCGGGTCCCGCTTGCGGGCTTCCCCCAGGCACCTGGTTGGCCACTGTGAGAACAGGATGCTGGACTAGATGGGCCACTGGCCTGATCCATCAGGCTCTTCTTATGTTCTTATGATCTTATGTTCTTAGGGTTGCCATATTCCAGTTCCACAAATCCAGCATGCTAATTTGCATATTATGCAAATTATTTGCATATTATTTGCATATTAATATTTGGATTATCCAGTTGTTTTATTCTTGTGCCTAGGAATTACCACCAAAAACTGGGGAAAGATGTGAGAAATCTTTTTTTGAAAAGCAACATTTTCAGCCTTAAATGCCTAGAGTCTAGTTTCCAACACTATGGAATATTGATTGATTGATTAAGAGGATTTATATCCTGCCCTTTTGCTGTTAAAAACAGAGCTCAGCACAGCTTACAAATATAATAAAAACAATAAAAATACACAATCAATATAAAAACATAAAAAAACACAAAATAGCAACAAACATAAAATAAGTCAGGGCAGCAGTATGGTTAACCTTTGCTGGTCATTGACTGAAATAAACTTATTTACATTTTTTTTGTATGGTTAACCATTACATATACGATATATTTCAAAGATGTGGTGGGTGGAGAAAAACAAGAAGCCAAAATGTTAGGAAAAGGAGTCTTTCACACCACATGCTCCGTTCTAAATACTGTTGCAGCAAGTTTTACAGGTTCCTCCAGTATTCCACTGGTGCAGGCACTCAGACTTTCAAAGTATCTGTATGTTTCTTAGGTTTTATAAAAGCAGAGCTTTGCTTAACTCAAAATTTCTTCTCCATTTGATCAACCACATCTACACAGTTTCCACCTCCATACTCAAAATGAAACTGGGCCTGGAAGTGTGCAACAACCCCACACATACCTTGCTAATTAGATTACCAATGCCAGGATGTCTGTCTTATCGACTACTCTCCTGCTCCACTGCCACCCCCCACCGGGCATCATGAAAGACCCAGTCCTGGGCTTAGAAAGAAAATAAATATCTGGTCCTCTTCAAAGTATTCATCAGCCTCTTGTTTTAATTAAAATAATAATTATAAATTCTTGCTCTTATCACTAATGGGAGTTAATTACTTTACATATGCTGCTGTTGCTTCTATGGCTGTAACGGAGTGAGGTTAAAGATAGGTGAAATGCAAATAGGAAAAAAACAACACAAAAGGCAGTAACACTTTCCTAAACGTAATACCATACCAACCACAACAAGATTCCTGTGAGTAAGGCAGAAAACTCAGCATCCCACAACCAGTCAGGATTCATAACCAAAACCCCAAACTAAAAAAATCCTAGCAGCCAGTCAGCCAAGGTCACAGAAATCTCCATACAGCACAACCTGACCTGGGGACTGCAGTTAATGCAGAATGCTGCAGCACAATTGCTGACATAAGTGGGATCCTATCAGCACATAATACCTCTCCTCTGAAATCTGCATTGGTTGCTGATTTGCTACCAGGCCAAGTTCAAGCTGTGCTTTCCATGTTATGGGTGCCACATAGTACAGTACTTGTTCTGCTCTTGTAAGAAATCAGTCCTGTAAAGTGGCAGCACCTATGCTTTGGAACTCCTTGCCTATTGACATTAGGCAGACACCTCTTTTCAGCACCTGCTAAAATCAGTTTTCTTGAGGCAAGCCTCTCCAGGCATGTGGAAGTTATTGTGTTTTTAAATCTGTTTTTAACTCATTGTTGGTTTTATTATTTTGAATGTTTTTAAGTATCTGTCCTTAACGCTTTTGCCAATAATTTTATTGTTTTAATTCTTTCTGTAAACTGCTTTGAGATTTTTTACAATAAAGTGGTATATAAATGTTGTAAATAAAAATACATAAATAAATGTTGGAGTCACTGTGGCCCTTGAGTCTCTTCCCACTTTTAGGAACCAAGGAATCTGCCTTATACTGATTCAGGCCATTTCGTACCATGATTTCTTAAATGCAACACCATACCAACCACAACAAGATTCCTATGAGTAAGGCAGAAAACTAAGCATCTCACAACCAGTCAGGATTCCTAACCAAAAACATGATAAATGAAGAAATATTTATATAAGCATGACTATCAAATATATTTATTATTTACACAAACTGTAAAGATATTTATAGTACAATCCTAGGTTTATTTATTCAGAAGCAAGTCCCAGTGTATTCAGTGGGGCTTACTCAAACAGGGACAGAAATGCAACCTCAAGTGATAAGCAACTTCATTCACACAACCCAAAATTCCGAATCATGCCACTTTATGCTGTTTTGCAACTGTTTATACTTGTTTTTATGGTTACTGGATTTTAAATGGCTTTATTTCTTGTTGTGAGCTACCTTGGTTTCCAACCCTACCTCACAGGGTTGTTGGAAACATTCCATACACGTGCGCACACACACACACTGCAGATGTATAAATACATAAAGCCCATATAATAGTTTATTGTCAAACCTGTTGGTCACTGCAGAAAAATCAGTATTAGTTAAAAAAAAATCAGTATTACTTTCCTACAGAATAAGAACTGTAATACCTAAGTAAGCCCTGCCTACTTGCTTTAAAATAGGACTGGAGGGGGGGGACAGAAAGAGTTAGAACACAAACACAATTCTTTTTTACATTCACTCCAAAGTCCCATTGATTTTGAACACATTCATAACCATGTCTACTCAAAAGTAAGTCCTATTGAATTCAATGGGATTTACTCTGGGCATATGGGATTAGCATTGCTTTTACAAAAGCAAATATTGGGAAGGTTTTCAAAACGCTGCCCAGGATCTGACTCCTGCACACAAGAGGAAAAAAACCTGAAATGTATATACTTACCCAATTTATGAGATTTTCAGATAAACAGGGGGGGAAACCACCATTTTCTGGCATTGTAATGTTTTCTAGACACTGCCTCAGGTCAACCAAATGCAACCCTGGCTTCACTGATTGGCTGCAATCCTAAACGGGCGGGATTAAAGCTTTGAAGTGCTATACAGTACTGTTTAAAGAAAGATTTAACAGTTGGGGGGCGGCTGACGTTTTTATGTATATCTCGAGAACCAGACCATCTAGAAACTTATTTTTTTTTTAATTAAAGCTGAGAACCCGGGCCACCTAAGGGGCTAAACGGGCGCCAGGTGGCATGCAAAGAATCCGGGTAAAACCTGGCTAACCGGGCAATATGGCAACCCTATCTATCCTCCATCTAGGCAAGCAAGAGCCATTATCAGAATTGAAGGACACCTTCCAGCAAAGCAGAGGCAGTGAGGATCATGCCCTGAGTAGAGGCCCGAGGGCCAGGTAGAGAGGCCTGGAGGGCCACATTAAGCTCCTGGACGTGACGTCCCCTACCCTGGTCTATAGGATGGCAGCCTTATAGACCCCCCCCGAGTGAATGTAAGTGCTTCAGATAACAACCACACTGGCAGAATGGAAAAACAAAACAGCACAAAACCCCAAAGACCTATGTTGGCATCAAAGGTCAGTATACCATGGCAATTGCTATTATGAGTGCAATGCTGTTAGTATAAATGAATTGCTAAGTAAATGTTAGCTAATATGCCATTTTGAAGATACTGTCATGTTCCCCTCCAAGAACTCTGATTCAGACCAGGAGTGGGAGGCACAGAGGAAGATGTCTCTGAGAGGAAGGAAGGGGCAGGAATGAGACAACCAAGTGAGGCAGGAGTCCCTGAGGCAGCACATCAAAATAAAAGACTTGTCTCTCTAGGTGGAGTGCCTGCCTTCGGGCCTGGAGCTGCCACAGGGACAGGGATTCTCATGAGTAGCTGGGCATTCTACTGGGCATAGCTGCTTAAAAGCCAGGCGGGCTCCCGCACAGTCTTGGAATCCTTGTCACTGATCCTGGGCACTTGAACCTTGGCCTTGATCCTGAACCGGGCTTAGTGTTACAACCCCTTTGCCTTGTAAGACTATATTCTGCTCTTTCCACAATGCTGAGTTTGTACAGTTAGTCTGCAATAATAAATGTGTATGTGTGTATAATAAACGTATTTACTTACATAAAAGCACACCAACTGTTGTTTTGGGGCTGGAGGCAGAACCAATATCATCCTGCATGAATTAAAGCATGCCCTTTCAGGCATTACAACCCTTGCAAAACAATTTGTTATGTACTGTATGTTTTACAGCTGGCCACTAGGGGGTTCCAATAAACATGCTAGCTCAGAATGTCTGCCTAATAAACTATTGTCATAGATGTCCCTTATCTTATTATATTTTCATGAAATAGCAGGACTTACAAACAAAACAATTTATGTGAGGATTGTTTTTCATACATGGAAGTACTACTGATATCGGAAAACTCTATTTTTGAAAGGCCCTACTATGTATATTTTCAAGAACATTCTCTTTAATTTAGATGTGCAATTGGTAATATAAAATATTAATACACAACACTTTGTGCACATCATCTTGACAATGTCATTGACATGTCAGTCATTCTTTTCTTCACAAGGAAAGTGAAATTTATTGGATAATTATTATTTAAACTATGAGGCATCTTTCAAAAGTTCTACCTGCAGGCTTGCAGTCTAATAAAAAAATTTTTTTAAATGACACACAAGGAAAAGAAATTATGAGGGAAGAGAGGGAAGCATGACACTTATGGGACATTATTCTAAAATAATCTAACTATTTAGCAACAAAATTTAGAGGGGGAAATCTGTTCTGGCATATTCCTTCTCTCACTTCAAAGGGTGGTGTGTATGTGTGCGTGCGAATGTATGTATGTATGCATGTATATAGTGCCTTGCAAAAGTAATCAGACCCTTGACCAATGCTTTCATATTACTGAATTACAAATGGTACGTTGTAATTTCATTCCGTATGATATTTTATTTTGAAACATCGAAACTCAAAATCACTTATTGTAAGGTGACATTGGTTTTATGTCGGGAAATGTTTGTAAGAAACATAAAGATGGCAGCAGAGGCTTCAGCCCCTTAGGGAAACCTCGGCTGCCATCTTGATTGATGGCAAACCTGCACGCGCCACAAAAAACAACGGAAAGGTAGGTGAAGCGTGGGGATGGCGGGTGGCGAAGAAGCTCCTGTCTTGCAGTCCGTGGATGCTTAAATTCCACGGATCGTGGAGGGTCCCAGGGCAGGCTGGTACCCAAGGGCCCTTGCATGCCTGGGGCTGGCCCTTGTCATAAGTAAACCCCACTGAATGTAATGGGATTTGCCCCCTAGAGAACTATGCTTAAGATTTCAGCCTTAAAAGCCAATTGTGCAAGCCAATTAATTCAAACTGGCAACATGGTTCAAACTGTTGCAGCACTGGAAGTTGAGTAGAATATAACTGCTGTTAACTCTTCATTTTGTGGTGCAACCTGTTCTTGTGAGTTACTTTTTCTCCTTGTAACATCAAGGCACATGTTTACCTTGTGTTTTCAGATGTCTATTTGGCCTCTACACTATTGGGGTTACCTTGCTAGATGAACGGGAGCTTGGGCTTTTCTTTTTTTAATAAAATATGAAAAGGCATTTAGGTGCACTTAACTTCCTCCAGATTATGCACCATCACCATGATCTAGAAGATGTTTGAGTGATCATACACACTTCAGCCTTTGCACCCATGAGTATTGGCCCATTCCCTTCAATGGACCACCTCTGCATAGGATATGGAATGTGTATGTGAGAGACCCCGCCCCATTCAAGTGAAAGAGGTAGTCTTTGCAAGTGAGACATCCTGGTCTGGCAAAGTGCTGGACTGAGAGGGTATAAGCTAGTTGTAACATCAAAATGTAAATATAATGCAAGTTGGGGAAAGTCCACCTATATTAGTGGGAGTTACATTCTAAAAAGCATAGCTTGTTTAGGGTCTTCCTACCTTGGTGCTGACTTCCAGCCCTAATTAGATGATGTAATTAATTTCTTTCTATATAAAGTCAGTTTGACATATGATGTGCAGTATATAGAGGGCAGGAGTTGGATGAAAACCATGTTCTTCTTCTAAATTATATATATATATATATACCATTCTTTAATTGCTCAATATTTTCACTTCTTTCAAACCATGAATTTATGAAAGATTTATATATAAGCAGTCAATGCAAACAGCATTCTTCTGTGCTTGCTTTCTCAATGGTAAAACTTAACGCAGCAGAAGAAACAGAATTTCAAGGTATTATAAATCATACTTTCTTGAATGCATGCCAAACAGCAAAAAAAGTAATCCATAATTCTAGAATTATGCATAGCAGAAGCAGCAGGAAAAAAATCTAAAGACATTTGCTTGGCAAAATATACTATAGGCCATTCATGTTATAATTTTAGAAACAAGCATTTCTTGTTGATGAGTCTCACATAAAAAGTTATAAATCATTTTGTATGAACCTGACCAGCCGTTTAATTATGGTTTCTTTACTGTCGACTAGGGTTGCCAGAAGTATCCCAAACCCTGAGATTTCAGGGATGGGTGATGTCATGGGGCGGGCCCCAGTGATGTAATTAAGCATGATACATTAAACATCAACCACAGTTACTTGGATCATACTACTCAAACAAAACAATTTCTCTGACTGGAAATTAAGATAGAAATCTTAGCTAAATGAAGGTGTTTCCAGGTCCAATTTAAGTGACGGGATCATTCCTTCTCACCTGCTTAGACAGCCAGGATAAGGAAAATTTAATCTAGCCTACTTGCTTCTGGCAGGAAGGGTTTAAGTGCCCGCAGGCCAGGCCAGTCACTGGAAGGCCATTGTAGGAAGAAAGCCTAGTGTTGCGGAGATATGAGATGGGAGCACTTGAAGGCTGCAATTCTAAACATACTTATAAAGGGACTAAGCCCCATAGAACTCACTTCTGAGTAGATATGGTTAGGATTGTGCTGTTGGTAGGGTTGACTAGGGATCCTCTGCAACAATATCCATATCAAAATAGGGTTGACAACCCCCTGCCTGAAATGCCCTGCCTGCCTTTTAACATGGCTGCTCCAAAAATATTTACAGACTTGACCCTTCACTGCAGAGAGAGGTTTGAGAAATGAGAGTTAAGAAAATTTTCTACTCTTTCCTGCCTACTCTGTGTGCTGCTATAAACTCACCTTGACAGCCAACCCAATTCCAGTGAGTAATAACTGACAGAGAGAAAACACGCATGGTTTGGTCTATCTTCATCGGCAGTACATTGGGAACAACAGCAATTGAAGCCACACTTCCCAGTACGTGAAATCTCTTTTACTACTATTGAGCAAGAAACAAACCATCATGTAAATAGCAAGGAGCATCATCAGTGGGTTTAAGGGGGTTGAGCTGACTACATGGAACCACTGTTGTGGCTTCTATGGATGTAAGGGAGTAAGGTCAGAGGTAAATGAAATGCAAATAGAAAAAGAAAAACAAAAGACAGTGATGGTTTCCTAAATGCAAAACCATGCCAACCACAACCACAAGATTGCTATGAGTAAGACAGAAAACTCAGCATCCCACAGTCAGGGTTCCTAACTAAAACTAAAAAAAACCTGGCAGCCAGTTAGCCAAGGTCACAGAAATCCCCATGCAGCACAACCTGACCCAGGGCTACAGTTAATGCAGAATGCTGCAGCACGTATGCTGACATGAGTGAGACCCTATCAGCACATAATACCTCTGCTCTGAAATCTGCACTGGTTGCCATTTGCTACCAGGTCAAGTTCAAGGTGTGCTTTCCATGTTACGGGTTCCACATAGTATTTGTTCCACTCTTGGAAGAAATCAATCCTTTAATGCAGCAGTACCTATGCTTTGGAACTCCTTGCCTATTTCCATTAGGCAGGTGCCTTCAATGTACTCACTTTGGCACCTGCTAAAAACAGTTTTGTTTAGGCAAGCCTACTCAGGAATGTAGAAGCTATTATGTTTTTTATCTGTTTTTTACTCTTTGTTGGTGTTATTATTTTGAATGTTTTAAATACCTGTCTTTAACTGTTTGGGCCAATAATTTTATTGCTTTAATTCCTTCTGTAAACCGCTTTGAGTTTTTTTACAATAATGGACTGCCTTCAAGTCGATCCTGTCTAATGGTGACTGTATGAATAGGGTTTTCATGGTAAGTGATATTCAGAGGGGGTTTACCATTGCCTTCCTCTGAAGCTGAGAGGCAGTGATTGGCCCAAGGTCACCCAGTGAGCTTCATGGCTGTGTGGGGATTCAGACCTGGTCTCCCAGGTCGTAGTCCAACACTCTATATAGTTTACAAATAGAACAAAGTTAGACCAACCAAATCCCACCCCCTCTCTCAGGAAGTTCCATATCTGTCACAATCAGGTTTTATTTTATTTATTTATTTTATTTCATTTATAAACCGCCAATAGCTAGTAGCTCTCTGGGCTAAGATAAGTCATATATATTTTTGGTATATTGTGCAAGTTCAGGTAAACTATATAAATGTTGTAAATAAAATACATAAATAAATTTCAGAGTCACTGTGGCTCTTGGGTCTCCCTCCTCTTTAAGGCACAAAGGAATCTGCCTTATGCTGAGTCAGGCCATTTAGTACCATCTAGCTCAGTACTAGGGTTGCCAGGTTCTTGGCCTGAGACTGATCCTGTATCTTCAGGAGAAGAGAAAGTCAGCCAATTGCAGGTGTTCTTGCAACTCTGTAATGAGAAAAACCACAAGGTGGCATTCTCCCTTCTCCCTGCACAACTTTTAAAGATACAGAAGACCTCTTGGTTGCCAGGCCCAGCCTCCAAGAGGTCTTCTGTATCTTTAAAAGTTGTAGAGGGGGGAGGGAGAATTCCACCTTGTGGTTTTTCCCATTACAGAGTTGCAAGTACACCTGCACTTGACTGGCCTTCTCTTCTCCTAAAGATACAGGATCAGTCTCAGGCCATGGACCTGGCAACCCTACTCAGTAATGATGGCATTTGCTGTCCAGGATTCCAGGCAATAGTCTCTCCCAGAGATTGTATTTTGGACCTTTGCATGCAAAGCATGTGCCCTATCACTGAGCTACAGCCATGTTTAAAAAAGTATCTTTTAAAATTGTTATTTTCAGTTCACTAATGAATGTACAGCATACTAGGGCACATCCACACCATGCATTTAAAGCACATTCAAACATACATTTGAAGCACATGAATCCCATCACAGAATCCTGGGAACTGCAGTTTGTTAAGGGTGGTGGGAGCTATAACTGTGAGGGGAAAGTACACTTCCCTGGATTCTTTGGGGGAAGTCATGTGCTTTAAATGCAAGTTGGATGTGCTTTAAATGTATTATGTGTATCTGCATTACTTCATAAACTTTGCCTGCATATAAATCATTTTAATTAAAATTTAAAATGGAAATGAGGTATAGGTTTACTGGGTGACCATGGGCTATGCACAATCTCTCAGCCCTATCTGCCCCTCAGGGTGAAAACAATAGAGGGAGACCATGACCACCCCAAGGAAGAAGGACACATTTAAAATGTAGAGGAAATAATTTGTGAATAATATTTTACAACCATAGTGTGAAATCAGATACATATCAAGACATAGTAGGAAGAAATATTTATATAAGCATGAATATCAAAGATCTTTATTATTTACACAGCCTGTAAAGATATTTATAGTGCAATCCTATGTTTGTTTACTCAGAAGCAAGTCCCAGCATATTCAGTGGGGCTTACTCAGACAGGGAAGCATGCATAGGACTGCAATTCAGTGATAAAGAACTTAACTCACGCAATCCAAAATTCAGAATCATGCCACTTTAAGCTGTTTTGCAACTGTTTTATACTTCTTTTATGGTTATTCGTTTTAAATGGCTTTATTTCCTGTTGTGAGCTGCCTTGGTTTCCAACCCTACCTCACAGGGTTGTTGGAAATATTCCATATACACAGACACTGGAGATGTAAAAATACATACACCTTATATAATGGTTTATTGTTAAAACCAGTTGGCCATTGCAGCACTTTTTTCAAAGTATTAGTTTCCTGCCAAATAAAAGCAGTGACACCCAAGTAAGCCCTGCTTAACTGCTTAAAAAAAAAAAGGAACGGTGGGGGAGAGAAAGATTTACAACACAATCCTTTTCTATGTTCACTGAAAAGTCCCATTGATTTTCAGCACAATCCTTACCGTGTCTACTGAGTTCTATGAATTCAGTGGGGTTAGCTCCCAAGGTATGTGGAATTAGCATTGCAGCTTTAAAACTCCCAGGAAAGCTTCATATTGGGAAGGTTTTCAAGACAAACTGCCCTCTTCAACAATCCAGTAAAATTTAAATTTGACTCCTTAATTAGAAAAGTATAACACTGCAGCATGCACACTTTTTAAAACTTCTGTTCAAAAATTATTTGAAAGATAAAATGTATAATATGCCATTTTTACAAGTAATTAAAAAACCCTGCATGTATACTTTTATGCCTACCAAGATCTTGCTGTGATCTTCTGTTGTAGTGCAATCCTATGCATGTTTACCCACAAGCAAGTCCCAATCCTGTACAGAGAAAGTATTCTTTATGCTGCTGAAAGCTATATATTTATTGAACTCCTGATCTGAGACAAGCAGGGAAAGGAAACTGTTCTCAGAACTGAAATGGGGTTTAGGTATTGCATGGGTGTGTGTGTGTGTGTCAACAAATCTTGTCAATTACAACCCTGACTTCACTTATTGGCTAAAAACCTGAAAGGGAAGGGGTTAGAGCAGCTGGTATTAACAGAAGTTGGGGGCTGACATTTTGGTTTATATCTTTTGAACCAGACCATCTAGAAACCTATTTTTTTTAAAATGAAAGGTAAGACTTTGGAGATTAAGGTGACTCACCCAGAGAGGACCCCCAAAAACTGGAATCTCTGGGCAAAAACTGGAGATCTGACAACCCTACTGCCAACAAGTCAGAATCTGAAGCCATGGTTTGTTGTTGGCTTATGAATCTTGGTTTGTTTTAACAATAGCTTTGCTTTACATGGGATCCCAGCATCCTTTCTTAACCATGGCCCTGTTCACAGATCTGCCATTTTATGCTGCTGTTTGCTTAATATTTTATGTGTGTTTTGTTTTTAACTAGTTTTAATGTTAGTTCTGAGAGCCATTTTGACAAAGTTTTCCCCACCAGGCGAAATAGCAGCTTTGGGGGAACAATTTAGAATGAGAAAATGGCACCCTATCTCAGCACCATAGCTCTGATCCAATTCTCCTCGCCTGTGGATTTTTTTTTTTAAATAAGAAAATGTCAGCAGAGTGCATCACAGGTCTCCTGCATCTCATCTAGGTACTACAGTCCAGTTTACTGAGTGTTGGATCAATGGCTTCTTTATGATACATGATCTCAGTAAAAATTCCAGAGGAGTAGCCATATTAGTATGTGGCAGCATAAAAGAGAGGCCAAATTTTTTATTGTGAAATGAGCTGTTGTGAGCAAAAGCCTACAACTTACTTATTTTCAGTATTAGAAATGCATGAAGTGGACAATGAAAGAATTGGATGTAATATGCATATATCAGGGTGGGGGAATCTCAGGCCCTGGGGTCAGACTGGGCTTAGGCCCTCTTCTCCGTCTCTGCCTCTCCTCAGTCATACTCCCTCCATCCAGGGCTTGCCCTAACTGGCTCTGCTTCTCATACTGTCCTTGAACGTTGCCAGATGGGAATGTGCCCTTGAACTGATAATAACGCTGGTTGCTTGCCTAGATGGGGGATAGAGAAATGTGTGTGTACAAACTAGCCTACTGTTTAAAGGTAAATTTTACATAAATTGCTCCATCCACATTTTTTCTCTGGCCACGCTCGCCACTGGCACATGGTCCCCCCCTCCCCAGGAAGATTGCCCAGAAGGGAATGTAGTCTTCTGGCTGAAAAAGATTCCCTGCCCTTGGCATACATGGAGCGGGAACAGTGAGATGAACTGTGAGATTAAAAGATAAGAAGTATGTGCCACAAAAGTGGAAATATCATACATTAATCAATAAGAAGAAATGTTGACTGTGGGTGCTTTCACACTGCACTTTATTCCATTATTCTGATGATTTCTTACCTGGTAATTTGCGCGTTATATTTGATCTTTCACACGGCGCACAAGCTAGCTCCAGAATTCTAGTGGAATGTAGGGCAAGTTTAGCACAAATTTCCGTGATAAATGATACCAGAAATAATCCATTAGCAAGGCTGGGAACCTGAAAGAAAGCTGGAGTTTTTCGCTTAGCTGCAGCCGCTCACATGACAGGCATCCCAGCATGCACTGCATTCCTGCCCTTTAGTCAAGCAGGGTTGTTGTTGTTTTTTGCCTGACGAATGCTGTACCGCTATTCCGGCATTGGCACAGATAGCAGCAGCATTTTACCCACACACCCGTCTTGATACAACTAAAACAATTTAAAAAGTCAGATCCTAAAAGGAGAGGGCTTGCATGATGATGGGACGAGATCTTAGACCTCCTACACAGTGGGGAACAGTGCACATGGGTGAGGGACGAAAACAAGCCATGTGAAAGACCGTTGCGCGAAATGCCGGTATATCAGCTGAAGAAGCTGCTCTTCCTTAACGCAAGATGTACTGCAGTGTGAAAGGGATTTTAGAAATCGGGTACGTTTTTAATCCGTTAAACTAACGCAATCAGCCCAATGTGTGAAAGCAGCCTGTGTATTAAGAGGGCTCAAGGTCTAGTTAGAATCACACATCTCACAATTGCCAGTGGAAACCTTTGTGCTAGGCTTATCCAAAGCCAATTTGGGGATACAGGAAAGTACCTCTAAAGTCTTATTGAGGGATCCACGATAAAACTTAATAGATTGGAAAGTTAGATAAATTTAAATGAAACAGGTCAAGCAATTCAAGACTAGTTAGTAAGATAGTATTATATGCACAATTTATAGCATGTTTTTTTTAAAAATCTGAATGAAGATGGAGGAGTTCACTAGTGTTCACAAGGCAGAGAGTAGCCCATTTTCTGAGTTGATACGATTGTCTTGCTTAGGATGTCTTGTGGATCTCCCACAGGCGATGTTTTGCATGAAAGTAGCCTTTATTAACCATGGCTGTGTGTAGCTTATTTTGGGCATGCACTTGTAGAATATGGTGTGATCAGTAACACTTCAAATTCTTACAGCCTATTTTTAATGTATAGTATACATACTTATGCAGAATTAAGTCCCACTGAGTTCCACGGGTATCTACTCCAAGTAAGCATTCATAGGATTGCATCTATACATGTATTTCATCTTCTTCTAATTTGTATTGGGTAGCATTGCTAATTTGTGTGTCAAAAGCATTTTATTATTTTTTTAAAAAAGTAGATAGGGACATTTGCATTTTATCTATCTATTGTTGTTATTGTTATGTGCCTTCGTTGACTACGACACACGGCAACCCTATGAATCTGCGACCTCCAATAGCATCTGTTATAAACCATCCTGTTCAGATCTTGTAAGCTCAGGTCTGTGGCTTCCTTTATGGAATCAAACCATCTCTTGTTTGGTCTTCCTTTTTTTCTACTCCCGTTTTTCTCAGCATTATTGTCTTTTCTAGTGAATCATGTCTTCTCATGATGTGTCCAAAGTATGATAATCTCAGTTTCATCATTTTAGCTTCTAGTGACAGATCTGGTTTAATTTGTTCTAACACCCAATTATTTGTCTTTTTCACAGTTCATGGTATCCGCAAAGCTCTCCTCCAACACCACATTTCAAATGAGTTAATTTTTCTCTTACCACTTTTTTCACTGTCCAAATTTCACATCCATACATAGAGATTGGGAATACCATGGTCTGAATGATCATGACTTTGGTGTTCAGTGATACATCTTTGCATTTGAGGAGCTTTTCTAGTTCTCTCATGGCTGCCCTCCCCAGTTCTAGCCTTCTTCTAATTTCTTTACTATTGTCTCTATTGTGGTTAATGATTGTGCCATTATATTGATAATCCTTGACAAGTTCAATGTCCTCACTGTCAACATTAAAGTTACATAAATCTTCTGTTGTCTACTTGATGTTCAGCTGCAGTCCTGCTTTTGTGCTTTCCTCTTTAACTTTCAATAGCATTAGTTTCAAATCATTACTGGTTTCTGTTAGTACTGTAGTATGGTATCGTCTGCATATCTGAAATTAGTGATATTTCTCCCTCCAGTTTTCACACCTCTTTCATATTGGTCCAATCCCACCTTCCATATGATATGTTCTGCATATAGATTAAATAAATAGGGTGATAAAATACACCCGTCTCACACCCTTTCCGATGGGGAACCAATTGGTTTCTCCATTTATCTATATGCTATATTTATTTATCTATATGCTTTGCTTCTCCATCTATATAAGACCTTCAAAGCAGCTACATATCTTTTATGATAATAAGAAATGTGGAAATGAAATATCTCAAACGACCTCCTTGTTTTACTGTTCTGTAGTATTCATAAACTGTGCCTTTTAGGTATAGTTGTGGTCCCTTTTGAACTGAAATCTTAAATTGAATTGTGGACCACCTCAAAGACCCACCATCCCCACCTTAGAAACAGTTCTAGGGGCCATGTACTGATGTATATTTTTGTGAATAGCTGGAATGTGTGAAAAGAGAAAAAGAAAAGGGCAGCAAGGATTCTGTGCTTGTAATAGCTGCATGACAGGCAGATAACCCTCAACATGATGCTGGGAAAAACAGAAGGGAGCAGAAAAAGAGGAAGGCCAAACAAGAGATGGATTGATTTCATAAACGAAGCCACAGACCTGAACTTACAAAATCTGATTTACAACAGATGCTGTTGGAGGTCGCTGTTTAATAGGGTCACCATAAGTCGAAATCCACTAAAAGGCACATAACAACTATATAAATGTAAATGTACTGCCTGCAGGTCAATTCTGACTTATGGCAACCCTATGAATAGGGTTTTCATGAGGCTGAGAGGCAGTGACTGGCCCAAGGTCACCCAGTGAGCTTCATGGTTCTGTGGGGATTCAAACCCTGGTCTCCCAGGTTGTAGTCCAACACCTTAACCACTACACCACACTGGCTCTATAACTATATATATATATATGCAGTCTGCCAGTTGTTTGTGTCCATGCTTTATTAATTTTTAATGGCGTGTTCCTTAAGACATTTTTAACACTCTGAAAAATAGTAATTCTGTCACCTGTTGCTTTTCTGCCTGTGACAGTGTCAGTCCACACAGGATGTGAGTTAGTGTTGTCCAATTCAAACTAAGGGGGTTCATTTATGCTTACTTGGAAACAGAAGCATTGAGACAGAAAAACAATCCTTCGCAAATGTACAATTATGGCAAGGATATGTCAGGGGGTCAGTAATCAGGAACTAATACGTTAATTTCCTCTATGACTTCTTCATGCGTCTCATCTGCTTCTCTCATAAGATACAACAAAATGGCTCTGTACCATGATGTATGTGATAAATGGTTGACATCTCTTCCTGCAGTCCTGAGTATATTGTACATATATGTACTCAATTTCTTGCTATTTATGTAACAGTATATTTTATTATTTGTAGTTATTTATTCTGAAAATAAAACCATAACAAAAAAACACTAATGTCTTTAGTGAAGTACCTAAGTTTATGGCATTATACATTCTGTCTTTAATGTATCACAAGCCTCTTGTTTTCAGAAAAGGTTGTCTTGTCTGTGAAGACCCTATAAAGTTTTGCCCTGCTAAAGAACACCTTTTTCCAAATCCTTGCCTACACAGCAATGTTGTAAGCAGAATCTACTTCCAAATCCTTATCTGCAGAGCAACCAACAAATCCATTTTATTAACTTTTTTATGGTATGCATATGGAATGCTTTAACATGACTTTTCCCTGTGCTCTATTTGATCAGTAATCAAGATTCTATTATTATCATTTGTTCTCATCTGTGCTGCTGTTGATGTCCAGTATTATTTTGACATAACCTTCAAAAATCTGTCAGCATTAAGCAAAATTAAAGCAGTTGTCTTTCAGAATATGGTTTCAATTACATTTTTAATAAGTGAATGTAGTATAACCCAATTAAGGAAGATAGCAAGACCATTAAGAAAAAGAGTACTATACCTAAGGAAAACACATATATGCTAGCTTTCAGGAGCTTTGTGAAAACGAGGAAGGTACAAATACTGCTCCATATTGGTAAGACTAGAAACTCAGTGTTGCTGGGAAGGCATGACAAAAAGCTTCTATTTGGATTTACCTATACGATTGACAACGCTTGCAGGAGAAATGTTATAGCTCAAAAACAATGGCTGCTTTTCTGTAGCTGTCATCATGCCTTCATGTAACTGGAGAAGTGGAAAAAGACTGTATCTAACTTGTTTCAGGCTTTTAAATCTGCAGTTTCCCAGCCGCTGGAGCAGTCCTGAATCATATGCGCATTGAATCATATGCGCATCTGTTAGCAGTTGAGAGAACTACATGAAAAACCTAAGTACCTTTACTGTTACACATGTCCAGCTAACTAAAATGTGTTCAAACAAGAATGTTACCTTGATGTGCATAAAACCCATTGCCTGGGCTGGTATGAAAAAGCAAATATCCATGCTGATGCAAAATGGAAATATGCCCCTGTGACCTCACTGGAAATTTAATGATTCTGAAAATCCCACACATTTGGCTTCTTCATTCAGACCTAGATTGCAACCACACTAATAGCCAGGCATTGGCTCCAATATAATTCACGAATAGGCAAAAAACCTTGCAGTTTAAGAACGTACCTATAGCCTAAAGATATTTCTATCAAACTTTAAAAAGCAGGGAAATTGGGCAGCTATAGTGAATGCACCAGGGGAACAGGAGACCTGACCTCCTCTCTGAGATATTAGACTGCCCTACAAATTTGTCAAAATGCCAACACCATTTGGGTTGGTCTTTCACAGTCCAATCCACTTCCTGTGTAGCTTGGAAGAATTTGGTAACATGTGCCTCTGAGCATATGGTGAGTGGTGGCAACACCTGCCATCTCCAACGATGGAGAACTATATTTTTGTATGTTTGTTGGTGTTCTTCTTACTTTGCTTCTTTCCTGTGTTACTAATGTTTCTACTGAGAATCTAATCTAGAAAATTTTATTTCCCTCATTATTCATCCCAGAAATCTGTGTCAAATTTATTTTCATTAATTTCAAAGTCTTTTTATTGGTCAATGTCATATGATGGTGAAGACAGCCTTTTGTGTTTCAAATTGGAGGTTATGTTCTATTTCTATTTTGGGTGCATTAACAGTTGAATCTGAAACTGCAGTTTGATGTAAAATCAGACTGATTACAATGTGTTGCTAGTTCAGCAATGACTCTAGCTGTTGGAAAAAAAGAGGATGCATGTTTTCAGCCTGCTATGTTTAAACCACTTTATTTAAGGCAAGGTGGGCATGGTCAATTAAAAACATACAGCACACCTAGAATTTTTCTAGAATATATTTCACCTCCCACTGTTTTATCTTGTGCAAACTGACACATTCCTGAGGTCCACTGGAGACTATTCTGCAGAAGTCAGTGCCATTATTCCACAATCATGTTTGGAGTGTTTTTAGTGTAAATTTTGCAAGGTGTTGCTGTACTTCACATATTCATAGAAATAAAAGCAAAAGAAAATGATTTCCTATAGGAAACTTCACTAAAATGGCAAAGTAAATCAGACATATTTAAAGTGACCATCTGAACTATATCAACTGTTTTAATAATGTTGCTTCCTCCCTGCTAAAACAAGATCAGCACAGCACGTGTCTTCTTTATATTATTTGGGCTGATTGCAGGTGTTGCCACCACTCGCCATATGCTCAGAGGCACATGTTACCAAACTCTTCCAAGCAACACAGGAAGTGGATTGGACTGTGAAAGACCAACCCAATCATGCTTAAGATAGGTAAAACTGACAATGGGAAGGAGAAAGGGGAGGGGGAGAGGGGATTGGAAGGGGAGGGGGAGGGAGGGGCAAAGGAAGGGGAAGGGGCAAGAGAGAGGGGATAGGAGGGAGAAGGAAGGGTGGGTTTGGTCATTTGCATAATTTTTGAGTTCAAGGGGATTTATTTCTGTGGAATCATGTTTGAAAACGGAAATGGACTGCCTTCAAGTCGACTGGACTTATGGCAACCCTTTGAATAGGGTTTTCATGCTAAATGGTATTCAGATGTGGTTTTACCATTGCCTTCCTCTGAGGCTGAGAGGCAGTGACTGGCCCAAGGTCACCCAATGAGCTTCATGGCTGTGGGGATTTGAACCCTGGTCTCCAATGCCGTAGTCCAACACTGACCTGGGCGAGGGGCAAGATGGGGAAGGGGAGGGGAGGAGATTGTGGGGGTGGGCACTGGGCAGAAGGGAAGCCCCTTTCCAAAAGGAAAACATTGTGAACAGTATCATTGCTTTTCAGCGTTTCCCCCACCTTTTTATTCTACAGAAGGCACATGTAGCCTCCCACTAGGGTTGCCAGGTTCAGGACCTGAGACTGATCCTGTATCTTTAGGAGAAGAGAAAGTCAGCCAAGTGCAGGTGTTCTTGCAACATTGTAATGGGAAAAACCACAAGGTGGAATTCTCTCTTCCCCCTGCACAACTTTTAAAGATACAGAAGACCTCTTGGAGGCTGGGCCTGGCAACCCAGAGGTCTTCTGTATCTTTCAAACTTATGCAGGGGGAAGGGAGAATGCCACTTTGTGGTTTTTCCCATTACAGTGTTGCAAGAACAGCTGCAATTGGCTGACTTTCGCTTCTCCTAAAGATACAGGATCAGTCTCAGGCCCTGAACCTGGCAACCCTACCTCCCACCCAAATTTAAAACAAAGCTGTCCCTGGCCACATCCACACCAGGCCTCTATTACACTTTGGACAATCATGGCTTCTCTCAAAGAATCCTGGGAAATGTAGTTAATGAAGGGTGCTGAGAGTTGCTAGGAGATGCCCTGTTCCTCTCACAGACCTTCAGTCAGAGTGGTTGACTGTTAAACCATTCTCTCAGGGGAATAGGAGTCTCCTCTCAGCACCCTTCACAAACTACACTTCCCAGGATTCTTTGAGGGAAGCCATGACTGTCTCAAGTGAAATCAAAGTCTGGTGTGGCCCACTGATTAGCCAAGCTCAGCAGCTGTGAGGATTTTAGAACACTGACAGTTTGTTCTTACTGAGCATGCCCCGCGTTATCATTGGCTTCAAGCCAAAAGTTCTTAAATTAATTAAAAATCAGCCAGGCATTTTTTTACCTTTTAAACTGCAGAAGATGAATGTCAGTGTATGGGGCAAGGTCAGTATTAGGATTACAGGTACTCTGTGAACATGGCTGATTTTTACTGAATTTCAACACATTATGAGAACTCAGAAAAAAAGTCCAAAAGGGCTCTGGGTTTCCCCCCCTCTTTTTAGACTTTGAACTGTCTATTTCCTCTGACTGTTTTGTGCATCGCCATTAAAATTGACAGGGTTATTAGGCAAGCGCTTCTGAGTTCAGGACTGTAAGTTTGGTAAGGTTTTATTTTGAAATGAGCTTATGGGAAGCATCAGAATGGCATGGGGGTATTTTCAATTTAACATTGCGGAATGTGAAAAATCCACACTGGCTATAGTATACAGCAACTCTCGTGGCTGTATAATATTCAGTGCAGTTTGTTAATTAAAGCTCTTGAAATTGGTGTTTGGTGTATCTTATATTTTCCCTAGTGCTTTTCAATGGCTATAAATGGTTTTGCCAGATTCACAGTACAAACCAGTGTACCGTTCAATAGGGCCTACTCCTAAGTGTGCATAAACCTAAAGCTACAATTCTATTCACACTAGGAACTAGCCCCATTCAGTACAGTGGGACTGAATTCTGAGCAAACCTGTATAGAATTGCACTGCACAACTTTTTTGCTGGGTTCAGAACTTGAGGTGCAATGACTGGATGAATATGCAACTCTTGAATTTCATGGGAACCATGCCAGAAAATAGGGCAGTAACACTATTAAAAACCAAAGTGCACTTTTAAAAGATGTGCTTCATGACAGCTATCCAACCCTTGTAATACATAAATGTGCCTATCTAGTTAAGCACAGGTGTAATGCACAGGATAAGCCATGTGCATGGATCACCATTGTCCCTCAATAATGGAAACGTGTCCCTGGAAAGCAGCATTGCTGGACTCTCTAACAATGCAATCCTTTACACACTTGCTTGAGAGTAAGATCCACTGAACTGACAGGGCCTTTCTTGCAAGTACACATGGACAGGATTGGTCTGTCAGAATACATGGGCTGTCAGAGTACAGAATGTGTTATATGTACAATCAGGCCCTCCCTTAGCATGTGCGGGGCCTGGGGCAAAAGCATAGTTGCCCCCCCCACATTCTTTCTCTCTCTCTATATGCTTTCCTCCAGGCAGAGGCTTTGTATTTCGGCTGCTAGGAGCTTGCGGCTGCGGCTCCCTTTTTTGCAGCCTCTGTTGGCGGCAGGGCAGCTTTGTATTTTTTGGCTGTGGCTCCCTTTTTTGCAGCCTTTGTTGTAGACTTGCAGCGTTTCTCGCTGTGAGGTTTTCTCCTTCCCGGCTTGCTACTGCGGCCGTGAGGAAACCGCCGCTGCACCTCTTTCTCCCGGCTCGTTTCTACGCTCCCCTCAGCTTGCTACTGCGGCCGTGAGGAGGATGCGGCTGCTGCTTTTATATGCAGATTGCCAAGCACAGGGGGCCCCCAAAGCACAGGGCCCGGGGCAACTGCCCTGCTTCCCGGTGCCTAGGGGCAGCTCTGTGTACAATTATGGAACTGATTTCTGGGATGGTATGAATAAACAAAGCCAGATTAAAGGACAGAAGGGCACTTGTACTAAGCTCCTAGGACCCTTGAAGTATATTGCCATCAAGTTTTTTTAAAAAAACTAAGTTATACTACTTCTTGTGTAGACACAAAAAGTAAGCATCTGCCACAGAGCAGTATCTACAAGCAGAAATGAGGAAGCCCAATTGTGCTTGCAGATGACATTTGCCCTCTTATCTGGAAACCTTCACCTCTGATCCTAAATACTGTATGTGGCCATCTGCTGATGTTACTCAACAATGAAGGCATGTCACCCTTCATATGTTAAGAAGCACTTTATTATTTCACATTACCAGGGCTGTGCCCCGGAATTGGTAACATGTTCCTGGACTCTTGTATCTGCCACAGTGTCTGCTTTTGTATGGCCATATTGCTTTTCTTTTTTTAATGTTGATTAATATATGGTAGCTCCATGCCTATGAACATGGCCATTGTTCCTCCATCATGTGAAAGTGGAGCAGTAGGGAATTTTAAATTATGGGCTACCATATCAGGTGCCATTATTTCTCTGAGCATCTTTATTATAGTATACCTAGCACAACAATGTAATTTAGATCTGCAAATAAATCAATTTAAATGAGATTGGGGGGAAATAGAATGAATGGGTGTATATAGATGGAAAAGATAATTTACAAGAAAATTAAAGATCCGACTGGGGGATTTTGGAGGAAAACAATCACAATGCAATGTTAACCATCACTTCTCAAAAGTTAAACTAGACATGATTCGCTCATAAAGAGAAAGCAAAAGACATACACCTACTCTTATCATGTGAGAAATCTTACCTGGAATTCAGGGACTGTCATAAATATTAGTTTTTAAATTTCCATGCCAATGAATTAAACAGTGTAAGTTATATTGCTAGAAACTTATATTTGATTTAAAAATGGTCCAAGTGCTATTAACAACATTCACAAATGATACTGCAGAGACTAAAAAGGTGTGCTCACTGTCAAATACAGAAACACACTCAAATGCTAGGCACAACTGTGAGGCCTAGGTTTTAAATGCAGCAGATACTAGAGTACTGAGCTTGTAGTATAGTTGACTGTCATATAGATCTAGAATTTCTACATGTGAAATATTGACACTGTATAACTTGCAAAATGAATAAAATAAATGAATGAATAAATAAAATTACATAATACAATATCTTGCTTCCATTTTATTGTTGTAGAAACACAGGGGTTCACCAATACTGAAACAAATCCCACAATATTTCTTGCGCACAATGCATTCTCTGTCATGCATGCTAAATAGTCCACACAACAATCTTCTGCTCCAGAAAGTAACCCTTATAGTACTGGCCAGTGCTGTGGGGTTGGTACTTCAAACCTTTGACTCCGACTCCTCTGTTTTTCTACTGTCCGATTCTGACTCCTTCATAAATGGCAAATGTATATTAATAAATTAATATTAATAAATTAATATTAATATTAAAATATTAATTTTATTTTGAAGCTGGAGTCGGTACATTTCTACCGACTCCACCCAAAATTGCTTCCGACTCCACAGCCCTGCTACTGGCATCTTTCACAAGTGAAACACCCAAAGTGGGGTCGCGAGGGAGCAAGAACCAAGGGCTTTTGCTCCCTCATATTTACATAGGGAGGATGAAGCTCTTGTGCTCAAGTAATCTAAGAGGTAACAGCCACCCCATGGTTAGTTCTGTATTTGCAAATACTTTGGATTAAAAATGTCCTACTTTACCTATACACAAGAACTGAAAGAAAAGTTTTACTGTCCCTTTACTACTCACATTGTGCATGACAAGATAATTACAGGAGTAACTGATGTCAGTTAAGCAGTTCCGAGCATGGGCCCCATGGGAGGAAAGGGGGTGCTTGTCCCTCACTTTTTGGAACCTATTTCCCCTTTTTGTAAATGAGAGTTACAAGCCACATCATAAAATGCTCATTTATCGCCTTTTTATGCAGCACAACCCTATCTACACTTACTCATAAGTAAAATTCTGCTTGCAATATGCAAAGGGACTTGCTTACGCCAAAACAAGGCTGTACACCTACTTGAGAGTAAGTGTGAAATATGTTTATTGATCCAACAACCATTACAAACAATTGAACAAGCATTACAAAACCAGTTATTCCATCTTTGAGCATTTTGGCCCTGGCGTCAATAATAATACTACAAAATTTGGCAACATTTAAAATGACATAAAGACTATGTAGTTAAACATACTTTCAAAATAACTTTCTCAGCTCTACTGGGAAACCATTTTAAAATAGGGTGCAACAACCTGTCCCTTGCATCCTTATAAAAATTACAGTACAAAAGCATGTGCACTAGACCCTCAACAGCACATGTTCAGAATGTCTGGTCACTAGGTATACCTTGGAAGCGTCCTTCCATCATCAGAGAGGGCATGGCATTAACCCTCCCCCCTCCCCCCAAAAAGCTCTCACATTCATTGCTAGGAGGAACATTTAGTCCTAAAACAACAGAGGAGCAGGAGTGATTTGACAAGGCTCTCATAATCTGTCTGTTTTCTCTGCTTGATCAGAAAGTTAGCATACAAACTGTTATGCCTGCACAGGTCTGCAAAACAAACAAACAAACAAAAAGGCCAAGAGAAGAGGGTTTTTTTGTGACAGAGCTTTTTTTCTATGATGAGATGTATGAATCTTGCATTGTCAGGCGAACATCCACAGCTTCCCCATAGAACAATCAGATCCAGAAGCTTAGGGTGTGATGCTGAACCAGGCTTGTTAGTGTGCATAAGCCCACTTCCAAACTGAGAACTGAGCCAGCCACATAGTTTGGAGTGCCCAGAATAGTTCTCAGTAATAAAGGCTGGGCCCTTTCAATAGAGGGATGCAGGTCCATAACCCACACTGCAACTCCATATGAAAAACTGCAATGAGATTCTCAAAACCCTTGATGCCCATCTGAGGCAAGGATTAATTCACAACAGTCTGATAATTATAAATGCCTCTTCTGAATGAATCATAGCAGGAAAAGCTTCTCTTTTATTATTATTTTTACTATTTATTAAATTTATATCCCACTCTTCCTCCTAGCAGGACCCCAAGGTGGCAAACAAAGACACTAAAAACACTCTAAAACATCTTAAAAACAGAACTTTAATATATATTAAAACAAAATATCTTTAAAAACATATTAAAACAACAACAAAATCTTAAAAAGCAATTCCAACACACACGCAGACTGGGATAAGGTCTCTACTTAAAAGGCTTGTTGAAAGAAGAAGGTCTTCAGTAGACACCGAAAAGATAACAGAGATGGTGCCTGTCTAATATTTAAGGGGTGGGAATTTCAAAATGTAGGTGCCACAAATGTTCTGCTTCCTATGTTGTGCGGAACAGACCTCCTGATAAGATGGTATCTGCAGGAGGCCCTCGCCTGCAGAGTGCAGTGATTGATTGGTTGTATAAGGGGAAAGATGATCTTTCAGGTATCCTGGTCTTAAGCTTGCATAGGGCTTTGTAAACCAAAACCAGAACCTTGAACTTGGCCTGGTAGCTAATGGGCAGGCAGTGCAATTCTTTCAGCAGCAGGGTAATATGTTGGCGATACCCTGTCACAGTTAGCAGCTGCGTTGCCACATTTTGCACTAGCTGCAGCTTGCAGACTAACCTCAAGGGCACCCCACATAGAGCGCATTACAGTAATCAAGCCTGGAGATTATCAGTGCATGGACAACAGTGGTCAGGCTATCCAGAAATGACCGCAGCTGTCTTATCAGCCAAAGGTGGTAAAAGGCACTCCTAGCCACTGAGGTCACCTGGGCCTCTGGCGACAAAGATGGATCCAGGACTACAAACCTGCTCTTTCAGAGGGAGTACGACCCCATCCAAAGCAGGCAATTGACCAATTATCCAAACTCAGGCACCACCAACCCACAGTGCCTCTGTCTTGCTAGGATTCAAACTCAGTTTATTGGCCTTCATCAACCCACCACTGAGTCCAGGTATTGATCCAGGGCTTGCATGGCCTCTTCCGATTCAGATGTTACAGAGAAATCGTGTGGGACTACAACCTGGGAGATCAGGGTTCGAATCCCCATGCAGCCATGAAGCACACTAGGTGAAAAAGGTGGCAGAAAAGGGTATCTGCTCATCCCCCAAGGAATGGGTCCCTTCTAGGGGATCATTTCCGTCTTCCTCACAAGACAACCTCCTTCACCAAGGCCCTCATTCTCCTTGATAGCAGGAGAGCTATCATCCTTGCTGCGGGATACAGCAATAATGTCCCTGAAGGCCTAATCCACAATGCTGTCTGCCTCTCTCAGCTTCTTCAGGTCAGCCACATTGGCCTCAAGGAAACAAACTCGTTCCCAGACAGCCAGGAGCTCACTGCACCGAGGGCACACCCACGACTTCTGTCCAACAGGTAGATAGTTGTTCATTTTACAGACAGTGCAAAACACTGGAAAGCCCCCACACCCCTGCTAGCTTCCTACCTGCATAATTGTTTTTGGAGTTAATTTATTGAAACTTTAGGTTTTCTTTAGGGGCAGAGTGGGATGCCCTGACCTCCTCGCCCTGCTACCAAACTGGCTCTGCTGCTTAACTCGCCTTGACTCTTTGTGGGGGGAGTGTTCCCTTAGCTTCTGGCCCAGCAATCCGCCCAACTAATAAGATTATTAGAACTGATGG
Organism: Rhineura floridana; assembly: GCF_030035675.1. NCBI lineage: Eukaryota > Metazoa > Chordata > Lepidosauria > Squamata > Rhineuridae > Rhineura > Rhineura floridana. Next base: position 46,836,283 of record NC_084481.1, read on the forward strand.
GAGGCCCATCCCTAGCAAGGTCCAGCAAAGGTTGGCCATGAGATCTTTTGATCAACAGTGGTTTTCGAAGCTTGAGAATAAGTCCCATGGAACTCGCCAGGACTTGCTTCTCAGAAAGCAAACCACAGAGGATCGGGCCCTTAAGTATGTCGGCTCGATCAACAGAAGTATCCTTCACGGACTTCTCTCATGCCTTTCTTTTCGGGAGCTTACTATTCCTTCATTGTTAAAGATCGTCAAATGGATCAGTTCTGGATTTCAGCTGCGCACGGGTACTTCGGCTTCTAAAGCGTGTAGCCGCAGCAGCAGCAGCAGCAGCAACTCAGTCCAGCTCAGCCTCCGCCCACTCGGCGCGCTCCCTCCCCTGCCGTGTGGCTGGCTGGCTCGCTGGCTGGCAGGATGGGAAAGAGGGAGGGAGTGAATGAGCGAGCTGCAGATGCGGGTTGAAGGTGCCGCTGGCAGGGAAGTTTGAAGAAGGTCGCCGCTTGTGCGCTCCAGGAGCATCATGGCGGAGCTGAGCGACTCGCCCATTCACGTCCAGTCGCCGTCGCCACCGCCGCCCCAGCCTTTACAACAACCCCAGCCACCGCCGGCTGCCCCACCTCCGACCTCGACTCCCACACCCCAAGCCATCGGCTGGCCCATTTGCAGGGACGCCTACGAACTGCAGGAGGTGATCGGTCAGTGGCATATGTAACAGGGAGCGGCTCCTAGCCCTGTGGGAGTGGTGGGTGATTAAGGGGAGAGGAGGTGAGGCGGGAGGGGATGCACCGTCAGCCGGCTTTGGGGCCTACCGGCGTTTTCTGTTTCTGAAGCCCAGAAGCTCTCATTGCGGCGGATGCGCCCGGCACTGCAGTGGCTGATGCTGCTCTTGCTGCAAACTTGACTTCCTTCTCCTTGGCTCCACGGCACCGGCTCTTTTTCTCTCGTTTCCTCTGTTGCAACGTTCTATCCGCAGGAGGCGAATAGAGCCGGGATCGTTGTAGACCGCCCAAGGCCAACTCCTAGCTTCCTTCCTTCCTTCCTTCCTTCCTTGCCTGCCTGCCTGCCTTCCTGCCTGCATTGAGGGGTGCGGCACCGGCACCCGAACAGCATCCCCATGCTTTCCCGTGCTCCCTTTCCCCGGAGATTTTCCCTTAAGTTTTGTGGCTTCTGCTATCATGAACCAGATCGCCTCGAAGTTGCCGTGGCACTTTTGGTCTTTAGTATTGTAGGCTTCCAACTTTCTCTGTCTTTGCTATTGTTATCACGTCCGAATGGGAAGATGTAAGTAAATCCCGGCCTCGTAATCTCTCTTGCCCCCCCTTCTCTAGCTGCAGCTTTTCTCTTACATGCAAAAATGTATATCAGTGTTAGATTACGATGTTCTGTAAATTTCCTTATCAAAGGGCTTCTATCATGGCTCTAGTTTAACTCTCCTCCTCCATCTCTTAATCCTTGCCCCACCCCTTTATATTTCTTCTTTCTTAAAAAGGATTCTTTTTGAATGACATCGCCATTGCCATCGTTGCTTAAATTTTTCATTGCAGTTCCTATCTGTCCTGTACTCATGCCAGATTAATATAGTGACACTGGCATAGTCCACTGATGTTATGTTGCAGTGATAGGCAAGGTCTATTTCCGGTTTCCTTTATGATCCTTTATGAAAAGTTAATTAAATAAACCGGACTTGGGGAATGGGAAGAGGGACAGGGCTGCTTGGATGTTATTTGTTGAGCCTTACTTGGTTTGCAAATTAATTTATAGATAATGGGGATAAACCCACAAATACAATGGAAACTTGAGGCTACGTCCAAGAGTGTCATTGCTTTGAGCTAGGCCACATCCAGCAGCAATAACTCCAATTGGGTAGCATTGCCTCCAGTTCATCTTACAGTTGTATTAATATTGATGGCCCTGGAACTGCTTTAAAGGATGTAAAGGGGAAAAAATGGAGAGAGCTGGCTTTCCCTATACTGCTTTGGCCCCCTCTGGCCTGTGCCAAGATGTATAGATTGGTCTCTCTTGGGAAGATACAGATGCTCTTATTCTGAAGCTAAGGAGTGTTGAAGAGAAACCTAATCTCTTTCTCTTTTGGATTTCTTAGCATTTTTGCCCTGCTGCTTGCCATCCTACTGCTTTTTGTGCCTTCTCACTGTGACACTAAAATAGCTGAAGGATGCTGTGCAAGCAAGGTGTCTATCTTATTTTCTGCTTCTGGCAGAAATCGCTAGCAAGGGCCTTACTCAGAGTGTGGCATTCAGCAGCTGCACTTGTAGATTGCTAGCATCTGGAGGATGTTCAAGGGACAATACCAGCAAAGCACCTTGTAATACGCACTTACCTAGGAGTAAGTCACATTGAACTTGGTGGGGCTTACTTCTGAGTAGATATGTAGGGTTGCACTTCTCTGCAGGTTAGAAGTTCAAGCATTTCTTGCTTAGATTTTGGCTTTTTAACATCAACACATCAAGAGAGAACATTACAGGGATAGTAAGATAATATTTATTGTGGCCAACCAATGTCTTCAATGTGTATATACAAGGTTCCAAGTTACATCCAACTTTTCCTTGGGTTGGGATTTATTTTTTTTAAATCAAGACCTTACAAAGGGGAAATTATTTCTATGTGATGGCCAGTGCTTGGAAGATTACTTTTAAAAAGGAATAAATTACAATTATTATTACATGGACCCAAAAAGGAATAAATTACAACTACAATTGTTCTGAAAGGAATTGATTACTGTACTGCTACTCAGAAATAATCACTAGAATTACAGTTAAGTTACTTAAAACTAGAGTGCATGCCAGGTGCTGGCCTTGGCTGCTGCACACCTAATTAGCCTAAAACAACGTTAAAAATAAACACACAGAGAGGTAGTATAATAATTCTTTTTATCCATAAGATAGCAGTGGCTGTCTCTCTGCTGGTAAGGAAGGGGGGAAGGGGGGCAGAGGCCATCGTTCGGATCTTTGCATGTCAAACACATACACACACATACGCTCAGCCAGCAAGCATTATCTCTCTCACTCAGCCACCTCCCAGACTTTGCCCTGCCACCAACTTAGGGACACCCATCCAAGCAAACATTTTCCCCTCGGATGTAAAAAAGTTAAAATATTGCAAATGCAGCAAAGTAGCCCGGGAGGGTGATGGAGGCCGCTTTGCGCACCAAGTGCAAATACAGTATTAACACACACGTTGTCGTCTTTCATCTCCACAGTTCTTTATTGTCATTCTGCTGCTGCCTCCTTCTCTTTCATCCATGCCCTTGTTCTCTGGCTCCTTTCTCCCTTCACTCCATTCTTCTCTACCGCAGTCCATTATTTTAAACAATTGTTTTCTCCACTCCATCCCTATCTTGCTCTCCACCTCCTCCTTTGTTGCCTCCTAAACACCCATAGACCATGAGGGAAGAGCGATGCTACGCAGAAGCCCAGTTTGAGGTATATGATTTTCATCCACAAATCAGAGGAGCAGAAGACTTCCCCTGCTCTCCTCCCAGTAACGGCCAAAAGTAATGTTGAAAATGTTATATTTACTCCTCAAAAGTAATAAAATTACTCCTCGTTCTATTATAATCAAAATGTAAAGGAATTACCCACTTGTTCCTCAAAGTAATAAATTAGAAGTAGTTCATTTTTTGTAACTAATTACTTCCAAGATCTCGTGATGGCATGGTATAAGCCACATCTGCCTTGGTATCAGTCTTATCGTGGCCACGGATAGACTGGCTAGTTAGCTTTAGATACCCTGTGTTGAAGATCTTATGTTACAAAGAGGCATACTTGGAAAGAGAAGAAAATGGAAGCTCTGCCTTTGTTAATAAAAGGGCTGGCTGTGTTGGGTCACTTCCTCTAATTGGAACGTAAAGGTCTCTTGTAAGGCAGAGAACAGAGGCTGTGTGGTAAGCATAGCTGTAATTTGCCACTTGTCTTCATCCTCCCAAAACTCTTAATAAAGTTTTTATTAAGAAAACTAAGCAGGACTAAATCCTGTTGATTTTAAATTAATTTCAGAGTGTGTGTATTTAAATCAAGGTGACTTATCTTTCCAAGGAAAAAAGCTAATATAAATAAGAAGCTTAGATAATTAAAATCCAGTGAACAAACATGCATATTTGTTGGTTGCCGTAACAGCTGAAATATACCAGTGTGTAATGAAGGACAACCTTTGTACAACTTAGGCACATACTCCAAAACATCTTGCCTTTTGTTCTGCAAAATCTACATTCTTAGGCTAGGGAGTTGTTGTGAAATGAAGAATTTCTGTTTGGTGCTTTCTTTATGCATTCAAGGACACCATGCAAGATCACTTACTTGAAAACTGGTAAAGCTGCCATCTTAAACATAGAATCCTAAACAAAATTTGCTTACTGGGAAGTGAGCACCACTAAGCTCATAAATAGGATTGCACTATAAGTACCCAGTGCCTTCAGTATGTAGGATCTGGGAGTGGAATACAGAAATGAAATGCCTATGCTGTTTGACAGACAGTCTAAAGATTCATTGTTTGCTCAGTAACAAACACAGTACATAACTACTAATATATTTATAATGATTGATTTCAAAGAGTCATATACTTGCCCTGGTTGGTTTTCTTACAGGCTTCATTTAAACCAAATTCTTAACCATGACTTTGTTTAATATAATCAAACTTTTAAAAACAAATCTTTTTATCTTCCAATCCAGCGTGATGAATTGTATCCACTATGTATCCTGCCTTGCTTAGGAGGATGAAAGCCTAGGCTAGTCATGTTAAAATCAATTTCTAATACAAGCTAAATATCTTCAGCTATCAAAAAAGGATAAACAAAAATAGTTACAATCCTTAACTTGTGGGAATAAACTTAACTTAATGTTGATCTTAGTTTGCTTGGAAGTTTTCATAATTATGATGTTTCATATTTTCTGTGAATTGGATTATATCACATCATGATGATGTTGCGACAGACACTGGGGCTGACAGCATTAATTGGTGCAATTAATCAGTTCATTAAGCGCAAATCAAACATGTACGATTTTTTAAATCTTGACTTAGTTTGAAGCAGTGTCTTGTGTAAGGATGTTTAGTACTTATGGCATTATATATATCTTGGATGTATGTTGGAAAGGATGTTCCAAATGCATCTTAAATCTAGAGGAATATTGTTTTTGAATTAGTGCTCTATACTTGTTTGAAAAGCTGACAGGCCACTAAAACAGTTTTACAAAGACAAAAAGTATTTGTGTCTATAAAAACAGTAGACACAAGGTAGTTGTGCAGTAAATTTGGCAAATTGCTTGACCTGGTGGAGTGCGGCTATCTGCAAGTTGTTTTAAAAGCATGATCAGACTAATATAGCAACTGTGACTCCTGATGGAAGCATGTTGTTATATGCCTTCAAGTCGATTATGACTTATGGCGACCCTATGAATCGGTGACCTCCAATAAGTATCTGTTATAAACTACCTACTTCAGATCTTGTAAGTTCAGGTCTGTGGCTTCCTTTATAGAATCAATCCATCTCTTGTTTGATCTTCCTCTTTTACTACTCCCTTCTGTTTTTCCCAGCATTATTGTCTTTTCTAGTGAATCAGGTCTTCTTATTAGGTGTCCAAAGTATAATAACCTCAGTTTCATCATTTTAGCTTCTAGTGACAGTTCTGATTTAATTTGTTCTAACACCCAATTATTTGTCTTTTTCATGGTCCATGGTATGCGCAAAGCATATTTACAGGCAAAAGTGCCAAAAGTATGGATTTATCAGGTCTAATTCAGATGACAGCATACTGGTGTCTTTCTGTTTCCTTATGTAAAAAATTATAAGGTCTTGTATTGGCATTACATTCATTTCTGGTAATTGTGGATGGGCATGGGCCTTGGTTCAAGGTAACACAATATTTGAATTGGTTCTTAAATACTTATAATAAAGTGCATGCAGCATGTACACACTGTAGTGGGTAGTCATAGTTTGGACTTAAGTTGTCCTTGGACACGCCGTTAGCATGACAGTTGTGTGCAGATCTCCTATTGCTAAGTTAAAGGGTCTCAATGCCTGTATCAGTGCATGTCTAATAGAAAAGGACTGTGCATGTTTCCTATATTCTTTTCAGGGGATTAGATGAATTTATGATGGATAAGATGATCAATGGCTACTAGTTATACCTCCAGTATTTGAGGTGGTATGCCTCTGAATACTAGTGGCTGGGGAACATGAGTAAGGAGAGTGCTGTTGTACTCATGTCCTGCATGTGGTCTTCCCATAGACATTTGGTTGGCCACTGTGAGAACAGGATGCTGCACTAGATGGGCCTCTGGTCTAAGAGAGGAGGGTAGCAGAGAAAAAAAAGCCAGAGGTGGGCAAATGATTTGGTCACAATCCTATCCAGTACATACTTGAGTACTTCTTGGAAGCTCAAGAGGTTTTGTATATATTCATAAAAATATACCAGTCAGGACTCTAGTTGTCTAATTAATACCTACAATACCTACATATTGAATGGACTTCTGAATCTGGATCAGTTTACCATGACACAACAATAATGGCAAAATGGCTACCAGCATACAGGACTCCTGTGAATCTGATTCTGAATTTCTGCTTCACTTTTATAAACCATGAGAAAGTAATATAGCAAAGCCTGTACAGTAGGGCCCCACTCATACGGCGGGTTATGTTCCGGACCCCCGATGTAAAGCGAAAACCGCTGTAAAGTGGAATTCATTGAATAGAATGGTGCGCGATGCCCCAAAACCATCATAAAAGCGGAACAAGTGCCGTATGAGTGGGGCTTTAGTCTAATTGCATCTAATTGAGACCGCTGTATTAGCGAATCACTGTAAAGCGAAGTGCCGTAAAGTGAGGCCCTACTGTAATTCTTTCCTTCCTGCATCCTGAATGGACCAACCCAAACTACTGGGATATTATACTTTTGCATCAAACATGAGAGCACAGGTGCTCATAAGGTTTCCTTGCATAAACTAGATTAGATTTGCTGTTTTGTTCTACTTGTGGGGATTGCTTAATTTTATATGTTCATTATGTAAATGTACTGCTTTCAAGTCGATTCCGACTTATGGCGACCCTATGAGTAGGGTTTTTGTGGTAAGCGGGGGGTTTACCGTTGCCTTCCTCTGAGGCTGAGAGGCAGTGACTGGCCCAAGGTCACCCAGTGTGCTTCATGGCTATGTGGGGATTTGAACCCTGGTCTCCCAGGTCATAGTCCAACACTCTAACCACTATTTGACTATTTACAGTTTGTTTTATTTTTGTAATTGTTAGAGTGAATTATGTAATTTTTTTGATGTTGTAAACTGCCGTGAGTGTGGTTTTAGTATGGAAAGGTGGCATAAACATTGATGATGATAACATCCTTGTCTATTCCAGTGGCTTCCCACTTTTTGTAGTAGCTCGTTGCACTGTAGCTCGCTATAGTTACTTGAAGAGTTAGTGATTTCTCTTGTGGTTTCAAGCGCAGTCTCCTAGGGAGCTGTTAATACACTTAGCAGACCAGCAGGTTGCTTGCAGTTTACAGAGGAGGTAACCACATTTTATTTTTTATTTTTAGGCTTTGGCTAAACATTCAGGAGTGACTTTAAGGGTTGTGGAAGGGAAGAGAACTATTAGCTCTCATCCACGTGCATTCAAGCTGTTACTACTTGGCCAGTATATATAACCCCCAAACTAAAAAGCTTGACAACTAGAATTAAGGTTCCAGGCCTTCAGGCAATATCTGTTTAGTTTTTACACAGGCGAGTATTCATTTTGAGTATTTCTATGCATACAGGTAAAATTAAACTGATACCCATGCACACACCTTTTTATGAGGCTGCAGTTAAAATCAGCTTCCTGATTGACAGCTTATTTGTATTAATAAAGCATATTACTCTAACAAGTGCCATTTTATTTTCACAGATATTTTAAAAGCTGTAGTCTTTGTATGGAGTTGTTCTCCCAAGTTGGTGAGGCTGTAAGCATGAAAACAAAGGGAAACTGCTCCTAGAAGTACTATTTAAGAGGATTTTCTTAATTTTGTGCTGTTTACGTTTTTTAAAAAAATAAGAGTAGATTTCTCAATTTCCCTTGAAAAATGAAGGTTATCTTCATTAATGAAAAATGTATAAAGTTGTTCTGGAGTTCTCCTCCCCTTTCTGTATAGCTGTTGCTTTGTACTGATAGAGGCATCCTAGGAAGGAGTGGGGAGCGGTAGGCTCTATTCTGGTAATGATATCATGAACAAAAAGTTAAGAAGGTCTGTGCCTTTTTGCTTCCCCCCCCCCCCAGTTTTTAAAATGTTTATTTTGGAAATGCAATCTTACATTCCACATACAGATGTATGAGGTATGTGCAAATTCCATATATAGATTTATTAGCATGTACATAGCTCACATGTTGCAAGTGTTACCTATCAACAAGTAGCTGATTTTTTTTAACAATGTTTTTATTGGTTTTGGGTAGAACAGAATACAAAACAAGAATAACTTATACAACAATGAGAGAAAATAGTGCAGTTGACAAAAGGAGTTATTATACCTATCATGCTTTAGGGAAGGAAGCATATATTAAATGGTTATTGTCCTGAATTGTTTTCCAGATAATTATCCCAATGTGGACCTCCAAATCTGACCATGTGAGATTGAAAGCTTGCAAGCCCCATCACTTTGACTAACAAAAACATGCTTTGAACTCCTCAATTTCTGAGAGTAGTACAGAAGTAGGAGTTAAGTTAAACTGAAGTAAGTGGTCATGTTTGCTTCTCATGTGAAAATAATGGTTTGGCATGATGTGCAAGAGCAGGCTGCAACTCTCCTCTTTTCCTCCCACAGGTTGGGACAAGATTTTGGAAGCTCTAACTTCACCTTTGTGGGGGTTTGTTTTAATGGTGGGTCATACGTGTTGTGTGACTGTTTTCAGTATGACCGCCTTTTGTCTGTTTGAATTGTATTGTATTCTGTATATTTTGATGTATTAATGTAAATTGCCTTAAGACCTTGTGGTATAATGTGATGAATAAATAAAGGAATAACGATAGCAATTTGTACTTTGTTGTGTTGTCCATTAACTTGAGCTCATTTCGAATGTCAGCTTCAAACTGTGGCTTTCAATGCTGTCTCGTTTAAACTGACTATAGTTAATGTTAATGACCATTCTGGTCTAGATGAGACAGCAAGCTGTGATTTAAGTAAAACTGGAAGCAAAATCTTTTAAACTCTTCCTCGCTGTGTGGGAAGACAAGAGGGTGTGTGTGTGTGTGAGCCCAGGACTTGTTGCAGCTTGTACCTGTTCATGCACATCTTGTATTAAACCATTTGGGACACGTGAATGTGGCCGCCATCTGCAAGCATGGCCTGACCTCCAGAATGTTAGTTTATTTGCAGTGTACTATGAATCTTTTGATGGCTAATGTTACTATTGAAGACCCAGCTTTCGGGTGTCGAATCATTAGTTAAGGTCTTAAAGTCTGGTTTTGCAAACACTTAATGTATGCTTTTACAACTTTAGCCTTGCATATAGTTGGGGTCCACTGTGTCCACCTAGGCTATTGCTGTTCCCCCTTCCAGTTAGAGTCAGGGCAGTAAGGGGAGAGAGCTGTAGATGCAGCTACCATAGTACTGCCATTTTTTTTAAGCTATAGGAAACAACTGCAGGTAGCGTGGAGGATAATAGAGTTGTGAGAGACTGGGCAGGCACAAGTACACTTTGCCAGTCAGCTGCTCCTCTGAGCAACGGTTGCTCTCAGTTCCAAGCAAATTGCATGGTAGTGATGTAGGTCCTGTTGCTATGTTTACAGCTATCTTCTGTTTTGAAGAAAAATATGTATGTGGCGTTGGGAGTTTGGACTAGAAGATAATCCAAAAGGGGGGCGGGTGGGTTGAACTATTGATTTTGAAGGGAAGTGGTTTTGAACTGTTGATTTTGAAGGGAATAACGATTGATTTTGAAGGGAAGACTCCCTTCTCCTGGAATCTTCTGTTAACATTTGCTTGAAGTTTACTAGCAGTTGTGCTGTGCAACTATCTCTTTTTTAAAAATCTTAGTTATAAGCTTGGAGTAAATGTCTCTCAAGATAGGAAGCTGCCTTATACCGTGTCAGACCAATGGTCCATCTAGCTCAGGCTCTTCAGGGTTTCAGGCAGGGGTCTCTCCCATCCCCACTTGGAGATGCTTAGGATTGAACCTGGGACCTCCTTGCAAGCATAGCATGTGCTCTACCACTAAGTCACAACTCTTCACCTTCTTTTGTTGCTTTCAGGTATGCCTGTTGATTGAATCTGAAAATCATCTACAATAGAATTGCCAGACTATATTGTGGAAAACTCAGTAGAATTGATTGGTTGGGTGTACATCTTTCTCTGTTTTACTGTGACAGTGCAGTTTTCTATATTGCCTAAGCTTTGGTGTTCTCCCTTCTTTGGTGGGGTGGATGCTTTTTGTCTTGTGCATCTTGATCACCTTTTTAAAAGGTTTGGGTTAGGAAGCTGTGAGGAAATATAACTTCTCATGAGGACCGCATGTATTACTTAAACCTTGGTGCAGTCATGTGAATGAAGCCATCATATGACCGCTGAAACCCTCTTCCTAGATCAGTAGGTTCAACTGGGAGAATGCTTGCTACTGGTGTACTAATGGTAGATGCGTGTAAGATAAAATAAAAATGTTTTTAATGAAGTTGTAAATTTAAGTGATGCAACTTGCATACATAGTTTGCAAATACCAATACTTTTGTGCAGCAGTTAATGCTCAAGTATACTTGTTCTCCATGTGAACCTGGACACTGCTGGCTCTGCAAAGTTTGGCACTGGGTAATGCAACCGGATTCTTCTTCCTGACAGCTGCATCTGTAACCAGCTGCAGTATCCTTACTAATTATATTGTCTGAGGAAACTAAAGCCAGATGGAGTTGGCTTTGGAGGGGTGACTGAATATCTAGTCATATGCTAGGAGAGAAGAATCAGCTGTCTTGGATGACAGTCCTCCCGACTGCTGTTTACTTTACAGTGTACTTACAATCCTCTTATTGAATAGTAAGTAAGCATAATGATAATCTAGTGTACAGTGCTTTAATGTATTCAAAAGGGGTTTGCATATTGTCTCAGTAATGCTTACAACAACCCTGCCAGGTAGTCCAGCATCATACTAGCCTAGTGAGTTCCTGCCCAGCACAAGTGAAATCTGAATAAGGGATTTCCTGATTCACAGCTCGGATAGTTGGTCGCTATGCTGCAGTCACTAAGTTGAGAGTGTGTATAGGCAGGCCCACGAATAACAGCAAGCATTGGCAGCTTTTGTTCAGGATAAGCTCTATTCAGTTCCCTGCCATCCTTTTCTCCTCAGATGGACAGATGGAAAGCACATGTCCTCTTCGCTCGTCTGTGTTTTAGCTTGACTCCTCCCTTCCACCATATCTTGCAAGTTTATCTGAATTTGTTCTGCCCTATGAGTATTTTTTAAAAAGCCTCTTAATCTTGAAAAATTGCTCTGATGGAGGAGGTGGCTTCCTAATTTTTACAAGGACCAGCCAGCCAGCAATATGTGCAGCCCCTTTAACTGGAGGAATAGATTACTCCCTGAGCTTAATGTGAGGGAAATACCATACCTGACCAAAACATGATGAGTGTGCTTCCTTAGTGGGCATACCATTAACATCATGTGCATCTGGACATACCCTGCATTAATATCCAGTTTGTAAAAATACAAATTCTTAACATCCTCCCCCATCTCATCTTCCCTCCCCCAGGCATAGAACTCCCTCATTCATTTGATAACAGTGCAAGTAATTAAGATCTTTACACAATAAAACATGCAAGTAAGCAAACAACAAAATAAGAAAGACACTGAGGTAATAAATTAATAACCATCATAATAACAATAAGGATATTACAATTACTAATAATACTACTAGAGAAAAAAAAAGATCCAAAGCAGAGAGTATGGTTGGAGGCAGCTTGTCTTGTGACATTTCTATACTTTGAGGATACAGCAGTAGAAAATACATATGCACCTCATCCGTGGAGAGCTCTTGCATGCTCATGTTTTCCCTTTGGCGGTTTTACAGAATCAGGAGACCAGCCTTGTCCTTTCCTGACTGTTGTCTTGGTCAGTGTATTTTAACCTTTTTAACATTTTTGCTGTGAAAAGCAGTGATTTAATTGTGCGTACAAGATTCACAGCTGATGCAAGGATTGCTCTCTGCATTTTATATCTGGAGTATCTGTACTTTAATACAAAATGTCCAGGGAGAAGCCCTGGAATTCATTGCCAATGTAAGGAAGAGTTACTGTCTCAGAATAATAGCCCGAAGGCACTAAATAACACAATAGCTAGCTTCATTCAGATGTTGTTAATAAGCATGGCCAATTGGCTGTATAATGGTAGTGTTTGATAATGACAGCCAACATAGAACTCCATATGTGTAGGGGCAATGCACATGTTGATATGAATCTCCTGTGTAAATAAAATCCTATGCTGGACACTGTGATCAGGTGCCACTAGGGCCATATTCACACCATACATTTATTCCACTATTATTCCACTTTAAATGGTCATGGCTTCCCTCAAAGAATCCTGAGAAGGGTAGTTGGTGAAGGGTGCTGAGAGCTGCTAAGAGACTCCTATTCTCCTTACGGAGCTATAGTTTTCAGAGTGGTTTAACAGTCAGTCCCTCTTACCAGAGAACTCTGGGAATTTTAGCTTTATAAGGGGAACGGGTCTCCTAACAACTCTCAGCACCCTTCACAGTCTATACTTCCCAGGATTCTTTGGGGGAGGCCATGACTGTTTAAACTGGAATAACAGTGGAATGTATGGTGTGAATGTCGCCTAACAGAGTGATTGCACAGCCATCTTGTTGTGTTTTGTTACTTGGATTTATGGGTGTGTGTGTGTACTTCAATCTCTCTCTGTTTCTGTTATAGAATTGCTTGTATTTTCTGAGGCTTCCATGGTGCTACAAAAAGATCCTGAGTGGAGATTTTAATAATTATTTACTTGTTAATTAAATGACAGATGGTTATGACATCTATGGGGTTAATATTTCCGCTTTATTCCTTGGGTATTTGACCTGACTTGAGTGCCCTGTGTGCTGAATTAATATTGGTTTTATTCCTGCCATATGATTAATACCAACTTAAATCATCTCGTTAGACTAATTACATCTCAATACTCTGTGGACAGATGCTGCCTTGTGAACATGATAGGATATAAAATCCAAAGGTTTCAGAAGAGGTATATTAAATGTTGGGAAAGAGAGCTTACATCAAGGGCCTTTCTAGACAATGATAAAATGACCTCTATCATGGTATATTTGTTAGATAAAAAGATGGGGTATGAATTTAAGAAGGCAGTTATCCCCATGGTAGCACTGATTTGTGCCAGTAGCAGATCACTCTGTGTAATAAAATGTATGTTTGTAGAGGTAGAACAAGCAGACCTTCTATGAGGCATTGTTCTCTAGTGACATATCTTGGGTGCTATTAAGGGTGACGTGGAGCAGGAGGCACAATCTTTTATGTACAAGTTCCTCCCCTACTTCTGCTGCTGTCAAGAAACAAGCCATGGTCTGACTTCCCATTGCATCCAAACCTGGGCTTATGGTTTGTTTTTTCCCAAATAAGTGGTAAGCCCAGAGCAAACCTTGGTTACTGTTCATGGTTTGGAGAGAAACAAGCCTGGAGGTCAGGTTCAGACAACATGACAAACGCGACTCTTGTCTGGTTTTGTCTACAGTGTGGTGGCAGCAGCAGGAGTGGTGGGTAAGAAGTGTGCGTGAGATGTTATATTCACATTTAAGTCATAATTTATTTTAACTATGGTTTAATGTGACGTGTGAACCGGGCCGTGACTGCAGTACTATTGGCACTAAATGACAGTAGTGCTACCACAAGTGCCAAACGTTTCATGGAATCTACTTATGTTGGGTCGTCCAAACTTTGATGTCATATGGATGATATGCTAGCATACTGCATCTGTCAACATACTGATACAGGAATGAAGGTGCAAGACAGATATTACTAGATAGGCTGTAAAAACTCTGTTCCTATAAATATTTACTCAAAAGTATGTATGGGAACACACCCTAAATAATTTAAGATAGTATATTTTTCAGCAGACATTTCAAACTCTTGAATCATTTTTAACATAATTCTCTTTCTCTGTGAGATTTTAAAAATCATTCTTAGCATTGATTTTTTTTTTCTGGCTTGAAGTTGCCTCTTAATAACCGGGAATGAGAGCAGGATGGTTAGAGTTTTGAGCTGTATCAGAAAAAGTTTAGTACTGCTTTTTTAAAAATATTTCAGTGCCTAATGAATATTTTCTAGACATCTGAAAACAGCCTTTTAATAAATTAACTATGGTGGTTGCTAAAACATAGATGTTGATACCTTAAAATGCAACCAATCCAAGCTATAAAATACTGTACAAGCTGACTTTTAATACATTTCAGCACAGTCCTAACCATGCCTCCTCAGAAGTAAATCCCACTGAAGTCAGTGGGGCTTACTCCCAGGTAAGTAAGGGTAGCATTGTAGTCTTAGTTTAAAGTAGTTGATCATGAAGTAATCTGCTGGTGTAGTTGTTACAACCTCTTTGCTGTAACCTGCAAACTTTTAAAATTATGGTAAAAAGGAAGATAAATTATGATAGGTATCAATACCTTGGTTTCCTGTCCTCTTTTAAAGAATTTTCATCTTCCCTATAAGTAATCGGAGTTAAAGTTCCGATTTGCATTTCCATACCCTGCAAGTCGGCCTTGGAATTTTTGAGGGTGAAAAATGTCATGTATAAGCAGGTAAGAAAGAAATTCCTGGACAGAGAACAAGACTGTCCTATGCCCGGAAAACAAGAGCGGATGAATTGGCCTTCAGGCAATTTATGAGATTAGAACCTTTTTAGACTTTGCACTCTGATCCTATTCTTTGCAGCACCAGTAGTATCAAAGGATAGTATTCAGTGCTGGCACATGGTGAGATCGTGTTCCATTGTCTTGCCATTGATGTTGGGAGACAATGGAAGTGGCTTCTCACTGGTGCCAACTGGTGTCAGAAAATGTCTGTAACAAGCAGTTAGGAACTGTGTGTTCAGAAGAAAATGGCAATCTGTGCTTGCTTGCATCCAGTATGTAACATCTACAGTGACAGATGCTAGGCCTCAAGCCTAACTGGGAGTTAGGTGGGCTGCCCTGGAGTCCCCTGCTCCTTCCTTCTGAGCACATGTAGATGGTTGTGATTGGTCAGTGGGGAGAGAATATGACTCTACAGTACACTTTTATGTATGGCTTTGTTTTCTGGGAGTCTTTTGTGGTATTGAAAACTGATCCCCAGCTGATCCTAGCTTGTGCCACCCCTGCTACAGGAGGGAGTGTAGGATCAGGCTGCCAAATACTCCTTATTTTATGCCCTGTACCATGGCTGCTCCATGTTTTCCACAAGCATATCTGAAAAGCAAGGAAAGTTGTGTTCTCTGGAAACTTATTACCCCCACCCATTTGATGTGGAAGGTGTCAGTCCTTGAGGGGGAAATGGTTTAAATGACTAGGTAGCTCTGAGGTTTTTTAAAAAATGAAAACTGATAGCATTCTCTTCTGTGGGCTGAGTTGTATATGGTGGCTTTGGGGCCTTGGACTACAGTGCATTCTGATGCATAATCTTCAGGGGATGCATGAATAGTGGTTTACACTGCCTCTCTGTTCACACCCACCTTCACTGGGGATTGAGGCAAACTCATTGATTAGGAGAGAGACTTTTTTCTTCAGTTATCTACTGAGATGAACAAAGAAGAAAAGGAGACGCTGCCTTACTACTGCAGCTTAGATTCAGCAAGCTATGCGAGTGAAAAAAGACAGGAGGTTTCTACTGGCAGACAGCCTGGAAGGCTAATTAACTAGAGGAGGAGCTAGTATTTTTCCAGTACCTCTCTCAAGGGAGTGGGAGAGAGCTATGTTTAGTCACTTTTTAATAAAAGAAACATTATTTCAAGATTGTCTTCCCAATAAAGCTCCTCCTTCTTGCATTTAGCAAACAACTTCACAGCAAAGAAGTGGGGCAAGGTTGTTTATAATCTGTTGTTATGTGCCTCCAAGCTGATTACGACTTATAGCGATCCCATGAATCAGCGACCTCCAATAGTATCTGTTATAAACCACCTTGTGCAGTTCTTGTACTTTTAGGTCTGTGGCTTCCTTTATGGAATCAATCCATCTCTTGTTTAGCCTTCCTCTTTTTGTATTCCCTTCTGTTTTTTCCAGCATTATTGTCTTTTCTAGTGAATCATGTCTTCTCATTATGTGTCCAAACTATGATAACCTCAGTTTCATCATTTTAGCTTCTAGTGATAGTTCTGGTTTAATTTGTGCTAACACCCAATTATTTGTCTTTTTCACAGTCCATGGTATGCGCAAAGCTCTCCTTCAACACCACATTTCAAATGAGTTGATGTTTCTCTTATCTGCTTTTTTCACTGGCCAATTTTCACATCCATACATAGAGATTGGGATTACCATGGTCTGAATGATCCTGACTTTAGCGTTCAGTGATATATCTTTGCATTTGAGGACCTTTTCTAGTTCTCTCATAGCTGCCCTCCCCAGTCCTAGCCTTTTTCTGATTTCTTGAGTGTTGTTTCCATTTTGATTAATGACTGTGCCAAGGTATTGATAATCCTTAACAAGTTCAATGTCCTCATTGTCAGCTTTAAAGTTACATAAATTTTCTGTTGTCATTACTTTAGGCTTTTTGATGTTCAGCTGTAGTCCTGCTTTTGTGCTTTCCTCTTTAACTTTCATCAGCATTCTTTTCAAATCATTACTGGTTTCTGCTAGTAGTATGGTATCGTCTGCATACCTTAAATTATTGATATTTCTCCCTCCAATTTTCACACACTCTTTCATCTTGGTCCAGTCCTGCCTTCTGTATATGTTCTGTGTATAGATTAAACAAATAGGTGATAAACTACACCCCTGTCTCACACCCCTTTCGATTGGGAACCAATCGGTTTCTCCATATTTTGTCCTTACAGTAGCCTCTTGTCCAGAGTATAGGTTGCACATCAGGACAATCAGATGCTGTGGCACCCCCATTTCTTTTACAGCATTCCAGAGTTTTTCATGATCTACAAAATCAAAGGCTTTGCTGTAATCTATAAAGCACAGGGTGATTTCCTTCTGAAATTCCTTGGTCTGTTCCATTAGCGAACGTATGTTTGCAATATGATCTCTGATGCCTCTTCCTTTTCTACATCCAGCTTGGACATTTGGCATTTCTTGCTCCATATATGGTAAGAGCCTTTGTTGTAGAATCTTGAGCATTACTTTACTTGCATGGGATATTAAGGCAATAGTTCGATAATTACTGCATTCCCTGGGATCCCCTTTCTTTGGAATTGGGATGTATATTGAATGCTTCCAGTCTGTGGGCCATTGTTTAGTTTTCCATATTTGTTGACAATTTTTTGTCAAAATTTGGACTGATTCAGACTCAGTAGCTTGTAGCAACTCTACAACAGGGCCCCGCTTTTCAGCAGCCCGCTAATACGGCGACTTTCAATTAGAGTAAGGCCCCACTCATACGGCGCTCGTTCTGCTTTTATGGTGTTTTTTGGGCGTCAGGCACCATTCTATTGAATGAGTTCCGCTTTTTGGCAGGTTTCGCTTTTAGGCGGGGGTCTGGAACGTAATCTGCCGTATGAGTGGGGCCCTACTGTATTGGTATGCCATCTGTTCCTGGTGATTTGTTTCTTCCAAGTATATTAAGAGCAGCTTTCACCTCACATTCTAAAATTTCTGGTTCTTCATCATACGGTTCCTTGAATCTGTCATCCTGGCATCTCTTTTATAGAGTTCCTCAGTGTATTGCTTCCATCTTCCTTTTATTTCATCTCGGTCAGTCAGTGTGTTTCCCTGTTGATTATTCAACATCCCTGCTCTTGGTTTAATTTCCCTTTAATTTCTCTAATCTTTTGGAATAGGGCTCTTGTTCTACCCTTTCTGTTGTTCTCTTCTCTTTCTATACAATAACTGTTGTAACAGTTCTTTGTCCCTACGTACTAGTCGCTGTATTGTTACATTTAGGGTGCTAATCGTGTTTCTATCTCCTTTTGCTTTAGCTTTCTCTCTTTAACCATTTTAAGAGTTTCTTCAGTCATCATTGAGGTCTTTCTCTCTTTTTAACTAGAGGTATTGTCTTTTTGCATTCTTCCCTGATAATGTCTCTGACTTCACTCCATAGTTGTTCTGGTTCTCTGTTCTCTGTTTAAAGCCTGAAATCTGTTCCTTATTTGATCTTTATATTCTTCTGGGATGTTATTTAAATTGTATTTTGGCATCATGATTGCTTTGTTGTTCTTCTTTAGCTTTACTCTGATTTTCGATATGACCAGTTCATGATTTGTACTGCAGTCTGCTCCTGGTCTTCTTTTTTGCAGAAAGTATGGAACTTCTCCATCTTCTGCTACCAATTATATAATCAGTTTGATTCCTATATTGACCATTTGGTGATGTCCACATGTGCGGTCATCTTTTCAGTTGCTCAAAAAATGTGATTGCAAGAAACAAATTATTGGCTTCACAGAATTAAATAAGTCTTTCTCCAGCTTCATTTCTATCTCCTAAACTCCATTTTCCCACAATTCCTAGTTCTTCTCTGTTCTCTGCTTTTGCGTTCCAGTCCCCCATGATTATCAGCACATCTTGTTTTGGTGTGCGATCAATTTCGACCTGTACTTCTGTGTAAAATCTCTCCAATTCCTCTTCTTCTGCGTTTGCCATTGGAGCGTAGATTTGGATGATGGTTAAGTTATTAGGTTTCCCGTTTAATCTCATTGATATAACTCGCTCAGACTTTACGTTATAATTGCTTTTGCTACATCACTTCCCACTATTAAAGCAACCCGGTTTCTTCTTAATTTCTCATTTCCTGCATAAAATATTTTATAGTTGCCTGATTGAAAGTGTCCATTCCCATCCATTTTAATTCACGCCAAGTATTGTAATGTTGATGCATTCCATTTCTTTCTTGACAATTTCTAACTTTCCCTGGTTCATGCTTCTCACATTCCATGTTCCTATTGTGTGCATCGTACAACTCCGGACTCTCCTTTCGCATCTGTGCGCATCAGCCTCTGGGCTTCCTTTCGGCTTTGACCCAGCTGCGTCATTAGTCACAGCGCTACTTGTACTTGTCCATTGTTCTTTCCCAGTAGCTTGCTGAGTGCCTTCTGACCTGGGGGTCTCATCTTCCAGCATTATCTCGTGTTGCATTTTGGATACTCTGTTCATAGGGTTTTTGTGGTAAGAGGTATTTAGAGGTGGTTTACCATTGCTTTCCTTTGAGTTTAGATGCATCTTAGGCTGGTGTTTCAGCTTTGACCATTCTGCCTTGGGTGCCCCTGCGTGCCCCTGCTAGGAGTCTAGCCTCCTGGTCTAGATTCCTGGTGGCATTGCTGTCAGCTTCTTCAACACTCTCAACCCCCCTCACCACATTAAGGTGTGCATCCTAGAGGGGGCATAATCTCCTAAAAGAATTAAATAGTAAATTTGAATACGTATTTTGATCTTTATTTTGATTTCATACCTGTTGAGCATATCTGATCTAATAGCTCCCCTTACATATTTTGCACTGTGTACCAGTTGTGAGTGTGAGTGCCTGATTTGTGCCTATTTTAGGAGCATATCGTCCAAAATGTGCCCATTTAGTTGAATATTAGATTTTTTAAATTTATGCTTACCTTTGGAATGAGTCTTAACAGCTTTTTCCAGTTGTCAAGTGTGCTGACGCTTGTTGGGAGATAGATCTGTATGATGGCTCAAAAAGTAGATTCAGAACAACTTCCAGAGAGCTTGTTTTGTTAATAATGTTTTCCTCACAATAAGCTATTATGGCATAAGCTTTTGTGGACTAGAGTCCACTTTATCAATGCATGAGATGATTCTTATATCCAACATTTCTGATGAAGTAGAATCTAGTCTACAAAAGTTTATTATACCATAATAGATTTTTAAAGTTTTTTTTAAAGGTTTTTTTCAAAAAAATTGGATGTAGAAGAACATGTAGCTTCTGAGTGCTAGGGAAAGAGATCTCTATAACGATATATATTTAAATAGAAGTCTTGGGATGTGCCAGTTGTTTAATATTTGGAAGCTGGTTGTTCATGCTGTTGCTTTGTAGACCATCTGGAGAAGCATACTTAACATACACAAAAAACATGGAATTTGTATTTCATTTGAGGGATGATGTGAGTATGATAGATGGTAACTTAAAGCAGACACATATGAAATGCTAGATCAAAAACATTTAAAAAATGAATAGTAGAAAAGCCACCTCAGATTGTCTCTCTGTTCTCCAGGTCAGGCCACCAAGGCTCCCTGCTTCCATTGCAGAAAGGTATCCGACCCCTTTGACTGGCCTACAGATGGCTCTCTATGCAGCCACTGTGTGGTGGTACTGAAGGAATGGCTGTCCAGATATTGTTGGAGTTCAGCCGCTATTATCCCTGTTGGTTGGCCATGCTGGTTGGGACTGATAGGAGTACAACAACATCTGGAGGCACACAGGTTCTCCACCCCTGTGGAAGGGTAAAGGTGGGTTACCCTTCCACAGAGCCTGCTGGATCAGGCCAATGGCCCATCTACTCCAGCATCCTATTCTCCCAGTGGCCAACCAGTTGTCTGTGGGAAACCCACAAGTAAGACATGAGCGGAAGAGCACTCTCAGCTTGTGCTGTTTCCAGCAACTGGTATTCACAGGCATGTTACCTCTGACCATGGAGGAAGAACATAGCCATCATGGCTAGTAGCCAGTGATAGCCTTATTCTCCATGTGGGCCTTTTGTTGGTTACCTCTCAAAAGATAATTGATCTAGGGTTTGTTTTTTTTCAATTTTTCCATCGGAAGAATTGTAAATTTTGGGGAACACTGAGAGACACTCCTGCAAAATTATTTTCTCTCTTGGAATGAGTGAAATGTTTTAAGACAAGATTTTATTCTCTCAAAATGTGTAGTGTGAAGACTTATGTAGCACAGTCTACAGTATTAGCAAATGACATTTCCATTGCATAATGTAGACACACAAAATGTTCAGATCCAGGATGCATTTCTGAATCTACATGGTTCTGCCCCCTTCATGTTATACAGGGCCTTCATTGACGGTGAATTGCTGCTTGCTGCCTTCTGGTGACCTTTGATCTAGTCTGGAGATACTAGGAATGAGTATCCTATGTCTGCTGTCTTTTTGTTTGTGCAAAACTAAGGGTAAAAAGGTAAAGGTGTCCCCGCACTTGTAGTGTGAGTTGTTTCCGACTCTTAGGGTGCCATCTTGCGACGTTTACTAGGCAGACTGTATATATGGGGTGGGATTGCCAGTTCCTTCCCCAGCCTTTCTTTACCCCCCAGCATATGCTGGGTACTCATTTTACCGACCACAGATGGATGGAAGGCTGAGTGGACCTCGACCCATTTTACTGGAGATTCGACTTCCTCCTTCTGTTGGAATTGAACTCTGGCCGTGAGCAGAGCTTTTGGCTGCGTTAACGCCGCTTACCACTCTGTGCCACAGAGGATCTAAGGTATAAGGCATTTAATTGGGAGTATGTCCCATAAATCTCAATACAACTTTCTTCTGAGCAGTGAGATATATAGTATTGCATTATAAAGAGACATACTTTTGAGGAAACATTCATAGGATTGTTCTCTGAGTTCTAGAAATATTTCAAATAATACTATTTTGTATGCTGCCTGTTGCATTTTATGCTAACACAGTAAAATAAAGTTAAGCTTGATGGGGCTGCAAGTATTGAATATATTCCAGTTCCTCCCAAAAACTCATTCCCCACCCACTTGGAGGAAAAGACCAGGGAGAATGTTTCTATGGCTTCAATATTTATGATAATTTCTCACATCCATCCAAGATAATATAAAACAGATTGATTATCCATGGTGCGCCTTAACTTCCATTATGTGCTCTGAGTGTGGTAAAATGGTGACTTCCCACCCCAAGATTCATTTAGTGTATGGTTTTGGGTGCCAGATTTAGAAGCTATTCTGCTTAATTTATTGGGACATTAAAAAAAGAACAGCTGCGGATTGTGATGTTTTTGGAGGGGGGAGATAAGTGGACAAACCAAACAATGATAGTGCAGCCACATTTGTCCTCGGTATGAAGTATGTGTGTCTGAATATTACATATATATAATTTTTCCTCATCCCACCCCTTTAATCTGCTTTAAGGATAATTTGCCTGATGAAGAGTTCTGGAAAACTAAAACTCGGCACGCTTTTTTGACATTTTGGGTGGCCCCAATAGCAGTATTGCCCAACTGGATTTTGGAGTTTTTTCTTTGGGACCAACAAGGCTCCCTTTTCGGTTTTGATCTGCTTTCAAGAATACTGAAATGAGCCATTCACTTCAGAATCTACAACCAGGAAGATGATTTTCCACTACCTGAAGATGGACTTGGTATTTTGAGGATCACATCCCCTCCAACCAGTAGAAAAGTGAACAACTACACAGTTAGGAAATATTTAACTTCTGCAAAGTATGCATCAAACTTAACAGGCTTTAACGCAAACAATGTGTGCTTGCAGTAGGTGGAGCTACTGTCAAACACAAAATAGTGCAAGGTATGGAGAAGCTTGCAAACACAGTGTTGCAAATGTTCTTGCAAGGGCTCTCCCTCATCTAGTTCATGGATGAAATCCAATGTTAGACCTACTCAGAACTGATAAAGACCCACTGAAATCAATGTACCGTCTCTCTCTCCGAGTATGGCTAACACTAGATACTGCCCCATGTTTCCATATGCATTCCCTCTGTGATTATCATATTTGATTTCTGCATGGGAGACATAGCCAAAATTACTACCATATATTGTTGTGTGAGGAATTTTTTTTTGTGGGGGGGTACCTGTGGCCTCCAGATGGTGTCAACCTCCAGCTCACATCAGCCCTAGCAAGCATGGCAAACAGTGAGGAATAATGGAAAGAATAGTCCAGCAACATCTGGAGGGTTACAGGTTCCCTATCTCTGGCCTAATACAGTTTATCAGTGGATAGTAGACTATATTAATAACCTTAACATAAGACAGTTGGTACACTTACAGGTTAGATCACATCTGGAGAGAGGAGAATGACACTTGCTTATGGAATGTATATACTGTTCTTGATAAAAATGATCCCAGGGTGGTTTAAAATGAAAACATATAATACAGTAACAATGAAAATAAAAGTAAAATTGCAAAAAGATTTTGTTTGATTAGGAAAAGCATATGTCCAGATATTGCAGATGGGATGTTGGTGGTAAATATTTTGGAGTCTGGGAGGCTGAATGCCCAGAACATTGAACAATCAAGTTTCAAGAGGTTGTTATGCCAGGTTTGTTAACCTGGGCTAACAACCCCTCTATCTACACAAATGAGGAATTCAGTGTTTCAGTTGCACCACTGCTTACTATACTGAATCATTTGCAGGCTGTGATATTTCTTTGGGGGAGAATGAACTGCATGGCTAGAGGGCATCCTGCTTTAACATAATCACTTTCTTTTATCCGGGATGAGTCAAGAACATCAGTCTTTCAGGTGATCTTACCATCTGATTCACCCCTTGAATATATAAGGGGAGGTTGAAGTCAGTTCAGGGTTTCTTGGATTAAGTAATGCATGATTGTGAAAGCGAGTGGGATGTAGAAAGGAGTGAAGTGACTTTCTCTCCTCACAGTTATGGGAAAAATGCTCTGTGGGTGTTCAGAGTTTTCAACCAGCCCATTTTACCTGACGCATCATAACAGTAATGCTTCAAAATATCTGGCAGGAAAAATGCTTTCCCAGCTGTTATTGCTTTTTTTAAAAGTATATTTTATATTCTACTTTTCTTCCACCATAGAACTCAAGGTGATATAAATAGGTTCCCTGATAGTCTCTCATCCAGGCGCTGACCCAGAGCTTAAGAAGAATGGCTGAACCGTACATCCCCGGACCATGCTGTGTTCTGCTTTAATCTATTTCCACTGCTGTTGCTTCATGTTCACTATCACCACTTCATCATACCTTTTAATGTTCAAGCAGGTGAAGGAGCTTGGCCATTAAAAGGAATATTCATAACCTAGCAAGGAACCTACTTGGACTGTGGGTGAGTGCATCCAGTGTTAGTGCTAGGCCTGTATTTTTTTCCAGTTTCACACTTTATATTGCTTAGAATCATAGAATTGTAAAGTTGGAAGGGGCCTCTTGTTGCGCTGTGTGTAGTTGTGTTGCTTAATTTCGTTTAAAGCAGCAGAGAGTAACAGCAGATGTTGAAATGTGAGTGTGCCAGCGTGTACGTGCGTTTGCCTAAGAAAGCAGGCTTTTACCCTGCATCAGCATCACTGAGACTGGAGACTTAGTAAAATAAGAAAAGCTACTTTATTTAGAGAAATACATAGTAGCTAGAAAGGCATACCTAGTTCTAACTAACTAGCTAAGTTGGAGGCATAATGCCCAGGTGTGGGAGTCAGCCCCATGCTTGGAGACAGAGCAGAGACAAAGGGAGTCTCCTCTCTCTTGGACAGCTGGAGGATGAAAGGGCGGAAGGAGGGAGGGGCAGGTAAGCTTCCCTAAAGGCATCACAGTCTAGAGACAGAAGGAAGTCAGTCAGAGCATCACAGGTAAAAGGTAAACAAAGCCTATCCATCTGGAGGACCCTAGCCCTATCTTCCCTCTGGAGCTTAAACAAAAGAACAAAACAGGAGCTGCTCTTGCCCCACTTCCAACACCTATAAGGCAATTGAGTCCAACCCCCTGCTCAATGCAGGAATCCAAACTAAAGCATACCCGACAGGTGGCTGTCCAGCTGCCTCTTAAAGGCCTCCAGTGTTGGAGAGCCCACCACCTCCGTAGCTAATTGGTTCCATTGTGGTACTGCTCTAACAGGTTTTCCTGATGTTCAGTTGAAATATGGCTTCCTGCAACTAGAGCCCATTATTCCTTGTCCTGCACTCTGGGACGATCAAGAAGAGATCCTGGTCCTCCTCAATGTGACAACTGTTCAACTCCTTGAACAGTGCTATCATATCTCCCCTCAGTCTTCTCTTCTAAAGGCCAAACATGCCCAGTTCTTTCAGTCTCACCTCATAGAGCTTTGTTTCCAGTCCCCTGATCGTCCTTGTTGCCCTCCTCTGAACCCGTTCCAGTTTGTCTGCATCCTCCTTAAAGTGTGGTGTCCAGAATTGGATGCAATACTCAAGGTGAGGCTTAACTAGTGCCGAATAGAGGAGAACCAATACTTCACGTGATTTGGAAACTACGCTTCTGTTAATGCTGCCTAATAAAGCATTTGCCTTTTTTGCAGCCACATTGCACTGCTGGCTCATATTCAGCTTGTGATCAACAACAATTCCAAGATCCTTCTCACATGTAGTATTGTGAGCCAAGTACCCCCCATCATATAACTGTGCAGTTGGTTTCTTTTTCCTAGGTGTAGAACTTTGCACTTACCCTGTATGATTCTGTAGCCAGCTGTGGACCCACTGGATAGTTGTTCCATCCAGCCATATTTTGCTGGCTTTCTAATCAGAATATCATGGAGCACCTTGTCAAAAGCTTTGCTGAAGCTATATTATGTCCACAGCATTCCCACAGTCTTATCAGGGAGGCTGCCCAATCAAAAAATGAGATAAGACTAGTCTGACAGGATTTGTTCTTGATAAATCCATGTTGGCCATTGTTTTCAAGGTGCTTACAGATTGACTGCTTTATAATCTGCTCCAGAATTTTTCCAGGGATCATTGTCAGGCTAACTGCTCTGTAGTTCCCAGGTTCCGCCTTTTTGCCCCTTTTGAAGATAGGGACATTTGCCGTGCTCCAGTCATCCAGCACTTCACCCATCCTCCACAATTTTGTAAAGATAATAGACAGTGGTTCCGAGAGTTCTTCAGCCAGTTCCTTCAATACTCTGGGATACAGTTTATCAGGCCCTGGAGATTTGAACTCATTCAAAGTGATCAGGTGTTCCTTGACCATTTGTCTATCAATCTCAAGCTGCAATCCTGCCCCTTCAACTTCACATTTCTCAGGAGGGTCATAGACCCTCTTTTGGGAGCAGATTCAGCCAAAGCAGGAATTGAGCACTTCTGCCTATTCTTTGTCATCATTTTGCCATTCTCATTGAGTAGCTGTACCACCATTTCTTTTCTCTGTCTTTTACTATGGATGCACCTGAAGAAAGCTTTTTTGTTGCTTTTGGCATCTCTTGCCAACCTCAGCTCATTCTCAGGTTTAGCCTTCCTGACACCATCCCTGCAATTCTGTGCTAGCTGTCTGTACTCTTCCTTTGTGGTCTGGCCTTCCTTCCACTTCCTGTATGTGTCCTTTTTTGTTTTCATGTCATCTCTAAGCTTTCTGTGAAGCCACATTGGCTTCTTCTGCTCTCTTCCCTCTTTTTCCCATGACGGAATTGTTTGTCATTGTGCCTTTAGAATTTCCTTTTTTAGAAACTCCCACCCATCTTGGACTTGTTTTCTAATTAAAGGCTGTTGGACTTTACTTACTGTTCTGAGTTTATTAAAATAGGGTTTCCTGATGTCCAGGGTACGTGTATGGCTACTCTCAGCTTTTGCTTCCTTTAAGATCAAGAACTCGAGTATAGCGTTGTCATTCCAGACCTAGAGACGTTGTAGGCAGGCATTTAGACCATTAGAACAACTTTTTGAAGGGAAGATGTTTTAAATATTTTAAAGAAGCAGCATGCATTTCAACAATAGAGCAGGAATCAATAGTCAAAGGTATTGATTAAAAATGCTGCAGGTTGCTTGCCTTTCCAGATTGGAACTATTATTAAAGAATAGATTTTCATAGGCTGTTTGTACCATTTGGTGCTTGTGAGTCTTTGCTTGCTTGAAAAATTGGTGTAGGGCTTTGGGATTGTACATGAAAGGTAAAAATGTATCTGAATGTACACCCTGCCAGCTTTGATTCTGAGCTCTCAGACATGGAGGTAAGAGATCGCTTTGTGTTTTGTAATTAACCTTCTTGGTTCCTGTTGAAAATGGGTGTGAGGGTTGAAGTTGGAACACAGAATATTGTCCTGAACTTGCCAACAAGCTGCACGATGTATGCACTGCAGATTGACAGGGGATTTAATGTCAGACTGTGGAACATATATCACACTCCTTTGTATCTTGCATAATTTCTCCCCCCCCCTCCCAGATGAGTTTATGGCAAATCATCTTCTCATGTCTCATTTCTGAACATGATAGTTGTTCCAAATGGATAGAAAGACAAGCTTTTAAAACACATTGCCAAATATGTGATTTACACTAAAAGCCCACTTTACCACCCAAACACTAACCAGAGGCTCTGAGCAATGAAACTCTTAGCCAATTATAGTGTCTTTCCATCATCCACTTGGAGCATGGGAAATTTTTAGTTCCATGCATACTTACCCTCTCTCCGCAAATGTTAAGTGAGTAATTTTCCTGTTGCATCAAAGGCTTATGTAATCTACTACTAGATAGCCAAGTATGAGAAATTAAACAGTTTCCCTGTAGAGTGAAGGCCTGGAGAAAGAGAATGTATAATGGCCATGGATGCCACCAGATGGAGTATGGAATATTTTTCTTTTGCCTAGCTTAAAACGGTGAGGGGGGGGAAGAGAGAGATCTGAAAGATGTTAGAACATCAAAGATGAATGGAAAACAAGTCTATTCTGTGGTCTGTCCCTTTCCTTTGTTTTGTGGCTGCAGTTAGCTCTACAGGCATCCCCTGTTTTAATACAGAATGCAGAATCAATTTTGACTCTGATACGTTATGACTCTTAAGGGTTTTTTGTGTGTGCCAAGGAGTAAGTTGTTCTTCTCTCCTATGAAATTGTTACAACTTTATCTGTGCTATCATCCTACTCGCCTAAAGTGGAGGAAGACAGTGACTCAGCAGGCAACTAATAATATAATGGAATTGCTTGTAAAAGGAGCTCTTGAGCGTTAGTAAACGTGTCAGAAGCAGGAATGCATGGACTGTTCTTTTCCTACCACACTCCTTTTCAACTGGAGTGTAAGGTGTGAAATAAATTCAAGACAAGTGTTTTGAAGGAACCAGTTTCAACTCTACATAGTGGCAGCTTACCTCTTAGTCTCAAAATGGCTCCTTGTAACTGTGACGGGATGGCGTCTGTGTTTCTGTCATGGTTCCCATTGCCCAGAGGAGCAAAAGTGGGAAGATGCATTTCAGGCTTTCTTTGTAACCCACATACATGTTCTGTAATTTTAAAAACCATCTCCCTTGGCCACTTAACCTCAAGCCAGCTCATTCTGCTTCTCATCTGGGAGACAAACCTGCTGCTTTCCTCTTCTGACTTCTGGCAGTAATGTGAGTTTTCTGGACAATTTTCAATTAATTTGCAGTGGAAATTTTTCATTTTGCTTTGGAAAAAATTGTGACAGTAGAAAGAATGATCTGATTTAGTATGTTTGTTTTTACTTGTATTCAGTAATTAAATCTAAAACTCTGAAACAGCCAAGCGTGCCTAATACTGTATTTTTAGTTGATATCCATTCATTGTTACTAATGTGAAATTGAATCTTTTTCACTGGAAAAATAAAGCATTGGAATCCCCCCCCGGTGGAAAATTTTCTGTCCCACGTCACTGGCAGTAAGGTCTTCACATCTCCAGGGACTGTCATTCATTCATTCATTTGGTGATCACTCGTGGCCGAGTAAGATTGTTTTCCAGGGTAAGGTCTTTAACAGTGGGTCCGTAAGTGACTATGGAGGCCAATTCTGGATCCACACAGCCTCCCACAGTGAGGATATAGGTTTCCAGATGGAAGATGGTCACAATGAGGATTTGCTTGGCGTGCCTTCCGCTTAGCTCGTTTGTCCCTTTTGCCCTGTACTCGTGCTTCTTCAAAGTCCATAGCACCTTTGATAATGGCCGACCTCCAATTAGGACATTCATGGGCCAAGGCTTCCCAATTCTCGATGCTCATGTTACGTTTTTTAAGATTAGCTTTGAGAACATTTTTAAACCTCTTTTGCTGTCCACCAATATTCTGTTTTCCATCTTTAAGTTGGGAGTAAAGTAGCTGCTTTGGAAGATGGTGATCAGGCATTCGAACAACGTGGCCGGTCCAGTGAAGTTGATGTTGGAGGATCATTGTTTCAACACTGGTGGTCTTTGCTTCTTCCAATACGCTAACATTAGTCCGCCTATCTTCCCAAATAATTTGCAGAATGTTCTGGAGGCAACGTTAGTGGAATCTTTCAAGAAGTTGGGAATGGCGTTTATAGAAGGTCCATGTTTCACAGGCGTACAGTAAGGTCGGTAGTACAACGGCTTTGTAAATAAGCATTTTGGTCTCCCTGCGAATATCCCGATCCTCGAACACTCTACGCTTCATTTGGTAGAATGCGGCAGTTGCAGAGCTCAGACAATGCTGAATTTCAGCGTCGATGTCAGCTTTTACAGACAGATGGCTGCCAACATAAGAACAGTGATTGACATTCTCCAGCGTTGCACCATTAAGCTGGATAGATGGTGCTACAGAGGGATTGGTTCGCACTTGCTGATGAAGCACTTTGGGGTTTTTTTATGTTAAGTGAGAGGCCAAGCTTTTCATATGCTTCTGCAAAGACATTTTGGATAGTTTGAAGATCTTCCTCTGAATGTGCAGAGACTACATTATCATCAGCATATTGAAGTTCTACGACAGAGGTTGTAATTACCTTACTTTTTGCTTTCAGCCTACTGAGGTTAAAAAGCTTTCCATCTGTTCGATATGTGATTTCCACGCCAGTGGGAAGTTTCCCCTCCACAAGGTGTAGAATCATGGCAATGACAATAGGAAATAAGGTCGGAGCAATGACACATTCCTGTTTGATGCCTGATCCCACTTTGAATGGATCACTTTGAGAGCCATTGTTATCCAAAATTGTCGTTGTCATGGAGGAGTCGCAAAATATTCACAAATTTATCAGGGCATCCAATTTTCAGAAGGATGGTCCAGAGAGCAGTTTGATTTACAGTATCAAAGGCCTTAGTCAGATCAATAAACGCCGTATACAGAGGTCGGTTTTGCTCCTTGCATTTTTCCTGAAGCTGTCGTGCAGTGAAGATCATGTCCACTGTCCCCCTGGAAGGGCGGAAACCATTTTGGGATTCAAGGAGGATGTCTTCTGAGATAGGTAGGAGACGATTTGCAAGGAACCTGGCAAGGATTTTACCTGTGGTAGCTAGAAGACAGATGCCTCGGTAGTTCCCACAATCTGTTCCATCACCCTTCTTGAAAAGGGTGATAATTATGGCATCCCTAAAGTCTTCCGGGATCTGCTCCCTCATCCAGATTTTTTCGATGAGCTTATGAAGTTGTTGTGTAAGTTCAGGCCCACCTTCTTTAAAGACTTCAGCAGGAATCCCATCAGGTCCACTAGCTTTGTTATTTTTCATTTGATTAATGGCTTTACTGACTTCATCCAAATTAGGGGATACTGCAAGCTCATCTCTAATTTGTGGTTGTGGGATTTGCGAGAAGACCTCGTCAGCCACATAAGAGTTATGATTAAGGAGGTCGTGGTAATGCTCTTTCCTACGCAGTGCAATAGACTCTTTGTTCTTTAGAAGTTTGGTATCATCTATTGAACGTAAGGGATTTGTACCATTTGTTGGTCTGTAGATGGCCTTTGTGGCATTAAAAAAGCCCCGTGCATCATGAGCATCTGCAAAATGCTGGATTTCTTGAGCTTTCTTTATCCACCAGGCGTTCTTTAGTTCTTCTTTGGATCTCAGCCTTGGCACTGGCATAGATGTTTTTCTTAGCAGCACAGTTAATGTCTTTTTGCCATATCTGGAAGGCTTTCTTTCTCTTGTCAATATGTTCAATTTCACTATCATTCTTATCAAACCAGTCCTGATGTTTCTTAGTTTGGTATCCAATAGTTTGTTCACATGCTACAATAATGGAAGTCTTCAGTTTTGTCCAGTGTTCACCGACGTTTTCAGGAAGTTCCGTAGGTAAATGTTTCTTGAGAGTTGTTTGAAAGCAAGCTTGCTTAATAGGATCTTGAAGGGCGTGGATGTTGATTTTATGCCTTGGTTTTCTTCCTTGGAGCCTACGTTGAGGAACAATATTAATGGTCATAGTGGATCGAATTAATCAGTGATCTGTCCAGCAGTCATCGGCACTCGTCATGGCCCTAGTGAGGAGTACATCACGACGATCTCTGGCATAGACAATTATGTAATCCAGGAGATGCCAGTGCTTCCACTGAGGGTGCTTCCATGATGTTTTAAATTTATCTTTCTGGTGAAAGAGTGTGTTTATAATAACAAGCTTAAGCTCTGCACATTTAGTCGGGAGTAGAATTCCATTCAGGTTGCTATCGCCAACTCCTTCTTTCCCAATGGTTTCTGACCATAAATCAAAACCATGCCCAACTCTTGCATTGAAATCACCCAGGAGGATAATTTTATCTTTTTTAGGTATCTCTGATAAGATGGTGTCCAGCTGGGTATAAAAATTTTCCTTGATGTCTTCATCAGCATCTAATGTTGGTGCATAAGCACTTAGAATAGCTGCCTGCTGGTTTTTGGGGAGTTGAGAGTTGTTCATTAATGCCAATAGGAACTTCTGACAAGAACTTCACAAGATCATTTTTAATAGCAAAGCCTACTCCATGTATTTGTCGTTCTTGTTCAGGGAGTCCTTTCCAGAAGAAGGTGTAACCTCCTTTTTCTTCCTTCAGTTGTCCCTCTCCTGCTCTTTGAGTTTCTTGGAGTGCTGCTATGTCAATATTAAAACGTCTCAACTCCCTTGCAACGATGGCAGACCTGCGTTCAGGACGTTCACTGTCTGAATTGTCCAGCAACGTCCGTATATTCCACGTTCCAAAATTGAATTGTCTTTTGCGACCACTAAGTGGTGACCCCACTGGATGCGGTGATCCAGTCAAGGAGAGAGATGAGGCAGACTATATTTAGGGCACCTTTTCTAGTCCCCTCCCCATACGGGGTGAGCAGAGTGGATCCTGAATAGGACTGCTCAGTCGTGAATATAGCTGCCGAACTACTCAACTGCCTTGGACCTTGAGCCAGGATGACTGAGTCTGTATCCACAGCCCATGTGCCGGTCCATGACTAGGGGCTTCTGGATTTCACAGTCCTGCCCCCGTTGCCATTCACCAATCGCCATGGGGCTTTTGTTTTGTTTTGGTTGCAAGATGCCTGTACGTGAATTTGTTTTATTTGGGAGATTGGTGCATGACGATCAACACACAGTCTTGACAGAAAAAGGCTTTGATCCAATGGCATGGATACCACGACGATTGGAAGTTTTTTATCTGCTGCAGCCTTCATCCGCCTTCACAGCTGTTGTAACATACACACTGTTATCCTCCACCTGTTCTGCCAATGTGGACATTCTTGGATCGTTCTTTGTCTGGTTCCTCTCCCTTGACCTTATCGCCATGGGTGACCCTGCTGGGAGTACATGAGCCCCAATGACATTGCTCATAGGGTTCATTGGAACACACAAGCCCACTCACCACTACAAGGTGACAATCCAGTGAGGGGTCCAGGGACTGTACATATCTTCTGAATGGCCTAATTCTCAATGGACTTGCCTTCTCCTCCGGGGCAGCCCTACAGCTGTCATCATTTCCTTTTTGTGACTGTTTCTACAATTTTTCTCATAGCTTGTTTCTATTGGGAGTTGGAAGATCATTTCTGGTTTTCACTATTTGCCTCTAAAAGCATTTAAAAAAAACAACTTTGCCTCTAAGGCATTAAATAACACACTAAAAGAAAAGAACCAACTCTTCCATTGTAAGATTTTATTTTTTAAAAAAGTTTGTGTCTAGGCTATAGTTTAGTATGTGTGTGCAGGGGGACCAGGAACTCTTTACTTACTTACTTACTTACTTACTTTTACGCACACACACACACACACACACACACACACACACACACACAGAGAGAGAGAGAGAGAGAGAGACTGAGAGACTGAGAGACTGAGAGACTGAGAGACTGAGAGACTGAGAGACTGAGAGACTGAGAGACTGAGAGACTGAGAGAGAGAGAGAGACTGAGAGAGAGAGAGAGACTGAGAGAGAGACTGAGAGAGAGAGAGAGAGAGAGACTGAGAGAGAGAGAGACTGAGAGAGAGAGAGACTGAGAGAGAGAGACTGAGAGAGAGAGAGACTGAGAGAGAGAGAGACTGAGAGAGAGAGACTGAGAGAGAGAGACTGAGAGAGAGAGACTGAGAGAGACTGAGAGAGACTGAGAGAGAGAGACTGAGAGAGAGAGACTGAGAGAGAGACTGAGAGAGAGACTGAGAGAGAGACTGAGAGAGAGACTGAGAGAGAGAGACTGAGAGAGAGAGACTGAGAGAGAGAGACTGAGAGAGAGAGACTGAGAGAGAGAGACTGAGAGAGAGAGACTGTGAGAGAGAGACTGTGAGAGAGAGACTGTGAGACTGTGAGAGAGAGACTGTGAGACTGTGAGAGAGAGACTGTGAGACTGTGAGAGAGAGACTGTGAGACTGTGAGAGAGAGACTGTGAGACTGTGAGAGAGAGACTGTGAGAGACTGAGAGAGACTGAGAGAGAGAGAGACTGAGAGAGAGAGAGACTGAGAGAGAGAGAGACTGAGAGAGAGAGAGACTGAGAGAGAGAGAGACTGAGAGAGAGAGACTGAGAGAGAGAGACTGAGAGAGAGAGACTGAGAGAGACTGAGAGAGAGAGACTGAGAGAGACTGAGAGAGAGAGACTGAGAGAGAGAGACTGAGAGAGAGAGACTGAGAGAGAGACTGAGAGAGAGACTGAGAGAGAGACTGAGAGAGAGACTGAGAGAGAGACTGAGAGAGAGACTGAGAGAGAGACTGAGAGAGAGACTGAGAGAGAGACTGAGAGAGAGACTGAGAGAGAGACTGAGAGAGAGAGACTGAGAGAGAGAGACTGAGAGAGAGAGACTGAGAGAGAGAGACTGAGAGAGAGAGACTGTGAGACTGTGAGAGAGAGACTGTGAGACTGTGAGAGAGAGACTGTGAGACTGTGAGAGAGAGACTGTGAGACTGTGAGAGAGAGACTGTGAGACTGTGAGAGAGAGACTGTGAGAGACTGAGAGAGACTGAGAGAGAGAGAGACTGAGAGAGAGAGAGACTGAGAGAGAGAGAGACTGAGAGAGAGAGACTGAGAGAGAGAGACTGAGAGAGAGAGACTGAGAGAGAGAGACTGAGAGAGAGAGACTGAGAGAGAGAGACTGTGAGAGAGAGAGACTGTGAGAGAGAGAGACTGTGAGAGAGAGAGACTGTGAGAGAGAGAGACTGTGAGAGAGAGAGACTGTGAGAGAGAGAGACTGTGAGAGAGAGAGACTGTGAGAGAGAGAGACTGTGAGAGACTGAGAGACTCTGAGAGACTGAGAGACTCTGAGAGACTGAGAGACTCTGAGAGACTGAGAGACTCTGAGAGACTGAGAGACTGAGAGAGAGAGACTGAGAGAGAGAGACTGAGAGACTATTGGATCCCATTTATTCTGAGGTTGCAGGAATTACCTGGAACTGAACTTAGTGCTGTGGCTGGTCCTGCTTAACCACTAACAGATTCTGTGTTCTTCCCATATTTCATCTAGGGGAACTGTATTTCTTTCCTTGAATCTTTAATAAGCATATGTAGTCAATGCAGAATAGCATTTGTTCTCCATAGTAGAAGTTAATCCATCTCAAAATACTCCTAGGAAACGACTGTAAATCATTAATGTGCAGTCCCTTTCTGGAGAGTAATATTGAGAAAAAGATGGCTGCCCCATACCATATTTTTCTCCAGGAAGGGACTGTATGATAATGATACACAGTTGCTCCGTGGGAGCATTTTGAACAGCTTTTTTTGTTTTTGTTTTTTACTGGCTGTTGTAAGCTGTTGTAAAATCTTAAAATAAAGAGGCAGTCCTTGGACCGCCTTGTAAGTACAGTGTGGATTTCTGCATGGATCACTTTTTCAATTATACTGCTTAATCTGCAGATCTACGTTCTAGTCTATGCATAGGTCTGAGGAGGTGAAATGGGTAGGTTCGCTCCAAAACTTAGAGCAAACTGGAATCTTCCTCATCTTTGCCTCAAACCCACATCAGTGTTGTAACTATTATTCATTAGTCAAAACTGTTTGATGTCTGGTATGTTTCAGAGTTTGGTTAAGATCTTTGGACCAAGCACCTTGGCATATGTTGCATCTTGTTTACTAAATTGGATTAACACACTTCTGTGGCATGGGGACCTTTATGTTGAGAGCAATGTTGAAATGTATCGGCCCAGAGAAGAATAGCAATTGGTGAACATGGAAAGAGATTAATAAGCAAATTATAGATATTAAACTATTGCAAAAGAACCATGTTGGGAACAAATAAAAAATGTGATGGTGTAGAAATGCTGATACTGTCAGAAGTGTGGGAAGAGAAGTAAAATAACTGGAATATTTAGAAATCAATTTCCTAATAATGGGGATTGGAATGTGTGCTGAACCTTTCTCGGGAGCTAAAAATGACAAAGAAATCTTAATTTCCATTCTTGGATTGTCTGTACAATGTCTGTGGGGCTGTTTGTAAACCAGGATTTTTAATTGGCTCGATAATGGTAAAAAATAAGAAGAGACTAAAGTGCTGTGTCTGTTAGTTATTGGAAAGGTAATTTTTCCTCTGATCTCTTTTTTGTCTGTAATTACCTGTACTTGGTTTATATTGTTGTATTTCCCAGATTGGTAATCAAGATTTAAAGAAAAGCTAATGAGCATTGCATCAGTAGT
The DNA here is from genome assembly GCF_030035675.1 of Rhineura floridana. Taxonomy (NCBI): domain Eukaryota; kingdom Metazoa; phylum Chordata; class Lepidosauria; order Squamata; family Rhineuridae; genus Rhineura; species Rhineura floridana. The sequence continues at coordinate 46,871,984 of NC_084481.1, forward strand.
AAAAACTCCCTGTCGCATGGCTATGGAGGAAACCCAAAAGCTTGTAGGTGAACAGGCTGGTTAGTTGAAATGCATGTATGAAACACTCCTTTGCTTCCCAGCATCTTACCTAGTTGGTTCCATTACCTTTAGCCACCTTTTTCGCCACCAGCATCTCTCCCTTTTTCATCTAGTCTCTTTCTCTATTTAGTGCAGTGTTAGTGTAAATACATTTCACTTCCAGCTACTAGCTCCAAATGGAAGTTTTATAATACTTTTATTTTTCCCTCACTCGCTACTGCTGTTAGCAATCTGCCCCATGTCTTTTTTAAAAATACTTCTTGGAAAAAGTGAAGGTGGCTACTGTGAAACCCCTGGAACTACCCACCTGAAATTTGGCTGGGTTAATTCCCTCTACAGGGGCTATCGTGTCACCAAATTTCATGTCCCTGTGTGAAAAAACACAGTTGTGTTCGTTTTAATTTTTAAACATTTGAACATTTAAAGGTGGCTAGCATGAAAACCCCTGGAGCTATCTACTTGCAACATGGCACATTTAGTCCCCCATATATCAGTTACCATGTCTCTAAATATCATGCCTCTAGGTCATAAAACAAGGAAGTTACAGCTGTTTTGGTTTTGCAGTGTAAGTCATTAGGGTTTCCGGAGAGTTGTAATATATGGATTGTGATCCAGATTCAGAGCGGAATTGGATCAAATCAAGTCCGAATCTGTCCAGACCAGATTGGGCTTCATCTGTATTTACAAGTCAGAGCCGCCATTTATATTGAGGGAGGCATTGCACAGCCCTAGTATTGGCCATTTTGATGATGACATCACAGCTAGACATAATCTTTTCCGGGAGTGTTTCCCAGCTGATTTTCAAAGTACAATACATAAACTACTATAATCTGAAATTTGGAGGTAGTAGCCGAAAGTGCAGTTTTTAACATTATTTACTGCCAAAACTGTGCACTAATTGCATATTCTTTTAAGTTTCTCCTTTGATCTATTTTTTAATTTATGTACTATTTTTCTCTCTCCATCCCCTCCAGATAATTCAAAGGTAGATCCAAAATATTAGAACAATAAAAACATACAAATCGGCCAGCCTATAAAAATGCAGTTAAAAGTCAGAATTTAAAATACCCGAAAGATAGTATGATGGGGGGAGGGAGAGCCGACAGCTAAAAAAACCAAGATTGGCACCAGGTAAACTTCCCTGGAGAGGGCATACCACAGCTGGTACACCACTACTGGAAAAGCCCTTTTCCTTGTTGTACCAAATGTGATCTTTGGAAAATGGCATTGGCTGATGATCGTAGTGTGCAATGGATCCATGTTGGAATGTGGGCATTGTCAACTCTGTACACTCCCTCCAGTCATCTTTGGGGCTTGCTTTCTCTCTCCTCACTTTGTGAACATTCCATGCCATCCCATCAGCTCAGCCAGTGGGCTTCAGAGGGTTTATTTATTTATGTTCAGTTTCTTTTATTATTACATTTACACCCCACTCTTCCTCCAAGAAGCCCAGGGTGGCATACAAACATGGTTCACCCCCTCCCGATTTTATCCTCATAACAATTGTGTGAGGCAGGGTAGGCTGAGAGACAGTGAAGCTAGTGAGCTTCATGGCCGAGTGGGGATTTGAACCCTGGTCTCCCAGGTCCCAGTCCGACACTCACCACTACGCTACAAGCTCAGCATTATATAGATTAGTGCCCCTACTGAAACGTTCTCATATCAACACCTGCTTAATACCTAAGGCACAATTATTGATTTTCTTCTTGATTTATGGCACTCTCTCTCACCTTGCTGCTATGGAGTGGGGAGATGCCAGCTGACTGAAGCTTTGTCGTGTCATTGTCCTTTGGAGCAACAAGCTAGAAAAGCTAGTAATTTTTTTGGGAAGGGAAAATCCCCTTCCCTTCTTCTTTCTAATGTGTGACTAACATCATCCTTCTTCCTTTCCTCATCTCATCTACTTGAGCTCTTGGATGAGGGACAGGGAACCTGTGGCTCTCCAGAAGTTGTTGGATTCCCATCTTCCCCCAGGCACAGCCAACATGGCCAACAATCGTGGCTGATGGGAGTTGCAGTCCAGTGACATCTGGAGAGCCACAGGCTGCCCATCCTTGCTTGGAAGGTGGGCAGAGGCATGGGTGTGGGTGTGTCTCTGTTGCTTCTGTCTGTTGTGGCCCATCTTTTGCAAATGGGTGGAAGGGAAAGAAGTCTTTTCTCTTTAAAAGTGAAAGTTGCATATCCAGGCTAGTTTTACTGTGGTGGGCTGGATAGACTGTCTGGAGTATGGGGGGCTTGCATATTTCTAGGCAATATTGAACCTACATGCTCTGCTGAAACTCAGTTCCTTGAATATGTAATCTCTTGCATGTGGTATGACAACAATCCTTTGCTACAGTGGAGCCTGCAGCAAACAGGGTCCAGCTTTTACCTGGTTTACATTTGTCTTTTAAATCTCCTCTTTGACTGAGGAAGGAGGTCTGCATTGAAAGACTGGACAAGAAGAGATATCGCTAGCATGAACCAGCAGGCTAAGATGAGCTTGAAACAAGCCGTTGCTGTGTGTTTTGCCTCCCCCCCCAATTGATAAAGCAGCCTATTTAGGATTCTGCCCTCCCCCCTCTGTAAGAGCAGTTACTGTAAGACAAATAGTCTTTGTGTGCTGTGGAACTGAAGGAACAGAATGTGATGGAATCTGAGCACTGAGCTCTCTGCCTTTTTAGAACTTCAAAGCCTGCATGTTGTTCTGGTGGCATTGTCTGCAAGGCCATGCCAAGGACTTCTAGGCTGAGTGAAAGCTTTCACTTTGGCAGCATAGCCACTTAACAGGAAATGTTAGGATTCAGGATGGCATGCCTTAGCTTCTGACTGTTGACACATGTTTGAAGTACAGACACTTTGCCTCCTAGAAGGGTCATATTTGGTGAACTTATTGGGGGGGGGGAGGAGGAAGAGGATAATATTCCAGAATTTTTCTTGACTCTGCTTGCTCCAGCACAAATACACATTCTCTCTTGTAGCCAGGGGCATTCCAAAGATATATTTTTTCCTTATAAAAAGCGAGAAATAGGAGGACTCGTCTTCTCCATAGTGAATAGCACAGTGTTGTCAAACTTTAAAGTAGTGGTATGTGTGGTAGCTATAACCCAATTGTTCATGTCAATTTATGTAGTTGTCTTATACTAAATCTAAGCTCTTGGTCCATCTAGCCCAGTGTTCTTCAACTTTGGGTCCCCAGATGTTGTTGGACTACAACTTGCATGATCTCTTGACCAGTGGCTAAGTTGGATGGAGATAATGGGAGTTGTAGTCCAACAACTTCTGGGGACCCAAAGTTGAAGAACAATGATCTAGCCCGGTATTGTCTACCCCAATTAGTAGCTGTTCTCCAGGGTCTGAATGCAGCATGAGCTATGTGGGCAAAGTGCCACAGCCACTGTGCACATGATAATCTCTCTACACAAGTTGGGGGGAGGTGTGAATGAGAGTGGTGGCAGGTAAAGATTTGTGGTTGTTTGGTTGGTTAGTTGCAAGGCAGGTGTAAATGCATGGTAAACTGTAAGAGCAACCATGGCCTAAGACAGGTGGGGAATCTGTGGCCCTCCAGATGTTGGTAGGGATGGTGTTCACTGCCTAGTTCCAATCCGCTTGTATTCAAGACTGGCTTTTGTTGTTGACCTGCCCTTTTTTTGTTCCTGTTTGCTTTTACAATTGCAGATCCGCTGTGAATTTATTTTTATTTTTATTTATTTGTTTCATTTTTAAACCGCCCATAGCGAGTAGCTCTCTGGGCGGTGTACAAAAGATTAAAAACACAAAAATACAAAATATCACAATAAATAAACAGTAAACAAAGAGATTTAAAATTGTAACATTAAACGCATTAAAATGCCTGGGAGCATAGCCAGGTCTTAACCTGGCGCCGAAAAGATAGAAGCGTCGGCGCCAGGCGTACTTCTTCGGGGAGGCTATTCCACAGTTCGGGGGCCACTACAGAAAAGGCCCTAGATCGAGTAACTGTCCTCCGGGCTTCCTGATGGGTTGGTACCCGGAGGAGGGCCTTAGATGCTGAGCGAAGTGACCGGGTCGGTTCATAGCGGGAGAGGCGTTCCACAAGATACTGCAGTCCCACGCCGTGTAAGGCTTTATAGGTCAAAACCAGCACCTTGAATCTGGCTCGGAAGCAAATGGGTAGCCAGTGCAAACGGGCCAGAACAGGTGTTATATGCGCTGACCGGCTGGTCCTCGTCAGCAGTCTGGCTGCTGCGTTTTGCACTAGCTGAAGCTTCCGAACTGTCTTCAAGGGCAGCCCTACGTAGAGCGCATTACAGTAATCCAACCTAGAAGTTACCAGAGCATGAACAACTGAGGCGAGGTCATCCCTGTCCAGATAGGGGCGTAGCTGGGCTACCAACCGAAGGTGGTAGAACGCATTCCTTGCCACCGTGGCCACTTGCGCCTCAAGAGACAAGGAAGGATCGAAAAGAACCCCAAGACTACGAACCTGTTCCTTCAAGGGGAGTTTAACCCCATCTAGAACAGGGTAAACATCCACCATCTGGGCAGGGAAGGCATTCACCAACAGTGTCTCAGTCTTGTCTGGATTGAGTCTCAGTTTATTAGCTCTCATCCAGTCCATTATCGTGGTCAGGCAGTGATTCAGCACATCCACAGACTCACCTGTAGAAGATGAAAAGGAGAAATAGAGCTGCGTGTCATCAGCGTACTGGTGGCAACGCACTCCAAAACTCCTGATGACGGCACCCAGAGGCTGCATGTAGATGTTAAAAAGCATGGGGGACAAAACCGACCCCTGAGGGACTCCACAATGGAGAGTCCAAGGTGTCGAGCAATGTTTCCCAAGTACTACCTTCTGGTGACGATCCGCCAAGTAGGAGCGGAACCACTGCCAAGCAGTGCCTCCAACTCCCAACTCTGCGAGTCTCCCCAGAAGGATACCATGGTCGATGGTATCAAACGCTGCTGAGAGATCAAGGAGAATCAACAGAGTCACACTCCCTCTGTCCCTCTCCCGACAAAGGTCATCATACAGGGCGACCAAGGCTGTTTCAGTGCCAAAACCAGGCCTAAAACCGGATTGAAATGGATCCAGATAATCGGTCTCATCCAAGAGCACCTGGAGCTGACCGGCGACCACCCGCTCCAGAACCTTGCCCAAAAAGGGGACATTCGCCACCGGTCTATAATTGTTCAAGTTATCTGGGTCTAAGGAAGGTTTCTTTAAAAGAGGTCTCACTACTGCCTCCTTGAGACTACTAGGGACTACTCCCTCACTCAAGGAGGCATTTATCACTTCCTTGGCCCAGCCGGTGGTAGTAGTCCTGCTAGCCTTCACTAGCCAAGATGGACAAGGATCTAGAGCAGACGTGGTCGCCCGCACCAATCCAAGCACCTTGTCCACTTCCTCAAGCTGCACCAACTGAAACTCATCCAATAATGAAAGACAAGGCCGTGTTCTGGACACTTCAATGGATTCGTCTGTCATAACATCGGAGTCTAGGTCCCTACGGATGCATGCGATTTTATTTTGGAAGTGCCCTGCGATGTCGTTACAGCGAGCTTCAGATGTTTCAATAGTATCTCGAGGACCAGAATGTAAGAGTCCTTGTACAACCCTAAAAAGCTCTGCAGGGCGGCAGAGAGATGTCCTGATAGAGGCAGTGAAGTGGAACTTCTTCGCCGCCCTTACCGCTTTTATATACGACTTACTAGAGGCACTTACCAAAGCATAACTGCATCCGTCTGGAGTTCGTCTCCATCTGCACTCCAGCCTCCTTCTCTCTTGCTTCATCACTCTCAGCTCCGGGGTATACCACGGAGCTGTATGAGCTCTGCATCGAAGAGGGTGCGCGGGAGCAATCGTGTCGATAGCCCGGGCCATCTCCGTATTCCACAGTTCGACCAAGGCCTCGACAGGAGTGCCAGTACTATCAGCTGGAAAAACTCCCAGAGCCGTCTGAAAACCAATAGGATCCATAAGCCTCCGAGAGCGGACCAACTTAATAGGTCCCCCACCCTTGCAGAGGGAAAGAGTCGTCGTAAGTCTAAAACTCAGCAGGCGGTGATCTGTCCATGACAATGGAGTAGATGAAAAACACCCCACCTCCAGATCACCATTTCCATGACCAGTGGCGAAAATCAAATCAAGAGTGTGACCCGACACATGCGTTGGGCCAGTAACAAATTGAGACAGCCCCATGGTTGTCATGGAGGCCATGAAGTCCTGAGCCGCCCCAGATAAAACAGTCTCGGCATGAATGTTGATGTCCCCCAACACCACAAGTTTGGGGGACCTCAGCAATACCTCCGAGACTATCTCTGTCAGCTCAGCTAGGGAAGCTGTTGGGCAGCAAGGTGGGCGGTACACCAACAGGATTCCCAGTCTGTGTCCTTGACCCAGCACAAGGTGGAGGCACTCTAGACCAGTCGCCATCTGGACAGGATGCCTGGTGAGAGAGAAAGTACTCCTATAGACCACAGCGACCCCGCCTCCCCGACCCTCAGGTCTACCATAGTGCTGCACCGTATACCCAGGTGGACAAAGCTGAGAGAGAGCAACTCCTCCCTGCTCACCCACCCAGGTCTCGGTTAGACATGCCAGGTCGGCACCCTCATCTACAATTAAATCATGGACAAGGGAGGTTTTATTATATACCGACCTGGCATTCAAAAGCAGCACCTGGAGATCTAATGGCTGGCTGATAGAACAACCAGCAGTTCTGTGGCCTTGAGGAGAACCGGAACAAGGCACAGACACAACTTGTCTGGGGTGAGTTCCCCTTACCTGGCACGTTCTCCTCATAGCGCCATACCTCCCATAACCCGTCACTACGCTAATTGGGGCCCCCGAAAGCCTCCCCGTTAAATGCAAAATATGCTCTCCCAGGCACATATTTAAAAATACTGAAACACAACAGGCACATTCACACAACAACACATAAAATACACATAAACGCATACAAACACATCCACACAATCTCATTCACACACACACAATAAACAAACAAACTAACAAAATGCACCCAAACAACAACAATAGCAGCCGGTATTAAAAATACTCCTCCGCATCAAGCTTCGTCCGTAAATAATGTCTTCAAATGAAGTTGTAAAATATCTGCCCACGACCCAATAAACAAACAAGTAAGCAAGCCAAAAGGACAGAACACGCCCCAAGCAGCGAACTTGAATGGAGTGGCGGCAAGCAGGCAGAAAGCCACAATGAAGCAAGGACATAGGAGCAGGCAGAAGCAGCGGAACCCAGCAGCAACGATCCAGCGATGAAACAACAACAAGAAGTAGGCAGAAGCAGCTGAAGAATGTCCGGGCAACAGCGGCACGAAGGCCCCGGCAGTAGTGGAAAAGCAATGGGCCCGGCCGCCACGATGGTATTCCAGCGGCGACATGGCCCGCAGCGGCGGGGGCGGCGACGGCGGTGGCAGCACAAGCCGCAGCGATGACGACCCGGGCGGGAGCACAGCCCGCAGCGATGACGACCCGGGCGGGAGCACAGCCCGCAGCGGCAGAGGCGGCGGCCACAACGCCCGCACACAGGCGGGCCCGCAACAATGGCGGCGACAGCACCAGCTGCAGCGACAGCGCCCTGGGCGGCGACACAGCCGCAGCGGCACACGGGCAGGCAAGCAACGGCAACAGCAGCACAGGTCGCGACGAAAAGCAACGGCCCAGCCGTCGCGACGGCCCAGCCGTCGCGACGGCACCCCGGCGGCACGGCACAGCCGTCGCGACGGCACCCCGGCGGCACGGCACAGCCCGTAGCGGCAGCGGTGAAACAGAGCCGCAACGCCCAGGCAGCAGCACGACCACGACAGCGGCAGCGGGCAGGCAGCGGCACAACCCAGCAACGACACCCGCGCACAAGCGGGCAGCAGCAGCAAAGCCCCAGGCAGCACGGCCCGCAACGACGACAACAGCGGGCAACGGCGGCGACAATGGCCCCAGGTATGCAGCAATAACCAGCCCGTGGTGACAGGCAGACAAACCGGCAGATGATAATGATGGTATTGATGGCATTGAAGTTTTTAAAAGATGTTTTTAAAGTTGAAGCGCGGAGCTCCCTGCTGAGCATCCGCCTCAGTCGCCATCTTCCTTTACATCGATCGTTATCACCTAGACAGCAGTTAAGAATGCATCAACTTAAAAGAAAGCCAATTACGAAGAAAATAATGTAAAATTTGGAGCTGATTTTTTTTTTTAAAAAAACAAACACCTGTGCTGATGACAGCTGCGACTAGGGATGGGGTATAATATCCGTTAAATTGCACTTCGTGCCAGATTTTGACCAAATTCAACAGTCCGCTATCTTTTCGGACCAGCACTGATTTCTTGAAGTGGGCCGCAGCTGTAATAGGCACGGATTTATGAGGCCACAGCTGCAACCGGAACAGATATTTGTTTTCAATTTCCCCCCTATTTTATGTAAATGTCTTTGCAATTTCCTCTAATTTGCTGCATTTATAATGCTCTGTATATCATAAGCTTAAAATTTCAAAGGAAAAAAGACATTAAAATAGTACTGCAAACCAAAAAAGAATAGCAAATAGCAAAAGGGAGGGCAATCATTAAGCAGCAAATCAGTTAGCCCGAAGCAAGAGAAAGACAGGTGACTATCTGCCTCATTGATGTGTACATAAGGGAAAAAACCACATAGAACACCGTGATCATTTACATAAGTATTTACATTAAAAATTAGGCAATTTTTTTTGCCACACAAAAAACCCACAACCCAGCAGCTCTAATTACCCCAAAGCCACAGCGCATCGAATCAGCAAGTGCCAAAGCAAGCAGAAACAAAAAAGGGGCAGATTGGAATTGAACAACGGACTATTGAAATACAAGCAGATCGAAACTAGGCAGCAAACCCCATCCCTAGCTGTAACCTACTGCAAGAAATCAATGCTGGTCTGAAAAGACAACAGATTGTTGGATTATGTTAAAATCTGGTACTAAATCCAATTTAATGGATATTCTCCCCAATTCCTAGGACTACAATTCCTGCCATTCCTAATCTTTGGCTGTTGTTACTTGAGCTGATGGAAGTTTGTGTCCAACCACATCTGTCCAGCCGCTCCTGGCCAACAAGATCGTCTCTTCCTAAGAGCATTGCTAATCTTGGGAAAGAGCTTGTAGCTCAGTGATAGAGTATCTGCTTCGCACGCCGAAGGTCCCATGTTCAGTTGTGGGCATGTCCCCTGCCTGAAACCCTGGAGAACCGCCACTTGTCAGAGTAGACAGTAGATGGACCAATGGTCTGATTTGGTATAAGGCATCATCCTGTATTCCTTGTGGTCACTATGGGGGAAGGGAAAGAAGGCAAAAAAGTTGCAAATTCCCAACTTGTTTTGAGAATCGTTTCCTTTGAGGGCAACTGTAGATGATAATAGCTGCATTATACAATTAACTGGAAAAAACGGTTGACATCAATTATCCTCCAAAATTCAAAAGAAATAAAACAGCTAATTTGTTGCCATAGGAGCCCAGTTACTTTGTAGCTCCTTGCAATTTCTTGACTGCTTGGAGCCATCTGGTTGCTTTGAGGGAGATGGAATATGCAGCCCGCTAGTCTGGTTAATTTCAGTGCAGCTTTCTTGCTTGGATTGAATGTGAATACTGCAAGGCTTTTCACAGCTTGTGACATGCACACTGCTGGCTTGTCTACATAGCATTGGCAATTTATTATGATTTGTTCATTGTACTATCTCTTTTCTGTTTAAATGCCAGAAATGGTTGTGTGAATTGTCTGTGCAGAGGCAGCAAGCAAGGAGAAGTCTTGGGCTCCTCACATTGAGAAGTAACGGGCTTTTGTAGGAGACTTGGAGCTGTGAACCTTGCTTCCTCACACCATACTTCCCCATGTTATAGAACAGCATTCCCCTATCTGGTGCCATCCAGATGTTTTTGGATGACAGCCATGCTGCCTGGGGCTGATGGGAGTTGTAGTCCAAAATACCTTGAGGGCACCAGATTGGGGAAGGCTGTTCTAGACGGGGGAAAAAACCTTGCTACTTAATCTTGTGGGCAAGATTGTGGAAGCAAATACTGTATGCAGGATGTTTACTTCTTAAGTGAAACAAAGAGACTAAAGCAGACCCTCTGCCAGGTCTCAGGGATGGATCACTGCAAGACAAACTTCAGTTTCTAAGAACGTTCTGGTTTGTGTGTTGCTATGATCTATACTTGTTTGAATCAGCTAAAGAAGTGGGATTGGCAAGGGTTCTCATGTGCCAGCCAAACCCAAGGAAAAGGCTTTAGTTTGGGGGGCAGGGTTAGCAATCTTAAGTAGCTGGGGCTCCAATGGCAAACAGATGATTAGTGTTACAGTACCTCCGTTAAGAGTTTATTTCTGTACCATTTCAGTAAAATTATTTCAAAGCCTTGGCATACATTGGCCGGGTGGGATCAGGCTCATTCTTCCTACTGAACTGAGCTGACTGGTTTAATACTATCTGCCAGAGATGTGGGTTTTCTGGAAAACTTTGAAAGGGAACTGCTTGAAATAGATTGAGATCTGGTATAGTATGTTTGACTTGTATTGAGTAAATAGAAGGTGGTGTACAGCAATATAAAACATTTTTAACAAAAAAACCTTTAAAAGCAGTATAAAACAATCGTTAAAATGACTGGATGAAATATCTAAATTTTCCTGCTACCAAAAATATTTGAAGTGAAAGAGTTGATCAGGGAAGATCAAAAAATTGCTTAGGCTGCAGTTCTGTACATAGCTAGCTGGGAGTAATTTATTTATTACATTTATACGCCACCTTTCCTTCAAGGAACTCAAGGTGGGGTACTAAACACGGTCCTCTGCCTCCCAGTCTTATCCTCACAACAATCCTGTTGGATTGGGATTAGGTTAGGATGAGAGACAGTGACTGCCAAGGTCACCCAGTGAACTTTATGACCAAGTAGGTGTTTGAACCCTGGTCTCCCAGGTCCCAGTCCAATACTCTTAACCACTACGTCACTGGCCCTGTACCACTGAACTCATTTGGACTTACTTTTGTATAGGCCTGCATAGGATTGTGCTGCTAATGTGGCTTCTCTGTTCATATTCAAATAATTCCGAAGCTTTACTTGGAAGTTTATTTTTTTGGATTACAACTCTGGTAAGAAAAACAAGCCAAGTTAGCTGGTTGCCTTTAAACCACAGTGTCCGGTTCATATGTAATGACAAGCCAGGATTCTGTGAAACAAAGGAAATGCTGCTGAAGTCATTCTCCTGGTTGCATAAGAAGTGGGAATGTACAAACTGGAGGCCTTACTTGGGTCTCCTTCCTGCTCATGCACTTAATGCTAAAGCATGATTTATTATTACATGAGATCCAGCCCATACCTTCCTAATTAATTTTATGAAATGACAATTTTTCTGCAGAAAAATTTGGCTGCAGAAATTTTTCCAGCTGACAGCGCTGCTGCCTGCATGCTTTTTGTTGTCTTCAGAAGTAAGAAGGCTAGATATTTTCTGAAATAATACTCAGAAATATCTAAGTCCCGACACCACAACCATCCCCTTAGCTTCAACTCTAAACATTTTCTGCACAATGCTAGTAAAAGTATGCATAGTTAAGACTTAACTAGCTCTATAAGCTTAATTAAGATAACATTATGTTTGGTTTTGATTACACATTTATGTCTCAAACTGGCATTTTTTTCTGGGGAAGAGAATTGAGCTACCCTGTATTGCATCTCCCCCTCCCCCTCCCCTTATCCTTTTCCCTTCTCGTTGGTTTGTCTATTTCAGCATTGAGTGGATAAATGTGCAAAATAAACCCAGGCAAATTCCTATTTCAACATCTTTCTGGTGACCTTCTTTAGTAACATAAGAAAAGGGAAATTGGATTGTATTCTGTAACAAAGCAAGTGGCGATGGCCCACATTCTCCTTCATGGATGCAGGTTGTTTTGAGAAGTCTAGCATCAGAAATGTGTGAAGTGCAAATGTCAAAATGATGTGATTAATTCTGAGAATGTTATCAACTATCCATTGAGGTTTATTAATTCCTTGCCTAGGGTGATTGTTCAGTTATGTGCAATGTGTTCCTTAATCTATGGTGAGGCAAGTGACATGCTCATTTCCATTGAGAGGATATACCACCTTCAGTATGAGCTGGCAAGATAGTTCTTTACTCCTTTAACAAGGATCTGTAAAACGTATGTTAGAATAATAGGCTAACTGAAAGAGAGGCCTTTGCTTTAACTCTCTTGCTGGGAATTCCAAGCATGTTTTAACACTTCAGTGAGTGCTGAGTTATCAGAATTAAACTGATTAATTTAATTGTGTGTGTGTGTGTGTTTGGGAATTGATGCAGTTTCACCTTAGAAGTTGAACAGCAGTTCCCCACAGGGCTGTGGAGTCGGAGTCAAGGAGTTGGAGTCGGTAGCAATTTGGGGTGGAGTCAGAGTCGGTAGCAATTTGGGGTGGAGTCAGAGTCGGAAGCAATTTGGGGTGGAGTCAGTCGGAGTCGGTAGAAATGTACTGACTCCGACTTCAACATAAAATTAATATTTTAATAATATTAATTTATTAATATTAATACATTAATATACATTTTTCATTTATGAAGGAGTCAGAGTCGGAGTCAGTAGAAAAATTAATATACATTTGCCATTTATGAAGCAGTCGGAGTCGGACAGTAGAAAAATAGAGGAGTCGGAGTCAAAGGTTTGACATACCGACTCCACAACCCTGGTTCCCCATTCCCAACCATTTTGAAGCCAAGGAAAGATGCATTTGAACAAAATCCTAAGCCATGGTTTAGCATTTATGAGAACAAGCCTTGACCTCAAGCTTGCTGATCACTTTCTTTCTTTCTATGATTAGGAACTCCCAGTGCTGTTTTACTAGGATACCATAGTTTATTATTCTGCCTGAGCTCAGCTATGGTTTGCCATCCAGAATTGCAGGCCTATAAGTGATTTTCTGCAAAGCATGGTTTATCAGGTTCAGCTAGAACAACAAACTATGGTTTGCTGCTAAATCGGGATTGGAAGTTTCTAATCATGAGAAGAGTGAAGCTGAAAAAGGAAGCACATGAGACCAACACTTCTTGGGGCTCACTGTTTTAATGATAAACAATGGTTTACATATGTAATGCCCTCATAGTATATAATGTAATAGTTCAGAAGTCAACAACCTATCTGGATTGGGGGCACATCTCAGGTTTTGAGAGGATCCTGTGGGTGCTAGTCATGAAATGGCTGCTGTGGGGGCATGGCATAACACAAAATGGCTGCTGTAAGGGTGTGGCATAACACAAAATTAGAGAGTACTGTCACAGTGAAGCTTTTGCCATAAGTATATGGCAAAAGGCTTTCCTTCTGCCTTCCATACAGCTGATAAAGATGTGCTTTTTCCCCAGTGTCAGGCCTAAACCAAAGCCAAGCTGCCATCCTGTACCCATTAAACACAAAGACTTACTTATGAGTAGACCTGTTGTCCATTTTACGGCGCAGTGAGTTCTTAATGGGTGTCTCGTTTAAGCCTCTGCAAAGTTTTCATATTTGCCTTTTGGATGGGAGGGTTTTAAATCTCTGTCTGTCTGTCTATACCTGCATTTATTGTGTAGTAGTATTTATCGAAAATAACTTCTAGGGACTACCTGATCTCGGACTAACCCACTGCAGAAAAGATGCATTGTGGTTGCTAGGGATAAAACAGAGTTGAAAACAAGACAGAAGCAGGAAAAGTTCACTAACAGAAGGGGAAAACAGGAGCTGTTTGGATCCCAGGGATTTCTATTGTGTGGTGTCCAAACAACTCACTTATCAATAATAGCTCTGACAGTATGGTTCATGTCACAGAAATCACTGAAAAGGGTACCTGCACATTTTACATCATTACTTTCTATCTAGGAGGGCTAGAGGCTTTTTAAAGATTGAAAGCTCAAAGGCTTGGGTCCCTGCCAAGGAGCACCAGTGAAGGCCTTTGCAGCACCAGGATGGTGACCCCTGCAGTAGTTGGAGGATTCTCCAGAGCTTGGAAGATTACTTTTAAAAAGTAATAAATTACAGTTACAATTACATGGCCCAAAAAGTAGTAATTACCATTACAATTACAATTGCTCTGAAAGTAACTGATTACTTTGGATTTGGACTGCCTTCAAGTCGATTCCAACTTATGGCGACCCTATGAATAGGGTTTTCATGGTAAACGATATTCAGAGGGGGTTTACCATTGCCTTCACTACAATTACATTTCAGTTACTTTTTTTTAAAAAAAGTCTACAACGTGCTGGCCTTGGCTGCTGGACATCTAAGTAACCTAAAACAACATTAAATATAAACACACACATACAGAGGTAGTAGAATAATTCTTTTTATCCATAAGATAGCAGTGGTGGTCTCTGCACTGGTGAGTGAGGTAGAGGCCACTACTCAGATCTTTGCACGTCAAACCAAGTGCATCCCCCCCCCCCGTCAGCAAGCATAATCTCTCTCACTTAACCACCTCCCGGACTTTGCCCTGCCACCAACTAAGGGACATTCACCCAAGCAAACATTTTCCCCTGAGATGCAAAAAAGTTAAAATACTGCAAATGCAGCACAGTAGCCAGAGAGGGTGGTAGAGGCCAGTTGGTGTGCCAAGTGCAAACACGCACGCACGCACGCACGCACGCACGCACGCACGCACGCACGCACGCACGCACGCACGCACGCACGCACGCACGCACGCACGCACGCACGCACGCACGCACGCACGCACGCACGCACGCACGCACGCACGCACGCACGCACGCACGCACGCACGCACGCACGCACGCACGCACACACACACACACACACACCATCTTTTACCTCCACAGTTCTTTATCTCCATTCTGCTGCTGTCTCCTTTATCCATGTTCTTGCCTTCCGGCTCCTTTCTCCCTCCACTCCATTCTTTACCACCACCATCCATTTTTGTAAACAATTGTTTTCCCCACTCCACCCGTCTCCATCTCCTCCCTCGTCGCCTCCTACCGCCAGAGCATGAGGGAAGGGCGACGCTGCACAGAAGCCCAGTTTGAGGCACTTGATTTTCATCCACAAATCAGAGGAGCAGAAGACTTCCCCTGTTCCCCTCCCCCAGTAATGCCCCAAAGTAATGCTGGAAACATTACAATTACTCCACAAAAGTAATACAATTACTCTCAGTTCTATTACAATCAAAATGTAAAGGAATTACCCACTCTTTCCTCAAAAAAGTAATGAATTACAAGTAATTTGTTACTTGTAATGAATTACTTCCAAGCTCTGGGATTCTCGAACTTTGGTTTTTTTGTTCCTAGCCTAGGCAGCCAAAGAACTGAAGGTGTGTGTGGGGGTGGGTGGGATAAAATTCTAATATTCTAGAGTGCAATTTCATGCCCCCTCCCCCTTCAATGACTGATGTAATCAGTAAAGAAAGCATTGGCAGATAGTAAAATCAAGCCTGGGAGTTTGAGAAGAATTGAAGGAAGAAACTAACGGTGACGTGCAGATATCACTCAGCATCTGTAGTAACGCTTTTTTTCCTAAGTGACCAAAGGCTTTCCCATATTCTATATCAGCAGTCCTTAACCATTCTGAGAGCCACTGTGATGTAGTAGTTAGAGTTTTGGATCTGGCATGTGTTTGGACCAGGTTCATCAAATTTACTGGATGGCCTTAGGCCAACTACTATTTCTCAGCCTCAAGTGCCTCACAGGGTTGTGTCATGACCCTGGAGTCTGATTCTCTTTCAGGGGATGAGGTCAAGGACTCTGAACCAGAAGGGGAAGGGCATGCAGGGCCAGCCCTCAAAGCACTTCCATCAGATGAGCCTGTGGGGCTGATGCTCCTCCAGGCTGATAATGTGGCACTGTCATTCTTGGACTCCCATTGCAGAAGCCCTGGGGAGGCCAGAGGCTCCCCCACTCAGTTGAGTCGGAGACTATTTCTGTTTGTTCATTTGAGCAATTTCTGCTCTGCTTATATATAAATAAAGCTCTTAAGCAATTTACACCACAAGTTAAAATGTCTTAATCAACAAATCCCAAACCCCCAAACTAAAGAATGGCTACAGTCTATAAAACACAGCTAACTACAGTAGAGCCCCGCTTTACGGTGCTTCGCTAATGCGGCGGTCTCAATTAGATGCAATTAGACTAAAGCCCCACTCATAAGGCACTTGTTCTGCTTTTGCGGCGGTTTTGGGGCATCGCGCACCATTCTATTCAATGAGTTCCGCTTTTCAGTGGTTTTTGCTTTTCAGCGGGGGTCCGGAACATAACCCGCTGTATAAGTGGGGTCCTACTGTGCTGAACAGAACATCCTTTTTAGTATCAAAGTAAAGACTGCACATAAATATCAGCAACACAAATACAAGAAAAATTCATAATAAACAGAGCAAACACCTGAACAAACTATTCTGGGGTATTATAAAATATTAGGCTTTAAGGAAAAAAAATACTAATAAAAATCCAGTAAATAAATTGACCCTTAAAAAACAACAACTAGTGATAGATGATTAGACTACTAGAGCAGGTTGGGGCTGTTTTACTAGAGAGGTGCCTTCCAGGGTAGCTGAGACTAAGAATTGCCATGCCGTTGCTGCTGCCACTATCAAGGGCTCTGGCTCAGTTGTTTGGGGCTGAAGCAGCATCAGAACTCTGTTTTCCGATAGCACAACCTGACTCTTTCCTTGCATCCAGCCTGTGCCCTGTTTTGCCCCTGTACCCAGCCTGAGCCTTGCCACAAAGTAGGACAGGCTGTTGTAAGGACAGAGTGGGCAGGTGAGAACCACGTGTGCTTCCCTGGTCCTCAGAACATAAGAACATAAGAAGAGCCTGCTGGATCAGGCCAGTGGCCCATCTAGTCCAGCATCCTGTTCTCACAGTGGCCAGCCAGGTGCCTGGGGGAAGCCCGCAAGCAGGACCCGAGTGCAAGAACACTCTCCCCTCCTGAGGCTTCCGGCAACTGGTTTTCAGAAGCATGCTGCCTCTGACTAGGGTGGCAGAGCACAGCCATCATGGCTAGTAGCCATTGATAGCCCTGTCCTCCATGAATTTGTCTCATCTTCTTTTAAAGCCATCCAAGCTGGTGGCCATTACTGCATCTTGTGGGAGCAAATTCCATAGTTTAACTATGCGCTGAGTAAAGAAGTACTTCCTTTTGTCTGTCCTGAATCTTCCAACATTCAGCTTCTTTGAATGTCCACGAGTTCTAGTATTATGAGAGAGGGAGAAGAACTTTTCTCTATCCACTTTCTCAATGCCATGCATAATTTTATACACTTCTATCATGTCTCCTCTGACCCGCCTTTTCTCTAAACTAAAAAGCCCCAAATGCTGCAACCTTTCCTCATAAGGGAGTCGCTCCATCCCCTTGATCATACTGGTTGCCCTCTTCTGAACCTTTTCCAACTCTATAATATCCTTTTTGAGATGAGGCGACCAGAACTGTACACAGTATTCCAAATGCGGCCGCACCATAGATTTATACAACGGCATTATGATATCGGCTGTTTTATTTTCAATACCGTTCCTAATTATTGCTAGCATGGAATTTGCCTTTTTCACAGCTGCCGCACACTGGGTCGACATTTTCATCGTGCTGTCCACTACAGCCCTGAGGTCTCTCTCCTGGTCGGTCACCGCCAGTTCAGACCCCATGAGCGTATATGTGAAATTCAGATTTTTTGCTCCAATATGCATAATTTTACACTTGTTTATATTGAATTGCATTTGCCATTTTTCCGCCCATTCACTCAGTTTGGAGAGGTCTTTTTGGAGCTCTTCGCAATCCCTTTTTGTTTTAACAACCCTGAACAATTTAGTGTCATCAGGAAACTTGGCCACTTCACTGCTCACTCCTAATTCTAGGTCATTAATGAACAAGTTGAAAAGTACAGGTCCCAATACCGATCCTTGAGGGACTCCACTTTCTACAGCCCTCCATTGGGAGAACTGTCCGTTTATTCCTACTCTCTGCTTTCTGCTTCTTAACCAATTCCTTATCCACAAGAGGACCTCTCCTCTTATTCCATGACTGCTAAGCTTCCTCAGAAGCCTTTGGTGAGGTACCTTGTCAAACGCTTTTTGAAAGTCTAAGTACACTATGTCCACTGGATCACCTCTATCTATATGCTTGTTGACACTCTCAAAGAATTCTAATAGGTTACTGAGACAGGACTTTCCCTTGCAGAAGCCATGCTGGCTCTGCTTCAGCAAGGCTTGTTCTTCTATGTGCTTAGTTAATCTAGCTTTAATCATACTTTCTACCAGTTTTCCAGGGACAGAAGTTAAGCTAACTGGCCTGTAATTTCCGGGATCCCCTCTGGATCCCTTTTTGAAGATTGGCGTTACATTTGCCACTTTCCAGTCCTTAGGCACGGAGGAGGACCCGAGGGACAAGTTACATATTTTAGTTAGCAGATCAGCAATTTCACCTTTGAGTTCTTTGAGAACTCTCGGGTGGATGCCATCCGGGCCCGGTGATTTGTCAGTTTTTATATTGTCCATTAAGCTTAGAACTTCCTCTCTCGTTACCACTATTTGTCTTAGTTCCTCAGAATCCCTTCCTGCAAATGTTAGTTCAGGTTCAGGGATCTGCCCTATATCTTCCACTGTGAAGACAGATGCAAAGAATTTATTTAGCTTCTCTGCAATCTCCTTATCGTTCTTTAGTACACCTTTAGTACACCTCAGAGGAACAGCAGGATTAAAAATGAAAGAAATAAATGAAATTAAGGAGATTGGTAGTATTACTATACTGTAGTTGTGGGGGTTGAGGTCAAGACAGTGGCTTGCTGTAAGGTTGCCTAGTGGGCTTGTGGCAGAGGTGACTTAAATCAGTCGCCTGTAGCTGCTGTGCTACAACAGCTGTGGCCAGTTGCTTCAGTTGACACTGCATAGTATAAGTTTGCTTAACCAAAACATAGTTTGAGTCCACTTTTGGATGATTAAAATTGTTATTCAAAGCAAGTCCTTTCTGGCCAATTCCGTCATAAATTTTGAGTTCTAGCAGCTTTTGTCTCTGACTGGTGCAGTGAGCATCTTCTCAATATAGAGCCCCCCTACCCCTTCTCCCAAACCCTCTTGGTCTCTTTGGGTCATTACTCAGCCTGAGTTCTTGATGATTGGTAGTTGTTTGCCTTGCTTTGAAACAGTTAGCAAAATAGTAAATTCCTAGATCTGTCTGCTCTTGTGAGAAATGAATACCCAGTTTCCAGCCATGCTCCATAGAGGTTTATAGGCATTGACAGCTGCAGATTTCTTTGTGGCAGGCCTTTTGTAGTGACTGAGAGGGAAGGTTAAGGAATTAATGTAAAAAATATCCTATTTTTCACTGGATTGGTTGAGAAGCATAATTTAATCAGTACCTTTTGTGAAAATGCAAGTTTTCTTATGTGAAAGAAGACAAATTTCTGCTTGTTGTGCAGTGGTTTAGGTAACAAATTTGCTCTTTAATTGTGGTGTCGGACCAGTACATGCTGCCAGTTTTAAAAAGGCCCTTCCTTTTTAAAGTTGCCGCTTATCTGTAATAAACTGAGAAGTTTTTGTTTTGTATCTGCTAAGATCATTAGTTCCATCAGTATTTTCTGCTAGCCTATATGTTCTCCTTTTCTCTCCCCTATAAAAATGGTGGTTTTTTAATAGTTTTTGGCAAATTGGAAGATTAGGTTTGTGGAACTTTCAGATGGTCAAAGAAAGTTTTGAGAGTAACAATGCAAACTAGAATCAACTTTGTGGTATTTTAATTTGGCTGTATAACTGCAGCCTAGGCTCAGCTTTATGAGGCTGACTGAGTAGGTGGGGCTGACATGGTAAAGGCTCTAGCAGTGACTTCACATTGTGTATGTGTGGTGTGTTAATCCTGTCCAGTTCATTTGAAGTCTGTCTCTAATAGAGATAACTGAGGTGCAGCAAACTGTTTGCAAGTGCACTCAGTTGCCTGACACTATCCTGACATATAATGCTCTTTCTGATCTAGCTGATTTTTGGATAACGCTAACCTATTAACATTAAAGCAGCCTCAGTTCTCTTGTGGGGGAAGATATCTAGCTAATGCAGGTAATGAGAAGCAGTTTGTATGCCTCTTTCACAGCACATTTGTATCCTTTTACATCTGGAAGGTTTGCTCTGTAAATGCCCCTGGGATTGCACAGGAAGAACACTATTATCTTTGCCAATGGATCATGTGTTCCCTTGTCAATGCCACCTTCAGTCAGCAGGAAAAGATTACAGACAGCTCCCGCAGAGATTGACTGGAGTCTGCAAAATAGAAACATAGTGATGAGTGGCTGGTTTTAAAAGTCCATGCCATACTTTCTCATCAAGCAAAGCAGCATTAAACCTTTTTGCTAATAACTAAGACAGTTATAGTACATACTGGCACTGGTTTCAGTACATCCTGGCACTACAGGGCATTGAGTTACTTGCGTATTCCTTGCACAGGGCCAACGCCGAGGATCAGCATGATTGGTCATCTTGAGAAGGTAGACTCACTGAGGGAGGAAGGCCCATTAGAGGTCATGCCCAAGGGTTCCTCAAAATATGGAACTGACACTATCCTGGCATAGCTATGTTGGGATGGAATTGCCAGTGGAATCTATTTTAAGAGATGCTGGAACAGGAGGTGGTGATTTGTAAATGTATATGGGCCACCTCAGATAGCATTTCCACATTATCTCCAGAGCTTGGAAAAGTTACTTTTTTGAACTACAGCTCCCAACAGGCCAATCCAGTGGCCATGCTGGCTGGGGCTGATGGGAGTTGTAGTTCAAAAAAGTAACTTTTCCAAGCTCTGAATTTATCTCTGATGGTTTTTTGTTGGAGTTCATTCAGACATTCAAACTTCTAGCAAGTCAATAAAATGTAGAGAAATAAAGTGGTGTACATGCATGCGTGAACCAGCTTAGGGACTAAGTGCAATCAGTAAGTGGCTGTGTATTTGAAAGATTTTAGTTTGGGTGTGCTATAGGAAAGAAAAAGGCCTCTCTTCAGTATTGTGCACCATCGGTCTTCCTCGTATGGACACCATCATGCTATCAACAGATGGTTCTTACTGGCACTGAAACCCATTTACAAAGTTCCACTGAAAGTCAGTAGGACATCTATGTGCCTTTGGAGCTGTGACCATCCTTGGGGTTTGTTTCCTCCCTGTGCATGGCTTTCACAATTCTTCATGTGCTATCAACATAGGAAGCTGCATTTTACCGAATCAGACCCACAGGTTCATCTAGCTCAGTATTACCTACTCTGACTGGCAGCAGCTCTCCTGGGTCTTTGGCAGAGGTCTTTCCCATCACCTGCCAGGGACTGAACCTCAGGTCTTCTGCATGCAAAGTTACATGAAATCAGTTGCTTACCTTTTTTAGTCTCAAACTGATATAATCGGCTGGCATTTTATCTTGCAGAGATCATTTTGAAATTCGCTGCCATGCCTTACAGGTGTAGTGTTGCAGGTGAAATGCTAAAATTCCTATTCTGAAAGTATAGTATGACTTGATTTCATCTGGAAGTTACGGAATAGCTAAGAAAACAGATTATTGTTACAAATGTGTAGAACTGAAGAATAGAAACAGTGGACCTGAGGTGAAATTCTAGTGTAGGATAGCAATAAATCCAAGAGTGAGTAGCTGAGTAAGTGAGAAGAATCAGGGAAGAGGATAATTCTCTCTCTCTCTCTCTCTCATGGTGTGTGTGTGAGAGAGAATGTGTGTGTGTGTGTGCGCACACACACACACACACACACACACACACAGAGAGAGAGAGAGAGAGAGAGAGAGAGAGAGAGAGAGAGACCCTTGCAAAAGTTATCAGAACCCTGGCCAATGCTCTCATATTACTGAATTACAATGGTACGTTGTAATTTCGTTCTGTATGATATTTTATTTTGAAACACTGAAACTCAAAATCAACTATTGTAAAGTGACATTGGTTTTATTTTGGGAAATGTTTGTAAGAAACATAAACTGAAAAAAATGCATAAGTACTCAGTCCCTGTGCTGTGGAAGCTCCCAGTTTACACAGATGAAAGAAATTGCCCTATCAAGGACGCAGTTACCTTACCATTGGCCTCCACCTGTGAACCATTAAAGTTGTTGTCAGGATAAAAACCCCACTGTTGAAGGATCATTTGTCAGGCTGTGGATCTGAAGGAAAATGAAGACCAAAGAGCATTCTACAGAAGTGAGATGTAATGTAATACAAATGCATAGATTAGGAAAAGGGTACAAAACAATATCCAAGTGTTTGGATATCCCAGTGAGCACAGTTGGATTAATAATCAGGAAGTGGAAGCTGCATCACACCAGCCAGGCACTGCCAAGAAAAAGGCTGTCCCTCAAAACTCAGCGCTCGAACAAGGAGGAGACTTGTGAGAGAAGCTACAGAGAGGCTAACAGTCCCTTTGAAGGAGCTACAGAGTTCAGTGTCTGGGAGTGGAGTAATGGTGCACCAGTCAACCATATCAAGAGCTCTGCATAACACTGGCCTGTATGGGAGGGTGGCAAGAAAGAAACCATTACTCAAAAAGTACCATCTGAAAGCACGTCTAGAGTTTGCCAGAAAGCATGAGAGTGTCCCAGCTGTGGTGTGGGAAAAGGTTTTTTGGTCAGATGAGACCAAGATAGAGCTTTGTGGCCAAAACTTAAAGTGCTGTGTGTGGCACAAACCTAACACTGCCCATGCCTCAAGACACACCATTCCTACAGTGAAGTATGCTGGTGGCAGCATCATGCTGTAGGGATGCTTCTCATCAGCAGGGACTGGGCATCTTGTTAAAATGGAAGGAAGAATGAATAGAGCAAAATAAGGAAATACTGCAGGAGTTTATTTCAGTCCACTAAAAAACTGAAGCTTGGGAGGAAATTCACTTTTCAGCAGGACAATGATCCCAAGCACAAGGCCAAAGCAACTCTGGAGTGGCTCAAAAACAAAAAAAGTGAATGTCCTACAGTGGCCCAGTCAAAGTCCTGATCTCAGTCTCATCGAGAATCTGTGGCACTTTTTGAAAATTGTGGTCCACAAGTGAGGTCCAACCAACCTGAACGACCTGGAGTGAATCTGCCAAGAAGAATGGGCCAAAATCCCTCTGACACTGTGTGCAAAGCTGGTACGTGCCTAGTCCAAAAGATTTAAAGCTGTTATTGCAGCGAAAGGTGGCTCTACCAAATATTAATGTGTGGGGGTTGAATACTTATGCAAGCAACATGCTTCAGTTTGTTATGTTTCTTACAATCATTTCCCAAAATAAAAGCAATGTCACTTTACAGTAATTGATTTTGGGTTTCAGTGTTTCAAAATAAAATATAATACAGAACGAAATTACAATGTACCATTTGTAATTGAGTAATATGATAGCATTGGTCAGGGGTCTGATTGCTTTTGCAAGGCACTGTATATAATTTTTACCTTTGCAGTACATATACCGTACATAGAAACAATTGAGGGTACTGAGCCTGTAAACTGGATGTGTGCTTGTACGTGGAATGGCAAACTCAGGAGCCCTTTCTTCCCCTCCCCCACATTCCATGATGCCCAAACACCAAAGTTCAAGCCCGGTGAGTAATAGATTTGATTTGATACCGAAGAAGTGAAAATAAGTTCTGTAGAGAGAGGAAAAGAACAAGAGGTACCACTGTTGCTGCCAACTAACTCTTGATAGCCTTGAATTTTAATTTTAGGTCATTAAGGTTTTTTATCATTCCATTATATATATAAAACCAGTTGTGCACATTCCATAGGCCTATATAACACATACATACACACACAGTCATTGTGCACTTTCCCCAGGCCTAATGGAGAATGTACACATAATCTGTCCGTGAAGAGGGAAGCGTGCACATTTTCTGGTCAATGTACACAGTCCCCAACGGGCCACGGGAAATGTGCATATACTGACTGAATTTTGCACGTTGGTCATTATCTGTAATCCCCAACAGGCCTTGGGAAATCTGCATATATTGACTGAATACTGTCCATTCTCCAGGCAATATACACATTCTCCCAGAAACACCCCCCCCTGTGTTAGTGGTACTGAGAACATTTCTTTAGCTATCATTTCAATTTTGAAATGGGATAATAAAATAGCTGAAAACATTTGAAAAATTGTTACTGCTTACACAGAACATACAGGAATTTTGGGAAATACTCAGAATGAATTTATCTTAAAGAAACAAGACTAAGATATTTAACATTTCAAAATGGTATAATATTTTAATTTAGAATCATAGAATAGTAGAGTTGGAAGGGGCCTATAAGGCCATCAAGTCCAACCCCCTGCGCAATGCAGGAATCCAAATCAAAGCATTCCCGACGGCTGTCCAGCTGCCTCTTGAATGCCTCCAGTGTCGGAGAGCCCACTACCTCTCTAGCTAATTAATTCCATTGTCGTATGGCTCTAACAGTTAGGACGTTTTTCCTGATGTCCAGTCAAAATCTGGCTTCCTGCAACTTGAGCCCGTTATTCCGTGTCCTGCACTCTGGAACGATCGAGAAGAGATCGTGGCCCTCCTCTATGTGACAAACTTTTATGTACTTGACAAGTGCTATCATATCTCCTCTCAGTCTTCTCTTCGCCAGGCTAAACATGTCCAGTTCTTTCAGTCTCTCCTCACAGGGCTTTGTTTCCAGTCCCCTGATCATCCTTGTTGCCCTCCTCTGAACCTGTTCCAGTTTGTCTGCATCCTTCTTGAAGTGTGGAGACCAGAACTGGATGCAATATTCAAGATGAGGCCTAACCAGTGCTGAATAGAGGGGAACTAATACTTCATGCGATTTGGAAACTATACTTCTGTTAATGCAGCCTAATATAGCATGTGCCTTTTTTGCAGCCACATCACACTGTTGGCTCATATTCAGCTTGTGATCAACGACAATTCCAAGATCCTTCTCACATGTCGTATTGCTGAGCCAAGTATCCCCCATCTTATAACTGTGCATTTGGTTTCTTTTTCCTAAGTGTAGAACTTTGCATTTATCCCGGTTGAATTTCATTCTGTTGTTTTTAGCCCAATTCTCCAGCCTATCAAGATCCCTTTGAATTTTGTTTCTGTCTTCTAAGGTATTAGCTATGCCCCCCAATTTTGTATCATCTGCAAATTTGATAAGCATGCTCTGTACCTCCTCATCCAAGTCATTAATAAAAATGTTGAAGAACATTGGGCCCAGGACCGAGCCCTGTGGTACCCCATTCATTACTTCTGCCCAGTTTGAGAAGGAACCATTGATAAGCACTCTTTGAGTACGATTCTGGAGCCAACTGTGGATCCACCTGATAATTGTTCCATCCAGCCCACATGTAGCTGGCTTGCTAATCAGAATATCATGGGGCACTTTGTCAAAAGCTTTGCTGAAGTTGAGGTATATTATGTCCACAGCATTCCCACAGTCTACAAGGGAGGTTACCCGGTCAAAAAATGAGATAAGATTAGTTTGGCAGGATTTGTTCTTCATAAATCCATGTTGGCTCCTAGTAATCACTGCATTGTTTTCAAGGTAAAACTTGTAATTGTTATGAATATAATTCTATAAGGAATGTTCATATATAACCAGTAACTGTGTAGAGTAATCTAAAGGTATTACCTATAATCAGCCGGACTGATTATAGATGGAACCAGTGCGTAAAATCATTTTTACAAATATATATTTGTAAAATTATCAGCACAAATATATGTTGTGTTAATATATATGTGCAATATCTTTAGATTAATCTACACCAGCCTTTTTCAACCAGTGTGCCTCCAGATGTTGTTGGACCACAACTCCCATCAGCCTCAGCCAGCATTGCCAATGGTCGGGAAAGATGGGAATTGTGGTCCAACAACATCTGGAGGCACACTGTTTAGGAAAGGCTGATCTACACAGTTACTAGTCATATATGAATATTCTTCAGCTTCACTTGTAGGCACCAGAGGGAAAACTGAAGCACCGTTTCACTCAGAACCAGTTTTCAGTCTGTCCTGAAAATATTTTAGCAGCTGAAGAAGTTGCTCCTGTTAAAAGAGGTTGAGAGAAATCGTAAAGCTACAGTCATTGTCTGGTGGCCAAGGATTTCAGCGGTGCTACTGTAAAGCAAAATGCTCCTCAAATAAATGTAAGCGCAAGAATATGAATGTACTCTGCACCTCAAAATGTCATGGTAGCCAACTTTGTTGTAACAAGAAGTGACAACTTAACATGAAGAAGTAAAGGATGTACTGAAAGTGCCATTTCAATATTGCATTCATATGTGTTCTGTAATCAATTATAGAATTATATTCATAACAATTACAATTTAAAGTATTATACCATTTTGAAATGTTAAATATCTTAAGCCTTTTTCTTTAAGATAAGCTCATTCTGCCTATTTTCCAAAATTCCTGTATATTATGTACAAGCAGTAACAAGTTTTCAAAAATTTCAACTATTTTATTATCCTGTTTCAAATTTGAAATGGTAGCTAAATAAATGTTCTCAGTACCATTAACATTGGGGGAGGGCACTGTTTGTTACTATGTTTTGTTACTATTTCCCATTATGTTTTTAAAGATGTAAACAATAAATTTATCATGTTTTTAATTCCCTGTATTGAAATGGACGTTGTTTGTGGAATTTTAGAAATGTTTTCATATTGATTGGAACATGAATTCTCATTCTTTGACAGCCTGTGTTTTTCACCGTCCAGCCTCAGCAATGTTGTCAAAAAAGACAGCGATAAGAGCAGGAGTGAACTTTTTTTCCATCAAGAGATGAATTCCCTTAGAGGTAATCTGTCAGCAGTGGGCAGGGCCAGAATATCCAGTGGGTGGAGCCAGATGTATCTCACACTTTCTCTTCCAGCCCTTTTTCCTACCGGGTAACAGTTCTTCAGTTGGTTACCTCTTCCCTCTACTGTGATCCCAATAACGATTGACCCCATGCTGCTATGAAGCTTTTCCCCAAGCTTATGACAGTTGACATGGGGGCAATTTTCATTAAGATCGTGGGGGAGAGAGAGGGAAGGTTTTAAACTCTCCTCACCCTGTAATTCATTCTGTGCTGCTCAACTGAGCGGGAAACAGCTGAAAGTGAGGAAAAAGAGGTTGGACTGCAAAAAAAAGTTAATCTGGAGTTCCATGTTTTCTTCCGTCTGCTCAGTGAAAGGCCCATGTAAGATTAGGCAGTGGACCAGAAACAGCCCAGGGGTGCAAATTGTACACTTCTGAACTAGAGATAGAAAACAAAGGCATGTATCTTGAAAACTATTCATACTAACTGGAGAATGTGCATATTGCCTGGAGAATGTACAAAATTCTGTGAAGGTATGCACATTCTCCACACTTCTTAGATATTATATTATATTATTTATTTATTTATTTAATTTGTATCCCGCCCTTCCTCCCAGCAGGAGCCCAGGGCGGCAAACAAAGCACTAAAACACTTTAAAACATCATAAAAACAGATCTTAAAATACATTAAAACAAAACAGCATTAAAAACATTTTAAAAAACAACCTTTAAAAAGGGTTAAAAACATTATTAAAAACATATTAAACAATTCTGACACAGATGCAGACTGGGATAGGTCTTAACTTAAAAGGCTTGTTGAAAGAGAAAAGTCTTCAAAAGGCACCAAGAAGATAGCCGAGATGACTGGAGAATGTACAAAATTCAGGTGATATATGTACATTCCCCATGGCCTGTTGAGGAATGTGTACATTGACTGGGAAATGTGCACACTTCCCTCTTCATGGATAGATTATGTGCACATTCTCTGTGAGGCCTGGGGAATGTGAACAATTACCGGTCATTATGCACATTAAGATTAAGTTACATTCCTCTAAACACACACACACAAACACACTCACATACACAGAGACAGACAGAGAGAGCTTGTGTCATAAACTCAACACTTGATAGCTGTCACTTTAATAATCTCAAGAATCAAATTAGAGGTTGCAAGGAAAATACTTATACAGTAGGGCCCCACATATGGCAGGTTAGGGACCAGACCCCCGCTGAAAAGCGGAACATTGATCAGCTGTAGTGCGGGGAGCTCCAGCTGATAGCGTTTGGCCCCTGAAGCTCCCCGCGCAACAGCTGATGGATGTTCCGCTTTTCTGTGCATTGCCCTCTCCCCCCCCCGCTTGCTTGCTCACTCGCCCTCATAGTGGGGGAGTAGTGCTGTCCTTCTGCTGCGGATCGCAGGGAGGGACGTGCCTGCCCACCTGTGCCTGCTTGCTCGCCCTACGCCAGCTCCCTCGCTCGTCCTGCCATTGCCTGCTGCCTCGATCGCTCGCCCTATGCTGGCTCCCCCACTCATCCCCCCTTGCCCGCTCCCCCTCCCCCCTCCCTGCTCTCTTGCTTGCTACCGCCAGCTCCCAGGCTCGTCCTCCTCACTGCCAGCTCCCTTGCTCGTTCCCCCCTTGTCCTCCCACCGCCCCCCACTTGCTCACATGCTTACTCAGTGCACACACATTGCTTACCTTGAAATCTTAAGAGTGTTGGCTGCAGCGCTTGTATCTTTGCCGGGTCTCCTGGCACGGCACTGAGGAGCGGGTTGGAGCTGATGCAGGTGTTATTCCTGCACATGCAGAGGTAATCAGCCTCTGGGCAGAGAAGTGCTTGGTGTAGGCCGCCCTTTCATCCTTTAGGGCTGTGAGGCCGGCTGGCTCTCTGTTGCATGGCGAGCCTTCACCGTTGCCCCTGGGGCTGGCACATTTTCATCATCTGACTTGAAGTCATCCAAGTCTCCATCATCTGACCCATCATCGAATCTTACTCGTTTTGATGGTGGAGACTTGGATGAAGCTCTTGCTGTTGACGGTTGTCCAAGGCTAGCTGTAGCTGTTGCTGTCGAAGGTTGCGATGGTACTTTCTTAAAGTAGGAAAGCAATGAACTTTGCCTGATGAATTCCCTTCTCCTTTCCCTTAGTATTTCTTTATAGCATGCAATATCGTTTAGAAGGCTTGCATTCACTTTAGAACTTCTTTCGAAATTTGGATCAATCCTTTGAAAAGTTGCCATCCCCATTTCTATACAGTTGATAGCTTCTTCCAATTCCTTGGTTGTCATTTCTCTAGGCACAGCAGGACTATCATCAGGATGGGACTCCTTCGCGAAACATCCTTCTTTGCTCTTCAGTCAGAAGATCATCTTCGTCTGTTAGGGTCTCGTCATGAGAGACAAGCAATTCTGCCACATCCTCAGGCTCGACTTCCAATCTAATTCCCTTGCCATTTCCACAACATTTGTAGTAACTTCCCCTACTGGATTCTCAAAGCCTTCACAATCATCCACAAGTGTGGCAATTAGTTTCTTCCAAACACCTTTCAATGTTGTTTCTTTAACTTCCTGCCATGCATCTCTAATAGTTTTTATACCATCCAAAATCATGAAGCCTTTCCAAAATGCTTTTAATTTATTTTCACTTTGCCCAGGTACTGTATTGCTGTCTAGGGCATTTATAGCCTTAGCAAAAGTTATTCTTAGGTAATAGGATTTAAATGCTGCAATTACACCTTGGTTCATAGGCTGCAGCAATGAAGTTGTATTTGCAGGTAGAAAAATAACACTTATCTCCTCGTACATATCTCCTAGAACTCTAGGATGGCCAGGGGCATTGTCTGTAAGAAGTAAAATCTTAAAAGGAATTTTCTTTTCCTTGCAGTAAGCCTCAACTGTAAGCTTAAAATAGTCTGTGAACCAATTTGAGAAAAGATCGCCAGTCATCCAAGCTTTTGAATTGGATTTATAATAAATAGGGAGGCTAGCTTTTGCATAGTTCTTTAGGGCCCTAGGATTTTCAGAGTGATAATCATCATAGGTTTTAACTTGCAATCACCAGCTGCGTTAGCCCCTAACAAGAGAGTTAGCCTGTCGTTTGCAGCTTTGAAGCCAGGCATTGACTTCTCTTTAGCAATAAAAGTCCTAGACAGCATCTTCTTCCAATATAGGCCCATTTCGTCCATGTTGAAAATCTGCTGCTTAGTATATCCACCATCTTCGATGATCTTTGCAAGCTCACTTGGATAACTTTCTGCAGCTACTGCATCGGCACTAGCCGCTTCACCCTGCACTTTGATGTTGTGGAGATGGCTTCTTTCCTTAAGCCTATTAAACCAGCCTCTGCTAGCTTCAAATTTATCCTCAGCGGCTTCCTCACCTCTCTCAGCCTTCATATTATTATTATTATTATTATTATTATTATTATTATTATTATTATTATTAAAGTTTATTTATACCCTGCCTTATGGCCGAAAGGCCCTCAAAGCGGCTTACAAGAAAAACGCAAATATAGAAATACATCAATAATACAATTTACAAAAATTAAATAACAAATAACATCATTAAAAAACAGCGGTTACAATTTCCAGTGAAAATACAGGGTAGTGCAGGTGCCTGGAGCAGCAGAAACATCTCAGGTTGCCCCCAGCAAAGCTGTGAGTTGGTTCTCTTTCCTTCTATGCTTGCAAGTCCAACACCTTCAGTTGAACTTCTGATCAGCTTCTCTGATGGCAAAATACGAGTAAGCTTTCCTCAGTACCAGCCGGTCCTGCAGAGGCAGGGTGGGTCATGGCCTGGATGTCGTTCCCCATCCCACTGCCATAGCTGTAAATGGCGGCAGTGGCAGCGGCCCCCCACTTGGCGGCCACGTAGATCTTCTCGGAGAAAGTGCACCTGCCACCCTGCTGGATGAAGGCGAGCCACGGCGTACCTGCGATGGTGGCAGGGGCCGGGACACTGAAGTTGGTGAGGGGGTTGCAGGCATTGACTGTGTCAAGCCTCTCTGGCAGCACCAGCTTAACAGAAGAGACTCATTATTATTATTATTATTGTTTATTTCTACCCCGCCTTTTGGCCAAAAGGCCCTCAAGGCGGCTTACAAAAAAACACAAATATAAAAATACATCAATACATCAATAAAATACATCAATACATCAAAATACATCAATAAAACAATACAATTTACAATTTACAGTAGCCATCTGACCAGCAGAGCGAGTTCCTCATTCCAAGGCACAGGATTCCAAATCAGAGGCTGGAAAGGGGACCCACAGGGATCATCCGTTCCAACGCGCATGCTCATACCAATATTACTGTACTGTATATATTTTATACAGTACTATACTGTATATATTTTTATTTTTTTACTGTATACAATACAGTATATATTATATACTGTATATTGCAGTATATATACAGTATATTACTATATATAATATATTATTATACAGTATTACTGTATATAATATATATATATATTATAAATAAATTATAAGTGTTATAAATAATTATATATTTATATATAGTGTGAGATCCAGTGTGGTGTAGTGGTTAAGGTGGTGGACTACAACCTGGGAGACCAGG
Organism: Rhineura floridana; assembly: GCF_030035675.1. Classification (NCBI taxonomy): domain Eukaryota; kingdom Metazoa; phylum Chordata; class Lepidosauria; order Squamata; family Rhineuridae; genus Rhineura; species Rhineura floridana. The sequence goes on from NC_084481.1 coordinate 46,903,293, forward strand.
GTTCGAATCCCCACACAGCCATGAAGCGCACTGGGTGACCTTGGGCCAGTCACTGCCTCTCAGCCTCAGAGGGAGGCAATGGTAAACCCCCTCTGAATACCGCTTACCATGAAAACCCTATTCATAGGGGCGCCATAAGTTGGAATCGACTTGAAGGCAGTACATTTACATTTTTTATATATATAGTGTATAATATAATATAATACAGTAATCTTAACCTTTGAATGTTTGGAAAATTGCCAGAATACAGAGAGACACTGAATGCACAAATGCTGAATCAGACTGAATCACCGACAATACTGTAAAATGGCGCCCGACGCTCCTCTCGGATTCAGCTGCTGAGCACGTCATCAGAGCTTGGAAACGTTCCTTGTTTCAACTACAACTCCCATCAGCCCAACTGTAGTTTAAAAAAGGAACGTTTCCAAGCTCTGGCAACGTGCTCATGGCATCGGGCACCATCAGTTTGTGCACTCAGCATCTTTCTTTTCCAAGCTCTTCGCATCGTGCCGCAAAATCGCTGCAAAAATGCAACAAGTGCCAAACATATGGAACGTGGATACAATTCAAAGCCGCCGCATTAGCGAAGCACCGGAAAGCGGGGCCCTACTGTAAAACAACGGGGTTTGTGTGTGTGTGTGTGTGTGTGTGAGAGAGAGAGAGAGAGAGAAATGGGAGATGCTGTGAATTTGACTGGAGGAAACAGTGGCTGGAGGTGAAGGGTTAAGCACCTCTTCAAGCACCCGTCCGCCGCATCAGCTAGTTACTCCAGTCAAATTCATAGCTGCTATTAATTAAAAAAAAAATTCAGAAGCTATAAGGGAGTCACTTGTAACAGTCTTGTTTGGGTCCTAAGAAATTATATATGTTTGGCTATTTTAAAAAAATACTGGTCCATCACTTAAATTGGACTTGCCTGTATATATTGGCACAGGGATTAACTTTCGTTGTACGTTTGTAAGTTTCCCAGGTTATTTCCTCTGCCTAACTTTAACTCTTGCTGATATGTTCAAAGTGAAGTGAGATTCTCTCCGTGGATGGTAATGGCATCCACATCGTCTACTGCCACTCTTCTTAATATCTGCCCTGGCAAAGCTCAGAGAGGCTAGGCCTATTTGCAAGCTCTCCAGCAGCCATCCCTACCCCGCTTTCTCTTTTATCCCCTCGCTTCCAACCCCCCCGCAGCCTTTAGGCTAAATGGATTGAGTCACTTCCAAATGATTTTTATACTATCCCTCTGTTGCATCACAGGAATTCTCCAGAGCACTGGAAATCGTTCCTGTTAGTAGCAGGAGTGATACCATACTAGAGAGGGAAGACTAATACAGTAGGGCCCCGCTTCTTGGCACCCCACTTTTTGGCATTCTGCTAATACGGCGCCAGTGGGGTGATCAACTGGAGGGGGGCTGGAGCTCCCCGTGCTCCAGCTGATCTCGCCAGAGGAGGGGAAGATCAGCTGTAGAGCGCTACAGCTGATCTCTTCTGGTGCGATCAGACTCCCACACTGGAGCTGATCGTGCTGGAGGAGGGGAAGATCAGCTGTAGTGCACCACAGCTGACCTCCTCCGGCGCGATCAGCAGGTTAGATTCCAGACCCCCGTGCTACAGCTGATCTGGTTTTTGGCAGTTTTTGCTTTTCGGCAGGGGTCTGGAACCTAACCTGCCGTATGAGTGGAGCCCTACTGTATTGATCCTGTTGGTGTATAGTTCACACTTGCTACATTTGCCCTTCTACCATCCCTGTGTCCAGAGCGGATTTGCAGGGACTAATGTTCAATGCATAGATGATTTTCCTCCTTCAGAATGAGCATGCAACTGCAGCATGTGATAACTGCAACACACTGAAGGGCCAGTATTTGAAAGGTGTGCAGCTTAAATCACTTAGAAGTGTGGTTTATTAAACTCATGCTTTTAAATGTCTAGGCCCGATTTTTGGTACCCATCTGGGCCTCCTGATCAGTGTCCTGTAAATGTGATTTTTTTATCCGTTAAACATTCTCCATACTTGCTACTAACTCCTATCTGGGCTTATGTTGTAATTATGAAGTTGGAAAAATCCATCTTTTTGCTGCTATTTAGAGCCAGTGTGGTTAGAATGGTGAACTGGCACCTGGGAGGCCAGGTTTCAAATCTTCTCTTGGCCATGAAGCTCACTGGGTGACCTTCGGCAGTCACTGTCTCTCAGTCTAACCTACCCCACAGGATTGTGAGGACAGAATCAGGAGGAGAACCATGTTTGTACACCACTTTGAGTTCCTTGGAGGAAAGATGGAAGATCCATACAAATCTCATGAGGTATTGGGAGGCAGGGATACTTGGGACTGCATGCAGTGGAGTGTAAAGTCTAAAGATTAAAGTTGTTCAAGTTGCATTCCCAGTGGTCGTGTAGGGACCCCTGTGTACCAAAAAACAACAACAAAACCCTGGTGAGATCTCCCACCTTGGGGTAGCTTGGTAATCTGTATCATCCTGATAAGTGGTATAGAAGGTTTTACCACACAGTAGGTGGGAATATAGTGGAAAATTAAATTAGAGTGTGTGTGTGAGTCTGCTTGTTTGAATGGTAAGCCAAGGACGAAATAAAGGCTTGTTGATTGTCAGGCAGAAATTGTATAGATATGTTCTCTTCTAGGAACTTCCTTGTTAAGTGAGACTTGCATGACAGAGGCTTATGAAGTTTTATTTACAATAACCTATTGCGGTCTATTATTTATATAGTGAGCTAATGATTTGCACTTTCTGATGGTGTGCCAGAGCTACCCTTTTGTTCTTTGCAAGGTGGAATATGTAGTTAAGTTTCTTGAAGCACCTGCAGGATTGGGTTAGGCTAGTCATTGTTTAGCAGCTTAAAATAAGGTTGTCAGGCAAGTACATTAAGCCAGTTAAATCTGTGTTCTACATCAAGCTTGCCAGTTGGCAGCTGGATGATAGATAGTGCTAGGAGTGGCATTTAAAAAATGAGTGGGTGGGGGCTTGGGGTACATCCACATCAGCATGCTTGTCACATGCCATTTAAAGCTATTCTGTCAAAGGTGACTCCAGTTTTTTGTGCAGGCTTCTAGGCAAGAAGTTTGTTCTCCGTCCCCTTCTCTGTGACAAGGCATCTCGCTCTTCCCCAGCAAGAGTGTAGGTATAGGCCTTACTTCTGCAACCTCTAATCTGTCCTCCTGATTGGTTTTGTGAGACCATTGTGGAATGGATTAGGGATTATACTGGATCTGGGAACTAGCTCAGTGGGTCCTTCAAAGGCACATAGGCCTCTTTAAGCATCAGCCTAGCCTTGTAAGGTGTTGGTAGGAACATTGAAAGCTGCCTTCTCCTGAGTCAGACCATTGGTCCATCCAGCTCAGTATTGTCAACACTGAATGGCAGTGGCTCTCCAGGTTTTTCAGGCAGGATTATCTCCCAGCCCTACCTGGAGATGCTGGGGATTAAACCTGGGACTTTCTGCATGCAAGGCACATACTCTACCACTGAGCTATGGCCCCTTCACAAAACCCTGCTCTGGTATAAGTCTTTTGCTTTTTAAGTTCCTTCTTGCACAAGATTGTGCTTGCATTTAGCTTCATCTCCCTGCACCCCACCAGCTGCCTGCCCAGTAGGGTTGTGTTAGAATTCTGCCCAATTTGGATTTGGTACCGGATTTTTCATTTATGCGCTTATTCTCAATTGCTGAGGATTGAATTTTAATGCTGCAAATTTCTGCAGCTATCTTTGAAAACGGACTTACAAAAAAACCACACAAATCCGCCTCTAAAACATCGACTGCAAGAATGATAATTTATCTATATTTCAAAATATTGATATTTTTCAGGAAAACATAAATATTTCCTTTAAAAATATTGATATTGACATTTTTAAAAAATATTGATATTAATAGTGATTTTTTTCTGAGGGGGAAAAAAAGGATCAGTAAAAGCAGTGGGTAGTGGTTACAGAACGAACTCAAATCGATGCCAGCCTGTTAGGTTGATGGAATGTTTGTGAACTGGCACTTGCCAATGGATCCCATCCCTACCGCCCACCCAATAATGCTTAATTTTGTGCAGTTGCTTCTGTGTACTTGTTTACACCACAGTAAATGAAGATGTGTACAGAAAAAGGCATGTTAGAAAAGGAGAGGATGTTGGAGACCAGACTGGTGGCCACTCTAGTAAAATATACTGCCTTCAAGTCGATTTCGACTTATGGCGACCCTATGAATAGGGTTTTCATGAGGCTGAGAGGCAGTGACTGGCCCAAGGTCACCCAGTGAGCTTCATGGCTATGTGGGGATTTGAACCCTGGTCTCCCAGGTCGTAGTCCAACACCTTAACCACTACACCACACTGGCTCTCAAGTAGTCCTTCCTTTTTCTCCTCCCACATCTTTTTTTCTGTGAAGTGCACTAATTTTAGTTGTTGCCTGAAAGTCATGTATCCGTGCTGCATGGATGGAAGAGCACAGTGGTACAAATTTTTACAAGGCAAAAAAAAAAAAGGTTAACTAATGGAAGAGAGTTGAAACAATGACTTGGAAGAATGAGAATGAAGGATTTGAGAATGAATAAACTGTGGGAATATGTGAACATTGCCAATGGAGTGTAAGCTCTTGTTCAGAAGTAACATGAAATGGAAGAGCATCTTAAAAAGCTATAGTTCTCAGGATCCTTTGGGGGGGTAAGGCATGGCTGTTTAAAGTGGCAGTGATGCTGCTGTAAATATTTACTGCCAGTGAGGCCCAGGTCTCTGAGTTCTACTGGCAGTACCGACTCTGCCTCAGATCAGTTAGTACTTCATTTTTGCTCTTATAGCAGCCATGACATACTAACGCATAATCCTTTGTTCAAGTAAAAGGGAAAATAATGGGGGGAAAGACTATAATCTATATATTGCCAGGCTGGGTGTGTCTGCCTCCTGTGGCTTGCCCTGTGAGACAAGGCAGGAGCAAGTAGTGATGCAAGTTTTCAGAATAAAACAAAAGTACAGGGAAATCATCACCACTGAATCAAGATTCAATCTCCTAGTTTGTAATCACACTGCTGAAATGGTAACGAAGGCATGCTTGTAAACGATAGATTTTGATTACAGAAGTTCTACACCATATTGCCTAAGTTTGGTAGGCTCCGTTTGACATGAAGTTTGCACACAGTTGCTCATAAAAATACAAGCTTCCATATGGCCCTGTTTCATTCACATTTTGAGCAGCTACAGGGATAGCTATGCCCCGTCCTCTGATTTAGGGTACATTCTTATTTTGTGGGCACAGTACTTTGTAGTGACCCTCCTTTTTGTGGGCTTTCCTCCTCCCTGCTTATATGTTGTCCCAGGGTAACCAGTGTTGTCAGCTGGATGATCCTGGGTCCCATCTGCACTATTCATTCAAAGCACTATGATAACCACTTTAAATAGCCATGGCTTCCCCCAAAGAATCCTGGGAACTGTAGTTTGTTAAAGGTGCTATAGTTTGTTGGGAGACTGCTATTACCCTGGCAGAGCTACAATTCCCAGAGTGGCTTAACAATCAATCCCTCTTCTCAGGGAGCTCTGGGAATTGTAGCTCTGTGAGGGAATAGGGGTCTGTAACAAACTACAGCACCTTAAACAAACTACAGTTCCCAGGATTCTTTGGGGGAAACCAGGACTTTTTAAAGTGGTATGATACTGCTTTGAATGAATAGTGCAGATGGGGCCTTGGATGGTCCCAAATCTAAAATGCTAGGATAAGGAAAGTTTTCTTGGAAGTCTCGCTCCAGCAGTTTAATTTATGTTAAAGTAAATTGATGTCAGTGGCACTTTTGTGGTTAGGGTTTAGGATTGGAATGTATGAGGTACATATGCCTGGGCATATGCAGTAAAGTTTCTCCAGTGTGGAAACCAGGTGCTCTCAAGTATATTTGCCCATATTTCTTTAATTTTTTTAAAAAAGATAATTGGTAAAAAAAAGTCCAATTAATTGGAGAATATCAAAGCATTTGTTGCTATGGTGTGGTGTTGGTTTTGTCTGCGTATCTTGGTAATATAATTGAGGGGATTTGCTGAGCTTTGTCTTCAAAGCCTGGCAGGGTGAAAACTGCATACAAAACATCCTACTTCTAAATAAGCAAGCAAACATCAATTAAAACACAGACAATAACTTCCAGTAATGAAGTATTATGTCAGTTCTGTTGTCGGATGAGAGGGAAGAGCACCCTATTATTCTGGATTAGGCACGCAACTGAATTCCCATTGTAAAGCTCCGTAACAAAAGGCTTTTTATGCACATGTTGTATTAGTTTGGGGCATGCCAGTTTCATAGACAGAGTGGAACCTCTTATTGAGAAGACCAATTGGGGCATATTCCAGGACAGACTTGACCAAAGCGGTGTGTTTTGCTAACTGGATTCTGGATTTTCATCTCCATCCAAAATATCATTTGGTAGCCTTTATACAGTGTTTCCATATGTTTGCAGTTATGCCAGCTTCTTATGCAGTGTCTAAAGTTTCAAAGAAACAATGTTCTTATCAGCCCTTTAGTGTCTGTCAAATCAACAAAAGAGCGCTTTGCCTAATTGTCACCTCACATGGTCCCAAATCTAAAATGCTTCTCCTTAAGGTCTGCCGTATTCACTAAGCTTTTGTCTGCAATCAGTTGAGTTGGTAGGGATGTCAGTGAAACCACGGGCAAGAGAGTCCAGGATATATCATCAAAGAGGCAGAACTTGTATAACGTGAAAATGAGCCCTTCTTGTTTGGGCTAACCTAACCCTCTCTCCACAGAGAGGCTTAAAAACTACTAAAATGAGTTTCAGACTTACCAAGATATGTCTGATCAGTGTAAAACATTCAACATACTGTGTTATGTGTGTATGTGTGGTAACATACTGTTTTAGATGCTGTGGTATATCAAATCCAACTCTTCTTTGTGAGCGAGCAGAGTAGTGACACCTAATTTTTTTACTAATGGGGGAGAGTTGAACCAAGATTTCATAAGCGTTTAGCTGCTAAAACTTGACATCTCTCTTTGTCATTAAGAAATTGCTTTTGGAATATCCTCAGTAGATACACTATGTGGACAGAACTGTTTAGAAATAGTATTCATGTCTGATAACCAGTCTCTGTGTGACATTGCACACCATCACAGTGGCTTTTGAAATTTCTCGCTTCAAGGAACCCTTGTGTTAATGGAACCCTTATAATATTGCAGAGGATTTTCGGACGGTTTTGGGCATGTAGCCCAAAGTGCAGGCCTGTAGGGGCTCACCAGTGTTTCTTGTGAATTGAGAGAACATCCTAGTACAGGCAGACATGAGCTGCCTTCAGTTATGTATCATCAACTCTTTTTGTTTTTTAATTTTTGTAGAATTCTTGTGGTCTCTCAGTATGTGTGTTACACTTTATGAAGCAAGAATTGTGTGCTCCAGATTGTTTTAACAATCAAGGCATAGCTCATATGTGGTAAGCAATTCTGAATATGCACTGTTAACTTAAGAATGTCAGTGCTTTGGTAGGCCAGAACAACTTTCTTTTAATTTCCAAAATAACAACTACTTACCTGAAATACCACCTCCTGTCCTCCAGACCCTCTTAGATGTTGAGATCAGCAGAGGGGGACCCTTTTGGTAGTTCCACTGCCTTCAGAAACTTGGGGGGACAGCCTAGGAGAGTGCATTCTATGTGGCAACCCCTGTGTTGTGGAACTTTTCCCCACAGTGGTATGTCTGGCAACTTCGCTGTAGACCTTTCAGCGAATGCTGAAGATGCACCTCTTTACCCTGGCTTTTGATACCTGAGATGTATATTTTTAGGACCCACTCTATTTCTGTCATATGATTTTTAGGTTGTTTTTAACTGTTTTTAATTATGTGTTATAAAACTGTTGTGACTTGCCCTGGGACCTTTGGGTGAACGGCAATCTAAGTAGTAGTTGTTGTTGGGCCACCAGAAATAGACCTACCAGTGGACTGTTTGCTTTCCTCATAGAGTTCTTAGAATCCTGCCCAACCATAACTCTGGAGGAACTCTTCCAATGAAGAGGAGGAAGACTCTGCTGAAACCTCCAGCACAGCCAGGGACCTGTGAAGTGCCCAAGCAGCCCAAGTTTCCCAGCCCCAAAGAGACCTTGCTTGGCTCCCCTGATGACCCTACACACTTGACTTGTTCTCAGACTCTCTCCTTTTGACCAGAGCAAGTGGAGGAGGGCTCCGCTGGCAGCCAGAGGCTTTCAGTTCAGTTGATAGGAGGGAGAAGGCAGAGAAGGACCCGTTGGGCCCAGGGGCCCAGCAGATAACCAGGTAGGGAGAGGAGTTGCCCTGCTCTCTGCTGGGGTAACAGCTCTGTGTTGGGCTCCCATAGGCACCTCTAGCTCCATATTCAACCTAGCTCCAGTTCTGGTTTGCCCCATTTCCAAGTACAGCAGCTGACAATGGACAAGAGGACACATGCTGTGCTCCGTGTGGCTGTGCATTGCAAGTGATGGGGTGGGGGAAAGGAATGATGGGCATGCTGTCTTTTTCAGGGGCCCGTTGACCGCCATTGCTGATTTTAGAATTGAAGAAGTACCTGATGAGCTCCTGTGGGACCCCAGGCTTTCACAGCCTACAGTTTTAAAAAGTTCTGCAGTGACAGGTAGCTTTCAACATGTGTTTTTGTTCTGTCTCTTCCAGGTAGCGGCGCTACAGCTGTAGTCCAAGCAGCACTATGCAAACCCAGGCAAGAACGCGTAGCAATAAAAAGGATCAACTTGGAAAAATGCCAGACCAGTATGGATGAGCTGCTTGTAAGTAAACTGAGCTGAAGAAGATACATACTTGTACACACTAGAATCTGTAATGGTTGAACAATGTTCATAAAAACTGAAATAGTGCAATTCAAAGGTCCAATGAAAGAGCATGGATTTCTGTCCTGTGGGTGTCTTCCCCCCCACTCCCCCAATAGCTTGTCACTACTTCTGTTCCATTTGAAAGACCCAAATCACTGCCCTCTTTTAATTCTTGCTGAAGAATGGTTTCAATTAATAACATTAAAAGGGATTGCAAATAAAGATCTATTTACTTTCCTTTCTTATCTAAATATGTCCCTCTAGTGTTTTTCTTTTTCTTTTTCCTGCTGGGGATGTGTTAGCACCTTTGTTACAGGAGCTCACATTCTGCCAAGAATTAAAACTGATACTGGGAAGTGTACAGAGCATAATGAAGTATCATTCACGTGGCTGCTGTGAGAACACTGACTCCATATGGCCTTATTTTCCCTTGCTCAAATGAATGATTAAAGGGCTCTTGGTTTTCCTTTTCTCTATGAATTACCACCTGCCTTAGGCTTCTGTATTGGGAAAGCAGAGTGTGAAAATGTGAGACATATTTTTTTTAAGAGTGAAAACAGGCACTCTGAATCACAAGGGGCAAAGAAAATGCAGCTTATGTCCACAGTTGTGGTAGGGAAGTATTGCTGCAACAGCTGTATCCTGGCTTTTCTGCACAATAGATCTCTTATTACATTCTTTCTTATGCTTCATCCTGGGGACTTGGCGCTGGTAACCATTTTTAAAATGTCTATTTGGGGGGAAAAAACAGACTGAAACCATATCCCATGATGGTTGTGTTCCAATGTTATGCTAAACCATGGTTTAGCCATGTGATTTAAATGAGCCCAAGCAGTTCCCTCTTCTCCTTCACCCATGCAGCCGGAAGGAGGAGTTCGGAAGCATTTGCTTTCACTTTTACTTGATTGCTGCTCCTGACAACTTGTCAAAAAACAGTGGTTAACGCTAACTATGATTTCATACAAAACAAGCCACCTTCAATCCATGGTTTCTGATGCTGGTTTATTTACAGTAACTGTAGCTAGTGTTAAAACAGTATTCCTGGTTCAAATGACAAAGGCAGCTGCAGTTAAGAGCCAAAAGCTTCCAAACACCTCAGCCATGCAGGAGGAGGAGGGAGGCAATGTGTGAGCCTGGGAAGAGGCTAGGCTTGTTCATGTTGCAGCGCGCCATAGTTTAATAGAGGGATGGCTAACCTGTAGTCCTCCAGATGATGCTGTACTGCAACTCCCAACAGCCCCATCCAGCCTGGTTAATGGGCAGAGATTATGTGAGTTGTAGTCCAGCAACATTTGGAGAGCCATAATCTGGAAAGATTTTGCTAGCATCTGGATGCATCAACTAAAATGCTTTCCCCTGATCAGGAAAAGGCCACATAGATTTGCTGACATCTGTAATGAATGCATATTTTTAACAATTTATTCTCTTTGTCTCAGTTTTAATAAGACATTGAATTCTGGTTGCAGAAACTATTCCTGTGTGTTTAAACCTGATTTTTGAGACTTTTGTTTGGAAATTATTTTTAGTATTACATGAGTTTATATGTCTGTGTGCAGCTTTCAGAGGTGTGTGTGTTTGTTCCATTTCTAGACTGCCTATCGACCAAAATGTCCTAGGGCACTGTTCTTTGGCTTTGGGTCACCATACGTTGTTGGACTCAACTCTCATCATCCTTGGCCATTGGCTAAGCTGGCTGGGGTTGATGGGAGTTGTTGTCCAACAACATCTGGGGATCCAAATTGAAGAACACTGCCCTAGTGGGCTTAAGAGATCGATAAAATATACAAATGCAGTGCAGTCCATAAATTTGTCTTTAGACAAATATCATAAAAACACAGAAGGCGCATAGAGCATAATCAAAACACAAAAACGGACCAGCATAAAACTTTTTTAAAAAACCCTAAAAATAGCAGAGAGAGGGTGTCATTTATGCCCAGATCTAAATGTACTGGAACTGAAATTAGGAGAATAAAAGGTGTTCACCTGGTGCCAAAAAGAGCTTAACGTAGGTGCCAGGCAAGCCTCTCTGCAGAGAGCATTTTGCAGATGGGCCATCACTAGCACCAAGAAGGTTCTGTCTCTAGAAGCAACCCTCCTAATCTCAGTAGGTTGGGGCACATTGTGAAGGGCCTCTGATTTAAGATTTTTGGAGGATCAGACAGGTATATATGAGAGGAGAGGATCCTTCAGGTCCCCTGGCCCCCAAGCTGTTAGGACTTTGAAAGTTCATACCATCACTTTGAAGTGGGCCTGAAAGGTCAGTGTAGATGACAAAGCAGTCCCTGTTAATAATATCCCTGCCGTATTTTGGACTAGCTGAAGTTGGCAGGCAATTTTCAAAGGCAGCCCCACATATAATGCATTGCAGTAATCCAGCCAGGTTATTCAGCAAGTGTGTCTCTGACCAGATGATTGGTAGATCACCTGAGGCTGATGAATGGTGCTCAGAGCAATGGTGCCTCAAGGGACAATGATGGACCTAAAAGCACCCTCAAACTATAAACCTGAATCTTTAAGGGGAGAGTAGCTCCACTTGAAAGCCACTTAACTGGGAAGATGAGCCACCTGCCAATGGTATCTCCACCTTTTCTGAATTGAACCTTGGTTATTAGTAATCATCTGGTCCATTACTGAGCCCAAGCACTAGTCTGGAACACCTGTTGTCCCACTGGATTTGAAGAAAAGGTGATGTAAAACTTGCGGCCATCTGCATATTGGTGACACTTGGTGCACATCTCTAGACAGCTCCCCCAGTGGTTTCCTGTTGATATTAAACAACATAGGTAATACAGTGGAGCCCTGTGGTATCCCGTAGTATACTTGTCATGAGGTAAAGCAATAATCCCTTAGCACTATCTTCTGGAAGCAGAACCGCTAGAAGGATACCATGGCTGAAGATACTGAAAGTCACTGAGAGGTCAAAGAGTATCCCCCGTCTTACTCTCAGCAAAGGACATCCCAAGGCAACCAGAGATGCTTCTGTTAAAAAACCAGGCCTAAATTCCCATTGAAGTAGATCTAGAAAACCCATGTCATCAAGACAGCAAATACATTGCCAAAGAAGGGGATAGTTTGTAACCAGCCTCTAGTTGTTGACATCCTTCAGGTCCAGGCTAGCTTTTTGCATGAGTAGTCTGTAGCTTCAATAATCTGTGTATATGAATTTATGCAGCTCTATGGATTCACATTAATTGTTGTCTGCTTGTTTCTGATCTGACATCTTGCAAAAGAATAGGGGATGTCTGAATAAAAATATGTGGGCATTTTTGTTTGATTTCCCCACTTTCCTCTATCTTTGAGGAAAAGTAGAGCACTACAAGCCCTATTTGTTGAAATAGTAATATTCCATTGCTCTTCAACTGCCAGTCTTTATTACAGTGAAGTGAAGCAAGTGTAGGGCCTGTTTAGAATTGTTACATTTCAATATGAAAGTTACTTGCTTATGATTCCTCCCCTCCCCACCCCCCCGGCATGCTCTACTTTGCCTCTTACAAAAGAAAATTGGTGGCAAAAGGTTTGGCATCTTGCTCTTATGGAGCGACTCCTTGTAAAGTACACTTTTGAATGTACGTGGTGGCTGCTCTTACAATATTCCAGCAGTGATAAGTGTTTGTATAAATCCAATGGGGCACAGTCGGCCTTCTGGACTGGTGTGATTCAGATGTGATGGTTTTCTTGGAGGAGATGCACTGTGGGGATATCATTGGGCTATGGTGTTAAAGTACCGTATCCCTGGACATTTTGTTATTCAGTGTTTATGGAGATCCTCCTCCCTCCTTTTTTCCCCTCTCTCTTCTCTGGATAATTACGGTTTTGTTCTATTCTTGTTGTTAACCTGGTTTGTATGAGAGGTTATAAAATACAATAAAAATATATATTTTTTAAAAAATCATTTCAGTGAGTTTCTACTAAGCCAGGTCCTGTGACAGGATGCGTTTCTTTTGACTTTGGTTTTTTGATGCCCTGTTGTGTTGTATGTGTGACATTTCAATGTGCCTGTAAGCTCCAGGAAGCCAGTACTGTGGCCCATGCCTTACTACTATCTGCCTCCTTGTTGAACCAGAAATTCTCACTTTCTTCCAGTACCTTTGGATGAGCAGAGTTTGGTTTTTTTTCGTTTGCTAAATCTTCAGAATACTTGTGCATCCTGTTTCATCTGACTTTCTTGCCAGATTTGTTAACTGGAACTGCCTGCCCTGCTATATGGGCGGATATCTAAATAGAGATGTCAGAAGGTTTCTGCTGAAGCTGTGTGAACAACTTGTTTCCTTCCTTACTGAATGAGTTTGCTTTTCTGTCTGTCTCTCTTTTCCCCCTGCCCCCACACTTCAGGCTTGAGAAAAAAAAAAAGAGGCAGCAGCGAAGGAACACATACATTTAACCTTTTATATATGAACCCCTCCCTCGGTCTATTAAAAAGAAATGTGACTGAGAATGAAGGCAGAAGTAAATCACAAATGATTTATGCTAAAGTAAGAAGTAACAACTGTAACAAAACTGACAGGTATGCCTAGGCCTAGCAATTCCAGCTGTTTCTCCCCATCTCTTTCAATAGGCTGACTCCTTCAGCTGGTTATTACTCCCAGCTGTCTTAAAGGAAGACTTAAACGGAAACTCCATACTAAATCACCACATTTCTCTGCCTCTTAAGAAACTCTCACAACCCAGCAACTACATAATATAATCCTTTAAGCGTTAGGTACATTGATTTCAATGGGTCTGCTGTGAGTAGGACTGATATTAATATCACCCATATAATCTAAGCCATATTTTTCCTTCCTGAAAGCTGCAAGTAGGAATTGCTAGTTCTTAAAATATGTCAATTCTAGAACAATAGTTGAGTTCCCTTTCTCTGCAAAATAAAGCCTCCCTTTGGTTGCATAGCTAGAGCATCTTCTATAGCACATTTTATGTTTTCTTGCCAGAATACTATGCTGTATTTTTCTTATAGAAAGAAATTCAAGCAATGAGTCAATGCAACCATCCCAACATAGTTACATACTATACATCTTTTGTGGTCAAGGATGAGCTCTGGTTGGTTATGAAACTGCTAAGTGGAGGTAAGTCTGTGTATTATTTCTAAGGTGATGCAGTGAAATATTGGTATAGTAGGGCCCTGCTTCTCGGCACCCCGCTAATACAGCACCAGTGGGGCGATCACCTGGAGCGGGGGCTGGAGCTCCCCGTTCTCCAGCTGATCTCACCAGAGGAGGGGAAGATCAGCTGCAGCGCACTCCAGCTGATCTTCTCCTCCTCCTGTGCTATCAGACCCCGTGCTACAGCTGATCTTCTCCTCCTCCAGCGTGATCAGCGGGTTAGGTTCCAGACTCCCGTGCTACAGCTGATCTTCTTCTCCTCCGGTGTGATCAGCGAGTTAGGTTCCAGGCCCATGTGCTACAGCTGATCCCGCCGGAGGAGGGGAAGATCAGCTGTAGCAAGCTACAGCTGATCTTCTCCAGGGCGATCAGAGCCCCGTGCTACAGCTGATCTCACCAGAGGAGGGGAAGATCAGCTGCAGTGCATGCCAGCTGATCTTCTCCTCCTCCTGTGCTATCAGACCCCCGCGCTATAGCTGATCCCGCCGGAGGAGGGGAAGATCAGCTGTAGCTTGCTACAGCTGATCTTCTCCAGGGCGATCAGAGCCCCGCACTACAGCTGATCCCACCAGAGGAGGAGGAGATCAGCTGTAGCACGCTACAGCTGATCTCCTCCTCCTCCAGTGCAATCAGCAGGTTAGGTTCCAGACCCCTGTGCTACAGCTGATCCACTTTTTGGCAGGGGTCTGGAACCTAACCTGCCGTATGAGTGGGGCCCTATTGTATTACCTTTTACCTAATAAATTTATGACCTTAAGCACTGAAGTAAAGTACTGAATTTCTTCATTGGATCTTTCTATTTTTTCTTCTTCCTCACCTTCAAAATTGCTTTTATACTAGCATATATCTGAAAATATTCAATAAATATTATCAGCTTGGTATATGTGGTGTAAATATTTAAAGCCGTGCAAATAGTTTTCTTTAGAAATTGGCTACATATTGGTAGGTCTGAGGTATAAATGTGTGTGTGTGTGTTTTGAAAGTTTTTGTCAATTGTGAAAAGTACCACATCCTTCATTGGTTTTTGGAAATGGGATCCTGAGAAGGCAAAAGTATTCCCTGCTCCAGAGGGAGAGCAGTGCTGAACCCCTTACTCAGAATTGGCTTTATGATTTTGTGAGGTTACTAAATCTGATTACATAGTGTCATAATATCTTAACTCGCTATACAATTTGGCTCAGATCGTTTCCTAGGAAGAAGGGGCCCTAGTTTTCAAGGGGTGTGTGTGTGGAAATTATAATGAAGCAATTGCCAGATGGATAGCGAAAATATATTACTAGGTTTGTGTTCAAACATGAAACAGATTTTGGCCCTCCTGAAAGCATAACTTCTATACCAAAATATCAGCGAGGCAACAATCAGCACAGCTTTACCTATTGAAGGTCTCTGAATGCATATGAAGGTTAGATTGAAAAAGAAAAACTTAATTATACATCATTAACCCTTAATTGCAAGATGATTCCTAAAAAGAATATTTCCCTTTTTATTCTACAATATGTATATTTTTTTAAATTCTAGGCTCCATGCTGGATATAATAAAATATGTTGTCAACAGAGGAGAGCACAAGAGTGGTGTCCTTGAAGAATCAATAATAGCAACAATTCTTAAAGAAGTTTTGGAAGGCTTAGATTATTTACACAGGAATGGGCAAATTCACAGGTACAAGCATGTGATGTGTGTAGATGCAGCACAATTTCTCTTTCATGATTTGCCTCCTTGTTTTTGATTGGTCCCCATAATTTGATGCTTTGGCAGGGAGAGAAAAGAAAATGTTATGAGGCTGGGAGCCAGGAAGTACTGATGTTTCAGTTTGGCTCTCATCCTACCTTACCTTGTTTACAAATTTAATGGGGTGGGGGGTGGGAGAAGTGTGAAGAGACTGAGTTGAGATGTGAGGAAGCTTTATGTTGTGATCTGAAGAACTTCAGAGACTTCCAGCCTAGGATGTGATTTACAAGATAAACTTTCAGTGTGTGGAATAATATCCATTTCTTTGAAATTTCATTTTAAAAGTGGCAATTTTGCTATTAATGAGAAGATTATATAATCACTACGATTTGAGTAGCTTTTAATTTATCCCGTGGCATGTTTCTCAACAAAAATTCCATTGAGTGCAATCATGTCCTCGTTTACCAGAACTGAAATGCTTTCTATTCATTCATTCATTTTTATAGGGATTTAAAAGCTGGCAATATCCTTCTGGGGGAAGATGGCTCAGTACAAATAGCAGGTAATAATTGTTAACATCAAAGCTTCAAAATGTATATGGAGAATCTGAAATGTGAATTTTAGTCTTTGAGAATGTAACCAGATTGAAGAGTATGGTATTCATTTGTGACGAGCTGCAGGCTGAAGCATTTGGTGTACTTAATAATAATAAAAAAACCCTGTGGGATGTGTTGCTTAACCTTTGCAAAGTGTAGAGCCTTATGCAGGAATATTGGTTAAGAGCATGCGCTGGCAAGTCCTCAGCTCAAATTTCAACTATGCCATGAACTTACTAGAGGGCCTTAGGCAAGCTACTCCCCCTCCCCCTTCTGCGGTGTGGAGATAGTATTGGTGTTTGCAGGTTTATTGTAAATGCTGGTGGACTGTAGTAAAGAGCTTTTTAGTGTACTGAAGGCTATGTAAGTGGAAGCATGTATCTTTAGTATGATCCATGGTTCTACTTGGCATTCAAATTTATACCTCTTTTTGTGTGTTACTGGGTGAAATATTTTGATGAAGATAATTCACTGTGGCTACTGATCCATTCCTGTGATCAGTGTTCCACAGTAAGGATGGTTTGTGCTCGCACCTTGGCATGTTGTTTACAATTTAACAATTGCACTAAGGAAAAAGGAGTTCTGTGCCTTTTTTTAAAAGGATGTACATTGCTGTGCATGCGTTTGAATAGTTTTGCTTTGCTAGACAGGTAGTCTTAAAGAGTCTTTGGCAAGCTGCTGAAGCCACACCTCCAGAACAATGGAAATCTTGTTATCTGCATTCTAATTCCTGGTTCTGTGCCTTCACCAGATGTTGCTCTATGACACAGGGTTGATTTGATTTAAATCACTTCTCTGAAGGACTCAATTTTAATGGTTTAAATCACTAGTGAGGAAGATTCTATTTAATCATTTTTAGTAGAAGTACATTATTGTTTAATATAACCTTAATACATATTCAGAGATGTAGGTTTTGTTAGACGATAGGTACACACTAAGCAATTATTCTAAATTGTTTTCAGATTAATTTTCATCAAAAAATGATATGATAATTTGGTCATTTTAGTACTAGAGCAGAATGAACTTCTGAAGTCATTCAGGAGATGAACCAGCTCCACCCGTTCAATTAATCATGATATTTTTGTCGTGATGTGCCAGAATCGCTCCACCAAGCAGGCTTTTAAATTGTACTAATAAGATTGTTTATTCTTCTGGTTTGTTTTCTTCTTCAACAAACAACAACATTAATAAAACATGCACATAGATTTTTAAATGGTTTACTATTTCCATGTTTAGATAAATGTAAAGTTCTTTAAAAAATAAAAATTAGGCAGTTTTGGGTGGTACAGTTAACTCGGTCTTCTTCACTTTTGTTTTCCTTGCTCATTGTCTGGAAGAGAAATACAAGCTTTCCTGCTTTTTCAGTTCCCAACTTATTTTTCAATTTAGAATTAATTAGTCCAAAGGAAGAAAAAAATCTCTCTACACCTGCAGAAGAGCTACTGCTGTTAAGAGCTGGATTACTGCTTGAGTGGTCTCAGCCTTGTTCAGATCTACTCCATCTCCCAAATTCTCTATTCATGGAATCATAGAATCATAGAGTTGGAAGGGGACTATAAGGCCATCAAGTCCAACCCCCTGCTGAATGCAGGAATCCAAGTTAAAGCATACCCGACAGGTGACTGTCCAGCTGCCTCTTGAATGCCTCCAGTGTTGGAGAGCCCATCACCTCAATTTATTGTCATACCACTCTAACAGTTAGGAAGTTTTCCCTAATGTTCAGCTGAAATCTGGCTTCCTGTAACTTAAGCCCATTATTCCATGTCCTGCACTCTGGGATAATCAAGAAGAAATCCTGGCCCTCACCTGTGTGACAATTTTGCAAATCCTTGAAGAGTGCTCTCATATCTCCCCTCCGTCTTCTCTTCTCAAGGCTAAACATGCCCAGATCTTTCAGTCTGTCCTCATAGGGCTGTATTACCATCCCCCTGATCATCCTTATTGCCCTCCTCTGAACCCATTCCAGTTTGTCTGCATCCTTCTCAAAGTGCAGTTTCCAGAACTCAAGATGAGGCCTAACCAGAGCTGAACAGAGAGAAACTAATACTTCATGTGATTTGGAAACCATACTTCTGTTAATGCAGCCTAAATAGCATTTGCCTTTTTTGCAGCCACATCACACGGCTCATATTCAGCTTGTGAACAACAACAATCTCAAGATCCTTCTTGCATGTAGTATTGCTGAGCCAAATATACCCCATCTTATAACTGTGCATTTGGTTTCTTTTTCCTAGGTATAGAACGTTGCACTTATCCCTGTTAAATTTCATTCTGTTCTTTCCAGCTCAATGCTCCAGCCTATCAAGATCACTTTGAATTTTATTTCTGTCCTCCAGGGTATTAGATATCCCTCCCAATTTTGTATCATCCTTAAATTTGATAAGCATTCTCTGCACCTCGTCATCCAAGTCATTAATAAAAATATTGAAGAGCACTGGGCCCAGGACTGACCCTGCGGTATTCCACTCATTACCTCCCTCCAGTTTGAGAAGGAACCATTGATAAGTGCTCTTTGAATATTATTCTGTAACCAGCTGTAGATCTACCTGATTCAGTAGGGCCCCGCTTTTCGGTGTTCCGCTAATATGACGGCTTTCAATTAGACTAAGGCCCCACTCATATGGCACATGTTTCGCTTTTATGGTATTTTTTGGGCATCGGGTGCCATTTTATTGACACAGTTCTGCTTTTCGGCGGGTTTCACTAACGTAACCAGCCGTATGAGTGGGTCCCTACTGTAGTTCTTCCATCCAGTCCACATTTCTCTAGCTTTCTAATTGGAATATCATGGAGCACTTTGTCAAAAGCTTTGCTGAAGTCAAGATGTATTATGTCCACACAATTTGCACAGTCTACCAGGGAGGTTACCCAGTCAAAAAATTAGATAAGGTAGTCTGGCATTGACCTTCTCTATCTGCACTTAGAGAAAGGCAGGACCTAGAGAGAGAGAGAGAGAGAGAGTGCATGCACTTGATGTACACTGCTTGCAAAATAGTACTGATCAGGTTGTCTCCCATCTCCATAAGCTGTTGTTAACATATTCATAGAATATAATTAGAAGTTATATCATTAATATTCATTATATCCTAGGCTCTTTTTTTACTAAGAAATTTTTGAAATCTGATTTAAATGGTTAAAAAGATTTAAATTAAAAAATCCATTTTTAAAATTTATTTTTATAAAGTCATTGATTTTTTCAACCCTGCCACAACATAGAACCATGTAGCAGTCTTAAAGGCTTGGATTTTTAAAAGTTCTGTTTGTGTGTGTTTTGAAATAAAGCAGATTCTCTGAAGATGCTAAATGTCTCACCTGGTACAGTAGGGCCCCACTCATACAGCGGGTTACGTTCAGGACCCCCGCTGTAAAGTGAAAACCGCTGTAAAGCAGAACTCATCGAATAGAATGGTGTGCGATGTCCAAAAACCGCAGTAAAAGTGGAACAAGCGCCGTATGAGTGGGGCTTTAGTCTAATTGCGTCTAATTGAGAACGCTGTATTAGCGAAGCGCTGTAAAGCGGGGCCCTACTGTATTGGTATTGTCATATGTCTAGTGCCAAAGGATTACCATGACAATGTCATTTTTGGTGGGAATACCTCAAATGGTCTGCTTCTTTTCTCTTATAAGGGGGAAAGCAGTGACAGGAGGGCTCACTGTTCATTTGTTGCCCTAGGGTTAAAATAAGTTTGAAACAAAGTTTGCCTAATATATTTGGGGATACCTTTTTTGCCTTTCCCATGTAACACCCTACTCTTTCTTTTTGAGTTCATAGGCTTGAGGTATGCATTTGTGTGTAATAATAACTGTGTTAGTTTGGAATAATTCTGGGAACTTATTTTGTGTTGGCAGTTATTTACACTTGAACAGCATTAAATAAGTGGTGATAGTGGTAACCTCCATAAAGGATTTGTAGCTGTTCTTTTGATAAAAGTGAGATGTGTGATGATCTAGTTCTTCACCCCAAGCCCCGCATCTCCCAAACCCCATGTATCCTAATCAAGTATTTTGTTTTTCTTCTCGTAACAAATATTTCTAGCTACATCTTGAACTCTTATCATTTAATATGGGGAGCAAGAATGGTGTCTTTAGTAAAATTCAGAATGCAGCTGCTTAAGCTGCTGTAATTTTATTCCAAGAACCAGTGAGTTTGAACTGGCTGCATAACCAGAGCAATTTCATTAGTGAAGTCTTAAAAGAAGCAGTCGCTGATAAAAGGGTTTTCTGCATCCATTGAAAATGAACTGTGTTCCTTTGATAGATGTCTCATGAAGAGCATTTTGATAAAGCGGCTCTTTATCTTTCTGGAGGGTTGCATTTTCTTCTTTCATTGTATGCTCAAAAAAACTCCTCTGCTCTTCTACTGTTTTAGTTCTGCGTGTGAATATCTTTGGGGAAAACAAGACACAAAAAAGGCATGCACGGCACTTTGAGGTTATGTGTATCCTCAAGCACAGACCTTTTTTTTTTTTTTAAATGTACTTCCTTGGGGTTAATAGGCTTTTTCACAGTTATTGGCACATAATTGCATGCACACATACACAGATCACTCTATAAAAGTTTTTTTTTAAACCATGCAGTGATTGACAACTACATGGCTTTCTTTGGTATTCATCTACAATTCCTTGCGCCCCGCCCCCCAATGTGGTAAGGTTGTGTCTCTGAAGTCATGGCGAATTTTAGAGGTGTTTGAGATTCCTCCTAAACACAACACGATACAAGAGGTGATCCTATTCTCTTGAGCTTGGAGCACTTTGAAATAAAGCACTTTGTCAGTTCTCTGTTGTAGGGTTATGGCATTTGCTTGTCTGAGAGGTCACGTGGTATATCTCTCTTGGGACTTCCCTGCTTCAGAATGCAGGTGGAGAGATTGCATGCTTGGTAAAAGTAGACTTTAGCACTGTGGCCTGAGTTGATTAAAATGAAACAAAATCTGTTCCTTGATGACAAAGTGCTCTATTTAAAAGCATAGTGGTATCATTGGAGCTACTGAGAGAACTGTTCTAATTTGTACAGATTGGAAGTCATATGTTGTCACATTTTTGTGCGTTTCTGAACTTTGGTTCAAATCCCACCTGAGAGTTAAGGGGCATACTTGAAAAAACAACCTTCTTGCATTTATGTAGTATGCTCAATTCATTAAAAGATAATTGCCTCTGAAGACCATTTAAGAATTACTGGCTTAAACCAACTCTTGTGGGAGAATAAAAAGCTTGCTCTGAAGGATGATATTATTTCCTTGTCTAATAGCAGGATGCATTTTGGGATGCATAGCTCATATTAATGGCTCACTATAAAGCAAAAGTTTGTGAGGATTCTGCAAGGTTTTAACCCTTTAAAACAGGGCTGGGAAACCTGTGGCCTTCCAGATATTGTTGGTTTACAACTCCCTTTCTGGCCATTGATAGTGCTGGCTGGAGCCAATTACTGGTTTTAGGTTGTATACAACCATGTGACCTTTTAAACAAAAGTGTGGTATATAAATATTTAAATAGAAATAAAATAAAATGGTAGTTGGAATCCAACAACATTTGGAGGGCCACAGGTTTCCCAGCCCTGTTTTAAAGGGTCAAAACCTTGCAGAATTCTCACAAATTTTAAATACCTTGCCTGTATTAACTGTAATTTTGTGTATGTGTGCTTAACACATGGGTGTGCTCTTGCATGTCTTAGCAGCATTTCAGTATGGATGCATATGTAATGTTGACAAGGTACTGTGCACACATTTAATTTTCAGAAGGTCAATTCTCGTGAAACTTTTTCACAGTGTACAAAATTAGTACATTGACTATGAAGGATCTCAAAAAGGATATTATAGAGTTGGAAAAGGTTCAGAAGAGGGCAACCAGAATGATCAAGGGGATGGAGCGACTCCCTTACGAGGAAAGGTTGCAGCATTTGGGGCTTTTTAGTTTAGAGAAAAGGCGGCTCAGAGGAGACATGATAGAAGTGTATAAAATTATGCATGACATTGAGGAAGTGGATAGAGAAAAGTTTTTCTCCCTCTCTCATAATACTAGAACTCGTGGACATTCAAAGAAGCTGAATGTTGGAAGTTTCAGGACAGACAAAAGGAAGTACTTCTTTACTCAGCGCATAGTTAAACTATGGAATTTGCTCCCACAAGATGCAGTAATGGCCACCAGCTTGGATGGCTTTAAAAGAAGATGAGACAAATTCATGGAGGACAGGGCTATCAATGGCTACTAGCCATGATGGCTGTGCTGTGCCACCCTAGTTAGAGGCAGCATGCTTCTGAAAACCAGTTGCCGGAAGCCTCAGGAGGGGAGAGTGTTCTTGCACTCGGGTCCTGCTTGCGGGCTTCCCCCAGGCACCTGGTTGGCCACTGTGAGAACAGGATGCTGGACTAGATGGGCCACTGGCCTGATCCAGCAGGCTCTTCTTATGTTCTTAAGGGCACATATTTCATAGTAGCATTTTTAAAATGGTTGACCAAGCATCCTTTAAACTTAATTTAGTACAAAATGAATTTGTATTTGGGTATTTTTATTGGAGTAAAATATTACATATAAGTGGCTCCTTATTCTTTTTTTTGGGGGGGGGCAAGGAGGTAAATCTACAAGTCTCTGGTACTCTTCTTTTAAAAATGGAGGCAAAACACTAAAATTGAATCATAGCTGCTGCAAACGCACATTTGCACGTAACATTAAGCCAAAGTATAGTTTAGTGTGAACAAGTAAATGGCAGATTCCTGGAGTGAATATCACAGCTGCTTCACTCTTCCAATCCTGTTGCTGTCATGCTGCCTGGGACAAAACCATAATTTGGCATAGCATTACTTCTAACCCAGACTCATGATTTGTCTTTCTCCAGGCAAATGAGCATGTGCCAAGAACAAATTTTGGTTACAGCTCATGGTTTGTCTGGAGCAAGAAAAACGAGCCTGGGTTTGGACACAGCATTAAGCCAAACCATGGCTTAGCTTTGGGTAGCACAGCAGCAGCAGGACTGGGAGAAGAGCAAAGTGGCTGTGGTCTTCACTCTGGAACCCCACATGTTTTCTCCACTGCACTAAGCCATGGTTTGGTTTAGCGTTACGAGCGAACTGGGTGATAGTAAATCACTACAGACTGTTATGTCTGAAGACTTGGGATTGATTCACATATGAATGTACATGATTTTGTACCTCAACACTAAATGAGCCACAGCTGAATGCATACCAGTCTTTGGCTCATTCACACATGCAAACCATCCCTTGATGTCATAGTTGTCAAGTGATGAACATACATGTGTGACCTATGCATGGCTTCATCTAAATTATTTTTGTCATAGAAAAGGTTCAAAATAACCTACTGGAAATATTGATAGTTTTTCATACACAGCTATAAAAGTAGGATGTGAATAAGTCTGCATGGTATTTGTTGTTGCTCTGTTTGCCGCTCCCTCCTTGTGAGCTTCCCATGAGCACTTGGCTGGACACTTCAGGAAATGGCCCGTATAGCCCTGAATCCCTTTGGGATTGTTTTCTTAATTGCTTCTTTATTTACACCCACGCTGGCCATCTCAATCAGTTTTTCCCACAGCCATCTCTGATCTTGCAACTTCATAAGTAACTTGAAGCAGAATATGAAATAATTATGCAAGTGGTTCCTCCCCCCCCCCTTTTGAGACTTTGATGCCTAGCTAAAAATAATACTCTTTAAATTCTCAGTGGAGTGTGTGGAAATACTGACCCAGAAAGCTACTTTGAAAGCAGTAGTCCTCTTGTTAGCGTCCATGGCTATTGTATGCTTTAATACATATGATTCATGAAGAAAAGAGGCATCTTTTGGCTTACTATGCAGTTTATAGAAGTGTTATTGCTACACCTACTGAGAAAACATTTAACTTCACAGCTTTATTTAAACAGTTTTATATTTTATGTGGAATCTAAGTTAAAATAGCATAGTTACCTCAATATAAACTAATCAAATACTAAAAGGGTTTCTGTCTGTTCTATTCCTAGACTTTGGTGTTAGTGCATTTTTAGCCACAGGAGGAGATGTTACTCGTAACAAAGTAAGAAAGACGTTTGTTGGTACTCCATGTTGGATGGCACCTGAAGTTATGGAACAGGTACCTGTGTGACTTAAATGTTTCTTCCGTGCTTCCTTGAGTTCAGCATCTCAATGTAAACTAATCTGTCTGCCTTTTGTTTTCATGCAATAGGTGAGAGGCTATGACTTCAAGGCTGATATTTGGAGCTTTGGAATAACAGCCATTGAATTAGCAACAGGAGCTGCACCTTACCACAAATATCCTCCGATGAAAGTAAATACAGTTCGGAAAATAAGAATAAAGTCTAATGTTGCATATAAAGCAGCACTGCATAGAAAGCACTGCTGGGATGAAGTTTTTTTTTTTTCCATTTGTCCCCCAATTTGGAGTATTGTTTTGAAGGGAGAGGTAGGGCAAAATCTTGGAACTTTGACAGTGGGCTTACCAGATGAGAGAGCTGAAAGTGTTTTTCTCTTTCTTCCCCAAGAGGGGAAAATAAACTCTGCTGCTGCTTCAAGCCCTCAGCAGTCCAGTGGTGTTCCCTTCTAATTTGGGACATATTGCCCCATGGGAATGATGCCATGTCATTTATTTTATTTATTTTATTTTGTTCAATTTTTATACCGCCCAAAGCCCGAAGGCTCTCTGGGCGGTGCACAGCATGATGTCATGATGTGACACCATTCCCAGGGCGTTCTTGGGAACAATGTCACATCGTGATATAGTGGTGGAGTGGAGTGTTCTTTCCTACATTAGAGAAAACACTGTCAGTTACCTTTGGAAACAGCAATGAAGCATTATTATTATTATTATTATTATTTGTATTTAGAGAGAGAGAGAGAGAAACCCTTGGCCAGGTCACCTAAAAGTTCTGAGAACTTGCTTATATGTTTTCTCCCTTTTGTGGGGTGACAAATGGTCCGATGGATGGGAGTTGGATTTCATTCTAGCCTTTATAAAAATAATTCAGGTCTTTTACATTGGTTTTGAAGCTCTACAAGTGGGAACTAAAACAAAGTTTTGAGGTGTATTGTCACCCCATAAAAGCCACAGTTTTGTTTAGGGTGCCAGCCATGACCTTCAGTAAGGAGCTGAAGCAGGCCAGTTTTACTCCATCACCTGCCCCAAGTAACACTCAACATATCCCATGGCTCCTGGAGACTCTTGTGTGCTCAGTTCACATTAGGCTGTATTTTGGGAGGGTTGCCATCTTTTGGGGGATATTTTTTAAGTGGTTTGTACTTCTGCATACATCAGGGTTTACCTAAGCATGCTGATACCTTCTTCCTTGTTTCTTAGTGACCCTGTGTTAAGTCCAGTCCAGTTAGTACTCAACCATCTGAGTTTACTGTTGCCAGGGCATGATACCTTTTTGTTTTTAAAGCAAGGTTTACATTTCAACTACACTTTGTAGCAAATGGTTAGAGGTATAAAATGTGTGCATTTTATTTATTTAGAAAATTTATATACTACTTTTCACTTCTGTGGTGAATGATCAAAGTAGTTTTATTATAATAAATAAAATCCAATTATTAAAACCAGATCAAAACGGCAGGGGAGGAAAGTGTGGGAAAGTTGGTTTTGGAGATTTCTAACTTGTTTTCTCCAAGATTACTAACATGAACTTTTCTGAAAAAGAATTGCAAAAATAACATACAACATTGACCTTTATTGAATCACTTGCGTGTTTTTTAAAAAATCCTGTCATGCTACCAAGTAAAATACCAGCCCTTCCTGAGTAAATCCAGAATGTGAAGATTGAAATTTGCACTGGTAGATTGTATGCAATTGTTAGGTACTGTTGTTTGGGACTTATATGACTGCCAGGTATACTGATGTGCCAACCTGACGTTTGTTTCGATTCTGGTGTCAGGAGGAGTTTATCAAACACATATACATGTATTTTGGAGAGCACTTTCCCTAAAAACAGCCAAAGAGGTCTGAGCGAACAGATGAGAATGACCTAAAGTCAATGTCTGCATAGTAGCTTCCTCCTACATTGTTGACTTGTTAAAGTCCTTCTTGTCCCTTCTTCTTCCTGTATTTCAGAGGCAGGAATCTTGTACCAGCATCAGTGATGCAGATTGCACAGCTGGTGCTCATATGGCCCTGATTTTGTGACTGTTTCAATCCATGGGACTGACTGTGAGAGACAGGCTTATATCAACTCAGTACAAACAACTTGAGGTGTATGTGCTTGTATGAATCTATCAATGCACATATGCTATAGGATTCAGAAGTTCACATTTTTGCATAGATGACCTTCTAGACTTCCATTTGTAATCAGAAATAAAATTAAGTAGCTATTTGAGGATTTATTATATTGGGTCACATAAGCTTGCCAATTGTAGGAATTGGAAATCTGTTTGTTCTAGATGTATGTTTGAAGTGTTATTGGCAATTTCATTTTATCAAAGTGTGGGTGGTAGTAAGGGCTGTGCCAGCCTAAAAAGAAAGTGGAACTTATGTTTCTCCTTTATTTCAAGTAAAAAAGAAAGGTAGAAACCATGAGGGAAAAAAACAAATAAACCAGTTGGTAGAATCATAAGTGAATTTTACGGAAAGTGTATTCCATATTTATATATTGGAATAAGCATGGTGCCATATGTAAGAGTGTGTGCGTGTGCGCACATGTTTATCTATGTATATATTGCAGTGGTTATTTAGATGTCTGGGGCAATAGTCTTAAAATAATGGCAACCAACAGGTCAAATTTAAACAGGCTCACTCTACTGTGTCTTTCACAGGGCTGGAAAAATACTGCAAATTCCTGGGATCCAGTTTCACATATTTAGGAGCTAGTCCTTTACAGAGCTGAATATAGCATTGTAAATTCATAACCAAACAGCCTAAAATGTTAGGTGCCTGAGAAATCAGATACTTGGGATTTTTTTGGCTCTGGTCTTACAAGTTTCATGATTACTAGATCAATGCTACATTGTTCAAATGAATGCCATGTGTGTCCTCCCCCCCACCCTGAAAAAATATTTGATTGTAACAATTGCAGATAAACATATTAAAGAAGTCACTATGGCTGTTCTTGGTTTGCCTGTAGGCAAGGGTTTTGCAAAATACTTGAACATATTAGTGCACAGGCCCATGGTACAACTTGCACAAATGTTCAGAGTGCCTTTGAGCGGATAAGAGGGTGAGTGGCTGGGATCTCACTGGCACCACAATGTGTCCAGCCTCCCTTTAAGCATTTTTAAAACAGCTTTAAAACAAAAAGAGCAGGAGGTTTAGGAGCCTGGCAGAAAAAGGTATGTGTCTGAGCCACAACCTAACACCCATCTCCCTGCCTTTTGGAGTAATTGTGTAAAATGTACTGACTTCAAGTCAATTCCGACTTATGGCGACCCTATGAATAGGGTTTTCATGAGGCTGAGAGGCAGTGACTGGCCCAAGGTCACCCAGTGAGCTTCATGGCTATGTGGGGATTTGAACCCCGGTCTCCCAGGTTGTAGTCCAACACCTTAACAATAAAACATGTAAATTGTGATCATGGGTGGGTGCAGACATAACCAAGAGCGTCTAGGATTGCATGTAGCATTTCCCACCCCTTAGCCCCTTCTTCCCACATGAATTCCCCCTGCTGGCATAGGCCTTTAGCAGGGCTAGAAGGCAGTTAACAGCAACCTCTGGTTGTTATTAATCGTGGCTAAGTTTTTTGCAGTGTACGTTGTCCTGCAGCCCACTCCCTATCTGTTATATGAAAACATGATGATGAGCCAGCCACCCCAACCTCAGCCCCCATCTGCACTACACATTTGAAGCAATATACTTCAAAGTGGTATGATACTGCTTTAAATGTATAATGCAGATGGGCCCTAAGACTCATTCTGGATCTCTGAAGCTACCCTTCACACTCAAGTTGCTACCCTTTCATATCTAACTTCAAAAGTCCTAGTATATATTCCATTAACATGGTGTGGCTATTCAGAGTCAAGAATCTTATTTTGCCCCTTTTCCTATGTGTTTCTAGCTGTGTTCATGACATAGTACTCACGTTTTAAGTTGTCTGGCTGAGATAGTTTTTTCTTGTCACCTTTGGTTTTGAAATAGGTATTAATGCTGACATTGCAAAATGACCCCCCAACGTTGGAAACAAGTGTGGAAGATAGAGAAATGACCAAAAAGTATGGCAAGTCCTTTAGAAAATTAATTTCACTGTGTCTTCAAAAAGACCCTTCTAAAAGGTATGTTTCTTTAAAAGGATAAAAAGGCGGAGGTAGGAAGAGTAGAGTTTGTTGAAAGTTAAGTAAAGCTTCTGTGAGGGAAGGAGGAATTACTAAAGTCATCCCCAGAATATATTGGGCATCGCAGTGGGTTGTAAAGATGCCACTTTCAGCACACTTAAGAATTTGATTCTGAAAACTTCCAGGCTGCTACAGCATTTATATCTCATCTTCCTCAAGAGCTCAAGGTGGCATACAAACACAGTTCTCCCCCTCCTGATTTTATCCTCACAAAAACCCTGTGACGTAGATTAAGCTGAAAGACAGTGACTGGCACATGGTCACCCAGTGAACTTCACAGTCGAGTGGGGATTTGAACCCTGGTCTCCCAAGTCCCAGTCTGACACTCTAACCATGGCACCAAACTAGTTTGCCTTGGATTATTTGATATTTTCTTTCTAAATAAATAAATAGAATGATCTCCTATTTTGAGCAACCGAAGGGCTTGGAAAAATTACCCACCTGGCTGCCAGTTTGTTTCTGGTCACAATTCAAAGTGCTGGTTTTGACCTATAAAGCTGTATAGGGCCTAGGTCCAGGCTATTTGTCAGACTGTATCTCCCTATATGAGCCTGCCCAGGCATTGAGATCCTCAGGAGAGGCCCTTCTCTCAGTCGCAACACCTTCGCAAGTGCGATTGGTGGTGACGCGAGATAGGGCCTTCTCGGTGGCTGCTCCCAGGTTCAGGAACTCTCTTCCTAGGGAAGCACGAATGGCCCCTTCCTTGCTATCCTTCCATCGGCAGGCAAAGACTTTTTTATTCCGACAGGCTTTTGGACTAGAAGATGTTTAAGATAGGGCCTCATAAGGTCTGTTGTATTGTTCTATGGTCCTATTCTTAGTGTTTTAAATTGTCTTAGTATCTTAAGTGTATGTTTCATAGTTTTAATGTCGCGAATAGTTTTAATTCTATTTTAATTGTATATTTTTGTATGTTTTTTACCTATATGTAGTTTTTATTTGTAAGCCGCCCTGAGTTCCTGTTTTGGAAAAAGGGCGGGGTAAAAATAAACATTCATTCATTCATTCTTCCCCTCTCCCCAAAAGCCAGTCCCCATCTCCACTTGAGATAGGCTTTTATGAGCCTCTCAAGATAGTTTCTGAGCCTGGCTTTGAAGAACTTCACAACATCTCTATTTTTAACTTCCCTTCCCTTTTAAGTGACAGTGGTAGGGACAAGTGACAGTGGTAGGGACAGTAGTAGTGGAGGTGTGTGGTTTGAGGAGAAATGTGTCCTCTGTCCCCTCATTCCTACCTCTTTTTTTTCCTGTTCCCATAACATGCTGGGTAATAGCATCCACACAGGACTGGGCACTATGTACTTTCCCCAAAGGTGGTTGTGATTGTTTGGGGGGCAGATTGGGGATAGTCATGAAGACAGGCAGGGTGGGGGAAGACTGGAATTAAAAGTCTGAACTGGAAAATAATTTGGAGGCTTTTAAAAGCTTTCTCCTCATTTGAGACCTGACGTTAGTTAGTTTCTGAGCTTTTGGCTTTGAAGAGTCTGTTTGTAGCTTATAGTAGTAATATAGCTGTAATGTGTGTGCTTTACTCAAGATCAGGACACAAAAAGTTTCACTAATTCATTGCCTCTGAACTTACTTGGGTGAATTGCCCATCCCTATATGGTGAAACAAGCCGTATGTCCCTTTTGTTATGTTAGTTCTAGCTTGAATAGAGCAGTTCTGGTCAGAATTGAGAAGTAGGGAGTGCAGGTCTTGTGCTAAAAGTTTATGAATTGTGAATGTATACTACAATTTAACTGTGTGAGTTCTTCAGGAATCAGTAATTTTCTTCTGCATAATGTCTTCAAAATCTTTGCCCTCTTACTGTCTCTCTTATTAACTCTAAATCCCCAGGGCATATGCTTTAAGCAAAGGTCTGCCACTTGGCAGCAGATAAAAATGTGTTCAGTTGTTTAGTCTGAAATGCTCTAGAGAACTCATTTTTACTAAGCTGCTGTGCACAAATGTCCTACTCTTTCATTGTTGGATTAAAATAAAGCAGATGAGCAATTATCTCTTGGGAAAAGCCATTGGGATTATCCATCTTTTATCTTTTTTTAAAATGTAATACGTTTATGTATTTGTTTTGCCTAAGTTGTGACCTTTATTTTAAGCTCACAAAAGCACAGTGGATATTTTGTCTGCTAATATAGCCTGGTAACTTGGATAAAGTTGTTCTCAGTCCCTTTTTAAATACCTTATCATCTGGCATCTCACAATAAGTCATCCCCTGCCACAAAATGTTCCTATTCTCATTTTGATTAGCTGCAACATCAATGTCCTAGAGCCTGCTATTCATCCTCCTGATTCTCCCCCTGCCCTGGCTGTAGATTGAGAACTGATTGTTGCCCGGGATTCCTTTTAGGAGGAGGCGGGACATAAATAATGAATACATCGAAATTATTTATTTATTTATTTATTTATTTATTTATTTATTTATTTATTTATTAAACTTGTATACTGCCCCATAACCGAAGCTCTCTGGGTGGTTTACAATAACTAAAAACAAATACAATTTAAAATACATCTTTTAAAAACAATTTAAAACACAATTTAAAAATTCAAAACAATATAGAACACATGCTAAAATGCCTGGGAGAAGAGGAAAGTCTTGACCTGGCATCGAAAAGATAACAGTGTTGGCGCCAGGCGCACCTCATCACACAGATCATTCCATAATTTGGGGGCTACCACTGAGAAGGCCCTCTCCCTTGTTGCCACCCTCCAAGCTTCCCTCGGAATAGGCACCCGGAGGAGGGCCTTTGATCTTGAACATAGTGTACAGGTGGGTTCGTATCGGGAGAGGCGTTCCATCAGGTATTGTGATCCCAAGCCGTGTAAGGCTTTATAGGTCAAAAGCAGCACCTTTAATCGAGATCAGAAACATACAGGCAGCCAGTGCAAGCGGGCCAGAATCAGTTTTATATGTTCGGAACGTCTGGTCCCTGTTACCAATCTGGCCGCTGCATTTTGCACAAGCTGCAGTTTCCAAACCGTCTTCAAAGGCAGCCCCATGTAGAGTGCATTGCAGTAATCTAATTTAGAGGTTACCAGAGCATGGACAAGTGAAGCCAGGTTATCCCTGTCCAGATAGGGACGTAGTTGGGCCACCAACCGAAGTTGGTAGAAGGCACTCTGTGCCACTGAGGCTACCTGAGCCTCAAGTGACAGAGATGATTCTAGGGGAACCCCCAAGCTACGAACCTGCTCCTTCAGGGGGAGTGCAACCCCATCCAGGACAGGTTGGACATCCACCATCCGGTCAGAAGAACCACCCACTAGCAGCATCTCAGTCTTGTCTGGATTGAGCCTCAGTTTATTAGCCCTCATCCAGTCCATTGTCACAGCCAGGCACCGGTTCAGCACATTGACAGCCTCACCTGAAGAAGATGAAAAGGAGAAATAGAGCTGCGTGTCATCCGCATACTGATGGCAGCACACTCCAAAACTCCAGATGACTGCACCCAATGGTTTCATGTAGATGTTGAACAGCATGGGGGACAGAACTGACCCCTGCGGAACCCCATGCTGGAGAGTCCAGGGTGCCGAGTAATGTTCCCCAAGCACCACCTTCTGGAGGCGACCTGCCAAGTAGGAGCGGAACCACTGCAATGCAGTACCTCCCACTCCCAACTCAGCCAGTCTCCCCAGAAGGATACCATGGTCGATGGTATCGAAAGCTGCTGAGAGATCAAGGAGACTCAACAGAGTCACACTCCCCCTGTCTCTCTCCTGACAAAGGTCATCATACAGGGCGACCAAGGCTGTTTCTGTGGCAAAACCAGGCCTGAAACCCGACTGAAATGGATCCAGATAATCGGTCTCATCCAAGAGTGTTTGGAGCTGGCCCGCAACCACTCGTTCAAGGACCTTTTGTTGTTATTGATGATGATAATAACTGATCTAGAACTTCCCTACCTGATTGCTGAGAGTGTTTGCTGCAGTTGAGGAATATTGCTATAGATATAGAAGAAACATGAAACAGGATTGTTAGCAGGTAGAACTGGCCCTATTTCAAACAAAGCAATCTATATATGCTCATGGGAAGAGGATACAACGTGGATCTTACAAGAGAGGCATATGAATTGGGAGCTGGGTTAAATTTTAAGATTTCTTGGCTGATTTGATATCAAATCTTAAATTACAATTTCTATTTTTTAAAGTCACTTCAGAACTCTGCAAAAGTGAAGTCCTGCTACTTTTTAAACTCGTATTTCATTGGTTTTCTCAGTGTTTTGAAAAACAGTCATCATACTCAGAACTACTCCCACCCTCTTTCCCTTACTTTCCAAAGGTCCACGCTGTTAAATGCCGGGTTGCAGACCAAAGGAAAGAGAGAAAAGGGGGGTGGTTGTGGATGGAAGACATCAGGTCTTTCCAGACATTGCCAGTTTTTATCGTTTTCCCACAACTGCCAAGATGGTCTCCACTGCACATGAAGTTTATTGCAAGGATGATAGGTTTCACTATTTGTAGCAGAAGTTGCTGAGTCACCAGAGTGGCTTAATCTATTTGGGTTTGCATCTTGAATTTCCAGGTTGGCAATTTCTAGATATAATTAAAACTTGAAATGTGTTCAAGGTGAGGTGTGCCAAATCAGGTTGATCAGTGTCTTGACCACCACCTGAAACACTGTTGTTTTTCAGACAGCCCCCAAAGTCCTTATCTTTGTTCTGTACCAATGTATTTCATGTCTGCAGACTTTTGTTTTGTTGGCTTTGGCATTCTGCTGAAGACATGAAGTTTGTACTTCCCCAATAACTATATGCCTTGCCTTTTTTAAAATGTAAAAATATTGCAAACCAACTTCAGTTTACAAAATACAGACAGTGAATACTATTTCTTCTTTTTTTAAAAAAAGTATGTGTTCTTCCCTACCTAAAACAGTAAGTTGGGTTAAAATTTAAGGCAATATTTGAATCTCAAAGGGCTGTTAACACACATTTTAATAAACGGCACAGATTGTCAATCCTTTTGTAGTGAGCTTCTTTAAACCAGTATCAGCTGGTATAGCACAGTGGGGAGGAGAGCCTGGCTGGGAGTCCAGAGTCTGTGAGTTCAAATCTCCGCTCATGTCTCCTGGGAGTCAAGGGCCAGCTAAAGATCACCACCACAGTGAGTGGCTCAGGGGCGATGTGCCCTGCCACCTGTGCAGCCGTGGGCAAGCTGCATAGTCCCAAGGAGCCCAGTTGCCGCCCAGCTGGCAGTTGTGGCCAAGGAAGGGGCTGGCTTGTGCAGCTGTGGCAAGCTGAGCAGGCCCTAGCCAGCTGGGGAGGACTAGCCTCAGAGGGAGGCAGTGGTAAACCCCCTCTGAATACCTTACCATGAAAACCCTATTCATAGGGTCGCCATAAGTCGGGATTGCCTTGAAGGCAGTCCATTTCCATTTTCTTTAAAGCAGCTTTTTTTATCTAGGAGGTAAACTAGGAAACAGAAGTTTTCAGGTTATGTGGCATCTTTACGTTTTTGATCTCATATGTAAAATGTAATTGTCTAAAAACAAAATGAAAACACTGTATTGAAAATGTGTGTGTGCACGTGATATACACCCACCCACTCGCAATACCATTCTGGATTACAAGAAATAGATGTTTAGTCACTGGAATTCTAATGTTGGATTTTGGCATTGCTGGTTACATAAACACTATAGAGTACAGGAATACCCCGCTATACGGACCTTCACTTTACGTACACTCGCTTTTACGGACATACTCCATACTCCACCCTGCCCCTGTTTACGTACGCTCGCTTCACACATACAGACACTTAACGGTGCGTGGGGTTGGAAATAGACGTGATCACGCCACCGCAAATCAGCTGGGAGTCGCAATCAGCTGAGAGGCGTGGTGGCACAGCAGCAGAGGCTTTAGCATGGGACTTTGAGGCTCCGCGTGAAGGAGAGGTAAAAAAAGTTTTAAAAGGTAGTGCTTCACTTTAAGGACACTTTCGGTTTACGTACTTGCTCTGGTCCCATTGAGTACGTTAATGCGGGGTATTCCTGTATAAGAATGTCTTGAACTGTATGTATTAGGAGGTTTTTTTTTTTGTCTGCTCTAGTCTAACTTTTAATCTATCTTTCAGGCCTACAGCAGCAGAACTTTTAAAATGCAAATTCTTCCAGAAAGCAAAGGTAAAATACTGAATTCTACAAGTAAATTGGCTCTGTCTCAATATTAGTGTGAATTTTTATTTTCTTGGGGCTAGCCAGCCTTAATTATAACAATGTTGGTTTTACAGACTAGAGAATACTTGATTGAAAAACTGCTTACAAAGACACCTGACATAGCACAAAGAGCCAAAAAGGTAAGGATTCTCACAACCCTTAGACAGTGGAGACCTAATAAATCTCTTGGGACGGTGGGAAATATATTGCTATAGCCACTGGGGATTGCAGGAGGACACCATGCTAATGTTTGACATTCAGAGCATATTTATACTCATGGTTTGGAAGTCAGACTTGAAAGCATGAAAGACATGGCTGTTGTTGCTAATCATTTGGCTTTGTTCTGAGCTTGGGTGGGTGGAGAAATCTGAGATACAGTCCAGCTACACCTAAGAACATTGCTATTGTAGCCTTGATAATCGGTTGGCTGGAGAAGTAAGCAGCTGGGCTCAATCCTGATAACAGCTCTTGTGCCCCAAGATCTGCCCTAGGATAGCCACTAGCATAGTGCAGATGCGCTTGGTAGGGACGGACTGGGGTCCCTCGGCTGACTTGAGTTACTAGCATTTTATTGCCTGGGCTGGCCGCCAGCTCATGTCTTGGAAGAGCAGGCAGCTGCCGTGGGGCGTGCCGCTGCGGGGGACTCTGGGCTGCGGCCCGCGCCGCCGTTGTCGCCGCTTGCCTGCTTGCGCGCGGGGCGTTTTCGCCGCTGCTGGGACCGTGTTGCTGCCGGGGACTTCGTCGCTGTGGCTCGTGTTGCCGCCATCGCCGCCGCTGGTTGCGGGCGTTTTCATCGTCGCCGAGGACCGTGCCGCTGCCCAGGATATTACCACTGCGGCTCCGCTGCCTTCGCCGCTTCTCTGCTCGTGTGTGGGCGCTGTTGTCGCTGCTTGGGGCTGTGTTGCTGTCCTGGTGCCATCGCTGGCGGCTCGTTTTTGGCTGGGGGCTCCGAGACTGCCATTGTTGTTTGAAGAGGACTAATTAATTTTAACGTTGTTTGTTCGGTGTGTGTGTGCGTTACTGTTGGGTGAATGATTGTATGATTGCTTGTCTGTGTGAGTTTGTGTATTTTTAACATGTGCCTGGGAGAAAAGATTCCATCCTTCGTGGGGGGGCTTTCGGGGGCCCCAATTAATGTAGTGACGGGTAATGGGAGGTATGGCGTTAGGAGGAGAACAGGCCAGGTAAGGGGAACTCGTCCCAGACAAATTGTGTCTGTGCCTTGTTCCGGTTCTCCTCATACCCACAGGTTTGTTGGTTGTCCTATCAGCCAGCTCTCGGATCTCCAAGTGCTGCTTTTGAATGCCAGGTCGGTACATAATAAAACCTCACTTGTCCATGATATAATTCTGGAGGAGGGTGCCGACCTGGCATGTATAACCGAAACCTGGGTGGCTGATCAGGGAGGAGTTGCTCTTTCCCAGCTTTGTCCACCCGGGTATTTGGTTCAGCACTGTGGTAGATCTGAGGGCCGGGGAGGGGGGGTCGCTGTGGTCTATAGGAGTTCTTTCCCTCTCACCAAGCACCCTGTCCAGACGGCGACTGGTCTGGAATGTCTCCACCTTGTATTGGGCCAGGGAGACAGACTAGGAATACTGTTGGTGTACCGTCCACCTTGCTGCCCAACAGCTTCCTTAGCTGAGCTGACAGAGATAGTCTCGGAGGTGCTCTTGAGATCCCCTAGACTTTTGGTACTGGGGGATTTTAACGTCCATGCCGAGGCTGTCTTATCTGGCACAGCTCAGGACTTCATTGCCTCCATGACAACAATGGGGCTGTCTCAATTTTCTACCGGCCCAACGCATGTGTCGGGACATACTCTTGATTTGATCTTTGCCACTGGACATGGAGATGGTGATCTGGTGGTGGGGTGTTTTTCATCTACCCCATTGTCATGGACAGATCACCGCTTGCTGAGATTTAGACTTACAGCGTCTCTTTCCCTCTGCAAAGGTGGAGGATCTATTAAGTTGATCCGCTCCCGGAGCCGGATGGATCCCGCAGGTTTTCAGAGGGCTCTGGGAGATTTTCCGGCTGATAGGACTGGTGCTCCTGTCGAGGCCCTGGTCGCACTGTGGAATACGGAAATGACCCGGGCTATTGACAAGATCGCTCCCGCGCGCCCCCTCCGCTGTAGAGCTCATACAGCTCCGTGGTATACCCCGGAGCTGAGAGCGATGAAACATGAGAGGAGGAGGCTGGAGTGCAGATGGAGGAAAACTCCCAGTGGATACAATCATGCCTTGGTAAGTGCCACCAATAAGTTGTATACAAAAGCGGTAAGGACAGCAAAGAAGCTCTATTTTGCTGCCTCTATTAGATCATCCCTATGCCGCCCAGCGGAGCTTTTTAAAGTCGTGCGTGGGCTCTTACACTCTGGCCCACACGATACTACGGAAACATCGGAAGCCCGCTGCAACGAAATTGCTGGACACTTTCAAGATAAGATCGCATGTATCCACAGGGATCTTGACTCGTATGTTGCGACAGATGAATCCATTGAAGTGTCCGGAGCACGGCCTTGTCCTTCATTATTGGATGAGTTTCAGTTGGTGCAGCTCGAGGAAGTGGACAAGGTGCTTGGAATGGTTCGGGCAACCACGTCTGTTCTGGATCCTTGCCCATCTTGGCTAGTGAAAGCTAGCAGGGCTGGGACCACCGGTTGGGCCAAGGAAGTGGTTAATGCCTTCTTGAGGGAGGGAGTAGTCCCTGGTAGCCTCAAGGAGGCAGTAGTGAGACCTCTTTTAAAGAAACCCTCCTTGGACCCAGATAACTTGAACAACTATAGACCGGTGGCGAATGTCCCTTTTTTGGGCAAGGTTTTGGAACGGGTGGTTGCCGGCCAGCTCCAGGCGCTCTTGGATGAAACCGATTATCTAGATCCGTTTCAGTCCGGTTTTAGGCCCGGTTTTGGCACCGAAACAGCCTTGGTCACCCTGTATGATGACCTTTGTCGGGAGAGGGACAGGGGGAGTGTGACTCTGTTGATTCTCCTTGATCTCTCAGCGGCGTTTGATACCATCGACCATGGTATCCTCCTGGGGAGACTCGCGGAGTTGGGTGTCGGGGGCACTGCTTGGCAGTGGTTCCGCTCCTACTTCGCGGACCGTCACCAGAAGGTAGTGCTTGGGGAACATCACTCGACACCATGGACTCTCCATTGTGGAGTCCCTCAGGGGTCGGTCTTGTCCCCCATGCTTTTCAACATCTACATGCAGCCGCTGGGTGCGGTCCTCAGGAGTTTTGGAGTGCGTTGCCATCAATATGCTGATGACACGCAGCTCTATTTCTCCTTTTCATCTTCTTCAGGTGAGTCTGCTGATGTGCTGAACCGTTGCCT
This sequence comes from Rhineura floridana, assembly GCF_030035675.1. Taxonomy (NCBI): domain Eukaryota; kingdom Metazoa; phylum Chordata; class Lepidosauria; order Squamata; family Rhineuridae; genus Rhineura; species Rhineura floridana. Next base: position 46,941,170 of record NC_084481.1, read on the forward strand.
GACCGCGATAATGGACTGGATGAGAGCTAATAAACTGAGACTCAATCCAGACAAGACCGAGACACTGCTGGTGAACGCCTTCCCTGCTCAGATGGTGGATGTTCACCCTGTTCTGGATGGGGTTACACTCCCCCTGAAAGAACAGGTACGTAGTTTGGGGGTTCTTTTCGATTCTTCCTTGTCTCTCGAGGCCCAAGTGGCCTCGGTGGCACAGAATGCATTTTACCATCTTCGTCTGGTAGCCCAACTACGCCCCTATCTGGACAGGGACGACCTCGCCTCCGTTGTTCATGCTCTGGTAACTTCAAGATTGGATTACTGTAATGCGCTCTACGTAGGGCTGCCCTTGAAGACAGTTCGGAAGCTTCAGCTGGTGCAGAACGCGGCTGCCAGACTATTGACGAGGACCAGTCGGTCTTCGCATATAACACCTATTCTGGCGCGTCTGCACTGGCTCCCTATTTGCTTCCGGGCAAGATTCAAGGTGCTGGTTTTGACCTATAAAGCCTTACACGGCGTGGGACCTCAATACCTTGTGGAACGCCTCTCTCGCTATGAACCTACCCGTTCACTTCGTTCAGAATCTAAGGCCCTCCTCCGGGTACCAGCTCATCGGGAAGCCCGGAGGGTGGTTACGAGATCTAGGGCCTTTTCTGTGGTGGCCCCTGAGTTGTGGAACAGCCTCCCCGAAGAGGTACGCCTGGCGCCTACACTTCTATCTTTCCGGCGCCAGGTAAAGACCTTTTTATGCTCCCAGGCATTTTAATCTTTTAATTTTCTTAATCTTTCTACTTTTAACATGTATCCTTCTTAATTTGTGTTGTATTTCGTTTTTGTTGTGCTTTCTGTTGTTTGTTTGTACATGTTTTTGTGATTTTTTACTATGATATATTGTATTTTATCTTGTTTGTTCACCGCCCTGAGACCTATTCTGCTAAGGGCGGTATATAAATTGAAATAATAAAATAGAATAAAATAAATAATGTGCGTGTGCGTATCTGTGTGAAAACAGTAAAATGGTAGTCCTTGAAACATGCAACTTTTCTGCTGGATGCACTCATGAAATAGGTGGGTAGAATTTGGATTGGGGTTTTTTCCCCCTTTGAAATTTTGGATTTCAATTTTCTTCCTTTTCATTTTCCTTAGCCGTGCCTAGTCTTGGCTTCCCCTTTTCTTGATGCAAAGACCTTTCTCTTAAGAAAACAGCTATTGGCCTTTAGAGCAGCGATAGGGAATCTGTAGTTCAGTGACATCTGGAGGGCCACATGTTCCACATCCCAGTGTTTTACAAGCTTGATTTGAACCATCTGGCTTTTATTCTTTAACTCTCACAAGGAAATTTTTAGTATAGTTTCCACTAAAACTAACTTTAATTTCTCGGGAAAACTGTCAGCCTGGGTCTCCTTGATAGTTGCATTGTTCTAGCTGCTGTGTTTAATGTTTTTTATTTGCCGTCTTGTAGTCATTTTTTTATTACTTTTATTCTTATTATATACCCTGAACTTTTTTTAAGGAATGGAGTGATGTAAATAAAAAATAACTGTCATAAGATGCAATTGGTGCAAAAACGGAATTGCAGTTTTTGTTAAGAAATACCATTATTACAGGGGGTGTCTAATCTCCAGTGTCTTACCTTTTATATCATTCTGAATCTTCTAAATTAAGTTTGTTTTTGAGACTACATTGTAACAAGTTGGCTTTCTCCTCACTTGCTTCCTCTAATTTCAGTGGTAGGCTAGAAGAAATTAGAATGCTTGGGGTTGAACAGGGACTAGAACAGATTCCTTCCCAGAGTCCTTCATAATCAGGTATCTCCATCAACCTCGGAGTGCCACAGGATTCTTTGTATTTTGCTGCTACAGAGTAATACGGCTGGAAATCATGAGTTTCAAGGTATTCTGTATCAAATCTCCAAAGCAGTGGCTGTCCACTGTAATTAAGTGTAATTAAGAATATTCAACTACAGTTAGCAAAACTGAGTTGCCAGTTGTGTAACTTTTGAGATCAGTTTTTGTCCTGATTAGCTTCCATTGTGTTCCTTGACCAAATATGTGTTAATGTGATTTAAGCCTAGAGCTGATACTACTCTGTTTCAGTCTTACATATTGAAAGCCAATTTCTTCTTACACAGACCTATATATTTTTTTAATTGCAAATGCATATGATCTTCTCTTTGGTCTGTATAGAGAACCAATAGGTCACGGTGACATTTTGTCCTGTATTTTAGTACTGAAACATACAGCAGAGGGCAGCAGTGTACTTCATAATGTTTAATATCGGTTCAAATGAGAAGTAAGAAAAAGGATGGCATTTTCTATGTTAAAACGTAATAATTTGTAGTACCAATATAATTTCATTTATGCTGGAAGATTTACTCCCCGAAATTTTTGGCCGATGGTATGCTGTTGTACCAGCAACAATATAGGCTATTTAGTATTTGTATAGGTGATTTACAATGCACTCAATATGTTTAATGAGTGCTGTACAATACTGCACCAAAGGTATCATTATGGGTCTAAAACAATAGCTGAGGAGTCATTATTTTTGTTAAAAACCATGCTGATAAACATAGTCCTTTAGTTTTCAGAGGACAGCTACAAGGAAGAAGAGGTCTTTTTTGGTTCAGTTTTAGTTAGAGAAGCACAGGAGGATCTCCAAACATGGGATGTCAAATGTTGGAGTACTGTTTTATGACAGATTTTGCAATTTTTGCCTTGATACATTTTCAGGGGTGGGAAGTCTGTGGCCTTCCAGATGTTGCTGTACTCCAGCTCCCATCATTGCTGACCATTGACAGTGCTGGCTGGGGTTGATGGGAGTTGTAGTTCAGCAACATCTGGAGGTGCCTTAGGCTGCACTTCTTCACCATTCTCTTCCCAGTTCATGCTTATGTGCAGAGTCTAAGGCTAGAACTATGTACTACTTCATTGCAGTTGAGAAATAGTTTTGAGTATTGTCATGATACTTGGTTGCATAGTAGAGTGCTCTTAATTGTCCGCAGTCACTTAACTCTGCTCCTGAAAGATAAAACAAGTATGGGGTAGCTCTAGGTTTATAAACCTAGGCTACGTGTTAGTATTCTAAAATCTATAGTAGTGATTTAATCACCACTGATACAAAATTCATGGTAAACTAATATCAGGATCTGTAGAACAGTTGTATGGCTTTTTCTTCCCTGTTCTCCTTGCTCTAAGTGTCTGGTGCATGCACTCCCCCCTTTGCTGTAGTGCTGTACTTCTGCTGGAGAAAATTTATCGGGACATGATTATGTTTGCCACTAGAGGGGGCAGTCAGAACAGATCATTTCAGGGCCTAGTTAGAACACTATATACAATCGTGTTTTCTTTTCCATCCTTAGGAACTTCCTGTTCCACCCAGACTTCCCAGACTGATTTTATCATTCTTGCACAGTCACCTCATTGAGGCATAAAAGCAAATAAAGTGGATAAATGGTTAAGGGCATTTTTATTTTATTTTATTTTATTTTATTTTAATCGGATGAATGAGAAGGGTTCACCTGCAAAATCCCCGCTGAACGATGCATGCTTTCTTATCTAAATACCTTGTTAATGTTACAGTAATGTACTTGAAGACCTGATTTTTTTTTATAAAAAAAATAGGGAGAAGTAGAAGAAAAGATATAAGGCTTGTGGTTACAAATCTGTATTCAGGTACTCAAGTTGTGTCCCAAAATCCCTCTACTTGTAGACAGCAGTGATATAGAAAGCACCAGGCTTCCAGATTATGGCTTAATGTAGAAGAGTAAGAAGAAGCAACTGCTGGCTGCCATTTCTTTTTACATTCCTTCTCTTAAAAGACTAACGTTCGTGAATGAAACTTGCATGTTTTACCCTTGCAACATCTTATTTCTCCTGTGCATGGAAAGATGATATCAGGTGGGTAATTAGCTCCACCTAGTGGTTGAAGGCAAAAGAGTACTGCTGACATTTTATTGTAGAGCCGTTCCTGGTCTGCGCCTGCTCCGTCCTCAGTTTTCTCTTTTGCCTCACTGAAAGTGGTTGGATTCTCTCTGCCTCTGTTCGTTCAGACCTGTATTGTTTGTTTGTTTGGGTCTTCTTGGTCATTTTCCTGTTGTTCTTTCCCTCCGTGTTTTGTCCTCTCCCGTCTATAAAAGTTTTTTTTTTTTAAAAAAGTTCCTTGTGTCCTTTCCTGAAGTCCTTCTCCGTGGCGAAGGGCAGCCAGCCCCTCCCCGCAGTGCCTGGGGCCATCGGCCTCTTTAGGCTCCCTCCCCGGCCAAGTTCGCTGCCGTTTCTCTTCTGAGACTAAGACACAGAGTCGGCAGTTTTCACTTCTGAGGCGGCCTTTCCCCGGACTCAACACCCGAACCTCCGCCTGGATTTTTTCGCGCTCCTTTTAGAGCAGCTTTCGTTTTCCCCGCTTGGAGCGGTGGGGGGGGGCAGACGCACGAATGCCTTGTTCTGCCTGGCTATTAACGCTGGAGGGAGGACGGCGGCTGCCACTGCTGGACTTTGTGCTTCGCACAGCCTTACCAGGACAGCGCTATTAGTCACCAACAGCAAGAGCCCTTTCTTTACGTCACGTCTTCTAGCTACAAGCCTTGTACTTCCTGCATTAACCCTGTAAGCCCCGCAGTGTGTGCCCTCGATGGGGAAAGCCACACACAAAATGAAACACCTCTCAAAGAGGTTGAAACCACTCTCCCACACGCCTGCAGCAGGCGCAGCATCAGAACCCCTTCCCACCCAGGGATCAGGGCAGTCGTATTCTTTGGGGGATCATTCAGAAATGGCAGTGGCCCGCCCCTCTGCCGTCAGGCACGAGGTGGCTGAGGCTCAGGTTCTGGCGGGCAGGGTGGCTACGGAAGGCAGGATGCCTGTCCCATATAAGGTAACCTGTAGAGACTCTCAGGGTCCTGTCCACCATACAAGGGACCAGAGGGACCTGGAACCCCTATCTGATGAGGAAGGCAGCCAGTCTCACCCTTCTTTGGGTGCTATTTTTTCTATCACCTCCTCTCCCGAGTCCTTTACAGGTTTTTTGGAGGAACCAATCCCTATCCAACAGATCCAAGAACCTGGAGACCACAGGCTCCAGTCATCTCACACTCAGGCTCGCCCTATCCAGTTGCACCTGTCAGCACATTCAATTCTACAACTGAAGGAGCAGCTTAGAGATGCCCTCTTAATGGATCTGGCTAGAGATTTGTCTTCTCAAGCTACATCAGGCTCACAGCCCTCACGAGACCCACCTACAGGTCACTTGAGGGCAAATCCACGCCCTTCCCCTAACCGCACATCCCCAGACCCCTGTGCGGCATCTCAGGGCAGGCACCTTCAGCCCCCCAGAACAGGAGTTTATAGACACAGAAAACGACTTGATTGTCTTGGATGAAGAGGAATGGAGTGGGGAGTTGGAATCTGAGGAGGTTTTATCTACTAGGATATTTCAAGAGCCTCATTTCCTTCCTCTGCTATGCAAGGCTATGGAAGCCCTTACCCTCACCTCTGCAGAGGATCCTCCTACTCCATCCACCTCAAGAGTCTCAGCTGTATGTCCAGATCCAAAACCCAGGTCTAGAGTGTTGAAATTTCCTTCTCTTGTCCCGAAGGTGCTCAAATCAGAATTTGACATTCCTTTGCAATTCAAAAAATCTGTCTCCTTAGCCAGCAAATATATGCTGGAACAACCAATCATGGATCAGCTGAAGGTCCCGCTCATAGACGCACCCATAGTCAATCTACTGAACCCATCATTGAATCCGAAAGACTCAGATGCGCATCTTAAGGATACCACTGAGCGCAAGATGGACCAGGGGCTTAGAAGGGTACATGAGGCTAGTGCGCTATCAATCAGGGCAGCAGCAGCCTCCTCGGTGTTTGCTCGAGGCTCCCTTCTTTGGTTGGAAGACCTGCTGGATGGCCCACAGCAAGATGCAGCCCGGGTGTGCAAATCTCTGCTGAAGGTCTCTCGGGCAGTTACCTTCATGGCAGATGCGTCTATGGATGCCATGCAGTTTGCAGCAAGGTCATTGACAGCGGGGATCTTCACGCGAAGAACCCTTTGGCTCCGACATTGGGAGGTAGACCCTGCAGCTCGTTCGAATCTTGCCTCAGAACCCTATGTGGGGGGCAAATTATTTGGGGACACTGCCCTGGCTAATGTCTTGGAAACTAAGGAAAAGAAAAAGTCTATGCCATCCACCAGAAAAAGGGATGATGGAAGAACCTTTCGTCGCTCATTCCATCCATATCACTTCTCGCAGTCCTTTCGGGGCTCACGCCCGTTTGGAAGACAGAAGGACGCCCACTCTAACCGTCCCTTCTAGAACAAACAGCGCAGCCAGCTTAAGTCACAGCAACACCTTCCGGGTCAATTGGGCTTTGCATCCCAGTCACGTGGACACGGGTCAGTTCTGACGCCTCCGCCTCGCCAGTGGGAGGCCGTCTCCAACATTTTGCTCACGGATGGAAGGACTTATTTTCCGATCAGTGGGTCCTCCGCACCCTTCGATATGGCCTTCGCCTGGAATTTACTTCCACCCCCCCGGCGAGATACATTCCATCCCCTCTATCATTGACTCCGCACAAGCGGGACAGAGTCTTACGATCAGTTTCCCATCTCCTACGAATGGCAGCCATCGAGAAGGTTCCACCAGGAGAGAGATTCTTGGGAAATTACTCTGTTCTTCACTGTCGAGAAAAAAGACGGTTCATCCAGGCCAGTACTAGACCTCAAAGGTCTAAACTGCTTCATAAAATACCGCAAATTTCGGATGGACACCTTGCTTTCAATCAAGGCAGCACTGAGGCTAGGGGACTTCCTCTCTTCTATCGACCTCAAGGAGGCCTATCTTCATATACCAATCTTCCCCCCTCACAGAAGGTACCTTTGCTTTGCAGTGGGACAAGACCATTATCAGTTCAGGGCTATGCCCTTTGGCCTATCGTCTGCTCCCAGAACGTTCACGAAGATCGTGGTTGCCCTGGTGGCACACCTCAGGACACTGGGAATTCATATCTTTCCTTATCTGGATGATTTTCTGATCCGCTCCCCATCGTTACACAAAGCATGGGAGGACCTTCATGTCACCCTGGCTTGTCTAAAGGACCATGGCTTCCTGATCAACGAGGCCAAGAGCCATCTCTTTCCATCCAGGTGCATAACGCACTTGGGGCGACTATAGACTCACAACACGGCCTCATTACATTGTCCCAGGAAAGGGTCAGCAAGATTTGCAAAGTGGCATTGGGGGTCCTATCCTCCCCCTCAACAGACCTGATGGAGTTGGCAGCTCTGCTCGGTTTGATGGTTTCCACGTTCCAAACGACGCCATGGGCACATCATCATTCCTGCACACTTCAGTGGGCGCTCCTACCCTTCCAAAACAGCATAGCGTCCAGGCACCACTGCAGGGTAACTTTGTCGCCTCAGGTTCGGCAGTCACTGTTATGGTGGACCCACGAACCCAATCTGGCGCGAGGCGTTCCTTTCCAGGATCCACTACACACCCTGATAACATCGGATGCCAGCCTATCAGGATGGGGAGCCATATGCGACGGGCAGATGATTCAAGGCACGTGGTCGTCTCAGGAGTCCACACTGCCGATCAACCTGCTCGAACTAAGGGCAGTCCGTCTGGCCGTCATACACTTTGCGAAAACCAGACAGTTAGGTGCGGTACTTATCAGGACAGACAATGTGTCGGCCAAATCTTATTTAAACCGTCAGGGGGGCACGCGCTCCCTCCTGCTTCAGAAGGAAGCCTTTCTCCTCTTCCAGTGGGCGGAGAACAATGTCGACTCGATAGCGGCAGAATATCTCAAAGGGGAGGACAACAGCCAAGCAGACTGGCTCTGTCGGGAGACGCTGATTCAGGGAGAGTGGAGGCTTCACCCAGAGGCCTTTTGCCAGATAGTGGAACATTTTGGCCACATTCAGGTAGACCTGTTTGCCACCAGCCACAATCGGCAGGTAAAGAGGTTCTTCTCCCGATATGCGACACCAGGCGCGGAGGGGATAGATGCCTTAACTTCCCAGTGGCCTCAGGGCAGACTATACGCCTTTCCTCCAATTCCAGTTATTCCCAGGGTGCTCAACAAACTTCGTACCGAGATGTCAGTGGTTCTGTTGGTAGCACCGTGGTGGCCAAGGAGACCTTGGTTTCCAGATCTCATCAACCTGTCGGTGAGACCACCATGGAAAATTCCAGCGAGAAAGGACCTGCTATCTCAGGGACGGCTCCGGCACCCAGACCCCGAGTGGTTGGCGCTTCATGTTTGGAACTTGAGCGGGAGAGACTCTTGAAAAAAGGCATCTCCCCACACTCAGGATATATGAAAGCACATGGAAGACCTTCTCATCCTGGTCACGGAAGAAAAGAATTCTTCCTTGGAAAGCAGGGTTCAACGAGATCTTGTCTTTTCTGAAAGACAGCTTATCTTTGGGCCTCAGACCTAACACCCTGAGGCGCCAAGTTTCAGCCTTATCGGCAATTCTCTCCCGATCCCCGGATCATCCAATCGGGTCTCACCCCTTTGTCAAATGTTTCCTCGGGAGCAACGATAACAGCGCCACCTACAGTGCTTCGCTATCCAACTTGGGACCTACATAAAGTTTTGTCAGCCCTTCAATGACCTCCATTTGAACCTCTCAGTCAAGTTTCTCTCCGTCTTCTGTCCTTTAAAGTCTTGTTTCAGGTGGCCATTACTTCGGCCCGTAGAGTGTCCGAATTGAATGCCCTGTCTGTCCATAAAATTTTTTGTGTATTTCATAAGGATAGAGTAGTCCTACGTACTGTTCCTTCCTTTCGTCCCAAAGTATTGTCTGCCTTCCATTGCCAGCAAGAGCTAGTATTACCATCCTTCTGTCCGAATCCTGTCCACCCTTTAGAGAAAGCCTGGCACTCTCTTGACGTGAGAAGAGCCCTTAAAGTTTATATTTCCAAGATAAAGCCAATTCAGAAAACAGACAATTTGTTTGTCTCCTTTCACCCAAAATCCCTGGGGAATAAGGTGACCACGTCTACACTAGCCAGGTGGATCAAGGCGTGCATTTCCTTGGCATACGCCTCTCTGAGATTAGCTCGTCCTGCCGGAATAGTGGCTCACTCGACTAGAGCAGCGGCCACATCAGCTGCCTTTTCCCATAATGCCCCTCTAGTGGAGATTTGTAGGGCAGCCACATGGTCCACTCCCAATACTTTCATTAAACATTATAAAATAGACTCCTATGCTTCAGCTGAGGCGGCCTTTGGGAGGAGAATGCTACAGCATGTCCTCACAGATCAATAGTAGCCACAGCCCAGCAGTATTCCCACCCTACATGGGCCAGCTTTGGTATGTCCCACCTGATATCATCTTTCCATCCACAGGAGAAGAGACGTTTGGTCTTACCGTGAAATCGGTCTTCTCTGTGCGTGTCAAAGATGATATCAGGGCCGCTCCCTATGGGGCTGGGGTGCCTTTACGACCGCTACTAGACCTTCAGCAGAGGGTGTATGAGTACTGTTGTCTTGTCTTTCTTTGTGGTATTTACTGGTCTTATTCGTGTGGGCTTGTCATCGAAAACTGAGGACGGAGCAGGCGCAGACCAGGAACAGATCTACAATAAAACGTCAGCAGTACTCTTTTGCCTTCAACCACTAGGTGGAGCTAATTACCCACCTGATATCATCTTTGACATGCAAAGAGAAGACTGATTTCACGGTAAGACCAAACGTCTCATTTCAATATTTAAGGTGGAAAAATGGAATGTGTCTTGTTCAGATGTTTTAGTTAATCCTTTTGGCTATGAACAGACTGTTCAATAAAACACTCTCTAGCTTTGCTAGGGCACAGCTCTGGCTACAATGGATCATTTTGTGAATAGTGAAAGTTTTTTAGGCAGCTAATGGTTAAACGTGGTTGCGCTGATAGTTGGAAAATAGCTAGGAAAACAAAGTGCTAGAATGGATGGCTTCCCTATCAGGGAGGTAGGGAAAGGTGTGTGCAGAACCTTTGAGTTCTAATCTCAGATTCCACTTGATACAATGCTGGATTGTTTCTTTAATTAATTAAATGTATCTCCTGCCCTTCTTCCCAAAGGAGCCCAAAGGGAACAATACAATTAAAATAAGATAAAAACATATTTAAAACATTTAAAAACAAATAAAAACATCTAAAAATATGTTGTATTTGCACAACACAGGCTTCTGTTGAATTGGTGTTACCTTGAGCCAACAATCCTTGTTTAAAACAGCCAGGGAATCTCATGACAGGCATGTTCTCCTGCTGACTCTCTTGGTTTTGCGCAGATTACTGTGTATTTGCAGCAAACTACGGGATATCAATATTTTTCAGTTGGCTTGGCCTAAGGTGGTGGATCTGATTCTTGGGTAGAAGATGAGACCTACCACTTCTACTTTTCCCCCTCCTGGCTAATTGCACCAAATAACACTGCATACACACCATACATTTAAAAGCACATGACTTCCCCCAAAGAATCCTGGGAACTGTAGTTTGTTAAGGGTCATGGGAATTATAGCTTTGTAAGAGCTAAACTGTAGTTCCCCCGATTCTTTGGGGAAGTCATATGCTTTAAAAATATTGTGTATACGCAGCCTGAGTGGCTCAGAATAGATAAATGCTGTATTAAGAGAACATGTACTACCATCAGCTTTAAAGGAAGTCACTGTAAGACTGTTGCTGACAAGGCCTTTATTAGATCATACTACGCTGAATAATTTTGAATCTCCATATTGGGGGGAAAGTGCTCAACAGTGTGTCAGTAATTCAACTCCAGGAATTCCTCAATAACAGTTGATCTGAATCTGTTTCAGTCTGACTTCAATCTGTTGACAACTGAGTTTGTGGACTTATTCAGCATTGGTAGATGACCAAAACAGTGTGTCTCTGGTCCTGCTGAATCTCTTTGACTTTTGATGTAATTGGTCATGGTATCTTGAGCTACCTGGCCAGGATGGGGCTTAGAGCCACTGCAAAGCAATGTCATCAGTCTTACACTAGAGGATAGGTACCAGAAGGTGGCTCTTAGAGACTACTGCTCAGCTTTGTGACTTTTGGGTTGCAGGGTCACACAGGTAACTGTTTTTCCCCAATCCTGTTTAAAATCTACACAAAACCTTTGGGAGACATTGTCTTGAGGTTTTGGGGTATGGTGTCATCAATATGCTGATAATACCCAGTTCTATTATCTGTCTTCTTTCATCAGATTTCAGGAAGATTTTCGGAGGTCCTGAACCATTGTGTTAGGGTGGTGATGGACTGGATGACAGATTAACAAAATGAAGCTCAGTTCAGATAAGACAGATACACTGTTGGACAGAGGAATAGCAATCAAGAGTTAGGTATCTGGACAGTGTTGTGTGGGGTTGCACTTAATTTTAAGACGGATACTAAGGTGAGGGCTGTGTCTAGGAATACTCTTGCTCAGTCTAAGCTAGAGTGCCAGCTATATACTCTCTTGAAGAAGACAGATGTAATCACACATGCTGTGGCTATATCCAGATTGCAGTACTCTAATATGCTGTATGTGGGCTGCCTTTTATAAAGTGTTTGGAAACTTCAGTTGTTACAGGATATGTTAACAAGTGCTGATAGGTGCACTTTTTAATTTTGCATTTTTAAACATGGTAATACAGGGAACGTTACCACAGAATATAAGTAAATATGAAATGTGTCTGTCAAGTAACACAAAAATGGCATTGTTCCCATTCCAGATAACTAAAATAAACTAGAAGTAAACATTTAAACAACCCAGTCTAACCCCCCCCCAGCAATTTATTTATTTATTTATTAGATTTATATCCCATGCTTTCTCCCAGTAGGATCCCAGGGTGGCAAACAAAAGCACTAAAACACTCTAAAACATCATAAAAACAGACTTTAAAATATATTACAACAAAACATCCTTAAAAACATACAAAACATCTTTAAAAAATCTTAAAAAAAAAAAAGCTTTAAAATCATATTAAAAGCAATTGGCAATGGCAAGACCATGGCGGTCACAACACAAACATTAAATCAGGCTTTGATCAGGGGCCTATACCATGTGTAGGATAAGAAAAGACAACCCCATGATTCTAGGAGCATCCTTAAATAAATATATAACCTGAAATTGGCCATTTTCATGCATTCCAAATCCAGGCATAGTGAGGTGGAGGATCCCATCTGTTGCTTTTTTAATTAACATATACCATACATGGGTACCATGTCTTTTTTGGAGATCTCTTTTGCTACCCTGAGTTTCGCTGTGATTTTCTCCATAAATGCAAGAAAAGACATCTTCTGATACCTGTAACAGAGTAGCTCACGTCCCTCCAATGTGAGCCTTGCCACTATCAAGAGATACCCTATCAAGGTTTTATTATTCAAATCTTTGTTGGCCTCTGTTAAAAATTTAAAATGGCTAGTTGTGGGGTCCTGTCTGATATCTGCGAGTTATGAGCTGGATTTCATTGAATGCCAAATTTCAGAAAAATGGGACCTGAGCACAAGACCACCACATATGGTGGTATGTGCCAGCTGTGGCATATCCCCTCCAGCATTTGGGGGAGAGAGTATGGCACATAACACCTATCTTTTCCCACTTTCATTATCTCCCAGTTTGTTTTCAAGCCCAATTCAAGCTATTAGGTATTATCTTTTTAAAGATCCTACACTGAGACCAGAAAAAAACATACTTACATGCTGTTATCCTTTGCCCAGGAAGGCCCTGCCCTGTGCTCCACCACTGTCTTTGAGGTGTGATTACTGCATATAGGGGAAGGGCCTTTTTAGGGCCCTTACTGTGTATAGGGCAGAGCTTGGAAAAGTTACTTTTTTGAACTACAACTCGCATCAGCCCCAGCCAGCATGGCCACTGGATTGGGTTGATGGGAGTTGTAGTTCAAAAAAGTAACTTTTCCAACCTCTGGATAGGGGAAGGGTACTGAAAATATTTGCCCAGGAGACTGGGGTGTCTCCCTTAGTATCCACTTTCAGGCACCTGATCATGACAGTTCTGTCTTGGCAAGCATTTGACATGTAATTATATATGAAGCTACCTTAGTCTGATTTGCCAATCTGGGTCAGTATAATCTGTACAGTAGGGCCCCGCTTTCTGGCGGCCTGCTTTTCGGCGTTCCGCTAATACAGCAGCTTTCAATTAGAGTAAGGCCCCTCTCATACGGCGCTTGTTCCGCTTTTACAGCGTTTTTCGGGCGTCAGGCACCATTTTGTTGACGGAGTTCCTCTTTTCAGCAGGTTTCGCTTTTAGGTGGGGGTCTGGAACGTAACCCGCCATATGAGTGGGGCCCTACTGTACTGATTGGTGGCAGTTCTCCAGCGTTTCAGTCAGAGGCCTTCGCCCTCACCTGCTACCTGAGGTCCTTTACCTAGAGCTGCCAGAGTTGCTGAACCTGGCACCTTCTGCATGCAAGTATGTACTGTACCCCTGAATTATTGTTCCCTCCTCAGCTTGGAGGGGATATAATTAAATATCATTGGCTTTTTTGAGACACATTTTACTATTTTTTTCTTTTTTTAATCCCTTTCTATTGTTTTTTAGTGAACTTGTTTTTGTTGCTTTTTTTTGCTAGTTATTTGCGCCATCAGTGTTTGGTATCTCCCACACTTCTTTGAAGATCTGTTACATATAGAAAAGAGCAATATAAATATTTAAATATGTTAATTACTATTTCAGAAGTTAATTGGTTATTTCAAATACATTTATTTATACTGGACCTGGACTTTGACTCCAGGAGAACAAGCTTCAGATTCCGCTTCCCTCACACTTGCTTGTCTGGGCAAGTTGCACAGTTTAATTATCCAACTGTAAAATGGGTTATAATGATATGATTGTCTAACATAAACAAGACAAAGAGAAAAGCACTTAATTTTTTATTTCCGTTGTCACTTTTGTTTCCTCATGTGTCGTCAGGAAACAAGGTCAGTATTCAAAATCTCAAATTCATTTCCAAGATCAGGATTGCCAAGTACAGTAAAATGGCAAATTCACATTTATTCTTTTTTAAAAATTACTTTCCCTCTTCCATACCTTTTTATAGCTAATAACAAGCAGCTTAGAGTGATGTTATCAGCAAAAGTTGAAAGAACCACTTTTAAAGCCATTTTACTCTTTCCATAAATTCTCCTAATTTGCTTAATTAAATGAGACGATACTCATTTTTTATAAACATCTTTTATGTTAATTAAACGTATTTAATTATAACTGAACAAATGAATATTTGATGAGTTGCTTGTAGTGTGACAATGGTTCCAATTTGTATATACTTTAAATTGAGTTGTAGTGGTTTAAATTTGATTGAACCATGTTTAATAATCCAAAATTGTTTCTAAATCATGGAGTATTGTCAATCACATTTTTATAATCTTAATAACTAGAAAAGAATTTTTTTCACTGGTGGTTTTTGAGTTGCTGTTTTACAGTTGACAATACATGTCCTTTCAATAGGAAATGAAAAACCTGTGATTACTAGTTGTCCAGCTATATGAGAGTTTGATTTCTTTTTTTAATGGAAAGGTCATATTGGCTTCTATCAGTTTTTTATTCTGGTACAAAAATATTGTAAACTTTTTTTGTATTGTTGCCTACTAAATATGGAATAAGTAATGTTTACATTACTGTTTACATCTTACTGGATTCTAAAATACAGTTGCTCTGAGATTTCAGATTGGGCCAGTCCTGGTCAACTAGTAGGTTAATATTCCCTCCTCAGTCCCTTACACTTCATGATGTCATTTGGTGATAGGTCACAATGAGCTCATATCAATTACCAAGCTATCTTGTGATGAATTCTCTTATCCTGGTACAGCTTGTTCCTCTTGCCAAGTAAACAGGAGTATCCCATGCATTGGGTGAAAATATACATCTGTCATATAAAACAGTATTATACTGCTTTAAACAGTCACGGCTTCTCCCTCCCCCAGAGAATCCTGGGAACTATAGTTTAAGGGTGCTGAGAGCTGTTACGAGACCTCTATTCCTCTCAGAGAGCTATAATTGCCAGAGTGGTTTAGCAATCAGTCCCTCTTCCCAGGAAACTCTGGGAATTGTAGCTCTGTGAGGGTTACCCTCAACACCCTTAACAAACTACAGTTGCCAGGATGCTTTGAGGGAAGCCATGACTATTTAAAGTGGTATAATACTGCTTTAAATGTGTGGTGCAGATGGAGCCAATTTGAGTGGGGGCAGGGAATGTCTCTCCATGTGCTTGTAGCAGAGCCAGGACTAGCATGGCTTTGGCATCTAATCTGTTACTGTTCTGAGGCAGCGTAACATCCAAATTCAAAAAGCTCTCTTCCTTGCCACCTTCCTATGAGGAATGTAAGGAAGAGGGTGGTATGTACAAGATTCAGTACTGCCATGTACGTGAGGGACCACTTGCCCAAGACATCCTCCTCCAATTTGCTTGTGAATTTTAGTGCATCCAAGACTGAAAATGGTATGGTAAGGATCAGTATAATAGAAGTTTGATTACAACAAGAGCTTGTGATTCCTGACGGTTTGCAGTGTCTGCTGTCTTTGGTTTCTGCCTCATTTGAGATGCTTACTGACAGGCTACCTAATCCTAAAGGTGACCTTCAGGATCTTTGAGACTACCTGCAGTTGTACTTGCTGCTCTGAATTACTGTCTTCCCTTTTATATTAGCAGAGAGCTAAGCTACCGTGAGTGCTTAAAAATGACCTTTGTTAGAAAATGTCTGGCACCTACTGACAAAAATTGCTCGAAGGGTAGCCAGAAAAAGGACAAATCCACAAACACATTGAGCTTGTGTGTGTTGAGTGGGTAACTTGCTTTTTGCCATTTCCTGTCACTGTGGTGTTTTTTTTTACCCTCTAATTTGCCCTGCATTCTCATGTTCCAGCTGATACTCCTATTCCACAGCTGTTGCTATGTTGGCAGTAGCTTGTTAGTTCCACCCATCCCTCCCCTGCATGAACCACTTTCTGTTGCAGATTACAGCGTGCTGAACTGCTTTTGTGTTAGGTACACTTTAAATGTCAGCCATTCAGTTTCATTTTTTTATCACCTGTATGTTCTTCTGATTCATGTGTGCCCTCTTAATGTGTTAATTTGTCTCTGTAAGAGTGACGGCTCTTATTGTTTTCTTTTCTTAAAGTTACAAATAAGTTTGCCTTTCATGTGGAAGGGACCTTTTGTTGTTGGGAGATAATAGGACCAAAATTAGACGCTCTCGTTTATTTATTTCCTCATCTGTCTGCCAAAGCCGTGCTAATTGTGGTGCATGGTATGACGCAACATAGACTATTTCCAGTTCCAGAATTTCCTAAAATTCTTGATACTAGCATCCAGTTGGGGAATGCCTTTCCCTCTCAGGTTCGACTGGTGTTGACCTTGATGGGTGTTTGGTGCCATTTTAAAAATATATATTTACCCAGGCTTCTGGGTAAATGATTTTGTTGAAGGTGTCCTTGCTGTCCTTGCTGATGTGTTGTTGCTGTTTTTTTAAGTGTGTTATTAGTTTAGCTATTAGTTTTTCATTTTTGTCTTATATATGTGATTTTATTATTATTTTGAAAATGTATAGATGTCTTGAACAACAACAACAAAATAAGTCTCCAAGTGGTGTAAAATGAAATTATAATGTTTTATGCATTATGTTTATTACATTGTATTGTTTTATTTACTTATCTATTTATTTGATTTATATCCCGCCCTTCCTCCCAGTAGGAGCCCAGGGCAGCAATTGTAACCACTTCAAATAAATAAAAATAAAACAAAAATGGTCAGAAAAGGGGACAACTCCCCAGAGGCAGCTCCACAGCTCCTAAGTAAGTTCCCATACCAGGGCATCGTCAGCAAAATCATCATAGATCTGCTTCTCCCCTCCCTGGTCTTGCTGGCAGCCACCTAGCCCTGTGGCAGATATTGCAACTGCCATTTAGTGTCTGCCACCTTTTCAGGGGACAGAGAAGACTGAAAAGCATATGACAGTTAATGAAGAACCACTAGATGTAACACTGCATTAGTGTTTGGAGAAGGAGGAAAAAGAGTATTGGCAATGGTAGCAGTTCTTTTAAAATATTTTTACCTTCCCTTTCTGCTTGACAACAGACATCTAATATGGCTCACAAAAGTGAAAATTGTTAAGTGTGTGTGTGTGTATTTTAAAAGGAAGAAACCAAGATGCTAGAAAAATATGTTTTATTCGTAATCCAAACCCGATGCGTTTCGGCCTTGTATATTTAGGCTTTCCTCCAGGCATCTGTATTGGTGAAAGCAGTTGTGCTCATTGGAAGATATTGTACATCAGCCTTTACTCCCCTGATGAAAGCCTAAATATACAAGGCTGAAACGCATCGGGTTTGGATTACGAATAAAACATATTTTTCTAGCATCTTGGTTTCTCCCCCTCATATTTCTGGTTTTAGATGCTAGCCACTTTCCTTTGTTGTTGTGTGTATTTTAAAGCAGTGGCATTTTTTTTAAGGCAGAGGCTCTGTGAAGGGGGGCAATGGTGAAACATGCCCACTTCCCACGTCTTGGGTATTGCTGTTGCTGCTGTGACTGTTTCAACTGTAGCTCTTTGAAGGTTTAATGATGACTATGAGAATGAGGAGGACATGTTGCCAAGGTAAATACCTACTTGGTATCAATGTCTCAGTTTTGTATTCCCCCATCATATATCATCTGAATGGTCCCCAAGTCAGTTAGGGTGTGTAAATTCCTTAATGTAAATAGGACAGACATTTTATGTCATTAAAGTGTGTTCTGTGTTCAAAGCAACCAAGTTAAATCACTTGTTTTTGTTTGTTACTGTTTAGTGAATGGAGGAACTTGAATTGCATTCTTAGGAAGCCTACAGGATCTCTCACTGGAAACTATAAAATTATAGTAGACCATGTTTGAGAAGACAGTCCCACGCATTTTGATACTAACCAAGATCCTTTTGTTCAAACCAAGAAGCAGTCACGAAGTTGCCATTTTATGTCAGGGGTGACTAATCACTGGCCTGGGGGCCTAATCCTGCCCCAAAGCAAATTTCTCTCCCCCCTCCACCTTGATGGTCAGTTACTTCAACCCTGATTTCTGCAGGAATCTGCTATGTGATCGAGTTCTCCAGAAGCACCTTGGTCATGCAGCCGATCCAGCTGTCTCTCTAAGTGACACATATGATGTAGGGTGTGGGGCAAGTAGGTGTGACTTGGAGAAAATGGTCTGAGGGCTACAGGTTCTCTGCCCCTGGTTGTAAACCCTGAACCTTATTCTTTTGAGGAAATTACTTGTATCTAATGGTGAATTACTTATTTATTACTATTATTACTTTAGTCCCTTACTACAAGAAGTCTCTAAGGGCGCTACAAAAAGTTATGACACCAAAAGGCATAGCATAAAACCAAAACAGTCATCCTCTAGAAAATATTTATCACAGTATTTGTTGGGGGAAAATAGCTCAACAGTTAAAGTCACATATGTGGTCCTGCTTTTCCTAGCCCATCTACCCTTGGGTATATTCCACCCCAATTCTGTCTCCAGGCTTAATTTGGAAGAGACCAAATGACATAAAGAGAGGGAACAGAGCAAGAAAAATTTAGGCTCAAAGTGAAATGTTAAAGGATAGGACTGAGTATAGAATGGGGGCAAAAGACAAGTGATACCTCAGAAGGATGTTGCTTGGCGTCAGTGTATGCTATTTTCTTAGTTTTTCTTGGGAGACTAAGTTTTATATTGGATTCATTCTTGGTGGTTAATTTTTAGCCACCTTGAGAAGTTTGTAAAAAGGCAGGCAGTAAATCCCCAAATAATATTCTTGTTCATAATTCTGAAAAACAAGATTAGGGCACTAATATCCCCCACCCCACCATTTTCATGAATAGTTCATGTCTCGTCATTTTGTATGTTATGCTTTATTTTTCTCTCCCTGTTCTCTTCCTGTTTCTCAGTAAACCTTGGGCAATGTGAACTAATTTTTATAACTATACTGTGGTGTATGTGCTGATTTATTGAGCAATGCTCTTAGTCATCTTGTGATTCCCTGAGAATTTTTGTCAAAGAATGTCAGTACCACCCGGCAATATTTTTTTTTATCAAGTACAGGGTGAGTCATAATCCACCATAAACTAATAGGGTACTGGAAGTGTACTGTGGCATCAGGGTGCATCTTGACTTTTAATTCTAATGTGTAAGGTACTTATATTAGTCTGCTTGATCTCCAGGCATTTATCCTGTCAGCAATATCTTTCTTAACACGAATGAATCTATTTTAAATTTTACATGTCATATGCAGCTATTTATTTATAAAGATAGAAGCTTGACTGGAAAGGTCAGAAGAACACTGTTGAATAGACTTTTATCATACTCCTATGTTGTCAGTATTTTTCTGCCTTTGCTTTTCCTTTATAATGAATCTGTTTGAGATACAAATACCAAAGTGGAAATGGGGAGGAGAACAGAAAAGCAGGTTGGAATTTTGTTTACACCTTGGAATTAAATATTTGTATATTCACAAGAGCAGTTCAAAATGCTTCTGGCTTACCACTTGCATGAAGGAATGTTGAGGAAGCGAGTAAGGCCCACATGTTATAAATGAATGTATGTCTTTTTAAAAAATAAAATAAAAGAGCCAAAACGCTCCCAATCTGGTTCAGGGCCATGGTATCGTAGTGTTATCCCTTCCTTTCCATAGGCTCCTTGGGGAGGAAGGGTGGGGTATAAATTTAATTAATTAATTATTATTTTCCTGATCAAAATCCCCCTTCCCCCAGTGAAGTTGCTGTGAGTGTGAACAATATCTTGGAAAGGTGGGCATTTTCGTTGGGACCATGGCACAGGGTGAAAAGGCTGACCCCTGCACCATAGTCACAATCTGGATCAGGCCCCCTGTGGTTAGTTGTTGTTTTTTTAAACACCATGAAAATGTCTGCCAATATGATGCACAATGTATCATCTATTTGGAAACCACAGTTTTCACCCCTAATGATACTCTGGTGGCTTAGCAATCTGTTCTGAAAAGAAAGTCAGCCGCTGAAGGATTCATAGGCTCTGGAAAAATGGTAATGGGTTGGAGCTGAGGGTGCTTGGTTTTCTTTCTCTTACCTAAGAGATAGAACTGTTTATTTTCCATAGAAACAACTGAAGTTTGTGTTTGTCTTCCAGAATAACTGTGCAGTCTTGTTTCACATACCTGGAACCAATAACTCTCAACCTTTTCAGACCAATCTATTTAGGCATTTGGGGACCTGCCTTTTATCTTTACACCATACATCCGTATGGTGGTAGTGTTGCTGCTGCAACACACCTTACATCAGGCCACAGCCCAGGAGTGGGTCCCAGCCCACCAGTCAAAGACCAGTGCCCTGTACCATGGGAGATATAACTTGAATGGAACCTGAGGACTGCCTGAATTCTTGCTAGAACAGGGGCCTATGTGACTTTCTAAGCCATCCACTGTGTCAGCCTCAAGGAGCAATATTTGTTCTTTGTAAGGGACAGAGTACAGCAACTTGGAAGCATACTTCGTTTTAAATTCTGCTTGGTGAGGTCCGCTTCTTGCTTCCCTTCTCTATCTTTACCAGAATTCCCCTCGAGACAGGCTGCGTCCACCACCTTTATATTTGCATCAAAAGGCCAAACCCTGGGGTGGGGGAACAATGTAGGAATAATCTTATCCCCCTCCTTCAAAATTTGTTATGTTCTTCTTTCTGGTGTGCAGTCACACATAGGTTCTGTGCCTATGCAGAGACTCAGTGGGGAAGATAACAAGAGGGCCAAATCAGTTGGGTAAAGTGGCCACTTCATGAGATACGTCTTCATATTCTTGTACCCAGTTCAAGTAAATGTGGGTGGTCCACCATTGTACCCTGATTTAAAAACCTGGGGTTTCACCATCAGTTGCTAGGAGTCCTTCAGTATTGAATGTGAGACTTCCAGGAGTCCTAAGAATTTGGAATGTGTAAAGTTTTGACCAGCCTTGCGCATAAATCCACAATACCAATCCTACAAAAAATGTACAGTAATAGCCCAGTAAACACATTGTCCAGGAAAGAAACTGCTTTTAACAAAGCCTTTTTGGAGTGTGTGGGGCATGAGGGGTGCACACTCTGGCTCTTTATCTACTGGATTGCTGCTGCTGCAGGCAGCTCTTATGCACATGGTTGGAATGGCGCTCCTTGCCTGATGGTGCAAGTGCCTCCACAGTAAACAGTGCTACAGGTGGCTGGGAAGCACTGTTTACAGCAGACGTGTCTGCTTGAGTGTAAGGGAGGATGGAGGAGAGGCAGGGATGGGGAGAGAGAGAGAGAGAGAGGGTGCGCGCACAGGGTGGTGGTGGTGGTGGTGGTGGTGGCTGCCCCTTGCCTGCCTGCTTGAGTGTATGGAGCGGAGAACTGTGCTCAAAGCTTTAGATTGCTGCAGCAAGATGATTCATGATAAAAGAAAAAAGGCCAGGCAGGCATCTCTGGATACATTGTGGAAGATGCCTTCAGGTGGTCTGTATGCAAGGCTTATCTGACCTGGCTGTTTCATTCATTTCAGACATGCATATTGTAAGCTTTGAATAAAAAGTTTGCTGAAATACGTTGTGGTGTAAGAGCCTATCCCTATTCTTTCCATGTTATTCCTATCTCTCAAACCAATGTTTCTGTTAAATAAGTAATGTCCAGGAACACGTGTATTTTGTTAATTGAGGCATTACTGTATTAGCCTGCTTGCCCACAAATACAGGTTTTAAAAGCATGAGCCTGCATTTAACAATGCTTCCCGTTTCTTTAACAATGCTTCCTGTTACAACTCCTTCAAAGATTAAATAGCCATTGATTCACTGTTTTTTTCTTTGCATTTTACTTGTCACTTTTCAGTTAAGCTTAGGAGCAGATGAAGGTGAACTGATCAAGGGAATGCAGGCTGACTCATGAGTCAATGTGGCAACAAGTGGGCCTCAGTGGTAGGCTATATGCGTAAAACAAAGAGAAAGCTGCTGCAATGAAGTAAAAGCATTCCAATCGTACTTTGATAATTGGATGTTATTCTAATGCTAAGTTTATAAAGCCTTTGAGAGTCTGAGGGATTGTGATTATTAAAAATAAAGATTTATTTTTAATAATCACTTCAGAAAGAAAATGTAATGGGATATTATTATTAGTATTAGTATTAGTATTAGTATTATTTGCTTTTGTCAGGTTAGAAGAGTACCAGGTTCCAGTGGCCATCTCCACAAAACAGAAGATGGGGATTGGGAGTGGAGTGATGATGAAATGGATGAGAAGAGTGAAGAAGGAAAAGCCGCTTTTTTCCAAGAAAAGGTGACTCTTGGCAACCTTGTGTCTATTTTACCTCACATATGTAAGCATTCTTTATTTTGGCACTTAAAAATGTGCAACTAGTAACTCTGGATGCTTCCCTTCTAGTCACGAAGAGTAAAAGAGGAGGAGAATGCTGAGGTAAATAATTGTGTTTATTTACTTTGTTTTCATTAGGCAGATAGTCCTTTTATATTTTTGCCTATAATAACTCTAGGTATCATCTAGATATTTTAAAACACAAGATTGTAGGTTTGTCTTGTCCTCAGAATAGATAAAATATGACAAATATGTATATTTCAGCTAAAAAAGAAACACCCCACACCCCCTACAGTTATGAAACGTTTTTGAAAAGTCTGCACAACAAATAAAGAAGTTGGGGCATAATCTCATTGATGCATAATTCTACACTGCTAGACATTTTGCTGGAAAAGTTGCATTTTAAGGTGGTTATGTTTAGTTAACTTCTGTATGCTGCTGCTTTTAAGTACAGGAATACCCCGCTATACGGACCTTTACTTTAAGGACACTCGCGAGTACGGACATACTTACAGTAGCACCATTCCCCTGTTTACGTACGCTCGCTTCGCAAGAACGGACACTTAACCTTTGGTTGTGGCCTGTTCTTTTGGTGCATGGGGGTGGTGGAAAGAGACGCGATTGCGCAACCGCGAATCAGCTGGAAGGCACGATCGCGATCAGGTGGGAGACGTGGCGGCGCAGCAGCAGAGGCGCCACAGCGTAGCAGCAGAGGCGCCACAGCGTAGCAGCAGAGGCTTTAGCTTTGAGACTCCGTATGATGGAGAGGTGGCACAGTGGCAGCACAAGTGAAAAAAGGTAGTGCTTCACTTTAAGTAAATTTTCGGTTTACGTACTTGCTCTGGACCCATTGCATATGTTAATGCGGGTTATTCCTGTAATGCCAAAGTGGTTTACAACCTGTACAGTTAAAACTTAATGTTGCAATATAAAGCCAATTTGTTTTAAGTTACTCTGTTCTAAATCAAGGAAAAAGAGAAAACAAATGTCTGTCTAAAAGGAGGGGTTGTACTTGCCATCAGTACCTGAAATGCAGTGTGGGTGAACCAAAAACTGCTTTCTCTGGGATGGCAGTTCCACACAACTTGTGTTGCTATAAAAAGCAATAGGCTGAAAACTACTCTTGCACCAAGAAATTTTAAAATATACAAAGACAACACAGGTCATCAGATTTTGAAACTTCTACTGTAGCTTGCCTAGCCAGATATCATTGTGACAAACCAAAGGTCCATCTGACTGAGCATCCGTTTCTCACAGTGGCCAACCAGATGCTGCAAAGGAGGCTTCAAGTGAAGACAACAGCTTCATCCCATTGTTGGTACCCAGCAGCTAGTACATGGAAGCCTACTGCCACTAAACCTGTAGGATGCATATAGCTATCATGACTAGTAGCTATTGATAGACTTCCTCTATGAAAATGTCTAATTCTTTCTTAAAGCCAACTGAACTAGTGACCATTACTATATCTTGTGGCAGTGAATTCATTGTGTAAAGTACATACTTTTGTCTGTCCTGATTCATGCGCCAGTTTCGTTGGACAGTCCTAAATTCTAGCAGTATTAAATTCCATATAGATGCTCAGATTATAGTCACTGATTGTATCCAGTGCTGTCTTTCCATTCACAGCAGGCTCTTTGATCCAGGAGAGGCTTCCATGAAAAGAAAAGAAGCTAATTTTCACTGATTCCCCCCGTCCCTCTGTGGCCCTCCAAAATCTGTTCCAGAAGGGTTGGGGGGGCCATCCAGAAAATTGTGGGGAGGTGTGGTGCAGACGTGTGGGCTGAAGGAGAAAGGGAGAATGTGATAATATCTTCCCTCCCTGTTCAGTTCATGGAAGTCTCCACTGGTTAAGGGAGCCTTCCAAGAATGGAAGGATAGCTTTGGATGTGATCCACTGTTTTATCTGATGTTCTCTGTTTTTTAATTATTGAGCTCATGCAGTGTTGGGTATAAAAACAAATCAAGAAAATGCATCATGCTTTCTTTTAAACAGATTTCCATGAATTCCAGCAATATTCCTGATAAAATACAGAATCTGTCTATTAAAAGTCCTGAGGTACTGTGACTGTTAACTTATGATATGGGTTGATTGGGTTGAATAGCTAATTTGCACAGTCAAATTGGCATGTGGATCCAGGCTGGGTTTGTCGTGTGGTGAAGTAGTCTCATGATAGCTTCCTGCTGACCCAGTGTGCAAGCTACCACAGATTTTTTGTGCTACCAATTAGCTTAGAGGTTGTGCCATCACACACCTTTTTCAGCATGTGTTGTACAAGGTGTTCACATATTAACCATGCAAAGTTAGCTGTGTGTATTGGCCTTGAGAAAAATGGGTGAAAGGAGTAGAAATCCTTGCTGTACTTGTTCTCAGATAGCCACAGTGATTTGTCCTCTGGAGGCCCTTAATCTCATATTTTATGTGGTAGAGATATAAACAAAACGTCCATTACTAGGTTTCCTACTAACTATAATTCTGTGTTAAACCAGGGGGTGGCATAGTTAATTCAATGGTAATAAGCTCTGAGTATGTGTGAAAACAGGAACCTTTAAGTGTAGGTTCTTAGTTCATCAGATTAATCTGGGAAAAAGATTTAAACTTCATTATGATGATACTAAATTTGTTACCAATCCTTCACCCAGAGGTCCCAGGGCAGGTTACAACAATTTTAAAGCACATAATTAAAAACAGTTATAAACATCCTACACAGCATCACAGAAAATAGGGTGAGCCCTAAAAATACACATCTCAGGTGTCGAACACCAAAGTAAAGAGCTGTGTCTTCAGACATTCGCCGAAAGTTGTACAGTGAAGTTGCCAGACATACCTTGGTGAAGAGGGAGTTCCACAACTTAGGAGCTGCCACAATGCCCTCTCCTGGGCTACCACCCCATGAGCTTCCAAGGATGGCAGAACTACCAAAAAGGCCCCCTCTGCTGATCTCAACACCCAACAGGTCTGTAGGGAAGGAGCAGATGTACTATTACTGACTTGTCTTGTATTATTTTTATGTCTGATTTAAAGGTTTTTTTTTTAAAAAAAAAAGATTAGTGGTCACTCTAGAGAGAATAACAACGCTAAAAATTGATCTTGGCTCAGTTTGAAAACTCCTTCAGGATTGGTGTGTTGTATTTCTTAAATGTGTGTTGTATTTCTCTGTTTGAAATTAGACTCATTCTGCTGTTAGTAATGAACATGGTGAAGTTCCATGTGCTGTGAATCTTGTTTTAAGACTAAGGTAAGAATTTTTATCTACTTGTTTTCATAGCCTTTTTTGAAGGTGTGGTCAGCTCTATTATTCCCCTCGTTAACTTTCATAACATTAGCATAAATGTTAACATAATCATCTCCCAGTATGACCAATATGAATGGTGTTCCCATGACTAATTGCTCTCTTTTAATTGCTTACTGAAATAGAAGAGGAGGAAAAAGAAATACTGAATATGAGTGTAGCTCCAGGCTAAGACTACCCTTCATTAAGTATTTTCTTTTTTACCCTCTCTTTTCATTCCATTGCAGGATCACAGTGAGAGATTTTTAATGAGTTTCTTTCACACTCCAGCAGTCAACCTCTGATGGAAATAAACCATGGCTGTATTACAACTTGCCTGCTCAGAACATTTTTACTGGGCAGGTTTGATCTGCAGCTGTGAGGGGAAAAATGAGTGATATATTTTCAAAGAACATTTAGCCTTTTAAAAATGATACAAATATGGTGTTAGACTTAGTTTTTTGGCACTAGACAAAAGCTGATTTCCATTTTAAGAAAACGAGTCTATAGCTTATTAATTGCTTATTAATGAGATTCTTGGAGGCCTAATTAATTTCCACAAAAGTAGCTTAACTTGCTTTTCATGTAGTCCTAACCTAGTTTTTCTCTTTAACTAACCTAAAATAACTTGGAAAACTAAACATCTTCAAAGTTGATCTGCCTCTTGTTCCTTCTTTAATTGGAAGAAGGCGGTAATCCCCCCCCCGCCACAACATCGTAATATGGCACTGTGGGAAAATTGAGTCCTAGTCTCTTAGCAGTGGCCACTAGAGATTAATCATTGATACAGAAGATCTCATCTCGAATGCCACTGCCCAACTTCTTTACATGTCCAAAGATCTTTCTGCTAGTTTCTCATGCAGTGAGGCCCTCTACAGTTTTCTAAGGTACTCTGTGGAGTAAGGTATTGGGCATGTATTTTATCGCAAGATGAACTTGTTTTACCAATAATGTAAAAAGAGTATTAAAAAAAGGAAGCAAAAGTCACTTCAGCTCTCCCTTCCTAGTCTACCCCCCATACCCGAACCTGTTAGGAGACTTGGAGGTAGGAACATGCTGTAGATTCATGTGCTCTCTTATCTTTCACCCCAATTCTCTTCCTCCACAGGTCATCAGATTTTGAAACTTCTACTGTAGCTTGCCTAGCCAGATATCATGGTGACAAACCAAAACTCTTTTTATTACACACTCATTCCAATTTTACATGTATACATTGTACACTCATTCCATAATGTATTTCTGTGGAAATATAGTAATCTGTCCTCTACTCAGATCTTTCTCTATGTCCTTAACTAACTAGAAGATGATACTCTTATCATCTCCCTTCTACTGTCTTAGGATAACATCTATTTTTGCTCTACATAAACTTTTGTACATAGCTTTTCTAATAGAAATGATGATTCAGCATTTGTTTCTGATTTGTCAAAGCCCATTCAGCTGCTTGGGAAGAGGACAGTGCTGACTCTGATATGTGTATAGGGGCCTCCATGTCCAGATCTTCCTGCACATATTCTTTCACATACATAGCTAGTAAGTGGAAATCTGCTCTTTTTCATGTTAGAAATATACCTTCCATGTCTGGGGTTGTGTTCACTCATATTTTGCAGTCTTTACCTTTCCTAAAAAAAAAAAAAAATCCCTGCAAAAATTGGTGTCTTTGCAGGTAACAATCCATACTTTCTGTAAATAGTCAATTACATGATTTCTCATCTTGCTAAAATACAAGCCTTGATCACAAAGAATGAAAAGTAGAGGAGATAGCAAGGACTCAGTGGGTCATTGAGCTTCCAGGGTTTGAACCAGGCTCTTTGTTTATCCATGTCCCCCCACCCATGCCTGTAGTATAGCAATCTGTAATGAACAAACCTATCTTGTCTTCAGCCCAGTACAGCTTTCAACATGAAAATCCCAAAAACTAGTTGCCAAACGTCAAAATAATTCAAATCAGATGCCTCAAATGGGCATTCTGCAGGCATGAACAAGAACCCCAAGTGCAGTTGAAGCAAGAACACACCAGCAATGGAAGATCATGCTGGCCCAAACTGAAGATAAATGTTTGAAGAATTGATTCCCCTCCATTGTGTGTCTAGTTTTTTTTAGTTTGTAAGTCTGATGTTACCCAGTTTGGAGATTATAATTGTCTGAAAAGTGGAATAAAAATATAGTTAGTAACTGAAAACAACAACCTACTCTTCCAACAAAGAGCTCAAAGTAGTGTTTTAGCCTTACAACCGTCTTGAGGTAGGTTGTGCTGAGAACATAAGAAGAGCCTGCTGGATCCGGCCAGTGGCTCATCTAGTCCAGCATCCTGTTGTCACAGTGGCCAACCAGATGCCTATGGGAAGAGCACAAGCAGGATCTGAGTGCAACAGCACCCTCTCCTCCTACAGTTTACAGTAACTGATATTCAGAAGCATGCTGTCTCCAACAGTGGAGGTGGAACATATCCATCTTTTCTTCCATGAATTTGCCTAATCCTCTTTTAAATGCATCCAAGTTGGTGGACATTAATGCCTCATGTGGGACCAAATTCCATAGTTTATGTGCTGTGTGAAGTATTTTCTTTTGTCTGTCCTGAAACTTCCAACATTCTGCTTCATTGAATGTCAATGAATTCTAGTCGTATGAGAGAGGGAGAAAAACTTCTCTTTATCCACTTTCTCCAGACCACACATAATTGTATACACTTCAATCATGGTACTGCTTACTTGCCTTTTTTCTAAACAAAAAAGCCCCAAATGCAATCTTTCCTCATAGGGGAGTTGCTCCATCTTCTTGATCATTCTGGTTGCCGTTTTCTGAACCTTTTTCAACTCTACAGTATTCTTTTTTTAGGTGAGGCAACCAGAACTGTACACAGTATTCCAAATGTGGTTGCACTATAGATTTGTATAACATCATTATGATATTGGTACTTTTATTTTCAATCCCTTTATTAATAAGCATGGAATTTGCCTTTTTCACAACTGCCACACACTAGATTGATATCGTCATCAAGTTATCTACTATGGCCCCAAGGTCTTGTTCCTGGTCAGTCACTTCCAGTTCAAACCCCATTAGCTTATAAGTGAAATGGAGATTTTTGGCCCCAACACATACATCACTTTATTCTTGTTTGCATTGAGTTGCATTTGCCACTTTATTGCCCATTCACTGAGTTTAGAAAAGTTCTTTTGAAGCTCTTCACAAACTCTTTTTGTTTTAACAACCCTGAAGAATTTAGTATTGTCGGCAAACGTGGCTACCTCACTGCTCATCCCTAACTCTAGATCATCTATTAACAAGTAAAAAAGCCTAGGTCCCAATACCGATCCTGGGGGACTTGACTTTCTACATCCCTACATTGGGAAAACTGTCCATTTCTTCCAGCTCCCTTGCTGTTTCTTAACCACCTAGTGATCCTCTCCTCTTATTCCATGACTGCTAAGGTTACTCACAAGTCTTTGGTGAGGTCCTTTTGGTGAAAGCTTTTTGAAAGTCCAAGTACACTATCTCAACTGGATCACCTCTATCTATATGCTTGTCGACTCTCTCAAAGAACTCTGATAGGTTAGTGAGACAGGATTTACCCTTGCAGAAACCATGCTGGTACTGCTTCAGCATGGTTCTGTTTCTTATTCTGAGACATGGTGACTTGATCAGTGAGCTTTATAATATAACGGGGACTTGAAACTGAGTTTTTCCACACTCTAATCCAGCCCTCCAGTCTCTGTACTGGAGCGGATCTCATGGTT
Source organism: Rhineura floridana (assembly GCF_030035675.1). Lineage (NCBI taxonomy): Eukaryota > Metazoa > Chordata > Lepidosauria > Squamata > Rhineuridae > Rhineura > Rhineura floridana. Next base: position 46,970,454 of record NC_084481.1, read on the forward strand.
ATTAGGAACTTGGAACCTAGAATCCCATGTACCTGGGAGAAAACTGCATTACACATAGTGAAACTTACTTCTGAGTAAACCTGTATAGGATTGCTTTATTAGTGCATTCTCATTTACTCTCCCCTCCCCAATAGTAATGGTATTCGAGGAGTGCTTGAAAGCGATTTAATTTTATTTTAACTTCTTTTGTGACTATTACAGATTGTGGGCTTCTCTGTGTGCATTTGTCTTCTAGAGGGAAAGGGCAGGCAATATTTCTATTCCAGCCAAATTTACAACAGCAAGTCCAAGATAAGGAGTTTTATTTTTGCTGTTTTTAATGTTAAAGACAAATGCTACAGCAAGTGTAGAAACTGTGCAACCTGTTTTGCTATTCACAGGTTGTTATGCAGTTTGGGTGGTTTTTTTCTTCTCCTTTTTAAAGCCTTAGTAGTAAATCTGTTTGCCACAAACAAAAGCTGAGAGCGCAATAAGAGATAACTATTCTACAAACTGTATTCAGTCTCTGTTGCTTCCATCACTCCATTCTGCCTAGTGAGAAGTGCTTACATTTTGTACCTTCGTTGGCATGATCTCTCATTTTTATATAGCTTGCTTTGTAACTCTCTGCATTGAGTTGGTGTTAACACTAGTTTAAGCAGTGAACATCTCTTAGGATTTTTGGCTTTATCCATCTCCACTATAAATCTCTTGCCACCAGCTGCTGAGCTGATAGTTAAATAGGGTTGCTGATTTGACCTGAAGAGCACACTGGAGAATTTCTATTAAGAGTTGGGTAGAGTCTGATTATGGGAGCTGTTTTTGCCAAAGAGCAACAAGCCAACCATTGCACATTAAACTCCTGGGAATTCTGATAACTTGATTGATCTTCAAATATGCACACAAGTGGAGGCTTAGTGATGAAATCTTATTTGGATTGCAATTTTAAAAAAAACTGCTTTAAAGTTATTAGTTTATCCTTAAGCACTAAGAGTGACATACCTTCTTAAAGACATTTGTTAGACTCAGAATGAGGCAATTCAGTATGTAGTATTAGTAATGTGCAAGAAATAACCTTTGGATTTTAAGCCACTTCTTCTCTTATTTATTTTTATTTTATTTTATTATTTCAATTTATATACCGCCCTTAGCAAAATAGCTCTCAGGGCGGTGAACAAACAAGATAAAATACAATATATCATAATAAAAATACAAAAACATATACAAACAAACAACAAAAAGCACAGCAAAAACAAAATAAATACTACAAAAATTAAAAATACAGATTAAAAGATTAAAAAAGATTAAGAAGATTAAAATGCCTGGGAGCATAAAAAGGTCTTTACCTGGCGCCGAAAAGATGGAAGTGTAGGCGCCAGGCGTACCTCTTCGGGGAGGCTGTTCCACAACTCAGGGGCCACCACAGAAAAGGCCCTAGATCTCGTAACCACCCTCCAGGCTTCCCGATGGGTTGGTACCCGGAGGAGGGCCTTAGATTCTGAACGAAGTGAGCGGGTAGGTTCATAGCGAGAGAGGCGTTCCACAAGGTATTGAGGTCCCACGCCGTGTAAAGCTTTATAGGTCAAAACCAGCACCTTGAATCTCGCCCGGAAGCAAATAGGAAGCCAGTGCAGACGCGCCAAGACAGGTGTTATATGTGAAGACCGACTGGTCCTCGTCAATAATCTGGCAGCTGCGTTCTGCACCAGCTGAAGCTTCCGAACTGTCTTCAAGGGCAGCCCTACGTAGAGCGCATTACAGTAATCCAATCTTGAAGTTACCAGAGTGTGGACAACTGAGGCGAGGTCGTCCCTGTCCAGATAGGGGCGTAGTTGGGCTACCAGACGAAGATGGTAAAACGCATTCCGTGCCACCGAGGCCACTTGGGCCTCGAGAGACAAGGAAGAGTCGAGAAGAACCCCCAAACTACGTACCTGTTCTTTCAGGGGGAGTGTAACCCCATCCAGAACAGGGTAAGCATCCACCATCTGAGCAGGGAAGGCGTTCACCAACAATGTCTCGGTCTTGTCTGGATTGAGTCTCAGTTTATTAGCTCTCATCCAGTCCATTATCGCGGTCAGGCAACGGTTCAGCACATCAACAGACTCACCTGAAGAAGATGAAAAGGAGAAATAGAGCTGCGTGTCATCAGCGTACTGATGGCAACGCACTCCAAAACTCCTGATGACCGCACCCAGCGGCTGCATGTAGATGTTGAAAAGCATGGGGGACAAGACCGATCCCTGGGGGACTCCACAATGGAGAGTCCATGGTGTCGAGTGATGTTCCCCAAGCACTACCTTCTGGTGACGATCCGCGAAGTAGGAGCGGAACCACTGCCAAGTAGTGCCCCCGACACCCAACTCCGCGAGTCTCCCCAGGAGGATACCATGGTCGATGGTATCAAACGCCGCTGAGAGATCAAGGAGAATCAACAGAGTCACACTCCCCCTGTCCCTCTCCCGACAAAGGTCATCATACAGGGCGACCAAGGCTGTTTCGGTGCCAAAACCGGGCCTGAAACCGGACTGAAACGGATCTAGATAATCGGTTTCATCCAAGAGCGCCTGGAGTTGGCTGGCAACCACCCGCTCCAAAACCTTGCCCAAAAAAGGGACATTCGCCACCGGTCTATAGTTATTCAAATTATCTGGGTCCAAGGAGGGTTTCTTTAAAAGAGGTCTCACTACTGCCTCCTTGAGGCTACCAGGGACTACTCCCTCCCTCAAGGAGGCGTTAACCACTTCCTTGGCCCAACCGGTGGTCCCAGCCCTGCTAGCTTTCACTAGCCAAGATGGGCAAGGATCCAGAACAGACGTGGTTGCCCGAACCATTCCAAGCACCTCGAGCTGCACCAACTGAAACTCATCCAATAAAGAAGGACAAGGCCGTGCTCCGGACACTTCAATGGATTCATCTGTCACAACATCAGAGTCAAGGTCCCTGCGGATACATGCGATCTTATCTTGAAAGTGTCCAGCAATTTCGTTGCAGTGGGTCTCAGATGTTTCCATAGTATCGTGGGGGCCAGAGTGTAAGAGCCCTCGCACGACTTTAAAAAGCTCCGCTGGGCGGCATAAAGATGATCTAATAGAGGCAGCAAAATAGAGCTTCTTTGCTGTCCTTACCGCTTTTGTATACAACTTATTGGTGGCACTTACCAAGGCATGATTGTATCCACTGGGAGTTTTCCTCCATCTGCACTCCAGCCTCCTCCTCTCTTGTTTCATTGCTCTTAGCTCCGGAGTATACCACGGAGCTGTATGAGCTCTATACCGGAGGGGGCGCGCGGGAGCAATCGTGTCAATAGCCTGGGTCAGTTCCGTATTCCACAGTGCGACCAAGGCCTCAACAGGAGCACCAGTCCTATCAGCTGGAAAATCTCCCAGAGCCCTCTGAAAACCTACGGGATCCATCCGGCTCCGGGAGCGGATCAACTTAATAGATCCTCCACCTTTGCAGAGGGAAAGAGCTGCTGTGAGTCTAAATCTCAACAAGCGGTGATCTGTCCATGACAATGGGGTAGATGAAAAACACCCCACCACCAGATCACCATCTCCATGTCCAGTGGCGAAGATCAAATCAAGAGTATGTCCCGACACATGCGTTGGGCCGGTAGAAAATTGAGACAGCCCCATTGTTGTTATGGAGGCAATGAAGTCCTGAGCTGTGCCAGATAAGACAGCCTCGGCATGGACGTTGAAATCCCCCAGTACCAAAAGTCTAGGGGATCTCAAGAGCACCTCCGAGACTATCTCTGTCAGCTCAGCTAAGGAAGCTGTTGGGCAGCAAGGTGGACGGTACACCAACAGTATTCCTAGTCTGTCTCCCTGGCCCAATACAAGGTGGAGACATTCCAGACCAGTCGCCGTCTGGACAGGGTGCTTGGTGAGAGGGAAAGAACTCCTATAGACCACAGCGACCCCCCCTCCCCGGCCCTCAGATCTACCACAGTGCTGAACCAAATACCCGGGTGGACAAAGCTGGGAAAGAGCAACTCCTCCCTGATCAGCCACCTGATTATTGCTAAAGAAATCCTTGAAGTTTAGTTGAAATGCAGATATTTAACAGAAAGGAAACACCATGAGAATTAGTGATGTTCCACCATAAATGTTTGTTACTCGTGCTGCCAAAGTTTCTTGTGGATAGTATGATGTTTTTGTTTTTACATTGTCGTAGCTTGCTTTGAGACCGTTGGTTAACAAGTGACTAATGCATCTAATAAACAATAAGAAGAATAAGGAGAAGGAAAGGGAGGAGAAAAATAAGAATAATACCCCTGTATGTGTGATTGGTACTCCGGATTACCCAGAGTCCCTGATCACACCCATAAAGTTTATGCATGTACATGCTTTCATCGGTTTTCAACCACACGTAGAGGGCAGCACTAGTGAATGCAGTCTAGCTCCACCCTCTATGTGCATTTCATGTAATATGTGAAGAGTCGTTTCATGAAGTTCAGAAGCACTACCCACCCCCACCCTCGAGTGGCATGGAATAGCAATGTGATGAATCAAGGATTTTTAATGTTTGACCTAAGTCAAAGATTTTAAATGGTTTGGTTTTAAAATATTCTGCTTCCCTATCACATTGCCATTAAAGCTGTTGTGTCAACCATTTCTTCATATAGAGGTTCATATTCTGCTACCAAAGAAATATTAGTAGCTAGAGAAGATTGCATTGTGGTGACTATATTTTTGAGTTTAGTTATGCCTTAGTGCTGCACAGCACACAGTGATTAATTGAAACTCTTTACTCTCCAGCCTTCACGTACTAGTATGCCTGTTAATGTGAGGGGGAAGTATCTTCTGTCCTAGTGATCCAGGAATGTTTTTAAAATATTTGAGCTCCTGCTTTAATTGCATGGCTTGGCAATACTTGTTTCTTGGTATTTTGTGACAAAAACTTAATATATAGCTTTTGCTAGAGTAGGACTCTGTGCCAAGAGCTGGTACTATGCTTGTTAAATATTTTTTTAAAAAACATCCTCTATCTCTAGATAAGTTTGGGGTTTCACAGTTCCAGAACACGCTTCAGCTAGAATATAGTGAGTGAGTGAGTTGACTACAGGAACTACGACAGCTATACCTGGACTTTAGCTAACAAGTTCTTGGTGATACAACAGGTTTCTTTTAATGGCATTAATTATAACCTACGTAGTTAGTGTAACCTGAGTTGAACATATTTGCATAAAATGAATATAATCTAGTCTGAAAACAAGTAGCCGTGTTTTCTTTTTAGTGGGTTTCTGAATTGTTGAACATAATTTCAAAGTAAGTATATTAATGTTGTTCATTTTGGGCAGTAAAAAGCACCTATGCATAAACATGTCAAGCTGTATTTTATTTGCTTATGTCTTGTTTCTCCACCTCCTTGTTGGGTGCCCAGCTGTTTTGCTTACATAATAGTACAATTGCCTAGCAAAACAATAATGAAAATCAATCAAAACTGCAATAAGGCAATAAAATATAAAAAGGAGAAATAATACCAAAAACTGTGGAAGCCACAATGGAAAAGATCCTTTCACAGCTGTATCTCAGAAGACATGGGGACATACAGAAGGGCCTTACCAAATTAACTTGGAGAGTGGGTGGATTCATATAGGGAATGGTCCTTTTGGTACCTTAGTCCTAAGTTTTTTAGGCTTATACCTAAAGCTGTTTAGGTATCTTAGTCCTAACCTTTTAAGGTGATAGCCAGCACCTTGAACTGAATCACACACATGATCCCAAAACCTGGCACTGATCAGAATTCTTCAGTCAGCATCCTGCAGTGGTTGAAATCGCCAAATGATCATCAAGGCCAGGTCCACATAGAACATATACAGTAATCTACTCTAATTCATTCATGAGGATAGCCTGGTCTGATCTCATTAGAAAAGGATACAGTTGGCACATGAGCCAAAGCTGAGCAAAATTATTCCTGGATCCTGCCGCCACTCTGACATCAATGAGCAAAGCTGGGTCCAGAAGTGCTCACCACTTGCAAAGCTGATCTTTTGAGGGGAGTGCAACACAATCTAGAACAGGCTGACTTCTTATCACTGGATTGGTTGGACTCCTGATCAACAGGATTGTTTCAGCTTGTCTGCATCTAGCCTATTGCTCGCCTTGGGCGATGGTTCAGAACATCCATAGTATCTGCAGACCCCTATTCCCCTGACAGAGCTCCAGTGGCCAGAGTTGTTTAACAGTCAGCCCCTCTTCCCAGAGAATTCTGGGAACTGGAACTTTGTGAGGAGTAACAGTTTCCTAACAACTCTCAGCACCCTTCACAAACTATACTTCCCAGGATTCTTTGGGGGAAGCCATGACTGTTTAAAGTGGAATAAATGTCTGATGTGGATGTCACCCAAGATGGTAAGGAAATGTACATCATCCAAATATTGGTGTCAAGCAACTTCACATCTCTATATGATCTTCCCCTGCAATTTCACATCACTGTTAAATAGCATAGGGAGCAAGATTGAATGCTGCAGACACCACTGTATCAAGGCATCGGGTTTCAGAAGCCATACTGGAATGGTTCAAGATAATGTCTCATCCATAAAATCTCTTGGAGATGGATTTTAACCACACATTCCAGCATCTTGCCCCCAAAATGCAATATCTTTACAAAGTCTATAAACCTTATGTTCAAAGAGCATATGGGGAAATTTGTTTAATAAAACTGCTTTGTCCCCAAATTAAATAGGTAGGCATTTTAATATGATGAACAGGAGGTAATGTATTGGGGAAAGGGTGGGTTTTTTGGGGGGGACGTATCTTACTTGTAATGTGAATGGGCCTTAAGAAATTGGTAGGATTCTTCATCTTGTATTTGCAGATATGGTTAGTAAATTACATACAAACTTAGTTAAAATGTGAATGAAACCAATAATATTGTAGGAGGGAAAGATGTTCTATTTAATACCAAAAAGCAAAGGTATTGCTTTTTGTTTGCCAGTAAGAGAAATTTTAAAATCCATATTGGTAAGCAATATCATCAGACACTTTTTTTCTTGTTGAGGAGGGCCATTACAAGAACATTGACATTTGGGTCAAATAAAAGCAATTAAGAATTGTATCCAGGAACCAGGAAGTGCTTAGGTTAATGCAGCATGTGTGTGTATAACTGCACTAGTTCAGTTGCATTCAACTTGTCATTCTCTCCTGTAGTTTCACTTACCTACTGTCTGTTACACTGTGTATTTTCCACATGGTTTGAAATTGATCTAATACCTTGGCTTTTTTTGAAGCTGGTCGCCAGAGTTGTCCATGGTTGAACAACACTGGAAACTATGGTTAATTCAAGTCTTTCTGGATTGATTACTTGTGCACAGTCAAAAGGCTCATTTGTATCTTGAATTATTTTTATTATTTTTAAATATATATGTATTTATTATTCTTCTGAGATAAAATCCTCTGAACTCTGCTGCAAGATGCAGTTATTGTAATATGCTATAACATGCAGTTTAGCCCCTAGTCATTGAAAAAAGATGAAATGTCAGCATAACGTTGAAATTTACACCATAAATTTGCGCTGCTCTTGTACAGCTTCATTGAAGTTGCCAAAATGCAAACTTTTAGCAAATTAATTTTAATGTGAAGTTATTTTCAGTAAACTTTCATTTGACTTCTACAAAGACTTGCCCTCTACTCATTTTCAGGTGTATTGCATCATTTTTATCAAGGTTTCCCCGAACAGTGAAACTTAAATCAAACCGTGATAACATATCTTATGGCAAAATTGACTTTGTGACAGTCTTTCAGTAAATCACTATCCAGAGAGACAGTGAACTCATTATAGTAGCCTTGAAATAGAAGTTGGAAGAATGGTAGAAGATTAATTTTATATTTTCCCATCTTTTGTTCTTGGGAGGAAAACCTTTTTGAACGTCCAAAGCTTAATGTAGTAGCCTGCCCTCACAAATGTCAACTAATAATGGAGACTGTCCTTAACTTTGTCAATTATTTATAGAATGAGAAAAAAGCAGTAACACAATTATAGAAGAGGGTTAGGAAGGGGGGAGGCAGAGCTTAGAGGAACAATAATTTATTATCAAATAACAGTTCCTTCTGCCTCCCGCTTCAAAAATGCATAACATAACAGAACATAAGTTCTGATGCAACCAAAGTTAGGGGATCATAGAGTGAAGACTGGCAGTGGGTGAGGGGGATGGGTGGAGAAGGAGGAAAAAGGAATATGAGGGATGGATAATTGGAGCTGGCTTCCCTCTACAGAGGTGTTCAGCCCCCTTTCAGCTCGCCTGCTGCTGAGTTAAGACAGCTGTCAGATGAATCCTTTACTTTCAAGCTGGATTTTTGTTGACAGCTTTCTTTCTGAGTTGTTGCTTCTTCTTACTTATGAGCCAAGGCTGGGGCCAGAGCCCTTTACCATTTCATATGCACGTAACTGTCTCATTTCCATGATAGAAAAAAAGTTGAATTCCAGTTTGACCAAAACTGGGTCATGCAGCAGTGCAGATACAGCAGGCACAATTGCACTTCTTGCATAGCTTCCATCCATTGGTACATGGAGAAAATGCCAAATAGTTTCATTAATTGATGAAGATGGCTCTTTTATCACATTTTATATACTGCCTTTCTGCCATCATGGAACCTGAGGCAGCACACATGGGGTATCCTGGCACTGACTATTCCCAGACTCGTTCACCCTTGGCAAGGTGTCCAGACCATACACTGGGATTATACTGGGTTCTGGACATTGGGATGTTCAGTAACCTCTGTATGAAAAGAATAAGGTTAACAGGTATGGAGTATGAATTGATAGACAAGACTAGGGGCAGAAAGGATCAGGATTTACTCTGTTTGGACAAAGGGCATCCCAGTGTCAGGATGCACTGTTTGTAGGAGGGTGGACAAGGATTAGATTTAACTAAGGATTGGTAGTAAGCTTTCGGTGAAGGAGCTACCCACATAGTCAAGGGGCAAGGAGGATTAGAAATGGGTGGTGTATTCAGAGGCATGGTTTCAAAGACCATGACATGACATGTGCCTGACTGAAAGAGAAATTATGCCTTCCCAGGGGACAAGTTCATATGACTTGTCTAGGTAAGAGGGAGAATGAGAAAATAAGGTAGAATAATGATAAGAGAGATGGTACCAAGTGGAACAACTTGGAAGCAGCCATGGCAGGGATGGGGAATTGATGACCTTCCAGGTACTGCTGTACTACAACTTCCATTATCCCCAGCCAGCATGGCTACTCCAGCAACATCTAAAGGGCCACAGGCTCCTCATCCTTGAGATATGGGGACTCTGTAGAATGACCATAGAGCATTCAGATAGACTTTCCAAATGCTTATTTCAGCCAGAACCTTTGTCATTCTATTATTTCACCCATTTCCTTGCTGTTATCTCTCTGTAAGTGAAATAGGGTAGGGCTGAAAGAAAACATCAGCGTGGGTGCTGTCAAGAAAAATATTTCTTTAATTCAGTAAAATGGTTCCTTTGCTCAGGCCTCTGGATAGAGGGTTGGCCTGTGTGAAAATGTTTCTTTCCCACTAATTGGATATGAGCTCATCCTTGCACCCACATTATCTGGTAGAAGCTATACTTCAAGGACACTGTGGCTGCCCTTCCAATTGGAATGGATGCCTCTCTGGGGAGATCCCAGTTTTGGAACTTTATAGTCAGCTAGTTCTCTGATTGGAAGACTGGTTTGCTGTTATTAGGCCTTGCCCCTTTGGCTTGTGCCTCACATCCTGGTTCCTGACATCTATGAATATCTCTGTGCTGCTTGCTGGTTTCTTTTGGGGTCAATTGCCCTTTTGGTGTGTATTAGTGTTAGGCAATTTAGTTTTTGTTGTTTTTATTCTTCTCTTATAATTCTCAAATGTAGTTCTGTACTCTTAATAACCTTTTATAATATTTCTCACTGATATATGCTACTACTTTTAAATATTAATAAACCTACCTCATCTATTCTGGCCTGGTTTCTTGAGTCTGACCTTTGGAACTGAAAGCAGTCTTTGGCTTCTTGATCAAACTGCTACTGAATAACCTTTTGGGGCTTGGAGCTCAAAGGGCACAGAGCCTGACTTTTGGCTCTTGTCTCGTGGAATCTCAAGTGGCATCTGGAAGAGCAGCTTGGAAGTTTCCTGGCCCAGGCTGGTCACACAGGTGGCATTTATCTTGGTCCTTTGGTACCTACTACACCAACAAGGAACTGGTTCCCATGTTTTGGACTCCTTGATAGGTGCACAGAGCCTTAAGTGACCACAATAAGGTATTGTACAAATTCTTTACTGTTTACATGATGCACATATTAATGCAGGTGTCTCAGTGTATAATTTCTGTACTTTTTTAGAGTATGAATCTTTTTTAAAGAACTGTAACTCTTCAGAAAATAAAATCTGTTCAATTTTTGTCAATTTCTTTAAGTAGATAGATTTTGTTCTTCAACATTTTGGTGAAAGGCCCAGTTAGACTGTTTATAGCTAAGGACACCTATTAAAAAGCAAGGCATCCATTATTTTTTAAAAAAAACTACAAATAAGAATGTGCTCAAATCACAGCCTGCTCATAAAAATGTTTGGTCTAGTTGAGAAGTTCCAATAGATTTATATACTTTGCACAATTTGAGAGGAAGGTAGGATGTATTCCAGTTTGTATGAAGTTGCTTGGTGTCTGCTTTCCTCAGCTGGTGCAGCCTACTGGGATGATGGAAAGTCCATGCACACAGGGGGAAAGGAAGTCCTATCATTCTGAGCAACTTCAAGTTGGTAGTTCAAATTCTTTCCATTTAAAACATCAAGGAGAAGGAATTTATATTGCAGACACATAGGATTCCTTTCCTACTAGTAATATCACCAAGACTGATCATATCTTCCTCCAATGTCTGAAAAAGGAGGTCCATTCTCTTGAAGGCAGGAAGATGCCCATAATCTACCCAGGGAGTCCAGATTCAACTCAGGTTCATGTTCTGTAGGTTTCCATGTGTGAAGAACCTCTCTGGCTTGTGGAATGCAAAGACTGCTTTAAAATATCTGGTTGAAACACTGGAAGCAAGTTGACTTCATAACTCATAATCAATGCTTGCTCCTGTTGCTCTGAGGAATGCTGCATATTGGCCTGGTTGTATAGCTTCTGAACACACATTTTCCAAGAAGAGTGATTTTAAAGCTTGAAACATGGTAAAAGAGTCCTTGAAACAATGCCATTGATCTACAACAGACTTTGGAAATACTTTGGACAGTGGTGCATTCTGATAGCCTTCATCATAAAAACCACTTGGAGCATGGCCATGCCAAATTAGGTGACCTGATATAAAATTACATTTTCACATTTTTGAAATGATATTGAAACCAGCATTATCAGATCTCAGCACTGTTGGGTGAGCCAGTGTAATATCTACAGGCAATCTGCCACCTTCAATCATAGAGGACAGCCATCATTATAAGTGGATAATACAGAGAAATTAGGGTTCTTAGATTTCCCTCCCAAAAGTCTGAATGGTTATAAGAGCCTAATGATGATCAAGAATGAGGAAAAGATTCTAGCAACGTTTTGTGTTCTACAAGGGCTTCTGTAAATTAGGAGAAGCATGAAATGGTGGAAAGGTATGTGTGATGGCTGCTGCTTCTCCCTGTGTCCCCCCTCCCCCCAGTCTGCACAAAAAGTTGCGAGACCCAATTAAATTTAGCTGGTTGTATATTAACATACATTTAGCTATAGGCCTTTTAAATTGTTGGTCATGATGTCTTAGTATGATGGAACAGGATATTGGTTAAGCATTACATGCAAAACCAGCCATGGTTTAGTGTTATGAGCTGCAGTGAACCTTGAGTTGGGTGCTACCCTCCACCTGATCAAGTGCAGCCATGAGGAGAAATTTAAAATGACATCCAAATTGAGACAAATTGTGGTTAATGAAAACAAGCAAACTTTATAAACTAAACTTTAGTCTCATATCTTCATGACCATGCTGGAGGAGGAGAGGAAGGCTTATGGTGGTTCATCCTCATCATACAAACATGGTTTAATATTACATGTGAAGTGCCTCCATGTTGAATACTTAATAGTGAAAGCAAAAAGAAGAAAGCTGCTGTAGAATACAGCAGCCTTCATCATCCTCTGCTAGCTGCAGCTTATGAAAATTGAAGTCCAAAACATCTGGAGGGCACCAGGTTGGCAAAGGCTACAATAGTCTTCTGTAATCATACTGTATATGGTAATGAATGTATAGCTCAGGACTAGCCAACATAGTTCTCTCCAGATGCCGCTGCACTCACAACTCCTATTAGTCCCAGGCAGCATGGCCAGTGGTCAGGGATTATAGAAGTTGTAGCATAGCAACATCTGGAGGGCACCACATTGTATATTCCTGGTATAGCTGTAGTCCAAGTTAAGTAAAAGTTAGTAGTGGTTAAAAATCTTGATAATACTCTATTTTACTTGTGCAGATGCTTTTTTGACCGAAGCTGGTAAACTGTCAGAAATGGTTAGGTGTAAGGATATGTATTAAACAACTGTGGCTCATGCTCCATCTCTGTCTCTTTAATATTTTCACTTTTGTTCTAATGAAATGTTAATGGCAAATGTATTGCTTTATTTTATCTGAAAAGCAAGCGTAGAATCTTTTACTCATGATACTCTAGAAAAGCTTTTAGAAGCTGATGCCTACAAAGATCTTTCTTGGAAACAAATTACACTCATTTAAAAATAATATGGAGGAATACTTGATTCACATTATAATTCTTAAAACTTACTCCTCAGTCTAGTCCAGGGGTGGGGAAACTTGCAGCCCAAGCACCACATTCCCTTCTGGGCAACCTTCTGAGGGCCATATGCCAGTGGTGGGTGGGGCCAGCAGCAAAAGTGGAGAGAGCAATGAATGCACATTTTACCTTTGTACAATAGGCTAGTTTCTACGCACATCCCCACCCACACTTCCCACCCGCATCCTTCATCCAGGCAAGCAAGAAGTGTGAACAGAGTTCAAGGACACATTCCAGCCAGACAACACCACGTGTTGTGTGAGGATGGGGAGAGAGGGTCTGGGGAGAGAGGATGTAGCCTGCGGTAAATTTCAGAGAACCAGACAGAGAGGCCCAGGGACCACATTTGGTCTCTGGGCCTGAGGTTTGTCACCCCTGGTCTAGCCAACTTTCATGTTTGCATGCAATAAACCTATCTTCAAGATTTTCAGTTTTCTTCGTTTTGTATTGTATGTTGGGTTGCAGCCTTTTCTTTAGCTGCTGTTTAGAGGAGCTGTTGTTTAGAGGAGGAAAGTTTGTTTAATACATATAATAGATTATATGATGATTGTAAAACGGCTATGTGGATTCATCCATGATATGTAGTAATGGTCTTAAATAGTCTTGGCCATCACTTAGTAGATGTTACTACAAAAGTCATGTTGTCAAAGGACACCGTCCATCTACTGTTGTGAGGGAATTCTAAAAGATACTTTTTTTTTGCTTAGGTATATATTTTAAGGCTATTCTTTTCATCCTCATATCTCAGCAAAGCTAAATAAGACGAAAGTATAAAACTATTGTCACGTTAGCAATGCAGAAAGCTGTGCACAGGGAGAATTTTCTTTCAGCCCTGAGGTGCTGTGGCTACTTTTGTTGATGGGTTCAGTCACAGCGGTGCAAGAATGGTTTCCAGCTGAGTGAGAGAGTTAACAAGTAGAGATTCATAGCAACTGCAAACATCTTTACATTTAATTGGTCATTCCGCCTATTGAAATGATGCCATCATTTCCCCAATTACTCAGAGGACCTAGATAACAAAAACACAAATGGCAACTGCAATTTCCACATAGAAACATACAATTAGATCATTGGGGAAGTTTATTGCTTTGTGTATGGCTTGGTGGCATTTTGCAGCTAGCAGCTATGTTCTTTGTGCATTCTTGTAGACAGGTCAGCATTACAAGTGGTCAGCATTGTAGACAGGTCAGCATTACAAGTGGTCAGCATTGTAGAGAGGTTAGTATTACAAGTGGTCAGTCACTGTGCTGTAATGTTAACTGGCCCTTTAAAAATATCTTCCTTTTCATGGGGTGGGGGGAAGAAGTATGCCATGTTGAACATTAGCCCAGGTGCTTCAATTCCATAAAGACTGTGTGCTAGAATATGGCACATTTTAGGTTGGAGACAAGTGGCATCTATGAGAGTTGAATGCGGTCTGATAGATTATTTCCTGTGCTGTGTGTGCTCATCCCTTTATCCAGTATTTGTCTGTCGTCTAACAGGCTTTGAGGATTTTTGAAGCACTACCACTACAAAATGCTGCAAATCTGCATGACCAGAGATGACAGTGGAATAAGCTTGCATCCTCTATTATATTCTCATCTTTGTTGGGGGTGGGGGGGGGAGGATATGCCTTCAGCAATGCAGTCTGATCTGAACAATAATTGCCCCAAAATATGTCACACTGAATTAAGTGAGACATACTTCTTAGTAGTTAGGTTTGGGATTGTGGTCACTCCTGTGCATGTTTTACTTTTAAGATAAGCATGCATAGGATTGCAGCTTTGGTTGCATAAATGTATGCAGCCATAGACTTAACATGTTTATACCAGGCATATAGTGCAGAATATGATTTGATTGACTATTTTTCTGGAAGGAAAGAGTGGTGATTTCATGCCAGCCTTATTTATGCAAAGCTTTCAGGTTGAAAAGGATGCTCTGAAAAGAGGAAGGACATGACATGGGCACATGCTGAGGTTGTGGAGGAGGGAGGAAGGCAAAAAATTGGGCTACCCTATAAAAAGTGTTATGTTTTAAACCTTGGCAATAAGGAAACTAGAATAAAAGTGCTGATGTATGAGAGAGCCTGTCAGTTTGAAGTATGAATGTGAATTCTATATATTTTTATGTGTGAGGGCTCTTCTCAGTCCATTTAAAAAATGGGAATGGATGAGCCAGTCTATATAAAGTGAAATCATAAAAAAACACCAAGACTCTTGATATTAAGCTGAAATGAGGCATTATAATGTGACTGTCTACTAGCCATAGTCATGATATAAATATGGGAGTGTGCTAGTAATTTCCAACTGTATCCTTGTTGAGTGAATTATTTTAGAATGGAACTCTTCTTTAAATAATGAAGCCAAGTAGGCACTTGGCCCAAATAATTTTCAAAGAGCACTTTAAGTATTTAAGGGTTTTGTGTAGATACCATTTTAGTCAGCTTTGTAGTACCAAAGACCCAGAAAAGGAAAAATATTTGCTGCTCCAGCATTTCAAGAAGATTTTTAGAAACTGTGAAGAATAATCATGTTTGGACAGAGGCAGGGAACACAATGGATCACTTACTAGGTTTTCTGGAGTTCTTCCAGCTTTATTGGGCCAGATCTAATGATGCCTCTCATTGATTGTGCCCATATGTGTGGAGGGAGTGAGAGTGAGCCCACCTCACCTCTGATGTCTCCAGCTGTCGGTGCAGGAAAATAAAATACTGAATACAGCCCATGTGAGTAAAATCACCACATAAAATCTGGTAATTGGCTGCAAGATGTGGGCTTTAGATGCAATGGATTTTAAATGCCTAGCCTATATTTGAACACTGCATCCTTTATCTGAACTTCCAGGGATATTTGAAGGTAGGGCAAGTGCACACACTCATCGTAACATCCCATAAACACAGAGGTATCTCATCCAGTCCACTGGAAATTTTCCTCTTAATTATAGGCTCTTTTTAAAAAAAAGAATTAATTATTGTAAGCTTCATTTTCCCCATGGTTAAACTATATTAAATTATCACATTAATAGCTGTTGTGGCTTAGAAGGCGTTTTCTATAAGAAGTAAATATTGATATCTCCTTTTATGAGGTGGTGGCAGAAGACCACTGTGCCAAGTATCATTGGCACTGCCTGGGACATCAGATGGCTTTTGTTAATTGAATAGGTCTTGTGATAGATAACATTGACTTCTATAACTTCCACTATATGGGATACTCACTGTGCATTAATTTTCTGCATTGATTGAAATGATTCTTCCTTTTCCTCTTTTTGAAGAAAAAATGCTAGACTTGCTAAGAAATTCATAAGAACAGCACTCAAAACACCCAGGAGAAAATTATAAAGTAACTGCAAACAGTTATCAGAATAATTGCTGATTTAATGGCACTTTTCTGAGAATTCTTCAATTAGTTTTGTATGAAAGAAGTACCTTTTTGTGATGTAGAAGGATTGAGAAATCTGGAGATGATGAAAGGCTTGGTTTTTTAAAATGCAGACGATAATTTCGATTTAGAAATCTTTGAAATCTTTTCCTGAAAAGTAAGTGTAATAACTATACTACTACTACTACTACTACTACTACTACTACTACTACTTATTATTATTATTATTATTATTTAGATTTATAGCACACCTTTCCTCCCAGTAGGAGTCCTAGTTATTAGAAGGCTAAGTGATTAAAGACATGGCAGTCAGCAGATTTTTAAAAAATGCTTTTGAACAACTGCAGATAGCAAGCACATTCTTAAAAGATGCCTTCCTTTCTTTTTGTATATCCCATGGGCTCAGACCAACAGTAACTTCATCGTATATATTGGCCTCTTTAAATAGGAGAAGGAGGGGTTCAAGAAGCTGCATTTGCTTCTCTCTCTCTACCCAGCCCCCATATTTATAGGAACAAATCTCCTAGTCTAGGTGCAAATGAATATATGGTTTCTTCAGCTGCCCCCCCAAGTTATTTTTGTAGATCTGATATTGCTGATGATCCTTTAAAATTTGCTACTTTCCATCCTTCAAAATAAAGGTTTTTTTTTTAAAAAAAACCCTCCAGTTTTAGATTAGATGGCTTTGTGCTGGATGGAAATACCTTCTGTTTAATGGTTTGAGCTACAGAAAACAGCAAATGAACTTTACCAGTGCATGCTTACTAATCAGAACAGTTTTGCATGATCATTTTGCTGCATAATAATACACTACGCAATATCCATTTGATCTGAATAAGGAATAGGATAACAAGAAATTAATTCACCTTTTGAATTGTGCATGCTGTAGCTAGCAGCTGGATACTTCTTTTGCTATGCTCGTTTTGCAAAAGTTGTATCTTTTGCCTTGCCAATCCATTTTTGTTGTTCTTGCATGATCTTGTTTTTGTGTCTGTGTGACATTTTCTTAATATGTGTTTAGCAAGTGATAATAGTTCTGAGTCATGGCTGAGTGTGTCTGGATGTTAGATTTAGTTTTCCCACAGCAAGACTTCATGGCCTGGTACACTGAAATATGAGTCTGCTTACAGTTTCCATGCTGAGGAACAGAAGAATAATGGACCGCAAAACACATTTCACTGCTATTAGTTTTTCAAGCAGATTGAGCTATTCGCTAGGGGGAAAAAAGTGTGCTACAGCAATTATGCTTCTATCTGGTCTTTGCCCACTTGCTGTTTCCAAAATGAGATGGTTGCCTTCTCTCTCTGTCTCTTTCCCCCCATGCCCTCACCTCTTTCCTAGGGCAAAGGAGCTTGTTTTATTTACAGTGGGAAAGTGTCAGTATGAAAGTGGAAGTGTAGAATTAGCCATGTTGTTAGAACATAAAGTAGTTTATGATTTATGCATCACATGTTAAACATGGTCTATTGTACATGGGCAAACTGACACTGAGCTGAGCAAAAAATGGTAAAATAGATGACAGAATTAAATAGAAAAGAGTTATCAATGAAGCTAACTACCCGTTCACTGTCAGGCATATTCTAGAAGCGGTTGGTAGTATGAATATGTCCTTACATTATTTGTGTTCTTACATAGGAAGCTGTTACAAAATCAGTATTTTATTCTTGTACTAGGAAAATGCCTATCACGATGACTCAAGGGAAAGGGAGATAAATTAGTCTTATGCTATTCTGGGACTGTTTATGCACAGTGTATCTTACTTTTAGTGGAAGGTGGGGAAGGGATGCGGCAGGTTTTTCTTTCAGTGAAATGGGTCCTTAAGAGTAGGAATTTAGGAACATGGAGCTTTCTTATACAGAGTCAGAACATTGATCCATCTATCTCAGTATTGTCTACACCACTGTTCTTCAACCTTGGGACCCCAGATATTGTTGGACTACAACTTCCATCATCCTTGGCCATTGGCTAAGCTGGCTGGGGTTGATGGGAGTTATAGTCTGACAACATGTGGGGACCCAAGGTTGAAGAACAGTGATCTACACTGACAGGCAACAGTTCACCAGGGTTTGAGATAGGGATGTATCTGTCGTACCTGAACATGCTGTGGATTGAACGTGGGACCTTTTGAATGCAAAAAACTCAAAAGCACTCCCTGCTCTGTCACTGAGTCATGGTTCTTACATTTAACTATACACCCTCTCTCCCATCTAAGTGCCCCATAGGACTGAGGGGCAGTCATAGTAAATGGCACCTTTGGGAAGTGGCTAAACCCAATAATCCCATTTTTTTTCTGGTAAATTGGTTTTGTTTCCCACTTACTCCCCTTCACCAACCTAGTCTTGCTGATATGTGGAATTCTACATATAAATTAAATGATTGCAAAGCTGAAATTAAGTGATTTCTCACAGCCTATTCTGAAAAATATATTAACTTGAAAGTTAAGTCCCATTGACACAACAAGGGGTGAATTTTTCAATTAAGATGCACAGACTAATTTTGTCAACATTCATTTTGTAAGTCAGCTTAAACATGCTATAAAACTGAAAGATAAATGTAACTTACCTGGTAAATATCACCTTCCTGTAGTTTTTGGGTGTTTATCTAAAGTGCCAGTAGCTGGCACTTTACTTTTTAGAGCTCTGAGCACGTTGTGATCCACAAGATCCTGTTTGGATTGAATTTGATCTTATAATGCTTGTTTGCTTTTGTTTTTCTTGCTTATTTAACCTTATTTCTCTTCAGCTTAGTTCTGATGTGAAAATAAATAAAGTCTCAGAATAAAATCTGAAGCTCTCAGGGTAACATAGTGTTTTGGATTCAGTCCCTTTTGATGGCAGGCCTCCCATATCTCAATGACTGAGTACAGGCTTTAAACCAGTAATGGGGAACCTGTGGTCTTCTAGATGACGTTAGACTAAATCTCCCATCTTCCCTGACTATCGGTTATGCTAATAGAATTTGGAATGAAACAACATCCAGAGGGTCACAGGTTCCCCACCCCTCTTCTGAACTTCTATATAAGCAAAACTGTTGGGCTGAGGAGGAAGAGTGGAAAAACAAGACAAAAACTGGGAACACTTAGAAAGGGTCTTTTAATTTTGATCTGTCCTGCTGGTGTTCAAGAAAGACAGTACTGGACTATATGGATACTCTTCGTGGTACAAAGCATATTTCTCTCTTGCTTTTTAAAAATTAGATAGTGTTTCCCCTCATAAAA
The DNA here is from genome assembly GCF_030035675.1 of Rhineura floridana. Lineage (NCBI taxonomy): Eukaryota > Metazoa > Chordata > Lepidosauria > Squamata > Rhineuridae > Rhineura > Rhineura floridana. The sequence goes on from NC_084481.1 coordinate 46,989,730, forward strand.
CTGGATGTAAAAGTGTAATTGTAGATTTATCCGAAAAGTGCAATATGGTTAAACTTTTTTTCAGGGTTTTCCCTTATGTTGGTGCCCTTGTGCATTTGTGATGCGCTTGGGGAAAGACAAGACCATAAAACTGTAAAATACTGCCTACATATTAATAGCAACTTATTTATGAAGCTTGAATACATTTGGAGTGCACAAGACGCACTTCATTACATTTTGATGTGTTTACCGTGGCTCCTTTTTTTCTCCCTCCAGGAATTCCAGAAAGGAACTTAATGACATACGATTTGAGTTTACTCCAGGCAGAGGTAAGACTTTTAATTGAAATTATGCTTTTATGGCTCCAAATGGTATTTCAGAAATTGATTTCTGTTTTATAGTTTAATATAAATTAGCTCAATGAAATCGCTTGTGCCAACCAAGTGTTTTATATTACGCTACTTAACTAAAACAAAACTAGTGCCAAGTGTGTAAATTTTTAGTGCCATAGTTGTGGAGTGCTCTATTCAGGGTGAAGTGAACTAGAGGGAACGAGAAAGAAAGAACGCATCCCATCAGTCTCCCTGGATATTAATCTACTGAAGTACACAGTCCATAGCAATACTGCTGAGAACTAGACTAAGAGTTGTCCAGCAAGTGATCACTATGTAAAAATTGTAACTGCAGGCCGGGATACATAAAGTGTGTGGAAGCCTTGGTAGTGATGATTCTAATAATTGACCCTCTAGGGCACAATCTGGCAGTCTCCATTGCTTCAGCTCGTGCTGGCTGCTTCGCTATGTGACCCAAAAGTACCACATGGGACTGTCTCGGGTACTAAACTGAAGCATAGCTGACTTCCCATAATGGGCACATGAGTGACCTGGGGCGGTATTGGCTGCATTGTATGTGAAGCCACCATCTCAAAGTGCTATTGTGACTTTTCAGTGTGACATAAAGCCCACTTGGCTACCCAGTTCTGACTTCCTGACATTAGAATTCCTTACTTTAAGGAAGTATGGCTGTGGCATTGCAGTGGATAAATTCACAATTGTTCAAATTATTCAAAAGGAATAATGTTCTCTTATGGCCTTTTCCATGCTGCCTGTTGCACAGTGCCACATCTAGACAGTTAAACTGCTCAAGGTAGCCAGTTCAGCTGCTTAGTGAAAGCCAAGACACTAGTAAAAAGTTTCTGCAAATGATATTCAGGCTACTTCTCTTTGGACCACTGATTCACAGGGGGAAGACCTACTGAAGAGGGTTTCAGGCTTTTCAAATATTTTGAAAAAGTTGGGGGAGTAGTTGTTAGTCATTAGTTTTAGGTCTATGTTTGGATATTAATTGGCCTGTCTGTAAATTTTATGGTTATCTAATTTTCTTTAATATATTTAAAATGAATTGTTACTTACTGAGCTGTTAGTGCTGTGGTGGCATTATCATTTTTATTACAAATTAGGAGTATTGTATTTAGGCTATTTCTGTAAAACTGCCTTTGAGTACAAATCTGTATAGTGTGTGCGCGCACACAAACACTGACTTACAACTATTCAGGAGCTATATTGAAACCCTAAATTTTTTAGTATGAAAATTCACTTGGGAATGCCAAGCTACAGCAAGTGACTTTGTCTGTTTTTCACTTCTAGTGTGTCTAACATTGGAGGATAAGGGTATCTCATTATAATGTTATAGTAATTCAGGCAGAGGGAGAAATGGGCAGGGGCTTGGTCCTTTTGAATAAAGGTTCTCTTGTCTGCAGAGGTCGTGTGGCATCCTAATGCCGACTGCTGTGTTCAAGCTTTAAGAACAGCATCACATTCTATGCAGCACACCTGCTGTGTGTGGCAAACCCTGGTGCAGAGGAAACAAGCATCTAAAGTGGTCAACAGAATTGCTGCAAGTTTACCAGCGATTCTGTGTAAACGCTTTGCATTTGTAATGGGAAACACCAGTTTGCATACAGCAGTTGTGTTTGCTACATAAACTGTAGAGTTACCTTTAAAAGTGTAAACAGTTCTAAAACCTGTCAGTATCTATAAATCTTGATGAGCTTAAAGACTTTTTAGGCATACTGTGCATTTTGAAATGTTATGATGTAAGGCTTTATCAAAAGGTTTTTAAGTTTTAGCTTTTCATCAAGTACGCAATAAACTTGGGCCACATTGCCCAAATGAAGGAGAGCTAGGTACTCAGGAGAACTTTCCTATTGAACTCTTTGTTGCAGCAGAACTGACAGCCAAAGGCACAAGTCACTTTAAAAAAAGGTACATCTGCATGTGTCTGTATGGCTGTCAGAGCTTCTGTAGTAGAAAGACTTAAAAGTTCCAGCTGTACACAAAGCTCTTCACTGCACATGCATATAGTTTTTTGGATTGTGGCTTCAAGTGCTGCCATGCTAGTGTGGTCATAATACAGAATTGATTCAATGAAATTTGTCACTTTCAGTCGATAGCTTTCATTCTTAGCTTTTGAAGGGTTACATAGAATTGGAAAAACACTTCAAGTCTTAAACTCTAATCAGCGCCTATGAGCAGGATCACCCTTTCTAGAGGGAGAATGTTTGTTATTTGGAACACTGCCCTTCCTTTGCAAATATCATGCAACACTTTATGTAGAGCCAGCACAAGTGTATGCTGTTCATAAACTTGGGTCGAGCTGCTCCTTGTGGTGTGAACTGAAGGCTCCGTTAAAATGAGAGAAAGGGAAAGACTTTGTGGCTCTCAACCCTGGCTATTTTATGGATCCCTTTAAGTTTTCGACATTCATTACAATATGGATATCTTAATTACATTGCTGAGGAGTAATTCCAGTGACTTAAACAAAGGAGCTTTATAGGATTTGTGAAGAATTAAGTTATTAACCGTGTGCATTTGATTGTGTGTAGGAAATGAGAACTGTCCATCACAGAGTGCATGGTATCTCTAATAAAAAAATAGTTTGGTTTTAAGCACACTTTGGTAATGGCTGTTCATAGATTAAATATACTTTTTAAACAAGTTGCTCTGGCTTATTGATTTTTTGTTTTTGTTTTTTTCCAGTTTAATCGTGACTAATACATACTCATTTCACGTTTTGCACAGACACAGCAGATGGTGTATCCCAAGAGCTGTTCTCTGCAGGCCTGGTTGATGGCCACGATGTAGTTATAGGTAAAAAATGTTTTGAAATTATGCTGTTGCTGCAACTCGGTGGATAAGGGTCCATTCACAACCTCTCCTATTCTTTTCTACAAAAAGTCCTGTGTTAGCAAAGCTTACTTTACTGTCATCTATTCAGAAGGGAATCTGCAGCATATCCTCTTGATATAAATTAGGAATACTTTCAATACTTTAATATGGCTTAACTCAGATACTTTTATTTAGCTTCAGTTATTACCTTTGCCTCCTGATGGAGTTCTTGTTATTCAGTAACATAAAATGTTCAGTTTCATTCTGAATTTATTCTGTATCTATGGTGTTCAGATGTATGCATGTGCTTCCAAAAGTATATGGTTCTGTTCTCTTATGCCCCGCACGCCCCCCAAAATAATTTCAGACTGACATCTTTGTGGAACTGGGCGTTGTAAAAGGCACCAACATATCTTTTGGGCCCCATGATCCTTAATGACCTCAATAACCCTAAGAAAAATGAGGTTTCCTTTGTGTTTCTTATGTAACCTTTCAGAGTCCCAGCAGTTTCTCCATAGGCTTTGGGAGGATATCCTGCAAATGAAAGAGACAGAGAACAGGCTCAAACAGCTTCCTCTGATATGAAGGCAAAGCTTATTGGATGAAGTCATTAAAGGGGAAAGATTCCTGGCATTTCCCAAATTGGTCTGCCAAAAAATGCAAATAAAAGCCACTTGCTTATTAAATACATCTTGATTTACTGGCATTTCTCCTCACCAAAACTATCTTCTCCTTAAGTATTTTAAGGAAAGGCTGTAGAGCTTAGCATAGTTAACCATTTTTTTAAAGGAACAGGTTACATTTGTTCCCACTCCACCCTGATTGAAAGCAACTGGTACGTTGCAATTCCATTTTTCAGCAGAAGCATGCATAAAATCAGCCTCTACGTAATGCAAGTGAAGACAAAACTCTTGAGTTCTATGAAAGACTTCTGAGATTTGATCTTGCAATATAGACATTTTTTTTAAAATCCTGGAAGTTACAGAGGTAGGGAGATAAGGGAATGTGATGGTAGATAGCATTTACTTCTGGCACTTTAGCATTTACTTCTGGCACCTTTTCTTCATATTTTATCAGCGACTGAATTGAAGAAATCTGGAAACAACCCACAGCACACACCAAAGTTGCTTTGAGACCTTTGTAGTATTAGGCAACAAATTATTTATTTATTTATTTATTTAAATTTGTATCCCATCCTTCCTCCCAGCAGGAGCCCAGGGCGGCAAACAAAGCACTAAAACACTTTTAAAACATCGTAAAAACAGATCTTAAATACATTAAAACAAAACAGCATTAAAGACATTTTTTAAAAAAACAACTTTAAAATGGGTTAAAAACATTATTAAAAAACATTAAACAATTCTGACACAGATGCAGACTGGGATAAGTGTCAACTTAAAAGGCTTGTTGAAAGAGGAAAGTCTTCAAAAGATGCCAAAAAGATAGCAGAGATGGCGCCTGCCTAATATTCAAAGGGAGAGAATTCCACAGGGTAGGTGCTGCCACACTAAAGATCCGTTTCCTATATTGTGCAAAACAAACCTCCTGATAAGATGGTATCTGCAGGAGGCCCTCACCTGCAGAGCACAGTGATCGACTGGGTATATAAGGAATAAGACGATCTTTCAGGTATCCTGGTCCCGAGCTGTATAGGGCTTTGTACGCCAAAACTAGAACCTTGAACTTGGCCCGGTAGCAAATGGGCAGCCAGTGCAATTCTTTCAGCAGTGGGGTGACATGTTGGTGATACCCTGCTCTAGTGAGCAGTCTCACCGCCTCATTTTGCACCAGCTGCAGCTTCCGGACCAACCCCAAGGGCAGCCCCACATAGAGCGCATTACAGTAATCCAGCCTAGAGGTTACCAGTGCGTGGACAACAGTGGTCAGGTTATCTCAGTTCAGAAACAGCTGCAGCTGTCTCACCAGCTGAAGCTGGTAAAAGGCACTCCTTGTATATTCCTTGTGTAATGGTCATTGCAGTGGGTGTCACTTCTATTATACAAGAAGATTTGATTCAGATTGCCTCAGCCCAACTTTCAAAACATTACTGGAAGATGTTATGGGAACCTTTGGCTCTCCATATGTTGCTGAACTTCAACTCCCATCATCCCTGGCCATTGGCCATGCTCGCTGGGGCTGATAGGAGTTGTAGTTCAGCAAAAACACATACGAAGGCAGCAGTTGTACAACAACCAATAGAACAAATGCTATAAAGCACACAATTACATGAATTATAATAACAAGTAATGTGTATTAAGGAAAACCAAAAAAGGGGAAAGTAAGAGTGGATATCAAGGCAATACTGAATACAATAGAACTGATTCAATGAAGCTGTGCTGATTGCAATGAAAATAATGAATTAAATCCACACTATACAGAAAGCAGATGGCAAAGTGCTGCATACAAAAATAGAGATAATAAAATGCTGTATAAGAAGTTGAGACGACAGGTTTGTAGTTATGTCCTGTTTCGAACATTCGTCTTCAGATAAAGCACAACTTCTTGATTCAATCTCATTGACTGTAAAAACATGAACACATTCCCAGTAGGAGGTTACACACATCCATATCAACATACATGATAACCAAGAATTCTATTATATTTAAATAACCAAAAGGAGATATTAATTTTAAAGTTGTGTAAACTCGATTTAAACTATTTGAGATTTTCTAATCAATTCTGTTTTCAAATTAGAGGGGTTGCGATGGGGAATGCATTTACCCCAAGTGTAGCCAACTTGTTTATTCCATCTCTGGAGGAGACAGTGATATATAATTCAACACACAGTCCTTTTCACAATGACCACTTCCAGTGTCACATGTCTTTTGTATTATTTGGGCTGATTGCAGATGTTGCCAGCAGTCACCACATGCTCAGAAGCACATGCTACCAAATTCTTCCAAGCTACACAGAAGTGGATTGGACTGTGAAAGATCAACCCAAATTGTTTACATTTTTACAAATCTGTAGTGCAGGACTGGGGAGAGCAGCTGTGAGAGAACTAGAAAAGGTCCTCAAATGCAAAGATGTATCACTGAACACTAAAGTCAGGATCATTCAGACCGTGGTATTTCCTATCTCTATGTATGGATGTGAAAGTTGGACAGTGAAAAAAGTGGACAAGAGAAAAATCAACTCATTTGAAATGTGGTGTTGGAGGAGAGCTTTGCAGATACCATGGACTGCAAAAAAGACAAATAATTGGGTGTTAGAACAAATTAAACCAGAACTATCACTAGAAGCTAAAATGATGAAACTGAGATTATCATACTTTGGACACAGAATGAGAAGACCTGATTCACTAGAAAAGACAATAACGCTGGGGAAAACAGAAGGGAGTAGAAAAAGAGGAAGGCCAAACAAGAGATGGATTGATTCCATAAAGGAAGCCACGGACCTGAACTTACGAGATCTGAACAGGGTGGTTCGTGACAGATGCTCTTGGAGGTCTCTGATTCATAGGGTTACCATAAGTCGCAGTCAACTTGAAGGCACATAACAACAACAACAAAGTGCAGTACAATATCTCAGAGACGAGGTCTGATTTCCTGCTCTATTGGTGCATTCACTATTACTGGCCAATTTCTCTGCTTTTTAGAGTCGTAGAAATATATGCAGCTTTAGGTACGTTTTTAAACAGAAGGTTTTTTGATTATAGCATGATATGTAAGGTTGTTGGGATTTTTCACAAATCTCCAAGAGGTAGAGCAGTTAGCATTGGTAAGATCCCTTTTTGAACCTAGGTGGAAAGTTTTACTCTTTATTTCCCAGAGAGTGCCATTCCTCATGGTACCTCCTGCATCCATTTGCTATTGGAAATTTATCTGTGCCCTTTGTCACAGCCTGAGGGGAAAGAAAGAGATTACAGCAACATAGATTAGTCTCTGTACTTGAGGCTTCATTTCTGTTGGGCTGAGATGGGCTGTGAGAGCCTTGTGTTCTGCATCCCATAAGGCTTCTGTCAATAGTGATCCTGGTTCCTTGGATGGCAGCATCATGGAAAACAGTAGGTTAGATAAAGGGTCTAAGACTTCCAGAGGCATTGGGATAGTTGTGGTACTGCTTGTAACTTTCTGTTCCTGGAACCAAATAAGGTATTGACAAACTCAGTATGTAATCTCTGGTGTAAAATAAATGTAAATGTCACTGGAGGTATTTTCTCTAGTGTCTTGTTCTGTCTGTGGAGTGCACATTGCAGGCTTTACATTTTGAACTTCCTGCGGATATATATTCAATATAATAGGGTCTTATGCCTTGGTAACCAAGAGGTGTTAAAATATTATATGAAACAGGCTTTTGGTGAGGCTGAGTAAAGAGGAATTGTTTGTTTAGTCTTAGTGCAATGTGCTTTAAAAAGAAAAGCATAAAAGGTTAACTGAAATAGCTCACTATAACATAATTTCTCAGTGGGGTGGAAAGACTACCTGCAGTATTCCGGTCGGGTTGATCAGACACCTAAAAGTGAGTTTGATCAAGAATATAAAAATAACAGTATTCTTTCTCTCTTGAAAAATCTCCATAGTGACTTACTTTATGACTTAGCTTTTATATATAAAAGTTGCTTGCTTGCTTCAGTTTTATATTAAAAGAGAGATCAAAGTGTCTGCATACAGTCTGCCTAATTTGCAATGGCATTTGTAGTTAAAACACAGGAGAATACTGTAAACCTTCTGAAGACTTGCCACTTCTGCTTTCATCATTTTCTCTGCCTATTTATTCCCTCATCTTACACATCTCTGTCTCTCGTTACATTGATCTAGTTGAAGATTGAATTTAGATGTCTTTTCTGCAACTTTCCATCTTGTTTCTTAATGAACTATGAATTGTAAGTTATGGAAAACAATGAAGCAGTAACATGTATGGCCAGAGGTACAAGACATGATAGCTCTGCTTTGTGAAAAGGCTTTCTTAGTTGCTCTCTCATCTCAGAACATCATGACTCAATCCTTGTTTTTAGAAGGCCTTGGCTTTTGTTGTCTTTGCTTGTATTCTTATTCACGTTGCTTTTTGGATAAAACAGCTGTGTAAAGTTTTCTATCTATTCCTGAGCCTTATTCTCCCTTCTGTGTTCCTATCGTTCAAAGACTTATTCACACACCATCAGGGTTCACTGAAGTATTCCTCAGTGAGTATTTCAAATAATGAAACTGTGGGCCAAACTAAATTTTTGACAGCAGACACCTGCCACAATCTTGCAGCTTTTTTTTGTAAAAGGAAAAACTACTGTGGGAGGTAGCCAGATTGAGCAGTAGAACAGTGAGAGGGAGGAACTGCTTTACCCTTTCCGTTTTTCTGCTCAGAATCACCCCCAGATGCTTTTACTGCCCTGGGGTTAAAATGAATGAATGTGTGTATACACTTGAGCACATTAGAGGTTATTTTTAACTTTGTGAGGTTTCTGATCCAAATGTTGCTTCTCTTCATCTTAATAGGGCTTATCTAAACAGGAGAATTATTTTGAACTAAAGTCACTGTTTTTACCTCTGTTTTCTATTCCCACCATCTGCAGTGAGTGCCCAATGCTAGCTGCAAATGCTATCTTTTCCATTCACACAAGCAATCCTTCCTCTATGAATCACAGTTTCCTAATGACCACTCCTTCTAATTCTTCATTTCCACTTCTTCTGGTTGCTAGAGAACCACGTATACTCAGTTTATTTTACCAGCTGCAGTAAAAAAATAAACTTAGTTATTTTACCAGTTCCTTAAAAAGGGAGGGGGGAACTAAATGATGGGCAGAAGGGGAGTGGAGAAAGAACACACCTCCCTCTGCTTACACCCTATGGGCGGAGGACCCAAAATTAGTGTAAACACTCTAGATTAGGCATTCTGAAACTTTGTTCCCTACTGTACCTCATCCGAATTGTCAATGATCTTTGTGGGCAAATCACTTGATTTTATTCCTGTTTTACAAATTGTAATATGCTGTGCTAGATGATCTGTGACTTTTAAATGTATTTGTAATGCTGCTGTTCTGCTTTAACTTCTTATATATTGATACTTTTTCAACTTCCATCTACACAAAAGCTAAAGTGCCCCAGCAAGTTGAGGTTGAAGGGCTAGTCTAGCTAGTGCATCACCAGATAATCATCTGCATTTACATATGTTAAATAGGGTACCCAGCATGGCAGTTACAAAGAAACTAGCTGGACAAATTTATTTTGAGTTGATACAGCTGACAGTACAAAGCTTTGTTTGAGCAGTATCACACCTTTGCACACAAGTTAGGAGAAAAAGAAAAAAAATAAAGGCACCTTTCATCTGCAGAGAAGCAGGGTTGCTTGTTCCAATACATAGCTGTAGAACACTTTTGGTAGTCTGCCCCCTGTGGCTGTTTGCAGCAACATAAAAAAGGCCAGCAGAACTGAGAAGGGGAGCTGGAAATTGTTTGTCAACCCACAGGAAACAAAATGAAAGAAGGGAGGATATAGTGGGTGTGGAAAAGGGTACATGAAAAAGTAATGATTGATACACCCACCTAAAAACATCAAAGTAAAGTGTCTATTAGTGGAGCAAAGGGGAGATGTATTTTTCTCTACTTTTTGTATTGTCACTGGATTGGCTAGTATGCATTTACAGGGGGAAACTTCATGAAAGCTTCTGTTTGCTGGTAATGTTATGTGAATGCTGCAAATTAAGAGGAGATGTAAGTAGCAGCAAACACACAGTAAACCACCGTGTAGATAAGCCCAAAGTTAGCTGAAAGCAGTGCAATTTACAGGGATTACTTGCAGGCTTTCCCTCGATATGCACTTCTATCTGGTATTGTGTCCTATCTCAAAATAAAGTAGTATTTCAAACCAAAGGTTGTTTCTTCAGAGGGGATACCTTGAATTTAACAAGAATTGGTTCTCAAAGAACTTGTCCTATAATTCTTGTTAAATTCAAGGAATTGTTGACGTGTGTGCGTTGTTGCGTGAAACAGCATACATTATGTTGGAGTTAAGTTGAGCAAGAAACTTCTTCAGAGCATTAGAGCATGTTAAGAGTCTTTATTAAGACATTACAGCCAAAGGCTTAAGAGTAAATACATGTAGAGTTTCGTCAGTCACCCCCCTTCTGGTACATCTCTCTCCAAAGGTAAACATAAAAGAGAACCTCTCAGTTCAGAGGCAATACACAGAAGACACAACTTACAGACTCTGTTAGAACTTTCCCAGTTGCTATCTCACGTTACCATGACAACCGCTGGCCTTGGATGTCTACTCACTCTCAGGCCAAGAGATAACAGTTACTTCTCCAAACTTGCAGGCTTTATGGAAAACAACTAGAGACAGTAATGCCCATGGGTCACAGCCCAACATACCCCCCCTTTTTTTTCATTAAGACTGCAAATACTTTCCATTGCATCTATAACTTGTCCATTTCAGCAATACAAAGGTAATACATTTCAATACATTGCATCATACAGATCCATATTACATCTCAGTACATTGCAGTACATTTCAGAACATCTCTGTACATTTAGCTAGAACTTTATTCAGTCAAACTTTGGCTCATTCCAAGCCTTGTCACCAGTTTGCCAAATTTCTCCTCACACAAAGGCTTGGTCATTATGTCAGCCACCATGTTTTTTAGTGTCACAAAATGTTAGGTTAACAAACCCCTGCTGCACACAATCCCTTACGTGAAAGTATCTGACACTAATATGTTTTGTTCTTTTGGTATGAGCTTCTGTTGTGGCTATCTTGATGCAGGTCTGATTGTCTTCATATACAATAATCAGAAATTGCATATCAATGCCTATCTCCTGCATGAGCATTGCGAACCATTGTAGCTCATTACAGGCCTGTGATAGAGCCACATACTCTGCTTCTGCACTTGAGGTTGCCACCACATTTTGTTTCTTGCTACTCCAGTCAATGCATGACCCGTGCCACATCACAACTATGCCAGAGGTTGACTTACGACTGCTCAGTTCCCCTGCATGATCTGCATCCACAAAACATTCAAGACCTCCTGTCTTTGCTCCTGACAAAACCAGACTCTTTGTCTTCGTGCCTTTCAGATAACGCACTATCCTTTTAATCCCTTGCCAGTCAGCCTCTGAAGGATGCTCTACCTTCCGGCTTAAAATGCTGACTGCATTACATATGTCTGGGCGAGACACCTTCACCAAATATTGCAATTTCCCTATTATGCGCCTGTACTTCTCAGGTTCTGTACAAGGCGTCTCCTGCACATTCTGTTGGAAAGCCACAACCATTGGAGTCTTCACAACATTGCATTCTGTCATGTTGCATTCTTCTATGATCTGATTTATTTTACTTTCCTGACTCAATGTTATGCTTCCGTCTTCTGCACGCACAATATCCGTGCCTAAATAGTGTGTGACAGGCCCCAAATTCTTTGTGTCCACCTGCCTGCCCAGTTGCTCATTAAATTCTCGTTCCTCTTGCTGCTCATGATAAAAATACATGATGTCATCAACGTAAACTGCACAGAACGTGGTTTTCATCCCCTGTCTCTTTATATACACACATGGATCTGCCTTGCATCTTTGGAATCCCATTCCATGCAACACTCTGTCCAATTTCTCATTCCAGCAGCGTGCACTTTGCCGCAGTCCATATATTGATTTATGCAGTTTACACACAAACCCTTCCTTTGACACAGAACCCGGAGGCAGTTCCATATATATCTCCTCTCTTAAATCACCATGTAGGAATGCCGTCCCTATATCGTAGTGATTTACACTCATGTTCTGCATCGCTGCCAGCTTCAGCAGCACACGAATGGACTCATGTTTCACAACTGGGGCAAAAACAGCATCATAATCTGTCCCATGCTGCTGGGTGAATCCCTTGGCAACCAAACGTGCCCTGTACCTCTGTACTTCCCTGGAACTTGCTTTCTTCTTAAACACCCATCTGCAACCTATGGCCTTTTCCCCCATAGGTAAATTTACTAATGTCCACGTGCCATTCTGTTCCATGGCTTTCAATTCTTCCTGCATGGCCTGTTGCCACTTATTTTTCTCTGCCTCAGGCATCAGCCTAATTTCATTAAATGAGGTTGGTTCCGCACATTCCACGGGCTTCATTTGAATGGTTAATGCCGACGGTGTCACAACAGCAGTCTGTTTATAGCCCTGACTGTCATTCTCTTTCTGCCCCATTAAACTCAAGGCATCAGCACACTTTACACCCACGGTCATTCTAAACATCCCTTGTGTCATAAAACCCTGACAGACAACTTTGCCTCTTCTTTGTATAAAACATTTTTCCCGATCAAATGTTAAACAATACCCAGAATAAACCAGTTTTTGAACTGATAAAATATTATGAGCCAATTCCGGAACAAACAAACATTCTGACATTATTCCAAGTTTATCAAATCTCACCAGTCCACGGGCTTCCACCCGTTTATGTGATCCATCAGCAAGTTGCACAAAATCCTGCACGTTTTCTGAAGAGTAAAACAAACTCCTGTCTTTAATTAATATATGGCTTGCCCCGCTGTCAACAATCCAGTTAACAGGTCCTAAATCTTGAGACTTCTGTTTACAAACAAAGTTCACACTTCCCTGCTTCAAGCCTCCTTCCCTGGAGTTTCGCTTGACTGCACAGTCCCGCTGGAGATGCCCACGAGCCCCACAGGCATAACAAGACTTCAGCCTTTGATGCTCTTGCTTGTTTTCCTGTCTGCTGCTGCTTTCTTCTTTCAGCTTGGCTCTTTGCTTTTCCTCAGCACTTTTCGCCTCTTGTCTCCGCTGCCATTCCTGGGTCAGTTTTTCCTCAATAAACGCAACGTTCAGACCTCCGTCAGGCATGGCTTTGAAAGCCATGACCATATTATTCCAAGTCCCATCGAGTGAAGCCAGGATCAGATAGGTCTTCTGAAGTTCAGAGTGTTCGACGCCTCGGTCCGTCAACTCAGCAAACAGGCGTTTGAATTCCATGAGATGCTCACACATTTCGCACTCACCCGTGAAGCGCATTTGATAAAGCTTCCGTGCCAAACACAATCTAGATCCCGCAGTCTGTTGCACATGAAGAGCCTCCAACACGTCCCACATCTGTTTGGCGTTTGTAACATCTTTCACGTGTAGCAGTTGAGAGTCAGATAGAACCAGATAGAGCCAGAAGTATAAAAGCCTGCGCCTTCTGATCTCTACGCGTCCAGGCCGCAGTCAGTACCGCCGGAGTGGGTCCATCTATTGTGTCCCATAAATCTTCTTTTATCAGCAAAGCCCGCATCCTCGGCTTCCAGCTGCCATAATTCTTTTCCGTCAATCGTTCCATTGGCAAGCCTCCCCCAGACAGGTTTACAGCCATGTTGCTCACCTCTGTCTGGTACAATCAATCAAGCTGCCCTCTGGAACTCCGTCTGCCATTCAGACCAGCAACTTACTCCCGTGTAATGTGCTGTGGATCTGGGCCCATAACCCCTGTTGACGTGTGTGCGTTGTTGCGTGAAACAGCATACATTATGTTGGAGTTAAGTTGAGCAAGAAACTTCTTCAGAGCATTAGAGCATGTTAAGAGTCTTTATTAAGACATTACGGCCAAAGGCTTAAGAGTAAATACATGTAGAGTTTCGTCAGTCACCCCCCTTCTGGTACATCTCTCTCCAAAGGTAAACATAAAAGAGAACCTCTCAGTTCAGAGGCAATACACAGAAGACACAACTTACAGACTCTGTTAGAACTTTCCCAGTTGCTATCTCACGTTACCATGACAACCGCTGGCCTTGGATGTCTGCTCACTCTCAGGCCAAGAGATAACAGTTACTTCTCCAAACTTGCAGGCTTTATGGAAAACTAGAGACAGTAATGCCCATGGGTCACAGCCCAACAGGAATCCCCTCTGAAGAAACTACCTTTGTTTTAAAATATAAGTACTGAAATCTGTCAGTATTTAATCCCTCCCCCAGTAGTCACTCTTATGATGAATAGTGACAGTATGTTGAACCTAGAGGCACTGATTGATAACTGGTTATCAAGTATTAAGAGGGCATACCTTGAATTTTTAACAACCTACACAAATACTCTATGGTTGTTTTCCCATCACTCTAATCCTCTCTTGCATGGGATGTAACATGGGGGAGAGTCATTCTTTTGTTGAACTGTAGTTAGTACAAGAGTCCTGTGGCATCTTTAAAGACTAACAGATTTATTATGTGAAAAGCTTTTGTGAGCCCAAGAGAATTCCTAAATTGTGTGGGAGCTTCCTTAGTCTTTAAATGTCCAGGTTCTGGGTATTGCTTTCAAGCTGAAATATTGCTGTGTTGTTGTTCTTCAGCTCACCACAGAAACTTGAACTCAAGGCATTCTGATTTCATTTCTTTCTTTTTTTATGAGCAGCTTAGACTTAAGTCTCTAGTTTGAACATAATTTGGCCCTGATCTCTGAGGAAAGTGCTGCTTTTCCTGAACTAGTGTTGGCTCACCTGGGATACTTCTTCTCAAGACAACTCTAGATAAAGGCTGACTGATTTATTCTGTAAACTAGTTAATCACAAATTCAGTGCAGAGGGTTTAATGAACTGATGAACTTCAAATGCCAGGATTAACATAGTAATGGCATCAGATCAATGAAAAAAGAGATATCTCAAAACACCTTGTCTAAGAAGAGGAAGCAATTTCCAATGATTTCTTCATACTTTTAGAGCTGGGCCACAGATTATGCTCATCAGTGAAAACATGAACAGCCCAGCCTAGCCTGTTGAAGTCTTAAATGCTTTCCCAGTGATGGGCAGAGAAAGCGGGGGGGGGTGAGATTGCTCAGAGTCAAGCTCGCAGGAGATGAGGAGCTTTTGGTTCCATTTCTGCTATCTCTTTTGTCAGTGGCTAATTTTCTCAAGGCATTTGGGAAATTCAAACTATGAGACTTCACATCAGGAATATAGTATCACTTTCTGTTTCTTCATTACAATTTGTAGTTACATACCATATAAAACCCATGCGGCATAGCTTGCAGCATAGCTTAATATTTGATAGATACATGAGTTTATCATGGGGTGGCTAACCTGTGGCACTCCAGATGTTGTTGGACTCCAATTCCCATCAGCCCTAGCCAGCATAGCCAATGGTCAGATACGATTATAGTTATACAACCTTTGAATGTCCATATATTAGCTGCCCCTATTTTATCTTAATAAAGAATGAGAGGTTGTGTAAATAATAACTAGAAGAGATACAGAATGACAGTTATAAATGATAGCCCATACACTATTGTTGTTGGTTTGCAATAGCCAGAGAACAAAATTCCTGATGGCATTGAAGTATTTTTTTTTTAAAGAAAGGGAGCAGTGGCACTTAAAATTAAAAGAAGGACCTTATTCAACTTTATATGATCAAACTCAGGCTGGCTTGGAGTGGAGCACACACTGCATTTGACACTTGAATGCTGCCAGAAGTATCGTAGTTGCAAGGTCTCCACTATGCTTCTACTCTAACATTTGCAAATTCTGGTCACATAGGGACACAACAAGCAAGTTCTGACAAGCTGTTAGAGCAGACATACATAACGTAAAACTTACCAAGACAAATGCAGCCTGACTTGTGTGGGCTCCTGCTGGGAGGAAGGACTGGATATAAATTTAATAAATAAATAAAATACATGTGGAGCCATGTATTGTAGCCTGTCATGTGCTAGATAGCAGTATCGGCACCACTCATCTTTGCCATCCCAGGCAGTTGATATCAAGAGGGGGGTTATCAAGTTACTGGTGGGGCACCAGATGTGGCTGATGGGCTAAATTCAATTTGGTGGGTCACAATTTGTGCAGGTCACTGAGATATGAAGAAAGTGTACCTCTTGAGCTTAGCATTGAATAGATACAAGCTATTATCTCGGGAGCCAAACACTGCCAGCTGACTATATATTCTAGTAGAAAAACAATTAAATTCAAAACTTCTTAGCGTGGAGAAAAACCCACACTTCCTTCTTTTAACAAATAAATCTACTTCTTCCACTATTTACCAGGAAAACAAGGCCACGTAGAACACTTTTGACTTGTGTGCCTACAGAAGATGACAGTCTTGTGGGTTGTGTGTTAATTATTACCCTGTTCTGTTTTTAAAGCTATAAATAATGTTCTGTTTACAAACTGAATGTGCAGGGTTGAAGTTGCAACTAAATTATCATAGTCTTTTGAAGTTGAGTGCAAGTTTACAATTATACAAAAATATCATTTCTCAGCTGTTTGTGTACCCTGCAAAACAAAGTCTGTGAAAATATTAGAACAGAAACCAAATCAATATGGAGCTTTGTAATGTTTTTTCATGAGAGTTCATCTACTGAGAGCAAATATTACATTAGAATACAAGAAAATAGGTTGGATGCTTCCCATGCATCAGTTCCACTCAAGTGCAATTTGTGTAATTTAGGGTCTAGCCTCTTATAAGTGCACCATTCTGCTCCTCATGAATAAAAGCCTTCAGTAATTAACTACATACAATGTGACTTTCTGTGTACTCCATTTTTTATGCTTTGCTTTCCCCAGTTGCTGCTAATTTACAAAAAATAGTAGATGATCCCAAGGCCTTGAAAACATTAACCTTTAAACTGGTAAGTACGGTACTGTGGTCAATAAAATAACGTAATAAATAGAAAACAATTACTGATCTTTTGAGCCAGATTTCTTAATTTTGGTGCTTTATTATCTGCCTTTCTGCACTGAACATTGACCTTTTCAACATTTTATGATCCTAAATAAACTGGAACAGGAAAGCAGAAAACAGTTTTAATGGCCTTTTTTTTTTTTACAATTCACTAACTGGAAAGTTTGCAGAAAACAACACTACTTCAGTGTGTGTAATAAACTTATGGAGCTTGGTATATGTATCCACAGGCCCAACAGCTCCTTGAAGTCATATGACTATTGATGTCTCAGGTTGATTGCCTAGGAAATGGGCAAGGCTTTTTGATTAGGACCAGTTGCATCAATGGGTCTACAATAGCTTATTGCCTATAAAGAGTGCAAACTCTGAAGTCCTGTGTATATGGAGACACCTGGCATTCTTCTGATGTGTTTGAATTGCAGTAAGAACTGCATAGTGACTGAGATCCAGAGTGCATCAATGGCATGCCCACACACTTATGTACTATTGGTTTGCACGCCTTACACAGCATGCTCTTTCACAAATGCATGGGCATCGCTAATTCTCTGTGTGCAGAAACGTGCAGCTAAACATGTGAATTCCTTCACCAGTGCACATTGGTTTGGATCCTGAGATAACTTAAGGAAGTTCATGGAAGGATATTTTGCCTTCACTTCCTCCCCCTACAGTCACCGACATCCCTCAAAAAGCCTCTCAGGGGGAACCTTCTGAACAATCTGGGAAATAAAACAAAACAAATGAAACTTTGCTGCAATGTAGGCCAAAGGCTAATTGATTGAACACTTCAACTTGAGGTGATGAGCTATATAGTTTTAAGGCAAGAAAGTTGTGTGGCTCCTTGTTCTGTTTCAGGGGATAATACTGGCTATAAAAAATAGTTCATATTTAAAGTTTTGTGGGGTTCCCACCCCCTTTTCCCTGTTCTTTTTCAGGCTTCTGGCTGCGATGGTACCGAGATCCCTGATGAAGTAAAACTGATTGGGTTTGCTCAGTTAAGTGTCAGCTGATGCCAGTCCCTTGACCCCCAGCAAAATGGTGAGATTGCAAAGAGGCCAGCTTTACATTGCAAAGGAAAAATTTCAAGCACCACACACTGAATTCTGCTTCAATCTGTAGTAATTCACCAAGTTGGAACAAGCAAAGGCCACAGCTGTACTGCTCCTGCTGACATTCCAAAAGCTACTAAATGTGTCTCTAGCAATCAGTTCGGATTTCCGTGAAGTGAAAACAGACGGTTTAGAAATGCACTCAGGTTGCAGTATCCATTGGTTATAAAAGGAATTTTCTATCAGAGCTATTTCTTCTTTAATTAAAAAAAATACAGTAATAACTATTTTAGTGGATAATACTGACTCTCTTCTGTTGTATGTAGAAATGAATATTATAAATGCTAGCGTTTATTAGCCAAACTTGAATTCTAGTTTTAAAACCAACTGTGAATTTTATTTTCCCTATATTTTATGCATTATACATCCTAGTTGTAAGGTTTTTTTTTCATTTCATGATTTATGTGCTGCTTGTAGTTAAACATGTTTGTTTAAAGAGAGTTTCAGGTTTATCTTTGAAGTATTTGTCACTATCTCTAGTTTTTTGAATTGAAGTAGGCATTTAGTTTTGGTTTGTGTGTCCTTTTTAAAATCCATAGATAGATTGTCAAGGGTGTGGGAGGTGCCTTGCAGATACTTAATGTTCTAAGACTGTGCCTGAAGCTGGTTGAATCTGAGCTCATTTCATTTCTAGATCCACCATGTCTGGATCTTTGAGTTATGAGAAAGATTTATTGTAGAAGAGATTTGAGACAAATGTGGCCTATGTTCTGCTTTGTTGGGGTGGGATCTACAAGCTGAAACGTCTTATAAACAATTGCCATTAAGCTAAAATGCCTTTACTTTGCCCATCTCTGATCTGGCTTATCTTTAAGGGATAGGAAATGTTTTATAATAATAAAACTTGAAGAGAATCTGAGCTTTACTTGAACTTCTGCAGAACGCCCAGGTAGAGTGCATCTAATGAGAAAGGGCTTTGTGCAATGACAAAGGTAAAAGATAAAAAATTCTGTTACACACATTTTTAAATACTCCTGACTGAAGTAGTCTTACGCTTAACCTGTGGCATAGTAAATGTTAGAAGGATTCTCTAATCTGAAGCATATTTTCAGAGAAATGGGTTTCTTGGATGTTATCATGTTAAACAACTTCCTTGCTAAACTTAGATAAATGGCAGCTCTCTAACATATGGGGGGGAAATGGCAAATGTGTTATTTAAGAGTTATTTATAATGCCTTGTCATAAATGTTTGAGGTGTTCTAGAGCCATTTGCATACAACTCATTGTAATTCCATTCCATTCTATTGTTTACAAAATGATTACTCAAAGACTGACTGCAGAGGTAAAAGGAAAATAAAAGTGTATTGCACAATATGTTGCTGACTTGCCTTTAATGATGAAGCTACATTGCCTTAAATCTGTATTCCAAACAACCATGGGGGAGAATTAATAATTGCCCCCCTCCTCTGGTGACCACTTACTGAACTAGAGTCTCTAACTGCTGTATATGGGTCCCTTTAAAATGCGCTCACCTATTGCACTAGCTCAGTAGAAAGATAAACCAGCTTACAGTCCACACTATTTACTAATCAGAAGCATTCTGTTCTTTTGTTTATCTTTATGGTGCTACAAGTTTCTTCATTGTTCTTGCTGCAACAGACTAATGTGGCTGCAGGTCGGTAAATAATTCTTGCAGCCATATCCTATACATGTTTCATTGGTAGCAAGTCTAATTTCTTCTCAGTTTTTCCTTTAGATTTTCTTTTTTTAACAAAATTGTCATCCCAGAATAATTATTTTAAAACTGTTTTGTAAAGTATTTATTTTATTTTATTTTATTTATTATTTGATTTATATCCTGCCCTTCCTCCCAGCAGGAGCCCAGGACGGCAAACAGAAGCACTAAAAACACTTTAAAACATCATAAAAACAGACCTTAAAATACATTAAAACAAAACAACTTTAAAAACATTTTTTAAAAAGCTTTAAAGACATCTTTTAAAAAAGGTTAAAAAACATTGTTTATAGAAAAAGGTTGGTCAGTGGTATCAAAAGCCACTGAGAAATCAAGTAAGAGTAACAGGGCCGCACTCCCCCTAATCCTTCTCCCGATAAAGGTCATCCATCAGGGTGAATCAAGGCCGATTCAGTCCAATAACCAGTTCTGAACCCAGACTGGAATGGGTCAGGATAATCTGTTTCATCTAAGAATACTTGCAGTTGCTGTGCCACAACCCTGTCCTGCCCAAAGTTGAGAGATCCAATCTCAGACATAGCTGTGATTTTTTTAAATTAAAGTTACAGTTACATCAAAAGCAGTGTGCCTGATTAACCTAACTAAGCTTTCTAGGAACTTTTGCCCTGGCTAACTCTGGCTAAGCATGACTTCACAGCACTCCAACATTGACTCAGCAACAAACCCCTCCCCTGAGTCAACTTAAGTAGGCTTGGCTTTCTCACGTAAACGTTGGCTCCTCCTCAGCATCTGTTGAATCTCCTGCTTCAGCCGCCACCGAGCACAGGGCGAAGGAGGCTGGCTCTCAGCTTCCCCCTTCGAGAGTTGTGGGCGGTCAGCTTGTTTGACTGTGGGAAGCTGTGGGGCTGGCGGCTGGGAAACGTCACGTGGAGCAGGTGGCACCTCTGACGTGGGCACAGGCACTGGGGGCAGGTCTATCGGAGCAGTCTCCAACGGGGCAGTCTCTGATAGCTCACTAAGGGGCCAGAATCAAGGGGAGTCGAGCTATCAGTGACAGGGATCTGTGCGCCCTGTGGTCTCTCCCTGCTGCTAGTCCATTACCCGAGCTCATCGGCCCAGTTCTCAATGTCAGTTTTTGGCATCTCGAAGCCTCCACTCCCAACCTGGGTCACAACAAACCCTGTCAATCACCTTCCCTAAGAAGGGGGTATTTGCAACCAGTCAGTAACTGTTGCAATTGGTGCAGAGTGGGCTTTTTCAGGAGCAGTCGGATCACCACCTCTTTCAGGGCAGCTGGAACCACTCCCTCCTGCAACAATGCGTTGACCAAACCCTGGATCCACTCGGTCAAACCCCCTCGGCAAGCTTTAATAAACCAAGAAGGGCAAGGGTTGAGAGGACCATTGCTGGCTGCATTGTCACAAGCACCTTGTCCACATCATCAGACCACATCAACTGAAACCGTTCCCAAGAAGCTGCAGCAGACATTGCACTGGACACCTCACTGGGGACTCCAGTAGATGTGGATGGGGCATCAAGATTGCTACAGAGGTGAGCAACTTTACCCTCAAAGTGCCTTGCAAACAATTCACAGTGGGCCTCTGAAGGGTCTAATTTCCTAGAGTTGATGTCAACAGACTCCTGACAATACAGAGAAGTTCCACTGGATGCTTTGGTGGCAGAGAAGTGGGCCTTCTTCAAAGCCTTCATGGCCACACAGTAGGCATGGTTATGATATTTTACTCTTGCCCGATCAGCCTCACAGCACGTCTTTTGCCACTTGCACTGTAGCCGTCTTCCAGCCTGTTTCATTGCCCTTAGCTCACTGGTGTACCAAGATGCAATCTGGGCTCCGATGTTGGAGAGGGTGCTTGAGGGAAACTGTGTCAAGAGCCCGACGCACCTCACTGTTCCTTGTGACAAGGGCTTCAACAGGACCATTTGCTCTATCTACTGGGAACTCCCCCAAGGCATTCAGGAATCCAGTGAATTCCATTAGTCTCCGGGGTGGACCATCTTAATCTGTCCACCACCCCTGCAGGGAAGGATCAGAGCCATAAGTCTAAACTTCACTAGTAAGTGGTCTGACCATGACAATGGGGTGACATCCACCACCACCCCCATCTCCAGACTACCTCTTCCAACTGGAGCAAAAACCAAGTTGAGGGTGTGCCCTGCCCTATGCATCAGGCCGGTGACAACTTGAGACAGCCCTATGGTCATCATGGAGGCCATGAAGTGCTGGAACACTAGAGGCAGCCTCAGCAGACATTGAAATCACCCAGGACTATCGTTCTGGGCTTCTCCAATACCACAGCCAAGATGGCCTCCGCCAGCTCAGTCAGAGAAGCTACTGGCAGGAGGGTGGACAGTACATCAGCAGCAACCTTAGTTTACTGTCTCCTTGGCCCAACACCAGGTGTAGGCCCTCACAGCCAGCTCCAAGACAGAGTGGTTTCCTGGTGACAGAGATGGAAGTTATGTAGTCTATATCAACTCCTCCCCTCTGTCCCTTCAGCCTGTGCTGGTATTGCACCAAGTATCCAGGTGACAAAAGCTGGGTCAGATCAACCCCTCCAAGCTCACCCACCCAGGTCTCGGTAATGCACACCAAAATGGCACCTTCATCCACGATGAAACCATGGATGAGTGTGATGTTATTGTGTATCAATGGCTGTCATAGGGTCATGGCATAACACAAAATAGCTTCAACATCTAAAAGAGCAGAAAAACATGATGTGGGCATGCCCTCCATCAGCTGTAAATGATGGGGGGAGGATACCTACATCAGCCACTGCTGCATTTGCTAAGAGAGAGCAGCTCTTTGCACCTCTTCATTCAGAACAGAAGAAAAGGTGGATGTCCAATCCTGGTATCCTATGCAGTGTGAGCTTGTTTAGAGGGACACATTCCATGTGTGAAAGGCCAAGCCAGTACAAACAGGAACTGAGCAAGAAGAGTAAACAGTCTGTCATGCATTGTGGGTTTCAGAGGGGATCTTTACCAAGACCTTTTGTGGGCACCATAGCAGGTATTGGGGACATACTGGTGGTGCTCATGGGCACTCTCAGTGCATTGCAACACTGTGCTGTAAGAAGGCTTGTTAGCTTGTAGAAGAGTTCACAGTATGCCACTACTACATTTTTGTTCTTCCACTCATGGTTCTTTGAATCCTAACTGCTTTCTATGCAGTAATCCTGCAGGAATACAAATATTTGTTATCTAAATTCCTTACATCGTTACTGTTGACAATAATAGAGGCCACACTAATACCCAGAGTGAGAGAGCAAGTATGTCAAGGGAAAAGTCACCATCTTGAAAATTAAACTATAGCAGCTAATGCCCACTTTGCATTAATGATCAATGTAGAGTCATGAAAGCTTCCAAAGTTTTTCCTGAACACATAGAATTAAGTATTGGTCTTGTTAAAAGCTGTTCACTTTAATACCAAATAGAGGAAAAATAAGCACCAAAGTTGTATTAATATAAATCTACAAGATTTATATAACTAGGGAAAAACACAAGACTGACTCTGAGGTTGGAAGTGAAGGCAGCTTAACATGCTCGTGCTTCCACACGGAAAAAAAGTGAAATCTCAGGAGAACTGAAAATGGTCAACTGCTGGCATTCCTATGGGCTGGATCCAGCACCTGAGGCAACTTTCTCTGATCCTTGGTGTCTGCACTAAATTTTAATGGATCTACAGCAGAAAGATTGCCCTCATTTCACTTGTTAGGGGATCCCCCCCCCGAGAGGAAGAGTGATGTTGCATCTTGCTGACTTCCAGTGGTGATTGTGTTAGCAGACAACACTTCTGCTCATACAAAGCAGGGCACCCAAATTACACAGATCTCTTCCCCCCTCCCGCATTGCAGCTCCCCACACTTCTATGAAAGCTGCTCATGAGGGCTGGGGGATCTTCTGAAACAATCTGGGATATGCCAGCACATAGATGGGGAAATTGGCAAAAGTCAGGTGCCCCGTGATACACAAATGGAAGTGCTTTCCACTCAACACAAAGCCACCATAGGGAATAACCTTATGCGTATTTGCAAGTAATGATACTGTGAAGCACTGTAGTCAGGTACTGGGAAGCTGTTCCTTCTTCATAATACTTACTTTATTATGGGGGCTGAGTTCTTGTCAGAAGGTCCTTTTCCCCCCCTCTTACGTTTTTTTCCTGATTAACCTTGGATATAGCATTGGATGCTGAACAAAGTTAAAAACATTTTCCAGTAGTCTATAAAACTGTTCCCAGTTATTATAAAAATTCCATACTTTTCTAATGCTCTCATCGTCTCTGAGAAACAAAAGGGAGGTATCAATATGCTCAGGAGAACGCCAAAGTTTGCAGAAGTATTTTTTTAAAATATATTTTTAATACCTCCTCCCCCAAGATAGCCCGATAAGGATAGAGCATGCTCAGTCCTGACCAGGAGCCACAGAAACTTTAAGTGTCAATTGTAAAAGGAAAAAAATGAAAGATCAAATGGGGAGAGAGAATTGGCTTGCTTAAACCCCGAATAGTTTATGTATCCTGGAGGAAGCCATGACTAGCTCACTGGGCAGAACCCTGAACAGGGAAGGCAGGATTATCAGTGGTGCAGCCAGGGCCTACAGTTGGCAAGGGGTCCTTTTGCCCCCACTTGCTCATTGTGGTTTCACCCACTTCACCTCATTCAACGAGAGAAGTCCCATTCTCATGGAACTTGCAGGCAGAGAAGGGAGAAATGAGAGGCTTATGGAGCCCCAGTGATGCATTGCTTGTATGATCCTTCTTTCCACCAAGTCCTTTAATTTCCTCAGCATCCAGACCAGACCATTAGCAAATAAATTATCTGGGTGTCCTCCCCCGATCTACTGGAATCAATGGGACATTTGCACCTCTTGTCAATTTGGAGACTTCTTGTAGCTGAACACCTAGGGTGTTAATATGCAAAGCCAGGGCTCCCGTCCCTTCCCTTGACACACAAAAAAGAAGATCTATGACAGGGAAGAGTGTAGTACTGCCTGGTGGACCATTCAATTGTTTTGAAGCAGCTGTGGCACGTGTAGGAAGTTGTGAGGAGGAGAGAGAGGCAACCCGGTTATTTATTATTTGATTTATATCCCGCCCTTCCTCCCAGCAGGAGCCCAGGGCAGCAAACAGAAACGCTAAAGACACTTTAACACATCATAAAAAGACCTTAAAATACATTAAAACAAAACGAAGTTAAAAACATTTTTAAAAAGCTTTAAAAACATCTTTATAAAAAAAAAGGGGGGTTAAAAACATATTAAAGAAAACATTAAAGGCAATTCTAACACAGACACAGTTTGCATATCACATGTAGCTTTAGCTCAGTTTCAGAGGCAGGGTCAAAATAAAATAATGTCATAGCAAATGGTGGCATGCACACAGTTACTTTGACATTTAATCCAGTTGACGTTATACCCGGTGTTAGACCTAGTGCCTGCAGGAGAAGGGGACCACCATCGCCCAGGGAAGAAGGAGAGCCGTTTGCTGCTGCTGTCTGCCTGCCTGCCTGCTTGCTTGCTGCTGCTGCTCAGCTAGCACCACCGCCCTCTCCCTGTTGGACTTCTGCTCTGCGGGTGTCACACCTTGCAGGACCAGGCTCCCAGGTACTCAGCCAGCTGTTGTTGATATTGTCCACCTGTCCCTTCCCTGGAGGGGATACATAAGCCGGCTGGCTGAGGTGGCTCCTGCTTTGCAGATTGCCTGGCTTTTTGCAGGTCTTGAGTCATGTGCCTGGGAGAGAGGACTCAGAGCCAAGTGGGGAGACTTGAGGACCCCCCGATTAGTGTAGTGACGGGTAGAGGGAGATATGGCATTGTGAGGAGGACTTGCCAGGTATGGGGAACACGGCACAGGCAGTTAACGACTGTGCCTTGTTCCGGTCCTCCCCACACCTACAGGTTTGTTGGTTGCCCTGTCAGCCAGCTCTCAGACCTCCGGATGCTGCTCCTAAAAGCCAGATCGGTGCATAATAAGATCTCCCTCATTCATGATTTAATTGTGGATGAAGCAAGCGATCTGGCATGTATAACCGAGACCTGCATGGGTGAGCAGGGAGGAGTCAGTCTCTCCCAGCTATGTCCGCCAGGGTACCTGGTTCAGCATTAGGGTAGACCTGAGGGTCGGGGAGGGGGGGTTGCTGTGGTCTATAGGAGCTCCATCTCCCTCTGCAAGCACCCTATCCATGTGACTACTGTTCTGGAGTGTTTGCACCTTACGTTGTGTCAGCGGGACAGACTGGGGATTCTGTTGGTGTACTGTTGAGATCCCCCAGACTGTTGGTTCTGGGGGATGTCAACATCCATGCCGAGGCCACCTTATCCGGGGCGGCTCAGGATTTCATGGTCTCCATGACAACCATGGGACTGTCACAATATGTCATTGGCCCAACACTTGTAGCAGGGCATACTCTAGACTTGGTTTTTGCAACCGGACATGGAGATGGTGATCTGAATGTGGGGGGCCTTACATCAGTCCCTCTGTCATGGACAGATCACTGCTTGCTGAAGTTTAGACTTACAGAGGCAATTCCCCTCTGCAAGGGTCAGGGGCCTATTATGTTGGTCCGCCCCCAGAGACTAAAGGATCCGGATGGTTTCCAAAGGGCTCTGGGGAGTTTTCCGGCTGATATGGCTGGTGCTCCTGTCGAAACCCTGGTTGAACTGTGGGATACAGAAATGACCTGGGAGGTTGGCATGATTGCTCCTGAGCGCCCTCTCCTGTGTAGAGCTGGTATGGCTCCATGGTATACCCCAGAGCTGAGAGCGATGAAACAATATGCAGATTGAGTGCAGATGAAGATGAACTGGTGGATACAATTACACACTGGTAAGTGCCTATGGTAAGCTGTATTTAGGGGCAGTGAGGGCAGCAAAAAACACAATATTTTGCTGCCACTATCAAATCATCAATTTGCTGCCCACCGGAGCTCTTCAGAATTGTCCGGGGGCTATTACACTCTGGCCCCAAGGACATGGTAGAACCCTCTGAGGCCCGTTGTAATGAATTTGCTAGGCACTTCCAGGATAAAATCTTTAGCATCTGCCGGGACTTAGACTCCAGTGTTATAGCAGGTGAATCAAGCGAGGTAGCCAGAGCACAGCCTTGTCCCCATTTCTTGGATGAGTTTCAGTTGGTGCAGCTTGAGGACATTGACCAGGTGGTTGGACAGATCCGTGCAACCACTTCTGTGCTGGATTCTTGCCCTTCTTGGCTAATAAAAGCTAGCAGGGATGGAACAGCCAGCTGGGCCAGGGAAGTGATTAATGCCTTTCTGCAAGAGGCGGTGGTCCCTGGCTGCCGGAAATGGCCATAGTGAGACCACTCCTGAAGAAACCCTCCCTGGACCCAGAAAATCTTAATAACTATAGGCCGGTAGCAAATGTTCCATTCCTGGGCAAGGTCCTTGAACGAGTGGTGGCAGCTCCAGACACTCTTGGATGAGACCAATTATCTGGATCCATTTCAGTCGGGTTTCAGGCCTGGTTTTGGCATGGAAACAGCCTTGGTCGCCCTATGTGATGACCTCTGTTGGGAGAGAGACAGGAGAGTGTGACTCTGTTGATTTTTCTTGATCTCTCGGCGGCTTTCGATACCATCGACCATGGTATCCTTCTGGGAGGACTGGCTGAGTTGGGAGTGGGAGGGACTGCATGGCAGTGGTTCCACTCCTACTTGACAGGTCGCCTCCAGAAGGTGGTGCTTGGGGAACATTGCTCGGCACCCTGAATTTTCCAGTATGGGGTTCCGCAGGTGTCAGTTCTGTCCCCCATGCTGTTCAACATCTACATGAAACCGTTGGGTGCGGTCATCTGGAGCTTTGGAGTGCGTTGCCATCAGTATGCTGATGACACGCAGCTCTATTTCTCCTTTTCATCTTCTTCAGGTGAGGCTGTCAATGTGCTGAACCGGTGCCTGGCTGCAACAATGGACTGGATGAGGGCTAATAAACTGAGGCTCAATCCAGACAAGACTGAGATGCTGTTAGTGGGTGGTACTTCTGACCAGATGGTGGATGTCCAACCTGTCCTGGTTGAGGTTGCACTCCCGCTGAAGGAGTAGGTTCGTAGCTTGGGGGTTCTCCTAGAACCATCTCTGTCACTTGAGGCTCAGGTAGCCTCAGTGGCATGGAGTGCCTTCTACCAACTTCAGTTGGTGGCCCAGCTATGCCCCTATCTGGACAGGGATAACCTGGCTTCAGTCGTCCATGCTCTGGTAACTTCCACTATGTGGGGCTGCCTTTGAAGATGGTTCGGAAACTGCAGCTTGTGCAAAATGCAGCAGCCAGATTGGTAACAGGGACCAGACAGTTCGAACATATAAAACCAATTCTGGCCCGCTTGCATTGGCTGCCTGTATGTTTCTGAGCTCGATTCAAGGTGCTGGTTTTAACCTATAAAGCCTTACGTGGCTTAGGACCACAATACCTGATGGAACACCTCTCCTGACATGAACCCACCCGTACACTACACTCAAGATCAAAGGCTCTCCTCTGGGTGCCTGTTCGGAGGGAAGCTGGCAGGTTAGCAACAAGGGAGAGGGCCTTCTCAATGGTGGCCCCCAAATTGTGGAATGATCTCCCTGATGAGGTGCTCCTGGCGCCAACACTGATATCTTTTCGGTGTCAGGTCAAGACTTTCCTCTTCTCCCAGGCAGTTTAGCATGTGTTTTTAAATTGCTTTTTAAAAATGTGTTTTAAATGTGTATATTTGTTTTTAATGTTTTTAATTGTTGTAATCCACCCAGAGAGCTTCGACTATGGGACGGTATACAAATGCAATAAACAAACAATACCTTGCTACAGTTTTGTTTCCTCTTCTCCCTCTAAATCTGAAACAGCATTCTTTCCTGTTTTTATTGTGGTTCATTCTTTGTTTTATCATCGTTGTTGTGGGGTATGACAATAATCAAAAATGGTAAGCTAATTTCTTTTGTCTTAATCTCCAAACAGTGCAAACCTATTTCTACTTAGAAGTAAGTCCCATTAAGTTCACAGGGACTTAGTCCCAGCTAAGTGTGCATAGGGCTATAGCCTTAATTTTCTGTTTGCTTCACAGAGCTCAGAAGAATAGAAAAGCATACTGCCTTCACTTCCTGTTCCCATTTGAGAGCTGCCTTTTGGGTGGCAGGACTATGACAGATGTGGGAATCAAGTGTCTCTCCCTCTCTATGGGATATGCCCCATCTGCTTGGCACTGACTGCAATATTTTAGGTAGAAACAGGGAGAGCCAAAGTATTGTAATTGGAACTCTTTGTTTGTCTTCCCTCCCCTGCCGCCCAATCTGTCCACAGCCGAGTATGCTGTATACTGTAGGCCATTAATGGGATACGTACTCTCTCACTGACATGGCAGATAGTTTTGTTTTTAAATTTCATACACTCCGAGGGAAGGGAGCCACTTTTGGAGAACTGCATCAGGGCCCCCAACTACCTTAATCTAGCCTTGTGAACAGGAGTGATCCTTTTAGGGGCAGAGCATGTAGCACAATATTTTGTTGCAGGTCCCACAGGTATGAAGAAGTAGCCAAATCCACTCAGACCAATCTTTTCCTAAATTTATTCTGAGGCTATATCTAGTATTTAATTTGCAGTCTGGCCAGTGCCTGTTAGGTTTAGTGAGGAGGTCAATTTCTGTTGGAAAATGTACTTCCAGCCATGGCCATTGACTTAGAGACCCTTGAGAATTCAGGCATTGGCCATCCTTAGTAGGGCATTGCATTTTACAATCGTATTTGTGTCTGATTTGCTGCATGCGTATTCTGGGAATCTCTGACTAGGTGAGTCTTTCCACAACTGCACAACTCCATATAGAGGTGGCGAACATGATTGTTACATGAGATGATCCCCACTTTGCTTGTGCCTTTGTTTTTCCCTGCCCTTTCCAAGTTAATGGGAAAGTGTTCCATTGAGCACAGTGTTCTCTGTGTATGAAGTCCAGTGATTCAAGTGCCCTTGGGTTGATTGTACGTTGTAAAGCAGAAACGGAAATCCACAAACTTGGAGCTACTAAAGTGACTTGCTTCTGAGGTGCGAAGTGTTGACCATTGAACCACACTGTCACTGAGTGTTTTTCCATCAAGTCTGAAAGTGTGGAAATCTGTAGCTAAGAGAAGTTATGTCTTTGCCCAGTCTGGGAACGGATAGCCAAGGCCGTTGTCATGGCAGCATCAAGATAGACTGGGAGAGTTCTAGCAGTTATCTGTGTTGAGCTGAGTCTTCTGTATATTGCCTCTGAACTGAGAGGTTGTCTTCTGTGTAATGTCTTTGAACTGAGAACTTCTCTCCTAGAGGGGGGGATCTTAAAGCCTTAAGCCATAATGTCTTAATAAAAGACTCTTAACCTGATCTAATGCATCTGAGAAGTTTCTTGGGCAACTTAACTCCAACATAACGTATGCTGTTTCACGCAACAACGCACACACATCAACAAGGGGTTATGGGCCCAGATCCACAGCGTGTTACACAAGAGTAAGTTGTTGGTCTGAAAGGCAGACGGAGTTCCAGAGGGCAGCTTGATTGATTGTACCAGACAGAGGTGAGCAACATGGCTGTAAACCTGTCTGGGGGGGGCATGCCAATGGAAAGATTGACGGAAAAGAATTTTGCCAGCTGGAAGCCAAGGATGAGGGCTTTGCTGATGAAAGAGGATTTATGGGACATTATAGATGGACCCCCCTCTGGCGGTACTGACCGCGGCCTGGACGCGTAGAGATCAGAAGGCGCAGGCTTTTATACTTCTGGCTCTATCTGGCTCTATCAGACTCTCAACTTCTACACGTGAGAGATGTTACAAATGCCAAACAGATGTGGGACGTGTTGGAAGGCATTCATGTGCAACAGACTGTGGGATCTAGATTGTGTTTGGCACGGAAGCTTTACCAGATGCGCTTCACGGGTGAGTGCGAAATGAGTGAGCATCTCACGGAATTCAGACGCCTGTTTGCTGAGCTGACGGACCGAGGCGTCGAGCACTCTGAACTTCAGAAGACCTATCTGATCCTGGCTTCGCTCGATGGGACTTGGAATAATATGGTCATGGCTTTCGAAGCCATGCCTGACGGAGGTCTGAACGTTGCGTTTATTGAGGAAAAGCTGACCCAGGAATGGCAGCGGGGCAAGAGGCGAAAAGTGCTGAGGAAAAGCAAAGAGCCAAGCTGAAAGAGGAAAGCAGCAGCAGAGAGGAAAACAAGCAAGAACAGCAACGGCTGAAATCTTGTTATGCCTGTGGGGCTCGTGGGCATCTTCAAAGAGACTGTGCGGTCAAGCGAAACTCCAGGGACGGCGGCTTGAAGCAGGGAAGTGTGAACTTTGTTTGTAAACAGAAGTCTCAAGATTTAGGACCTGTTAACTGGATTGTTGACAGCGGGGCAAGCCATATATTAATTAAAGACAGGAGTTTGTTTTACACGTCTACAAATAAGCAGGACTTTGTTTTACTTGTGGATGGATCGCAGAAGAGCGTGGAAGCCCGAGGACTGGTGAGATTTGATAAACTGGGAATACTTTCAGAAGGTTTGTTTGTTCCAGAATTGGATCATAACATTTTGTCAGTCAGAAAACTGGTGAGTTGTGATTTTTCTGTATTGTTCCACAAAGACAAATGTTATGTAATGAGGGGAGATCAAGTGTGTTTGCAGGGAAGCCTTAATGATTCACAGTTTGTAATAAAGAGCAGTCAAGCAGGGTGTGCTGTGTTAAATGCTGAGGCACAGGTACATCAGGGCTGCGTCCATGAATGGCATCAAAGGCTGGGGCATGCAAACCTTGACACGATTAAGAAAACCCCAATGCATAGTGAAGACATGCGTTTAAGAGATTGTGGACAGTTAATGGATTGTGATTCTTGTCATAAAGCTAAAATGACTATTGCACCAATTAACCGGGAGGCTGAAAGAACCACAACAGCTCCCTACCAGCTAGTTCATGTTGATTTATCAGGGCCAATAAATGCTTCACGTGGAGGTGCGAAATTCTTCATGGTACTGGTGGATGATTTTTCAAGATTTTGTCATGTTTTTATGTTAAAGCATAAAAGTGAAGCTGAGCAGAAGCTGAAACTGTTCATTAAGAGAATCGAAACTCATCATGGCGTCACTGTGAAAGCGATACACTCGGACCAGGGGGGGGAATTCACGAGTAAAGCATTGAGTGACTTCCTTGAGAGTAAGGGAATAAAAGAATTTTACTGCTCCATACAGCCCGTTTTCCAATGGAACTGCAGAGAGAAAAAACAGGGTGCTGCAGGAAGCAATGAGAGCCATGTTAATGGATTGCAGTTTAGGGAATTCTTTCTGGGCAGAAGCAATTCTTTATGCGAATTATATTCACAACAGGGTATTACACAGTGCACTTGGAATGTCTCCTTATGAGAAAATCACTGGCAGAAAACCAAAAATACAACACATTCAAAAATTCGGGGCAAGATGCTGGATCCACATTCCACAGGGAAAAAGGAGGGGCAAGCTTGCGCCCAGAGCACTGCAAGGTTTTGTTTTGGGATTTCGGAATGCATATTTCAGAGTTTGGTGTCCAGAAACACAGCAATTAATTCTGAGCAGAAGCATTAAAGTCTCAGAAAAGCCTTGGGATCAAAGGGAAACAGTTGTTCTTACAGGGTCAGATGACACACAAGCACAATCATTTAAGCCAAATCTAGACATTAAACTGGAGGGCACACATATTCCACTCAGAGATGCGTTAAATGAGCTCATTTGTGGGAAACGAAGATCAAAGAAACGTAAGGCTGAGGAAATGGAATCTCCTGCGCAGGCTGTGCCAAGCACAAGCACAGATGGGGGGGCAGAGAGAGCAGAAGCCCTAGTGCCATTAAGACGTTCTACAAGAGTAAACATAGGGAAACCGCCAGAAAGATATACTGTGGGGGTAATTACCAGTCCTGGAATGCATAAACTGGTGGAAATGGATCCTGACACTTTGTATTTGACATGTGTACAGCCAAAGTTTGATTGAATAAAGTTTTAGCTAAATGTGCAGAGATGTTCTGAACTGTACTGAAATGTAAGCTGTATTGCAAGATGTATTGTAGAAATGTATTATTGTAATTGTTGTAATGAATTACAGACATGATGGGGAAAAGGGGGGATTGTTGACCATTGAACCACACTGTCACTGAGTGTTTTTCCATCAAGTCTGAAAGTGTGGAAATCTGTAGCTAAGAGAAGTTATGTCTTTGCCCAGTCTGGGAACGGATAGCCAAGGCCGTTGTCATGGCAGCATCAAGATAGACTGGGAGAGTTCTAGCAGTTATCTGTGTTGAGCTGAGTCTTCTGTATATTGCCTCTGAACTGAGAGGTTGTCTTCTGTGTAATGTCTTTGAACTGAGAACTTCTCTCCTAGAGGGGGGGATCTTAAAGCCTTAAGCCATAATGTCTTAATAAAAGACTCTTAACCTGATCTAATGCATCTGAGAAGTTTCTTGGGCAACTTAACTCCAACGTAACGTATGCTGTTTCATGCAACAACGCACACACGTCAACACGTTGAGGCTATGCAGGCAGCTGCACAGGAATGGCAATACGCACAAGGCAAGAGTAATGTTAGTTAGCTGGCATTCCAAAGTGGAAGGCCTTTCAAAGGCCAAATTTGCATATCACATGCTGAGAAGTGGCATATTGGTGAGATCCCTCAAGTGACAATCAAACCTAAAATGTGGACAGCAGCTCAGCTGGTTCATTGCAGGCCTGTTTCTCTAGTTCAGCTGGGGCTAATGAGCCTGTGGTGTAATTAGTATAAAATTCAGCCTTGCTGCTTAGCATAAGAATTTAATCAATCAAGAATTGGATAAAAGGTCAAAAGGAAACAGCCAACCCCTTGTACTGCTGTGAATGCATTAGCCTTTCCCTGGTTGTGGTCTTTCTTGTCTGGGTTCCCAATTCTCTTGAGGGCACACACATCATCTCAGATTCTGAAAACCTTTGCTGAAATTGCATTATGTGGTCAAATAACCTGTGCAGGGCTGGCTGTTTATACCTTTTCAGTATCCAATATCTGCTGCTGCTGCACAGACGGACTTCCTCACAAGGTGTCAGGCTCTGTAATAAAGTTTGGGTTGGAAACGTACTCCGTTTTGGGGGGGGATAAATGAAAAATGAGATTGTTCTTGACCTTGTCTGGTTCCCAACCTTTTATTCTGTCGCCTAAATCAGGGGTAAGAAATCTATAGCATTCCAGCTGTTCAACTACCAACTCCCGTCATCCCTGACAGCATTGGCTGGGCTGTCTGGAGCTGATGAGTGTTGAGAGTGCAGCAGAAGGGCCACAGGTTCCCCATTCCTTGCCCTGCATAATATTTACTGCATTTATATCTTGCCTTTCCTTGAATGTACTCTCCACAGTTCTGGGCATTAGAGTGGACCAGTTTTCCTTGCTGTTAAGGATATTACACTGCAAATGGCCTTAGATCAACCAGTGAGCTTTGCAGCAGGGTAGGGATGCATACCCAGGGACTCCTTCAAATTGAACACTCTGGCCGCTACACTCTACTGGTTCTCAAAACAGCATCTGCTTTTCATGCAGAATGTCCCAAGGTCAATCCTTGGCATCTCCAGGTAGGGCTGGGCATGTCCCCTACCTGAAACCCTGGAAAGCCGCTGTTGGTCAGAGTAGACAATACTGAGCTAGATAGACCATTGGTCTGACTCCTGTGTTCCTATATGAAGCCTGATCCCTTGTGAGATCAGCCCAGACAGAGTATTTGATCACATATCCAGTTTCAGATGAAATTTCAAGGGTGACCTTGAAAGAAAAGAGAACCTTGGCAAACAGCGTTTTTCTCTTTTTCCCTTCCCCCATTCTCTACATGACCAACCCTCATGCAGCAAAATCCTTTCTGCTAATTTAATTTCTTTTTTAATGTTTATTTATTGGGAAATTGTTTAAATGGATAATCCTATGTAGAATCCTTGCTGATTTTGTTGTGGCATTTTATTGTTATCAGTTTTGTTGTATTTTAACTATGTTTTATGTTAGCCACTTTAGAGGTCCATTTTGGGGGCAAAAAGCAGT
Organism: Rhineura floridana; assembly: GCF_030035675.1. Classification (NCBI taxonomy): domain Eukaryota; kingdom Metazoa; phylum Chordata; class Lepidosauria; order Squamata; family Rhineuridae; genus Rhineura; species Rhineura floridana. The sequence goes on from NC_084481.1 coordinate 47,024,225, forward strand.
TGGTTGATTGGTCCACTTTCTTGTATTATCTGTTGTAATTGTACTTTATTTTCTGCTTGTGACAGATTTGTAGACATAATTGGGTTGATGATGCCCCACCCATGATTGTCCTCTAGGCCTGTACACTTCCACCTTCTCAGAGCCAGGACCCACCTTTAATCGAAGCATGCATTTGGGGACTCTTTTCTTTTTTACCATATATTTGTATTGTGGTAGTGAGTGATGCTGTTGCGACCAACCTTAGTTCAGTCTGTGGCCCAGTAGTGCAGGTGTGGGCAGGGCTGGCCCCAGACATGTGGGGGCCCTTGGGCAAAAGCCTGCCCCAGGCCCCAGTGCTCCCCTTCCATGACTTGCGCATGGTGAGAGCTTTGGGGCTCCACCATTCCCTTCCTTCTTCCTTAACTTACCTTGTTCTTCTGTTGCGCATGCAGCAGTGCCGTTAAGAAAGATGGCGGCTGAGGTTTCCCTAAGGAGCTGAAGCCTCTGCCACCATCTTGGTACATGGCAGGGATGCGAGCACACAGCACACATGCGTGCCATCAGCCAAGATGGTGGCTGAGGCTTCAGCCCCTTAGGTAAACCTCAGCCACCATCTTTCTTAAGGGCACTGCTGTGTGCACAACCGCAGAACAAGGTAAGTTAAGGAAGGGAATGGCGGAGCCCCGAAGCTCTCGCCCTGTGATCCACGGCAGCGATCCTGCCGCGAATCACAGAAGGGGGAGCAGAGGGGGCCCTCAGGGGTTCTGGAGCCTCAGGGGCCCTTGGGCCAGTGCCCCACCTGGCCACCCCTTGGAATCGGCCCTGGATGTGGGGAACCTTTAGCCCTCCAGATGTAGCTGAACTACAACTCCTAGCAAGCATGGCCAATAGCCAGGGATGATGGGAGTTGTAGTTCAGACATCTGGAGGGCCAAAGGTTCCCCATACCTGTAGTAGTGGGTCCCAACCCATGTCTTAATAACCAATCCTCTAGCCATGCCTCCTGGGCCTTCCCCCTGGATTCTAGATTCCACCCCTGGTCCAGAGATATCCACACAGAGAAGTTCTCTATATAAGATGCATCTCTGTCATAGAAGCAGAAAGATACATACTTTTTACATTCTGATTTAATGTCAAAATAGCTACTATAAAAGCCTAGAGCTACACAGATGATTCTCCAGTTTATATTTTAGGAGTGGAAATTAGCTATTTCAGTGGGGTATAAACTTTTACTGGAAAAAAACATTTGGGCTAGTAATATTCACTTTTTTATTTTTCCCCCTCTTTATTTTCTGTGAATGCTGCTTCCTTCTTCCTAGATTAGTCATGTGAATGATGTGAAGGATAAGGCTATGAAAGGCTACCAGTGGCTATGGTCTGCCTCCACAGTTTGAGGGCATCTGCTTCTGAATACGAGTTACTGGAAACCACAGGAGGGGAGACTGCTCGTGCACTCAGGTCGTACTTGTGGGTTTCTCACAGGCATCTGGTTGGCCACTGTGAAAACAGGATGCTGGAGCAGATGGGCCCTTGTCATGCTCCAAGAGGCTCTTCTTATGTTAATGATCCCACCCAATTAGAGAACTTCACACTCTGAACAGGTTAAGGATAAAGATTCAGTACTGTGTCTTCATTATCTAACAGTATACATGTAAGATTTACTTGTTGTTGTATCCATGAAACTTTATTTTTATGCATCCTTAGTTCTCTGCTAATGGACTGCAGGATTTGCCCACATAAGCAGAAAAAAAGAAGCTTTTTCTACTATGAGAAAAAAAAGTTTTTACTTGCCTTTCATTTATGTGATGGCCCAACTGATTAGATATCCAGATTTAATGGCTGAACATTGCAACATTCTAATTCATTTTGCCACTATGAATAAACTCCTTACAGGGTACATAAAAACTGAGGTTTTATGGCTGCTTTTATGATTGCTACTTGTCAAACTTCTATGCATAGCCAAGACAATCAGACCTGCTCAGTGAAACCAAGTTAAGTGAGAACTCCCCAATTATGGGAGGCTGGGGCAATGCTGGATCATCATGTGGATGAGATGTTAAAGACGTTCATTCAGAAAAGCTTATGACCCAAAGCAGAAGACTTTTCAACTGCAGAGATAAGTATTTTTGTCATCCTCCCCGTCCCCTTATAAGCCACACGTGGATGAGCTCTTCCCACCTATTATATGAACATGCCTTTGAAAATGGCATCATTCTGATACCTCAGTAGGAGACACAGAAGGCCATTAGGGCAGTTTATGTGAAAATACAAAATTATGAGGCAATTATACACTCCTAGAATATTTTCAACTCATTCCACTCCACCTGTTTTCCTGTCCTTACAGTTGTGAAATTCATTGAGTTCTAGGGAATAGGGAGCTGTCATTATTCGCATTAAGCAATGCAGATGCTCTTTTATCACACAACATGCCACACCTCTGCATCTGATCAGTAGTAGAATCCTCCTTGCCACTTGGCAAGTTCATACAAATGATCAAGCTACTTCTGCGTTGGAGAGCCAAGCATGGGGGAGGGGAGGGAACAATTGCCCCACAGAATTTTAAATATAATGGTGGGTGGGAGTCGGTTACCAATGACCTAAAGTATCAATTCATAGACCTCCCCTCTGCCGAAATAGCTCTGTGGACATTCATGGGGAGAACCCATCCTTATTTTGGATATCTCTGGCTGCGTATACACAAATGCCCTTATAGCAGATAAATGTAGCTTTTCTCAATCTGGAATTGTTTATGCTCATCCTCAACATGGTGCTTTCAATCTAGATTGTTAAAATGCTGCTGTCCACAAGGTGGGTGTGGTTACTTAATACGTGCTTGAAATGCCTCCATTTGTTTAAGTAATCCACACTTTTTCTTCCCTGCACATGACCCAGGTGAATGAAGAAGGCAGTGGTATACATCCACCCACAATGTCATTGGGCAGGTGTAGATACATCCCCCATTGCTGGGGCTGCCTACATCTGTCTTTATCAGTTTACAAATGCATACACTGGGGGAAAATACAGAATCAATCTGCAATGAGTTTTTGTTTTCAGAATGAAGTCAGTTTCTCAAGAAGTGTTTTTCAGGGGGAAAAACTATGCAATAGGTCTAGATTGTGTGTGGAAGGTAGAAAAGACAAGTCTCCATAGATTTTAGGATAAAATGCTATGTGTATGCAGCCTCTGTTGCCTCAATGATGGGTGAATATTTTTTTAAAACCCCAACCCCCATTTAAATATGCTCATTGACCGTATCAATGGTTAAGTGGTTCCAAAACTCAAGTCTATTGTATCTGTTCCCAAGAAAAATGTTGAGTTCTTCTGAATTCTGGAGTTTTTCAGCCTTCTTTGCAGGAATATAATGCTATCTTCTAAGTTAAATGGAATCACAGTAAATAAAGGAAATATACAGCAGGCATGGTTTCCATCTGAAATATTAAAAGATAATCCAGAGGTAATGAAGTGGGCTAAGCCATGATTTATGGGAGAGATCTTAAGTTATTTTAAAGATTAATAGAGACAAACTATAAATCACCATTCCTGCTTGCAAAACACTGTGTGGGAGTTGGGACAAATTAATGGGTCGAAAAGAAATGGAAGTGTCTTGGGTCTGTATGCTCCTGAAAAAAACTTGAGAGATCTCATGCTGGTTACGGCAATTTGGGATGCTTTGCTAAAAGACAGCTTCAGAGCCACTCTGCTGCCTTTCACTTCCTTTGCTTTGATGTTAAAAGCCACATCAGTCCTGTAATAATAACAGAGGCAGAAAACTCAGCTGTTCATATATATAATTTTTACCTTTTCAGTACATGTACATGGAACAAATGAGGACTGTCCTGGACAGCCTATCTGCATTGTCTTTTACTATAAATATGAGATGAGAAGAAGAAAAACAACATTTTTTTTAAATCCTTTCAGAAAAGTCTTTCTTGCCACAGCTAAAAAGGGCCTGATTGGGAAGGCACTGCCTTTACTCCATGACACTGTACTTGAAGCGCATCAGGAATGGAAGGGAATTTCTGGCTCCTTAAGCTTTCTAGAAGGTTCCACTCATGGCTTAGGCTGCCAGATTCCCAAATGTGTGACCATAGAGAAGATCACTAACAACCCTGTTTTTCTGATTATAAATGAAATCTACAATTTTGGCTTGGTCACAGCAATATTTGGCATTGACATATACACTCTATGTTCACTAGTTTTGAAGTTGGGTGGTGATATTTCCTCCTGTTTTCTAACATCTTTGCAATAAACATCCAGGCTTACAAAACAAGTCCACTAGATTTTTGCGGTTCAGATCATGATAATGTTTTACAGCCATTTGGTTGCAAGGTGAACCTTTTAGGGTTTGGGTTTTTTTTGTAAATACCTACGTGTATTAAAGCAACTGCTTGTGGCACAAAATGACATCAGCTAAGTGATATTAATGACAACTTGAAATGAGGCAAGGAAGCATAGATGAAGGTGTGACTAAAATACCTTGTCACATAAAAATAACATAAATCATTTCTCTTTTCCTTCTCAGAACCACTTAATATTATCCCCATTCCATCCTGCCTAACAAGATCAACAGTATAATGTTAAAGATGGTTTTACTCCTCATAAATTTAGATGAAACATTAAGCTTCCAGTCATCATGTATGATATTCTTGCAATGTTCTGGAAACTTGTAGCCTGTTGTCCCACTATATTTAAAATTGCAGCCCAAATTCTGCTGAGCATCTCTTTTATCTATTTCTTACCCACTCTAAACAGAAGGTCCCAGGTCATCTTACAGCATATAAAAGCACAATTAAAACAATAAAGGTCCACCGCACTCATAATCTCAAAATCATACTATATACAACACATTACAAGGAGGACATCTGTCAGTCTTATTCTTGTAGACCTCAGTATATATGGATATGGAAGGGCTTCAATGTGATTCTTTGCTGACTGTCGCAAGACTTCAGTTGCAAGACTGAAAGATGTTCCTCAGAAGAGGTAAACATGAAGGATTGCAATCTGACCCGATGGCCAGGTGGGGCACTGACGGAGGACCCAGGAGCTCACAGGGGCCCCTCACCCTCATGGGCCTTGCTTTCTGCCTCCAGGCTGCCTGGACAATTAATCCAATCTCCAGGTGACTCATGGCCCAGGCCCCAACTGGCAATGCTGCTGCTGCTGCTATCTGGCGCACGAGTGAGCCAGAGTGAGTGATGAGAGGATAAGGGGGTGGGGTCAGAATGGTTTGGAGAGCGGAGCAAGGGGAGGAGCAGCGGTGGCATCAGGAGCTGGAGAAGAATGTGGGACTCGGAACTTGGGAGTGAAGGTAGCAGCAGGCTCTGCACAAAAGAGAGAAAGGGGTCCTTCACAGGAGCGCAGCGCCAGGAGCCAGCCAACTCTTCTGCCTGGCTGAGGTGTGTGTGTGAAAGAAAGACAGAGGCAGAGAGAAGAGGTGGGAGGACATGCGGCGGCAGCTCTAGGACGTCTCCTTCTGCTATCCCTCAGTCTTTCTGTCCCATTTGCAGCCCTCCTTCCCATTCATTCTCTTCCTTTCCTCACACTCTGACCATCCACTGCCGTCCATTTCCTCCTCTCCAGCTTTGCTTGCTGCAGCCTCACTCTCACCTCACTCTCTAACCAATCCTAACCACACTTACCTGAGTTTTAGCCTCACTGATTTTATGGGGCTGCCTTCTAAGTAAACATGCACAAGTTTTCAATGTAAAGTGTTAGAACACAACACCTGTCTCATTTCCCATCCTGCTTTGCTGGCATATTCTGAAAAACAGGACAGAGGGGTGTGTGTGTGTGTGTGTGTGTGTGTGTGTGTGTGTGGACTTTAGGGCTGGTGGCTGACACTTCCTACAGTCGCTTCTGCCCATCACCCACTTCTGTGTCCATCACACATTCAGCTCCATATAGCTTTCTAAAAAAATGGCATATTTTCCCCTTCCCTTCCCTCTCCATCATTTTACCCCTTTGATTTCTGTGTGCTTTGAGGAGGAAAGGGACAAGGGGCCCGCTGGCTGCCTATGCCCAAGGGCCCTCAGACACCTGCAACCAGCCCTGATTACAATGTTTAGGTAAGTTGGACATTATTAAGAAACTTCATTGGGGGAAAGAGTGAAGTTAAATGAAGGTCTAAAGACATTTTCTTCTCTTGGGTATGTTCTATGTTAAATGGTTTGAAAGTATTCTAGGGTCAGTTCTTTTCTTCATACCTTATCAGTTATAACGTTGTCAAACCAAGTCAATTTTTTCTTTTTTTTAAAGAAAAAGGATTTGTGCCTTTGCCATTCATAAGTGGTATATAGCTCCATTTGGATATTTATCAATAACCATTCAATGTGTAGAACCAGAGGGCTGCCCTAACTAATGGGTTCTGAAACACAGCAGATAGCAAATGTCTGGCCATCTTCCCCGCTTGGTTGTGTACAAGTTCTTATTTTTAAAAAACAGCACACGTGCACAAAATAAATTAGATGCCTTGCTTCTTGACCACCTTGCACACTTTAGGTGCTTTGCAAAACTGAAGAGAGTATTTTTAACATGATGTAGGCTTGGACAAATGCATCAGCATTTTGACCACTTCCATGAATTATTAAATTAGGTGGCATACAAATGCAATAAACAAGTAAATTGAATTTGATTTGCTAGATTTCAGCAATCATTCCATTATCCTCTCCAGGGCATTTTCAGTTGTTAGTCCTATGTGTATTTGTGACACTTTGTGAGTATCTCAGCAATAATTTCTAACTTCCATTGCCCCCCTCCCGCTCTGAATTACAGAGCTTCTATACTCACTTGGTGGTACTTAACTTTGTTTATCTGTGAGAGATGAGACTTACCTAACTTTAATCTCTGACAATTTTCTTCTTTTTTCTGCTACCTTATTCTCCATAATGACCAATTTAATTTTCTCATTAGAATCATTGTATTTTATTAGAATTCCCCAGCATTTCATTTACTAGCTCCTATGGAGACCCAATCAGTATGGATTCTCTCTCAAAATTAAAACTACCCACATCTTGGTAACAGTCTCTCCTCAGATCCTCTGAGATTTCTTACACTGCTGTGTGAGTAAATTCTTCCTCCTGTTAAAGTTTCCATGGCTGAAATTTAGTTGCAAGTACTGTAACGATTTCTTTCTCTTTTAAAAAAATGTTCCAGGATTCTTTGGGGAAGTCATGTGCTTTAAATGTACGTATGCAGCCTAGGTTGGAAAGAGGTACTATAAACTCCCCTTCTTTGGACATCTCAAGTGTAAGATTGGATAAACACATTGGTCTTAGGCAGCACGTATATTGTCCTAGGACAGGAGAACTCAATTATCCACTGCATCCCTTCCAACTCTACATTTCTATAATTCAGAATGCAATCCTAAGCACACTTGACTGGAAATGAGCCCCACTGACTGAACATGGTGGGCCTTACAGCTGAGTAAGTGCACATAGAATTGCACTTCAAATTATTCCATTTTTGCTGTGAGAGAACAACCATGGAACAGCAAGTAGAGCTCTTCCTGAAACAACAACATGTTTGTTCAATCCTTTGCTCACACATTGCAGTTAAAGTACACTGCAGCACTCTTTATATGAGAGGTGGCTAACCTGTAGTTCTCCAGATATTGCTAGACTGCAGCTCCCATAATCCTTGTCCATTGGGCATGCTGGCTGAGGCTGATGGGAATTGAATTCCAATACCATCTGGAAGGCCAGAAGTTCCTCAATACTGCAGTAGATAGAACATAATAGATGTGTGTGCAAAGGGTTCTCTTCACACAATTGGAAAACCTACAAAGTCAGTATGCCTGATTATATGGAAATGCTATACCTATAGCAGTCAGTGCTGGCCCAAGTACTGGCTAAGGCTTACACTTTAAGCAGCCTTGCTGTTTCAACAATGATTCCTGCCTTAATATTTCCCCACCTCAGGTCGCTTCATTCTGCACCTTGAATTTCGCTCGGTAGCCAATTGGCAGCCAGTGCAATTCTTTTAGAATGTGTTCCTCATAATTTGATCCACTCAGCAGTCTATCTAGCAGTCATTTTGCATTAGCTGTGACTTCTGAACCATCCTCAAAGGCAGCTCCACATAGAATGGGCTCCTACTGGGAGGAAGGGCAGGTTATAAATCTAATAAATAAGTAATGCATTAGAGGAATCCAGTCAGGAGATTACAAGTGCATGGGTATGGCAAGACTATTCACATCCAGAGAATTGTAGCTGGTGGCCCCAAAAATGCTGGAAGAAGGAGATCCTTGCTGCTGAGGCCAATCTGAGACAATCTAGGAGCACTCCCAGACTACAGATCTGCTGTTTCATGGGGAGTGCAACACCATCCAGATCAGGCCGCCTACCTAATTCCTGGATACAGAAACTGCTACTCCACAGGATCTCTACTTTGTTGGGATTCATCTTCAGCTTGTTGGCCTTTATCCAATCCATCATTGCATCCAAGCACTGGTCATCTGATAAACCGCTTTGGTGTGTGGAAGTTAAAAGAAAATATATTTCTGCATAAGCATATTGTGGATTATTTTTGAACAGCTACTTTAACTACTAGGTGCAAATGTTTACTTAGATGCCTGTCACTATATTTGATTAGCCAGATGAGCGCTTGAGAAATACTGCAATACGAATCCTGAATAATTGTCAGGGATGTGCCAACTACTGCATATATAAGCATAACACTACATTTGAAAGTAATGTGCAATCAGTGATGTAGCTTAAAAGGTTTTATGCTATGAATTTTCTCTCCAGTCTCTCTTACTAGCACTTAGTAGAAAACACACAGGTGAGTCTTCTCATTTATAGCCTTGTCATGACAATGCCCTTAAGGTTGGTTGTTCTAGAAGCTGCAGCTAGCGTAGAATGAAGTGGCTCCGTTGCTGAGTGGAGCTGCTGGCTGCATGCATATGACACCACTATTAAAAGAACTACATTGGCTGCTAGTTTGCTATTGTGCCATGTTTAAGCTTTTGATATTGACATAAAGTCCTAAACAATTTGGGACCAAGTTATCTAAGGGAACACGTTCTGCCAGGTCTGCCAACAGACAGATAGAAAGGGTCTATCTGGCCCAGCACCAGCAGGGGGCCCAGGCTCTTAGCTTTCATTTTTAAAAAATGTTTCTAAGTGCTCTGGGGAAAACGTTATACACCAAAATGTGAGCTGCCCCCACCCACAATTTCTGTGAAATGAGCTAGCTGGCTAATCCGATCTCTGCCCTTTCAGATTTTTAACCAAGTGAAGTCAGAACTGTGATCGACAAGGGATTTGTTGAACACCAGGCAACAGTTAGAAATCCTTGTTAGTGCTGAAATAGCTGCCTTTTCCTGCTTGTCTCTGCATTAGGGATGGAAAGATCTGTCATTTTCAGTTGTCTCAGTTTCTAATTTTTCCAATCTTAAATCCAGTTCTGCAGCAATTTGGGATTTTATTTTAATTTTCATGAAAATTCATCACCATTTTAGTGAATTTCTCCTAATAAACACATTTATGTATGTAATTTTGACTAATGTACATATTTTTGCAAGCAATTTCTCCTAATATAATGCTATTTTCTATTTTCACTAATATATTCATTTATATACACATTTTCCCCAACATATGCATCCTTTGTAAATCTTGTTTGGCTGCAGAACTCCATCACAAAAATTGGATAAGTGTGAATTTTGAAGACAGCTGTGTTTCAGTTCTCATATTGCTTCAGAAAGTGTGGATTTGATAAATCTGGCTTTAGAAGCAAACTAAATAAAATTTCTCTCCATTCCTACTCTGCATATTGCACATTATGTGAGTTGCATAAGCGTATAGCTTTTGGCAGCCACACATGTGCCTTCCTGGCCACTTTTCTCTCTCTCTGTATATCCAGCACAAGGTCCAGAAGGATCTTGAAAGGCATGCATAGTGAACGATTTCAGTGATGATGATAAAAAAAGTGTACATGCAGGGCTTTAAAAATTATTTTTTTTAAAAAAAATAGCATATTAAACATTTTGTCTCTCAAATAATTTTGAACAGAATAGCTTTTTTTGAAAACTTTCCCAACATGAGACTTTAATCCTATACTCACTTTTCTGGGAGTAAAGCTGCAATCCTAAATTCCACATACCTGGGAGTAAATCCCACTGGATTCAGTAGGACTTACTGTTGAGTAGACATGCTTGGGATTGTGCTGTAAATCAATGAGACTTTTATGTGGACATAGCATAGGATTGTGTTCTTAATCCTTCTCTCTCCCCCTGCCCCCAAATCCTATTTTTAAGGTAGGGCTTACCTAGGTGTCACTGCTGTTATTTAGCAGGAAACTAATACTGATTTTTTAAAAAAGTTCTGCAATGACCAACTGGTTTTGACAATAAATTATTATATGGTGTGTATGTATTTTATATCTCCAGTGTGTGTGAGGTAGGTTAGGCTGAGAGTTGGTTCAGTAAAGCTGCATTTACTTAGAATATTGTATATGTGTGCTGGCAACTATTTTTTTGGTAATTTGTTGTAAACTATCCAGACTATGGAATGTTGCAGTTAAAGCAATGGAGGTGTGTGCTGCCTTTGTGTATGTCTTTCCCCCTCACTGCATAGTTTGTGAATGAGACCTGATATATTTGCATGTCACTTTTCTTCCTCTATCCTCCCTCCCCCTTTTATCTTTGCAACAACCCTGTGAGATAGGTTAGCTGAGAGTTCGTTCAGTCAAGCTGCACATTTTTTTTAGTTGTTCCTATCTTTTTAATGTTATTTTGATATTTAAATGTTGTTTAATAATTGTGATTGTGGTTTTTGAACCATTTATAACTCTTGTAAAACAGCTTGTCAGGGCAGGAACTCTAAAGGGCAAGTTAAAAATCTGTTAAATAAATGCATCTTAAATGATATGTGAAGGCTCAGAAAAAACCTGGAAAAATTCAGAAAAAAGGGAACAAAACTGTCCCCCCCCCAAATGTTTCCAGGTTTTTCCCCTGGGCTTCCACATCTCTAATCTTAAATCAAAACTGTGGATTCAAAATAACGGTTCATATTGGTAATGTATGTACATACATATGCAGTAATGCTTCCCAATAGATTGCGAGGAGATGGGGGGTGGGATTGTAGGGGGCCTAATCTACATACAGTGTACCAGGCTCAAGAAATCCTGTTGGCACCCCTGCGTTTTACCATCTACCATCTGGAATCTGCCTGGATCATCTACTGAGACTCTGTTAATGGAGGATAGCCAAGGTGTGCCCGCTGCTTTCTTCTCCTCAGTGCTGAAGTGTCAGTTTAGTCTACCTGCCCTGACAAAATGGGGCATACCTAAAATTGCTGGGGAGCATGCTTTCTGGCAACAGTCTGTTGCCTCAAACTTTTTGGGAAATGGGAATCTTACTGTGCCTCCATGGCCACTCAGAAATGCTGGGATGTGGAGACATGGCGAAATTCAGCTTGCTCTGTAAGTGGATACTACAGACAACTGCTTCTCCATGTGGTAGCATGCTACATGTAAGCACTGCAAAACACTCTGTGGTAAAAGGTTGTGTGTATTTACCCTATGAGACCCTCCTATGTAGAACCACTCTTAGTGCTTAAGATTAAGTAGATGCTTGTGGCATATTATGTTATTTATTATACATTTTTTTAAAAAGCAGATTAAAAACAACCCTCCCAAAATATTTGGTGTTTGTTTTTTGTTTTTGTTTTAGTTTTCATTGTGCTATTCAGTATGCACTCATAAAATAAATTACATTTGGTATATCATCTTCTTAGCAGAATCTCTGAACCATTATGTAATTTATTGAACTTAATTAACACAAGCCAATATTTTACATAAGTAATTAAATGAGTTGAAAGTGTTGCACAACTCTCCCATCTGTTGGAAGCAACAGCAAAATTGCAGTACAAATTAAAACACATACTGTATGTATTCAGTGTGTGACTATATACAATTTTTGACTACATGTCTATTTACATACAAATTATGCAAATGAAATGGTTCGCAGTATATATACCTTATTCCTGGGCCATTTATTTTATCCCCAGATGTAAAAATGCTGAATCTAAGGGATATGGCAGTAAACAATAGAGCTTAACGGCCATTTTAACCACCCTAACCTCCACCTTGACATCTGTTAAACTATATCACTTGGATTATTGTATCCTTTTTTAAAGTGTATCTGCCAGGGGATCCTCACGAATATACACATAACAAAACACATTTGCCATCTATATTGTTTTGAAAAGTATTACCAAGCTGGTTTCATCAAACTACAGTAAATTGTCAGATGAACTTTGGAAATTTAGCCATCACTGCAGAAGTTGACTATCTGTCAGTATAAGTACCATGGAGCCACACCAGTTTTACTGCCTGTTCGGAATACCATTCAGGGAATACACTTGGTGGATTTCTCTCTTTGTGTAGAGGGCACTGAGTTGTCAAGCATCTATTGAACTATGTTTGCATTCTGGCTAGAGATGAGAGAGAAAATCTATTCAGTTCACATTTAAAGCCAAATCTATCAAATTTGCATTTTCAAAAACAGTATGAGAACCGAAACACAGCCATCCTTTGAAATTTGCACTTACCTGAATTTTGCCACTCAGTTCTCCAACCAATGTTAACAAAAATGCATGCATTAGGGAGAAGTGTGCATAAAAATAATATATATTAGGGGAAAATGAAAATAACGTACATTCAAGAGAAACTGCTTACAAAAACATGTGCATTAGTCAAAGCTGCATACAAAAATATGTTTATTTGGATAAACTTGCACTAAAATGCTGAAGACTTCATGAGGATTTTTTTAAAAAAATGCAAATTGCTGCAGAAATGTGAGGAACAGAGTGTAACATTGGAAAGATAAGAACCTGAGAGAACCAAAATTGACAGATCCTTCCATCCCTAATTATGGCCTTCTTCAGCGCAGCTTGCGCAGTATACATGGGTTCATTCTAGAACAGAATGAAAGCGATTAAAGTTGTACTTGAGAATGGGAAAATAGGGACTTCCCGGAAGGAGTGCTGGCTGGTGGTTGTCTTTGAGGGAGCTCTGCCTCAGAGGAAGCTTTTTTCAGTTAAAAGCCGGTCAAGAGGAATCTTTGACTGGCGTAAATGTTCTCCAAGATAAAGGAGAACCGAAGAGATTATCCATGAAACTTCGTTGAGCTGTAGATGGCTGGATTTGATCAGGAATCCCCTGAGATAAGAAGGCTTATCTAGCAGCGGAAGACGGAGTCCGGACGTCCAACAAGCTGTGCTGAAAATAAGTGAGACTTTTTTTTTCTTTCAAAAAACATTTTTAACGAGCGAGCCTCCTTCTGTCTAAATCTTATCATTTGACTTAAATTACTACCGTAAAAGAGACTTGTTTACGAATCAGCAATTCAGAAATCTGGGTGAGTCACACTTTTTTTTCTTTCATATAAAGTTAAGGAAGAAGGGAGCAATTAAAAGAACTTGTTTTATTTTTTATGACAAAAAGCTGGCTTAAATTTGGAATTACAAAGATTAAAATGGATAAGAGGCAACTTAATAGATAAGATGATTTGATTATTTGAAGGAAATATATCTGAGACTATTTTTTTATTCCTTTTTTCTTGGACTATTTTTTTTGAATGAATCTGCTGTTCGTGTATGTTACTAGCTGTTGGATGCTGAGAACTGGATTTGTTTTACATTCCTGAACGTGCTGGAGATAAGAACCATGCTGGTTAGATCATATTAACAGGCCTGGAATATTAACTCTTTTATTGTTGGAGGAAAAAAAGAAACAGTTTGCCTCTAAGTTTGGGAACATTGACTAATAATAGAAAAGGGTTTTTTTTTTTTCAAGAATGACAACCAGGAAAGCAGCTAAAGTTTTAGAGCGAAGAGGTTCAATTGATACACAAGAAGGGATAGACATGTTCCAGAAAATCATGGAGGGGATTAATGATTTTAAACAAGAGATGAAACAAGAGATGAAACAGGACAGACAAGTTTTTAAAGATGAATTTCATAATATGAAAAAGGATTTTAAAGATTTGAAAGATCATATCAAAACAGAAGTGGATCAGATTAAAGATACAATTGGGCAACTAACACAGGAAGTAAAAAATGTTAAAGACAAGGTGCAAACCTTGGAGAATAGAATAGACATTTTAAATGTGGAATTGGAAAAAAATTTGGACTATATTGCCGTTATGGAACTCAGAGATAAAGAACATTGCTTGAGATTCCGTGCAATTCCTGAGGAAACAGGTGAAGATATTAGAGAGAAAATTGTTAATGCCTTGGTAAAATCCTTGGATTGGGATGAAGACCGGATAGAATTTGAAATAGATAAAGTTTATAGAATTAATTCCAGATACGCAACAATGAAAAAAATTCCAAGAGATGTGCTTGTTTACTTTCTAAAAAAGAGGACCAGAGATATGGTTTTGCAACATCATTTTAACAATGTCTTCAAAATTGACGGTAAAGAAATACTGGTGATGAAGGAAATTCCTATTAGACTTTTACGTAAGAGAAAAGAATATGCTTTCATCACAGAAAAACTCAAACAATGTAAAATTCAATTTAGATGGGATGTTCCAGAGGGAGTGATCTTTACATTTAGACAACAGAAGTATCGACTGAATACTGTTCAAAAAGCAAGGGATTTCTTGAGAAAAGCCTCAAAAGACATGGAAGAAGACAAATTCAAAGACATGGATACAATTCCTGGGAAACAAAGTCAACAGAAACAGGTAGAGGAAGAAAAGGATGATGATGAATTAAAGGGAGCAACAGGTACAGACTTTTCTAAAATACATGCCTAAAAATGGATTACAAATTTCTAACTTGGAATATAAATGGAGCTAATACGTCGCAGAAGAGAAAGAAAGTATTTCATTATTTGAAAAAATTAAAATTGGATATAATTTGTTTACAGGAAACTCATATTAAGAAGAAAGATTCTAAATATTTGATCTGTAAAAATTTGGGTGAAGAATTTATTTCAGCAGGATCTAAAAAAAAATGGTGTTGTTCTTTATATTAACTCACAGTTGTCTCCTAAATTGATATTATTGGATGATAGTGGCAGATTTGTGGGAGTCGAAATCACCATACAGGGTACAAAAATTTTGATAGTGGGCATTTATGCCCCTAATGAAGATAAAACAAGGTTTTATACAGGACTCATGGAAAAATTATCAGAGTTTGCATATAATCATTGGTGTGTCATGGGTGATTGGAATGGGGTAATTTCACCAAAAATGGATAGACTTTCTGAGAAAAATATTAAAGAGACACAGGGCAAACTGCCGAAGATCTGCTTTGAATTGATGGAAAATTTAGAATTGGTGGATGCTTGGAGATATATAAATGACAATGCAAAGGAATTTACTTACTTTTCAGAAAGACATAAAACATTTTCGAGGATTGATATGATTTGGATGTCTAAAAATTTAGTGAAAGACATTTCCAAGATGGATGTATTACCAAAAACTTTTTCGGATCATAACCCTGTGATACTGACTTTAAAAAAAAAAAATCTTGAATTTAGATGGAGACTAAATGAATCTTTATTACAGAATGATAAAGTAGTGCAAGAATGTAAGAAGAAATTAAAAGAGTTTTTTGAACACAATGTATACAAAGGAACAGATGAAAATATTGTTTGGGATCCAAGTAAAGCATTTATGAGGGGATATTTTATTAAATGTAATTCTGAACTAAAAAAGAAGAAACAACAGAAAATGCAATTAATTTTGGAAGAAATAAAACAGAAAGAGGAAGAATTGAAAAAGAATCCAACTAAAGTTTTCATTATAAATCAAATTAAAATGTTACAGAAACAAGTGTCAATGTTGACAGTTAGAGAAATTGAAAGGAAATTAAATTTTGCTAAACAAAGGACTTTTGAATTTGCAAATAAACCGGGGAAATGGTTGGCATATAAATTAAGAAAAGAACAACAAAAAAATCTCATTTTAAAGATACAAGAAGGAGAAGAGATGTTGACAGACAATGTAAAAATCCAAAAAGCTTTTCATCAATATTATTCAATGTTGTACAAATGTCAGGAAATTCCTTCTGAAAAAATAGAAGAGTATATATCTAAGCAGAATTTGCCTAAAATCACAGATTTCCAGAGACAAGCTATTAATGGTCCTATTACGTTAAGAGAAATATCTGATGCAATAAGTAAAATTTAACTAGGAAATGCACCAGGACCGGATGGATTATCGGCAGCGTACTATAAATGTTCGGAGGAGGAACTCTTGTTACCTTTACAATGTACAATGAATTCAATTTTGCAAGAGGGAAAGATACTGGATAGTTGGAAAAATGCTAATATAACATTAATACCGAAAAAGGAGCAGGACCTAACTAAAACAAAAAATTATCGGCCAATATCTTTACTGAATAATGATTACAAAATTTTTACAATGATTTTGGCAGCAAGAATGAAAATAATATTGCAACAATTTATTCAGGAAGATCAAGTGGGGTTTTTACCTAAAAGACAACTACGTGATAACGTCAGGAATGTTTTGAATGTGTTGGAATATCTAGAACAACGAAATGACATACAAGCAGCTTTGATTTTCTTGGATGCTGAGAAAGCATTTGATAATTTGAATTGGAAATTTATGTTTAAGGTTCTAGAGCAAATGGATTTTGGAGATAATTTTATAAAATGGATCAGATCGATTTATACATCACAGAAGGCACAGATAATTGTCAATGGGGATTTAACGGACTCATGTGAAATACAAAAGGGTACAAGACAGGGATGTCCACTGTCCCCTCTTTTATTTATTTTGGTTCTAGAAGTGCTGCTTAGAGACATAAGGCAAGACAAAAGGATTTCGGGAATAAAGATAAAAAAAGAGGAATATAAACTGAGAGCATTCGCTGACGACTTGATAATTGTATTAGAAAATCCCTTGGAAGGAATTAAAGTATTGATGGATAAATTAAAAGAATTTGGACCATTAGCAGGATTTAAGATCAATAACCAAAAAACAAAGATGTTGGTGAAGAATTTATCTTTAAGGGATCAAAAAGAGTTAATGGAGAAGACAGATTTTAAAATAGAAGAAAAGGTGAAATATTTAGGTATTATTATGACAAATAAAAATTCAAAGTTGTTTCATAATAATTATGAAAAATTATGGACAGAGATTAAGAAAGATTTGTTAAAATGGGATAAATTACAGTTGTCATTAATGGGTAGAATATCTGTAATAAAAATGAATGTATTGCTGAGAATGATGTTTCTATTTCAAACAATATCCTCTGATTTACCTGTCATATCCTCTGATTTACCTTTTAAACAATGGCAAAAAATATTTCTAAATTTGTTTGGCAGGGGAAAAAACCAAGAGTTAAATTTAAATTATTACAAGACGCCAAAGAAAGAGGAGGACTGGGATTACCAAATTTGAGACTTTATTTTGCTGCTTGTTGCTTAGTCTGGATAAAGGAATGGATTGTATTGAGGAACAAAAGATTATTGGATTTGGAGGGCCACAACCTGAAGTGGGGATGGCATGGATATCTATGGTATGATAAAGTAAAAGTTAATGTGGATTTTAATAATCATTTTATAAGACGTCCTTTGTTGAAAATATGGAATAAATACAAAACAAGGTTTTTTTCGAAAATACCACTATGTGTTTCAAGTCAAGAAGCATTTTATAGAAGAGAAATGGCTGGAAAAGAGAAATGGTTAACTTACCAAGAACTATTAGAAAATGTGCATGGAGAATATATAATGAAAGAGAGAGAACAACTATTAAAGGAAGGATATAGTTCTCAATGGTTTGCCTATTTACAATTGTTAGAAAGATACAAATTGGATAAGAAAATGTATGGGTTTGAAATAAATAAATCTGATTTTGAAATAGGTTTGTGTACAAATGATGAATGTATAATTGCAAAAATGTATAATTTTTTATTGAAAATGGACATGGAAGAAGAACAAGTAAAAGAATGTATGGTCAAGTGGGCAAAAAAATTTGGTTATAATATACAAATGGATCAATGGGAAAATATGTGGAAAAAAGGTTTGAAATTTACATTATGCTATAATCTTAAAGAAAATTTTTATAAAATGATGTATCGTTAGTACATGACTCCAGAAAAGTTGTCAAAAATGTATAGTAATGTTTCTAATGTATGTTGGAAATGTAAGCGACAAGAAGGATCTTTTTATCATATGTGGTGGTCGTGTAAACAGGCAAAATTATTTTGGGCACAGATAGGTAGGAAGATGCAAAAAATCTTAAAGATAAATATTCAGTCAAAGCCAGAATTTTTTTTATTGGGTTTTATGGATAAACAAAAGGAAAAGAAATATGGAAGAATAATATTATATATGATTACGGCAGCAAGATTACTATATGCACAAAAGTGGAAAATGGAATCGATACCAACAATGGAAGAATGGCTATTGAAATTAATGGATTTAGTTGAGATGGACAAATTGACATGCCTTCTCAGAGAAAAAACGACAGATACATTTCTTAAGGAATGGAAGCCTCTTTTGGACTTTTTGTTGAAAGAAAAAAATGAAATGATGATAATGGGATTTGACAATTAATTAAGATAGACTATGGAAAAAAGTGAATTTCGTATGTTTTAGGGGACAGGTTTGATATATATTATATACTTATAGCTGATCTGTAACAAATCGGAAGTCAAGTTCTTTTTTTTATTTTTGTTGTATTGTTTTTGTTGTTTGGTTTTGTTTGTGTTTGTTTTATGAAAATTTGAATAATAAAAAATTATTACACAAAAAAAAGAGAATGGGAAAATTACTTCTCTTTACACCTGTGGTGGCTAACCTCCCTGCTCAGTTTGGGGTCCTAATCCAGCTCCACAAGCAAGTTTTTCTGCTTTCCCTCCAAGACTTCACCACTTTGGTGGTGGTGACAAAAAGCAAAAAAAACCCAGTAAGGTAGACACAGCGCTCTGATGGGCAGACCCTGATGGAGAGTCAAACTGCCCCCTTCCCAGTTATCAGATCATTTGATGAACAGAGTGAGAGTGTGATAACCAGAGCTTGGAAGATTACTTTTAAAAAGCAATAAATTACAGTTACAGTTACATAGCCCAAAAAAGTAGTAATTACCGTTACAATTACAATTGCTCTGAAAGTAACTGATTACTTTACTTTTCCTCCAAAATAATCACTACAATTACATTCAGTTACTTAAAAAAATGCCTACAAGGTGCTGGCCTTGGCTGCTGCACATCTAAGTAGCCTAAAACACATTAAAAATAAACACATACATACAGAGGTAGTAGAATAATTATTTTTATTCATAAGATACCAATGGTGGTCTGAGGGTGGTGGGGAAGGAGGCTGAGGCCACTACTCAGATCTTTCCACGTCAAACCAAGTACACCCCCCCACTCAGCCAGCAAGCAAAATCTCTCTCAGTTAACCACCTCCCAGACCCTGCCCTGCCACCAACTAAGGGACACTCACTCAAGCAAACATTTTCCCCTGAGATGCAAAAAAGTTAAAATACTGCAAATGCAGCATGGTAGCCAGAGAGGGTGGTGGAGGCCACTTTGTGTGCCAAGTGCAAACACACACGCACACACACGTCATCTTTCACCTCCATAGTTCTTTATCTCTATTCTGCTGCTGCCTCCTTCTCCTCCTTTATCCATGTGCTTGACCTCTGGATCCTTTTTCCCTCCACTCCATTCTTCACCACCACCATCTGTTTTTTTAAATAATTGTTTTCTCCACTCCACCCCGTCTCACTCTCCGCCTCCTCCCTCATCACCTCCTACCCATCCACAGAGCATGAGGAAAGAGTGACAGTACACAGAAGCCCAGTTTGAGGCACATGATTTTCATCCACAAATCAGAGAAGCAGAAGACTTCCCCTGCTGCCCCCCAAGTAATGCCCAAAAGTAATTCTGGAAACGTTACAATTACTCCACAAAAGTAGCAAAATTACTCCTAGTTCTATTACAATCAAAATGTAAAGGAATTACCCACTCGTTACTCAAAAAAGTAATGAATTACAAGTAATTCGTTACTTGTAACTAGTTACTTCCAAGCTCTGGTGATAACCCCCTCCTCAGCCAATCTGCATGGATGACCACTGGCATGAGGCTGGCAGAGGATTGGCCAAGAGGTACAATTCCCAGAGCAATTGAATCATCAGTCCCTCTTCCCAGGGAACTCTGGGAACTGTAGCTCTGTGAGGGGAATAGGGGGGTCTCCTAACAACTCTCAGCACTCTTAACAAACTACTCTTCCCAAGATTCTTTGGGGGAAGCCATGACTGTTTAAAGTGGTTCGATACAGCACCATACAGTTAAAGCAGTATGGTGTGGATGTGGCCAGAATGTGGACCTGGGGCCAAAAAATGGAGAAGAGACTTTCTGATTCATATTGAAGCTGTTTTTAGTCTTCCCTGATGTTTGTGTGCAAGACAAGTCTTGTTTTTTTCTGAGAAAACAGAAAAGGATCTCCTAGTTTCCCTCCACTTCCCTAACAACCCTAACTTTCTCTGCTGTTACTGAGCATTAAAAAAAAGTATCCATCATTAGTCTATCCTTATTTTTTTGAGAGGGGTTATTCTGTTTCTGAAAGCATGGGTTACATCAGCCTCACAAAGTAGTCCAGTGCTGCTATACTAATATTGTTGGTGGGAGAGGGGCTGACCCACTCTGAAACACCACATCTGGTTTTGCACTTGGTAATATTGCCAGCTTAAGATTGATTGATGAAAGCCTACAACTAGTTCTTTGCATGGTTTAGGGTTGGTGTTGGGGAAGAGTTGGGCTCTTGTCCCTATAACAGCTCTGTGACAAGCAGACATTCCACAGGTTAAGCATTTTCTAGTAGGGAAGTACAATTATGGGGGGGAAAGCTTAATCTGTTAGCAGTCTGTCTGTCAGACATCTTATTACTTATATATGGCCCCTGATTTATTTTGGGCCCTCTGTTCCACCTGCAAAATTTGCATATGATACAAAGCAAACATAAAACCACATAAAATTTGCATACTCTTTTTTTCACATTTCCTTCAGAGTTTTCCCCCCTAAATATTTTTGTTATTTGTTAGGAATGCTCTGGCTGACCTCCCTGTTGGTTCATTCAGAAGTGGCAAAACCATGGAGTATTCTGGACTACATTTCCCAGACCCACACCCCCTGTCTCTTGTGCCTTCCTGTGAGATGAGGACAAGCAGCAAGGGGGCCACCTTTTGGCAGAATGTGCAGAACCTGAATTAAATGTTACCTTCTTTCTTGGCAGATTTCCCTTTTGCCTAGCAGAACAATCCCATTGTCTAAAGGACAGCATTAGAAAGCTGGACAAGTTTTTCTCAAAAGTGTCAGCAAGAAATACATTCACAGTTTAAGATCACCTCATACCGAGACCCCTCCATATCAAGTTGATTTGTAAGGGGGAAAGTGTAATTAAGAGCAGGGTTTGAGACATAAAATGGTGATCTGAGTTCCAATGGGTATCTCAAGGAATGCAGCATGGGACTTCAGGCCACAGGTTGGGAAGGGAGTCTATATTTCAGAGCAAACCTTGAGGCAAAGAGATTCCTTCCTGCTTTCGGTCAGAGCTCCTTCACATCTGTTGCCCACATGCTGTGCCTAGGATAGGTAATATCTGCTTTCTGTTATTTCTTGTAGTAGTAGTAGGGTTGCCGGTTGGCTGGGTTTTACCAGGATTATAGCCCTGCTACTCAGCGCCCGCTTAGCCCATTAGGTGGCCGGGATTTTTCAGGTGGGCGCCAAGCCACAGAGAGGGAGCTACTGTGCCTTTAAATCTGTAATAGGAAAAGCGCATCCAGTTCTGTTTGCCTCTAATCAATTTCATGTCAATTACACCCTGAGGCCCTCCCTTCAGCGGAGAGGCATGCAATTGAGAAGAAAAAATGAAACTGACAAAAAAAACCCATCCTCCTTTAGCTTTAGCAATACTCTGGAGGGAGTAAACATCCGTCCCTCTGTGTGTGTGTGTGTGTGTGTGTGCACGCACATGTTCACTGAGCTCCCTGCCTTGGCAGACCGTAGCCCCCATTTTCACAGTGGGGAACAAACTATCACTGCCTGTCACCATGTACTAAATGTACTGAATTATCAACAATTAAGGCCATTGTCTCATAAACAAACATTTCAATTTATGAAACACAACTCTTGCTTTTACTGAGAAGTAAAGCAACTAGTGAGGAGTTTATATTCTTCTTTTTTAAAATACACCTCATGAATGAACTGTTTACAAAAATGTTTCCAGATTCCAACCATTCCCAACCCTTACTAGAATGGACAACTATTTTCTCTTATTCACATATTATACTGAACACAGGCACAAGTTATCTCTACACATGTACAAATATTTGTTTTTAATATATTTTTTCAAAATGTACAAGTATTTATGTGAAAGAGCGTACTTGATTTGTGCAGCCCAACTATTGTGTACACATGTGCAGACTGTACACTTTGTTGAACATTACATGTGAATAACTATGAGCGTACAGCTCACCTGTTGTGTACAGATTTCACACTGGTTGAATCTGACATGGGAACACCCCTAACAGATGCTGACTGTGCAGTGCGAGGGGGCTGCATGGCATTATGGGCATAGTGGCAGCAGAGGGAAACTGTTACATATTCCCCTGTATCACATGACATCACTGACTATGATCCTGTGAATGATGAGGGCCTATGCCTTGACTGAATATGATCCTGTGCACAGAGAGGGTTGCATTCTATACCCAGAGCACAAGACCAAGACTGAGAAGGCAGTCTTGATGGGCAGAAGGAAAGAGAGCCATTAGGCAGAGTGAGGCAGCCACCTCCGACAGGCCCAGTGCTAGCGGTCATCCAGGTCGGGCACTGAGGGCCCGGGACTTCACAGGAGCGCCTCACCAGCCTGAGCCCAACCCTGCCACACCAGCTGCATGAAGGTGCCAACCATCTGCAGCCTTCCGCAGAGCCTCTTGCTCTAGGAGCCACCTGCAGAATTCCGCTTTCCCACCCTCGCGCCTTGGAATGATCCAGTTGGAGGGGGCAGCGGTGCCTCCGACTCCGTCTTCTGCCACGGCTGCCCCAGCCCGGCGCCTCGCTCACCTAAGAAGCCGAGCAACTTTGTGTGCCTCCGTCTGCTGATGGATGCGTGTGGGGAAAGTGGTGCGGCAGCAACGTCAGGGCTGGTGGTGCTGGGGAGGGGGCGGAGGAAGAGGTACCAATGCGCACGTGCTCCTTCGCGTGTGGAAGCAAGGAGTCGGCCCAGAAAAAGCAACGCAGTTACTGAGGCATATCAGTTGACGCGCATGCAGAAGGAGGCGACAGCAGCACCAGTAGACGTCTTGTTATCAAGCAGTGATTGTTTCAGCGTGAGCTAAATGGCCCCCTCAGCTGATGGCTCTGGTCTTGCTGCTTTGGCAATTCCGGCAATCCCCCAGAGAGAAAAACCGGAGCACCGGAAGCCAACCGCGTGCTTCTCTGTGGCCACGAAACTTTGTTGAACACAAGTCACCGCTGTCCTCGCCTCCCTCTCGCACCCTGCGTTTATTTTGTTTAGTTACAACACATCATTGCGTGTTTAAGTTTTCTTTTAATAGATCCTACCACCCCCATCACTGTTCAAACAAGCTCAGGAACTATAAGAATTTCATCATCTTTCCTAAAAATTTCTTTGGAGTTCATTTCTTATTGAGCAGAATTATGGGGTGGGGTGGGGTAGAGAGGGAGAGAGCCATGCACCCTTTGAGAATCCAGATGACAGGATTAGAACAAAGAGAAGTAAATAATCCCAATTAATGACATACCTACTCAGAAGTAAGTCCCAGTGAGATCAATGGGACTTACTCCCAGGTAACTATGTTGTTATATGCCTTCGAGTTGATTACGACTTATGGTGACCCTATGAATCAGCATCTGCCATGAACCACCCTGTTCAGATCTTTTAAGTTCCAGTCTGTGGCTTCCTTTATGGAATCAATCCATCTCTTGTTTGGTCTTCCTCTTTTTCTACTCCCTTCTGTTTTCCCAGCATTATTGTCTTTTCTATTGAATCATGTCTTCTCATGATGTGTCCAAAGTATGATAACCTCAGTTTCATCATTTTAGCTTCTAGTGATAGTTCTGGTTTAATTTGTTCTAACCCCCAATTATTTGTCTTTTTCGCAGTCCGTAGTATGCGCAAAGCTCTCCTCCAATGCCACATTTCAAATGATTTGATTTTTCTCTCATCCGCTTTTTTCACTGTCCAACTTTCACATCCATACATAGAGATCAGAAACACCATGGTCTGAATGATCCTGACTTTGGTGTTCAGTGATACATCTTTGCATTTGAGGACCTTTTCTAGTTCTCTCATAGCTGCCCTATGTCTTAGCCTGTCTTAGCCTTCTTCTGATTTCTTGACTGTTGTCTCCATTTTGGTTAATGACTGTGCCAAGGTATTGATAATACTTGATAATCAATAATAATCCTTCCCAGTGTGTGATGTGTGCACATGCGCATTGAGCTCCATGCCTTAGCAGGCCGCAGCCCCCAACCAAGCAACCAGGGATGGGGGAGTCACCTCCAGAGCAAAGCAGCAGCAGTAGCAGCAACCTTCCCTTTAAAGTGTCTACCCACTTTCCTTCTCCTCTGGCCTGCCCAGGAAGTTGCAGGCATGGTTTCCCTTCTTCCCCTCTTTCCCCCCTCCACCTAATTCGAACTCCTCGCTCTTCCCAGGAGGCTGCTGCTGGTAATAAAGTGTCTCTTTGTGTCTTGGGTGAAGGCAGCCTTTGGAGGGCAGGGGGCTTGGCCAGCTCAGATCTGTAAACAGATCACCTGTTGTCTGCAGGTCTTGCTTTCTTTGAAATCGTGTGTGTGTGTGTGTGTGTGTGTCTGTGTGTGTGAGAGTTTTCAAACTTGAGAGCCAGTGTTGCATAGTGGTAAGAGTGTTGGACAAAGATCTGGAGACTAGGGTTTGAATCCCTACTCAGCCATAAAGCTTGCTGGGAGATCCTGGGCCAGTCGCTGCCCTTCTGCCTAACCTGTCACACGGTTGTTGTGGCGATTAAATGAGAAGGGCTAGAACTGTGTACTCCACCTTGAGCCCCTTGGAGAAAAGGTTGGATTTAAATGCTAATGCTAATGCTAATGCTAATAATGCTAATGCTAATAACAACAACAATAACAATAATAATACTTCCCAGGGAAGAGCTTCCTCCTCAGAAAACAAAAACACATTTTTTGTTTTGTTTTGAGTGCCCTGTTGTCTGTGTCTTGGTTAAGGTGTGTATCCAACCTTGATGTGCTTATGGAATGGGTGTGCAAGTAGTGCCCTCCCAAGTGTGAAGGTTTGGACAAACACTGTATTATAGAAAACCAAAGTCTGTGTGAAAGTACATATTTGGAAACACCATTGGTGCAATCCTAAGCACTAAATGATGTCATATAGAACTTGAATTTCACAAAATATTTTACGGTCATGCCCATAAACACCTATGCAACCTTGTGTCTGGAGTCCTAGAGCAGATAAGACTTTATTAAGAATCACTTTCCATAACTGTAAAGAGGTATGTCCACATGCGTGCATCCCAGGCACCTAGATGAGGGGTGAGAGCAGCATAGGAACACCAAGGGTTCCCAAACTTTTCTTGAAAAGTTACACTTTTATTGTTTTTATTACATTTGTAAGCTGCCCTGAGCTCTGTTTTTAACAGTGGAAGGGCAGGATATAAATCTTCTTAATATATAAATATTCCATAGTGTGAGAGCCAGTGTGGTGTAATGGTTAAGGTGCTGGACTATGACCTGGTAGACCAGGGTTCAAATCCCTACCCAGCCATGAAGCTCACTAGGTGACCCTGAGCCAGTCACTGCCTCTCAGCCTCGAAGGACGGCAATAGTAAACCCCCTCTGAATACCGCTTACCATGAAAACCCTATTCATAGGGTCGCCATAAGTTGGGATCGACTTGAAGGAAGGCAGTCCATTTCCATTTTCTATAGTGTTGGAAACTAGAGCCTAGGCATTTAAGGCTGAAAATGTACATTTAAAAAAAAGAATTTCACATATTCCTTCAGTTTTTGTTGGTAATTACTAGGTACAAAAACAAAATAACTGGATAATGCAACTATTAATATGCATAATATGCAAATAATTTGCATAATATGCAAATTAACCTGCCCGGATTTGTGGGACTGGAATATGGCAACCCTAAGCAGTAGGGACCTTTTATCTCATTAGTTTAGAGTTATGAATGGGTTAGGTTATTAATAAGTAATGCTGCCACACACCCTATAATTAAAAAATGTAAATGTACTGCCTTCAAGTCGATTCCAACTTATGGCGACCCTGTGAATAGGGTTTTCATGAGGCTGAGAGGCAGTGACTGGCCCAAGGTCACCCAGTGAGCTTCATGGCTGTGTGGGGATTCAAATCCTGGTCTCCCAGGTCATAGTCCAACACCTTAACCACTACACCACATTATGTATCTCTATTTTTCTCTTTTAATCTTTGCTTTAGCCTGGTGTGGATCTATTTTCTTGGGTTTTACACACACTTTTAAGACACATTTAAAGGCAAAGTGCTTGGTATATCTACAGTAAAATAATCCTCCTCGTCTGAAGGAGGCTGTTTAAAGGGACATGTGGGTGGCAGGTTCACACATGAGGATTCCCAACAGATAGGTGTGTCATATGTTGCATATATGCAAACCTCAACATTACCCAAGCCTAATACTTCCTCTCTCTGTGTGGTGTGGATTTGGCTGCAGGTCTGCAAGCACAGGAAGACTCACGTTTTTATCAGTATATATTACAATCAGTAATGAATGAGTAAATGTCATGGTGGGAAATGCCCATATAGTCATAGTAGAGGTACATGGCCTGAAAAGTTAAACAGTAACAAAAGGGCATAGGAAAATATTTTAGGCTAAAAAAATGAAAGCATTGGAAGGCAAGGATCTTGAAAAGGAAAGGATAAAAGTGTGTGTTGGCACAGGGTGTCCAGATTCAACCAAAGAGAGTGTCTCTGTACATTTAAATGGTTGAACAGAAGAGATGATTTTGTCAGGTGTAGCTTCTCATGTCACAGTGGTGCAGTGATAAGAAAAGTGAGTCCCATCAAAGTTCCATTCTTGTTCAAAGTTTCCATTGGGATCTTGATGGGGAAAAAATCTATTTTTGTCTACACCATCAGGATATGTTTGCTGCATTCTCAGCAAGCTATTTGCTTTTGTCACATCTATATTAAGCTGAAGAACACTATGGAGAGTATAGAGATGGGGCAGAAATTAGATTCAATTCACATTTAGAGGTGACCTTACCTGATTTACACTGTCCAAAATAATATATAAACCAAAACATGCCCATCCTTCAAAATTAGCTCTTCTCTGAATTTTACAATGCAGTTCTCCAGCCTAGTAACGTGTACACACAATTTTTTTTTTGTATATACTAGGGCAGAGGTTTCCAAACTGTGGTCTGCGGACCACCAGTGGTTTCAAAATTTCATTCAGGTGGTCTGCAACATCCCCACATTAAATATATTGATTTTTAATTGTATTTAATTGTTTCTTTTATTTTGTATATTGTCTTTTATTATATTACAGTTTTAATTCTATGGAATGCAAACTGTAATATGATAAAATACAATAGAAGAAGCAATTAAATTACAATTAAAAATCATGCAGCACCTAGCACAGTACATTACACTTGCTACAATAGGTAAAAAAATAATCATTAAACGGTCCACCAAGATCATCAGCAATTTTCCAGTGGTTCTGGTTCACGGGGGGAAAAGTTTGGGAACCACTGTACCAGGGTATAATGTGTATACAAATGCATATATTAGTGAAAATAACATACTAACATGCATTATATTAGGGGAAATTGCTTTGTACAAATGTGTATCTTAGGCAAAAAAGTGCATGCAAAAATGTTTATTCTAGGAGAAATTTGCACCAAAATGCTGATGAATTGTCTTGAGAACTTTTCAAAAACCAGATTTGTAGCTGATGTGGAAACGTGGAGAAATGAATTTAAGGCTGGAAAAATGAGAAACAGAGAGAAATTGAAATGGACAGATTTGCCCACTCCTATGCTGAGCGATTGATGTCTCATTCTATTTTCTGGGAGGTGTCCGGGGGAAGAGCTGTGAATGTGGTTATTAAATAAGATAAAACTCCTCAGCAGCCAAAGGATGGTGATGCTGGGAGAGAATTCAGATGACAGAGAGGGGATCACAGCTGGATTTCAAGCTGCTATGGCAGCAAAACAAAGAAATAAAAAATGGAGTGAGAAGTTGGATGGCTTGAAGAAGGCATGCGAGACAGGGAGATAATAGACTGCCCTCTGATCCAACCTGCACAAAACTCTATTTGTGGTGTTACCTCAGGTGAGGCCTAGCTTCCATTTCAGAAGCACATTAACAAACTGGACACAGCTCAGAGAACAACAGCTAATAAGGCATTTTCAGTTCTTTTCTTTCCAATAAAAGTGTGAAAGTGGTAACATCACTCCTATTAGGCTTTGGGCCTTTTTTGTTCCTTTGTAGCAGCAGGGAGAGGGGAGGCCTTGTTTTGGCTGAGGTGACAAAACTTGTAACTCAGCTGTCCTATTTCAGACTGAGTCTTACTAGGTTAAATGCTTCTAAAAGGGCTGAATGCTTGTTGGACCCTTGAAGGGTGTTAGCATTGCTTTCTGCTTGTGTAGAAATGGTTGCAACAAGGGAACATTCCATCATATTTAGCCCCTATCTAGTCTGAAGTAGTACAGCCCAGATTAGGGTTGCCAGGCTCGGGGCCTGAGACTGATCCTGTATCTTTAGGAGAAGAGAAGGCTAGTCAAGTGCAGGTGTTCTTGCAACGCTTGCTGTAATGGGAAAAACCACAAGTTGGAATTCTCCCTCCCCCCTCCACAACTTTTAAAGATACAGAAGACCTCTTGGAGGCTGGGTCTGGCAACCAAGAGGTCTTCTGTATCTTTAAAAGTTGTGCAGGGAGAAGGGATAATTCCACCTTGTGGTTTTTCTCATTACAGAGTTGCAAGAACACCTGCACTTGGCTGACTTTCTCTTCTCCTAAAGATACAGGATCAGTCTCAGGCCAAGAACTTGGCAACCCTAGCCCAGATACAGGCGGGCCCCGCTTATACGGCGGGTTCTGTTCCGGACCCCCGCCGTAAAGTGGAAATCGCCGTAAAGCGGAACCCCATTGACGATAATGGGGCACGTAGTGCCAAAATGACGTCAAAATGGCGCACAACGGGAAAAAGCGCCGTAAAAGCGGAACAAGTGGCTTAATGCAGGGACTTTCCCTAATTGAAAGCTGCCGCATTAGCGAATTGCTGTAAAGCGAAGCACTGTACAGCGGGGCCCTACTGTATGTGTTTATCTCTTCAGTGAGAACTAGGCCTTAGCCAGCTTACTAGGGCTTGTTGCTGTGTATGCATGCAATGTGGTCACTTTTTCTTGCATTTGGTGCCTTCCAGCCTCTTCTTTGTTGGATGTACAGTCATAGTGGAGCTACACAGGCCTGAGATGTCAAACTGTAACAAAAGTAAGGAAATGAAATGAAATAAATCTTTATTGCTCAAAGCCATAGGCTACCACAATTTATCACATGTAAAAGGGAAAAATATATTAAAATACAAGTCATATTTCAACAAACACAGTTCAACAGCATACAGTAAAGGGACAACAGCACTAAATTTCAAATAAAATGTCCTCTCCCAAGTGAAAAATACACTGACCCACCTAGGATTGCCAGGTTCAGGGCCTGAGACTGATCCTGTATCTTTAGGAGAAGAGAAAGTCAGCCAAGTTCAGGTGTTCTTGCAACATTGTAATGGGAAAAACCACAAGGTGGAATTCTCCCTTCCCCCTACACAACTTTTAAAGATACAGAAGACCTCCTAGATATTAAAATTAGAAGAGCTAGATTGGATTAATATAAGGAAGTAAGAAACTGATCTAAATCAGTCCAAACTGAAATACCCTCATACTTTGAATTCTGAGGGGGACAATACACAATTATCAGGAAAAGTTTTAAACCTGAGGGCCAGACAATTTGAAGAGTTAAGATATTGATTGCTACTAGAGCCCAGATCAATCTGTGTGATATTTGGATTATAATCGATCGCAATTAAAGTTGCCAGACCACCTCGAGACCATCTTCTGCTGTCTGATTTGATTGCTGGTAAGGTATAAACTGCATACCCAGAGAGGGAGGAAAAGGTTGTTGAAGCAACCCAAGTTTCTTGAATAAGAAGAATTTGAAATTGGGCACAAAAATCTTTGAAGTTCTCATCTGCTAGTTTAGAGAGTCATCCTGCTATGTTCCATGAAAGGACCTTAATAGGTATAACACCACTGGAATGTGGGACAGTGGTTAGTCAACACTGGCCTTTTTTAAACGAGCCACAAATAGATCTGGGAACCAAAGTTCCTTGATAACAAACTCCCTTGCCCTTGTTTCTGTAATTCCCATAATTTAAAGGGCCCTGATCATATGGATACAGGGGATGTTCACCTGAAGGGTCTAGTTCTACCTGAAGTTCCTCCGCAACTATGCAGTTTGAGGCCGCATGGGATGCAATTTGTGCCTCTGAGTGGGGTGTGACCTTATTCCTCAGGGCTGGTATAGGAGGGGTGGGTAATAAGTTGATTTCTGCCAAGATGTTTTGAACCTTGTTTTGAAAATAGCCCAACTGGATTAAATCCAATCCTTTCACAGAAGAGGAGATTAAGGGATCTGCAGGGTTTAAGGAGGGGGACAGTTCAAGAGATTTCTCCTGAATGATGTAATTACTGGGTGTTTGTTGACAACATTTTCCTTGGAAGGGTTAAGAATAGTAGGTCTCCGATGGTCTTTTAGGATTAAATTTAATTTGAGATTAAAACCTTAGTATACGCTGGGTGAAAGTTCTGGCAAGTATTGGAGGAAGGCACCAAAAACTGACCCACTTTCCTTGGATATTTTGAGGTTGTTTAATTTTTTTTATTGCACTTTTTTCATTTTCTTGATTTTCAAGCAAATTAAACAGTCTCTTAATTAAATTTACAGCTGTGGGAAATTTTATTATTTTTTCTCTTCATTGATTTTTTGGTCACTCCCTGTCTAATTTGAGACTGATTTTCACCCCTAACACTTTTGAACCTCCCCCCTTTTCCCTCTCCGCACCTGGGAATATCAGTATCCTTTTCTACCCTTAATTCAGTGGTCCCATTAGATCAGTGGTTCTTAACCTTTTCCACTGCCAGCACCCCTTGGATTTCCAAAATATGCACTTGCACCCCCTGAAAAAATAGCATTCATTTTTAATTTAATTTAATTTTAATTTAATTTTAATGTGTGTTTAGCCTAACTTATTTATTTATTTATTGCATTTGTATACCGCCCCATAGCTGAAGCTCTCTGGGCAGTTTACAAGATTAAAAACATTAAAAACAAATATACAAATTTAAAAACACATTTTTAAAAAGCAAAAGATTAGCTAAGATAAATGATAGTTTTCC
The DNA here is from genome assembly GCF_030035675.1 of Rhineura floridana. Lineage (NCBI taxonomy): Eukaryota > Metazoa > Chordata > Lepidosauria > Squamata > Rhineuridae > Rhineura > Rhineura floridana. Next base: position 47,055,636 of record NC_084481.1, read on the forward strand.
AAAATCTTTGGTTGTATAGTTAATTTTCTGCTTCTATTTAAATGAATTTTTAAAATCTCTTGAACAAAGCCTCACACCCCTAGAAAAAGTGTCTCGCACCCCCAGGGGTGTGTTTATCCCAGGTTAAGAACCACTGCATTAGATCAATCATTCCTTTGTTCAGTAGTTCTGGGTGGGACATCTGGGAGCTCAGTTTGGGTACCAACATTAATACAAATCTCATTCCTGGTTTCTGTGGGTCTATGTAAATTGCAACTTTTACTATCATCATCCTTTAGTAACGTAGCAGAGAAAGCAGCCTGGATCAGATTTACAGGGGTTTCATTGGCCAGTCCCATGGGATGCACACAAAATTGTTTAAGTTCTACAGTTTGTTGTTTAACATCTGCAATGTCTCTCAGGATAATTTGAAGTGAATTTACAAATAGCTTATTTTGTGCCGCCATAATATCAAACCATAATGAATCAGCCAACTGTGAGGACTGTAAGAATTCTGCATCAGTCAGCAAAGTAGGCTGTTCCTTTAAGTCATAAAAATGGGGGGATAAATTTGCTTCTTTTATACTCTCCCCAAGAGTGGAGAGGGGGTCAGGCCAGCCCCATTGTAATAGATTTTCGCCATGCCCAGAATTATCCAAACATTGAGAAAAAGGCCCTCAAGGCGGCTTACAAGAAAAACACAAATATAGAAATACATCAATAAAACATTACAATTTACAAAAATTAAATAACAAATAACATTATGTAAAAAACAGCGATTAAAACTTCCAGTGAAAATACAGGGTGGTGCAGGCGCCTGTAGTGGCAGAAACATCTCAGGTTGCCCCCAACAAAGCTGTGAGTTGGTTCTCTCTCTTTCCTTCTATGTTTGCAAGTCCGACACCTTCAGTTGAACTTGTGTTATGTGGATGTTTACTAATGTGTGTGTGTGTGTGTCTGTCTGTACAAATGAGTGGGTGTGGGTTGTATATAGGAGAGAGTGATGGCCCCACCTATCACTGTCACATGTGCTCTCCCCCTCCCTCCCCAAAGTTTAGCCATGTGGGGATGTGGCCTTGAGCTGAATCTTTTCCTGTAGGGGTCAGAAAAACTATACCTGCCACAATTCCCTTCTTCTACCCAACCTCTGAAGGCACATACTTTCTGCCAACGATTGCATCTTCCACCTTTCTTCTTAAATTATACAGCCACAAGAGTGGCTGTATACTATAGTCAGCAGGGATTTTTCACATTCTAACCCCCATGCCCATCTGATGCTTCCCATAAGCTCATTTCAAAACAAACCCTTACTTATAGTGCTGAACTCAGATTTTTCATGGTGATACAGAAAACAGTCAGAGAGAATCGAGAGTTCAATGTGTAAACAGAGAGGAAAAAAACAAACCCTTTTTGGACTTTTTTCTATCAGAGTTCTCATCATCTGTTGAAATTAATTAAAAATTAAAAATTAATTAAAAATGTTCACAGTGTCCTGTCATCCTATTACTGACCTTGCCCCATACTCTGACCTTCATCTTCTGCAGTTTAAAAGTTTTAAAATTTGATAATTTAGCATTGAAGTCTATTATAACATCAGGCATCCTCAGTAAGAACCAACTGTCAGTGTTCTAAAAGCCAGACTCACAGGTGCTTGGCTTGCCTAATCAGGGAACCATACCTATGCCAGACCTTTATTTCATAGGGTTGCCATAAGTCATAATCGACTTGAAGGCATATAACAACAAAAGCCATGATTTCAAGGGGGTAAATCCCACTGAACTCAATAAGCATGCAAATGATCAGACCTGCCTTCCCCCTCCTTCCCCTCTCCTCTCCCTTCCTCCTCCCTTCTTCCTCCCCTCTCCTCTTCCTTTTTCTCCCTCCCCTGTCCACTCCAAGCCTCCCTCCCCATGGTCAGTTTTATGTATCCTAAGCATGATTGGACAGGAGTAAATCCCACTGAACTCAATAAACATGCAAATGACCAAACCTGCCCTCCCCCTCTTGCCTGCTCCCCTCCCCCTCCTCCCCTCCCCATCCGCTGTGGTCAGTTTCATCTATCCTAAGCATGGTTGAAGGGGAGTAAATCCCACTGAACCCAATAAGCATGCAAATGATCAATCCATTCTCAACAAACATGCACAGGGTCCCATTTCTTACCTCACAGATTAAAAAGCAGAGAAATTCACTAATAGGCAAAAAACCTTGCGGTGTTTGCATTTTTACAAATTTGTAGGGCACTTCAGTATCTCAGAGAAGGTCAGGTCTCCTGCTCCCTTGGTGCATTCACAATAGCTGCCCAATTTCCTTGCTTTTTAAAGTTTGATAGAAATATCTGTTGGCTATAGGTGCATTCTTAAACCAAAAGGTTTTTTGCCTATTAGTGAATTTCTATCCTGCCCTTCCACCCAGAAGGAGCCCAGGGTGGCAAACATAAATGCTAAAGGCACTTTAAAACATCTTAAAATCAAAAGGCACTTTAAAACATATTAAAATGAAACATCTTTAAAAACATATTAAAACAAAACATCTCAAAAACATCTTTTTTAAAAAACAACTAAACACACTCTTAAAAACAATTCCAACACAGACTCAGACTGGGATAAGGTCTCTATTTAAAAGGCTTGTTGAAAGAGGAAGGTCTTCAGTAGGCACCAAAAAGAAAATAGAGGTGGCACCTGTCTAATATTTGTGTGTGTTATGTGCCCTCAAGTCGATTACGACTTATGGCGACGCTATGAATCAGCGACCTCCAATAGCATCTGTCATGAACCACCCTGTTCAGATCTTGTAAGTTCAGGTCTGTGCAGGGCTGGCTCCAGGCATGCCGGGGCCCTTGGGCATCAGCTTGCCCTGGGCCCCGGTGTGTGCACGCAAGCACGAACGTGTGGCCCCCCACACCCCCACCTACCTGTCTCCTGTCTTTTACCATTGCCCTTAATGAAGATGGCAGCCGCAGTTTCCCTAAGGGAATGAAGCTTCTGCCGCCATCTTTGTTGATGGCACGTGTGCGCGCTATGCGCGCACATATCTACCATCAACTAAGGCTTCAGTACCTTAGGGAAACCGCGGCCGCCATCTTCATTAAGGGCAATGGTAAAAGACAGGAGACAGGTAGGTGAGGCAAGGGAATGGCAGGCAGGTGGATGGTGCCGCAGACTGCAGATTGTGGAAGGGAGTAGAGGGCCCCTCAGGGGCTCCTGTAGGTCCGGGGCCCTCAGGCCAGTGCCCCACCTGGCTGCCCTTTAGAACTGGCCATGGGTCTGTGGCTTCCTTTATGGAATCAATCCATCTCTTGTTTGGTCTTCCTCTTTTTCTACTCCCTTCTGTTTTTCCCAGCATTATTGTCTTTTCTCATTATTTATGTCTTCTCATTATGTGTACACAACACTAAAGGTCCATTTCCTGTGTTGTGCAGAATGGAACTCCTGATAAGATGGTATCTGCATCTGCATCTAAGACGATCTTTCAGGTTCCCCCAAACCAGAACCTTGAACTTGGCTTGGCAGGTAATGGGCAGCCAGTACAATTCTTTCAGCAGCGGGGTGATATGTTGGCGATACCCTTCCCCAGTGAGCAGTAGTACAGCCACATTTTGCACCAGCTGCATCTTCCAGACCAACCTCAAGGGCAGCCCCACATAGAACGCATTACAGTAATCCATTGTCAAAGCATGCAGCAGACTCACAGAAAGCTGCAAGTTGCAAATAAAGCTGCTTCTGCTTGTTGAATGAAACCTTTGAAGGAAATCTCATTTGTTGTTTCCAGAAAATAAGAAACACAAGAATCTTGCTGGATCAGGCCAAAGGCCCAAAGGCCAGCCACAAGCCTATGGGAAGCCTGCAAGCAGGACCTGAGAGCAACAACACTCTCCCTGCTTCCAGTTCCCAGGATTGGGTATCCAGAAGCATACTGCCTCTGACAGTGGAGGTAATATGCCGCCATTATGGCTAGTAAGCAGAGCTTGGAAAAGTTACTTTTTTGAACTACAACTCCCATCAGCCCAATCCAGTGGCCACGCTGGCTGGGGCTGATGGGAGTTGTAGTTCAAAAAAGTAACTTCTCCAAGCTCTGCTAAGTAAGCAATTGATAGCCTTATCCCCCATGAATTTGTCTAATACTCTTTTATAGCCATCCAATACACTGGGGAAAGTTCAGGTCACTGCCAGATGCATAATTGTTATGTAGCACATAGAAATTAACTCTTTCTTTTCTTTCTTGCAAGAAAGGTCTCTGTGTGTGTTAAAAACCTGCTGCCAGAGCTTGGAAGTAACTAGTTACAAGTAACGAATTACTTGTAATTCATTACTTTTTTGAGTAACGAGTGGGTAATTCCTTTACATTTTGATTGTAACAGAACTAGGAGTAATTTTACTCCTTTTGTGGAGTAATTGTAACGTTTCCAGAATTACTTTTGGGCATTACTTTGGGGGGGGAGCAGGGGAAGTCTTCTACTCCTCTTATTTGTGGATGAAAATCATGTGCCTCAAACTGGGCTTCTGTGCAGTGTCGCTCTTTCCTCATTCTCTGTGGATGGGTAGGAGGCAACGAGGGAGGAGGTGGAGAGTGAGATGGGGTGGAGTGGAGAAAACAATTATTTAAAAAAACAGATTGTGGTGGTGAAGAATGGAGTGGAGGGAAAAAGGATCCAGATGGATAAAGGAGGCAGCAGCAGCATGGAGATAAAGAACTGTGGAGGTGAAATATGACTGTGTGTGTGCGTGCATGCATGCATGCGTGCGTGCATACACCGTGTTTGCACGTGGCACACAAAGTGGCCTCTACCACCCTCTCTGGCTACTGTGCTGCATGTGCAGTATTTTAACTTTTTTGCATCTCAGGGGAAAATGTTTGTTTGAGTGAGTGTCCCTTAGTTGGTGGCAGGGCAAGGTCTAGGAGGTGGTTACCACCACCACCCTTACCAACGGAGTGACCACCATTGCTATCTTATGAATAAAAATAATTATTCTACTACCTCTGTATTTGTTTGTTTATTTTTAATGTTGTTTTAGATGTACTTAGATGTGCAGCAGCCAAGGCCAGCACCTTGTAGTCGTTTTTTTAAAGTAACTGAAATGTAATTGTAGTGATTACTTTGGAGGAAAAGTAAAGTAATCAGTTACTTTCAGAGCAATTGTAATTGTAACGGTAATTACTACTTTTTTTGCCCATGTAACTGTAACTGTATCACTTTTAAAAAGTAATCTTCCAAGCTCTGCCTGCTGCACAAGAACAGAAGGCGGCTGTGCACATTTGGCTGTTCGATGCCACTGAGTCAATGAGGCCACTTCCCCCACCTTCCCAAGTAGTGTTTTCTTTCATTCCACAAATTTCTATTTTTAACAGTCCAAAGGTAAGCAGATATTATTCAGGACATTTCCCCCCTTTAAATACACCTTCTTTCCAAGCACACACTTCAAGAGACTAGTTTCAGTACTTGAAGAATTATATTGGCTTCTCATGCAGCACTGTGGATATGTTCGGAGATCTATGATAATTAACTAAATGAGAAAATAGAGTGCTTGTAATTAAGATAATCAAGTGCAGAGAAACCCACCCTGCTAATACTAATAGCCATGCAGCTTTAAACTGTACATTAATTAAACCCTGGATAACTGTTGCAGTCACTCTCAGGCAATTTGGGAAAGGAAAAAAAGAGAGAGAACTGTGGCACAGAGACAAAACTGTGGCTAAAGCACATCATGCTATCACTGACTTTAGTTACAAAGGTTTTTTATCCATTTTAACGGACAATAGTTGTCAGCAAGACTCAATGGGCTTTGATCTGAAAGTCCTGGTACTGCACAGCCCTGTAGCCAGGATGGGGCAAATGGGCACACAGGATCCCCTGAGCTGTGCTTTCCCCCCTGAAACTTTTTTTGGGGGGAATTGTCTGACATGACAGCCTTCATTTAAAGAATGACAGCTTTTTTTAGGAACAGGAGCAATTTAAGAATAGGAACCTTTGAAAAAAATCAGTGAATAAGGAAGGTGATTGCATAACAAAAGCCCCATTTGGAAGAGCCCCCTGAAGTCTGCTCACTCAAGACATTCCCTTACTGAGAGTGGATTTTTCAAGATAACAATCAACCTATAATTACTTAAATGAACCTTAAAATCAGCCTATATAGTAACATGACCCTTGAAGAGTTAAATATTAGAACTTTGTATTATGGGCCAGAGTTATTGATTTATTATTTATTTATTAATGATATTTATTAGTTGCTCTTTTTCCAAAATGAAACTCAAAGCGACTTACAAAAAAGAAAAAAATCTCAAAAACATATACAGAATAAAGATAACAGTACAAAAGCATACCAAGCAAAACTCAATACAATAAATACATTAAATTAATAATGTTTTCAACCCTTTTTAAAGTTTTTTTAAATGTTTTTAATGCTGTTTTGTTTTAATGTATTTTAAGATCTGTTTTTATGATGTTTTAAAGTGTTTTAGTGCTTTGTTTGCCACCCTGGGCTCCTGCTGGGAGGAAGGGCGGGATACAAATTAAACAAATAAATAAATAAATAAATAACAATACTATAAAAATAGCAACACACAATACAACTCAAATGTTGATTTTCTGCTACCCCCTTCCTCAAGTTAAACTTGGCTTTGCTTTGCTTTGATTTTCAGTTTCAGTTGTGTTCTCTACCCAGCCAGCAAAAAACAAGCATTTTTGTTTGCCTGCAGTAAGAAATAAGTGTTTATTTATTCTGCAGTTATTATAATGGTTAGAGCAGGATTGGGTGCTTACTGCTAAAGGGTGAAATGAAGAGATAACTGAAAGTGATCTGAAAAATATCTACCCTACGTTACCCTTGCTCATAATCATAGTGGCTATTTTTTCTTATTTTCTTGAGTACTTGCTTGCAAAGGATGAATACAGCCCTAAAGGAATAAAAATGCTGCTGTGCACACTACAGTTATCTGGCTGGCTGGCCACCTAAGCTGTAACTCAGGCCTAATTTCTGATTTTCCCCAATATGTGCAGCTCAACGTGAGGCCTTTTCAGGGTTTCTGGGCAGAAAAATAAAGCCAGCAACCAGTAAAAAAAAAAATCAAATTGCTTCCACAATTTCTTAGTTAGTCCATTATATAGCAACCAGTTAGTCCATTATATAGCAACCAGTTAGTCCATTATATAGCAATCAAGGTTTTCCCCTGACTGTCGAACAGGAAGGAAAATCTAACGGTCAGGAATAAGACTATAAGGAGGGACCCTCAAGGAAGAGTTAACACCTTTTGGTATCCCCTTGTTCACTGCATCCTTGTTGTTGTTGTTGTGTGCAGGGCCGGCCCCAGACATGCTGGGGCCCTTGAGCACAAGCCTGCCCCAGGTCCCAGCACTCCCCTTCCATGATTCGTGGCAGGATCGCTGCCGCGGATCGCACACCCCGCCTTTCCCTTGCTTCACCTACCTTTCTCAGCTGTTCTGAGATTGCCCTTAACAAAGATGGCAGCCGAGGTTTCCCTAAGGGGCTGAAGCCTCTGCCGCCATCTTGGTTCATGGCAGGGATGTGTGTGCACAGTATGCATGTGTGCCATCAGCCAAGATGGAGGCAGAGGCTTCAGCCCCTTAGGGAAACCTCAGCTGCCATCTTTGTTAAGGGCAGCCCACGTGTACAACTGCAGAACAAGGTAGGTTAAGCAAGGGAATAGCAGGTGTTCTGAAGCTGTTGCGTGCAATCTGTGGCAGGGGATCAGAGGGTCCCCTGTAGCCCCAGGGGCCCTTGGGCCAGTGCCCCACCTGGCCACCCTTTAGAACTGGCCCTGGTTATGTGCCTTCAAGTTGATTACGACTGATGGTGACCCTATGAATCAGCGACCTCCAATAGCATCTGTTAGAAACCACCCTGTTCAGATCTCGTAAGTTTCTGCTAGTAGTATGGTATCATCTGCATATCTTAAATTATTGACATTTCTCCCTCCAATTTTCACACCTCCTTCATCTTGGTCCAATCCCGCTTTCTGTATGATATGTTCTGCATATAGATTAAACAAATAGGGTGATAAATTACATCCCCGTGTCACACCCTTTCCGATGGGGAACCAATTGGTTTCTCCATATTCTGTCCTTACAGTAGCCTCTTGTCCAGAGTATAGGTTGCACATCAGGACAATCAGATGTTGTGGCACCCCCATTCCTTTTAAAGCATTCCATAGTTTTTCATGATCTACACAATCAAAGATTTTGCAGTAATCTATAAAGCACAGGATTTTCTTCTGAAATTCCCTGGTCCATTCCATTATCCAACATATGTTTGCGTTATGATCTCTGGTACCTCTTCCCTTTCTAAATCCAGCTTGGACGTCTGGCATTTCTCACTCCGTATATGGTGAGAGCCTTCGTTGTAGAATCTTGAGCATTACTTTACTTGCATGGGATATTAAGGCAATAGTTCAAGGATTACTGCATTCCCTGGGATCTCCTTTTTCTGGAATTGGGATGTATATTCAACGCTTCCAGTCCGTGGGCCATTGTTTTATTTTCTATATTTGCTGACAATTTTTTGTCAAAATTGAAACAGATTATGTCTCAGTAAGTTGTAGCCACTCTATTGGTATGCCATCTGTTCCTGGTATTTGTTTCTTCCAAGTATTTTAAGAACAGCTTTCACCTCACATTCTAAGATGCATCCTTAGCATCCTTTTTATCTTATGGGACAAAAAATATGCCAGTGATTTAATTCTTGTTGCTCATACTGAATTTGCTGTTAACTTGACCTTTACATAGCCCATTATGTAAGCCAGCCTTTCCCAACCGCTGTGCCTCCAGATGTTGTTGGACCACAACTCCCATCAGCCTCAGCCATTGGCAAACACACTCTGCATTGCGGAGTGAGGGGGAAGGTTACTGCCTTTCCAGTCCCCTGACCTGGCCCTCACGTCCTCCACCAGTGAGTGTGTGTGGATTGACTGATTGTCCCAAAAATGCCACACCTAGAAATGTTGCTGCTCCACCTAACAAGGTGTCAGGATGTATGGTTGGGATTCTGATGTTTCTGAGAATGAGCTAGGAGAGAGGGGCAGTTGGGCTGAGTCGTCTGGAGGGGAGGAGGAGGCTTCCCAGATAGAGGGGGAAAACCTTGAACAGGCAACAGACTCGTTTCCCACGCACTCCCCCCCTAGGAATGTGAAGCAGTTACAGACAGAGGAGGAGGAGGAGGGAGACCAAGGCCCTTCGGCTGCAGAGAAGGGTAGAGAGAAATCGTCTGAAGTGTTGGCCCAACCCCCCCACTCCCTACCATCCTTTCCGAATCAGAAGGGGAGGAGGTAGCCGCCCCCCCATCGCCCCGCACCCGAAGACAGTTAAAAAGGCACCAAAGAAAAGAGGAGGGAAGGGGCGTAGATGTGGGCAATTTGAGGCGGAGCGAGAGAATTCGCACCCGAAAGCCCCCTTGATAAGGGACAGGGAATGTTTGATACTCTGTTCTATCAACTCTCTTCCATGTCGCGGGTTTTGGTTCATGTTAAGAGTTCATGAGGCGGAGAAGCCTATGTCTGGAAATTACTCTAATAAAAACTGATTTGCTTTCAGCAAGTGATTCTGTTCTTGAGTCCCAACCCGGGCACGACAGTTTGATAGAACCAACTACTCAACCCTCCTTGCTCCCACCACTTGAACGTGACAAGATGGAAAAGGGAGCTGCTGGGGGGATAAACCCCACTTCTGAGACAGAAGAAGTGAAGCTACTGAGGTCGAGCGTGGCAGACCTACAGTCGGACGTTCAAAGCCTGTTAGCAACTGTGAGAACCTTAAAATTGGACAATCAGAGCCTGAAATCCACAATAGATCGAATGCGGACAGCCCCTGCAGCCGCTGTGGCCAAGATCCCAATTGGACTACCACCCAAGTATGCGGGACAGAGCGACCAGCTCTCCACTTTCATGGCCCAATGTGAGATGTACCTGGACATTAAGGATGCAGAATTCCCCAATGATGCTGCCAAAGTGGCCTTTGTGATCAGTCTATTGGAAGGGGAAGCTGCCAAATGGGTCACCCCCTATCTAATCAGAAAGGATGCCATCCTGGGCAGGTATGGAGGATTTATACAAGCCCTGACCGAAATGTTTCAGGATCCCCAAAGAGCCGAGACGGTGGCTAGGCAATTGAGTGCCCTGAAGCAGGGAAAAGGAGCTGTGCTGGAATATACCAATGCCTTTAAGATCTTATCTCAAGAGACTGGATACAATGACTCAGCACTGATGTTTATGTACCGAAGTGGACTGAATGCTGAGATATTGGATGAGCTGGCCAGAGTCGCACCTCCAACTGATTTGTCTGGACTAATCCAGCTGTGCCTACAAATTGATCACCGACTGGAAGGAAGACGTTTAGAGAGAAAACAAGAGGTGCAAAAATACTCAGCCTCAGTATCCCGCAGTAAAATCCCTTCGACCCCCGGGACGTCAGGCAATGCGGGGGACGGCTCTAGAGGGGTGCGGACGAAGCTGTCGGAGGAGGAAAGAGACAGACGTCGCAGAGAACATCTCTGCTTTATTTGTTCCAAGCCAGGCCATCTGGCTAGAGACTATGAACTGAAAGGAGACAGAACAGGGTCGTCGGGAAACGGAAGCACCCAGTCCTAGTGCAGGCCGGAGGACTGGGGGCAGCACTGAGCAAAGGGCCTCCGTTAACTCATCCCCCCCTAAAAGGGGTTCTGGTATTACCCATTAGGATTACAACTTCCACAGGAGTGCAGTTCAACTCAACAGCGTTGATCGACAGTGGAGCCTCTACAAACTTCATCGATACCGCCCTAGTCAAATGCCACCACATCCCGCATCAGAAACTAGAAGCCCCCTTATCAGTGGAGATGATAGATGGCAGACCACTAAAGTCCGGGGGGGTCACTAGAGCCACTGAGGATTTGAAGCTAGAAATCCCGGGGCACGAAGAGTTCATTTCCTTGTGTGTATCGGACCTGTCTAATTTTGAGGTGATTCTGGGAATGCCATGGTTGATAAAGCATGACCCAAAAATAGCCTGGAGAGAAGCAGTCGTGTGGTTTACGTCCCAGTATTGTCATGAAAATTGTCAGCCAGAGAAAGCAATAAAAGCCCTAGCAGGAGCTGTGCAGGAGGTCAAGGAGGTGACCCTTCCCTCGAAATACCTGGACTTTGAGAATGTGTTTAGTGAAACTGAAGCTGAGACTTTAACCCCCCCCATCGGCCGTATGACTGCGCTATCGATTTGGTGCCAGGAGCGAGCATGCCAGCAGGCAAAATCTACTCCCTCACAGAACAAGAGAGAGTAGCTCTGAAAGAATTTTTGGAAAAGAACTTGAAGCGGGGATTTATTGGTCCCTTGCAGTCGCCTGCAGGAGCCCACCCCTACTCTTTATGAAGAAAAAAGGAGGTGAGCTACGACCTTGCAATGATTATCGAGCCCTCAACCAAATTACCATCCCGAACAGCTACCCCCTGCCCCTAATTCCAGAGTTATTAGATCGACTGCGTTCTGCCACGATTTTCACAAAGTTGGATCTGCGGGGGGCATATAATTTGGTCCGAATGAAGGAGGGACATGAATGGAAGACGAGTTTCAACACCTCTTATGGTCAATTTGAGTACCTGGTCATGCCATTCGGATTAAGTGGCAGTCCAGGGGTGTTCCAGAAGTTCATGAACGAAGTGTTTAGGGACCTCTTGGACCAGTACGTGGTTTGTTATCTGGATGACATCCTGATATTTTCAAGGAGCCAGTCAGAGCATGACCAACACGTGAGAACTGTGCTGAGAAGGCTGAGAAAGAATCACCTATATGCCAAGCTGGAAAAGTGTGGCTTTGACCTGTCTTCCCTGGACTTCCTTGGATACCGAATTTCAGCAGGGGGAGTGGAGATGGATCCCGGAAAGGTGAGCTGTGTGTTGGATTGGGGACAACCGACCACCAAGAAAGACGTGCAACGTTTCTTGGGCTTCGCCAACTACTACAGAAAATTCATCCCAGGCTTCTCCAAACTAACCGCCCCCCTCACAGACTGTTTAAGGGGAAAAGGGAAGTTTCAATGGACAGACCAGGCAACAAGAGCGTTTGAAGACCTGAAAGAGAAATTCGCCTCTGAATCTATCCTACGCTTTGCTGACCCGACCCGGCCTTTTGTCATGGAAGCTGATGCCTCGGACCGGGCGATCGGGGGGGGTTCTCTTGCAGCCTGACAGGGGTGGGAAGGAACTAGACCCGTGTGCATACTACTTTAGAAAGCTCAAAGATGCTGAAAAAAACTATACTGTGTGGGAAAAGGAGCTTTTAGCTATCAAAGATGCATTTGAAAACTGGAGGCAATATTTGGAGGGGGCTCAACATCAGATAGAAGTACGATCCAATCATAAGAACCTCAAGAGCCTACAGACCGCTCGGAAATTGAACCAGAGACAGATACGCTGGTCGCAGTTTTTTGCCAGGTTTAACTTCAAAATAAAGTACCACTCCCATACAAAAATCAGAGGGCGGATGCCCTATCCAGACAACCCCAATACAAAGATGAAAAGGCTGACACCCCCCTCCAACACATCATCCCACCGGAAAAACTCACGTTAGGAGCCTGTCAGCCGTCCTGGGAAGAAGAGCTCAAGAGGGCCCAGCAGGGGGATCCAGACATACAACATTACATCCAGGAAATGGAGCAAAGCACGGACTCAGAAGTAAGTTTCCACTGGAGGGATGGGTTATTGTGGTTTAAAACTGCCAGATATGTGCCAAAAGGGGACTTCAGACTCAGAGTATTGCATCAATGCCATGACAATGTCACAGCTGGGCACTTCGGCATTTTTAAAACCATTCAAAATGTAGCTAAGGATTTTTGGTGGCCTCAAATGCGCAGAGATGTTGAGAACTATGTAAAATCCTGCGCCATGTGTTTAAGGGCGAAGGCAAGCACAGGGAGGTCTGCAGGGTTGTTGGAACCTCTAGCCACTCCAAAGGGGCCGTGGCAGGATCTCTCCATGGATTTTATAACCGATCTACCAAGGTCACAAGGAATGACTGCTATTTTGGTGATCGTGGATTCATTGACTAAAATGGCCCACTTCCTCCCTTGCTCTGGTGCCTTGGACGCCAAAGAAACGGCAAAGGTGTTCATCAAAGAGATTTACAGATTGCATGGGTTGCCAGACAGCCTCGTCTCGGATCGAGGCACCCAGTTCACAGCTAAATTTTGGAAGGCTGTTTGGAAGCAGTTGAAAACGGAACTAAGGCTCTCCTCCTCTCACCACCCTCAGACTGATGGGCAAACTGAGATACTTAACGCAGTTTTAGAGAGGTACCTGCGTTGTTACGTATCTTACCAGCAAAATGACTGGATTTCCTATTTACATGTTGCAGAATTCTCCTACAATAACTCTGTGCACACCAGCACTGGGCAAACACCCTTCTTTGCTAATTATGGATTTCATCCCAAAGCTTTTCCCAGCAGCACAGGTGGCAGGCCTGTGCCAGCGGCAGAGGAATTCCTACAGGAATTACAGGCAGCACAGCAAGTGTTGAAACAACAATTAGACAAAGCCAAAAGGGAATACAAAAGAGTTGCTGATCAACGTCGGTGTGAGGGGGTCCCCCTCCAGGTGGGCGATCAAGTATGGCTGTCAACCTGCTTTTTTAACATGCCGGGTAAGTGCAGGAAGTTGCAGGATAGGAGAGTGGGACCCTTCGAGATCCAGGCTCAAATAAATCCAGTGGCTTTTTGTTTAAAGTTGCCAGAGACTTTTAAAATGCACCCAGTATTCCATCGTTCCTTGCTAACGAAGGCCGCTCCCCCCAGTGAGTTGAGGCCGATAGAATCTCCAGGGGCACCGATATTGGTGGGGGAACAAACAGAGTTTGAAGTGGAACAGATCCTGGACTCCAGGAGAAGGAGAAATCAGCTGCAATATCTAATTCATTGGAAGAATTATGGGCCAGCCAACAGATCCTGGGGAAAAAGCAGAAAACGTTCATGCCCCCATTTTAGTGAGAGACTTTCATGAGAAATTCCCTCATCGCCCCAAACCAACAGGGTGGGAGGGAGCACAGCATGGAGAAGGGGATGATGTCAGGATGTATGGTTGGGATTCTGATGTTTCTGAGAATGAGCTAGGAGAGGGGGGCAGTTGGGCTGAGTCGTCTGGAGGGGAGGAGGAGGCTTCCCAGATAGAGGGGGAAAACCTTGAACAGGCAACAGACTCGTTTCCCACGCACTCCCCCCCTAGGAATGTGAAGCAGTTCCAGACAGAGGGGGAGGAGGAGGGAGACCAAGGCCCTTCGGCTGCTGAGAAGGGTAGAGAGAAATCGTCTGAAGTGTCGGCCCAACCCCCCCCACTCCCTACCATCCTTTCCGAATCAGAAGGGGAGGAGGTAGCCGCCCCCCCATCGCCCCGCACCCGAAGACAGTTAAAAAGGCACCAAAGAAAAGAGGAGGGAAGGGGCGTAGATGTGGGCAATTTGAGGCGGAGCGAGAGAATTCGCACCCGAAAGCCCCCTTGATAAGGGACAGGGAATGTTTGATACTCTGTTCTATCAACTCTCTTCCATGTCGCGGGTTTTGGTTCATGTTAAGAGTTCATGAGGCGGAGAAGCCTATGTCTGGAAATTACTCTAATAAAAACTGATTTGCTTTCAGCAAGTGATTCTGTTCTTGAGTCCCAACCCGGGCACGACAGTTTGATAGAACCAACTACTCAACCCTCCTTGCTCCCACCACTTGAACGTGACAAGATGGAAAAGGGAGCTGCTGGGGGGATAAACCCCACTTCTGAGACGGAAGAAGTGAAGCTACTGAGGTCGAGCGTGGCAGACCTACAGTCGGACGTTCAAAGCCTGTTAGCAACTGTGAGAACCTTAAAATTGGACAATCAGAGCCTGAAATCCACAATAGATCGAATGCGGGCAGCCCCTGCAGCCGCTGTGGCCAAGATCCCAATTGGACTACCACCCAAGTATGCGGGACAGAGCGACCAGCTCTCCACTTTCATGGCCCAATGTGAGATGTACCTGGACATTAAGGATGCAGAATTCCCCAATGATGCTGCCAAAGTGGCCTTTGTGATCAGTCTATTGGAAGGGGAAGCTGCCAAATGGGTCACCCCCTATCTAATCAGAAAGGATGCCATCCTGGGCAGGTATGGAGGATTTATACAAGCCCTGACCGAAATGTTTCAGGATCCCCAAAGAGCCGAGACGGTGGCTAGGCAATTGAGTGCCCTGAAGCAGGGAAAAGGAGCTGTGCTGGAATATACCAATGCCTTTAAGATCTTATCTCAAGAGACTGGATACAATGACTCAGCACTGATGTTTATGTACCGAAGTGGACTGAATGCTGAGATATTGGATGAGCTGGCCAGAGTCGCACCTCCAACTGATTTGTCTGGACTAATCCAGCTGTGCCTACAAATTGATCACCGACTGGAAGGAAGACGTTTAGAGAGAAAACAAGAGGTGCAAAAATACTCAGCCTCAGTATCCCGCAGTAAAATCCCTTCGACCCCCGGGACGTCAGGCAATGCGGGGGACGGCTCTAGAGGGGCGCGGACGAAGCTGTCAGAGGAGGAAAGAGACAGACGTCGCAGAGAACATCTCTGCTTTATTTGTTTCAAGCCAGGCCATCTGGCTAGAGACTATGAACTGAAAGGAGACAGAACAGGGTCGTCGGGAAACGGAAGCACCCAGTCCTAGTGCAGGCCGGAGGACTGGGGGCAGCGCTGTGCAAAGGGCCTCCGTTAACTCATCCCCCCCTAAAAGGGGTTCTGGTATTACCCATTAGGATTACAACTTCCACAGGAGTGCAGTTCAACTCAACAGCGTTGATCGACAGTGGAGCCTCTACAAACTTCATCGATACCGCCCTAGTCAAATGCCACCACATCCCGCATCAGAAACTAGAAGCCCCCTTATCAGTGGAGATGATAGATGGCAGACCACTAAAGTCCGGGGGGGTCACTAGAGCCACTGAGGATTTGAAGCTAGAAATCCCGGGGCACGAAGAGTTCATTTCCTTGTGTGTATCGGACCTGTCTAATTTTGAGGTGATTCTGGGAATGCCATGGTTGATAAAGCATGACCCAAAAATAGCCTGGAGAGAAGCAGTCGTGTGGTTTACGTCCCAGTATTGTCATGAAAATTGTCAGCCAGAGAAAGCAATAAAAGCCCTAGCAGGAGCTGTGCAGGAGGTCAAGGAGGTGACCCTTCCCTCGAAATACCTGGACTTTGAGAATGTGTTTAGTGAAACTGAAGCTGAGACTTTACCCCCCCCATCGGCCGTATGACTGCGCTATCGATTTGGTGCCAGGAGCGAGCATGCCAGCAGGCAAAATCTACTCCCTCACAGAACAAGAGAGAGTAGCTCTGAAAGAATTTTTGGAAAAGAACTTGAAGCGGGGATTTATTGGTCCCTTGCAGTCGCCTGCAGGAGCCCACCCCTACTCTTTATGAAGAAAAAAGGAGGTGAGCTACGACCTTGCAATGATTATCGAGCCCTCAACCAAATTACCATCCCGAACAGCTACCCCCTGCCCCTAATTCCAGAGTTATTAGATCGACTGCGTTCTGCCACGATTTTCACAAAGTTGGATCTGCGGGGGGCATATAATTTGGTCCGAATGAAGGAGGGACATGAATGGAAGACGAGTTTCAACACCTCTTATGGTCAATTTGAGTACCTGGTCATGCCATTCGGATTAAGTGGCAGTCCAGGGGTGTTCCAGAAGTTCATGAACGAAGTGTTTAGGGACCTCTTGGACCAGTACGTGGTTTGTTATCTGGATGACATCCTGATATTTTCAAGGAGCCAGTCAGAGCATGACCAACACGTGAGAACTGTGCTGAGAAGGCTGAGAAAGAATCACCTATATGCCAAGCTGGAAAAGTGTGGCTTTGACCTGTCTTCCCTGGACTTCCTTGGATACCGAATTTCAGCAGGGGGAGTGGAGATGGATCCCGGAAAGGTGAGCTGTGTGTTGGATTGGGGACAACCGACCACCAAGAAAGACGTGCAACGTTTCTTGGGCTTCGCCAACTACTACAGAAAATTCATCCCAGGCTTCTCCAAACTAACCGCCCCCCTCACAGACTGTTTAAGGGGAAAAGGGAAGTTTCAATGGACAGACCAGGCAACAAGAGCGTTTGAAGACCTGAAAGAGAAATTCGCCTCTGAATCTATCCTACGCTTTGCTGACCCGACCCGGCCTTTTGTCATGGAAGCTGACGCCTCGGACCGGGCGATCGGGGGGGGGTTCTCTTGCAGCCTGACAGGGGTGGGAAGGAACTAGACCCGTGTGCATACTACTTTAGAAAGCTCAAAGATGCTGAAAAAAACTATACTGTGTGGGAAAAGGAGCTTTTAGCTATCAAAGACGCATTTGAAAACTGGAGGCAATATTTGGAGGGGGCTCAACATCAGATAGAAGTACGATCCAATCATAAGAACCTCAAGAGCCTACAGACCGCTCGGAAATTGAACCAGAGACAGATACGCTGGTCGCAGTTTTTTGCCAGGTTTAACTTCAAAATAAAGTACCACTCCCATACAAAAATCAGAGGGCGGATGCCCTATCCAGACAACCCCAATACAAAGATGAAAAGGCTGACACCCCCCTCCAACACATCATCCCACCGGAAAAACTCACGTTAGGAGCCTGTCAGCCGTCCTGGGAAGAAGAGCTCAAGAGGGCCCAGCAGGGGGATCCAGACATACAACATTACATCCAGGAAATGGAGCAAAGCACGGACTCAGAAGTAAGTTTCCACTGGAGGGATGGGTTGTTGTGGTTTAAAACTGCCAGATATGTGCCAAAAGGGGACTTCAGACTCAGAGTATTGCATCAATGCCATGACAATGTCACAGCTGGGCACTTCGGCATTTTTAAAACCATTCAAAATGTAGCTAAGGATTTTTGGTGGCCTCAAATGCGCAGAGATGTTGAGAACTATGTAAAATCCTGCGCCATGTGTTTAAGGGCGAAGGCAAGCACAGGGAGGTCTGCAGGGTTGTTGGAACCTCTAGCCACTCCAAAGGGGCCGTGGCAGGATCTCTCCATGGATTTTATAACCGATCTACCAAGGTCACAAGGAATGACTGCTATTTTGGTGATCGTGGATTCATTGACTAAAATGGCCCACTTCCTCCCTTGCTCTGGTGCCTTGGACGCCAAAGAAACGGCAAAGGTGTTCATCAAAGAGATTTACAGATTGCATGGGTTGCCAGACAGCCTCGTCTCGGATCGAGGCACCCAGTTCACAGCTAAATTTTGGAAGGCTGTTTGGAAGCAGTTGAAAATGGAGCTAAGGCTCTCCTCCTCTCACCACCCTCAGACTGATGGGCAAACTGAGAAACTTAACGCAGTTTTAGAGAGGTACCTGCGTTGTTACGTATCTTACCAGCAAAATGACTGGATTTCCTATGTTGCAGAATTCTCCTACAATAACTCTGTGCACACCAGCACTGGGCAAACACCCTTCTTTGCTAATTATGGATTTCATCCCAAAGCTTTTCCCAGCAGCACAGGCGGCAGGCCTGTGCCAGCGGCAGAGGAATTCCTACAGGAATTACAGGCAGCACAGCAAGTGTTGAAACAACAATTAGACAAAGCCAAAAGGGAATACAAAAGAGTTGCTGATCAACATCGGTGTGAGGGGGTCCCCCTCCAGGTGGGCGATCAAGTATGGCTGTCAACCCGCTTTTTTAACATGCCGGGTAAGTGCAGGAAGTTGCAGGATAGGAGAGTGGGACCCTTCGAGATCCAGGCTCAAATAAATCCAGTGGCTTTTTGTTTAAAGTTGCCAGAGACTTTTAAAATGCACCCAGTATTCCATCGTTCCTTGCTAACGAAGGCCGCTCCCCCCAGTGAGTTGAGGCCGATAGAATCTCCAGGGGCACCGATATTGGTGGGGGAACAAACAGAGTTTGAAGTGGAACAGATCCTGGACTCCAGGAGAAGGAGAAATCAGCTGCAATATCTAATTCATTGGAAGAATTATGGGCCAGCCAACAGATCCTGGGGAAAAAGCAGAAAACGTTCACGCCCCCATTTTAGTGAGAGACTTTCATGAGAAATTCCCTCATCGCCCCAAACCAACAGGGTGGGAGGGAGCACAGCATGGAGAAGGGGATGATGTCAGGATGTATGGTTGGGATTCTGATGTTTCTGAGAATGAGCTAGGAGAGGGGGGCAGTTGGGCTGAGTCGTCTGGAGGGGAGGAGGAGGCTTCCCAGATAGAGGGGGAAAACCTTGAACAGGCAACAGACTCGTTTCCCACGCACTCCCCCCCTAGGAATGTGAAGCAGTTCCAGACAGAGGGGGAGGAGGAGGGAGACCAAGGCCCTTCGGCTGCAGAGAAGGGTAGAGAGAAATCGTCTGAAGTGTCGGCCCAACCCCCCCCACTCCCTACCATTCTTTCCGAATCAGAAGGGGAGGAGGTAGCCGCCCCCCCATCGCCCCGCACCCGAAGACAGTTTAAAAGGCACCAAAGAAAAGAGGAGGGAAGGGGCGTAGATGTGGGCAATTTGAGGCGGAGCGAGAGAATTCGCACCCGAAAGCCCCCTTGATAAGGGACAGGGAATGTTTGATACTCTGTTCTATCAACTCTCTTCCATGTCGCGGGTTTTGGTTCATGTTAAGAGTTCATGAGGCGGAGAAGCCTATGTCTGGAAATTACTCTAATAAAAACTGATTTGCTTTCATCAAGTGATTCTGTTCTTGAGTCCCAACCCGGGCACGACACAAGGAAGGTTGGCTACAGGGTTGTCCTGCAAGAGTAGAGCATGTGCTCAACAACTATTTCTAATTTGTAGTTCTGTTTTGAAACCTATATATATGCTACAATCCAAGTAGCTGATGGATGGATGGAAGACCTTCATAGAGAGAAAGACAGGGGCAGTTCAACCCTTCTTCTCCTGCTCAATCTCTTGGTGGCTTTCAATACCATTGACCATGGTATCCTTCTGGACCGGGTCTGTGGGATGGGCATTGATGGCACTGTGTTGTGGTGGCTCCGTTCTTGCCTACAGGGCCATGTCCAGAGAGTAGTATTGGGATAGTGCTTCTTGGAGCCCTGGTGTTTACACTATGGAATGCCACAGGGCACTATCTTGTCCCCAGTATTATTTAACATCTATGTGAAGTCATTGGGAGTGGCTATCAGGGGTTTTGGACCAGGATGCCATCAGTATGCTGATGATACACAGCTCTTTCTACATTACATCTGAATCATGAGAGGCTGTGCAAGTCCTGTACCAGTGCCTGGATGCAGTGGTGGAGTGGACGAGGGTCAGTAAACTGAGCTTGAATCCTGGAAAGACAAAGGCTTTGTGTGGGGGTGGTTCCCATGTCTGGGAGATAGGTAAATTGCCTGTCCTGGATGGGGTTGCACTCTCTCTGAAGGAGCAGGTTCGCAGTTTGGGGACACTCTTTCATTCTTCTCTGTCACTAGAGGGTCAAGGAGTTCTTTTTTCCAGCTTTGGCTGGTACGCCATCTGTGTCCATTCTTGGACCGTGATAGCCTAATCACAGTGGTGAACGTGATGGTAACCTCAACACTCGATTTCTGTAATACACTTTATGTGGAGCTGCCTTAGTATCTGGTCCAGAAGCTGCAACTAGTGCAGAATGCAGTGGCAGACCGATCACAGGAGCAGATTACTGGCAATATGTTACCCCACTGCTGAAAGTGCTGCACTGGTTGCCAATTTGCTCCTGGGCTAAGTTCAAGATACTTCCGTAAACTCACAAAGCTAAACAACTTGGACCCAAAGTATCGAGGACCATGTGACTCCTATGTTCCATCTCAATCACTAAGATCTTCTGATGGGTCACTCTGAGGTTTGGTTGGCCTCCACCAGGGACCAAGTCTTTAGTGTGATAGGCCCTGCCCTGTGGCACTCCCTACCAATAGAGGTTCAGCAGGAACTATCCTTTCTTTCAGGGAGGTTTTAAGAACTTTTTAGAAAGGCCTTTTAACATGATTCTTCATCCTCCCAGCCAATACAGTATTATTGATGCTTTTATTGTTTTTTATGCTTTTTATTGTTTTTAATTTTTTATGCCTTTGTATGTTATAAGCTTAATGTACACTATAAAAGTGCAGTCTTTAAATCTTTTAATAAATAAATAAATAATGCTATGAGGGGTCTGATCTACTCATAACAGGACAATAAAATTCAATAGAAGACTGCTCATAGTGCCTTCATTAGTTAAGCAGAAGGATTTTTTTTTTGCTGTTGCAGATACAAGTCTTCTCATTCTTCTAGCACAGGATCAGGGCCTTAAGCTCAAAGGATGTTGAATCTTGCTGGCAACTATTGTCCATTAAAACAGACAAGCAACTTTTGTAGATAAAGTCAGCACTAGCATGATGTGCTTTATATGCTGCCTTCCTGTTTCCATCCACCTGCTGCAGGACCTAGGTGGCCCAAAGGATGGGGCTGCCTTCTAGTGCAATGATTATGAAGAAGGATTTGTGGCAGGTACAGCAAAGCTGCACCTGTTGAAATGCCTTAGAATCATACTGTTGGAGGCCATCTAGTCCAATTTCCTGCTTGAAATCCAGAGCTAGAACATGCCCAATAGATAGCTCTCTAGTTTCTGCATGGATACCTCCAGCAAGGAGGAGCTAATTCACCCCTAGGTAATTGGTTCCATTGTCAAACTACTAAAAAGAAGTTTCTGCTAATATTCAACTGAAATCTAGCATCCTGTGCATTAGATCTAGTCCTGCCTTCTAGGGCAGGCATTGGATCAATCCTTGGTCCTCTTCTATATGACAGCCCTTGAAATATTTGACGAATGCTATCATTCCCCCTGTCAGTTTTCTCTAAGTTACACATACCCAGTTCCTCCAACTTTTCCTCATAGGAATTCCACCTCTCCTGACCCCATGAATAGTCAGTGTATGACTATTTGTGGTGTGTGATCTCTGCTGTCTGCATCTGCTCCTCCTAAGGAGGAGTACATTAGGGCCCCGTTTTACGGCGTTCCGCTGATGCGGCAGCTTTCAATCAGGGGAAATTCCTTGTTTTAAAGCCAATTTTGCCGTTTTGCGGCATTTTGTGGCATTTTCACACCACGTGGCCCATTATAGTCAATAGGTTCTGCTTTACGACAATTTCCGCTTTACGGCGGGGGCCTGGTCCTTAACCCGCCGTATAAGTGGGGCCCTACTGTATATTGCATCTGATCATACCAGAGCATGGAAATCCCTCATGGGCAACGACATCGCCATCAATGTCAAAGAAAGGTGCAACTCTGCACTCACAGAAGAACGTGTGTGCACTGCACAGAGATGTCATTGAAGTCAATGGAGCACTGGGCTCTGAATGTAATGGTAGTTTAATGCAGCAGGTGAACCTACATTTGTATAAGAGTGTTTTGCAGCACTGGGAACTGACTAGTGCCTTGGAAGAATTCCATTACTTAAAGGGGACTAATTTACAGAATAGTTGTATAAATACAGGGAAAATAGAAGTGCAAGAACAGTTAGAATAAACACAATAATAAGCAGAACATACCTATTGATAAAGCAAGCTCCACATGATAATAAATATATAGCTTATTAAAATGTTGCAAGCTGTGGGGCAAGGGAAATCAGCCTCAACAACTATTTAAATCTGCAGCACTGTTCCCCCCCCATTGTTAAACGAATCCCTTCCAGCTGTGAGTTTCTTATTGGAGAAAGAGATGAAAAAGGCAGAGAATACAGGAAGCTGGATCTTTTTTGCTTCCCTTCTGAAATAAAAAGAATAACATCATTCAAAAGATGCTGACCAAATAAAACTTGGATTACTTATTTCTGGGTCCAAAGTTCATGGGAAGAGGTTGCTGTGAGGCCAAGGGTCTTACTTGGATAATGAGTTTTGCTGAGTAGGGTAGAAACAGGTGATTCATTGAAGAAGTGTCAAGATGACTTGGTGTGTAACTTGAACTGCAAGGTGCAATGCTAGAGATTCTGTATCCAAGTGTGTAGTGACTGTATGTGTAGTGTAAATTATATGATCTAGTAAATAATGTGATCTAGTATAAGGTGCAGTAGATGCTGCTGTACCATAATCTACTTTCCTGCCTCAATAGTGGTTATTGAAAGCTATCAAATTTTAGTTTTTAATGTCTTAGAACAAAAATGATGAAAGGGAATCAGGACCTATGTGTCAATAGAGAAATTTGGGATAAATCTTTACAGCAAAAGCAATGGAAGTTATAGATTTGTTTTATGCAATCAATATATCACCAAACCTGTAAGTGGAAACCATTTTCCCTGTAGACTTATTGGTATTGAATGAGGATCCCCACCACCACCTCCTTGATAGCAGTCCTGAAATCCTGGCTGTCCTGAAGAGTTCTGGATTGGTGGCAAGCTCTGGGATGCCCAGAATGAATGAATGAATGAATGTCAGTGAATAAACATTGTTACAGGGGATGTTTATAAATGGCTGGTCCTTAGTAGTGGTTGTTTAGCATGCCAGCAGTGGAAGGCCATAGACACTGTAGGTGAACTTCTTTTGCCTCAGGATGTAGCATTTTGTTTATGGGGAAAGAATTCTGTTCTGTGGTTTGTCTTCCATTTTTCTCTTGATCCAATAAGAGTTGGCCAGAAAGAAATGAAAGGACTAGGTGCAGAAAGACTTCCTATCTGCAAGATGAGGCTGAACAAGGATAAGATATCATTGGTGGAGACAAATAATCATATTGGGAAAGGATTTTATTTTGTGCAACTGCACGCAAGTAACCCCATATACAGAATAAGCAAGGCATGAGTCCTATGCAGGCATTTATTCCACACACAATTATCATAATGTGAGAGGAAGGATGGGGCTACACTTGCTGCCCCTGCCCCTGATATCATGTCCTCTACCCCGCCGCCAGCTGTCACCAATGCATCAAAGGAGGCAGGTCTGAAGCAAGGAGCTTAATTTATGCATGTTGACTCCCCTTGCAATTCAGAACTCTGATTGTGCAGTGGGCACACACATTTAGGGCAGGCTCCCCATTTCACACCTTCCTGCTCCAAGGCATGCTAGATAATGGGGTCCAGTATAACCTACTCTTCACACTTGTGAGAAGATGAACAGCTGTACAGGGCTGCGATATTCCACACTCCAGTTGGAAAATCTCCAAAGATAGTCTAAAACCTTCCTCAAAGCAGCTGGATGAGATGGTCCTATGACCTTTTCCCCTCTTATCATGAACTTGTCTTCCATTAATGTAAACCTATTTCTTGTTCTGGTGCTGGCAGCTCAAAGCTCATGGCCCACGAATGGAGCTTGAGTTTTGGCTAAACTCTGATCTTTTTCTTCATGAGGATCATTTGCCCTGGCATCATATTCATTGATGGCATCATATTCATTTGCCCTGGCATCATATTCATTGTCAGTCAATATGCTTCATAATGAACAGACTACATTCTTGGTTCTTGGGTGAAGATACATGCTAAGTTAATATGAGAAGTTTGCTATTATGTGAAGTATTAACCGCATAATTGAACTGAGCATGCACTGAATTTGGCATGAATGTGGCATGGACCACTACTAGGGGCCAATTTGTACACTTACAATATCAGGGCAAGCTCCAGACATGCCTGGGCCCTTGGGCACCAGCTTACCCTGGCACACGCATGCTCATACACACACCTGCATGCACGCGCCTACCTGTCTCTTGCAGGGGGACAGCTTCTTCCAGCTGCCCATTCACTGGCTCCGTCTCTCCTGTCTTTTGCGGCTGTGTGGGCTGCTATGCGCATACATTGCTGCCATCAATCAAGATGGCACCAGAGACTTCAGCCCCTTAGGGAAACCTTGGCCTCCATCTTGGTTAATGGCAGTCCTGCGTGCGCAGCCCGCACAGCCTCAAAAGACAGGAGAGAAGGGCAGGTGGAAGAAGCTTCCTCTCTGTGATCCACAGCAGCTACTCTGCTGCGGATCACGAAAAAGGAGCACTCCTCCCCCACTCTATCGAGAGGCCCCTCGGGCCTCTGTGGCTCCAGGGGCCCTCAGCCAGGGCCCGACCTAGCTCCCCTTCGGGACCAGACCTGCTAGCTATAGTTCCATACTATAAATATAGTCTATGCAAGAAATCTAAAACAATGCATTTGAGGAAAACATTGGTAAATGATGAGTAGATACAACTGTATTTTTCTTTAATTTATTTTTCCCAATTTTTAAAAACGATCAGCAAAACAACACTCTGTCCTCATCAGATGTGGCTATACCTTAGCTTCATCTGAGACTAGTTTACATTTCAGTAAGGAGTGACAAAAAAAGAAAACTGTACAGGACACTTTCATTCTTTCTTTTATCCCTTTTGAACATTTATATATGTATATCAAAACTTGTTTAGCAGTTTGGCTGGCATCCCCACAACCCCCTTGATAATACTTTTTCAACTATAAGAAAGCACTTTGAGACAATTACGCTAGATAAAACAATATATACAGTCTTGACAAATAAATACATAAATACAGCCATTCGTATATAATGGTACATCTAAACTTCAGATAGTATCAGCAAGTGTTGTTAGTTCATTACCTTTTTTCTTTGTAAATTGGCCTTCTCTATATGAATCTATAAAGGTCTAATCCCAATAAGGGATCAATTTATCCACTGAATCTTAATGACTCTGGAATCCTCCAAAGTCACCCAGTAGGAAAATCTATAATTAAATAGTTCTTCAGAAGATAAGACTTCTGAAAACTTATTGACAATATGTGCTTTGTCCATTTACATTTCAACAAAAATCAAACATGATTTTAATTCGGATTATGGTGACAATGGTAGAAAATAGTGGTTCATTCAAATCATTTCCTTTGTTCTGAACAAATCAAATGTCCTTACAAGTAACATAAGCACTTGCTTTCCTCAAAGAAAATTTAAAACAAATACTGGCTCTTGGTTCTTTACAATCTTATAGTGACCAAACCTTTCCAAGTAACGGAACTTTCATACAGGTTGAATGTCCCAATGTCAGGCTCCCTTTGCTAATTCATTCCCCCCCGCCCCTTTTTACTCAAAATAATTAAGAAAAGTATAAAAACAGTTAATCTTTACAACTTGTACATTCAAAAATCAGGGCACTCATGCTTAAGGCTTTTGAAACACTAACAGATAAAAAGCCCGACACAGCGCCATGCAGAACAAAATGTTACACTGCAAGCTGACTCTACAGATATATGTGGTGGGATAGGGAAGACTTAAAATATATACAACACTTTCTGTGATGAATATTTACAAATCCATCAAAAAAGCAAAAAGAGAGAGAAAAAGAAAGAATGCGAAGCATTAATGCAACACTGAGGGAAATTTTTAAAACTCTGGGCTTAGGGAGATCTTATTTCCTCACTGTTGAAAATATCTTTTTCCCATAGGTAATTTGCTATTCTTAGATTTTTTTTATGGCTATTGTGTTTTACTAAGATTGCCTTGTACTGTTTTCAGTAACACTGATTACATCTTTGTGTATCATTAAGGATGAACTTGTACTGCATGGAACTCATATATTTTGTCGAGATTCCTAAAATAATCCATAAGGGAAATCCAACATACTTAGCTATTTTATAGAGCCTGCCAGCTTCTCTAAGAATGTGATGTAGGATCCTATGTTGCAAAATATTGCACTGTATCATCCCTCCTAACAGAAATACTCTTGTTCAGGATTCTACCCAGCCATTTCCTCCAAGCTGGGCATTTCATTCTACTTTTCTGGTTGTCAGTTTTTCCTTCTAACTGGCACTCAGCAGTCTGTGTCTCTACTGAGCATGCTCAGTCCTCATTGGACTGTTCCCTCCAGGCCCCCCACACACACCTTAGACATATTTTTCTTTAAGCTTGGAATTCCCTTGAGATGCTAATACCTCCCTCTTATTTCTCAGTTTTGGCTCCAGTCTTGTTGAAACTTACCAAGATAGCTATCAGAGGAACTGATGATATAGCCAAAGACTGTAGCAGGAAGCTGATTTTGATATTACTCTGTCAATACCCAGCTGTTTCCTGATGAGTTTCCATCCTTGCACTATAATATCTGCAAACACTCCCCATGTGATGTTTGTCATGTTGTGAATTTTAACTGGCCATATGATGGCACTGTGTCACATCTCATGATGAGTGTTTTGTTGGCGTTACAGTTTAGGAGTAGAAACTCACCGTACAGAAGAGTCTTGGGCATAGGTACGATAACATCTAGATTAGTCTTTCCCAACTTTTGGGTCCCCAGATTTTGTTGGACTACAACTTCCATCAGCCCCAGCCAACATGGCGAATGGTCAGGAATGATGGGAACTGTAGTCCAGCAACTTCTGGGGGCCCAAAGGTTGGGAAAGGCTTATCACTCCCATGGACCGGTTGATTGAAAATTGCTAGCCACCACTTAGTGTCTGCCCGCCAATGGGAAAGCAGTGCTAATAAGAGAACACTAATAAGGAATGTCAGAAAACCATTGACGTTCTGCATAAGCTGTTAATATTTTCTTACCTAAGAGGAAAAAGGCATGAAATACAGGAACTCTTTACACAGCCATTATAAGTATAGCTATTATGGTCAATCTACCCAAAGTACCCAAAGATGAAGTGATTTACTATGCCATCTTTGTGATTTGGAATGAGTTTCACTTCTTTTCCTTAACATTCTTGAGCATCAGTAAAACTGGTCATTGCTTATAACTAGGGATAGAAGGATCTGTCAGTTTTGGTTCTCTCAATTTCTCATTTTTCCAATTTTAAAATCAGTTCTCCACATTTCTGCAGCAATTTGCATTTAAAAAAAATCCTCATGAAAATTCTTCAGCATTTTAGTGCATATTTCTCTTAATAACCACATTTTTGTACGTAGCTTTGACTGATGTTCACATTTTTGCAGCAGTGTCTCCTAATATAATGCATTTTGTATGTTGTTGTCACTAATATGTTTATTTTTATGCATGCTTTCCCCTAATATATGCATTTTTGTAAACATACTTTGTTTGGAGAACTGCACTGAGGAATTGAGATAAGTGCGACTTTTGAAGGATGGCTATGTTTCAGTTCTCCTATTGTTTCTGAAAGTGCAAATTTCATAGATTCAGTTTTAAATGATAACTAAATTGAATTTATCCTCCATCCCTACTTATAAGTAAAGCATACCATAGCAGGACCATTACCTATTAAAGTCCTGGTTTTGGCTCTGATACATAACCAATATGGATGCCTAGCGGTTTGATTAGTTCCTTTACAAAATACTGAACGGAGGCATCAATTTTTGTGGACTATTTGAACAGTATATTAAGTGCTTGCTGTGTACTTAAAATATACTTTCCAAAATAAGTAAAACTATCCTAAAAAATATAGCAGATTTTACATTGATGTATTTGTTTTGTAGGTACGATAAAAGTTAACTGAATGACTGTCTTTCTGTCCAGAAAGCAGCTAGGCAGATGGCGTTGGTCTAGAGAGGTGCCACTTGGCCTACTATGTCATAGAGCTGATTTAAGACTCATTGTCTTAAATGGTACAAGACCTCTCTCTGTGATGTTTGACATATGATGGGTGTTTCACACATTGAGCCCTCATTGGATATTACAACCATTTGGGCGCAATCAAGTTAAAGATGAGGCCTTCTCAGGCATTCAGAGTGAACATACAAAGAGGGCATTGGGGTCACAGTGGGATGAGGATGCTCCCAGTGTCCTCATCTCCACAGGAAACCTTTGTACACTGAATGAAAAGGCCAGAAGGTGGCTTGTAAGCACATGCAGCTGAACATGGTTATAAACTTCTGTGTGACTGGAAATCCTGTATTATTAGGGTTCCGACTAAATAGGGTTTGTAAGCATGTTGCTCAGAATACAATTAGAAGCCCCCTTCTGACCTGACCACTCAACATGGGAAGGTTGGTGTGATTCATGTGGAATGGAAACATTGGAGTAGGGCTAGTGAGCAAGCCTGTGCACCTCCTTACATGCTCTCTCTCCCGTCTCATGTTGTTTGAATGAGCTATAGCCATGAGCTTGTTAGTTAGCTGTAGTGATCCAGTTTCATTGCTTTGAACATTGGGACTTACTCCCAGCTAACTGTGTATAGTTTGCATAGTCATAGCCACGGCTAACTTTTGCCAGACTGTATACACTGAGTAATCAGTAAGCATGTATCAACTTGCTTGCATTTTCTAGGACCAAACCAACATGCACAGCTACTGTGTGATATTAGAAGAAAACATTAAAAGCAAATGTAGCTTTAATACTTTTTACATCTTTAGTGTGGATATGTTTGAAACGTAAAATCTATTGATATGCTTAGATGCGTTTTGTTGATTATCTGCACATACATCCTTAGTCAGAAACTCCATCTAAATTAACTGGGAACTGTTAAAACATATTCAACTGAATAATTGTCAGATTACTTGGTCTGCTTTATCTGCTGTTTGTCCAGCAGTTTTAAAATTCAGATTTATTCCCCAAATTATTATCAAATTTAATATCAATTCTCTGTGATCCAAAATGGACATTTTTTTGCTGCTATTTTCAAAATTCTTGACTGGTATTAGCAGATGTTCTATGTTTTTATATTTTTCAGAGGCTTATCACCAGCATGAATTAGATGGAAATCAAACATTTGTCTCTGCTCGGGTTCGGGAGTGGGGGGAGAGTGGCCGTATCAATGAACGTTTTCCTGGAATCTCTTGATAGAATTGCTGTTTTCTATTACATCACACAAATGACATTACTCCTCAAAGAAATGAAGGAATTAATGGGTGGCTTCTGAATGTTCAGCATGGGACACTTTTGTTAATTTCAAATCTTAAGAGTGATTTAATCATAATGCCACAGCGATTTTGCTTTTTGGCAAAGGTAAGGGCCAAATTATACATGATGTTGAGTCACCTGTATTGTTTACTTCACTTTTTTTAAAAAAGAGAGTGGTATTCAACTAAATAGCTGCATGTGCATAAGGATTACCATTAGCACAACAGGATGCCCCCCCACCTCCCCCTGCACTAGGGATGGAATGATGTGTCATAAGAACATAAGAAGAGCCTGCTGGATCAGGCCAGTGGCCCATCTAGTCCAGCATCCTGTTCTCACAGTGGCCAACCAGGTGCCTGGGGGAAGCCCGCAAGCAGGACCCGAGTGCAAGAACACTCTCCCCTCCTGAGGCTTCCGGCAACTGGTTTTCAGAAGCATGCTGCCTCTGACTAGGGTGGCACAGCACAGCCATCATGGCTAGTAGCCATTGATAGCCCTGTCCTCCATGAATTTGTCTAATCTTCTTTTAAAGCCGTCCAAGCTGGTGGCCATTACTGCATCTTGTGGGAGCAAATTCCATAGTTTAACTATGCGCTGAGTAAAGAAGTACTTCCTTTTGTCTGTCCTGAATCTTCCAACATTCAGCTTCTTTGAATGTCCACGAGTTCTAGTATTATGAGAGAGGGAGAAGAACTTTTCTCTATCCACTTTCTCAATGCCATGCATAATTTTATACACTTCTATCATGTCTCCTCTGACCCGCCTTTTCTCTAAACTAAAAAGCCCCAAATGCTGCAACCTTTCCTCGTAAGGGAGTCGCTCCATCCCCTTGATCATTCTGGTTGCCCTCTTCTGAACCTTTTCCAACTCTAGAATATCCTTTTTGAGATGAGGCGACCAGAACTGTACACAGTATTCCAAATGCGGCCGCACCATAGATTTATACAATGGCATTATGATATCGGCTGTTTTATTTTCAATACCTTTCCTAATTATCGCTAGCATGGAATTTGCCTTTTTCACAGCTGCCGCACACTGGGTCGACATTTTCATCGTGCTGTCCACTACAACCCCGAGGTCTCTCTCCTGGTCGGTCACCGCCAGTTCAGACCCCATGAGCGTATATGTGAAATTCAGATTTTTTGCTCCAATATGCATAATTTTACACTTGCTTATATTGAATTGCATTTGCCATTTTTCTGCCCATTCACTCAGTTTGGAGAGGTCTTTTTGGAGCTCTTCGCAATCCCTTTTTGTTTTAACAACCCTGAACAATTTAGTGTCATCAGCAAACTTGGCCACTTCACTGCTCACTCCTAATTCTAGGTCATTAATGAACAAGTTGAAAAGTACAGGTCCCAATACCGATCCTTGAGGGACTCCACTTTCTACAGCCCTCCATTGGGAGAACTGTCCGTTTATTCCTACTCTCTGCTTTCTGCTTCTTAACCAATTCCTTATCCACAAGAGGACCTCTCCTCTTATTCCATGACTGCTAAGCTTCCTCAGAAGCCTTTGGTGAGGTACCTTGTCAAACGCTTTTTGAAAGTCTAAGTACACTATGTCCACTGGATCACCTCTATCTATATGCTTGTTGACACTCTCAAAGAATTCTAATAGGTTACTGAGACAGGACTTTCCCTTGCAGAAGCCATGCTGGCTCTGCTTCAGCAAGGCTTGTTCTTCTATGTGCTTAGTTAATCTAGCTTTAATCATACTTTCTACCAGTTTTCCAGGGACAGAAGTTAAGCTAACTGGCCTGTAATTTCCGGGATCCCCTCTGGATCCCTTTTTGAAGATTGGCGTTACATTGGCCACTTTCCAGTCCTCAGGCACGGAGGAGGACCCAAGGGACAAGTTACATATTTTAGTTAGCAGATCAGCAATTTCACCTTTGAGTTCTTTGAGAACTCTCGGGTGGATGCCATCCGGGCCCGGTGATTTGTCAGTTTTTATATTGTCCATTAAGCTTAGAACTTCCTCTCTCGTTACCACTATTTGTCTCAGTTCCTCAGAATCCCTTCCTGCAAATGTTAGTTCAGGTTCAGGGATCTGCCCTATATCTTCCACTGTGAAGACAGATGCAAAGAATTCATTTAGCTTCTCTGCAATCTCCTTATCGTTCTTTAGTACACCTTTGACTCCCTTATCATCCAAGGGTCCAATTGTCTCCCTAGATGGTCTCCTGCTTTGAATGTATTTATAGAATTTTTTGTTGTTGGTTTTTATGTTCTTAGCAATGTGCTCCTCAAATTCTTTTTTAGCATCCCTTATTGTCTTCTTGCATTTCTTTTGCCAGAGTTTGTGTTCTTTTTTATTTTCTTCATTTGGACAAGACTTCCATTTTTTGAAGGAAGACTTTTTGCCTCTAAGAGCTTCCTTGACTTTGCTCGTTAACCATGCTGGCATCTTCTTGGCCCTGGCGGTACCTTTTCTGATCTGCGGTATGCACTCCAGTTGAGCTTCTAATATAGTGTTTTTAAACAACTTCCAAGCATTTTCGAGTGATGTGACCCTCTGGACTTTGTTTTTCAGCTTTCCTTTTACCAATCCCCTCATTTTTGTGAAGTTTCCTCTTTTGAAGTCAAATGTGACCGTGTTGGATTTTCTTGGCAATTGGCCAGTTACATGTATGTTTAATTTAATAGCACTGTGGTCACTGCTCCCAATCGGTTCAACAACACTTACATCTCACACCAGGTCCCAGTCCCCACTGAGGATTAAGTCCAGGGTTGCCGTCTCTCTGGTCGGTTCCATGACCAACTGGTCTAGGGAATAGTCATTTAGAATATCTAGAAACTTTGCTTCTTTGTCATGACTGGAACACATATGCAGCCAGTCTATGTCTGGGTAGTTGAAGTCACCCATTACTACCACATTTCCTAGTTTGGATGCTTCCTCAATTTCATATCTCATCTCAAGGTCTCCCTGAGCATTTTGATCAGGGGGACGATAGATCGTTCCCAGTATTAAGTCCCTCCTGGGGCATGGTATCACTGCCCACAACGATTCTGTGGAGGAGTCTGCCTCTTTTGGGGTTTCGAGCTTGCTGGATTCAATGCCTTCTTTCACGTATAGAGCAACTCCGCCACCAATACGTCCTTCCCTGTCCTTCCGATATAGTTTATATCCAGGGATAACCGTATCCCACTGGTTTTCTCCATTCCACCAGGTCTCGGTTATGCTCACTATATCAATGCTCTCCTCTAAGACCAAGCACTCCAGTTCTCCCATCTTGGTTCGCAGGCTCCTAGCATTAGCGTACAGGCACTTGTAAGCAGTGTCTCTCTTCAAGTGTCTTTGGCACTTGTGGTTAGGCCTGTGGTAATTTTGCTCTTCTGAATTTATATGCTGTGCCCCTGCTCTCACAATGCCTACTTCTAGGCCTACCCCTTTTAAAATTTCATCATTTCTTTGGTTTTTATCCCAGGGGGAAGGTTTATTCCGAACCGGACCTTTCTCAGCTCCTGTCGGGTTTCCCCCCTCAGTCAGTTTAAAAGCTGCTCTGCCACCTTTTTAATTTTAAGTGCCAGCAGTCTGGTTCCATTCTGGTTCAAGTGGAGCCCGTCCCTTTTGTACAGGCCCGGTGTCAGTTTTGGTTCTCTTAATTTCTCATTGTTCCAATCTTAAATTCGGTTCTCCACATTTCTGCAGCAATTTGCAACTTAAAAAAAAACCCTCATGAAAATTTTTCAGCATGGAGTGCAAATTTCTCCAGATACATACATTTTTGTATGCAGTTTTGACTAATGTACACATTTTTGCAAGCAAATTATCCCAATACAATGCATTCTTGTATGTTATTTTCACCAATATGCACATTTTTATACACATTTCCCCTTAATAGATACATTTTAGAAACACTGGTTGGTTGGATAACCGCATCTCAAAATTTGGATAAGTGCCAATTTTGAAGGATGGCTGTGTTCGGTTCTCATGTTATTTCGGAAAGCGCAAATTTGATAAATTTGCCTTTAAATGCAAACTGAGTCAAATTTTTCACCCATCACTACTCTGCACACACCCTGTGCTGTCCCCAAATGATCCAGAGGGTTGAGGGAGTCCCCAGAACAGATTTATGGGGCACATGGAGGGAAGAGAGAGGAAAGTACTGTTGCACAATTAGAAACCCTTGTGCTCACAGAAGCAGCAACGTAGCGCTACATTGAATGCAACCCATAGTCTTAGAGGATGCATTTTGCAGTGCACTATGTGTGTGCATATGTGTGTGTGGTGTGACCCTTTTCCCTCCAGCAGTTTTTCGGCTTAAAAAAATCGCTCCCAACTCTTTCTTTCCCTGTAATGGAAAAGTAACTGGGGGTTGGTGATATTTTAGGGAAAGCCATCAGTGATGACAAGGGTAGGAAGCTCTCCCTGCCTGAGATAAACACGTTCTTCTAAAAATAAATAAATCTGTGCTTTGTTGTGGCGCGTGAGGAGGGAGATTTATAACACTTTCTTCCACCCATTATTTCAGAAAATATCCCCAGAGTCAGGACTATTATATAAGCATAAAAAATGTTCAAATCCTTCAACTATAGGAGAGCATGCCCTGACCGTACTTGATTATAAAATCTTAATTCACTTCTAGCAGCATAGAAATGGCACACATGGAACAGCAAGGGCGGGGGGAGAAAAGAATAGGTCTTCAATAATATTCCATTCAAACTAAGGTATAGTATATGCATAGCAAAGCAAGCTGAGGATTGACCTCCTACTCTATTAAATGGAAAGGCATTATCACCCACTCTAGGAATAGTCAAATGGAGCCCTCCAGATGTTGTTGACTGCAAATCCCATCTATCCCAGCCAGCATGGCCAATGATGAGGTGTGCATTATATTATACAGCATCTGTATGGCACCACACTGGCTATCTCTGAACTACTCCTTCTTGAGTGCCCTTAAGTTCTGCTGTCCAGAAAAAAAATAACCAGTTATGAGGCATTCCATAAAAAGTACTAGGGACAGATCATAAAGTTGCTTTAGTTCAGGGGTGGGAAACCTGTGGCCCTCTAGATGTCGCTGGACTGCAACTTCCATCATTCCTGATTACTAGTCATGCTGACTTGTCCATTAGGGCTACCGGGGCTCAGCTGTACCAAGTGAAATGTATGTATTTATTTATTTATTATTTGATTTATATCCCACCCTTCCTCCCAGCAGGAGCCCAGCAATTTTTTTTTAATGTTTTCCCCAAAATCTTAAATCCATACTCTTCCTTTCTCACACATTCTTCCACAATCCATTTCAATGTAGAGAGAGTCCTGGACACTTTTCTGTCACTGTTCTGTTCTCTGTCCATTCAGCTCTCTGAACCACTCAGCCATTCATGATGCAAAAAGATTGCTATGGCCAGGAGGTCCCACCCATCTGTCTCCTGGCAGAAAATCCATGTGATAGTATTTTTTTTTTAAAAAAATCTTACCAGTGGCTTTTGTTTATTGTCCCATTTGTGCAGTTTCCCCCTCCCTCCTGTTGTCGTTATCCCTCCTATTATCAGAATCTAAGCTTAACTGAGCTACTTTTTGAGTAGACTCAGGAGCTGTTCTGAGCATGCTCAAAGCTGTTTCCTTCAAGGTCACACTTCTAAACAGCTTGAAGCACGCTCTTTGTAGGCTGGCAGGAGAAGGGTGTGGTTGGGGCTTTTTATTGTTAGCATTTGTTAACAGAGAGAGAGAGCAACAGTGGATAGTGTGTCTCTTTATATAATAAACATTTATCTACCTTACTTTTAAAACTATTTGCATTTATTTTTGTGAACGGGCTAGGGAATATTATTGGAGGATTGGGAGACAAAATGTTGGACTGTAGTCTGTGGCCCTACACTTGATGGACTTTTGGGGGCGTGGGTAGCTGGTGAAGGTGAGTTATTTTCCCATTCTGCTACATGCCCACTCTCCATGTGCTTGGTAGTTGTCCTCTTCTGTGAGTGTTTGCTTCCAAAGGCTTTTGGAAAATTGGGCACAAGAGGTTGCAGTAAGTCTCCACTGAACCAAAGTAAGGCATTATTCAATTTACAAACGTGTTGTTTGTAAAACAGCAATGCTTAAGTGTCTACACTATCTTTGCAAGGGAGGATGGGAAGAAAAAACAACTTGGCCACACCCCTATGACTTCTCATTGGCCATGCCCTGCAACTTTTAGCAGCCCTGCCAGGTCTAGTAGGCACCAGCCACCATTGCATGCTGACTGGGGTTGATGGGACTTGGAGTCTGGCAACATCTGGAGGACTACAGGTTCCCTGCCACCTATGCTTTAGATGCTGGTAAATGTGTGTTGTAATACAGTCCACTGACAAACATTTGTAATGGTGGTGTTTTTGTTTTTTAATATTAGATATAGAATCATAGAGTTGGAAGGGGCCTATAAGGCCATCGAGTCCAACCCCCTGTTGAATGCAGGAATCCAAATTAAAGCATATCCCACAGGTGGCTGTCCAGCTGCCTCCTGAATGCCTCCAGTGTTGGAGAGCCCATCACCTCCTTAGGTAATTGGCTCCATTGCTATAGCACTCAAACAGTTAGGAAAGTTTTTCCTGATGTTCAGTTGAAATCTGGCTTCCTGCAACTTGAGCCCATTATTCCGTGTCCTGCACTCTGGGATGATCGAGAAGAGATCCTGGCCTGCTCACTGCTTTTTATTGACCTATTGATTTGTGTGCTTTATTAGTACTGTCAAATTATATGTCTGTCAAATTATGATGAGTTTCAAATCTAATTACTATTAGTGTAATGGGAATGGCACACAGGGAGTAATAAATAGGAAACCCTTCCCTTTCGATTGGTTCTTTCTGTAGCTCTTAGGCTTTTTAATTATTGGAAAAAACCCAGTTATGCTAATATCTACAGAATACAGTTCTATAATTCCTGTGGGCAGCCTTTTATAATTGAAAATGGGGTCTTTGAAAAGCAAGGTAAACCTTATGTTGCATTTGTGTGATGAAACAAAGACATTCAAGTGCTGTTTTTTAAACCCCCCACACCATCAGGTTTTGGGGTTTGTGTTTCAGTCTCCAGCAGTGCAATCCTGTATGTGTCGGAATTAACTCCAGTTGAGTCCAGAAGGGCTTACTCCCAGATAGGTGGGCATAGGATTGTAGCCTGAAATAGGCAGGGTTGGTTTAAAAGTCAGGTTCCAAAGTGCCCTCTGCATGCAGATACATTCTTGATTTTTTGCTTCTAGCCCCTTGTGCTGCTTGGGGAAGGGCACTGGCTCAGTGACAGATCATATGTTTTGCATGCAGAAGGTCCCAGGTTCAGTCCCTGGCATCTCAAGGTAGAGCTGGGAGAGCACCCTGCCTGAAATCCTGGAGAGCTGCTGCCAGTCCATGTAGACAATACTGAGCTGGATGAACCAATGATTTGACTTGGTATAAGGAAGCTTCCTATGTTCCAGATACTGCTCAGGGCAACACTAGAATTCGGGGGAAACAGAGGC
Source organism: Rhineura floridana (assembly GCF_030035675.1). Taxonomy (NCBI): domain Eukaryota; kingdom Metazoa; phylum Chordata; class Lepidosauria; order Squamata; family Rhineuridae; genus Rhineura; species Rhineura floridana. Next base: position 47,092,726 of record NC_084481.1, read on the forward strand.
TGATGTCAGAAAGGAAGCCTGGAGAGTCAGGGACCAGAGGGTGCATTTGGAAGCTTACATGGGCCCTTTTTGGATCCTCTCTAAAACCAGTAAATTCTACATGTGAAACCTGTCTTGTGGAATCACCGAGAGAATAACATCTAATTTGAAAGCAAAGACCTTAAAAAAACCATTTAGTTTTGCCTCTTCAATAAGCATGACGTCTCTTAAGAAAGAAAGAAAGAAAGAAAGAAAGAAAGAAAGAAAGAAAGAAAGAAAGAAAGAAAGAAAGAAAGAAAGAAAGAAAGAAAGAAACTAGGATTCTTAGGCTTTTAACAAGACTTTGTAGGTAAAAGCTCTAGGGAACTTTCAAATTGCCCACCTTGCCTTAGACTAGAGGAAGGTTCCTATTCCAGAGGTGTAACAAGGATCTACTGTACAATGTCTAGCAGTCATTTGTCCTCTGTATACAGTTGTGAGATTGGACAAGACAAATGTAATTCTAGCTTTTTTGACCGTTACATTGTGCAGTTTGTAAATCAGAAATCAAAGCTGTTAAGAAGGACCAAACAAAACATACTGAAGACCTTCCCCTCTTGGAAGTTAACACCCCATTTTCCAATCAAAAGATAGCTATTTACTCTCTACTCAATTTTTTTTAAAAAGTATTTACATCTGTAAAACATCCTAACATCTGAGGTGCTTCTTGCTTGACATGTCATTCCAAATCCTATGCATTTCCTCAGGCGATATCTGATGCACTGTGATAACACGCCGATATCTACACAGGCTGTATGCCATCTTCCAGTGATTAAAGCCACTGTTTTGGAAAGGATGGATGCCAAGCTTCCGCAGGCAGAGTCCCACATACACATCTTCAAGATGAAGAAGTCTTGTATGGAGAGAGGTTTTGTAAATCATCTCTGCTACATCAGCTGAAAAGATGTAGCCAGTGCCCGAGCAAAATGGTGGATAATTACTGTCAGGATACAAGTCCCTAGGCATGTACCATTTGCTACGGACATCTCTTATTGGTCCTCCATTGATGACATAGCCAGTGAAGTACCTCCGCCTTGGCTTTGTGTTCGGTTTTAGCAATTTGTAAATAAGGTTATCCATATTTACAAAAATGTCGCTGTCTGTTTTCATGATATATTTGGCTTTTGAACAAAATGTGGCCACCCACCTCATTCCCATTAATGTTTTCAGGGTCAGGTTATGATAGGAGTCAATGAAATCCTCCACAATAATGTCATGGAAAATTTGACTCTCTTGTTCTACCATCTGATTTAACACGGGGTCTGTGTTCTTCCCCAGAAGAAAGAGCGTGGAAATCTTAATGCCTTTGAAGTTGTTCTCATCCCCCCACGTCTCCCGAATGGCTTGCCTGGCATCAAATTCTTTGTGTGTCGTGCTGATGAGAATAACCAGAAAGGGGGCATTCTTCTCACACTTCTCCGGCTCATTGATGAGGAAATCAAACGAATGAGGATTTATTGGTCGAGTCCTTATATTGCCAAAGGAGACATTCTTCCTAGCTATTGAGATGCTGTCATAAGTTTTATGGACTGTGTAGGATGAAGTGGGACGTGTTATACTTAAATACCAAAGAGCACTTGCCCAGCAAACAACCGTCAAGACATACAGACATGAGACTTTTGAAGCCATTGTTCCTGGAGGTTTCCTATTCAGCAGAACAAATGAACAGCCTCCTTACTATTAGCATCTCTGTGTTCCACAGGGGCGGCATGTTATTTTTCAAACTGTGAAGTTCGACACAGAGAAGCAACTTCGTACTTGTTCATGGAGTTCAGTGAAAAGGTTTAAAGTCTTGAAGTGTCTTCCTTCTCCTGTGCAGCCTCCATTTCCTGTGGCAATGTGTTATTTCTGAAAAACATGAGCAGAAAAGGATTTTGATTGATGCTGTCTTATTTTGACATTAGAATAATCTAGTTGCAAATATCTGAAATGCTAAATTATACCAATGAAATAGGTTATTGTTTTGTGGTGGGAGGAATGAATGGTAGCTGAATATTTTCAATAGGTTTGGTCATGTCTGTAGGGAAGCAAATAAATTGGCATTAACTTAACAAGGAAAGGTAGTACAGTTCATTTAGATACTTTGATATGTACAATATTGGCTCACAATCAGGCTCGTATGGCTAAGATCTTCAGCAACAGGACACAAACATCCATAAATGGAGTGATGTCTTTCTGTTCAAACTGGTTTTGGCAAAACTCCTTAACTGGTTGATCAACATTGATCTGAGCCAAATGAGAACATCCTTTATGGTGGATGATATATATAGGATGATATATATAGCACAAAAAGGGTGTGTTCGAGTAAACGAAATGATTTTTTTCTTTTCCCAATGGTAATAAGACAAAATTCTGTTATAATGGGGGCCAGCTGTTTTGTTTTGCTTTTTATTATACTCTGATTAAGAAATGAGCTGATTTGTTCAATCTATTATGTCTAAAAATAAGCTTGTTTTAACATTTTTGTTTTTTCTTGAAACTTAGGGAGTATTCTGTTTAGTGTATTATGTATATTATGATTTTTTCTTGTACTTAATTTTATATGCAATGTTTATATTATGTTGTTGATGCTAAAGAGGATGTTTTGTTCAGTTAACTGTATTTTATGGTTTTTTTGTAGTTGCTTTTTTAAGATGTTTTGACTTGTTGTACACCGCTTAGAATTTTATGTAAACATAAGTGGTATATAAATGGATGAATAAATAAATAAATAATAAAAATACCAGCCGTCTTTTGACCTAGCTGATTGAGCCTATCCTCACAGAGGTCAAGGCAACAAACACAAGACTAATAAGCAAGAATACACAATGACAAAACATAGGAACAAAATCACATGAATATGTTTCTATAATTTGGGAACTGATGATGCCCAGCTAAAAGCAATGCTTGGGCCAAAGTATTTGGCTTAGATTCTCCCCTTTGCTCCCTCCCCTCAGGTTAGATTAATCTTTTTTTGAGGGGTGAAATCTTTCCTCCAAAGACAAGGTGGCTGAGAGTAGTTTAAAAAAAATAAAGAAAAAATAGCTTTCCCACTATTTGAAGTGGTAGCTTGGTTACTGTCAGTGATCCTTTGTAATGGGAGATGCCCTGCTGCATGGAACAACACTGTGTCGTCATCATAGTAAACAACAATTTTATTAAAATTAATAAAATTAATTAAAATTTTAATTTTTTTAACTGTAAGTTTCTTTGAGTGCACATATGTGTGTAGAAAATGGAATAACAAATTTAATAAATAAACAAACAAGCGAACATTTTGCTGGCCTTGTTTTGTTTTGTTTGTTCACCGCCCTGAGAGCTATTTCGCTAAGGGCGGTATATAAATTGAAATAATAAATAAATAAATAAATATTGTACTAGCCATCGGCCTCAGCGACTGTCAGGTACTTCCCATAAAACCTTCCCTTACACAAGTTCAATGAAATAAAATAACATAATCTAAAACAACATTTTCCCATTACAATAACATCCTAAAAATATCATATCTGTTTAAGAATCCCTTACAGCAACTCTCTCCATTTCTTCCACCCAGAGTTTCTTGCAAGTAAAGCATATCCACAGACAGACACGTGCACAGAGTGTGTGCTTTGAGGTCTCTGGAATTCTCTTCCCTTAGAAGTGAAGCAAGTCCTAACATTATTATGTTTTTTATGTTTGTTGCAACCTTTCTCCCAAGGCTTCTCAAATTAGCCTATTTTATTTCTCCAGTTTTTAATGCTTGTTGGTTTTATGTCTTAATACTGTTCTAAAAAAAGAGACAGTCACAGGAACTAAATTAATAATAATATTGAGTGAATAAACAAACCAAACGAAGGTCACCAAAATGGATCTCCTGGATTGAAATTCGTTTCATTGCTTCTTCATATGAATACATATGAATATCAGCTAAAGACCCCTCATTGCCTCAATATCCTTGTGAATATATATCAATACCATGTCCCTGAAAGGAAGAAATATTGTTTGGACTATTTCAGTATTTGCTAACAAGGACTGCCTCTCCCTACATGTACCACCCAGGAACCTGTGCTTGGCATCAGAAGCCCTTCTTTGTGTGCCCTCTCTAAAGGAGGTGAGGAGAGTGGCAACATGAGATCAGGCCTTCTCAGTGGTGGCCCCCCATTTGTGGAACGCTCCTCAGGGAGGTATGGCTGCTTTCATCATTAACCATCTTTCAATGCCAGGCAAAAACATTTCTCCCAGGCATTTGGTTCTTAACTTTAGAATGTTTTTGGAGCGTTTCTGTTGTGTAGCCTTCCTAAGAAGGGTTGCTCCACCACCTTATGTGCTGTTTTTATTTTTAACTTTTTATATATTTTTAATCTTTTACCTTTTTAATTTTAATTTTTTTAACTGTAAGTTTCTTTGAGTGCACATATGTGTGTAGAAAATGGACTAACAAATTTAATAAATAAACAAACAAGCAAATGAACATTTTGCTGGCCTTGTTTTGTTTTGTTTATTCACTCAATGTTATTCTTCATTCTGTTCCAGTGACTCTGATCACATTCACACTGTACATTTATTCCACTATTATTCCACTTTAAGCAGTCATGGCTTCCCCTAAAGAATCTTGGGAAGGGTAGTTTGTGAAGGGTAGTTTGCTGAGAGTTGATAGGAGACTCCTATTATCCTCACAGAGTTACAATTGCCAGAGTGGTTTAACAGTCAGTCCCTCTTCCAGAGAACTCTGGAAATTGAAGTTCTATGAGGGAATAGGAGTCTCTTAACAACTCTCAGCACCCTTCATAAACTACACTTCCCAGTATTTTTTGAGGGAAGCCATGCCTGTTTAAAGTGGAATAATAGTGGGGAAAAGGTACAATGTGAGTGTGGCCCACGCCTTTTTCTTTTTTTGGGTATGCACTGGGAACCCCTCTTCTATTTTCTGTTAATACTGTTTTAATTCTATTTCTTTTCTCCACTTTTATGTTGGTTTACTGTACTCTGTAACTCAGTGGTAGAGCATCTGCTTTGCAGGCAGAAGTTCCCAGGTTAAATTCCTGGCATCTCAAGACACAGCTGGGAGAGAATCCCTGTCTTAAATCTTGGAGAGTTGCTGCCAGTCAGTGTAGACAATACTGAGCTAGATGGACCAATAGGTCTGACTCAGTATAAGGCAGGTTCCTATGTTCATAGAATTCACCTACCTCAATAAAATTGCCAAATATCCCTATCCATTTTCATAGGAGGCAAATGGTCCTGCAAAAGTGTGGGGGGGTATTAGGCCAATTCTGTCTCTTTTAACTGTCTGTGTAATATTTTGAAGTCTGCCTAGCATTTTTTTGATCATGTATCAAGAGAATATTAAAAGAGCAGCCTTGATCGTGAAAGATACCTGAGATAGTTTCTACAAGTTTCTACAAACTTGGTAGAAACCGTACAGACGAGGGGTTCAATGACATTAAAATACACTGACCACTAAGCAGGTTATATTGTTTATGTAGATAAGGGAAGCTCATCTTGCCCTTTCGTTTTAGGCATCCTTTGAGTAATAAATGGTTGCTCCCTTCCTGTTGGAGGTACTTTTAATTGTGGTGGCTACTTTGTTGTCTGATGGCTGTTTGATTTTTTTTCTCCTCTGCTGTTTTTGTGTTTTATGGCTGCTTTACTGTATTTAGTATTGTCAAATAAGTTACTGTTTTAACTTACGCAGTTTGTTGCCTTGAGTTTATTGAGGAACGGCAGGGTGTAAGTATTTGAAATAAAGAAAGAAATGGAGAATCAGTTGCTACATGCAATGGAACAAGCATGTTTATCTAAGACTACAAATAACATCAATTTGGCCCCAGGTTACTTGGCAAGGTATGATTTGCCATTCTTTTCTTAAAAAACAGTGAAGTGCCTCTTTACACCAACTCATAGATAATGTTGTAGGTTTAAAAAGCTCTTTGGCCAGGCTGTTGAAGCCTGAGTGAAGTTGTAGTAGTGCTTTTAGCATAACCACTTTGATTATGTTGTCTCACCCTACATCTTGTCTTGTCTAAAGAAACACAGACTGAGTGTAGATTTTGAGAATCAAGATCTCGAACATCAATTTGGAGGGGAAAGGATGATGCAATATTATACTGCACTTAGAAGAAGTGATGCAAGCACTCTGTTTTTCTTGATTGGCTGCTAGCTAAACATTCCTTTTGTTAGGTGGATTTATTTATTCAATTTATTTATTTATAAAATTATTTATATACCACCCTATACCACCCTCTTGCAAAACATCAGGGTGGGGTGTATAGCAACATAAAAACATTAGAAGGACTGGCTGCTCAAAAACATTTTAAACATCTACATAGGCCTGTCAGCACCAAATTGTTCATATCCTGCCACTTGTAGCCAGTGAAGGGCTTTGAGAACTGGCAAGATAAATTTCCCACAGTTATGCATGGGAAAATGCTTGAAAGCTGTATTATGAACCAATTGACACTCCCTAGCAGTTTTCAGAGCAACATTGGCGTAAAGTTTTAGGAGGTCCTGGGCAAAAGTGACTTCTTGGGTGGGGGTCATTCTCTATCAGTGGACCCTGATGGACTTACATGGGCAGTCCAGGAGATCTCATCCTATATTTACTGGAGAATTGTTTTGTTGTCCATGTGTGCTATACTGCTTGTATTTTTTCAGTGTTGTACATAGCTGTTTTATCATTTAATCTTCTACTTGTACTGTATTGTTTCAACTATTTCAGTATTTGTCAATATTTCGATGGCCTTGTTTTGTTTTGTTTATTCACTCAATATTATTCTTCGTTTGGTTACTGAGACTCTGTTTCCTTTCCTTTCCTTTCCTTTCCTTTCTTTTCTGTAACCCTTACATGCTGGGGCCAGGCAATCTGGTTTCTCTCAATGCACCCAATGTATTGCCATGCTGGCACATTGTGGGAAATTATGAAGGCTAAATCCAGCCACCTGACACTGCTCAGAGCATAGGCTGGACTAATTGCCCAGCATGGTGGTTAATGGCTCATTAGTAGGGGTAATGGTTATAGGATGTGGTTGGAAATCTCCCAGTGTGATAGGATACCTATCAGAGCTTGGGAAAGATGACACCTGACACATGCTAAAGTGAGTGGGCATAGGTATGTGCGTGTGTTTTGTGAAGAAGAAGCAGTTATACAATTTGGGTGAGTCAGAGCAAGGGAGCTGTTAGAGAAGAGAGGACATACCTTGGGAGTGCAGTGGATCTACAATCTGGGGGCAGTGGATCTACAATCTTATAGGAAGGCCTACTATTTGCCTCCGCATATTTTATTTGTAAATAAAGCAAAACATTACAAACAACCTTAAGGATCCAGTGGTCTCCCAGCATAGACGACCACTTCTCACTGATTAGGGGAAGTGTACAGTATAGAAATATGCAATCTGATGTTACAAGTGCTGTCATGCTATATGACATTTCATTTATATTTCAACTATTTCTGAACCATTCTAGAAATATAGTTAGGCCATAATAGCAGAGCTTGGAAAAGTTACGTTTTTGAACTACAACTCCCATCAGCCCAATCCAGTGGCCATGCTGGCTGGGCCTGATGGGAGTTGTAGTTTAAAAAGAGTAACTTTCCCAAGCTCTGCAGAATGGCTGGTTTAACTAAGATGTATGAAGCTCCAAAACATCACAGATGAAAATAGGGACCTGATGGCAACACCCTTTTTGTGGAGATACGGATCACACATTGTTAAAGACAGTGAGCCTTCCCATTAAAGATGTATACATGTTCCTTTTATGTGTAAAAGGGCAACTGTCCAACATTCTGCCTGTAATATGCTGTAAAAGACTTCACGGATGCTGTCAGGCCCAGGATGCGACTCAGGAACCAGACCAGAGGTTGTAGTTAATTCGTGTTTTATTAGAGTAATGTCCAACAAAGACTGCGCTTTCTCATGAAGCAATACAGGGATACAGGTCCTGCGACATTGGGAGAAAGTTGACAGAGCAAGGGGCTGCTTCCCGCCTGTTCTTTAAGAAGGGGCTAAACAGGTGCGCAACCTTTCGCTCCTCCTTAACTCCCCCTCAGGTACTGCCCGCCTTCCCCCCCTTCTCTCCTGTCTTTTCAACCGTCTGCGTGTGCGTGGTGAGGGGGGAGGCATCACCTCCTCCTCTTCTGAAGTGTCCGATTCCCCTATGGGTGATAAAGGAGGAGCTGAGGGTAAACCATCTCTCCGCCTTTCTGCTGTGATCAGCCCTCCCTCTTGCTCTGAGCTGCGGAGAAGGGAGGGCCTGGGAATGTCTGGGGGGGATTCTAAAACTTCAAGGCTCTCAGGCTCCCCGTTGCTAGGCAACCCTATCTCTGGCATGTCCTCTGTTTCGGCTTCGCTCCACAGAGGGTAAGTTCCTCCCTCCTCCCTCTGCCAGCCATTTGAATCCTCTTCTGACAACCCCCCAGGAGCCCAGCTCATCCTCCCGACACCATCCCCCTTCTCAAGCTGTGCCCCCCTCCCCCTGTCTGGCTTGGGGCGGTGAGGAAAACGTTGATGGAAAAGTTTTACTAACTCTGGAGCATGCACATCACCTGCATTTTCCCATGATCTGTCAGCCACTCCATAGCCCTTCCAGTGAATCAAATACTGCAGCTTGTGGCGTCTGATCCTGGAATCCAAGATTTCCTCAACTTCAAACTCAAGCTGCTCATTTATCAGGAGTGGGGACCCAGGAGGCTCCTCCGGCCGCAGCTCACTGGGAGGGGCAGCTTTCGTCAAGAGGGATCGATGAAACACAGGATGTATTTTAAACGTGTCAGGTAGCTTCAGCCGGTACGCCACGGGATTAATTTGAGTTTCTATTTCAAAAGGACCCACCCTTTTGTCTTGTAATTTTCTACATTTGCCCGGCATCTGGAGGAAACGGGTGGACAGCCATACCTGGTCTCCTGGTTGAAGGGGGGGCCCTCCTTCCTGTGCAGGTCAGCAACTCGCTTGTACTCTGTTTTGGCTTCGTTTAACTGCTGTTTCAGTGTTTGTTGCGCCGCTTGCAATTCTTTTAGGAAGTCCTCAGCTGCCGGTACCAGCATTCCTTCTGAGCTGCTTGGAAAGACTTTAGGATGGAATCCATAATTCGCGAAGAATGGGGTTTGTTGAGTGCTGGAGTGTAGAGAATTGTTGTAGGCGAACTCTGCAAAATGCAAATATGATACCCAGTCAGTCTGTTGATAGGACACATAACTTCTTAAATATCTTTCCAAAATGGCGTTCAAGCGTTCCGTTTGCCCATCTGTCTGGGGGTGATGGGCGGAGGAGAGTTTTAATTCCGTCTGCAACTGTTTCCACATTGCTGTCCAAAATTTGGCTGTGAACTGAGTTCCTCGGTCTGAGACTACACTGTTTGGCAACCCATGCAGTCGGTAGACTTCTTTGATGAATAACTTGGCCGTTTCCTTAGCCTCTAAGGCCCCTGCACAAGGGAGGAAATGCGCCATTTTGGTGAGTAGATCTACCACGACAAAAACGGCTGTCATTCCTTGGGATTTGGGTAGATCAGTTATAAAATCCATGGAGAGATCCTTCCAGGGTTCATGTGGGACAGGTAGCGGTTGTAACAGTCCTGCTGGTTTTCCTGTTTGTGTTTTTGTCCGCAGACAGACAGAACAGGACTTTACATAGCTTTCAATATCCCTACGCATTTTAGGCCACCAGAAGTCCTTGGCCACGTTCTGAATGGTCTTGTAAATCCCAAAGTGTCCCGCTGTGATGGAATCATGACACTGGCGTAGGATTCTGAGCCTTAATTCTCCTTCTGGCACATATCTGGCTGTTTTGAACCATAATAGTCAATTCCTCCAGTGAAAGGTTACTTCTGAGTCTTGACTTTGTCCCGTCTCCTGCCCATATTTTAGTACGTCTGCATCTCCTTGTTGTGCCTTTTTGAGTTCCTCTTCCCACGAAGACTGGCATGATCCCAACATTAATTTCTCTGGCGGGATCACGTACTGAGGCTGGTCCTCGGATTCACTTTCTTTGTACTGTGGCTGTCTGGATAAGGCATCAGCTCTCTGGTTTTTGGCTTGGGCTTGGTAAGTGATCTTGAAGTTAAACCTGGTGAAGAACTGGGACCATCTTATTTGTCTCTGGTTCAGCTTTCTGGCAGTTTGGAGGCTTTCCAGGTTCTTGTGGTCGGAGCGCACTTCGATCTGATGAGGGGCCCCCTCTAGGTATTGTCTCCAGTTTTCAAAAGAGTCCTTGATGGCCAGCAGCTCCTTCTCCCAAACTGTGTAATTCTTCTCTGCAGGCTTTAACTTCCGAGAGAAGTACGCACAGGGGTGCAGCTCCTTTCCTTCTTGGTCTAATTGCAGAAGGACCCCCCCGATAGCAAAATCTGAACCATCTGCTTCCACGATGAAAGGGCGGGTCGGGTCAGCAAAGTGCAGAATGGGCTCGGAAGCGAACCTTCTCTTCAGCTCCTCAAAGGCCTGGGTGGCATTCTCTGTCCATTGAAACTTCTTCTTTCCCCTTAAACAGTCAGTCAGAGGAGCTGTCAATTTGGAAAACCCTGGAATGAACTTTCTGTAATAATTGGCAAACCCCAAAAACCGTTGTACATCCTTTTTGGTGACAGGTTGGCCCCAGTCCAATATACAGCTTACTTTCCCTGGGTCCATCTCCACGCCTTCCGCTGAGATTCGATATCCAAGGAAGTCTAGAGACTTGAGGTCAAATCCACATTTCTCTAATTTAGCATACAGGTGATTTTCTCTCAGTCTCTGCAACACCATCTTCACATGCTGGTCGTGGTCTTCCTGGTTCTTTGAGAACACCAGGATATCATCTAAGTAACAGATTACATATGTGTCCAACAAGTCTCTAAACACGTCGTTCATGAATTTTTGAAAAATTCCTGACCTTCCACAAAGTCCGAACGGCATGACCAGGTATTCATACTGTCCGTAAGCGGTCAAGAACCCTGTTTTCCATTCATCTCCCTGCTTCATCCTGATCAGATTGTACGCTCCTCTCAAATCCAACTTCGTGAAGATTTTTGCAGAGCGCAGTCGGTCCAACAACTCTGAGATCAGGGGCAGCGGGTAGCTGTTGGGGATGGTGATCTGGTTCAATGCGTGATAGTCGTTACAGGGTCTGAGTTCCCCCCCTTCTTTTTCACAAACAATAGTGGCGCTCCAGCAGGGGATTGTGAGGGGCGTATGAATCCTCGTCTCAGGTTTTTATCCAGGAATTCCTTCAGGGCCTCCCTCTCAATCTCTGTGAGAGAGTAGATTCTCCCTGATGGAATGCTGGCTCCTGGCACTAGATCAATCGCACAGTCGTAAGGGCGGTGGGGGGGGGTAAAGTCTCTGCCTCCTTTTCATCAAACACACCTTTGAATTCTTCATACTTTGGTGGCAGGGTCACTTGCTCAATCTCTTGCACTGCCCCCGCTAAGGTGTTCTTGATTCCTTCAGGTTGACAGTTCTCCTGGCAATACTGTGAGGTGAACCACACCACCGCCTCCTTCCAACTTATTGTGGGTTCATGCTTTGCTAGCCAGGGCATTCCCAGAATCACCTCAAAGTTCGAGAGATCTGACACGTATAGCGAAATGAACTCTTCGTGCCCGGGGATTTGAAGTTTCACTTCCTCCGTGGCTTGTGTCACCCCTCCTGACTTCAGGGGTCTCCCATCGATAGTCTCCACAGCTAGGGGAGCATTCAGTTTCCACCGGGAAATTCCATGACGCTTGACTAACTTTACATCAATAAAATTTGTGGAGGCTCCACTGTCAATTAAGGCAGTGGAATTAAACACCACTCCTCTGGAAGTTGTAATCCGAATAGGCAAGACCAACACCCCTTTGAGGGAGGTTGGATCGCTGGGGGGCCTTTATACAACGCTGCCCCCAGTCCACCGGCCTGCACGTGGACTGGGTGTTCTAGTTTCCCGACGGCTCAGCTTTCCCCCCTTTTAGTCCACAGTCTCTGGCCACGTGGCCCGGCTTTGAACAATGAAAGCATAAACGTTCTCGGCGGCGTCTTTCCTTTTCTTCTTCCGACAGTCTTGGCCTAGCCCCTCCCTGTCCCTCAGCTGCATTACCTGCCATTCCTGCAGAGGGAAGGGTCTTGCTGTGAGATGCCGAGGCTGAGTATCTCGGGACCTCCTGCTTCCTTTCCAGGCGCCTTCCTTCCATCCGGTGATCTATCTGTAGGCATAGCCGGATGAGCCCTGGTAGGTCAGCGGGGGGGGGGGAGGTCCTGGCCAACTCATCCAGGATTTCAGCATTTAATCCACTCCGGTACATAAACATCAGGGCGGCGTCATTGTAACCAGTTTCCTGGGACAGAATTTTAAAAGCGTTAGTGTACTCGGAAACAGTCCCTTTAGCTTGCTTCAGAGCGCCTAGTTGCCGCGCTACTGTTTCAGCTCTTTGCAGGTCTTGGAACATCTCGGTCATCTCCTGTATAAATCCTCTGTACCTTCTTAAGACAGTATCTTTTCTCACGAGATACGGAGTCACCCATTTTGCAGCTTCTCCCTCCAGAAGGCTAATCACGAAGGCCACTTTAGCCCCATCGTCTGGAAACTCCATGTGCCTGACATCCAGATATAACTCACATTGAGCCACGAAAGTTGCCAACTGATCACTTTGTCCCGCGTATTTTGGGGGCAATCCAATGGGAACCTTTACTGCGGCAGCTGGAGGGGCTGTTTACATCTGGTCTATCGTGGCCTTCAAGGTTTGATTATCCGTCTTCAGCGCCTTGACTGCTGCTAGCAGGGCTTGGACATCCGTCTGCAATTCAGCTACCTTAGTCCTCAAGAGTTTCACTTCTTCCGTCTCAGAAGTGGGGTTCGTCCCCCCCGCTGCTCCCTTTGACATCTTGTCCCAGTCAAGTGAAGAGAGCGTTGAGGGTGATTTAGGTGGCTCTGTCAAGCTGTCAGGCCCAGGATGCGACTCAGGAACCAGACCAGAGGTTGTAGTTAATTCGTGTTTTATTAGAGTAATGTCCAACAAAGACTGCGCTTTCTCATGAAGCAATACAGGGATACAGGTCCTGCGACATTGGGAGAAAGTTGACAGAGCAAGGGGCTGCTTCCCGCCTGTTCTTTAAGAAGGGGCTAAACGGGCGCGCAACCTTTCGCTCCTCCTTAACTCCCCCTCAGGTACTGCCCGCCTTCCCCCCCTTCTCTCCTGTCTTTTCAACCGTCTGCGTGTGCGTGGTGAGGGGGGAGGCATCACCTCCTCCTCTTCTGAAGTGTCCGATTCCCCTATGGGTGATAAAGGAGGAGCTGAGGGTAAACCATCTCTCCGCCTTTCTGCTGTGATCAGCCCTCCCTCTTGCTCTGAGCTGCGGAGAAGGGAGGGCCTGGGAATGTCTGGGGGGGATTCTAAAACTTCAAGGCTCTCAGGCTCCCCGTTGCTAGGCAACCCTATCTCTGGCATGTCCTCTGTTTCGGCTTCGCTCCACAGAGGGTAAGTTCCTCCCTCCTCCCTCTGCCAGCCATTTGAATCCTCTTCTGACAACCCCCCAGGAGCCCAGCTCATCCTCCCGACAGATGCTGGATCTGGCCAAGGATCTTTCCTCTCAGTACCACCACAATAGCTTTCCAGAGGAGAGAGCTGTGATTGCCCCTGCTGTTTCAGCACCGCCACCATATCTGGTAAGGGAGTTAAGTATTGCTGCAACCAGCTAAGCTGGGCCATGTAACAAATGGAGCCAGTAGTGCTCCATCTGACTTAATAGCCTTTCAGTTCTGTTTTGTATTTGGTATTGTGATTATTTGTTTTGAATTTTTATTTTGGAAGCTGCTTTAGGTGCTATGCTTGTGGCAGAGATGAGACAGATAAAACATGCATTTGTTTATACAGTAGCTTTTCAGTTAAATGACACTATCTGCTCTTAATTTTTTAAAAACAATAAATACCATTGAAGATTGCTGATAATAAATTTCTGTGGCACTTTAGATCCCCTACAGTTAAGATTTTTGAGATATATAATATGGTTTGTGAACTGCAGGGTTTGTTTGTTTTCGTTTTGAGTTGTTCAAAATGGAAAATGTGGGATTATTCTTTCATGCATGCAAATTAAATCTGTGGGACAACATACATTTGCACAGTCACTTGTGTTTTTACACTGTGAAAAAGTTGTTGATACTTTTACTCCACTTTTTACTCTGATGGAAATTAGATTTCTCTGTTTTGAAATACCAGAGGTTAGGGAATTACTCTGGGAGACTTTTAATGTTTGTTTTATTAGAAAAGTTTCCTTTTCTAATAAAACGAGTAACTGTTGTAAGGAATGGGGGAATATGTCTTCCAAGACCATTCAAACTAGATTCTACCAGCTGGAATATTTAATTAATTTATTTAAGTATTTATAGGCCCCACTTTTCATAGATTAAATCAAGGCAGCTTACAACATACAAAGGCATAAAAAATTAAAAACAATATAAACAACATGAAAAACAATAATAAAAGCATCAATAACACTGTATTGGGTTGGGGGGGAGCGGGGAATCATGTTAAAAGGCCTATCTAAAAATTTAAATTTTTAAAAGCTGCCTGAAAGAAAGGAGGGATGGTTCCTGCCGAACCTCTATTGGTAGGGGGTTCCACAGGGCAGGGCCTGCACACTAAAGGCTTGGTCCCTAGTGGAGGCTAGCTTAACTTTAGGGGTGTGAGGAACCACCAAAACTGCCCCACCAGAAGATCTCAATGATCGAGATGGAACATGAAGAGTCAGTCGGTCCTTAAGGTACCTTGGGCCCAAATTGTTTAGGGCTTCGTGAATTAACACAATATGTTGAACCGTGCCCAGTAAGGCTGTTCTTTATGGTTATTGCAGTTATGATTTATCACAATACATTTTGCTTTAAAGAGATGTGGAGGCCTTTCAGGAAATGTTCAAAAACACTGAACAGAAATAAATCTGCCTATACATGATGTTTCAAAATTCCCACTTTGTTCTTTACTAATTAAGACATACATACACAAGCTTTTACAAACACATTACATTGTCACAGTCCACCTAAAATTCATCTTGGCTACATCTCATGGAAGACAGTGCAAGAACTTAATCACTACTATCTTATGTTAGTCAAAAAACGTACATCGTCACGGTCCTGCTTCAGTTAGAAATGCTGCAGTGCCTGATTTCAGCTGGATTAAGCTTGTGCTTGAACTCTTTCTCACTGAAGTCCCTGCGGCGTAAAGGTGCTTAACATGTCTGCATGTCCACTCAGATATTTCAGGGTTTCAGACAGGGATCTTCCCCAGTCCCACCTGGAGATGTCAGGCCTAAACCTGGGACTTTCTGCTGTACCACTGAGCTATAGCCCTTCTCATATATATAGATTAGTATACTTCCCCTTAGAAATTTAGTATTTTCAAAGTGAAAACTTTTTGAAATCTGTTCCAGAGGCATCCAGTTCTTGTACTTTCTCACTCCCTCTTAGAAATTTCTCTTAGAACTTTCCTTGATTCCAGGTTGTGTAATAGGTTGCTGGTGATTATATCAATCACATTCTGTTACAACAGTAAGATGTAAATTGCATCCTGGAGATATTATAAATGGATGCAAATAACATATTTCATCTTCAGTTGCCATAGCCACTGTGATTATTTTTCATAGCTCTTGTGCTACATTCTCCTGCAAGCTCTCTCATCAAGCCTTCTTCCCTCCTTGTCTCTATTAAATCAGCTATGGTGTTTTTCATCTAAAGAAAACTTTAGAGCAGCAATGGACAGGTACTCCCTTACGAGTCCTCAGCTCCTTTCTCTTGAGGCAGGAATATATTTCGATGTCATTTAACAAATTCTTTATTTTCTCCACTGACAATATTTGCCAACAGAGCCAGTTAAATTATCCCTTAGTACTTCAAATAAGCTGCGTCTCTACTCCTTGTCTTAATTTTAATTGTATTCTTTCCTTTAACGTTCATGAAGATGCTTGTGACTTCTAGAAGGGATGACTATGGCTATGATATAGAACTCTCTTTGTGGAGCAGCACTAGTTTCAATTAATCTGTGTCAGGATAAGAAGGGCTAATACGTATACTGCAGGCTCGAACCTCTGAAAGCATACTTAGGATATCTGGAGTGTTAACTCACTGAAGTGGATAATGAATTGGCCTCCTATAGCTCAACAAATTATTGCAAATGACAAATTTAAAACTTTGGCATTTACTGGGCAAACTTCTAGGAGAGTTTTCAAGCATGTGCTTCAGACTCCAGAGCTTGGAAAAGTTACTTTTTTGAACTACAACTCCCATCTGCCCAATCCAGTGGCCATGCTGGCTGGTGCTGATGGGAGTTGTAGTTCAAAAAAGTAACTTTTCCAAGCTCAGCTATTTACAAACAAGCTTTTCGTGTGTTGCTAGTGCTTTTCACTCCAAAACTTGGATGAAGTCAAGTTTCGAATGGTTGAGTTGCTGCTATAGTACAAATGTGTATCATGTGAAATCTAATGCATAGACAAGTGTGTTGAAAATCCTTGGTAGGTTACACAGCACTGAGAGCCATCACAGAGAAAATAGCAGCCTCATATTGAGTTCTTCCTTCCCATCATGTAGGAAACCTTACTCTGTGTTTGTGACTAGGGATTCTCTCATTTTTCTAATCTTAAATTCTATTCTCCACATTTCTACTTCTTTCAAAACAAAATTCCTCCTGAAAATTCATGAGCATTTTAGTGCGAATATATCCCGATATACACATTTTTGTATGCAATTTTGCCCAATATACACATTTTTGCAAAGCAATTTTCCTTAATACAATGCTTTTTGAAGGTAGTTTCACAAACATATGCTTTTAATGCGCACTGTACCCTAGTTAATGCATTTTTGTACACATTACTGGTTTGGAGAACTGTGAATTTTGAAGGATGGCTGTGTTTTGGTTTGTGCATTGTTTCAGAAAGTGTGAATTAGGTAGGTTTACCTTTAAATGTGAATGGAATTGAATTTATTCCTCATCCCTAGCTATAACATCATCACAACGTGCTTTTCCTCACCTCCACACCATTGGCTAGCAGGGGGATGGAAATGACCAACAGAACCTGTGTTGTGATATCATCACAACGTGCTTTTCTCCACTCCACACTATTGACTAGCAGGGGCATGAAAATGGTCAACAGACACTGTTATTTGTGACATTATCACCAAGTCCACTCCACATTATTGGTTGGCAGGGACATGGAAATGGCCAACATCATGACCTCAGGACCTCACAGGGTAAGTTGTGTGACTTGAGTCCCCTTCACTCCATGCCATGGAGATCACTCAAGATGCGATACTAATTTCATCACTTCTAATTACCACCATTCAGGTGTGATATGCCATAGCAAATACTGCCACTTATCCACAGAAGATGGACCCAGCATCAGGACATAGTTCTGCAGCATATGAAGCAATAACAAAGAACAGCGTGCCTTTGAATACATGCAATACTACTACCAGTATTTTATCCACATATATAGTGGTTGTTTCAGATATGCGAAGTTGATATCCTACATTTCTAGCAATGGAGAAGATGTAGGTTCATTTTGCCATGGGGGACAGACTTTGGATGTTCAAAAAGGGAAACTCCAGTTGATGTTTCAGCCGCTTCCCCCTGCTTGTTTTAAACTTTCTCCACTGCTTCTCTGAGTCTGTAGTCAAAGCTTCCACGTCTGAGGGTGTGACTTCCAGAAGCTAGTGTTCTGCCACTTCTTCCTTTAAAAATTATATTGATGTCCTGCTGGTCCACATGGATGATCAACATCATTAGAGGACCAGACCTATTGTTCTCTGCACCAGAGAATTCCCTACATCTTCCCTGATTTTTTCAAACACCCCCTCCTCAAGATCAACTTCTTAGATGCAGCCTTGTCATTTTCTAATTTCTGATTTTAGCTCAATGGTTGTGAGCACACTAGTTACACACAGCAAAGTGTTTCTATTGGCCACACCTGGAGGGGAAACAGGTTGATCTGACAATCAGTTGCGAAATCTCTTTGAAGCACTCAAGCTCATTCTACCAGGTTTTATAGTAAAAAAGGGGGAGTTGACTAGCATCGTGTGCCCACTGGAACCAACAGAACAGTGAGTGTGTCTATATCCTATGCTTCTCTGAATGAACTAAACACCCAAGAAATAACTGAAAACAACACACTGCATTTCAGATGTTCATTAATAGAGAAATTTGCAAAATTACAATAAAACAAGGGTGTAAATATAGGAACCTAATTAAAACTTCAGTTAAATCTAACACAGGTAATGATTGTGAAACATTTTTCCAGGCTAAGGGAAGGACCGCGGCTAAGCAGCAGAGCATCTGCTTTATATGCAGAAGAACCTGGTTAAATTCCCAGCATCTCCAAATAGGGCTGGGAATGTCCCCTGTCTGAAACCCTGGAGAATTGCTGCCACTCACTGCAGACTATACTGAGCCAGACAGTTCGACTCAGTGTAAGATAGCTTCCTATGTCCCTTTCTATATTGCCACACAGCCTGAGTTTACATTTGGCAAGGGTGAAGAATCTTTTTTTCCAAAAAACGTTAATTTCAATTTGTGAGGAAAATACTGGTCTACATGGTTGGTTCACCCTTTCTTTGGATACTTGGCACTACAGCTGGGACTCCTGCTGTATCTCAAAGTACAGAGACGGGTGGATCTGTGGCAGATGGATTCCATCCCTAGCCCCTTGTTCAAGGCCTACTAGAGTGAGTAATGCTGCCTTATATTAACTAAGTACTTGACAAAGAAGGCAGAACTTTTTCATTTGGAGTAATAAGTGGACCCATCAAGCTCTTTCAGACATAGCTGTTCATCTTAAACACATCTGAACCTAGTTTCTGTCTTCTGTTCCTAGATTTAACAGCTACACTGACAGCAGTTGTACATTTCCTTAATCAGCCAGCTGTGTATTTAAGTAGATGCATATTTTTGCCTAGAGCATGTCATTTTTAACCAACATACCATATTTTCTGCAGAGACTTAGGAACCAAAATTCTGCAATGAATGAGAACTATGGTTTTATTTTTTTATTTTTTTATTTTAAAAAAAGCTTATTCTAGAGTGGTTTGCACTCTTTTTTATTGCTCCTATGGAAACAGACAGAAATATGCATGTAGCACTTTCTCCCATAGACCCTTTGGCAACTTTTGTTTCAAACTTTATGCTTTACATTTGAAACATTGCAGTTTAAAGACTTGTACCCCAATCGAACAGGAGAAAACTTGCATACAAAATGGTGCTGTGCATACATTTTCCAGAACTGAAAAACCTAGTCCAGAGGCTGTGTCTTTATGTTTGTGGCCTTACTGTTAGATGCTGTCCAATATGGTCAGTCTTTTCTTTGGGGGAGGATAGTCAGAGAAAGACAGAATCCAGCCCTCTGCCCCCTCCCCCAGTTTCAAAAGGGGGATAAATTGTACAGGTACTTCCTTTTACTGAGATGAATGAAATGAAACTGGGAAATGGGAAGAACTGAAGTGGTCAGCCTCTAAGAGATTCTCCTTTGAATGTTCTGAGGTGAAGCAGATGACAATTGGGGAGAGGGCCTTCTTGTAGCACTCAGTCTGAAGAACTCTCACCTTGATATTATTTTCATAACGGTCGAAGACCTTGTTATTTTCTCAGGTATTTAAATCTTTTTAAACCATTGTGAGGCTGTTGTGTTTTTTTTTTTTTAAATCAATGTTTTTATCTGCTGTTTTTATATCTTTATGACCTTCTACACTGGGGTAAGGAATGTTAGAATTTTGTTAGTTTGATTTTTTTTGGGAAATTGTATTGTTTTTATTTGTATTTTGTATTTGTATTTTTATTTGTGTCTAAGCCGCCTTGGGGGCCTATTTGGCTGAAAGGTGGCCTAGAAATAAAATGTAATAATAATAATAATAATAATAAAAATCAGGGTGCTAACCTAAATGTATTGTAAAAATGAGAGGATTCAGAGTTCTTGCTCTGTTTCCTGTTTCCTTCTCTGTCATAGAAATATCTATAGTAGATATTCTTGTTTTTATTTGAGGAGCATAAAATTCCTAGAATGCAGTAACCTCCGGTCAAACATGCTAGCCTAGACTTTTATCTTTTCTTTTCTTTTGGCATCTGCATCAGGCTTATTGCAACTAGAGCATTATACCCGTATTCTCTCCCCACCCTTCTCCCTGTTAGAGTAGCAAGCAAAGCACAAGCAAGGCAATCCCTGCATCTCCATCTAATTGGAGATTGCAGAATGTTTTGCCTGTAACCTTTTGGGTCCCTAGAGGAATGAGGTAGGTGCAACTGTGCTTCGTGTCTTTCCCCTATACAAAGCAGTTTATCTATGGACTAATGGAAATGCAAACCTCAGCGCTTCAGTAAAAAGAGGGGTAAAATGTACATATCTGAGTGTTTGCTTTCATTGGAACGCCAGGGAATTGTGCAGAATATATTCCTTACAGTAAGAGCTTTCCCACTGTTACTTCAAATATTGCTTGGCTAGACTGCCAGGGGGGAAAATAGCATAATTGTTCTTCTGGAGTTAGAGCGATGCAACATATTATATTGTGTATCAGAACACCCAATAATAAATAGTCCCTAGTACCAGAGCCTGGAAAAGTTACTTTTTTGAACTACAACTCCCATCAGCCCCAGCCAGCACGGCCACTGGATTGGGCTGATGGGAGTTGTAGTTCAAAAAAAAAACTTTTCCAAGCCCTGGTCCCTACCATAGTTTAAAGCCTCTCCTTCACTCTTAGACATGTATTTAAATGGTAGGAATAATCCACACCTTTATTATTCCTAGCTCCTCTTTAGTGAGCACAGGAGTAACTATGCTATATTAATTATTGATCTTCTCTTCTAAAATGAAGAGTTTTTGAAGCAGCATCATCACAACAATGAGCTTTTGGTTTGCTTCCACAAATTTATAGCACACTCTGCTTTTGATCCATAGAATGTTATACATAGAGCAAACACCAGTGTCTAAATCTTAATCTGAATAATAGCATCCTCAGACATCAGCTTTTGTCGACCTGGTGCTCTCCAAATGTTTTGGACTACAACTCCCATCAGCCCCAGCCAGAACTGCTGATGGGAGTTGTCATCCAAAACATCTAGAAGGCACCAGGTTGGCAATGGCTGCCATACATTTTTCACCCACCACACTGCAAGTGTTACATATGGATATTTATTTCTTTTTGCCTTCCTTAAAGTAAATTATCTGTTCATATTACCCCAGCCAAATGTACCCCACAGCTGCTTTTCATTTATGCCGCAAATGGAGCTGTTACCTTTAATGGCCTATTATTCCCCTTCACACAGTGCACCCTCACCAAAGCATGTGTGAAACTCCCCTAGATTCCCATTCTACAAACAGAAACAGAATGAGTATGACTTGCCCAAGGCTAGCCGTGAAGACATGACTGGCCTGAGACTTGCTCCCAGATCATCCATGTCTAGAGATGTGTCAATCTCTCCACTCCACCCCCCCCCGAGCAAGGTCATCTCATCTAACCACTATTTTGTTTCCTCAAAATCCTTAGAATTTTCCAAGTGGCAGCCTACAAACTAATCTCAGACGCTTGTGTGTAAGGTGAAATGTGGTGGCAAGACTTGTCTCGGATGGTCCTATAACTGTGCCCATTGAACTGGGAGAGGCCTCATCAGCCATAGATTTCCAGTGGGCATCCAGTGATAGTGTGGGACCAATTTGACTAACAACCTATATTAATTCACTAATAGGCAAAAAACCTTGCGGTACATACCTGTAGCCCACAGCTATTCTATCAAACTTTTAAAAGCAGGGAAATTGGGCAGCTGTAGTGAATGCACCAGGGGAGCAGGAGACCTGAACTCCTCTCTGAGATGTTGGACTGCCCTACATATTGGTCAAAATGCAAACACCATTTGGGTTGGTTTTTCACAGTCCAATCCACTTCCTGTGTAGCTTGGAAGAATTTGGTAAAATGTGCCTCTGAGCATATGGTGAGTGGTGGCAACACTTGCCATCTCCAAAGATAGAGAATTATATTTTTGTATGTTTGCTGGTGTTCTTCTTTCTTTGCTTCTTTCCTGTTATTAATGTTTCTACAGAGAATCTACACTAGAAAATTTTATTTCCCTCATTATTCATCCCAGAAATCTGTGTCAAATTTATTTTTATTAATTTCAAAGCCTTTTTATTGGTCAGTGTCATATGATGGTGAAGACAGCCTTTTGTGTTTCATATTGGAGGTTATGTTCTATTTCTATTTTGGGTGCATTAACAATGGAATTTGGACCTGCAGTTTGATGAAAAATCAGACTGATTCCAATATGTTGCTACTTCAGCAATGACTCTAGCTGTTGGAAAAAAGAGGATGCATATTTTCAGCTTGCTATGTTTAAACCACTTCATTTAAGGCAAGGTGGGCACAGTCAATTAAAAACATAGAGCATACCTAGCATTTTCCTAGAATATATGTCACCTCCCACTGTTTTATCTTGTGCAAATTGAGACACTCCTGAGGTCCACTGGAGACTATTCTGCAGAAGTCAGTGCCATTATTCCACAATTATGTTTGGAGTTTTTTTAGTGTAAATTTTGCAAAGAGTTGCTGTACTTCACATATTCACAGAAACAGAAACAAAAGAAAATGATTTCCTATAGGAAACGTCTCTAAAATTGCAAAGGAAATCAGACATATTCAAAGTGACCATCTGAACTATATCAACTGTCTTAATAATGTTGCTTCCTCCCTGCTAAAACAAAATCAGCACAGCACATGTCTTCTTTCTATTATTTGGGCTCATTGCAGGTGTTGCCACCACTCACCATATGCTCAGAGGCACATTTTACCAAATTCTTCCAAGCTACACAGGAAGTGGATTGGACTGTGAAAGACCAACCCAAATGGTGTTTGCATTTTGACCAATTTGTAGGGCAGTCCAATATCTCAGAGAGGAGTTCAGGTCTCCTGCTCCCCTGGTGCATTCACTATAGCTGCCCAATTTCCCTGCTTTTTAAAGTTTGATAGAATAGCTGTGGGCTATAGGTATGTTCTTAAACTGCAAGGTTTTTTGCCTATTAGTGAATTTCCCTGCTTTTTAATCCGGGAGGTAAGAAATGGGATCCTGTCCAAGTTTGCTGAGAATGGATGGATCATTTGCATGCTTATTGAGTTCAATGGGATTTACTCCCCTGCAATCATGCTTAGGATAGGTAAAACTGACCACAGAGGATGGGGGAGGAGGAGGAGGAGGGAGGGGAGGAAATGCAGAGGGGTGGACTGGGAGGGAAGCAGGCAGGATGGGGAGGGGAGGAGAAGGACAGGCTTGATCATTTGCACGTTTATTAAATTCAGTGCGATTTACTCCCGTTCAATCATGCTTAGGATAGGTAAAACTGACCGGGGGGGGAAGGAGGGAGGGCTTGAGTGGGCAGGGGAGGAGGAAGGGAGAGGAGGGAGGAAGGAAGAGGAGAGGAGAGGGGAAAAACAGGTCTGATCATTTGCATGCTTATTTTCAATTTTACTCCTATGCAATCTTGGTTAGGATAGGAAACACTGACCATGGGGGAGGAGGAGTGGGAAGGAGCGTATTGGAGGGGGGCAAAGGAAGGTGGAGGGGAGGGCAGATTTGATCATTTGCATGCTTATAGAGTTCAATGGTATTTACTTCCGTGCAATCATGTTTAAGATAGGTAAAACTGACCATGGGGAGGAGGAAGGGGAGGAGGGGGAAGGGGAAGGAGAAAGAGGGGATTGGAAGGGGATGGGGAGTGAGGGGCAAAGGAAGGGGGAGGGGAGGGGCAAGAGGAGGGGATAGGAGGAAGGAGAAGGGAGGGTGGATTTGATCATTTGCATATTTTTTGAGTTCAGTGGGATCTATTTCTATGCAATCATGTTTGAAAATGAAAATGGACTGCCTTCAAGTCAATCCCCACCTATTGCGACCCTTTGAATAGGGTTTTCATGGTAAACGGTATTCAGAGGTGATTTCACCATTGTCTTCCTCTGAGGCTAAGAGGCAGTGACTGGCCCAAGGTCACCCAGTCAGCTTCATGGCTGTGTGGGGATTCGAACCCTGGTCTCCCAGGTCATAGTCCAACACTGACCCAGGGAAGGGGCAGGGAGTGGGAGGGGAGGAGATTGGGTGGGTGGGCGCTGGGCAGAAGGGATTCCCTTTTCCTTTCCAAAAGGAAAACATTGTAAACAGAATCATTCTTTTTCAGCCTTTCCCCCACCTTTTTATTCTACAGCAGGCACATGTAGCCTCCCACCCAAATTTAAACCAAAGCTGTCCCTGGCCACATCCACACCAGGCCTTTATTTCACTTTGGACAGTCATGGATTCTCTCAAAGAATCCTGGGAAGTGTAGTTAGTGAAGGGTGCTGAGAGTTGCTAGGAGACGCCCTGTTCCCCTCACAGACCTTCAATCAGAGTGGCTGACTGTTAACCATTCTCTCAGGGGAATAGGAGTCTCTTAGCACCCTTCACAAACTACACTTCCCAGGATTCTTTGAGGAAAGCCATGACTGTCTCACATGAAATCAAAGTCTGGTGTGGGTATGGCCCCCTGATTAGCCAAGCCCAGCAGCTGGGAGGCTTTTAGAACTCTGACAGTTGGTTCTTACTGAGCATGCTCCGCGCTATCATTGGGTCCCAGCCAAAATTTATTAAATTAATTAAACATCAGCCAGGCATTTTTTAAACTTTTCAACTGCAGCAGATGAAGGTCAGAATATGGGGCAACGGCAGTATTAGGATTACAGGTACTCTGTGAACATGGCTGATTTTTAATGCATTTCAACAGATTATAACTCTCAGAGAAAAAAGTCCAAAAGGGCTCTGAGGTTTTTCTCTCTCTTTGTACACTTTGAACTGTCTATTCTCTCTGACTGTTTTGTATATCACCATGAAAATTGACAGGGTTGTTAAGCAAGCGTTTCTGAGTTCAGGACTATAAGTTATGTAAAGTTTTGTTTTGAAATGAGCTTATGGGAAGCATCAGAATGGCATGGGGGGTATTTTCAATTTAACATTGCGGAATGTGAAAAATCCCTGCTGGCTATAGCATACAGCCACTCTCATGGCTGTATAATACGTGCTGTGAATCCCAGAAAGTACAGTAATGTGTGGTATTTTCTTGGAACAGTTTTCTAATGCTATTTAAAGTAACTCAGTTCCCTCAAAATTCCTTAGATGCCTTTTCTGAGCAGCAACCACCAAATTTACTTTTAAATGAAATGGTGGCAGCTCTGTTCATGGGCCGCTTCAGATCAGAGCTTGGAAAATTACTTTAAAAAAGTAATTAATTACAGTTACATGGCCCCCAAAAAGTAGTAATTACTGTTACAATTACAATGGTTCTGAAATTAACTGATTACTTTACTTTTACTCAAAAGTAATTGCTACAATTACATTTTAGTTACTTTTTTAAAAAAAAATTGCCTACAAGGTGCTGGCCTTGGCTGCTGCACATCTAAGTTTTAAAACATTAAAAATAAGCGCACACACACACAGGGTAGTAGAATATTTGTTTTTATCCATAAGATTAACAGAATGGCACAACAGAATCTCACATCCCCTCACCCCACCCCCAGCAATGATGATACCCCAACACACATATTTTTTGTATATATATATTGCCTCCAGCTCTTTTCTCCTTCCACTCCTGTCAATTTTTGAACAGTTGTTTTCTCCACCCCGTCTCGCTCTCCACCTCCTCCCTTGTCGCTTAAGCACCCACAGAGCATGAAGGAAGAACAACGCTGCACAGAAGCCCAATTTGAAGCACATGATTTTAATTCACAAATCAGAGGAGCAGAAGACTTCCCTTGCTCCCCCCCAAGTAATGCGCAAAAGTAATGCTGGAAACATTACAATTACTCCTCAAAAGTAATGAAGTTACTACTCGTTCTATTACCAGCAAAATGTAATGAACTCACTCGTTACTCAAAAAAGTAATAAATTACAAGTAATTCGTTACTTGTAACTAGTTACTTCCAAGCTCTGCTTCAGATGACCTATTTATTAAGTATTTAGCCTGATTTGCTTGCACAAAGCTTATGTGAAGGTTATTTACTTATTTATTTATTATTTGATTTATATCCCACTCTTCCTCCTGGCAGGAGCCCAGACTTAGACTACATCATGTCTTATAATGGAAGGAAGTCTGAAATTTGGTTCTCTTGTTTTTTCATTTTTTCATTCTAAAATTCAGTTCTTCACATTTCTGCAGCAATTTACTTAAAAAAAACCCTCATGAAAATTCTTCAGCATTTCAGTGTGAATTTCTCCAAATAAACTCATTTTTGCATACAGGTTTGACTAATGTACACATTTTGCAAGCCATTTATCCTAATATAATGCATTTTTATGTTATTTTCACTAATATATTCATTTTATGCACATTTTCCTCTAACATATGCATTTTTGTATGCATTGTTTGGTTGGAGAATTGCACCACAAAATTCTATGTGCACATTTTGAAGGAAGGCTGTGTTTCGGTTCTCATATTGTTTCAGAAAGTGCACATTTGGTGTTTGCCTTTCAATACCAACTGAATCAAATTTCTTCCCCATTTCTAGCCTTTTTTGAGCATTTATTATGATTTGTTGTAGGGCAGTTATATGACAATGAACATTCATCCTGATTTGCTTGCAGAGTGTTTTCATGTCTTCCTGTTATTCATTTGTTCAACCCATGCTTTTCAATGCATTTCCCCATCACTTTCCAAACAGCAAAAAGTCTATTTTTTAAAATGTGGGAGACAGAGCCCTTTAATCCACTTTAAATAAGCAAGCCCAAAGTTTTGATATATTTATTTTATTTATTTATAGAAATATTTGTATACCGCTATTTGGATAAAAATATCAAAGCAGTTTACAACATGTTTAAAACAGCAACAACAACCATAGAATAAAAAACATTAATAGAATAAAAACATAGTTCAATTGTTGCGGGGAAAAAAGCATCTTCTTAATTGCCTGCATAAGCCTGGCAGAAAGGTTTTCAGCAGGCACTTAAAAGTTAAAACAGAAAGCGCCTGCTGATCTCTGTTGGCAGAGCATTCCAGAGAACCGGGCCGATGACACTGAAGGCTCAATTTTGTGTCAATGTTAAATGAGCCGCGCCAATTCAGGGGACAACTAAAGCTGCTCCTGGAGATGATCTCAGTGATCAAGCTGGGATATAAGGGTTTAGGCGGTCCCTAAGGTACCCTGGACCTAAGTTGTTCAAGGCTTTGTAAATTAGTACAAGGACTTTGAACCTGGTTCGGTAGCAGATGGGTAGCTAGTGCAGATGTTTTAAAAGTGATGTCACATGTCGGCCATGTGCTCCGTCATATGATGGAATCCTTTCTGCAAAACAGTGATGGTCTAGACTAGAGGCACTCCATGTCTAAGTTGGGATAGTGAGTGCTACTCATGATTGTGAGTGCTGCTGTTTGTGTTCTTGTCATTTTTCTGCTGTTTTCAATTGGATAATATGTGTTTTTAATGGTTGGATCACTGTTCTTTTAACGTTTGCTTTTACATTTATAAGCCACTTTGAGCAACTCCTTTTGTGGAGGGGAAAAGCAGGGAACACCTTTTTAAAATAGATAAAAAGAATAAGTCCAATCTTTATGTACTGGCCTATGTTTTAATGACCTAGGAAGGACGGAAAGAACTCTGACAGAGATGATATAAAGACCCTTTTATTTCCCACGGCTTTTCAATACTTTGCATATTGCTTTTATGCAGGTGGGGAGATAGCAATTGTGCTCAGGTCCTGCTTGAGGGCTTCCCACAGGCATGTGGTCAACCACTGTGAGAATTGGATACTGGACTAGATGGGCCACTGGCCTGATCCAGCAGGTCTCTTCTTATGTCCTTCTGTGACGTGGTTTTTTTTAAAATTCCTCTGACTGCTTCTATACTGCTCTTTTATATTACAATGTCCTGATGTTCTTGTTTTAATGTTTTTGTTTTAACATCTTTTACTGTGATTTTAGCTTCCTGTAAGCCACTCTGGGTACTTGCTGAAAGATGGGGAATAAAGCAAATAAATACATACAATACGTTTATAACAAGGGGGAAATAATGTGTCCACATTCAGAGCTGGTCCTTTAAAGTGGTGATGGAGAGCTGCCAATGCAATTTGCATCTCTCATGTAATACTTTAATAACGCCTTCCTTCGGGGGAAATGGCAAGTGCTTTTAAAACAGTAGCTCACTGAGCATCTCTGAGCCTCCGAGAGGTTGGCAGGAAAGTAATAAAAACTGCTAGACGAAAATACTAACTTTAGAGATGGGGAAATTCAGCAGAGTGTTTTACTTGAGAGCTGTTCTTGGCAAGCTTGGGTGGAGAAGCCTTTTCTGAATAATTTACTAAGCTTGAGGGGCACCAAGTACAAACAGCAGTACTTCCCTTATAATGATCCTGAACCTGGAGCTGCTCAGAAGGAAGTTGTTTATCTCCTAACACACATGCACTCAACAGGGAGCCTCTTAAACTTTGAACATCTCACCTTCAGTTTTCTTTGGCTTCTTTCTGTCAGGCCTTAGGAAGCTCCCTTCTAGCATGATTTTAATCCGAGAACTATCTTGAGCTAAAGATCTGCCCACCCCCACCCCAGCTTCCATGAACCTGTCTTTCCAACTATTCATGTCTCTGACCTGAACAGCAGCGTGAGGCAGAAGTGACACACAATTCAGCAAAGCAGCTGGTGAACCAACTGGTACAGCAGATCATTGTGGTGGGGTGGGAACAATAAGAACAGCAGCTTTGCTCTCTTTGTGAAGACAGAAACCTGTGTGTGAGAGAGAACTGCCAGTTGGTGGTTCCTTCATATGCATCCAACATACTGGAGAAAATATGAACAATACAATTATAGGAGAAAATGCACCCTCTTTCCCCCCCCAGACTGTGGGTGGTACCCAGTGTTCCTGTTCCACTCAGTATATCTGAGAGACCTTCTTCCCTACAGACCTTCTTGGGTTTTAAAATCAGCAGAGGGAGGCCTCTTGGTAGTCCCACCACTCTCAGTCTAGGGGTAGTGGCAGCCCTCAAGAGAGCATTTTTCTGGGGCAGCCCCTAAGTTGTGGAATTCCCTCCCTATAGAAGTGCACCTGGCACTATTACTATACAGTTTTCGACAAATGCTGAAGACACACCTCTTCAACCTGGCCTTGGACACCTGAGATGTGTGTTTTCATGACCCACCCTATTCCTGTGACTGTAATTTGTTTTTAACACTGGGTTTAAAATTATTGTAATTCACCCTGGGACCTGCTGGTGAATGTCAGTAAATGTAATAACAAATAATACTGCTGAACACTTTTCTCTTTTGGGGGCCTATCCAGACACATGTGTTTTATTGTTTTCATATGTTTCTTTTTTTCAGATTTTTAAAATATGTTTTAACAGTTTTTAAATACCTTTTTATTTTATCTTAATTGTATTTTTCTTTTTATACATGTGTTTGCTGCCCAGGGCCACTGGAAGAGGAAGGGCAGGATATAAATGGAATAAAACAAATCAAACAAAGCTGTCTAAGTTGGTGGTCATCCCTACATCTTGTGAGAGTGAATTCCATAGATTTAAATATGCATTTCTTTTTCTTTTTTGTCTGGCCTGCTGGTGAACTGCAGCGTCACTAAATATTTACAATGTGTAAGAAAACTTATACCCCTGTCTATCGTGCCCCAAACATCTTCCTCTTTCGTTTATCTGGAGCAGTCCCCACTAGGGTTGCCAGGTCAGAAGCATCCCAAAGCGTGAGAGTTCAGGGGCAGTACCTAGTGATGTCATGGGGCAGGTCATAGTGATGTCACAGGGATGGGTTGTAGTGATGTCACAGGGGCAGGCCCAAGTGATGTCATTAAGCATGACACAATAAGCATCAACCACAGTTGCTTGGAGCATACAATTGAAACAAAAACGTTTCTCTGACTGGAAATTAAAATAGAAATCTTAGCTGATAGATAGAGCCTGGGTAGGAAACATTTAATCGAGCCTACTTGATTCTGGCAAGAAGGATTTAAGTGCCCTTGGGCTAGCTGAGTCACCAGAAGGCCACTGTAGGAAGAAAGGAGCCTAGTGTTGTGGAGATGTTAGATAGGAGCACTCAGGAGTAAAGATGGATGGCGGCTATTCTAAACACACTTACTAAACCCCATAGAACTCAATAGGATTTACTTCTGAGTATATATGGTTTGGATTGTGCTGTTGGTAAAGCTTGACTGGGGATCCTCTGCAAAGATATCCATATCAAAGCAGGGTTGGCAACCCCTTGCCTGGAATGCTCTGCCCGTACCTTTCAACATGGCTGCTCCAAGCTTCTTTACAGATTTGACTCTTCACTTCTGGAAGAGGTCTGAGAAATGAATAAGAGTAAGAAGATTTTCTACCCTTTTCTGTCTACTTTGTGGGCTGCTATAAACTCACTTTGACAGCAAACCCAATTCCAGTGAGTAATAATTAACAGAGCGAAAACACACATGGTTTGATCTATGTTCATAGGCAGCAGCTTGGGAACATCAACAATTATAGCCACACTTCCCAATATGTGAATTCTCTTTTGCCACTATTGGGCAAGAAACAAACCATCATGCAACCAATGAGGTGCATCATCAGTGGGTTTAAGGGTGTTGAGCTGAGCACATGGAACCACTGTTGTTGCTTCTGTGGATGTAAGGGAGTGAGGTTAAAAGTAAATGAAACACACACAGAAAAATAAAAATAAAAGACAGTGATGATTTCGTAAATAAAATACCATACCAACAACGACAAAATTCCTATGAGTAAGGAAGAACACTCAACATCCCGCAACCAGTTAGGATTCTTAACCAAAAACCTGGTACCCAGTCAGCCAAGGTCACAGAAATTCCCCATGCAGCGCAACCTAACTCAGGGGCTGGAGTTAGTGTAGAATGCTGTGGCACAATTGCTGACAAGAGTGAGACCCTATCAGCACATAATACCTCTGCTCTGAAATCTGCACTGGTCATTGATTTGCTACCAGGCCAAGTTCAAGGTGTGCTTTCAATGCTATGGATGCCACATAGTACACTTGTTCTGCTCTTGTAAGAAATCAGTCCTTTAGTGTGGCAGCACCTACGCTTTGAAACTCCCTGCCTATAGGCAGATACCTTCATTGTACTATTTTCAATACCTACTAAAAATATTCTTGTTTAGGCAAGCCTATCCAGGCATGTAGAAGCGATTATTTTTATCTGTTTTTAACTCATTGTTGGTTTTATTATTTTGAATATTTTAAATACCTGTCTTTAACTGTTTTGCCAATAGTTTTATTGCTTTAATTCCTTCTGTAAACCTCTTTTAGGTTTTTTACAGTAAAGCAGTATATAAATGTTGTAAATAAAATACATAAATTAATTTTGGAGTCACTGTGGCCCTTGGGTCTCTTTCCTTTTTTATACTGAGTCAGGCCATTTGGTACCATCTAGTTCAGTACTGGTGACATGGACTAGCATTGGCTCTCCAGGATTCCAGGCAATAGTCTTTTCCAGAATTTGAATTTTGGACCTTTGCATGCAAAGCATGTGCCCTACCACTGAGCTACAGCCCTTCCCCTGTTTAAAGAAGTATCTTTTAAAATTATTCTTTTCAATTCACTAATGAATGCATATCATACCTAGGGCAGATCCACACTATGCATTTAAACCACATTCAACATACATTTGAAGCACATGAATCATACCACAGAATGCTGGGAACTGTAGTTTGTTAAGAGGGGTGGGAACTATAAATGTGAGGGGGAAACTACACTTTCCAGGATTCTTTAGGGGATGTCATGTGCTTTAAATGAAGAAATATTTATATAAGCATGACTGTCAAAGATGTTTATTATTTACACAAGCTGTAAAGATATTTGTAGTACAATCCTATGTTTGTTTACTCAGAAGCAAGTCTCAATTTATTCAGTGGGACTTACTCAAACAGGGAAGAGTGCACAGAACTGCAGTCTCAAGTGATAAGGAACACTCACCCAACCCAAAATTCGGAATCATGCCACTTTAAGCTGTTTTGCAACTGTTTATACTTTTTATGGTTATTGGATTTTAAAGGGATTTATTTCTTGTTGTGAGCTGCCTTGGTTTCCAGTCGGCAATCCTACCTCACAGGGTTGTTGGGAAGACTACACACACATGAGATGTAAAAATACATAGACCCCATATAATAGTTTACTGTCAAAATGAGTTGGTCATTGCAGAACATTTTTTAAAAAATAAATAAAATCAGTATTAGTTTCCTACATAATAGAAGCAGTGATATCTATGTAAACCCTGCCTAATTGCTTTAAAAATAGAATTGGAGGGGGACAGAAGGCTTTACAACACAAACACAATCCTTTGCTATGTTAATTTACAGCACAATCCTAACCATGTCTACTCAAAAGTAAGTCCTATTGAATTCAATGGGGTCTACTCTGGGTATGTGGGATTAGCATTGCAGCTTTACTCCCAGAAAAGCAAGTTTTGGATTAAAGCTTCATATTGGGAAGGTTTTCAAAACACTGCCATCTCAACAGCTCAGGAAAATTAAACTCGTTTGACTCGTGAACACAAGAGAAAAAAAGACTTGGTACTGCTGAAAGTTATATATTTACTGAGTTTATGAGATTTTCAGATAAACAGGAAAAAACAAGTTTTCTACCTTTGCAATGGAGTCTAAGGACTGCCTGGAGGGCCAGAAATCCCTTGTCAATCACAACCCTGACTTCGCTTATTGGCTACAAACCTGAAAGGGCAGGGTTAGAGCAGCCAGCTAAGAGATTATTTCACAGAAGTTGCGGGGGGGATGGCTGATGTTTTGGTGTATATCTCGAGAACCAATCCACCTAGAAACTTGTTTTTTAAAAAAATGAAAGCTGAGAGTACCAAGATTAAGCTGACTCACCTGGAGACCCAGAGAGACCAACAAAATTTGGAGTCTCTGGCCAAAAACCGGACATCTGGCAACCCTAGTCACCACATGGCCCCTCTGAGAACCTTTGAGAACAGGCACACTGGGAAATAATGGCTGCTTTCACACTGCATAAAAATGCGTTTTCCAGTACTCTGTTAAATATAAGTCCTATGCGAGTATTCACCTTCACATGATTCTAGTTATGTGTGGTTGGGTGTGCCACGCTCTCTGGTCCTCCCCCCTGTCATGCTCCCTTTTGCTTATTCCTGTGGCCTTCCATCTGCAATCAGGGCTCCAAATTATGTGGGAAGCCTCTGTGGGCACTACAGATGATAAGAAAGTCCTTTCTCTGCCTGAGGCATGTTCACTCTATGTGTGCAGAATGGCTTAAGATGCTTACTTATGCCTGAATCAGAAGCCAGCATGGCTGTCTTTCTTAAGACTGGGCAACATAGTCTGATACTGTAACCAAGGAAATGATGCAAACCTGAGCTGCACACATACCATACATTTATAGCACAGTTAAAGCACATGGCTTCCCTCAAACAATCCTGGGAACTGTAGTTTACTCTTCACAGAACTACAATTCCCAGTACCCTCAACAAATGACAGTTCCCAGGATATTCTGAGGAAAAGTAATGTGCTTTAAATGTATGCTGTGTATGCAGTCCTATTCTCAGCCTAACAGCAGTCCAGAGTAAGTTAATAGTTTGTTTTGTTTCTGATCCCGTACCTTTCTGATTCACCATACTAATTTTTTTTCACTGGATTTGTATTGTGACACACCGACTTACACAGAAGTCTACCATTCTACTAAAATTACAGAAATACCCTATTCCAGTTCCTGGAGTAACAGTTGGAAGTATTGCAAAAGCATGAGCTAGAGATCTGTATGCAGTTGCCATGGCGATTAAAGTTCCCAGCTGGCTTAGATGTGGACCTCCATAACTCAAAGAATTGTGGCAACGTTACCTAAGAGTCTATTCAACAATCACTACTAGGTTATGCCAGGTAAAATTATAGACGAAGCTCTACGTCATTCCTGTTGTCTGCCACAGCATGTTGAGTAAAGAACAGAACAAGAGTTGTGTTTAGATTGATTTTTCTTTGTATATATGTTTTGAGGTTTGGGAGTAGGTGCCCTTTCAACTCTGTGCACAGAGATCAAGGTGCCAGTTCTGCCTGGTAATGTTGGGGGTGCGGCAAACAGCACAATCCTGCTCCTGCCTTCATTTCTTCACTCTTATCTACTACTGAGCAAACCTGATACTCTAATTCAGTTTCTTTTCTCTCTGTGCTTGAAATGCAATTTCTGTCTTTCCGTATTGTTGCTGTAAACAAATGTATATTTTTATTTGTGAGAGTGCAGTGCATATGTACTTTGTAGAAATGCTACCATCTGCCACTTTGTTTAACATCTAGGGAGGGAGAACAAGAGTGAGTGAGTTCAGGGCATGGAAAGAAAAGTAAAGGAGCTTATTTTTACTTTCTATGAACAACAGTGGGAGTAATTCTATAGCCAGGCAAGCAGAGTCACAAAAGTGCCAACTGCAACCTTCTTATATAAGGTATTAATTTAGTTCTTTCAGAACAGTTGCGCAAGTTGTAACTGGAGTTTTGTAACTAGTTCACAACTCTCCTTCCGCCCACTGAGAAAACAATATGTGCGGGTTTTGTTTTTTTAGCAGAACCTGGAAAATTTATTTGCTATGTGACAACTGGCCTACACCTCAAAGTTTGTTTTGTGTTAGCTGCTAAAACCATGGAACATATGACAGCTAGGTGTGACTTGGAAAAAGGTGTGAGCATGTATGTGACTTTTTGTAAGCATTTCCGTCAGTGACAAAAAGCACTTTTCCTTTCAACAATGGGGACACTATGATGAATGAGGGAAGGGCAATAGTTGATCTTACTGGCTAAGGTCACCCATATGACCAGAAAAACTCAGGAAGTGTGCCTTACGAGGACATTGCCATGTAGCCAAGTCTGATTGATTACATAGCACCATAATGCCATCACATTCAGAATTTGAACTGAGATAATTTAGTGAGAGAGAGAAGCCCTGTATAAGGGTAACAACTGGCACCAAAATGAACAACACACTGAAAGAACAGCTCCAAGGAGCCAAACATGCTCAGAGGTAAGGGAGTGTTTAGGAAACATTAAATCCCATTGAAAGCTCAGTTTTTGCCCTAAAGCTCCAAACAGATCCAGTACAGACTTAATGGTGTCACTTTGATGAGTTAAACCAAAGTCCTTTTGAACTAGACCCTGAAATAGGCTTTGAGTGTCAGGACTTAGCCCTAGAACAGAGCTTGGAAAAGTTACTTTTTAAAACTACAACTCCCATCAGCCCCAGCCAGCGTGGCCACTGAATTGGGCTGATGGGAGTTGTAGTTCAAAAAAGTAACTTTTCCAAGCTCTGCCCTAGAATATCTGTGGTACTGTATGTATATGCCTTCAATAATGTTTTCCACAGCCACCACATATGCATTTGAAACTAGAGGACCTAGTTTCTGGGCCAAAGAGTATGGTTTCTCTGAGATCTAGCATCTTAGAAAGTAAATGGAACACCTAGATGCTGAATGATAGACCCAGTGCGATTCCTCTGCTGTCTAGGGCAAAAATATGGTGAGAGATGGAATTAGATTGGGATGTGACTGAAACTCTCTTCATTGCTTTTAAGTGTTAAGAAAATACACATGGTAGTGATGGTGAAGCAGGATGAGTACACTAGCTTTGCCCCTTACTGTCATTACCATTTGAAGTGGGCAGCCTCCGGTACTCATGGAGGTTCCCCATGCATTTTGGAACTCTGATTTTCCAGAGTTCTAAAATGTGTGGGAAACTTATTTAAGCAGAGGAACCTCCCTGCTTCAGACCTCCACCCTCTAACTCATGGAGGGCTGAAAACAGGACAAAGGTGACATGCTGGAAGGGGTAGGACATGGCAGCATGCCACTGCTCCCACATGATGGTGTACACATGGAGAATCTGAACACTTTTATAGGGCTCTAGATGGAATATTGGATGACTCTATTTGTACAGCATAGAATTTCATTTTGCTACTAATCTCCTATGATAGTACTTGTATTGATTGACACAGCTTAGTGTAAAGGCCTTCCATCGCGTAGTATGCCACTCACTACCTTAGCACCTCTGACTCTCTGAGTGCTGTTCAAGCCACACAATATAACACGAAAAGCTAATAATTTTTAAAGTCAATTTGTTGTTATGTGCCTTCAAGTGAATTACAACTATTTTTATACAGTTATATGCATTGTTGTATGTATGGCTGGATAACCAGCCAGATGGGCGACTAATAAATTCAGTAAATAAATAAATAAAATAAATAAATATCTGTTTATGTGTTACTTTAGGAAATGTGGAATGTATATGCATATAATCACGGGTGTCTAGGGTCCCGGGAAGGACTTAGACCCTTTACTTTTGGGGGAGCAGGGTCCCAATGTCTCCAGCATCCTTTTCTGCTGATTAGAGCCAATCAGAGTGAAAGTGAACACTCTTCTCAGTAGCTAACACACTCCCCTTGTGTGCTGATTGGCTTCTAGGGATATTTGTGATTGTGAGAGAAGGTGCATGTGGGAGGGACTGAGGAGTGTGGAGATGATGAGGGACAGCAGGCAAGCAAGGGAAAATGGAAAAGGAGGCAGAGGAGGGAAGAACTTGGGCTGAAGGGAGTTTCTCTCTCTCTCTCTCTCTCTGTTGCACGGCCTCTGTTTGTTTGTTTGTTTGTTTGTTTGTTAACAACGATCTTATTCTCAAGTCAGCAGCAAAAAAGGGGGCAGGCAGGAAGAGGCATGGTTTTGTTCCAGCCCAGACCCAAAAGTTGTAGGTGAGGAGGAGGGGAAAAGAGAAAAAAAGAGGGTGTGTGTGTGTTTGATGGTGTTTCAGCTTTTAATTATATATATATGTTGTATATGGTAAGGTGAAATGCAAATGAATGTGCCTGTGTGTGTGTGTGTGGTGTAGCCAGCACCAGAGGTTAGTATAAAGAATTTCCATGCTTAACTTTCCCCCTAAAACTCCTAAATGCAGTTGTTCTGAGTCTTAGTATGACACCCAAGAAGGGAAACTCATCAAAGTTCTTTATCTTATGACATTAGTACATTAGCCCATGTACATGCACAGAAAATAGTAGACCTAGCTGAAAGGCAACACATACAGATCTGCATTGATTGTTGAAATGAATCAAAAAGGGAAAGTACTCCGAACAACTAAGAGACTGAAAGCTTATTTTATTGTTTAATCTTAGAAGGGGGTGTGGCTGTGGCTGTGAGAAGGCATGCTGTGACCACCATGAAGGGACCCTGTACTTCTGAATTTGCCACTATATTACTGCAATATGTAATATTAAATGTATAATACTGGATATAATAATACATATTATGTGTGAGAATTGTTCATATTTCTAGCAGAAGTGGGTAGGGAGAGATCAAGGAGCAAGATGGGAATTAGAAAAAAAAAGTGGAGAAGCTTGACACTAAGATTTTCAGAAAATTCCATCCCTAGTGCAGAGCAGAGATGATAAAGACTAGATCAGCCTCTCCCAGCTGAGTGCCCTCCACATGCTGTTGGACTACAATTCCATCACCCCTGACCATTGGGCTGGTAGAAGCTGGAGTTCAACAACAACTGGAGATTACCAGGCTGGGGAAGGTTGCGCTAGATTTTTCTTTTTGGGGAGGCATCCAATCACAGCAAAGCGGGCAGCAGACCATGAAGAAAGTATGTATCTTTAGTTAGAGTTAAGAAGCTTCATAATCATGAAACATGAAAAGATCTTATAGATTATTTGTAGATATATCAATTGACAGGTGGACATATTAATTTTATAGATTAATTTCTATTCCATCCCATAGATTATTGGCAGATGGCTTGATTGACAAATGTTTCCATTGTTTCATAAAGCTGCCTTCTTAAAACACATTTTGTGTATAATAACAATATGGCTCCCCCTCCCAAAAAAGGTCAGGCTCCTGACAAACATTGAAGTCTATATAAACCCAGCAATCAAGAAATAATGCTTAATTGTAACCACCGGGAAGTGTGAAAGAAAACCCATTGGACACATTCAGACAATAACATTTATCTCTGTGTGCTCTGATCCACTGGGCACAAATAAGCAATAGTCCACCCAGGATGCTGCATAGGCAGTGCCGTGATATGGAAGTATGTTTGTATCCAGCACTCAGAGTTGACATGTGGTTCCTCAAACTAGATTTGCAATTGTCCGTATAGATCTAATGAGATAGTGGATTGACTCAATTTTCCTTCCTCATTCCTTCCCATCAGTGAATAAGGGGATGGGGGGGGCTTGGATTCAGCCCCTGCTCCTTTGCATCCCAAACATGTGACCACTGTCAACAGAGCTTTGTGAACTGCAGTGAGATGCATATATACAACAATGCAAAGGCAGAACACTGTTGGATGCCCATATCTCTGGATTTTGGGTGGGGTTGCCTCAGCAAATCACTATGTTTAACTGTACGTCATCATTTAATTTGTGAAGGAAGGGCAGCCTCTACAGCCTCCCAAAAGCAAACATATTGAAGAAAGACTTGGGTTAATTTGTCAGCCACTTTATGAGAACAGCTAAATACATATCATTGGCATGCCACAGTGGAGATGAGAAAAATCCATTCTATTCTTAGGAACAGTGGCTTAATCAGAAGCAACTGTATTCTTTTTAAAAGGCACATGTCAACATGTGGAATGTGCACTGTGGAAAAAATAATTGCACAAATTAAATGGTACTCAAGGAGAAAAATGAAACAAACAAAAACCCAAAACCTTCTAGGCCTGAAGCTCATATCTATAATGAATGGAGGCAGACGGGTAGCACCAGATATGCAAATTAAAATACATTGATTTAATATAGTTATGGATTTGACTCTAGAGCAGCTGAGCCTCCAAAAAACACATGAAAAACAAAAGAGAAGCATAGTAAGGCTGACTCCTGAACGGAATTAGCTCTTGACAGACTTATCTCTGAAAGGATGCTTCTCAAGGCACTTGGCATATTTGGTACAAACAGGCTCACTGCAACATTACATGGACAAAAACATGAGGGACACTCTTGCGTATGAGTCGGTGGGACTAGGGACAGGGTCTGGCAGCCTAGTGGTGTGATACGGTGGTGGACAACAGCAGGACCAACACTCTCCAGAGCAAAACATGTGCAATTAGAAAGCAAGAACCAGAAGTATTACTCATTTATTGGGTTTCTTTCCTGCTTTTCACCATAAGGTCCCAGTGCGAGTTAGAGGAATATAAAACCACATGATGAAAATAAGTTCAAACAATTGACAAGCAAAAGAATAGGGTCGGTTCTAAAAATGTGCATCTCAGGCATCAAAGGTCAGGGTAAAGAGGTGTGTCTCCAGCCCACAACGAAAGCTATACAATGGAGGTGCGAGATGTGCTACTGTGGGAAGGGAATCCCACAGCTTGGGGGCTGCCACAGAGAATGCGCCCACTCCCAGGTATCCACCCTCTGAACTTGTGAGCAGCGAGGCAGGCCACAAGCTGTAAGTCAAGTCAAATGCTTAGACACATACATCTACTATATTGCATATGCACTGGTCACGTTTTATTGATGTGGGCCACTGGCACAGCAATAAGTGACTATTTCAAGATCAGTTCATGAATTCATGACAGAATCCTTAAGCAGAATTTGCAATCAAATAATGATCAAGAGCATGCCTCTGAGCATATGTAGAGTATGTTTCCCACTCTACTGGACAATGGCAGCCCCTCCTCCTCACATATTTAGAATTAAACAGCAGCACTTATAGAGCGATGGCACACATCTCCCATACAAATTCTAAAATCTCTTTAGAAATTATGCACTAACCCCATCATCACTGGCAGCAAATTACAACAAAGAACACATTCATTCCATTATCACTGAATTCTCCTGCCTCCGTATATATCTAGAATTCAGGAACAGATTGCTTCCAAGCACATGCTTAGCTCAGAATTTTCAGTATAAGGACTAGAAATGGAAAGAGATGTCAATTACGGTTCTCTCAATTTATCATTTTCCCAATCTTAAATTCAGTTCTCCAAATTTGTGCAGCAATTTGTGTTTTTTAAAAAATCCTCATGAAAATTCTCCAGCATCTTAGGTGAATTTCTCCTAATAAACACCTTTTTGTAGGCAGTTTTAACTAATGTACACAGTTTTCAATCAATTTCTCCCCATACAATGCATTTTGTATGTTATTTTCACTCATATATTCATTTTTATGCACACTTTCTGTTAACATATGCGTTCTTGTAAACATTGTTTGGTTTGCTAACTGCATTACAAAATTTGAATAAGTGCAAATTTTGAAGGAAGGCTGCATTTCAGTTTTCATATTGTTTTGGTAAGTGCAAATTCGATAGATTTGGCTTGAAATGCAAATTGCATAGAATTTCTTGCCCATCCCTAATAAGTCCTTTGTCTTCAAAAACAAACAAAATCCACCCCATTTGCTCTAAATGTCCCTGTTCCAGCAATCCAATTCACAAAATAAAGTTGCCTCAAAAAAAAAATAAAAAGGCAGCATACCCATCACAGCAGAAGGCGGCACATTTTCATGGGTCAGTGTCTGACAGATGCAGTTTATCAATACTTTGAAGGGGGGGACTGGAGGGATGAGCCAAGTACATCCCTTGCACAAGATCTTTGTGCCTCCCCTCTCCACCTCTTGTAAGCTTTTACTGCCGCCTCTGCTAGCTTTCCCTTATCTCAGTGGGCTGAGAAAAGAGAACTGTAATGGGCCAGCCCAGATATTGGCTTAAAATATACATAAAATGTGCTGAAATCATTTTCATTCGCTTATAATGGCTTACCTTATAGCTTAGTACTGCATAAGTGGTAAAGAGGGGAAATGTTCTCTTTTGAAAATGGGCTTTTCCCAGCTCTCCCTTCTGAACAAAGCAATGTTTTCTTACGAAACAGAGTACAAAGAGATACGCAAGTCTAGGCAGTCAACACGCCAGCTGTTTAAATATGGAAGTTCCTTATAGGGTGAAGTTAGGCTAACTAGAGCCGGAAGAGGTTGCATGAAGAGGCACAGAAAGGAGAAGCGTCAACAGGCAGTAGCAAAAAAGGCCATTGGGAACACGCCTTCCCTTTCATAACAAAGTGTATAAAAGGCCAGGTTTTACAGCACTCATGACCCCTCAGCTCTGCTGGAGTGGGGGTGGGGGGGTCAAAGAAAGCAGGAGAAACCATCCACCTATTCCATCCGTGACATCTGATGGGCAATGTATCATGACATGTATTTCCATTTACTTTGTCACTTTTGCTCTGTAATTATACAGCTACGAGAGCGGCTGTATACTATAGCCAGCATGGATTTTTTGCATTCCACAATGTTAAATTGAAAATACCCCCATGCTATTCTGATGCTTCCCATAAGCTCATTTTAAAACAAAACCTTACAAAATTATAGTCCTGAACTCAGACGCACTTGCTTAACAATCCTCTAAATTTTCATGGTGATACACAAAACACTCAGAGAGAATCGAGAGTTCAAAAAGTAAAAAGGGAGAGAGAGAAAAACAGACCCCTCTTGGACTTTTTTCTGTCAGAGTTCTCATAATCTGTTGAAATTAATTAAAAATCAGCCATGTTCACAGAGTACCTGTAATCCTATTACTGATCATGCCCCATACTCTGACCTTCATCTTCTGCAGTTTATAAGTTTTTTAAAAAAAGCCTAGCTGATTTTTAATTAATTTAAGAAATTTAGCATTGAACTCAATAATGTTGGGCATGTTCAGTAAGAACCAGCCATCAGTGTTCTAAAAGCCAGACTTACAGCTGCTTGGCTTGGCTAATTAGAGGGCCACACCCACACCAGACCTTTATTTCACTTGAGACAGTCATGGCTTCCCCCAATGATGGGTAAGGCCACCTAGAATGCATTTTATTAGTTGTAATGTGCAAAATATGAATAAATATCATATATTATAAAGATTATTCTGCTGTCTGCAGTTTGACTCCCAAATAGAAAATTTCTGGTACGTCCCTAGACTCAAGAAAGCTTGAGTGGGACCTCCTCTATCCTCTGCCTGCACTGGATGACAGCTGTTGATAACCGATGAGCTTAGGTGAACTAACATTCAACGCACAAGGACTCTGTGTAGATATGGAAGAAGGGAGAAGCAAGAACCCTTGACCCTGTGCATTCATTGGTAAGGGGACCAGCATTGCTGGTATCAGAACATTAACAGTAAAAATATCTAAGTAGCCTTTAGCATAGAGGCTTTGGGGAGGAAAGTTCAGAAGGAGAGGAAGGAAAAAGAATGCAATTAATTAATTGATTTTTAAGAGGGATGTTTAATTCCAGCTTCTTGGCCAACCTCAATGAGAACTGATAGCTATGTAATCAACAATTAGAATAGTTGGTTTCAGATATAAAGAATAGAGAGGTTTTATATAAAAATGTGTCAGGTTACTACTA
The DNA here is from genome assembly GCF_030035675.1 of Rhineura floridana. NCBI lineage: Eukaryota > Metazoa > Chordata > Lepidosauria > Squamata > Rhineuridae > Rhineura > Rhineura floridana. The sequence goes on from NC_084481.1 coordinate 47,135,001, forward strand.
TGTGATGCCTATTCCCAGAGGCATGTTCAGTATACCACAAATAATAAAAAACACATTTTTTAAAAATTGAGATAATTGGAAGCTTGGTTCCTTCACCCTGCCCTCATAGGGCTCTGAAAATTGTGGCTTAGAGGAGTAAGAAACCTGCTATTTTAAAAACAAGATGTAATGATGCTTCTAACAAATTCCCCACCACCACCACAATTAAATAGTAAGCATTTATATCTGGTATCAGCCACTGAATGTGACAGAAGGAGACTTCCCGAAAGCAGTTAATAGAATTTATCATTAATCAACTATAGCTGGAAGTTCCTGTCCAGGCTCTGCTATTTATGTCTAGCCAGGAGCCTATCTGGTTACAATATTGTGAATCTCCAGGAAGGGACGCTACCTGTAGCAGATTTCATGCATTGCAGTAACACTGGATATGATATCACTGAGTGTGGACAGTGCATTTCAGTGTTGATGGAGACAATTTTAGATACTTTGACAAGGATCCAAAGAAGAGTGAAACTGGTTCGGTGGGACCAACTGAATATTGTGCCGTTCTCAAACAGTTCCCCCTCCCCATATCATATCATAAACTACTTTTGAAACAGTCTAATGCACTTCATATATATTATCTCAGAAATCCTTACAACAACTCTGTGAGGTAGGCAGGTATCATCATCCTCATCCCTATGTTGGAAGGGCTGAGACTGACTTAGAACTCACCAGGCAGAGCAATCCAAACTATAGGAAGGCAGCATAATTTATGCCGGTGTAAATTATGCTGGTGTAGTTTACCCCTTTTTCAAACTTTGTTTGGCAGCAGGACTACTGCTGGCTAAACTGGCCTGAGACTGGCAAAGGGAAAACAAGGCTTTAAAATAGAGTTTGACTTATGCCACCCTTTTTCTCAGTGTAACTTCCGCTGGGTTGCTAGGTCCCATGACCAAGCTGAAAGAGCTTTGGAACAGAGGTAAGTCTCTTCCTGCCCCACACCACCCCTGTCACTCCCCTGGAGTGCTCCTTTTTTGAGACTTGCCACGGCCTCAGCTTAGCCAGCTAAGCCCCTATTCCAAATTCCGCTCATCTGAGCAGATCTTTGGTTTGGATGGCTCCCTAAGGCTATGAAGTAAATTCATGGCAAATATGAGAACTGAACCTGGGATTTCCTGATCCATAGCCCAACATCTAAAGCTGCCATCCTCGGCACACTTATCTGAGAGCAAATGGGACTTATTTCTGAGTAAGAATGCAGAGGATAATGCTGCATGCTATAACCAGCTCTCTTCAAGTTTTATTTATTACAGTTTTATGCTCTCCTTCTGTAAATGAGTTCAGGGCAGCACACAAGGTTAACTCTCATTTTATCCTCACAATGACCCTGTGGGGTAGATTAGGCTGAGTGCCTGGCCCCAAATCAGCCAGTGAGCATTGCATGTCTGTGTGGGGATGTGAATCCTGCTGTCCTGAGTCCAAGACTGGCACTCTAGCCACTATACCACACTGGCTATTATAATTTGATATGGAATCATAGGAATTGGAATGACACTCAACCAACTCTCTGCCTAGAACAGAAATAGTCACCAACACAATTTGTTCTATTACATTTATATCCCACCTTTCTTTCATCCTGAAACCCATGGCAGCATATGTATGGTTCTCAGGCAATCACCCATCCAGGCACTGGCCCAACTCAGCCCTACTTAGCTTCAGGTGGCCTCATGTGACTTCAGATCAGACCCTGGGGCATGTATTGGTTATTTAACTGTGATGATAATTACCATAGCAGGCAGATTTGAGCCTACATCTCCATATAATTTTCCCCTGCCTGATTTCTAATAGTTTTAAAGAACATTTGCAGGCAACCAGATGAATCTAGTGATTTCACAGACAAGGGCTTTTAATCACCTAGTTTTTTTGGAGACACGCAAAACAATGGCTGCACTAGACTATATAACAGAGTGTAGGAAGTTGCGCATTGATTAGTGTGGGGAAGAAGATATTAAAACCCAAGATTTTCAGCTTCCCTCAGCAATTGGTCTGGGGGCCTTGGATTATAAGTGAAAAGCGCTTAATTTTCTTCCCAATAGCATTGTTTGTGACAGTATTCCAAAGATACTTCTACAAGGCTTCTTTTACTAGTGGCTCTCCTCTATTCCTTTCAGTTATAAGCTCATAATTTCTAAGCACTATGGAAGTCATATACTGAAGATCTTGTTCAGTAGCTCAAAGTGTGCTACATAAACTGGAAATTTAAGGATGTAGTTTTTGTAAAAAAAATAAGGTGTGAATGGATGAGTACAAGAACAGGTATGGGATCCTAAAGAAGAGGGTGATTTTGGTGAGTGTGTATGGGAAGGCATTTAGGAATAAGGACAAAGAAAGAAATCAGTCCTGGAGGTGGGGGGAGTGTGTGTATGTGAGGGGGAAGGGGGAGAGAAAGTGTGTGGAGAGCTCAGTTCTGTCAGTGCCTCATCTTTTCATTCTTCAGTTCAGTTTTCCACCTTTTTGCAGCAAGCTCCATTTAAAAAAAATCCTCATGAGAGTTCATCAGCATGTTAGTGTGAATTTCTCAAACACATTTTTGCATGCACTTTTTATTAATGCACACATTTTGGCAAGCCACTTCCCCTGATGCAATGGGTTTTTGTATATTATTTTCATTAATACATTCATTTTTATGCACACTTTCCTCCTAATATATGCATTTCTGTAAAATTGGTTGGAGAACTGCATTGTTAAATTCAGAAAAGGGTGCATTTTGACAGATGTCTCTGCTTTGGTTCTCATGTTGTTTTGTAAGGTGCAAATTTGATCAATTTGCTTTTTAACGTGAGCTGCATTGAATTTTTCTCTGGTTCCTAGCAGAAAGACCACGATAAGAATACTATTACTCTTCTCTTCTGGAAAGTCTTCACCCTCCTGGAAGAAGCCCTATGAAGAGGCACTATAACGACTAGAAGTCAACTTTAACAATTATGTATGCGGTGTCCCTAATTGACATATCCATGCTGCACTATTGTCATACTTAGTTACATTCCACGTTTTCATGCTAAAATAAATAATAATAAATTTAATTTCTGTGTCGCCTATCTGGCCAATGGCCACTCTAGGCAACGTACAAACAGTTAAAACACAATAAGATAAAATACAATGGTACAATATAAAAACAGTAGACAGGACTTACTATGACTTACTATGACTTGCACATATATTGCAAATAGGTGGTTGGCAACAGGGTTTTTTTAAAGATGCACAAATCTGTCCATTTTGGTTTCTCTCCGTTTCTCCTTTTTCAAATCTTAAATTCAGTTCTCCAAATTTCAACATCAGTTTGCTCATCAGTCTCCTAATGTACACATTTTTGCTAAGCAATTTTCCCTAATATAATTCATTTTAATATTTTTTTCACCAGCATATGCATTTTTATGAACACTTTAGTATGCATTTTTTTAAAAAAAATGCTGCTTGGTTGGAGAACTGCATTGCAAAATACGAAGTAAGAATTTAGAAGGATGGCTGCGTTTCAGGTCATGTATTACATAGGAGCATTTCTATTCCTCTAGGGCTGTTTTCATCCCTTGCCATTAAGTACTCAAGAAAAAGAAGAAAAAATAGCCAGTAGGATTGTGAGTATAGGGAGTGCTTGAAAAGAGTAAATGGTAACGGATGTGTAAATTCAGTTGAGGTCTAGAGATCCGTGTTGCTTGAATTACCTGCAGAGATTTAATACAGCTTCTTTCGCTAAGTCAGTGTTCCAGAATGATGTTAAAAGATGGCTAGGCTTATTCAGAAAATACATGGATTGTGGGTGAAAGGAAAAGTCAGTGAGAAAAGGGCAGTGTTACATTAGACAGATATCCAGCATCAGCATAGGGCTCACCCAGGGCTCATCCAGATGCCTGCAAAATGTGTGACACGCCCGCTATGTGTGTTCATTATTTTTCAGTCGTCCAAATGACGTCTCGCGCTGTAACGCATTTTCGTGGGTTAAATCCGCTCCTTGCAATACCGGCAAAAATACGATTTGCTGTTTAAAATAGGGAATCATCCGCTGTGCCTTCAGGAGTTAGGATGCAATACCGTGGACTTTACAGCTGATGGGCGGTTCTTGGGCATTTCCCCTTGCCCCTTCTCCTCATTCCAGCCAATCACGTATCTTCACTTTTGCGCATGTGCGAGAATAAGACCGGGAAAATTGAACCAATCATCGCAATGGTGGGGTGTTGGGGGGGGTCTGCAACTACTGCGCAGATGCATTTTATTTTTTGCCAGCCTGCAAACTGGGCGGCTGCTCTGGGTGAGATCTGCAATGCACAGCAAGCGAGAAAGGGGGGATGGTCGGTTTCAGCCTGCCTCCGAAAGCCTTGTCAATTTCATTCTGCTTGCTGGGGTTTTTGCTTCAAATCAGAAAAGCATACATTCATTTAAGTGTAATATTGCAAATGCAAACAAGAAAAAGGCTTCTGGTCAGTTTCAAGCCTGCTCCAGAAAGCTTTGTCAATTTCATTCTCTGTGGGAAGGAAAGGGAGAAGGAGGGGGGGTGACACGCTTCTTGCTTTTTTGGAGAAATAAGTGCATTGCCAGCGTGTGTATCTCCTTAAATATCAATAAAGGCAGAAAAGCATACATTCGTTTAAGTGTAATATCGCAAATGCAAACAAGAAAAGGGCTTCTGGTCGGTTTCAAGCCTGCTCCGGAAAGCTTTCATTCCTGGGAAGGCAGGCGTGAAACCGACCAGCAGCCTTTCCTTCCCAGGTGAGAACTCCTTTGAAGCCATATTGTGCTTCGTTGCAAAGGGGGAGAGGAGCATACGTAATTTTTTTGCTGACCAATTGGTTGATAGGGGGAGGTTTTAGAGGCAGAGCTTGGAAAAAGCGAAAAGAATGTAGGGGTCTTACCACTGCGGGTGTGTGTGCAAAAAAGCATTTTTTTTAATTGGGAAAGAGCGAACTAAAAGGCAAAGTGAGGACTATCAGATGACAAACCGATTATGGAAACCGTGGATTATCCCGCTCCATTTGGATAAGCCCCCAGATGTCTTTTTAAAAAATTGTGCATTCCTGATTATTTGGGCTTATGACATACTGCTTCATTTCCTGTCAGTGCAATGTCCCATAATTTCGTGCTGTAATCCTGTAACTTTTCATATCACATTTTTTATCCTGCTTAGAGCCAGTGTGGTGTAGTGGTTAAGGTGTTAGACTACAACCTGGGAGACCATGGTTCAAATCCCCACATATCCACGAAGCTCACTGTGTGACCTTGGGCCAGTCACGGCCTCTCAGCCTCATGAAAACTCTATTCATAGGGTCGCCATAAGTCGGAATCAACTCGAAGGCAGTACATTTACATTTACATTTTTGTTGTCCTGTATTGCAAGAGTGTCCCTCCAGATGGCGATCATGTGGTAGCATCAGGGAAGTATCACAGAACAAATAATAATGTGGAATGATGTGTGGATGGTCCAGTATAAATCTACCACTAATGAATTATTATTGCACTAATGACATGTTGCAGAATACATCGGCAAAAAATCAAAAGAAAACATCTCTACCTCCCTGCCTTGCCTGGGCTCTGAAAAATGTCCAAGGGGCTCCTTCTGGTCTGAGTCTGGCATTCTGGGTGAGGTGGCCTGGAGAATGCCTGAGCCATCACTGCAGTTTGCCAGGGTGGCTAAAACGCCTTTATAAACTTAAGATGTTTTAAAAACAGCACCCCACCCTTTCCCTCATAATTCAAAAAATGGCACCCCCAAATGTAATTTGTACACTGAAAATGGAGAAAAAGAGCAGAACTGTGCTGAAAAAGCCTGAATATTGGAATGCCTTTTACTACCTGAGGAAAAGGCCAAGATAACGCTTCTCACCCAGGTGTGTGCTGATTTCACATACAATAGCCTGTTGGACTGGTAGTTGAATTTTACTTTTAACACCAGGAACAGGACAGTATCCTCCACCCCATCTGAGGGCAGCACGCTAGCTTGGGGGTGGGTGGGACAGGATAGGGCTGTGTGACTCAAGCTTTTCTGCTTCTCCCCACTTTGCCTCTTTAAACCCCCAGTGCCATCAGACACCTTATTTGTATCCAGCTTGAACTTTTGTCCTGTTCCCCATCATCTTGGAATGAATAGCTATGTATAGTGCATGTATGAAAATATACGCCTGAATCAGAGTAATAAACCTGTTCTTAGTCAACTCTGGGAAATGAAGTGGTTTTAATCTTGCCTGTACATGGCCCTTAAATTAGAGTTCTAATGGGAATTAATACCTCATTAATTCCTTACAAGGATGAGCCCTAGCACTGAAAATAGATTTTAGTCCTGGTGAGTCCTGGCACAAAGTAAGGCCCAGAAGCTGGCAAGGAAAGAAAAAATCTAATTGAGGCAGAAAGGAGGGGAAAGCTTTAGAAAAAAGAACCCTTGCAAAAGAATGTAAAAAAAAAATAGGAAGAAGGAAAGAGGATAAAGAATGAGACTTGAGTAGAATAGGAGGAGGGAGGATCAAAAAAGAAAGGGAAATATGCAATGGTAGTCATTTTGCTTGTTTTCCAGAAACATTTCAGATGAACGGGCATAACTGGAATGGTGTGTGATTGTATGTGTGTGTGTAAGTGATCCTGCTGTCTGGAAAGTGAAAATTACTGACAGAACCCCAAATGTACTTTGTACTTTGGAAATGGCAACAAAATGCAGATTCTTGCTCTGCCAATTTATAGCACAAGTATACACCTTATGGCCTCTTGGACAGCAATTCCAGCTGTTTACATTTAGTGTGACTGTTTTTCTAAATCAGAGGTGGAAAGTATCTGGCTTGCAGGTCCCAATTAGGCCCAGCAAGGGCCCTCATTTGGCCTGGGAGGTCCTTTCCCCCAAGCCACACCCACCTGCCCTACAACAGACATCATATATGACATGGGGCAGCTAAAGACATGTCTCTCTGCCGAAAGCAGGGTTGACGGGTGCTGCCAATCACCTGATTGGAGGCACCTGCAAACCCCTTGCCTTTGCTTGCCTGGCTTGGTTTCAAATCATGCAGGCAAAGGAAAACACTTCACCTGATATCATGATGATATCAGATGACTGACATGTTTGTAGCCCTGGCCACCTATCAACACTGGGGAGATCAGGATCTGGCCTACCAGCTGAATCCAGTCACTTTATACCAATGCACCATTAGTGACACCTAAGCTACTCTCAGACAGATTGCAGGTCACAGGTGTGCTGATTCCACATGCCTGGCAATCACAAGCCACATGGAAGCTATGATGATCTCTAAGATGCTGTTCTAAATAGTAAAGTGAGGACCACTAGCCATGAACATTCATGGCACAGCCTGGGCCAGCCACATAAATGCACTGTGCTAGTTGTTGCCCCCTCCTTGAGGTACCTTTTGGTACATCTGGTTTAATGCTACAGTGCTAACATCTAAAAACCGCCATCTGGAAAATCACTGATAGAAGAAGATGAAACGGGTTTTGCAGTGTCCCTGCTGGGGTGTAGCTTGTACAAGTAACTTTTGATGTGGTACTTAGTGTTCAATTTAAAACATCATTTCCCTTGATGGTTAAATAGCTCCATTTAATTTATTTACCTCAATATAGGAAACTGTTGTATTATATTATTACGCTTAAATATGAAGAGGTAAGAAGTTAACCTTAATAATTACCTATTATTACTTTTGTTCATTTCATATTTTGCTTTTGCTGTTGTTGTTGCTTTATTTTGTAATGCTTCTTATGTAATCGAATTGGAACATTTTGTCCTTTTACTTTATCTTGAATAAAAAACTTTTTAAAAAATGTTCTGAACATGTCTTGCTACACTGAGAAGCATTCCTGGTAACCGTTCCTGAGCCAAGCAAGCATACACCCCAAAACAAAATCCCAAACTTGAGTGTACGCACAGTTTTCAACTAAAGTCCAGATGCAGTCACAGAATGTTGGAATGCTTGGCACCATCATCATCACAGATGCCAGCTGGAAATGCTGCTTCTCTTGTGTGTCCTGGCCTGGTAGCAGCAGTCGTGTGCATTATGTGCCGTATGTGTTTGATTACTTGTAATGCATTCTATGTTGGGAGAATGAAAGGCCAATCCAAGGCTCCGCATTTACTGCTGATGGCAGCAGAACAGTCATCTGTTATTAAGGGTCAGCTCGGGAGAGACTTTATGTCTCCTTTATCCCTCCATGCCATGGGAACTGGTCCACCAGTAGCAACAGTTTTAGATTACAGTTTTGACATTTAAATCTATAAATGGTTCCAATCCCCCACGCCTCCCCCCAAAAATCTGGTTGCATGTAATGTATCGTCTCAGATTCTCCCATGCTGAATGGGATGATCCAACTAATCTCAAGGGTTTACAGAGAAAATAACTACTCAAGCATTAAGAGATCTTTGGTTTCCAGAAAATGTATGTTGGGTTTTTTGAAAAAAATGTTTTATCTCGATGTGTAAAGCTTCAATCTTTTATTCAATCCTTTTCCTCCTCCTCCTCGGTTATTATTTATAAAGAGCATAATGTGTGGGGGGGTCTATACTTTCTTCACAACAGTTTTTAAAATGGGTGCGTGCTAATAAATCTGTTTCCATGATGGGCTGTATCCAGTTGCGTCCCTCTACTCATGGAAGGCTCTTTGATCCAGCGAAGGCTGGCACGACAAAGAGGGGAAGAGTGTGAATTTCACTGATTATCCCTTCTCCCTGCAGCCTTCTGTGCCTCTCCTAAAAAACCTGGGTCGGGAGGTCCCTCAAAACAGTGTGGGAGGTAGCGCAGGAGGGGTTTGCAGGAAAAAGATGGAAATTGCCTCTCTTTGCCTTCTGCTCAATCAAAGCACCAGTAGTGTAGTGGCAAATTCAGAGTCCCTTCGTGATACTCACAGCCACCCCCTCCCTCTTTCTTTGCTGCAGGGATCCTTGTTAATGCCTTCTCCCACAACAACAGATATCCCTAGGAGCCAATAAGCACAAAAGAGAGTGTTAGCAACTGAAAAGAGTCTTCTCAGTGGCTGACTCACCCCTTTCACTCTGATTGGCTCCAATCAGCAGGAAAGGACAAGGAAGCATGTTAGAAAACTCTTCTCAGTGGCTACTCTCCTTTCATGTTGATTGGCTCATAGGATGCTAGAGACATAGGGACCCTGCTGGGACCCTGTTCCCAAAAACGTAAGGGGACTAAGACCCCCTGAGACCCTGGATGACTACACCACTGCAAAGCATCTGTGAGCAAAAGGACATGACTGAATATAACCCTATATTATTTATTTATTATTTGATTTATATCCCGCCCTTCCTCCCAGCAGGAGCCCTATATGCATTTATTGTTGTTTAATTTTATTTTACTGTATATTAGGGAGGCATTTGCACTGTATTGCTTTTGTTGCCTACTAACTACTTTTTTTTGTTTCACCAAGCTTACCTAGACATATAATATTAGCATGTATTCACATATATTTTATTTATATTTTGGTAACATTTTATGTCAGCTTGTTTATAATATTTGCTTTCACCAGTATTTTTAATGAATATTTAAGATTGCTCTGTGTAAAAGGCCAGGAGGTTGCCATCCTAAATTAAGCATTTTTTTGTTTTGTTAAATAAACAGCAATGAATCAATAAAGACACTTTGTTAAATAATAAATAAATATTTAAAGCCATCTTGTAGGAGAGTTTCTAAAAGGCTGGGTATAAATCCATAAAAAAATACATCCAGCAATTTCACAAATGGTGATAGAGGAAATACTTTAAAAAAAAGCCATATGATAGCAGCATTGTATTAGTGGGTGGAAAGTTAACTACATGCTAATTATAGGGAGAGTTTATAAATATCATGATATCAGGAGCTGCAAAACTCTAGCATTTAAATGTTTAAAGACAATGAAATGTTGTATTTTGTTTGAGATTCTTGTACATGGTGCTCTGCCTTAACACTCTGCAAGTTTTGCTTTTGCAAACAGCAGAATCTTCTACAGGTCTACTCAGAAACAATCGCCACTGAATTCAATGGGGCTCACTCCCAGGCAGAGCTTGGAAAAGTTACTTTCTTGAACTACAACTCCCATCAGCCCAATCCAGTGGCCATGCTGGCTGGGGCTGATGGGAGTTGTAGTTCAAAAAAGAAACTTTTCCAAGCTCTACTCCCAGGTGCATAAGATGCTCAATCTCTCCTCTTGGCATGTTGAGCTGTTTGGCAGATGGCATTTGCTCAGTGTGCTTGCAGACTAGAACATGTAGGTGATGCTTTCAGAGTTACAAGCATGTCATGTGCAGTGCAGTGTCCTTGTAAAGGTAACATGTCTTTCTTTATGAAGAATCTTTTGAGCATTTGGTATTCAAACACCAGACGGAATGCTTATTATGCCAATGCTAATGCAGTTCATTGGTAACTAGGAATGGGCCAATCTGTCAATTTTAGTTTCTCATTTTTCCAGTCTTAAATTCAGTTGTCCACATTTAGATAGATAGATAGATAGATAGACAGACAGACAGACAGACAGACAGACAGACAGATAGATAGATAGATAGATAGATAGATAGATAGATAGATAGATAGATAGATAGATAGATAGATAGATAGATAGATAGATAGATAGATCCTGCCCTTCCTCCCAGCAGGAGCCCAGGGCAGCAATTTCCATATCAGTTTTTTTTAAAGTGCTTATGAAAATTCATCAAATAATGCAATTGTCTTCTAATATGCAAATTTTTGTATGCCATTTTGTCACATAGTTTTGCAGAGCACTTTCCCTAATATAAAGCATTTTGGTATGTTGTTTTCACTAATAGATGCATTTTTATGCATGCTTTACTCCAGTTAGTTTATGCATTTTTGTACACATTACTTGGCTGGAGAAATTCAGAGAAGTGTGAATTTTGGATAATGGCTGTGTTTTGGTTCACCCACTGTTTTGGAAAGTGCAAATTAGGTAGGTTCATCTTCAGATGTGAACTGATTTGAATACCTCCCCCATTCCTATTGGTAACACTGAACTTGCATGCACATCGAAACAGTCGACTTGAGCAGGATCAAGGAGCTACAGCCTGCTCGCTGGTACTTGGCTATCCAGACCTGGGACACTTTTTTCTTTGTCCGCTTCTCTGTGGCAGTTAATCTTTATAACCTGAGGCAGGTCTCTTGTAATTCCTTTGAGGTGCTGTCTGTATTACCGCAGTTCCTCCCATTTTTATACATTTACACTTCACACACATAAATGGTATCACAATTTCCACTTGCCTTTGGTATTTCTCCACATGAACTAAGATATATTAAACAGTAATTCAGAAAGTTGAGATTTCACTTGATACATTAGATGATACTTTATAGTCCAATATGACACCAAAAGATTCTAGCCTAATATTAAACTAATTTATTCTTAGTCTCCTCCTTTTTAAAAAAAATACCTTATGAAATGTGCATGCTTAATTATAATCAATGCATTTCAAATTCATTTTAACCCATCAATATATTTCAAATTCATTCAACCCATCTGAAATCTGAAGTCCTCTTTTATTTTTCCAGTTGTGTGGTAGTTCCACTCTAGCTATAATGATTAAATTGATTATGAAATCCTGTTACTTACACATTGCTTATGCTCAAGTGTATCTTTTAGTAATACCAGTAAAAAATAATAATCAAAGGTCTTAAAGGGGCCTACCTACATGATGTAAGGTAACAATAGTTGCTGTCTTCCAACCAGTCTTTTTGATGAGAGCAGTCCCACCATATTTGGTAATAATGAATCAGCATAACTGTTTATAGTTCTAACAGACACCTGGTGGTAGCATAGTGGCGAACAAACTGAGCTGCAAAAAAAGAAGTCCCTCCCTCAAAATGTGCCATTAGGTGCCTTTAGGCAAGCCAGTCTTTTATTTACTTTTATTTACTTTGTTGTTGTTGTTCGTAACAGAAAAATGACAAGGTGGTGTACAACATGGAAACATAATAGTACAGTCATAACGTTAATAAAAATATTACTGGCATATCAATAAAACTGGATGGTAAAAAGGCCTGTCTGTACAGTTTTCAAAAGTCACCTAAAAGAAAGCAGGAATGACTCCTTCCACATTTCTATTGGCAAGGCATTCCATAGGGCAGGACCTGCCACAAAAAGGCTTGAGCCCTGGTGAAGACTAACCAAATCGCAGGGGCATGGAGGACCAGCAAAATTGTCCCATCAGCTGTGCTCCATCAGCTCTTAGCTGTGGCCACTTATATGCAATATGGAGATAATACTTACGTGCTTTGCAGGGCTGTTTGTAAGGATGACGACAATATAATGCCTGTGGAAATGTTCCATTCAAAAGTACTACATGCATGCTAATTGTTAGTAAATATAAATTACTTCTGTAACAATGAAAAATCAGTAGTTTAAGATTACTGAGGGTCACATGGCTATGGACAATCTCTCACACACAGAGGCCCAGTGCAGATTAATGATTTCTAACCATTATATCTTCCCTTCTCCCTTACCTATGCAAATATTCTCTTCCTTTCCTTGTGAAAGCTAACAGTGTTGGTTTTTCACAGGGATCCATTATCTTTTTTTCCCCTACCACCATTTCTTTCCATATGCAAGTCAATGGGGAGAAGAGGCTATATCCCCAAAGGTCTGTGGTGGGGGGCAGAAGCCAACACCCTACCAATGGAATAACAAGGTCCTTGTTGGTGTGTGTGTGACATTTTCCCCATCACATGTGGGGGTGTGCACACAGAGGTTTGGTGCAGTTAGGGGCCTTGAAGTCAAAAAGGTTGGCAGAAGAACCAGTGGGCATGACACCATAACCTTCTCCACACAGTCACACAAACTTGGCTATGCTTGAACAGCTTATGGAAAAACTAATATATTTAGAAGAAAATAATTCCTATTTCTCATCCTTGAACCTGTGCTCTTTTTTTTTAGTTGGAAAGCAAACCAAATGTGTAATTATTTCCAGATGTAGATCACAGAAATAAAATACTTAGAAACCTTTAGGATAGTCTCATAAACTTTTCTGACTGATGCTGCAAACCCATGAGATCAAGACACTTATCCAAAACCTGGACCTTCAGATAATTGATTTTGTCTGCAAGCTAATGCATCGGTCTTGGTGCTTTGTTTTTTTTAAAAAATTCCAGGTTACATAAGCTATATCATCAGCAATGAACTCCTTTTCTGTCTTTGCAGGAAAACATTTAGAATAACTGTCCAACACAAAAACTTTCCCCATAGCCAGTTAGTTACATTTTAAAACCATAATATCCTTTTCACTGTAACATTAAAAACTTTTAAATGGACAGTGGGGAGACAAGATAGGTTGACACGGAGCTCTTTTAACTCTTCTCTTGTCCTACTAACCTTGTGCTTAATGCTGTGTACACTCTAAGGGCTCATTCACACAGTCCGTTGAGGATAAGTCTGCCTCCTTGGAAAACAAAGGCACACTAAGCTCTGTCCACGAGGACAGACCTATGCCTTTTCTGTTCGGAGGAATAGCAAAAGGGTGCTTTTCCGGAATTTTTGTTACAATAACTTTGGGTAAAAAACCCCCCAACTAAAACAGAAACAGATATTAGCTGCAATGCGACAGCTAATATTAACTGTAGCTCCACATAAAGTTCTAACCAGGAGTAGTCATCCTATGAGCTTGCCTCTATTTAACATTCACCCCCTGTCCTCTGCATGTTTACTTGTGTGTAAGTTTCATTGTATTCAGTGGGGCTTACTTCCATGTAGTGGTAGCTGGTGCTCCCCAGAACTGGCTGGGCAGAAGATGGGGAGCCCAACACAGGGTGGGGCCAGAGCCAATGAGAGGCATTCTAGTTTTGTCCCCATCCTTTTCCTCCCCCTTGCTGAATTCTACCAGGGCAACACTGAGACTAAGGAGGGAGGAAGCTCTCAGGTATTGCCACCCCATGGGCTGGGTGGAAGTTAGAAGGCAGGCAGGTAGGGGCTGGCTGAGGTCAGACTGAGAGTAGTGGGACAGTGCCCTATTTGCCCAAATGGACCAGCCTCTACCGCTTCCACATAATATAATATAATAATATAATAATTTAATTTTTGTGTCGCCTATCTGGCCAAAGCCACTCTAGGCGACGTACACAATTAAATTCCAGTAAAATACAATTTAAAATACAATTTAAAATACATAGCAATACAATACAGTCGACAATAAAGGATTAAATTACAGCATAAAACAGTATGTAAACAACGGGCATTCAGTAATAGTGATAAGAAGCTTAGCCCACCCCAGAGGTCCCGAAGGCCTGTCCAAAGAGCCAGGTTTTTAATGCTCGGCGAAATGCATCCAGGGAAGGGGCATGTCGAAGATCGAACGGGAGGGAGTTCCAGAGAGTGGGGGCCACCACTGAAAATGCCCTCTCCCTAGTTCCCACCAACCTAGCTGTTTTCGTTGGTGGTACTGAGAGAAGGCCCTGCATGGCTGATCTAGTCAGGCGGCTAAGTTGGTGGTACTGGAGGTGCTCCTTCAGGTAAACTGGGCCGAGACCGTATAGGGCTTTAAAGGTTAATACCAACACCTTGAATTGGGCCCGGAAAGCAACTGGAAGCCAGTGTAGATGAACTAACAGTGGCGTAATGTGATCACGGCGGCGGCTATTTGTAAGCAGACGGGCCGCCGCATTTTGTACCAGCTGTAGTTTCCGGGTCGTTTTCAAGGGTAGCCCCACGTAGAGCGCATTGCAGTAGTCCAGTCGAGAGGTGACCAGGGCATGCACTACCAGTGGGAGCTGATGAGCAGGGAGGTAGGGTTGCAGCCTCCGTATCAGGTGTAGCTGATACCAAGCTGCCCGGCTCACTGCCGAAATCTGAGCCTCCATGGACAGCTTGGAATCAAGAATAACCCTGAGGCTGCGGACCTGATCCTTCAGGGGCAATCTTACCCCATTGAGTTCCAGGTCAACAATACCCAACTGTCCCCTGTCACCCACAAGCAGTACCTCGGTTTTATCAGGATTGAGCTTCAGCCTGTTTCTTCTCATCCATCCACTCACGGATTCCAGGCACTTGGACAAGGTCTCCACAGCCAACTCCGGTGAAGATTTAAACGAGAGATAGAGCTGCGTGTCATCAGCATATTGGTGACACCGCAGCCCAAATCTCCTGATGATGCCACCCAGCGGTTTTAAATAGATGTTAAATAGTATGGGAGAGAGAATAGAACCCTGTAGCACTCCACAAGTGAGAGGCCAAGGGTCTGAAATCTCATCCCCCAATGCTACCTGTTGATGCCTGTCAGAGAGAAAGGAACGGAACCACTGTAAAACAGTGCCTCCTATTCCCAACCCTCCCAGGCGATCTAACAGGATACCGTGGTCTACGGTATCAAAAGCCGCTGAGAGATCCAGGAGGACAAGGAAGGTGAATTCTCCCCTATCCATAGCCCTCCTCATATCATCAACCAAAGCGACCAAGGCTGTTTCAGTACCATGTCCAGTCCTGAAACCCGATTGGTATGGATCGAAATAATCCGTTTCCTCCAAGTGTGCTGACAGCTGATTTGCTACCACTCGCTCAATGATCTTGCCCAAGAATGGTAAATTTGAAATAGGGTGAAAGTTGTTCAAAACTTGGGGATCCAAGGAGGACTTTTTCAAGATAGGTCTTACAATTGCCTCCTTGAGGGCCGGTGGCATTACACCCTCCTTCAAGGATGCATTTACCACCGCCCTAATCCCTTCGCCCAATCTTTCTTTACAGTTCACAAGGAACCATGACGGGCCAGGATCAATCAGACAGGTGGTAGGCTTTACAGTTGAAAGTACCTTGTCCACATCCTCAGAAGGAAGAGGCCAAAACCGATCCCATGAAACCGGATTGCAGCTGGCCAACTCAGGATCATCTACTGCATCCACGGCGTACGGAATCGAGTTCTTTAGATGTTCGACTTTATCCGCAAAGTGCTTTGCCAATTTGTCACAGGAAGCCTTAGAATGTTCCAGGGGTTCCTGAGCGACTGGACCAACCAGGCTTCGGACCACCTGGAACAGCTTCCTGGGACAGCACTCTGCGGATGCAATAGAGGCAGCAAAGAAATCCTTCTTTGTTGCCTTTATTGCCACCTGGTAGGCAGCTATTGCTGCTCTAACCTGTGTTCGGACATCTTCAGAACGGGATTTCCGCCACCGGCGTTCTAGTCGTCTCACCTCCTGTCTCAGACTACGCAACCGGGGTGTGTACCACGGTGCTGTCTGAGTTCTATTCAGGGGGAGAGGACGTTTCGGAGCCACCCGGTCTAATGCACTGGTGATTCCCTCATTCCATTCCATCACCAGTGTTTCGACCGGGCGACCTTTAGCAGGTTCCAATTCTCCAAGGGCAGTCAGGAATCCATCAGGATCCATCAGGCGGCTGGGGCGGACCATTTTAATGGGTCCTTTACCCCTGCGGAGGGTGTGTGGCATTGAGAGAACAAAGTTCACCAGATAGTGGTCTGACCATGACATGGGGGTCGAAGAAATAGCCCCCAACTTCAGACCACTCCCCTCCACTCCCAGGACAAATACAAGGTCGAGAGCATGACCGGCTACATGTGTGGGCTCAGTATTACTAAGGCACAGTGCCCAAGAAGCCATGGTTTCCAGGAAATCCCGAGGGGCTCCAATGAGAGTGGTCTCGGCATGCACGTTGAAGTCTCCCAATACTAACAATTCTGGGAACAGCGTTCGTACATCCGAGACCACCTCAAGCACCTCGGTCAGGGAGTCTGCCGTGCAGCGGGGCGGGCGGTACACAAGCAGGATCCCTAAACTGCCCTTCGGGCCCAACCTCCAGTACATGCAGTCAACAAACTTGGTCCTTGGGAGCGGAGGCCTGGTGAAGACCAGAGACTCCCGGTAGATGACTGCCACACCCCCTCCCCGCCTTCCGACCCTCGGTTGCTGCACATAATGGAAACCTGGTGGACACATGGCCCCAAGAATGGGTGCTGAGGCGTCGTCCAACCAGGTTTCCGTGATACACACCAGGTCTGCACACTCATCCAGAATCATATCATGGATGATAGATGTTTTTTGTGTTACAGACCTGGCATTACACAGCAGCAGTCGAAGGTCGGTAGGAATCCTGCGTCCCCCAGTTGACTTCTGGGTTTGGGCAGACCCGGAACAGGGGATGGATATTACGCATCTATCCCTTGTTCCTCTAACCTGACGTGGTCTGCCCCTAGCATCAATCCAGTGCCTGCCGCCCAACCTTGGTATGACTTGGCCCCCATCCTTCTCTGACACCTCCCCCCTTGGTTTACACATGCCCCTATCCCTGTTGCCTGGAGGACAGGCCTACCCTACTAATAACAAAAACAAAAAACAAAATCCACCCCAAACCCCCGGAGACTGCTCGCTGCTCTATTAAGAATGCAGCACTAAAAATTCAAATCCCAAAATTCTCCACATCCATACATTCCAGTATACATTTAAATGTGAATCAAAATTATTCACACTCATACAATCAACCTAATGTATTACTACACAATCATACATCAATCACCCAGCACACTATTTAATTTTATGGCTATACTAATAACAGATGGTATCAGTGCCATGCAGATAGCCGTCGTGATGATAAAACCCCAATAATGCCAGTGCAAGATGGTATATGCATCCAAAGCCAGCCAGCAAAACAGACAGCAACAGCCAGCAGGGAGCAACAACAGCAACAATAGCTGTGTCGGTGACGTAAGGTCGTGATGAAGGTGATCCGGGCGGCGACACGACCCACAAAATGGGGCAGTGGCGACGACAATGACGGGATGACGATAAGACCCCGGCGTCTCGAACAGCAGCAAAGCCAGCCCATAGATAGTACAAAGTCACAGCGATGGCACCCAGCAGCGACACAGTCCGTAATAACGGCTGCAGCGTCTGCAGCTCTCACACAAGCAAGTGGGCGGCGATGACGACAGCACACCCGGCGAAGGGGCGGAGTCCTAGGTAGCGGCGAAGCACACCAGCGGGCAGATGGCAACAGCGGCAGCCCAAGGTTGCACAATAATCTTCCATAAGCGGCCGTAAGCACGGCAACACCCGCGGCGGCGACAACAGGAGGCCGCAGTGATGGTCCCCCAAACAACGACACAGCCCACAATGGCGACCGCAGCAACGAGCAGCATCCGCACGCAAGCAGTGATGTCCACGGGTAACATTCACACGCAAGCGGCAGGCGGCAGGTGCAGTGGCAGCACGAGGCCGTAGTGATGATGATCCTCCGGGTAGCGGCGCAGCCCGTAACGGCGGCCGCGGTGTCGGGCAGGCGGCAAGAAGCAGCGCCAGCAATGTAGGGCCGCAACAATACCCCAGCAGTAACACGGCAGTAGGGTCGCGACGGCACCAGGTAACAGCAATAACAGGGGTGACAGCAATTAGATGATAATGAGAGGCGGTGGCATAAAGTTGTTTAGGTCTTTTCTGCTTTCTTTCTTAGAAGAATTGCGGAGCTTCCAACTGAGCATCCGTCTCACCCGCCATTTTCAAGCCAAAAACACTCAAGGAGCATGTATCAGGGTTGGTAATGGGTGCTATGCCTGCAGAGGGTGTGCAGCCTGGGAGAGACCCAAGAGCCAACAAAAAAAATGAGGAGTGGAGCCCAGAAATGAAAGTTAGTCATTGGCAAAGAGGAAAGCATTTGTGAGCAGCAATATTGGAAGAAATATATTCTTAATTTCCAGCTAATGTGAAATCCTTATGTCTGATCAATTTGAGATGTTTTGAAGCAGATGCTGCAAACTCTGATCTTCATCAAAAGCAGCGGCCAAGATGCAGCTCCAGACCTCCCACCGCTGGAAGGTATTCAGGACATATCTAGAGCCCATAAGCCAGACTCAGAGAGTGAAGGCCCCTTCATTCCCTACAGAGTGAAGACGCCTGCGAGTGTTACAGGACTGCCGCCTGACACTGTTGTGGATTTTTGGAAAGCTACTCTTAGGAATACCACAATACATATCTGGCCTACTTTAATTAGACGTACTGTGCAATTCAAACCTGAGCTGCTGCGTGGCAGAGCCACCACCACACCTGTAGCCCTGCTGCTCTCACTGACCAGGGCGGAAGGCAGGGGGTGGCAGGCAAGTTGCTGATGCAGCCTGAAGTAGGTGCAGCAGTTGGGCCTGATGTCATTATGCAGTCCTGGGGAGGCTCAGCCCCTCCTCGCCCTGAGGAGGGCAGGAGGAGAGAACTCAGTGGGCAGAATGGGGAGCTCCATGCCAGTGAAGGGACATCACTCCTTAGGCGGAAGCTGAAGGAAGCTTGAAAGGCTGGGCAGAGGTTTCCTTTATGGTCTAGGAACTATTCATATAGATACAGATACACATAGAGTTGCATTCAGATAGCGATAGTCCCCCTACACAAAATGAAACCCCCCCAAGTGAACGATGTTTGTACTGTGGAATGTGTATGAGAATGCCTAACATCACTTGGGTCACCAGACTCATGCAAGAACCTTGTTGTGTGTCACACAGCTGGATCATAGCCTCTGTTCCAGCCCCTCAAGGCCTTTCATAAAGTTTCAGACTGTAAACACAACTACTCGCCAGAGCAAAGCATTTCCATTAGCCACACCTGGGGGGGAACGGGTTGATTTGCCCGTTCTGATGTGAACTGATTCACACAAAGATCTCTCTTAGACATAAAGTATTTGATTCCCTGTGTAGGGATCTTGTAAATGTAGGGGGGCTTTAAATGCCCTAGCTGTGGTGGAGCAGTGTATTGGTGATCATCCCAGTGCATGTGCAAGAACATTTAAATGACTCGCCCATATGGCGAACTTTCAGTTGTGACATTTCTTTGAAGCTAAATAACAACAACAACAACAATAATAAACACTCAAGCTGCTCCCACCAGGTTTTACAGTAAAAAGGGGAGGGTTTGACTAGCGGTGTATGCCCCTGCTTTCAGAAGAGAGAGGTGGAGATGCACTGGATCTGGCAGAGCAGTGAGTGTGTTTCTACCCACACTGCTCTGTACATGCACCGTGCATTCCAATGGAGCTTGTACAGGGAACTTTTCCAGAAGAATTGAAATTGTATTTTGGTTGCTGCTCTCCGTATCAGTTATTTTTTCTTGGAGCCTTTAAAATATATTTTGTCAAATATTTATTTAGAATCTAGGTTAGCCTGGATAATTTTTGAGATGAATTCTTGGGATAAGAGGACTTCACTGGTTCTCAGTATATAGAGGGGCCCTTCAAATGTTAACCTAGGTATGTGGGAGCCAGGGTTTTTTTGTGTGGTGAGGATAATATTTTTAAATGGCCATATTATGAGGATGGGTGCCAACTGCATGGGTCTTTCCTAGGGAAACAATGTCCTTCCTCCTGGATCTGAGTTCTGTGGTTGATCTCCATGCAGTCAACTTCTGCCCATGTGGGTGAGTCATTTATATGTTCTCGCAGATGCAGTGGGATGATCACCAATACACTGCTCCAGCACAGCTAGGGCATTTAAAGGCCCCATACATTGACAAGATCCCTACACAGGGAATCAAATACTTTAAGAGAGATCTTTGTGTGAAATTGTATAGCTTGTAAATCACCAAAATTACACTGCCTCACTCCCACAACTTTACAATCAGGAAACACATATTTTGTGTCAGGAATAAACCATAACATTGTTTACTTTGAAGTAACCACTACTATGTCCAGGTGAGTATGCATAGGAATGCAGCCTTACTTTGCTTGTTATATTCTGACTGCATATGCGGGTCGCTTTTGAAAAAACAGGAAATACTAGAGAAAGTGTGGGACTGACCTGGAGCCAATGGAGTGCAAGAACTGAAGAAACTGATGGAATGGAGCATATGGGGAAGGGCAGAGAACTTTTTGGAAGCTCCACAGACGTGACTGTCTCTACTCATGCAAGTATCTGGCCATATAGAGGCTAAAGCCTCTGCAATGCCAGCTCACAGATGAAGATGAGCTGGCTGTGTGGACGGGCTACCACATGTAAGATTCCGCTTCAAAAACACACAAGCAAGGAGCATGCTACTTGCAATAGATGTTGAAATTGTAGACTTACATGGCCAGCTTGCCATAGGCTAGGAGCTTTTTATTTGCTTTTTGCCAATTAAAACTATAGTATGCATTTGTCCAGTTCACATGCATAAATGGCCTCTGCAAACCACCATCTTTGGGTACAGATATTATCTGAAGTGCAGAGCATGTCCTGGCTTGTCACTGATACCCTTCCTCTGCATTCTCTGATCCCTGTAGCTCCAAAATGCCACCACAGTTATGGCAGTTACAGTGGAAATGTATCCATAGAGTGCTGGTTCAAAAATCATTAGTATAGTGGTAAATTCTGAAGTGCAAGCATGCTTCATGACAATCCCCATAACCACGCCCCTTTTACGACAATACCACAAACACAATTTTTTGAGCAATATATACATTATGGCTTCAATACCATGCCAGCTTTTTTTCCTCACCCCTTTCCCACTTTGCTTTAATATCCATCCTGATGAATAGTTCTGGTGGATTCAAAAGCTTGCTTGTTATTTTGTGACACTTTGGTTGGTCACAATAAAGGGACTTTATTACGGCAGTTTAACCTTTAACCGTGAATGCTAACATAACATGCTTCTTCGTGTGCTGAGCTTATTTGGTGGGTTTCCCTCTGTGAAAAGCTTATTTATTTAGCACCAGAGGACTGGCAAATAGCTCCCTAGAGGATGACACAATTGTATCTGCTATGCCTGGTCCCTGGACCAATTCACACATGCCACTGCAGAGAACACAGTTCTCTGTGCAATTCTGTATCTAAGGATGGTCAAGAGGGATTGAATGGATCCACTGGCTTCTTTGCCTGGATATTTGCAGTTAAATGAAATCTGAAGTTCAAAAGAGCCTGTAGGATGCAACTAATTCTGCACTAAAAACTGGACGTGGATATGTGATGCTGCTATGTTATTTGAGCTACAGTTTATTCATTCTAGGCCTACTGCGCACAGTACAAAAATTCCAGAGCCCTGCTAGCTCTTCCCATCACTCTTGTACTATGTCTTCCTGTCTTTTAAAATGAATTGTCTAGTTTGCCTCCTTTAGTCTGAATAATGCCATTGCTACTGAGAGGAGTGGGGTGGGGGGAAGACAACAGCTGCAAATCTGAGTTAATGTATGTTTATTCTTTGGGAGCTATTTCTCCTCTGAAACTCTAAAACACGTTCGTCCTTGATCTTGAAATGTGGCTCATGATGTATGACTTCGAGTATTTTTAATCAGACGAGATCTATTATTTTCTGTTTTCTCTCTCCACCAGAATGCAATGAATTTTACCAGACCTAGATGCACTCTACCTCTCTCTCTTTTTACAATGTGCATGTAAAATGAAATCCTGCATTAACGCTTAACCTCCCACCCCCATATTTACTCTTTTGCAAGAATGTTCTTTTGAAATGGTTTCCCCTCCCTAATTTCTTTCTTCAGCAGCTCACACCATGCCAGGAGTCCATTTTTATTAGTGCTCCTGACTACAAATGAAATGCAGCTGATAAACATAAGCAAATACGTGGATTACGCACATATGCTAAAAGCCTGCTGACAAAGATTTGTGTGCTTCTGAATTTGAGCAAACACGTGAACAGCTTTCATCCTCTGACTTCATTAGTCTACACTGTCCTGTCCCTTTCGTGTACACTGTCCCTTTAGTGTCTTCACCCTATATAAAGTTATTCTTCACCCCCCCTTTGTCTAGCATCCCTGCTTATTTATTTATTTATTATTTAATTTGTATCCTGCCCTTCCTCCCAGCAGGAGCCCAGGGCAGCAAACAAAGCGCCAAAAACACTTTAAAATCATAAAAACAGATCTTAAAATACGTTAAAACAAAACAGCATTTTCTCAAAACTTTCTCTGTTCTTGGGCCTTTTTCAGCATATAGCTCTCCTTGTACTTGTTCCTGCATGATCTCCCTCACCCAACAAACTTTCACCCCTATGTTTCTCTTCATTAGATTTTTAGCAGCCCTTCATTGCCCATTTCTTGTTTCTAGAGGTGGAAAAATCTATCAATTTCAGTTCTCTCAGTTTCACATTTTCAAATCTTAAACTCAGTTCTCCACATTTCTGCAGTGATTTGCATTTTTTAAAAAAAAATCCTCATGAAAATTCTCCATTATATTAGTGCGAATTTCTTCTAATAAACACATTCTTATAGACAGTTTTGACAAAAGTACACATTTGTGCAAGCAATTTCTCTTCATATAATGCATTTTTGCATGTTATTTTCACTCATATATTCATTTTATGCACATTTCCCCCAAACATATGCATTTTTGTAAACAGTGCTTTATTTGCAAAATTCAAATAAGTGCAAATTTCAAAGGATGGCTGTGTTTCAGTTCTCATATTGTTTTGGTAAGTGTGAATTTGATAGATTCGGCTCAAAATTCAAACTGAATTGAATTTCTCACCCATCCCTACTTGTCTGAATGTGTGGAAACATTCTATGTCATCAATACCGCTACACTAATAATAGGGCCACCTTCTTCCACATGAACCAGCCCATATACTGAGTTAGTTTTTGGAGACCTTTCTCTGGGTATCCTCGCCTTCTGTCATTAGATTGCTGGAGACAGGAGCTTTTCAGTTGTGACACCCCGTCTTTGGGACACTTTTCTCCAAAGATGCTTCCCTGGTGCCTAACATCTTTTTGGTGCCTAACATCTTTTCAGTGCCATATAAAGACAATTTTTCTCCCTCTAAAAACAGATGAATTGGTTTTGTCATGGTGCTGACATGCTTTTTATTGCTTTGTATATTTTAGTGTGTTCATTTTATTATTTTGATTTTTTAATGTTAGCTGTAAGCCATCCTGGGAAATACTGAAGAGTGAGCTACTACTACTACTAAACATAAAAGTGACAGCTTGGTTTTTTCCTGCCATCATTTATCCTTTTTAAAAAAAAATTAAAGCAATGAATCTTGTTGTGGATGTAAGATTTCAAACAGATAATTAAAAATACATTTTTATGCAACAACTTTTATAGAGAATTTTTAAAATGTTTGGCTTAGATGGTTGTTAACCTTTGAAAGGTTGGGGTGGATTAGTAATGCAATTACTTGTTATTGGAAATATGGTTCAAGAAATCTGGATTATTTTGGTTGTTGGTCATGTCTTAAAATACAGTATTTTTCAGGAAAAGTTCCAAAAATGGGCTATAATAGGTTAAATATTATAAATTGATTAGTTGGCTATAGAATTGAGATATATCAGATATTTGAAATTGGTACTAAAGATATAAATACTGGCTTGGATAGAGTTCGTAAGTGGATAGAAAAAACCCAAATGCCAGAAAGTTCAGAGTTTTTGTCAAGTCCTTGGTCTTGGCTGAAATGACCAAATTAACTATTTTGTATGGCTATGACTAAGGAGTATAATAAGTAATGATTTTCAGTGGAAATGGGAGCCATTTGTTAGGTTACGTGTTGGAATCAATCAATATATTCCTGTTATATATTTCATTGTTCTGTTCTGTTCCTCAATTGTATTGATGAATAATTTCAAATTAGTACATACTGGCCAGAAAATACTGCCCATAGGTTTTGAGTGAGAATCTTAGCCAAAGTAATATGCAACTCTTCTGCTCAGGGAACTGCAGTTCCAGAAACTAAGCACCTAAAGTTTCACTGTTACTGAAGAATCAGGATGAGCTACACTCCCGAGTAAAGGTCAAGATGATCAGTTTGCTGCTGGCTACCAATTGGATGAATGTACACTTAAGACGGAAGTAAAGGAATATTTGACTTGGGTTCAGTTCTAAGTCTCATCTGACCTTTCATGATGTGATCCAAATGCTGGTATCACTTACTGCCAATCATTGTTTGTGTCCCAAGCTCAAAGACAGTTAACATAGTTTGAAATCCTTATGAAGAGGATACTTAAAAAAAAAGAAGCTACTATCCTTCAGTGAACTGTTTAAAAAAGCCATGTCAGTGACAGCGGCAAAGCATAATTTTATTTATTTATTTATTTATTATTTGATTTATATCCCGCCCTTCCTCCCAGAAGGAGCCCAATTGGCAATTCAAGGACCTTAAAAACTGGCCTATTGTAATAAAGGAGAAATTATGCTTCTCAAAGCAAAATATCTATTTGCCACAGCAGTCTTGCATGCATATCATCCTTTTTATCTTCTTCATTTATAGAGTGCTACAAAGAACTTTACATGACTCTGCAAAGTTTACACTGCAGACTACATCTGAAAAATGCCCTTATTATGGACAGCTGGGCAAACACAACATTTGCATATGGAATTGAAGCTGCCCAATCCTGTGCATGTTTACTCAGATGTTCCATTGAGTTCAATTCGATTTACTTAACAGTTAAACCCTCTTCAGCCATTACAAAATTGTATGCGTGTCGGAGATGCAGGGCTGTGTAGGGCACCACTCCTCCCGACTTTCCTGGAGTGAGAGACATGGTCTCAAGAAGTAAGCATGGTAACCTCAACACACTTAAAAGGCTACCTACAATTGGGGACCAGAATTGTGCAGGATTCCAGATTGTGGTGAGGGGGGCAATATTTCAATCACTTTACAAGCCCCCTTCATATCTTGCCTTGGAAGGTGGCAAGGTCCTAGGTGGAAGGGGCTGTGTTGGCACTCATAGCTTTGCATCTCCTACACATTTTCAATTCTCCCTCCTCTGCTCCTGCCTGCATGCCCCACACCCTTCCCAAATCTGCTCCAGAGCGTTGGAGCTTTGGAGCGGTGGAGGAGAGGGGAGAATATTCTCTTGAACAAGGAGAAATCCTTGCTCTGATGGAATGAGACACTCAGTGCTATGTTGAATTCCACCCAAAAATATTTGGGAAACTGTATACCTGTGGAAGTAGTCCAGACAGATGGTAAAGATGGCCGTTTTATATACAATCTCAACTAGGATTCCAGCTTTTATTTTTTCCTGTGTATCAGAATTGTATGGAACATAAAAGTATCTGTTGCAAGACACCACAGTTCTATAAAATTAACAGAATCAGAGTTGTCCTTTTAAAATTAAACTAAATTCAGTTTGGTCCCACTCACAAGCCAGTTCAGGGAGCTAATGCCATTTAGCACTGCCCTTATCTGTAGCAGTAGCTATTTAATTACAGCTTTATTCTCCACACAATAAACAGATACTGACCCTCATTCTCAAACTGTTTATACTGCAGTAATCCTGTTGACCTCAAATGGATTAAGCCAGCGTAAATGGTTTGAGATTTGTAGTTAGCAATAGGTGTTTATCTCCCAGAACAACACATGCACACACAAAAAAGTAGTGGGAGCAAACTGTAGACAAACTGATTATTTTCTTTGAAGAGATGAGAGGTAAAGCTTTGTTAAGAGTCACTGACTTTCCACATTCCTTGTAAAAGCAATCAGGGGTTATTTCTAGAAGGCCATTTTCTTTAAAGGCATAATGTTGTAACATGAAATGAAACAAAACAATAGCTACAATAGATTTTCCAGGGTGAATATTTAAAATGGAGACATCCGTACACTGGCTCAATGGTGCTGGGAAGACAATATTTCTGAAATTAATGCTGTCCACCCATCACCAGTGATAAATGGAAAAAGAGAACATGTGGGCCCCATCTGGCTTTATATGTTAGGTAGCATGCACATTCCTCTCATATTATGCGTGGGCCTTCCTTCTCTTCCCTTTGTTGTGTCATCTGTTGCCAAAACGTAGGTTCTAAGCTTTTTGAGTAGTTTGCCAGAGGGTGAACCTGAGCATCGGAGCTGCAACAGAGAAGGCTCTGCTTCACATGGATGCCAACTTAACCTTCACAGAAGATGGAATCAGAAGACATCTAAATTCTATGCACAATATGGCTGCAGGCTGTTTTGAGCTCAGCTTTGAGTCCCCAGTGTGCACACATTGTAGCTTTTCATTGCAGACATAGTTTTTAAAATGTCTAATTTATGTGTTTTCTTTTCTGGAAAGAAAGAGCATGTTCATTTTGAGATACTTTCCCCACATAGTTCCACATTATGTTCACATAACATGATGTAAGGTTTAACCCAAAGCACTTTAATATATTGTTTTTGTGTTTGTAATGCACAACTTTTACAAGCTGCAAATCTAAATGTAAGCTAAACTCACAGCTCTATTTTCCTGACTCTCTCAAAATTCAAATTACTCCTAACAGGTTTTCACTGGGGAAGGGCTGAACGTCAGTGGTAGAGCATCAGTGTTGCATGCAGAAGGTCCCTTGTTCTATCCCCAGCTTCTTTTGGTAGGGTGGGAATATCTTGGAGAACAACTGCCAGTCAGGGTAGGCACTGTTGGAAGTGGGGCAAGAGCACCTCCTGTTTTGCTCTTTTGTTTATGTTCCAGAAGGGAAATAGAGTTAGGGTCCTCCAGATGGCTAGGCTTGACTACCTTTACCTGTGATGCTCTGACTTCCTTCCTTCCATCTCAGACTGATATGCTGAGGGAAGCTTATTGTCCCTCATCCTTCTGCCCTTTCCTTCTTCTCTTCTTCGACTATCCGAGAGAGAGGAGACATCTTTGTCTTTGCTCTCTCTCCTAAGCCATGAGGGCAGTACCCACATCTGGGGATTGCGCCTCCAACTTAGTTAGTTAGAACTAGGTATTCCTTTCCTATCTACTATGTCTATAAATAAAGTAGCTTTTCTTATTTTACTAAGTCTTAAGTCTCAGTGATCCTAATGCAGGGTAAAAGCCTGCCATTTAGGTAAATGTACACACTGGCATACACTCAGACTGTTGACAATCTCTGCTCATTTATACAAATTTACATAACAAAGGGTTATGGGCCCAGTAAACTCAGTTGAATAGCAAGTTGTGCCTAAAAGCTAAAAAGGCTAAATACTGTGTGTGATTTACAAAGAGATCAAAAAAGGAGACTAGGTTAGAGACGTAAAAGCAGAACAAAAGATAGGAAAGCCATGGCTGGAGAATCAACACTAAAGGCTAACGTCCCGAGGCTGGAGAAGGACAATTATGCGGTTTGGAGTCTTCAAATGACTGCACTCCTGGAAGGAGAGGATCTGTATGAAATCCTGACTGATCCTGAACCCTTGACAGAGGATGAAACAGCTACAGCATCCTGGAGATGTAAGCATGCAAAAGTGAAATCTCTTCTTATTCTGCATTATCAGATGAGGCACTAAATGTTTGCATAGGATGTAAGAATGCAAAGGAAATGTGGAAGAAGTTGAAAGAAATATATGACAGAAAGTCTAAAAATCATGTAATGTTCCTTTACAAGGAATTGTTTACTCTGAGAGAGACTGAGACAGTCTCAATACACATTTAGAGAGATTTACAAGTCTGCTCTGAGAACTGGAGAGATGTGGGAGGGTATTTCAAGATGAAATCAAAAAGGCATTGCTCCTAACCTCTCTCTGTGAATGTCATCGATTAACTGCTTGTGTACTAGAACAGACAGACCAGAATTTGAGTCAGATTATATCATATTTGAAGGACCAGGATTTTAAAGAGAGACAGGAACAAGCTATGTCTGAGAAGGCAAATTTTACTGTGGGCAGGAACAACAAACAAAGACAAAATAAAGGGATGATTCATTGCCCGAAACCACAGGAGGGCACAGACAAACAGGGGAAATCTCCTGATCACCTTCAAAAAGATTGCCCTAGAAGGCAGACAGGAGAAAAGCCTGACTTTAAACAAAGGCAAACTGAAAGGAGAAAAACCACTGGGCAGACAAAAATGAAGGATTCTAGTTGCCATGTGTCTGATGAAAGGAATGATGATTATAAAAACAGATTTTTAATTTATTCAGGATGCACAGCTCACCTAATAAAATATAAAAGCTTGTTTAAAAGTTTTAAGAGCCACACACAGAGTGTGTTAACTGCCTCTGGAGACACGTTTCATTCTCAAGGAAAAGGCATGGTGCAACTGCTTTGCAAAATGCCAGAAGGTGAGAGACGGCTTGAACTTAAAGACTGCCTGTATGTTCCAGATTTTAAAGAAAACTTAATAAGTGCTACTAGAATAATGGAACTTGGAGGTGAACTTTATATGCGTGGAGAATTTTGCCATGTTCTAGATGAAGGAGAAATATGTTGCACTGCAAAATTGAAAAATGGACTTTTACATTTAGAATATCTTGAAGTTATGCATGCAAATACAGCCAAAGAAACCTGTGATTCTGGAGGTTTGCATGTTTGGCAAAGGAGAATGGGACATGCCAGCTTAGCCAGAATCAGTGCTTTAGAGAAGGAAAATTTGGCTAGAGGCATTAAAATTGGAAAATGCAAATGTACAGAAAGATGTGATGTTGTACAAAGACAAAAAGTGTGAAACCAAAGTTTCCTCAGAAAAGTGAAAGGAAAACTGCAAAACCTCTAGAATTACTTCACACTGACCTTTGTGGACCCATTAAAATGCCATCACAGGGTGGAAATTTATACACACTGACTTTCAGAGATGATTACTTAAAGTGTACTACCATGTACCTACTAAAAGAGAAAAGTCAAGTACTTAAAAATTGAAGGACTATGCCAGAATTGTGTCTAACAAATTTGGCAGAAAGTCACAGATCATAAGATCTGACAACGGAGGAGAATATGTGTCCAGGGCTATGAAATACTCTCTGTGAGGAAGGCATAGAGAACCAGACTACAGTTATTTATTTAGAGTTCGGTGACTGAGTTGGAAGATGGCCAACGAGGCAAGTAACCTTTTCTTTTCTCTCTGATGCAGCATTCTCCAAATCCTTAGTTTAAGCTGCTTTTAAATATTTTTATCGAACTGTTAAACCCATAAAAGTCATAAGCTCTATATCTAAAAAGCTCCGGAGACTTTAATGATAACAAATCGTTAAGCCTCCCTTGAGAGTGAAGTAAAGTATTTAGAGTTCGGAACACAATGGGGTCACAGAACGCATGAACAGGACCCTTGGACAGATGTTTCATTCTTTGTTGGAAGATGCAGTTACCACAGAAGTACTGGGGAGAAGCAGTAGTTACTGCCACCTACCTGCAGAACCGAATTCTGCATCTGCAACCAACAAAATGCCATTTGAGTTATGGCATAATCAGACACCTAGCATGTCTCACCTTCGTGTATTCTGGTGCAAGGCCTTTGTGCACATCCCAAAACAAAAGAGGTCAAAATTTCACAACACTGCCAAGGAAGTACTATTAATTGGGTATTCTTCAAGGCAGAAGGGATACCAAGTCATAGATCCCAAAACTGGCAAAGTTGGGAGTATACAGAGCCGTCCACTTTGGTGAAGAAAAGTGCACATATCAACCAGAAGGGTGCCACACCAGATGACAGAAAAATGGAAGAAACTGAGTTATTCTTCCACAACAGAAGGTATAACAATAATACACCTGCAGAGGAAGGCGAGTCTGAGCCAGAAGAGGCAACAGAGCCAGAAGGGGCAGCTGAAGCACCAGCACCCAGATGCTCTGAATGCACCAACAGAGGTGTGCCACCAGAAAGACTTGCTTACCTTGTGAGAGATGAATTTCCAGAACCAGAGACCTGGAAAGAAATCGACAACTTACCCAAAGCTGAAGCAGAGAGATGGAGGCAGGCAGCCAAGGAAGAGCTAGAAGCTCTACACAAAAATAAAACTTGGACACTGACCAAGCTTCTTCAAGGAAGGAAAGCTGCAGGCTGCAGGTGGGTATTCAAAAAGAAGTCAGATGCTGAAGGAAACGAGAGATACAAGGCAAGACTAGTAGCCAAAGGATACTCTCAAAAATATGGACAAGACTACCATGAAACATTTGCTCCTGTAGTCAAATATGCAGCTATCAGGACTCTTCTGAGCATTGCTGCTAACAAAAAAATGCATGTGGAACACATGGATATAAAAACTGCATTCTTGCATGGATAAACAGAAGAGGAAATCTAAACGCAACAACCACCAGGGTTTGAAGTTCCAAGAAAAGAAACCCTAGTGTGTAAACTTCAAAAATCTATCTATGGACTTAAACAGGCTGCCAGAGCCTGGAATGAGAAAGTGAGCAAAATGCTCTTGAAGGAAGGCTTTGTACAAGGCAGAGCAATGCCTGTACAGTAGATTCAAGAACAACAGATGGACTTACTTACTGATTTATGTCAATGATCTACCGTTGGCTTATCAAGACCCACTGGACAAGCAACAACTAGTGAATCATCTCAACAAGGGGGTTGAAGTGAAGTGCCTAGGTGATGTCACTCACTACCTTGGAATACAAATTGAAAGAGAAGATGATGGAGCCTTCTTGCTGAATCAAATACAAAAGATCCAAGACCTTCTCAAGAGTCTAGGACTGAAGGATGCACATCCAGCACCTACTCCAATGGAAGTAGGATACCTGAAACCAGACCAGAACAAACAACCATGGGAAGACCATGAGAGCTACAGACAAGCCATCGGAAAACTTCTGTATATCAGCACTGTTAGCAGGCCAGATGTGGTGGTAGCAGTGGAATACTTGTGCCGAAAAACCAGCTCACCAACCAAGAAGGACTGGGAAGCAATCAAGAGAGTGGCAAGACATCTAAAGGGCACTGCAACCATGAAACTAAAGCTAGCAGCTACCCGAGATCCCAAACTATTGGGATATGCAGATGCTGATTGGGCTGAAGACACTAGAGATCAAAAATCCACCAGAGGAAACATGTTCTACTATGGAAATTCAGTGATCAGCTGGGCAAGTAAGAAACAAGAGACTGTAGCACTCTCTTCCACAGAAGCAGAGTATGTGTCAGCTTCTGAAGCAAGCAGACAGTTGATGTGGCTGTTTGAACTGTTCAAAGATTTAGGCATCTCTAGACCTGGGCCTGTTGTGATCCATGAGGACAACCAAGGATGCATCAGACTCATGGAGTCAGAAGGGGTGAGTTCACGAACCAAGCAGATAGACGTGAAGCACCATTTCATTAGAGACACATACCGCAGAGGACTGCTCAACTTGGAGTATTGTCCAAAGGAAGACATGACTGCAGACGCTCTTACGAAGGTGTTGGGCAAAGTCAGACACTGTGAGCTGTGAGACAAGATGAACCTCGGGGGCTGAACCAAACACTCGTTGAGAAGGGGTGTTGGAAGTAGGGCAAGAGCAACTTCTGTTTTGTTTTTTGTTTATGTTTCAGAAGGGAGATAGAGTTAGGGTCCTCCAGATGGCTAGGCTTGACTACCTTTACCTGTGATACTCTGACTGCCTTCCTTCCGTCACAGACTGATATGCCTAGGGAACCTTATCTGCCCCTCCTCCTTCTGCCGTTTCCTTCTTCTCTTCTTCGACTATCCGAGAGGGAGGAGACATCTTTGTCTTTGCTCTCTCTCCTGAGCCATGAGGGCAATACCCACGTCTGGGCATTGCACCTCCAACTTAGAACTAGGTATGCCTTTCCTATCTACTATGTATTTCTATAAATAAAGTAGCTTTTCTTATTTTACTAAGACTTAAGTCTCAGTGATCCTAATGCAGGGTAAAACCCTGCTACTTAGGTAAATGCACACACTGGCACACACACATCTCAGACCGTTGATGATCTCTGCTCATTTATACAAATTTATATAACAGATACAATGCTGAGCTTGATGGAGCAATTGTCTGACACAGTATAAGGTAGCTTCCTATGTTCCCATCCTATCCCAAAGACCGGAGAAGAGAGATTTATTGATTCTAGGACATAAAGGATCATCAAACCTCTTTTGTTAAGATCCTTACTATCCATTAGTTGGCAGGTGGGCAAAACCATAGTGACAGGCCCATTCATAATAAACAAGACAGCCAAGCACACACAAATATTGTTTTGTTCTTCTTGGTGCTGGGGGATGAGTACATTTCCTTCTCATGTTGTCATTGCATCATGTGCCAACAGAGACTCATGCCTCCTTAATTTCATGCTTTTCATCTAATGTGCAAGGAGGAAATTTACACAAAGCACACACATATGATATCCAAGTCACTTTGTCATCTGTTCTGTGTAACCTCAGAAGCAACTTTGAAGGTAGCATTGCACATTTTGAAAAAACAACAGAGACTATCTCTAAGTATTCATTTGTGAAGCATTGTGAAGCCCATTGGCAACTGCATGGATATATCCATGCAAATATATTTAATTGTTGTAAACCTCCTAGAAAGCTTCAGCTATGGGGCGGTATACAAATGCAATAAAATAAATAAATAAATATCGCTATAATATGAATGTGATACAGCAGCATCCCTTTTCACATAATGAAGAGCACCCCAGCACAAGCTAAAGGAAAAGCATTTCATACATCCATACATGGGAGATCTATGTAATCATTTAACAAAGAATTCAAAACAGAACAAACTCTTTGAGAGTGGTGCCTATGAACCAAACTAATTGGATTGTGTGTACCCATTCTTAAAATGTTGCTGATTCTTAAAATAGTACATATTAGAAGTGTGCAAGTAAGAACACAGCACTCCTTAAGGTGCCTACATTTAGGTATACCTCCTGTGTTGAACTCAGTATATGTTAATGTCAGAAAGAAGATAATGTGACACACAGATAATTGACATTAACTCATAAAACTAGGGGTGGGGAACCTCTTTCATCCTGTGGGCCTCATTCTTTCATGGGGAATCTTCTAAGGGCTGTATGCCAGCAGTGGGCAGGGCCAGAGGCAAAAAAAATGGGTGGAGCAATAGATGTAATTCTTATCTTTGTACAGTAGGCTACATTTCAGTGATGCAAAACTCAGTGGTTTCTATATCCCACCGCACCCCCATTCTCTATGCAGGCAAACAAGAGGCACTTTCACACTCAAAGGACACATTCCAGCCAAGTACTTGAAGAGGTAGCAGAGCAGGGCCATTTAGGGTTGTGGCTCGAAGAAAAGGCATGGAGAATAGGGAGGACCAGACAGAGGCACCTGAAGGGCTGTGTTTGATCCCCTGGCCTAAGGTTCCCCACCGCTGCATAAGAGTAATCAATCCTATCAACTTACTCTGAAGCCAGTCCGCTGAATAAAACATACAAAAGGATGTTCAAATGCTCTAGCCCCAGGACATGGTCTAAAGGCATATGATGCAAGCATCTTGCTGAAGGTAAGCAGGTCTTGCTCTGGTCAGTGTCTGAGTGGGAGCCCACCTAGATATGCACCCCATGCATGTGCCCTTGAGTTCCATGATGGAAGAAAGGAAGGATATAAATGTTAATACATATTTAAAACAAATAATCAAGATCAGGCTGTTAATGCTCAGAGGGTCTTGAATTAAATTTCCTATGTAACCCTTTCAATAAGTGAAAGTAATTCAGCCATGAGGTGTGCATAGCTAATCCTAGCTGCAGCAGTACCATTTCTTTTTTGTAAGATTCTACATATCAATCCCACTCAAATTGGGGAAACATGGTAAATTGTGATATGTGAGTTCTTTGCTGTACATGAATTTCCCAATTTCCCATGTTGTCTCAGTGTCTCATTGCATCAGGCTGTTTTATTGTCCGGCTGCAAAGCTTTGCAAAAGTTGGTTCCTAAAGGCACTGTACAATGTTTGTGTACATTGAAAAAAACTGCATAATTGCTGCAACAACACAACTTCCATGCACATCTGAACGTCTCACTGCCTAACAATCCATACTTAAGCACACTTCTGTGTTCCTCTAAAGTTCACCTGTAATCATGAAGAGAAAGATTTGTGGATTAAAATGTAATTGATTTCACATACAAGCATAAAATCCCCATTATTGTAATGGGAGCAGAACTGGATTCCCTGGCACATATGGGTAAGTTGTGCACATAAATAATTTCTGAGACATTTGTGTCTTGATCTTCAGAGAGCTATGTCTGATGAAGAGTCCTCTTGAAATATGAATGCTTTGAGTAATGAGTCTGTGTATGTGTTGACATATGTGATCATTAATCAATATTAGCTTCCAGCTAGTGTGTCATGATCAGTTACCTGTATGTGTCTTTGGAAAAGGAGAAATTAAAGCCGGTCACTGGTGTATATATAAAATGGTAGCTCATACACTGGTATTTCTTATTTTAATCCCATTTCCAAATCATGTACAAAATTAAGTACTCTTAACACTTTCTGAAAGGCTCCAGGAAAATTCTCCTGGAACCAAGGAAGGCTTAAGACATTTTGCTACCTGAGGCAAACGACAAAATGACCCTTTCCCCCCAAATTCCACATACAGAATCCAATGGGACAGGCAGGTGAATCTTATTTCAATACTGACTGCCTCCACTTCACTTGAGGGCAACAGGCTAGCTTAAGGCATATAGGGCAACTCTGTCCTCCAAGTCTTTGCCACTCTGCAGCATTTGCCACCTGAAGCAGTTGGCTCATTTTGCCTAATGGTAAGACTGGCTCTGCCTGGAACCTTGTTCCATGACTGAAATATTCTTAGGCTCAATCTGTATATGAAAAATGAAATGGACTGCCTTCAAGTTGATTCCGACTGATGGCGACCCTATGAAGAGGGTTTTCATGGTAAGTGGTATTCAGAGGCGGTTTACCATGTATATACATTCTGCAAAAAAGGTGGATGCTTGAAGTAGAACCAAATGAGTGCAGTTCTATGAGGCAAGTGGGTGCCTGTGTACTATTGCAAAGCTGCTTTGCGGTGTAAGGAAGTTACCCTTCTGCCAATTTTTGCAATGCTACAAACCTGGTGTTGTGTGATAGGCTTTGTGGAGCCCTTTTAAGACAACTGATTTGGGGCAGGGAGGAGGGAGAGGGGATGTCAGCATCCTACTTCACTCTCAGTGGTCACAAGAATTGGGCCCAACTGCTTTACAATTAATCTTATATAATAATAACAAATTCAGTATCAGAGTTTGGATCCCTATATAGCCAAAACATAACACCTTCCACGCACAGGAAGGAGGTATTACTAAGCTTGGGGGAACCCCAAGATTTTCAGAAGCACAAAAATTATTTAGGGGGAAAATCCTGAACAACCCAGTGAGGAATGAGCAAGCTTAGTGGGCACAGAATGCTCTTTACTGCTGGAGATGAGGAAAATGGTAAATAGTTAAGGGTGGGTTATCTTGAATATCTTGAAGAGGATATGGATGGATGCCCCAAACAATGAAGAGAAGCACTTCATATTGTAACATTTTGTTGCAGTTCCACTTGTCTAAACTTATTTAGCTTTTGTTCTGTCACCCCCCTTTGTGTTTGCTGGGGGCAGGGGATGTTCTTTGATGAAGAGGTCAGATAGGCAATACATTTTGACACTAGCTGTGCTACTTAATACAGTATTACTCAGCTAACATATTATACTTCATCATTACAAATAAGATCCTTCATGGCAGATTATATTTTAGCAGCTATGAGGGAAGGCCCCCTCCCCTATATTACAAAGGATGGAGCCTCCTGTGGGTCAGTCCAGCAGCCCTCCCTAGGCTTCCACAGAATCTGTAGCATTGATGTATGATGGTTGATGCCTGCTGTCTCTGTGTTCTCTCTCCCTCTCTGTTCTTTATGCTTTGACATTGTTAGAGCATATTCCTCTTCTCCCCCCATGCCGGGAGTGTGTGTTTCTCTGTTGACTGAAGACTTTAACACTTCCCTTGTCCATGGGCATTCCAGAATAGTCTCTTGGTAGGATCCCTGACTCAACCCAGTCAAAAGTTTAGTCATCTGTCATTGCCTGAGCAGCTGGGGATCACCTCCTTCCTTCCCAGTTTGCCAAAAGCCAAACTCCACGTGCTGTGTGCATCTACAAACATCTCTGTTATTGCATCTATCAACTGTTGACAGCTCCAGCCTCAAGGGTCCTCAGAGACTTCCATCCCTTTCCCCCTCTTAGTTTCCGTCTGCTATGGGAAACTCCTTCAAGCATAGCAAAACCAGTCGCTTTCCTATGGATTAGTACAGCTCTGCTTGCAAGTCTCTTCCTGTACCTGATGTTTTCTCCATTCAGCTATTTATTCTGCCAAACCTAATTGCCCTTCATTCTTTTAATTGCCCTTCATGGATCCTGCTCCATGTTTTGTCACAGGGTAGCTACTCCTTTTCTAGGGTGACTGCCAATTAATTGATTGGAGGCAGTTATCAGTTAATTCAGGTCAGGCAATCGAGCACTAAAAGATAAACATCTAATAGCTTTCATTTCTGAGTATACACATATAAGTAAGCATAAATTTTCTCATGTTCCTTGACAGCAGTGTTTGGGAGATGGGAGATCTCCTGCGAGCAACTGGTAGCTGCTCTGTCATTCACAGCCTAGATGGATCTTTAGCTATGCACAGTGATGTTTCCCCCTCCCTCTGGCCTCTGCCACTGACTTTTCTCTGTGTTGTGTCTCTGCTGTCCCCTTCATGCCTCCCTCTGGTCATTTCTGGGGAACTTCCATACTCTTGATTGACTGACCTGGATTAACAAATAACTGCCTCTGAGCAATGAATTGATAGTCATCCTGAAGCAGGAGTGCACCCTGTGACAGAACAGCTTATCCCTTTAGAACTGATAGGACAACTACCCATGTAACAACTTTTTAAAAAGTGTGTTGCTTTTGTTGCTATTATCTGCAGATGGAAAAGGAATGAAAATAAGTAAAATTACAACAATTGACTGTACTGTACTCTCCTACTATATTCTAAGCCCAGGATGCACAGGCCTAGCATTAAAACTACATCCTATCACATACTCCTAAAATTCATGCTATTTAATATCTATCTGAAGCTATTGGGAGCCATCATCAGGAGATTCAGAGGGAGGTGTCACCAATATATGATACCCAACCCTATCCCTCTGTTCTATTAGGAGAGATGCTGAGAGGTGGCTGCGGTGCTAGACTGGTGCTTGGAGGCAGTGAGGGGTTGGATGTGGGTCTTTAATTTGAAGCTGAATCTTGAAAACACAGAGGTGTTATGTGTTCCAAGTTCTTGAGTTCAAGAGGTGAGAAGACAGCCTGTTCTGGATGGGGCTGCAGTCCCCTGGAAGCAGCAGGTTTGTAGCTTGGAGGTACACCTGGATCTAACATTGTCACTGATGGTTCAGATAGCCTTGGGGGCTAGGTGTGCCAATTTCCAGCTACAGCTGGTTCATCTTTTGGTCAGAGATGACTTGGGCACTGTACTCCATAGTCTGACAACTTCCAGAATGGATTATTGCAATGTACCATACATGGGGCTGTTCTTGAAGAAGACTTGAAAACTTCCATTTATATTTAGAACTCATATAACCCCATTTAGAACACATATAACTCCTGTTTAAAAACAGTTACATTGGTTGCCAGTTCATTTCTGGTCCCAGTTCAAAGTGCTCACATTACTGTTTAAAGCTCTAAATGATTTAGGCAAGTATCTGGAATATCACCTCCTTCCCTCTCCTCTTAAGTGTTAAGATTGGGAGAGGGAGCCCTCTAGGTATTTCTGTCACCCTCAGAAATTTGTGTGGTGGTGGCCTGGGAGAGGGCTTTCTCTGTTGTAGCCCCTAAATAGTGGAATTCCCTCTCCACAGACGTACTCCTGGCACCTTCATTATGTAGTTTTTGATGAAAGTGGAAAATGAACCTTTTTACCCTGACATCTGTGATATTATATATTTATATTCTCCCATTCTGTTCTCTTGATTGTGATCTGTGTTAACTGTTTTAATATTGATTCTTTAAATTGCTGTAACCCACTCTTGAACCTTATGGTGATTGGTGGGTAAGAAAACTTAATAGTATTAATAATGATAATGATGATAATAAGAAGCAGAAGCAGCAGAAGTCTGGAAGTATTTTGGATATATTCCCCAAATCAACATACAATAGCAAAATAATAACACAAACCATACAAAAGTCTCTCTCTCACACACACATACCCTCTTAAACAGTACTTAGGAGCTGGAGCTGAACAGTTCAAGTGTTATTGTGCCTGAATAATAATGGTATGCAAAGTACTAGAAAGAAATTAACAGCTAAAGCCTATTTCTCATCTGAAATACAGCAGTTAGCTGCGGGAAGAACAAGTTATTCCTTTGCCTTTGTGGAACAAAATAAGGATGTTCAGCATATGCATTATAAATATTCTAAATAAAGCTATTCTTTAAATGTTATGTTAAATTGGATTTATTTGAATAGAGTGTGAATTCATTATGTTCACTGCAAGACTTCAGTTTACTTTGTGGTAATAAAGCTGAGAAATAATTGAACTAGGCGGATATTAAACACAAGAGAACTAAAGCCATGTTTCAAGAGCAAGTTTCAGATGCAAGAAGTGAAAGTTGGGGGGAAAGGAAGGAAGAGGGCATAAAGATGTCACTGCACAAAGCCTCTGCCATTTGGAGTCCTGCAGCCCATCACCCCAGTCCAAGCCTACCAGATGCTGCAATGCGCAAATAGACTTCTACTAACTGTGGGATGTCCAATTCACTTCAATGAAGGGGATACAGATCACATCCACACTATACCTTTAAAGCACATTTAAATCACATGGCTTCCCCCCAAAATACTGGGAACTGTAGTTTGTTAAGGATGCTGGGAATTGTTGCTCTGTGAGATATAAACTACAGTTTCCAGGATGCTTTGGGGAAATGATTGTTAAAGTGGTATAAATGTGCTTTAAATCCTCTACAGTTAAATAGCCTAGTATTTGCCATCAGGAGATGACTGTTTCTACCTGCTTTGCCCCATCTTCTGGTCTTCGGGAGCCTTCGTAGAAGAACTGCTGCCAGAAGAAGTGTCAGGGGGCTCCCTGGAATTTTGGGTCTAAGTACAAAAATTTGGGGTGGCACTCATACCATCAGCTTTGGGGCCGCTTTGGGATGTGAAGATCCTGGATATTGTTGCTTAGCCTGTCAGTAAGCTTTAAGCTCATTTTTAAATGGTATTTTAAATCCTCAGCTAATTGCTGAATTGTTAGCATTGCAGCGATATTATAACTTTCATTCTATATTATGGTTATGCTATTATTGCATTTAGATTGTTTTTTTTTCTATGAACTGCTTTGAGCACAAATGTATTGTTGGAAAATGTGGTATATAAGTGACGGTACACCTGTACGTCACAAATTGGTAAGCTGACGGTGTTGCCCTGGAAAGGAGAATTCTCGCTATATGTCAGGTACAAATGTGTTGTCAGATGCATGTTTAAATGGTGAGGTGTATCCATCAGAGTTTCACACATGAAGATGTAGGGCTATCATCTTCACTGAAGTAAACTGGACAGACCTTGTGAGACAGGTAGCTTCTTGCATGCATATTACAGTTCCTGCAGTTACAGCAAATAACTGTACCAGGTTGTGCATCAGTGGAGGATGTTGTTCTCAGCAGTTGGCTTGCTTTATATATATATACTGCCAGCTGGGGGGCAACTGGGCTCCTTGGGACTATGCAGCCTGCCCACGGCTGCACAGGTGGCAGGGCACGTAACCCCTGAGCCACTCACTGTGGGGGTGATCTTTAGCTGGCCCTTGACACCCAGGAGACATGAGCGGGGATTTGAACTCACAGACTCTGGACTCCCAGCCAGGCTCTCCTCCCCACTGTGCTATACCATATGTATTTCTCCCAGTAGGAGCCCAGGGTGGCAAACAAAAACACTAAAAACACCATAAAAACAGACTTTAAAATGCATTAAAACAAAACATCTTTACAAACATATTAAAACAAAACATCTTAAAAAGCAGTTCCGACATTGCCACCCCTGGCTGTAGGCAGATAGCATATTGCAATCATGACTAGTAGCGATTGATAGCCTTACATACTCCATGAATCTGTCGAATGTCCAGGTTGGTGGCCATCACTTCATCATGTGGCATCAAATCCCATAGTTTAACTATGTGCTGTGGGAAGAAGTACTTCCTTTCATCAGTACTGAATTTCACACCATTCAGTTTTATTGAATGACCCTGGGCTCTAGTATTATGCAAGAGGGAGAAAAATGTCTTTCTATCAGCTTTCTTTACATCATGCATTATTTTATATACACTTCTATCATGTCACCCTTACTCACCTTTTTGGGTGAGTAATGTTGCAACATCTTCAGTCCTTTGATCATTTTGGTTTCTGGACTTTTCTGAGCTCTACAATATCCCATTTTGAAGTGTGGCAACAACATTTAAATACAATATTTCAAGTATGGTTGTACCACAGCTTTGGAAAAAGGCACTTTCAATCCCTTTCTTAATTTGTAAATAGAATTTGTCTTTTTCACACACTGGGTTAATAAAGTATAGAGGGACAAACTAAACCTAATGTTAATGCTGTGTATGTAATCTGCATTTGTGTTTTTAGAAAAGTAAATTATTGCTGCAGGGGTACATGATCAGAATTGGAACTACAGCACACTGGGAGAGGAGTAACTTTTTTCTCCTTCACTCTGGTCCTGACAAAATCCTGGCTACCAGCCACTGTTTGCCAGTGGCACCATTAAAAACTTATTTCCTGGGGTTAATGGCAGTGGGGGGATTTTTGTCAGGACAATGGTGAGGGAGGAAAGGGGTAAACTCCAGACATGTGCACCACGGTCCAGATCCTGCTAGCCTCACCACTGCAATTATTCACTTTTTTAAAAAAACCCTGCATATTAACTGCTAACACATAATGCCACATGTAGTCTGACGCTTAAGTGCTTTTCAACTGCCAATACCTGAAATCAAGCTTGAGACTACCTGCATGTTGAACATATGGAACTTTGGCATTAGGAATGCAGTGAGGAACACAATGGATTTGGTCAGCCTATTAATTTGAGCAAATGAGTTAGTCAAGTGATGTTGTCCACCAGAATCTTAATGGAAATTTACAAATAAGCAAAAATGTCAAGAGTGATCCAGCTGCCCCAGAAAATGCAAATACCTCTGGGAAGGCAGCAGCTTTTCAGCTGTGCACAGCTTATTTATTATTTACAGTATTTATAGCCCCCTCGTAATTGAATAATTTCAATCCCAGAGCAGGGAATGAAATAATAAACAGAAAAATATCCAAACATTACAAAATCATATAAACAAGTCCAGTAAACTAACTAACAATTCTGTCAGAAGGCAGGCAAGCAAAACTACAATATGGACAAAAAGTAAAATTTCCAGTTTAGCCTAGGTAAAACCAAACACAGGACATTTAAACAGATTAAACAACCAATGGCGTTAGCAACAGGTTCCATGCCATCTTTCAGCTATGGCAGCCTACTCACTCCCCCTCCAACTTTCATGCCTTGGAGAATTCATGTGGGTCTATACTCTGTTTTGCTGTGGAAGGTGAGAGAACAAGTGGGACCTGCAATAAAATGTTGCAGTATGAGACCTCCAATTCATTCTTCCAGTCAGTATGCCATTTCAGTCCCCTCCCCCCATTTTCCATTCCCCTGCCTCCCTCAATGCTCAGTCAGCATTCTATAGCCACTGACTACATTCAGTCTTCACTGGCCTGGTTTGGGTTTCCCTCCTCTAAAGATTGTTTTGCTGTGTCATCCTATCTCCTGAGCCTGCTGATACCTCCCGGTTGTGTGTTCATTGTACCAGTTTGGCTACAGAAGCATCGGCCCTCATGGCTGAACATCAGTAAAAGAGAGAATGATCCAAAGCCATGCATTGTGCCCTTCGCTACAAGCCTGAAGACATTTACAATTCCTTAAGTTTTAGAAACCAATGGAACACATTTGTACAATAGTGAACTAGCAAATTATCATGCTGCTATGTTGAAATATCTGTTGTGCAAATCATACAGGTTGCCAAGTGAAACAGCAGCAAATTAAGATATGATGCATTTATATTTCTCTGTGAAACTTTATTCAGTCTTCTGCATAAGTTATGAAATATGACAGAACAGCTCTTTATTATTTATGGAAGAACTTTGTTCATACAGAAAGCAGTAACATTTTTATGCTGATTAGTGTTCCTGAAAATCTCTCTGTACTTCATAATG
This sequence comes from Rhineura floridana, assembly GCF_030035675.1. Taxonomy (NCBI): domain Eukaryota; kingdom Metazoa; phylum Chordata; class Lepidosauria; order Squamata; family Rhineuridae; genus Rhineura; species Rhineura floridana. The sequence continues at coordinate 47,177,729 of NC_084481.1, forward strand.
TAGCATTAAATTTTTATGTCTGTTTCGCGTTTCTACAGGGCACACTGTAGGCTACAACAGACTGAAGCTCAATCCTGATAAGACCGAGGTGCTACTTGTGGGTGACAGGGGGAGGTTGGGTGCTGTTGACCTACAGTTTAATGGGGTGAGTTTACCCCTGAAGGACCAGGTCCGCAGCCTCGGGGTGGTTCTTGATTCCAGGCTGTCCATGGAGGCTCAGATTTCGGCAGTGAGCCAGGCAGCTTGGTACCAATTACATCTCATACGGAGGTTGCAACCCTACCTCCCTATTCATCAGCTCCCACTGGTGGTACACGCCCTGGTCACCTCTCGATTAGACTACTGCAATGCGCTCTACGTGGGGTTACCCTTCAAAACGGTCCGGAAACTACAACTGGTGCAGAATGCGGCGGCGCGGTTGCTTACAAACAGCCGCCGCCATGATCACATCACGCCAGTATTATTTCACCTACATTGGCTGCCAGTTGTTTTCCGGGCCCAATTCAAGGTGTTGGTATTAACCTTTAAATCCCTATACGGTCTCGGCCCAGTTTACCTGAAGGAGTGCCTCCAGTACCACAAATTAAGCCGCCCAACCAGATCAGCCACACAGGGCCTTCTCTCAGTCCCACCAACGAAAACAGCTAGGTTGGTAGGGACTAGAGAGAGGGCATTTTCAGTGGTGGCCCCCACTCTCTGGAACTCCCTCCCATTCGATCTTCACCATGCCCCTTCCCTAGATACATTCCGCCGGGCCTTAAAAACTTGGCTCTTTGGACAGGCCTTTAGGATTTCCGGGGAGGGCTAACTTTTTTGGGATACTTATTATTTATTGATTGCCCTAACTGATCTCATGCTGCTGTGATTAATGACTTCATTGTATTTTATCTGTATTGTATTGTATTTTACTGAATTTTAGTTTGTACGTCGCCTAGAGTGGCTTCGGCCAGATAGGTGACACAAAAATTAAATTTTATTATTATTATTTATTATTATTATTATTACTCACTGTATTTTATTTATTTATCTTTGCCTTTTGGCACTGACTGGAAGCTATAGGAAGCTAGTTTTTTCCCCTCTGGACAAACCAGTTTTCAGATCTGTCAAGCAGAATTGGGGAAACTGTAAGCCTCCAGAGGTTGCAGCTCCCTTAAGTCTCAGCCAGTAATGGCCAATAGACTGTAGTCAGGGATGATGGGAGTTGTAACAACTGGAAGGCCACAGGTAGGGTTGCCATGTCAGAAGCATCTCATACCCCGAGAATTTAGAGGATACCTTGAGAATTTAGAGGCAGGCCCTAGTGATGTCATGGAAGAGGGATGTAGTGATGACATGGGATGGGCCCTAGTGATGTCATTAAACATGATATATTAAGCATCAACCACAGTTGCCTGGATTGATTGATTGACTGAAACTTTATTTTTACCCCGCCCTTTTTCCAAACTGGAACGCAGGGCGGCTTACAAATAGAACTACATGTAGTTAAAAACATAGAAAAACATACAATTAAAATACAATTAAACTATGCACAACCTTAAAACCTTAAAAGGCACTTAAAAATCTAAACACAATTTAAAATAATACAAATAATAATATAAAACAATAAAACAAGCCTTATAAAGCCCAATCCTAAACACCTTCTATCCCAAAAGCCTGTCAGAATAAAAAAGTCTTTACTTGCCAATGGAAGGATGGCAAGGAGGGGGCCATTTGTGCCTCCCTAGGAAGGGAGTTTCAGAACCTAGGAGCAGCCACCGAGAAGGCCCTATCTCGTGTCCCCACCAGTCGCACTTGGGAGGGTGTTGGGACTGAGAGAAGGGCCTCTCCTGAAGATATCAGGGCCCGGGCAGGCTCATATAGGGAGATAAATAGCCTGGACCTGGGCCGTATAGGGCTTTAAAGGTCAAAACCAGCACTCTGAATTGTGACCGGAAACAAACTGGCAGCCAGTGGAGCTGTTGTAACAAGGGAGTTGTATGGTCCCTGTAACCAGCCCCTGTTAATACTCTGGCTGCAGCTCTTTGTACCAGTTTAAGTTTCCAAACAGTCTTCAAAGGTAGCCCCACATACAGCGTGTTACAGTAGTCTAAACGGGATGTAACTAAGGCATGCATCACCATAGTCAAATCAGGCATTTCCAGGAACGGGCGCAGCTGGCGCACTAGTCTTGAATGGGCAAAGGCACTCCTGGCCACAGCCGAGACCTGGGCCTCCAAGTTCAGAGCTGAGTCCAGGAGCACACCCAAACTGTGAATCTGTGTCTTCAGGGGGAGTGTAACCCCATCCAGCACAGGCTGAATCCCTAATCCCTGATCTGCCCTTCGACTGACCAGGAACACCTCTGTCTTGTCTGGATTTAGTTTCAATTTCTTCACCCTCGTCCAGTCCATCACTGATGCCAGGCACTGGTTCAGGACCAGGACAGCTTCCTTGGCTTTAGGTGGAAAGGAGAAATACTGATGGCACCAAACCCCAAACCCCCAGACAACCTCTCCCAGCGGTTTCATATAGCTGTTATGTAACATGGGGGACAAAACTGAACCCTGAGGGACCCCATAGGTCAACGGCCAAGGAGTCGAACAGGAGTCCCCCAGCACCACCTTCTGAGTTCGTCCCTCCAGAAAGGAATGGAGCCATCATAACACGGTGCCCCCAAGTCCCATCCCAGCAAGGCGGTCCAGAAGGATACCATGGTCGATGGTATCGAAAGCCGCTGAGAGGTCCAGTAGAACTAACAGGGACACACTTCCCCTGTCCAGCTCTCTGCGAAGGTCATCTACCAAGGCGACCAAAGCTGTCTCTGTCCCGTAACCAGGCCTGAAACCAGACTGAAATGGATCCAGATAATCCGTTTCATCCAAGAATCTCTGGAGCTGGGCGGCCACCACACGCTCTATTACCTTGCCCAAAAATGGAATGTTGGAGACTGGCCGATAATTTCCCATTATGGAGGGATCCAGGGAGGGCTTTTTCAACAAAAGCCGTACAACTGCCTCTTTTAGGCACGATGGAATTCTGCCTTGTTGTAAAGAGGCATTAACTACTCCCCTCACCCACTCGGCCAGTCCCCCTCTGGCACTTTTGATGAGCCAGGAAGGGCAAGGATCCAGCAGACATGTGGTGGCTCTCACCTCTCCAAGGATCTTGTCCACATCCTCGGGCTGTACAAATGGAAAGGAATCCATTATTATTGGACAAGCAGGAGCCAAAGTTACATCCCCCGAGACTGTATCAATTTTAGCATCCAAGTCAGAGCGAATCTGAGCGACTTTATCTGCAAAGTGCCATGCAAATTCTTGACAGCGGGCTGTTGAGTGGTTGAGCATATCACTCAAACCAACAAAAAAATCTCTGATTGGAAATTAAGATAGAAATCTCAGCTAAATGAGTGTGTTCCCATGTCCAGCTGAAGTGATGGGATCATTCCTTCTTACCTGCTTAGGGAGCTTGGGTAGGGACATTTAATATAGCCTACTTGCTTCTGGCAGGAAAGGTTTAAGTGCCCTCAGGCCAGGCAAGGCACAGGAAAGCCACTGTAGGAAAGAGGGAGCCTAATGTTGTGGAGATGTTAGAAGGGAGCACTCAGGAGTAAAGATTGATGCCCCTGAAAGCTGCAATTCTAAGCACAGTTGAAAAATGAAGTTGGCTGCCTTCAAGTTGATTCCAACTTACGGCAACCATATGAATAGTATTTTCATGGTAAGCTGTATTCAGAGGGGGTTTACCATTGCCTTCCTTTGAGGCTGAGAGGCAGTGACTGGCCCAAGGTCACCCAGTGAACTTTATGGCTGTGTGGGGATTCAAACTCTGGTCTCCCAGGTCATAGTCCAACACCTTAAGCCCCTTAGAACTCAAGAGAACTTACTTCTGAGTAGATATGGTTACAATTGTGCTGTTGGTAAAGCTTGCCTAGGGATCCTCTGCAAAGTTTTCAATATCAAAGCAGGGTTGGTAACCCCCTGCCTGTAAAGTCCTGCCTGTCTTTTAACATGACTGCTCCAAACTTCTTTATAGACTTGACCCTTCACTGCAGAGAGAGGTTTGAGAAATGAGTAAGAGTAAGAAGATTCTCTACCCTTTTCTGTATACCGAATTGGCTGCTATAAACTCATTTTGACAGCCAACCCTATTCCAGTTAGTAATAACTGAGAGAAAACACACATGGTTTGGTCTACCTTCACAGGCAGTAGATTGGGAACAACAGTAATTGAAGCCACACTTCCCAGTATGTGAATTCTCTTTTACCACTACTGGGAAAGAAACAAACCATCACACACACAAGATGCATCACCAGTGGGTTTAAGGGGGTTGAGCTGTGCGCATGGAACCACTGTTGTTGCTTCAAGGGAGTGAGGTTAAAGGTAAATGAAATGCAAATAGAAAAACAAAAAACAAAAGTCTGTGATGATTTGCTAAATACAATACCATACCAACCACAACAAGATTCCTGAGTAAGGCAGGAAACTCAGCATCCTGCAACCAGTCAAGATTCATAACCAAAAACCAAAACTAAAAAAATCCCGGCAGCCAGTTAGCTAAGGTCACAGAAATCCCCATGCAGCACTACCTGACATGGGAGCTGCAGTTAGTGCAGAATGCTGTGGCACGATTGGTGACATGAGTGAGATCCTATCAGCACATAATACCTCTGCTCTGAAATCTGCACTGGTTGCTGATTTGCTACCAGGCCAAGTTCAAGGTGTGCTTTCCATGTTATGGGTGCCACATAGTACTTGTTCTGCTGTTGTAAGAAATCAGTCCTTTAGTGTGGCAGCACCTACACTTTGGAATTCCCTGCCTATTGACTTTCGCAGGTGCCTTCATTGTACTCTTTTCGGCACCTGCTAAAACATTGTTGTTTAGGCAAGCCTATCCAGGCATGTAGATGCTATTATGGTTTTATCAATTTTTAACTCATTGTTGGTGGGAACTATAACTGTGAGGGGGAAACTACACTTCCCAGGATTCTTTAGGGGAAGTCACGTGCTTTAAATGCGAGTTGGATGCGCTTTAAATGTATTGTGTGGATCAACTTAACAAACTTTGCTGCATGTAAATCATTTTAATTAATTTTTTGGAAATGAGCTATAAAGTTTACTGGGTGACCATGGGCTACTCACCATCTCTCAGCCTAATCTGCCCCTCAGGATGAAAACAACAGAGGGGAACCATGAACATCCCAAGGAAGAAGGGCACTCTTAAAATATAGAGGAAGTAATATTGTTCAACCACAGTGTGAAATCAGATACTTATCAGGACATAGTATGAAGAAATATTTATATAAGCATGACTATCAAATATGTTTATTATTTACACAACCTGTAAAGTTATTTATAGTGCAATCTTACATTTGTCCCAATGTATTCAGTGGGGCTTACTCAAACAGGGCAGCATGTACAGAACTGCAACCTCAAGTGACAAGGAACATTCACCCAACCCAAAATTCAGAATCATGCCACTTTAAGCTGTTTTGCAACTGTTTATACTTGTTTTTATGGGTATTGGATTTTGAACGGATTTATTTCTTTTTGTGAGCTGCCTTGGTTTCCAGTCTGCAACCCTACCTCACAGTGTTGTTGGAAAGACTCCACACACACACACACACACACACACACACACACACACACACACACACACACACACACAGAGGAGATGTAAAATCCATACACCCCATATAATAGTTTATTGTCAAAACCAGTTGTTCATTGCAGAACATTTAAAAGATAATAAAATCAGTATTAGTTTCCTACATAATAAAAGCAGTGATACCTATGTAAACCCTGCCTAATTGCTTTAAAAATTGGATTGAAGGGGGAGAGAAAGATTTACAACACAAACACAATTCTTTGCTATGTTCACTCAAAAGTCCCATCAATTTACAGCACAATCCTAACTATGTCTACTCAAAAGTAAGTCCTATTGAATTCAATGGGGTTTACTCTGGGTATGTGGGATTAGCATTGCAGCTTTACTCCCAGAAAAGCAAGTACTGGATTAAAGCTTCATGTTGGGAAGGTTTTCAAAACAGTGCCCTCTTCAACAGCCCAGGAAAATTTAAACTTGTTTGACTCCTGCACACAAGAAAGAATAAGACTGAAAGCTATATACTTATTCAATTGATGAGATTTTCAGAAAAGCAGGAAAAAACAAGTTTTCTGACTTGCAAAGGGCTCTAGTCAATCACAATCAGCCTTGTCACAATCAGCCAATCAGCCTTGTCAATCACAATCTTGACTTCACTTATTGGCTACAAACCTGAAAGGACAGGATTAGAGCAGCCAGCTATGAGCCCATTTAACTGAAGTTGCAGAGGGCGGTGGATGCTTTGGTGTGTATCTTGGGAATCAGACCACCTAGTAACTTTTTTTTTAATGAAAGCTGAGAGTCCGGAGATTAAGGTGACTCACCCAGAGACCTGGAGATCACCCCAAAAATCCCAAGTCTCCAGGCAAAAACCGGACACCTGGCAACCTAAGCCACAGGCTCCCCATCCCTTCTTTTAAGAAGAGCAGATAGTGTCTATCTGAGCATCAGATCTCTAGGAAACATTTTATAGACCACACTATCAGCAAAACAATGACAGAAGGAGCAACAAAATCAAAGTTCTAAATCCATCTGATTCTTCCAGTTGTGTTATGAAAAGTGTAAATAAATCATGTCTGCTGGGTCTATCCTGTTAACAGAAAATGCTGCAACTGTGCAACTTTTTGGGTTTTCTTAAAATTACCTGTTTTTGCTGTTAGCTATAAAACTTGTGTGTTATCAGTCACTTTGAGTTTGGTTTTCTGATCTATGAATGCTGCTGATTTATTCAACTCCATTCTACAACCCTGGACTCATTTGAAAGGAAGGGCAGGATATAAATTTAATAATAAATAAATATGTGCAAAAGGTATCTATTTCTAATTTTATTTTATTTTTTAAATAGGTTTATTTAGTACTCACTCAATTCCTCCCCAAGTTGTGAACAATACAATCACATAAGATAGAGAAATTCATAATATTGAAAAAGTTCTGAATTTCTATATTGTTTCAACAGACGAGAAGTATGAATTAGCTACATTCCATTGATTGTAAAGAAATAGCTGCTTTAAAAAGCACTGAGACGATGAGAATTGTATCATAAATTGAGACTGGTATTGATTTTCTGAAAAATAGATTCTTTTTATTTGTAGACCTTGTAATATCAACAATAAATATCACACACATGATAAACTCTGCCCCTGCTATTTTTGTTGCATTGGTTAAACCTGTCCAGTTACCTATTTCGCATTGTATGTGTGTTTGTGTGTTTCTTTGTTTTCAAGATGATACCTCCCTACAATATTGAGATGCTGGAATAAAATGTCATATACACATTCAGGACACAATTCTGGGTTTCAGATTTGAACTTCTCAATCCGCATACCCATGTTTAAGGAGGAGGTAGAAACATAAAAAATATATTATACTGCAAAATCTGAAGGGAGGTCTCTTGAACATTGTGTTTAATTGGTACCTTTGTTGTGCAAGCTCTACAAACAAATGTTACGAATCTGGCCTGCTTGGAAGCAAATTTCCCTGTTAGGCTCTTGAAATGATTCCTTCAGATTCAGCTGCTTTGTGAAATTGGACAAAGGCTTAAAGTTGCCATAGAATTTTGCCTAAACAGAAATTTTGAGATGGATATTTAGGTTTCTGTCCATGTAAAGCCTCTGAGGAATTTTGAGAAAAGCAACATAAGTTTTGATAAGCTTGGGAGAATTTCTCAAAAAGGTTTTTCACATTTCCTGTGTTCAACAAAATGAGAAGCACAATGGAAGACTCTAGTTTTGGAGTTCCTCACTTATGATCTTTGTAGTCTAGATGTGCTGGGCTTCTCATGGTGAGTACTGAAGTTTTGTGTGGGGAGATTCATGTCATCGCTGAGATATTCCTGCACTCTTATGGTGCCTTCAGACTGTCATTATGTTCTGGGAGGGATTCAAGTACCTACTGTAAATTTAGATTTGCACAATTAAAATGGATTTTAAAAAAGAGCCAGGCTTTTTGTGGCTTGGAAAGTGATGGTGAAATATATTGAAATGTATGGGATGATTAATGGAAAGATACATAAACACCCCACAAGCACGTTGTTCTATAACCGCCCTGCAACCAAATCCAAACCAATGCTCAATAAAGACCAGATATTATACAGCAATGAGAGTGGCTGCATACTATAGCCAGCACGAACTTTTCACATTCTGCCATGTTAAATTGAAAATACCCCCCATGCCAAAACAAATCTCCTACTCTCCTCCCCTTCCACCTGCTTCCATTCCTCTCCTTCCCTCTGCCCTCTCTCCTCCTTCCCTTTCTCTGTCCTCCCTCTTCTTCTTCTCCCCCTTCCTCCTCCCCCCTAATGATTGGTTTCACCTATCCTAAGCATGATTGCAGGGGAGTAAATCCCATTGAACTCAATAAGCATGCAAATGATCAATCCAATTTCAGCAAACTTGCAGAGGATCCTATTTCTTACCTCCCGGATTAAAAAGCAGAGAAATTCACTAATAGGCAAAAACCCCTTGCAGTTTAAGTTGTTGGCATGACTCATCATATGCTCAGAGGCATATGGTATCAAATTCTTCCAAGCTACACAGAAAGTGGATTGGACTATGAAAGACCAACCCAAATTGTGTTTCCATTTTTACAAATTTCTAGGGCACTACAATATCTCAGAGAGGAGATCAGATCTCCTGCTCCCGGTACATTCACTATAGCTGCCCAATTTTCCTGCTTTTTAAAGTTTGATAGAAATATTTATGGAATGTTTTAAAAGAAATGGCGGTGCCACAGCATCTGATTGTTCTGATGTGCAACCTATACTCTGGACAAGAGGCTACTGTAAGGATAGAATATGGAGAAACCGTTTGGTTCTCCATTGGAAAGGGTGTGAGACAGGGGTGTATTTTATCACCCTGTTTGTTTAATCTATATGCAGAACATATCATATGAAAAGCGGGATTGGACCAAGATGAAGCCTTACTACTAGCAGAAAACAGTAATGATTTGAAACAAATGCTGATGAAAGTTAAAGAGGAAAGCACAAAAGCAGGACTACAGCTGAACATCAAAAAGACTAAAGTAATGACAACAGAAGATTTATGTAACTTTACAGTTGACAACGAGGACACTGAACTTGTCAAGGATTATCAATACCTCGGCACAGTCAAACCAAAATGGAGACAATAGTCAAGAAATCATAAGAAGGCTAGGACTGGGGAGGGCAGCTATGAGAGAACTAGAAAAGGTTCTCAAATGCAAAGATGTATTACTGAACACTAGAGTCAGGATCATTCAGACCATGGTATTCCCAATCTCTATGTATGGATGTGAAAGTTGGATAGTGAAAAAAGTGAATAAGAGAAAAATCAACTCAATTGAAATGTGGTGTTGGAGGAGAGCTTTGCACATTCCATGGACTGTAAAAAAGACAAATAATTGGGTGTTAGAACAAACTAAACCAGAACTATCACTAGAAGCTAAAATGATGAAACTGAGGTTATCATACTTTGGACATATAATGAGAAGACATGATTCACTAGAAAAGACAATAATGCTTGGAAAAACAGAAGGGAGTAGAAAAAGAGGAAGGCCAAACGAGATGGATTGATTCCATAAATGAAACCACAGACCTCACCCTACAAGATCTGAACAGGGTGGTTTATAACAAATGCTACTGGAGGTCGCTGATTCATAGGGTCTCCATAAGTCGCAATCAACTTGAAGGCACATAACACGAACACATAGGTATGTTCTTAAACCGCAAAGGTTTTTTTGCCCATTAGTGAATTTTATTTTATTTTAAAAAAAGATTCATTCATTTACAACATGTAGGCCTTAATTGCTTCCCCGCAAGGTTTTTTTTTTGCCTATTAGTGAATAGACTCTAATCTCTGCATAAGGTTTGTGTAAGCAAACCAGGAGGAGTGCTCAATAAATAGGTCATCTGGAGGAGCCCTTGCTTGTGTGTTGCAGTGCCCAGTCAAGACCATGAAAATGTTTTCCTGCCTTACAGATCCTGATGATAGAATTATTAGCAGGACAAAGAAGCATCCTGTGTTGAGATGAGGATAGGTTCAGGAAAGGCTCAAAGCCATTGAGGTGATCTCATTTCATGCTACTTAAGTTAACAGCCACATTGCAGCCATAAAAGCAGCACAGCTTCTAATCTCCTTTCTCTAAAAGTTTATATTACAGCCTTCCAATTGTAAATCCAACCCTTTGCCTACGTCTTCATTCTCCAGTTACTCTGATCAATATATATGAGGCATTTAAAATGACTATTCAAGACCCCAAAGTGAACCACCTCATGTGTGTTCCCAAAGCTGTACTTATCCAGTTCAGGGATTTTATGGGTATTGTAGGCCACAGGAACTCCCATTCAGAGGCAGTTGCACCAAATGTAGCTAAAGCTGAAGGATAACTTGAAGACACACATGAAAACAAAGAAAATTGACCTTTGCTGCTGTTGTTTTCTCATTTCCTTTCCTTAGCTAATGGTGCTTTCTTTGTTTGCCAAATGCCTAGTTCATTAATGGCAGATAACTGCATTTGTAATTCATTATACAAGGCATGAACAGTACAAATGTGAGAAATGACTCCATAAATAATGAAAATTGACTTTATTATAATGTGCCAAAAAAGCAGCTAAATCAGGACTTCATCAACGTATATCATACTAATAATGCCTAGAGCGAAGGATATAATTCATAATGAATAATTTATCTGATGAATTTAGCCTCTCTGTTTCTCTGCTGCTGTAATACTAGTAATTAGCCTGTGATTTCCCAACATCATTCAGATTTATTTGACTTTTTTGTTATGGATTAATGACCGTTAGTGGGAAACACAACTCACATAGCTTGACTATAGCAGTTCATTTCCCTTGATTACAAATTCATTGTATTAGTTCCGAGGCCGAACAGATTGCTTTGGCCATCAATGCTGGGATGACTCCACCCCATGCCTCTCTTTTAACTGGACACTTGAAATCCTGGTCTACTTCTTCACTCTGATCTGAGGGAGAGGTTGGTAGGACAGGGCTGAACTGAGAGGAAGAAAAGGCCCCACCAGCACTAAAATTGACTGTCAAACACATATACTGATCTGGATGAGAGTCTTTCTATGACTGACGCAGCAGCATTCAGCATCAAGTATTCAGGCATTTTTTATAGCGGAACATGTAGAGATGAGTGACATATGACCTTGCCTTATATGGAGTCACACTATTGATCCATCTAGTCCAGTAACACCATTCTCATCACATGCTGCTTGTATCTTTTAGAGGAAGATGTCAGGAAGTGAACTTGGGATCTTCTGTATGCAAAAGAGCCATGCTCATCCAGGCCAAAGGCCCATCTAGTCCTGCATCCTGTTCCCACAGTAGCCAACCAAATGCCTATAGGAAACTCTCAAGCAGGACCTGAGCACAACAGCACACTCTTCACTTGTGCTACCCAGTAACTGGTATTCAGAGGCATACCTCTGCTCTGAATGTGCCTTATGATTCAGCTATGCCCCTTCCCTTCTAAAGCATAGGAAGCCACAAACTGGACTATGGCACAAGAAGATAATATGATTTCATAATATACAAGCACAGCTGGTATAGCACAGTGGTATAGCACAGTGGGGAGGAGAGCCTGGCTGGGAGTCCAGAGTCTGCGAGTTTAAATCCCCACTTGTGTCTCCTGGGTGTAAAAGGCCAGCTAAAGATCACCCCCACAGTGAGTGGCTCAGGGGTTATGTGCCCTGCCACCTGTGCAGCTGTGGGCAAACTGCATAGTCCCAAGGAGCCCAGTTGGCAGTTGCGGACAGGAAGGGGCTGGCTTGTGCAGCTGTGGCAAGCTGAGCAGGCCCTAGCCAGCTGGGGAGGACTAGCCTCAGAGGGAGGCAATAGTAAACCCCCTCTGAATACCGCTTACCATGAAAACCCTATTCATAGGGTAGCCGTAAGTCGGGATCGACTTGAAGGCAGTCCCACAAGCACACCTTAAATGCAAAATACAAAAGCTAACTTTGGAAACCATCTGGTCTTGTTTGAAGAAACACTATTCATCATATAAGGGCAATATACATTTGCGCATGCTTGTCAAGCTGCATTCCCTCAAAATTTATTATGACATTTTTAAAGGGGAACAGCATGGGCAGACCTCTCCTCCACCTGGGTGCATCTAGCCTGTATGGTTCATCATAAACTGTGGCTGATGAAAATGCTCATCTAATCTTAGGCTGTATTAACAGGAGTTTAGTGTCCAGATCACAGGAAACAATAGTTCCACTCACTATTCTTTGCTGCTCAGACCACACCTGGAACACTATGTCCAATCCTGGGCAGCACAGAAGGACACTGACCAACTGGAGTATGTCCAGAAGAGGATAACCAGGATGGTGAAGAGTCATGGAACTAAGCCCTATCAGGAAAGTTGAAAGAGTCAGGAAAGTTTAGTCTGGAGAAGGGAAGGTTAAGGAGGGACATGATAGCAGTCTTCATGTGGGTATATAAGCAGAGGCTGGATGGCCATCTTTCTGGGATACTGTAATTGCTTCTTGAATTGCAGACCCTGCATTGAGCTGGGATTGGACTAAATATCTTCCAAGGTCTGTAACAAATCTATTATGATTCTAATCTAAGCATTATTTTCCTTGTTTTTTAAAAAAAACCTCTTATTTATTTTATTCACCTTTACTGTTTTTTAGATTGCAGGTTCTGCTTTTATATAAGCTTGATGACAAATTATTGTCATGCACATTGATGGGTTACATAACTAATCAATCATCATGATCAGACCTCCAGAAAAACTATGTGTTCGGTCCAGCTACAAACAGCAGAGAATACAATTGCTCTAAAACCTCTCAGTACGTTCAGCTAGGTTAGCCAAAATGGCAGCTGTCAGGTAGGTACTGGTGGGCTCAATTTAGAATCTGTTTTCATGCAAACTGGCACACACAGCAGGTTGCAAGGCCTATTCTGAATTATTTCTCCCAGGTGCTGGCATTAACATTCATAAAAATGCCCGAAGAATTTATTTGGGGACAGTTAGAGGAAAATATAATCAGAAATAAGGGATTTCTTACATCATTAACAAAATGTTATTGTGCAAAATGGGAAATGGCATTCATAATATGTGGGCTTTATCAACTCTAGCAATTACGAATGTCATAACAGAGGATATAATTTTATAAGTCTACAGAACTTCTTGTAATAATAGAATGCATGTAAGAAGTGGGGGGAGATTCAAACCGTATTCCCAGAGGCTTTCTGGAGGAAATGAAGATGGGGCCATGCCTGGAGCTTTATTGCTTTGCTGTGCAATATACCCAACCACACAACACTTGTACATGTTTTTTTTTCCTTAGAAAAAAAGAAAGAAAAAGGTTTCTTCTGGGGACCACTGTCAACCTTAGTATACCCGACCCAGGTGCTGACGCCAGGTCTATTTCCCGCTGTGTGGTTGGTCCCTGTCATCTGTTGCTGTTTCTGGTGGACATTTGGATCCCCCAGGCTTTGGGTCTCTAACTTTAGGTTCTGAAATCCAGCTGTGGTGGCACCACTGTATAAAGTGCGGCTTGCCCAAGTTCCCCCAGCAGGCTTCATGGCTGCTTTGTGTCTACACGCTGCTTTGTGTCTACATTGCAGCAAGCTGCTTGTAGCAACGTTTTGCAGTGACAAAGTACATTGTAATGCATGAAGCAAGCACCACATGCCAGCAGAAGCTGTCCACAGATACATAACAAAAGAGGGCATTGGTGATGAAGGGAAATTACATGTTCAGCAGCTGCCTCTGTTTAGTATGATTGTGTCAGGACCATTCCTCTCTGCACTGTGCGATTTGATTGACTTATGCAGTCCTGAGGACACTCAGGGCCATTAGGAAGAAAACAAATGCTGCTGTTTGCTGCTCAATGAAGCCTAACATTGAAGGCTGATGTCTGTGGTGTGTGAATCCAATTAACAATTTGATCAATGTTCTTGGTATAAAAGTACGACAGTTTATATCACACAGAGATGGCATAGTGTGGCCCTTATTCATAGAAGCACAGTTCATTATAATGCAGAAGGATACAGTGTTGCAAATGCTGTCGTTACTCACCATTTTAAAATGGCCGACATAGCTAAAGCAGAATGCGACGGGCTTATTTATTTAATATTCTAAGCAAGAAGGTTTTGCATCCTGTCTGGTGTAGTATGATAACACAAGCTTTTGTGTAAGCGTGTGTTGACCACATTATCAGCTAGAAATAGTCCTACCAATGTCTTTCTGTTGCCCTGAAGCAATCAGTTTAACACATGGATGTCACAAGTATTTGCAGGTGCACTCATCTTGGAGCAAGGGGCTTTTCTCCTTCCTCTGAAGCCCGTCTTCGCTCTCCATGCCAGATGCAGCAGCATGAGGGTGCAGCAGCAGAGACTGCTGTAAAAGGGGAGAGGAGAGTAAAGGGGAAGGAGCTTGAGGTTTTGTTAGGGCACGACGATTGGATGACCATCAGGTTGTTGATGCATATCCCCATTTGGGTGTGCATTTGCATCTGTGTCGACTGCACGTGTGAATCTTCCAATTGCTGGACTGGGGTGAATAACTTTACAATGTTTAGATGATTCCATGACTTCCCTTTGAGCAATGGACTTTTTTCAGGACCAGGCTTGGTTTTTAAACAACAAAGACTCAGGGGACTGTTGACAGAAGGGCTTTGGCATTGTCTAATGATTTAGGCAGAGCTTTATTTCACACTTCATTTAGATAGATGATGGGGAAGGGAAATGAACATTAGGGGAAATGTGCCATTCTCTTCTAAACGACTTACTGTATGTGGTTTTATTGTCATCTCCCCTTCTGGGGCCAGTGCAAGTTTCCAGCAATCTCTGGTTGTTTTGTCGGACCATCTCTGAACCAGTACTAGATATCGTCTAATTGTTAGGAATTTATTAGGGAAGTATTAAGAAAGTGTTGCCTGTTATTGTATTGTCACTGAAAGTTGTTATTGCTGCTTTTTAACAATGTTAATACTTTGTTATCTAATTTTTGTAAATTGTATTGTTTTTCTTGATATGTATTCTGTATTTGTGTTTATTTTTTGGAAGCCACCTTGAGGGCCTTTTGGCCAGAAGGCAGCATAGAAATAAACTGGAATAATAATAATAAATAATAATCTCCACAATCTATTACAGCTTGTTGCAGTTGCTGTTATTTTCCAGTTAGAAGACACACCTCCACTACCAAGATTGAATTGTGTGTGTGTGTGCGTGTAGACGCACATGCCTATTGAACCTTGCTGGATCAGGGAAGAGAGGTTTTCAAAAGTTGCTTAAAAGCACAGAAGAGAGGGATGGTAATATAATAGGCCTTTCCCCACTAGCAGTATATGGAAGGAAGAGATAAAACCTCCAGAGGTACATTGGGCAAAGGTCAAGTTTTACCTTTAATACTACTTTGCAGTACACACTTCCAAATATTAATAGCAACTACGTTTTGTTGGATTGCTTCCAAAGGGATCCACTTTCAACTAACACTTGTTTCACACAAGAATGTTCATCTCTTTATGATGGCACATCAAATGGTGGCGACTCGTATGTCTAAATCAGCCATTACAGGTATAATATTTTGGAAAGAATGTTCCAAACATTGTTCGCATTATCTCAAATACAGCATTTTGCAATGGAATCTGGTCACACATTCAGCTGCTAGTCATCACTGTGGAGTAATCAAGGGATGAGAAATCCAGTGAGGTGTACACATGTGTGTACCCCAGACATTTATTTTGCTGGGTTGTGTCCATAAAAAATCAGATTTGGGCTGGGTCATTTCTTCTTGGATTTAGTATTGTTGACAGGCTAATTGATTTCAGACCATCCACTCTGTCACAATCTGCAATATGGGAGGGACTATAGCCAAGTGGCAAAGCACACGCTTTATAGATGGAAGGTCCTAGGTTCAGTATCTGCTATCTCCAAATAAAACAAAGGATTTCAGATAGCAGGTGATGAAAAAGACCCTTTTAAGGGTCTTAAACCCATCTAAGACCCATCTAAGAGCTTGGACAGCTGCTGCCAGTCAACATAGATAGTACTGGGCTATGGGGACAAATGCGCCAACACCATTTAAGTCAGCTTCCTGATCTAACTGATTTTAGTTGAATGTTGCGTGTGCCTTGAGGACTGTTTCAGAACTGAGTTTGCATCTAAAAGTAGGACAGTTAGCTCGGTTAGCTTTGCATGCAGAAGGTGCCAGCTTCAGTCTCCAGCATCTCCCAGCAGGGCTGCTGCAAGTAAGTGGAGACAATACTAGTTAGATGGCCCAATGGTCTGACCTCATCTAGGGCAGATTCCTACATTCTTACTTTTCATAACTCACTTCCCACAGCATATACTGGCTCATTTGAGGGAACAGTCTTAGCTCAGGGGTAGAGCATACATCTGCCACGCAGAAGGGCCCAAATTCAATCCCTGGCATCTCCAGTTAGGCCTGGGAGTGTCCCTGTATGAAACCCTGGAGAACCTCAGCCAGTCAGTGTAGACAATGCTGAGCCAGATGGACCAATGGCCTGATAGATTTGATATTAGGCCGCTAATATCAATCTGTGTCTATGTGTCCTCTGGCCCTCGCTCTCCCATTGCAGTTAATTCTCACACGGAACAGATGACATCTCCTCAGGCTACATCCAGAGTCTAACATTCTAGCAGGGGGAGAGGGATTGCTCCTCTCTCTAATAAAAAAAAAGGGATAACCATGAGCAAAAGTTGAAAATCACACACTCCATGAGTCCTGCTTGTTTAATCAGCAGGTTTTGTAGTGTACAATAAAGCTCAGTGCAGATATGGATGCAGCTTCTAAAATTACTACTTTCACAGAGGGCTGACGTAGTTTTTTTAAAAAAGCACACCTGCATGAGCAGCATTCAGTCAAGAATGGTATATGCATATTAGTAGCAAAGACCTTGGTTTCCCTTTCTTCCCTCCTCCCCTAAAAGGAGACAGTGGACAAGACAATGCTGTGTACTAGTCAAAAAATGGCTTCACATGAACTTGGTTCTTGAACCAAGTTCATACGAAGCAATTTTATGACTAGAAAGGCTGAACACTCCTCTAACTCTTCCAGTCCTATTTTTCAGCAAAACAAACTCTCAGTCCAGAAGGTATCAGCAGGCTAGGCTGAGTTGAAGGATTTGACGTGGAAAGGGAAGGGGGGAGTGCTAATACTTTGGTGTGGAAAAACTCCCTCCCAGAATTAGGCCAGAGTTGTTCCCTACCCGTATGTCTCCTTATTTTTCTTTGTAGTTATGTGTTGCAACCACTTCCACAGCCAGGCCAGCTAGTCTGTCAGATTCTGGATATGAGGGAAACCACACACTTCCTGGGTCATTGCAGGTGATGCACCCTATGATTTTATTTTTACCTTATTCTTAAATATATATCCCACTCTTCCTCTCAAAGGAGCCCAGGGCACCAGTTGTCGAGGCTGATTCATAAGAAGCTGTCACAGCCAGGAGCAGCGGCGTCACTAGCGGGAGTGCGGGGGGGGGGTGCGGACCTCCGGCGTGCGCCCTCCCAGGTGCATGGATGGGGGTGACTGGTCTTGTGTGGGTGTGCGCGCGTGCGCACATGCAGACACACACACGTACTCACCACGCGCTCCAGGCTGGCGGTGGGAGGCCTGTCCCGGCTTCACCGCCAGCGAGCGGGCACCTGCTTTTGGTCTTGCCTGCCTGCCTCCGAGGAGGAGTTGGCATGGGGCAACGGCGCGGGGTGGGGTGGCTCTGGGTGTCACCCCCCTCAGGGTGTTACCCGGGTGCAATCTGCACCCTCTGCACTCCGGTAGTGATGCCCCTGGCCAGGAGCAAGAGTTAAGGTCCAGGAGTCAGAGTAGAGGGGCCCACAAAAACATACAGATTGCCCAAGCAAGGTCTCTGACAGAACAGGAAGCCCTTTGTAGCCCTTCCTGTTTAGGAAGGCCCAATGGCCAGCATGGGTGGTGGGGCCAGCCTGAGAATAGTTCACTGCCAGGAAATGTTCCAGTCTGCATTTTTTAAAATTGTGAATAGTACAGGATAGTTGCACCCAGAACCAAAAGTGCTTTTAGTGTTCTTGTTTGCTGCTCTGGGTTCCTCCTAGGAGGAAGGGCAGGATATAAATAAACAAATTAATTAAAAATAAACCAAATATTCCCAGTTCTAGCCCCAGTGGTGGCTCCTCATGTTGATGGAGTGGATTGCACAGTGGATCCTGAGGTGCCTTTACAACCACCATATCCCCCCACATACATCTGGTTAAAAAAAAAGGAGCAGCTTCCTGGGATTAGTTCTCTCGTCTTCTTTATGAGCTCCATGTGTTCTGCTGCAGTCTCTTCCCATGGTACGCTGATGTTTTATGCAATTTTAAGATTTAAAAAAATGAGCATATTCTGCTTTCTTGACCACCACAGGAAGCTCTCCCTAATTATTTCCAATAGACAGCAAGTCATGAGGTTGCTTGGCAACCAGAAAAATCTTGCCCTCCATACTTAGAAAAATGGGCACCCAAGCTGTGGTTAAAACGCTATGCTCCATTGGTTATATGAGACATTTGTTGTAGGTACTGGTCTTGCACTAGCAAAGCTGCCTCGTACAGTTGCAGAACAGAGGTGAATTCTACATTGGGAATTTGTTGTGGGTTCTGCGACAGTGTAAACTTAGGTTTCATATTTAGAACGAAATCTTTTGAGTCAGTTTTCTTCACTGAAAATTCTAATACCTATAGTCATACAACTCTGTCACTTCAAATATGCCTTTATCTACACCCTGCCCCCCCCAAATATGTATATGAAATCTGGAATGAAAAGCACTTCAGCTCTTGATAAGTTATAAACACAGAGCCATGCCTACATATTCTGGGTAGAGAAATTCATAAAACAGCAAGCATTCATTCATTATTTTTATCTGGTTTTCCTACTTTTGTTAGAAAGTCTTGAAAAGACAGCCTGGAAAAAAAAAACTACGAATAGTCCAGTCCTTTTTTTAACTCAACCCCCCCCCCCCAGGTCATTTACACTGTTTTACACATAGGGTTGCCAGGTCAGAAGCATCCCAAACCCTGAAATTCCAGGGGCGGGCCTGAGTGATGTCATTAAGCATGATACATTAAGCATCAAACACAGTTGCTTGGAGCATACAGTTCAAACAAAAACATTTCTCTGATTGGAAATAAGAAATCTTAGCTAAAGGATAGAGCCTGGGTAGGGAATATTAATCTAGCCTATTTGCTTCTGGCAAGAAGGGTTTAAGTGTCCTCAGGCCAGGCCAGTCACCAGAAGGCCATTGTAGTAAGAAAGGATCCTTGCATTGTGGAGGTGTTGTATGGGAACACACAAGAGTAAAGATGGATGCCCCTGAAAGCTGCAATTTTAAACACACTTACCAAGCCCCATAGACCTCAATAGCACTTACTTCTGAGTATATATGATTTGGATTGTGCTGTTGGTAAAGCTTGACTAGGGATCCTCTGCAAAGATATCCATATCCAAGCAGGGTTGACAACTCCCTGCCTGGAATGCTCTGCCCCTACCTTTTAACATGGCTGCTCTAAACTTCTTTACAGCTTTGACCCTTCACTTCTGGAAGAGGTCTGAGAAATGAATAAGAGTAAGAAGATTCTCTACCCTTTTCTGTCTACCCTGTGGGCTGCTATAAACTCACTTTGACAGCCAACCCAATTCCAGTGAGTAATAATTGACAGAGAAAACACACATGATTTGGTCTATCTTCACAGCTCAGGAACAACAACAATTACAGCCACACTTCCCAGCATGTGAATTCTCTTTTACCACTATTGGGCAAGAAACAAACTGTCATGCAACCAACAAGATGCATCATTGGTGGGTTTAAGGGAGTTGAGCTGTGTGCATGGAATCACTGTTGTACTTCTATGGATGTAAAGTAGTAAGGTTAAAGGTAAATGAAATGCAAATAGAAAAATAAAAATAAAAGACAGTGATGATTTCCTAAATGCAATACCATACCAACCATAACAAAATTCCTATGAGTAAGGCAGAACACTCAACATCCCACAACCAGTCAGGATTCCTAACCAAAAACCAAAACTAAAAAAAAATCCTGGCAGCCAGTCAGCCAAGGTCACAGAAATTCCCATGCAGCACAACCTGACTCGGGGGCTGCAGTTAGTATAGAATGCTGTGGCATGATTGCTGACATGAGTGAGACCCTATCAGCACATAATACCTCTGCTCTGAAATCTGCACTGGTTGTTGATGTGCTACCAGGCCAAGTTCAAGGTGTGCTTTCCATGTTACGGGTGCCACACAGTATTTGTTCTGCTCTTGTAAGAAATCAGTCCTTTAGTGTGGCAGCACCTACGCTTTGAAACTCCCTAGTTAATTGACATTAGGCAGACACCTTCATTGTACTCTTTTCAGCACCTGCTAAAAACATTTTTGTTTAGGTAAGCATACCCAGGCATGTAGAAGTTATTGTTTTTTATCTGTTTGTAACTCATTGTTGGTTTTATTATTTTGAATGTTTTTAAATACTTGTCTTTAACTGTTTTGCCAATAATTTTAATGTTTTAATTCCTCCTGTAAACTGCTTTGAGATTTTTTACAATAAAGCGGTATATAAATGTTGTAAATAATATTCATAAATAAATTTTGGAGTCACAGTGGCCTTTGGGTCTCTTCCCACTTTTAGAATCAAAGAGATTTGTCTTATACCGACTCAGGCCACTTGGTACCATCTAGTTCAGTACTGATGACATGGACTAGCATTGGCTCTCCAGGATTCCAGGCAATAGTCTTTTCCAGAAATTGAATTTTGGACCTTTGCATGCAAAGCATGTGCCCTACCACTGAGCTACAACCCTTCCCCTGTTTAAAAAAGTATCTTTTAAATTTGTTCTTTCAATTCACTAATGAATGCATATCATACCTAGGGCAGATCCACACCATTCATTTAAAGCACATTCAACACACATTTGAAGCACATCAATCCCACTGTAGAATCATGAGACCTGTAGTTTGTTAAGGTTAGTGGGAACTATAACTGTGAGGGTGAAACTACACTCCCCAAGATTATGTAGGTGAAGTCATGTGCTTTAAATGAACAAATATTTATATAAGCATGACTGTCAAAGATGTTTATTATTTACACAACCTGTAAAGATATTTGTAGAGCAATCCTATGTTTGTTTCCTCACAAGCAAATCCCAATATATTCAATGGGGCTTACTCAAACAGGGAAGCGTGCAGAGAACTGCAACCTCCTGTGATAAGAAACTTCAGTCACCCAATCCAAAATTCAGAATCATGCCACTTTAAGCTGTTTTGCAACTGTTTAAACTTGTTTTTATGGGTATTGGATTTTAAAGGGATTTATTTCTTATTGTGAGCTGCCTTGGTTTCCAATCACCAACCCTACCTCACAGGGTTGTTGGGAAGAATCCATATACACACACACACTGGAGATTTAAAAACACATATATCTCCTATAATAGTTTATTATTGAAACCAGTTGTTCATTGCAGAACATTTTAAAAAAAATAAAGTCGGTGTTTCCTACATAATAAAAGCAGTGATGCCTATGTAAGCCCTGCCTAATTGCTTTAAAAATAGGATTGGAGGGGGAAAGATTTACAACACAAAGACAATTTTTTTGCCATGTTTACTCAAAAGTCCCATTAATTTACAGCATAATCCTAACCATGTCTACTCAGAAGTAAGTCCTATTGAATTCGATGGGGTTTACTTCGGCTATGTGGGATTAGCATTACAGCTTTACTCCCGGAAAAGTTGTTGAGAAAATCCAGAGTGTGTTATAATGTGTATAACAGAAATACAGTACAGCCACATCGAAGGTCTCAGGGAACTGATTACAATTTACTGAGATAAGGATAAGAAAACTAGCTGGAAGTTCTGGCTTTGTTTATGCAGATGTACACTGTTTGAGCTTTGTAACTTTTTATTGCCACATAGCATTACTGAGATAAGGTATAAAACAAAGACCTGCTCAGTAACATACAGGCAACTTAATTTTACGCATGAGCATATGAGTGTGTCTCTATTCTGCAGAATAAATTTGGGTTGAACCCTCGACTGACTGACTTCTCGTTCTTGGTGGTAGATCAGAAAAAGTCTACCAAGGGGAACGAACGGCAATATTTGCAACAAAGTGAGTATTGGATTAAAGCTTCATGTTGGGAAGGTTTTCAAAACAGTGCCCTTTTCAACAGCCCAGGAAAATTTAAACTTGTTTGACTCCTGTACACAAGAGAGAAAAAGACTGAAAGCTATATACTTACTCAATTGATGAAACAACAGTTTTCAGGCCTTGCAATGTGAAGGTCAACACTTATTGGCTACAAACCTGAAAGGGTGGGGTTAGAGCAGCCAGCTACAACCTAATTTAACAGAAGTTGGGGGGCAGCTGACGTTTTGGCGTATATCTTGAGAACCAGACCACCTAGACATTTTTTATTTTAAAATGAAAGCTGAGAGTCTGGAGATTAAGGTGACTTACCCAGAGAGGACCCCAAAAATCTGGAGTCTCCAGGCAAAAACTGGAGACTTGGCAATCCTACACACACCCCAAATGAGAGAAATAGCCCCCTCCAAATTTACACCTCCTCCCTCTATTCTCAGTGTAATAACTCCACTCTGTCATTCATATTTGGACAGATTTGGGATGCAGATCATATTCTTCCCCTTTATGACCTGCAGATCCATGTGACATATGGTGTACTGACACCTTATTATGGCTACTTTATGTCTCAGCTAAATAAATTCTGTTCAGCTGGCTTGAGAATTAAGTGGCCTTCATCCTATCTTGCTTGTTCCTTCTTTTTAAAAAAGTGAACATGTGTGAAGGAAAGTATAAATTAACACAACATAAATCCTTTATACCTTGCAGGCATGGGGACTCTGATGTACGAAGCAAAGTTGCCTATTGTGTGTGTCATGAACCTGTAATGGTCATGAGTTATTAAAAATCTAATAACAATACTTTGGCTCCAGTAAGGGACTCTGGGAGATGGTTACAGTTAGAAAAAGACAAGCCTTTGCCAATTTGTACATTTAAGTTTCACTTCCCAGCTGAAGATGGTTAGAGAAGCCTTAACAAGCTGCACCTGTTTATCTTTGCTGATTAGCAAGTGCCTGGTACCCAAGGTCATCCTTGGCCTGTACAGTTGGAAAACACAGTTGGGAGGGGGGCCTGAAGGCGCGAAAATGTGAGAATCATCGAGAAGAAAGTTACATCAGCCAATTCCTGATTGGTCAATTAATCTTGGACCGTTAGGATCCTTTTCCCTTAAGTATAGGGCTAGAGACCCATAGCCTTTGTTCTCTGTTCTCTGCCTATGCTGATTGGCACCAGAGTTCCAAACCTTTCTGCCTTATGGTTCCAGGGGTTGCTTATGGGAAGGCAACCTATGTCTGGTTCCATTGCTTTATGTTGAACACCCATCGCTCTTAGGAGAGGTGCCACGCAACCAACTACCTCGTGAGTAAGTAGTTAGGTGAGTTAGTTTGTTATTTTCTTGTTGTGTGTATGAATTCTCTTGTAAGAACCTAAACCCCTGTTGGGTGAATGGTCTTAAAGGATTACTTGCTGCTATATGATATGTGCACTTATATTTCTTAATAAAGCTACTTCTATTTAACCTGGTGTGTTCATTTGAGAGAAGGGGTGGTTCTGAATTCAGTACTTTGACCCATCTCAGTCACTCACTACCAAAGAGGGTTAAGAAGTTGAAGGCTTGGATTTTAAGTGTTAAACCAGAGGTGCCTGGCAAGGAGTGTAACTGTGACTCTTGCCTTTTAGGACCTTGGTTTTATATATCTTCTAGGCTCAGAGATCCCCTGGCTCTGAGTGGACCAGCATACAGGGGTGGTGGCAGCCTACCTTCTACCTTGCAGGGTTGTTGTGAGCATACACAGCCTTGGCAAGGGTGAAGTAATAGCTTTTTGGTTCCAGTCTCATTTCCCTAAGGGTGGGGGTCTGAGTCTGATGCATGAACCCAGTATTTTGAGGGTCTGGGGGTCATGACAGTGTGGATAGTGTCATTGTATGATTTTGTCACTAGTTTGAACTAGACTGTAGTTGCATCTAGCTGGAGTCAGGAGTTTTTTGTTGCTGACCTGTTCTTGCTGCAGGGAGATAATACATTTTACATAAGCTTCCTATGACACTTGCCCACAAGACAATGTGTGAGAAGTGCTTCCCATTCACTTCAATGGACAGCAGTGTGAGAAGCAAATCTGCCTATGCTGTGCAGTACTGTATGAATGAGGTTCAGGGCAAGGCTGGGTGAATAATGTCAGCACCAATAATCCAGCTGTTCCATCCACACACAATTTGACAGCAATCTGCTTCTATCAAGCTTAGCAGTAAAGTTCCCATAGATTTTAATGGAGGATTGTAATACTTGTATGTCACTTAAAACTATGAGCAAGAGATGAAATACTGGTGTGAGAGCTTGACACATAATAAGGAAAATACACAAGTCTGTTCTAATCTGCCTCATAGCCCTTTTCCTTATCTGTTCTATGGTTGCTCAGTTCTCCAGAGATATTGTTGGAAAACCCCCAATTAGCTATTGTCAGTTCATTTATTTATCTTTTGTGTGTGTGTGTATAATTGGATTAATTTAGTGTATCTATAGAGTTTATTTTAACACTGTTAAGAGAAAAGAAAGTGTGGGAGGAAAAAAACCCAGATTTATCTCTGAGGTTTTTGCAGGTTAACACAATAGAAATCTGTAAAGCTTTTTGTTATTTCTCGAAAGAGATAAGTAATTTACATTTCTAAATCCGTATGTTGAGAATTTAAAACACAACAGGTAAATTGCTGTAGAACAGATATATACATTCAAGTTGCATAATCTATAGTACACAAGTTGTGGATATTATGCCTTTATCTTAAAAGCTTATTTTTATATTCATAACAATGAATAATGTATGCTTTCAATATGCTGTGTGAAACTTTCTAAAACTTGATCTGCCAAGGTAATGAATAAAGCATTTGCATTCAGACTCCTACCTACACATAATGCAAAAAAAGAAAGAAAGGAAAAGAAAAACATGGCCTGAACCTGGAGGACAGTACCACCACGACTTAGCTTCTGCAAATGAAGCCCCTCTGAGCATTCCGTCCTGAAAGCTCTATAACTGCCATCTTGGTAACAGCATTTGTATGTTGGCAGCTGATGAAGGCGGAAGCTGAAACGTTTTGTTAATACAATAAAAACCTCTGTTTGGTTAATCACAATTACGTTCATATATATATTTTAGGTGATTAAAGGAATCCTTATAGGGATCCAGAGCAAGCTTGAGTGAAGTTCTGTTTGTCGCTTTCAAAACTGTCTTATATCTCTCTCTCTCTATATATATTCTGATTAAGGTGTCCATCCAGTCAGTTGAATTGCCATGATAAAGAGGACACCGTTTATGTTCATGAACAGGTCGGACAACCAGGAGAAGCACATTGTGCTCTGTGTCTCATGCTGTATGTCCTCCATGCACCTATCCAATTGCCATACAAATATAGAATCTGATACCCAGCTTAAGAATCTAGCAGTGTAATCCTATGCATGTTTATTAATGTTTGGTAGAAGTATTCAACCCAGCCATTTTCATAGTCTTCAGGGAATGGGTGTGTGAAAATGGCCCTCAAAGTTCATTGTGATATTTGCGGTGGGGGGGCTTGCAATTTTTTGGTGGTGGTAGTGGGGCTTACCCTAGAGATACAAAGTGGCAGAAGCTTGAAATTAGTCTTCCTATTATTATTATTATTATTATTATTATTATCATCATCATCATCATTTCCACTGCAATAGCTCTACTCCTTGAGAATGGCCCAATGGGAACAACACTATGTCATGACATAACATCATTCACATAGCATTCTTGATTCACACCAATAAACGTTTAGAATTTATCATCAAAATTTTCATTTTCCCAGGGAGTTAATTTTTTAAGTAAAACAGAAGGACCAAGTATAGCTGAAATAAAAAAAATTTTTTTGGAAAATACTAAAACCATGGCGGGGAATCTACCTCTCCTGTTTTCTGTACAAACTCTTCCCTAGTCAAGAACCCACCATCAACATTCAACTCTCCAAATGTAGGTGAATTATTTAATTCCCATATTCTAAAATCACCTAATCAACCTCCTGGGTTGAATTTCGTGTGCCTTGATATTAATAGATATAACTCAGAAGTAAGTTCCTATCTATAAGTATCAGTGGTTCTGATTCTATCTCCAAGGTCTTTTTCAGTGAATAGCATTGAGTGATTGTCTTTTGGTTCCCTTGCAGTTGTTCTGTGGTGTGCCTCAGGGTACCATCTTGTCCCCAATGCTGTTTGACATCTATATGAACCCCTTGGGGCAGTCATCAGGAGATATTGGGTGAGGTGGCAACAGTATGCTGATGATATCCAGCACTATTTCTCTATAACATCTGAATTGAGAGAGGCCGTGCAAGTCCTGGACCGCTGCCTGGACTCGGTGGTGGACTGAATGAGGGCCAATAAACTGACTGAATCCTAGCAAGATGGAGACTCTGTGGGTTGGCGGTTCCCAAGTTTGGATAATTGGTCAGTTACCTGATTTGGATGGGGTCATACTCCTTCAGACAGAGCAGGTCTATAGTCTGGGAGTGCTCCTGGATCCATCTTTGTCACTAGATGCCCAGGTAACCTCAATGACTAAGAGTGCCTTTTACCAGCTTTGGCTGGTAAGACAGCAGAGGCCATTTATGGACTGGGATAGCTTGGCCACTATTGTCCATGCACTGATAACCTCCACACTGGATTACTGTAATGCACTGAAGACCTTGCTCTTTCAACAAGTATTTTAAGTAGAGACCTTATCCCAGTCAGCATCTGTGTTGTAATTGCTTTTTAATATGTTTTTAAAGATTTTTTTTAGAAAAATGTTTTTAAAGAGATTTTGTTTTAATATGTTTTTAAAGAGATTTTGTTTTAATATGTTTTTAATAATGTTTTGTTTTAATATATTTTAAAGTCTGTTTTTATGATGTTTTAGAGGGTTTTTTAGTGCTTTTGTTTGCCACCCTAGGCTCCTATTGGGAGGAAGGGCGGGTATAAATCTAATAAATAAATAAATAAAATATCTTTAAATGCTGCTATGGGACTTTTCAAAGAAATATATGGTAAAGAATTAGAAAGGTCCAACTACTGATAGACAATGCTATCGTGATTTTGAGGTATCTCAAAATGGGTATATAAGGGATATGATGGTATTCAGATGTACTGGTCCCAAGCCACCAAAACCAGCACCTTAAACTTGGCCTGGCAGGTAATGGGCAGCTGGTGCAATTCTTTCAGTAGTGAGGTGACATATTGGCAATATCTTGCCCCAGTGAAGAGTCGCATTGCTGCATTTTGCACCAGCTGCAGCTTCCAGACCAAACTCCAGGGCAGTCCCACTTACAGCACATTACAGTTATCTAGCTTGGAGGTTACCAGTGCATGGACAACAGTGGTTAGGCTATCCCCGTCCAGAAATAGCTGCAGCTGTCTTACCAGCTGAAGCTGGTAAAAGGCTCTCCTAGCCACTGAGGTTACCTGGGCCTCTAACGACAAAGATGGATCCAGGAGCATTCCCAGACTACGAATGTGCTCTTTCAGAGAACATAAGAACATAAGAAGAGCCTTCTGGATCAGGCCAGTGGCCCATCTAGTCCAGCATCCTGTTCTCACAGTGGCCAACCAGGTGCCTGGGGGAAGCCCGCAAGCAGGACCCGAGTGCAAGAACACTCTCCCCTCCTGAGGCTTCCAGCAACTGGTTTTCAGAAGCATGCTGCCTCTGACTAAGGGTGGCAGAGCACAGCCATCATGGCTAGTAGCCATTGATAGCCCTGTCCTCCATGAATTTGTCTCATCTTCTTTTAAAGCCATCCAAGCTGGTGGCCATTACTGCATCTTGTGGGAGCAAATTCCATAGTTTAACTATGCACTGAGTAAAGAAGTACTTCCTTTTGTCTGTCCTGAATCTTCCAACATTCAGCTTCTTTGAATGTCCACGAGTTCTAGTATTATGAGAGAGGGAGAAAAACTTTTCTCTATCCACTTTCTCAGTGTCATGCATAATTTTATACACTTCTATCATGTCTCCTCTGACCTGTCTTTTCTCTAAACTAAAAAGCCCCAAATGCTGCAACCTTTCCTCATAAGGGAGTCGCTCCATCCCCTTGATCATTCTGGTTGCCCTCTTCTGAACCTTTTCCAACTCTATAATATCCTTTTTGAGATGAGGCTACCAGAACTGTACACAGTATTCCAAATGCAGCCGCACCATAGATTTATACAACGGCATTATGATATTGGCTGTTTTATTTTCGATACCTTTCCTAATTATCCCTAGCATGGAATTTGCCTTTTTCACAGCTGCTGCACACTGGGTCGACATTTTCATCGTGCTGTCCACTACAACCCCGAGGTCTCTCTTCTGGTCGGTCACCGTCAGTTCAGACCCCATGAGCATATATGTGAAATTAAGATTCACTCTCGGGTGGATGCCATCCGGGCCTGGTGATTTGTCAGTTTTTATATTGTCCATTAAGCCTAGAACTTCCTCTCTTGTTACCACTATTTGTCTCAGTTCCTCAGAATCCCTTCCTGCAAATGTTAGTTCAGGTTCAGGGATCTGCCCTATATCTTCCACTGTGAAGACAGATGCAAAGAATTCATTTAGCTTCTCTGCAATCTCCTTATCGTTTTTTAGTACACCTTTGACTCCCTTATCATCCAAGGGTCCAATCGCCTCCCTAGATGGTCTCCTGCTTTGAATGTATTTATAGAATTTTTTGTTGTTGGTTTTTATGTTCTTAGCAATGTGCTCCTCAAATTCTTTTTTAGCATCCCTTATTGTCTTCTTGCATTTCTTTTGCCACAGTTTGTGTTCCTTTTTATTTTCTTTATTCGGACAAGGCTTCCATTTTCTGAAGGAAAACTTTTTGCCTCTAAGAGCTTCCTTGACTTTGCTCGTTAACCATGCTGGCATCTTCTTGGCTCTGGTGATACCTTTTCTGATCTGCGGTATGCACTCCAGTTGAGCTTCTAATATAGTGTTTTGAAACAACTTCCAAGCATTTTCGAGTGATGTGACCCTCTGGACTTTGTTTTTCAGCTTTCCTTTTACCAATCCCCTCATTTTTGTGAAGTTTCCTCTTTTGAAGTCAAATGTGACCGTGTTGGATTTTCTTGGCAATTGGCCATTTACATGTATGTTTAATTTAATAGCACTATGGTCACTGCTCCCGATCAGTTCGACAACACTTACATCTCGCACCAGGTCCCGGTCCCCACTGAGGATTAAGTCCAGGGTTGCCATCCCTCTGGTCGGTTCCATGACCAACTGGTCTAGGGCATAGTCATTTAGAATAACTAGAAATTTTGCTTCTTTGTCATGACTGGAACACATATGCGGCCAGTCTATGTCCAGGTAGTTGAAGTCACCCATTACTACCACATTTCCTAGTTTGGATGCTTCCTCAATTTCATATCTCATCTCCAGGTCTCCCTGAGCATTTTGATCAGGGGGACGATAGATCGTTCCCAGTATTAAATCCCTCCTAGGGCATGGTATCACCACCCACAACGATTCTGTGGAGGAGTCTGCCTCTTTTGGGGTTTCAAGCTTGCTGGATTCGATGCCTTCTTTCACCTATAGAGCGACACCGCCACCAATATGTCCTTCCCTGTCCTTCCAATATAGTTTATATCCAAGGATAACCGCATCCCACTGGTTTGCTCCATTCCACAGGTCTCCGTTATGCTCACTATATCAATGCTCTCCTCTAAGACCAAGCACTCCAGTTCTCCCATCTCGGTTCGGAGGCTCCTAGCATTAGCGTACAGGCACTTGTAAGGAGTGTCTCTCTTCAAGTGTCTTTGGCACTTGTGGTTTGGCTTGTGGTAATTTTGCCCTTCTGAATTGATATCCTGTGCCCCTGCTGTCACAGTGCCTACTTCTAGGCCTACCCCTTTTAAAATTTCATCATTTCTTTGGTCTTTATCCCAGGGGAGAGGTTTATTCCGAACAGGACCTTCTTCAGCTCCTGTCAGGCTTCCCCCCTCAGTCAGTTTAAAAGATGCTCTGCCACCTTTTTAATTTTAAGTGCTAGCAGTCTGGTTCCATTCTGGTTCAAGTGGAGCCCATCCCTTTTGTACAGGCCCGGCTTGTCCCAAAATGCTCCCCAGTGCCTAACAAATCCAAACCCCTCCTCCTGACACCATCGTCTCATCCACGCATTGAGACTGCAAAGCTGTGCCTGTCTGGCTGGTCCTGCATGTGGAACCAGTAGCATTTCAGAGAAAGCCACCTTGGAGGTCCTGGCTTTCAGCATCCTACCTAGCAACCTAAATTTTGCTTCCAGGACCTCATGGCTGCATTTCCCCATGTCATTGGTGCCAACGTGCACCACGACCACTGACTCCTCCCCAGCACTGTCTACCAAACTATCTAAACGACAGGCGATATCCGCAACCTTCGCACCAGGCAGGCAATCACCTTGAGGTCTTCACGCCCATCACACACCTCACTGTCTATGTTCCTAATGATCGAATCACCCACTGCAAGGATCCCTCCACCCCCTGGGGATATATCCTCGGCACGAGAGGATAGCTGCTCGTCCCCCAAGGAATGGGTCCCTTCTAAGGGATCATTTTCCTCTTCCTCAGCTGGATGCTCTCCTTCCCCGAGACCATCGTTCTCCCTGACAGCAGGAGAGCTATCATCCTTGGAGTGGGACACAGCTATAACGTCCCTGAAGGCCTCCTCCACACACCTTTCTGCCTCTCTCAGCTTTTCCAGGTCAGCCACCTTGGCCTCAAGGAATTGAAGTCATTCCCAGAGAACCAAGAGCTCATTGCACCAAGAGCACTCCCACGACTTCTGTCCAACAGGCAGATAGTCGTACATGCTGCAGGCAGTACAAAACACTGGACAGCCCCCACACCCCTGCTGGCTTCTTACCTGCATAGTTTTGTTTAAGGTTTATTATGTTAATGGGTTGGGGACTGCGGTTTAGTTGAGGTCAGGGAACAGAGAGCAGAGTGGGGGGGCCCTGGCCTCCTTGTCCTGCTGCCGAACTCGCTCTGCTGCTTAACTCACCTTGATGCTTTGTCAGCTGGGGCCTTGACGTTTCGTCAGCTGGGGGCTCCCTCTAGCTCGTGGAGCAGGGGGGGCTGTTTAAGGACTTTGATTAGTGGTACTAAGAAAGGTTAACTAGCTTTTACTCTATTTTTATTTTATTTGCTGACAACAACCACTTTTATAAGTGCAAGTTCCCCTGTAGTTTTAAGTGGTGCCTTGCACTCTGGCCTGGACAAACTAGACTAGCTTTTGGCTGCTTTTAATCTAAGCGAAGGGCTGCGACCTCCAGGAGAGTCTTTTTTTGTTTTTTGTTTGTTTTTCCACCTAGAACAGCCTGACCTTCCTTTAACCTAGGGAAACAGAGTTTGCGGTTGTGTTTAAGGAAGGCTAAAGCTGCCCTTTTTAGCAAAGACTGAGCTGACTCTCTCCCTGTATGTATTGGTGGGGTTTCCTTTTCCCCCTTCTCTCCGACTGGAATTTAGCCTTGTTTACAGTGTCCCCTGAAGCTTTCCTGCTAGGGTGGTGTTGAAAACTAGCTTTCTATAGGCTTCCTACCCCTAGGATCTGTCTCCTAAGATATAGGTCCTTTCAGGGTTTGGCTCCTAGCTCAGGGTGACCCTAGGCTGCCCTTATTACTTATTACTCTGAGCTGTTTTAATTCAATTAAATAATGAAATAAATGGGTGCTACTTACCCTCTTCTTGCTCTGCTGCTTAACTCACCTTGACGAGGGGGCATGGCCCTATCCAAAGTAGGCAATTGACCAATTATCCAAACTCGGGAACCACCAACCTACAGAAATTCTGTCCTGCTAGGATTCAGAGTCAGTTTTTTGGACCTCATCCAGCCCACCAGGGCACTAGTCCAGGGCTTGCATGACCTCTCCCAATTCAGATGTTACAGAGAAATAGAGCTGATTATCAACATACTGCTGCCAATTCACCCATAACTCTTGATGACTTCTCCCAATGGCTTCATACAGATGTTAAACAGCAGTGGGGACAGGATGGCACCCTGCAGCACCACTGCCAGGGGCCCGAAAGACAATAACTCAATGCTATTCTCTGAACAGACCCTGGAGATAGGATTGGCACCACTGTAAAACAGTGCCTCCGATACCCATCTCACCAAGTTGGCTCAGAAGGGTCTTCAAATGTAGCTGCAAGATCAAGTAAAAATAACAGGGTTGCACTCCCTCTGTCCTTCTCCTGATAAAGGTCATCATCAGGGTGACTAATTCAGTCCCATAACCAGGCCTGAAACCAGATTGGAATGGGTCAAAATAATGTTTCATCCAAAAGTACTTGCAACTGCTGCGCTACAACCCTCTTGATCACCTTCCTTAAAATTTTTTGCTTGTGAATGTTTGTTGAGACATGCATTCTTGTGTTGTAGTAGCTTTGGATGAGTCTTTTACTCTTGGAAAATCCCCATAATGTCAAAGGTACATTCTAGATTAATGAACGCACTCTGCTAATTAGTCTTTTTACAGGCTATGTTTGCACAATTTATGTGCTCCCTCAGTCTTTTTTGTTTCTCCTATATCTTGGGAACTTAACCCTCTATGTCCAACACTGTCAGAAATTGATTTACTGCTATTATAGACTGTGTTAAGTGGGGTTTGTATAAGATAAATGTACCAATGTGCCTTCAATTCTCAAATGGTGAAATGTCACGAAAGGTTTCCCTAGAACAGGACTGTATAGTAACTTATTTTATTTGTAGGACTTTCTATCCTGCTCAACATATAAAATACCAAAATGGCATACATTTTAAGACTTGAAATATATGCAAAATAACATATAGAATCTTCAATAATATGGGCAACATGGCTGAGCCACGCTACAGTAGAAGCTTGTAAGAATAAGAAAATTTTAAGCAAGCACATATAGCATGGATGGGGAACCTGTGGCCCTCCAGATGCTGATGAACTCCAACTCCCATCAGCCCAGTTAGCATGACCATTAACCAGGGATGATGGGAGTTGGAGTCCAGCAATGTCAGGATGGCCATAGGTTCGCTGCCCCTGGTGTTAAAAACTTGCTGGATGTCCAAAGGGAGGGAATTCCACAAAATAGGTATAATGATGCCAAAAAGCCCTGCTCTGGGTGGTCATGGAGTGGACCTTAAGGGTATGTGGCATGGTCAAAAGTGACTGGGCAAGTATATACAGAAAAAAGTGGTGCTGTAAAGAGCCTGGTCTCAAGTGGTTTGTGGCCTTATATACCAGCTTTAGTTTATGTGGCACTTGTACCTTCTGACATGGATTATGCATTTTGTTATTTTGATGGTAAGCATTATTAAACTGGGAACACTATACATGTGGCAAATCTTCAAATGAAAATATGCTTCTCTCAACAGATGGGCAAAACACTGGATTCTGGTGATCTGATATCCTCAGAAAAATAAGAACAGTTGTAGACGAGTGACAGTACGGCTATATATATGGGCGACTTTTGTGTAAATTCAGGGCTTTATACATTTTTTATATTTTTTTACTAAGATGTCAAATAGCTGCATATTTTCAGTTTAATTTAACAGCAAGCAACTATGTCTGTGAGATGTATGTATGGGTACATCATCATTTAGTTAATTGTATTACACTTTGAAAAGCAATAACAAGGTCAAGTCTTGACAACCAAACTTCAGCAGGTCAAATCTGCAACTATCCTGCTCAAATGAAAATTCAGCCAGCATATTGATATTCATCCACATATCTCCCTTTGCCTCAGTGAGGTGCATTATTATTTTTTCTTCTTTGATGTTAAAATCCTGTGCACTCCAGCTACAATAAACAAAGGGAAGAAAATGGTATGTCAGACTGAGAGATAGCTTGTCACATTTATGAAAGCTACATGTGCAAGTGAATTCATGGCTCCATTTCAGATGCTTAAGGTCAGTTGCTTGTCAGGGTCTCTGTTAACAATTTGGTCATGAATACCTAAGCAATAACTATAACTAGCTAAAGTTTGGAAGATCTTCATATACTGTTGAAAATAAATTACTGGCCCACAGGTCTGGACCTAACTTGGACTCACAGGTGGTGAATTTGGGGGGCTTTCCTCTGTTTGTTGGATGCATGCATGACATTTGGCATCATGCACAAGGCCTTCCTTTTCTCTCCCTTCACAACTACCTGTGCCTGTAGCAATGCTAAAATGGTTGTTTCATTGGCCTAGCTGCCATTTTGTTTCCCTGTCATTCCCAGAACCAGCCCTTCTATGAGGCAAAATGGGACAATCACCAGAGACAACCGATGGAAAGGGGTGATGAAAGGCCTGGCCACCCCTGCCTTAATTAATGGGCCAACTGCCCACCTCCACAATTAATGAGCTAGATGACCACCAGCCAGTCAGCTGACATTGTTGTCTTCCATTCCCTCACCCCTACTCACTGCTGTGGCACCTCCCTGCCCGTTCATCTACTTGCATTGACTCTGGCAGCACAGGCACTCTCACCTCTGAGGGTCATTTCTCAGAGCACTGCATTGTGTGTGAAGTTGCCCAGAGAAACCTGTACTGCTGCTGCTTTGTGGTGCTTTAAAATACAGCTTAAAATGCAGCTTTAAAATGTCTGTAAAACTTTAAGGTGTAAAGAATTTTTTTGATGTAATTTTTAAGTTCTGCTACAAATCTATGGTGCGGCCGCATTTGGAATACTGTGTACAGTTCTGGTCGCCTCATCTCAAAAAGGATATTATAGAGTTGGAAAAGGTTCAGAAGAGGGCAACCAGAATGATCAAGGGGATGGAGCGACTCCCTTACGAGGAAAGGTTGCAGCATTTGGGGCTTTTTAGTTTAGAGAAAAGGCAGGTCAGAGGAGACATGATAGAAGTGTATAAAATTATGCATGGCATTGAGAAAGTGGATAGAGAAAAGTTCTTCTCTCTCTCTCATAATACTAGAACTCGTGGACATTCAAAGAAGCTGAATGTTGGAAGATTCAGGACAGACAAAAGGAAGTACTTCTTTACTCAGGGCA
Source organism: Rhineura floridana (assembly GCF_030035675.1). NCBI lineage: Eukaryota > Metazoa > Chordata > Lepidosauria > Squamata > Rhineuridae > Rhineura > Rhineura floridana. Next base: position 47,212,827 of record NC_084481.1, read on the forward strand.
TAGTTAAACTATGGAATTTGCTCCCACAAGATGCAGTAATGGCCACCAGCTTGGATGGCTTTAAAAGAAGATGAGACAAATTCATGGAGGACAGGGCTATCAATGGCTACTAGCCATGATGGCTGTGCTCTGCCACCCTAGTCAGAGGCAGCATGCTTCTGAAAACCAGTTGCCGGAAGCCTCAGGAGAGGAGAGTGTTCTTGCACTCGGGTCCTGCTTGCGGGCTTCCCCCAGGCACCTGGTTGGCCACTGTGAGAACAGGATGCTGGACTAGATGGGCCACTGGCCTGATCCAGAAGGTTCTTCTTATGTTCTTATGTTCTTAAGTGATGGTCGTGCAAGTGCTCTCTGGTCAACCTCACCCACAGTGCTTAATTCTGAGGAAGGACTCCTTCTGCAAAGTGAAGCCACGAGCACCTGCAACTGACAAGTCAGGCAGGGAGAAAAGAGGAACATGGAGTATGTGAGGTGGCGGCGGCAGAGCAGACAAGTGGGGGTCAGAAGAAGGAGAGTGGGGTGGAGAAGGCATAAGGAGGAAGGAGGCAGTGATAGGAGATGATGAAGAAGGAGGATGGAAGTGGCAGCTGGGCAATGGTCATGTGCAAGGCCGATCATGCCTCAGGTGTAACATCTTTTTTTTTTAATAGATTTTTTATTTTTTATTTTGTTTCTTCACAGGTATCTTTATATGACATGAATTTTCTCATTTACATCAGACACCAGTATAATTTCAACAACAACAAACAAAGAAGCATTCAAATGCTAACAAAGAAAATAAAATCTCTCAGACACTCAACCTCTGACTAAACTGATATGCAGTCTAAATTATTGTGAATAAATTCTGTTTCCTTTCTGTTAGGCCATTACATCGTTTAAGTGTCTCCATATCCGCCAGGCTTCCATTGATGGACGATGCATAAACGTATCTTCCGAAGTGTATTCAATAAAGGAGTGCCAAGTTAAATAAAAGGAGTCTGGTTTTTCCTTACCCTGTCTTAGTTTTAGTTCATGTGTAAGTTTTTCCATTATGGCTATATTCCAGAGGGAGTTATACCATTGTTTTATTGAGAGGTCATTTGCTGATTTCCACTGCGATGCAATTGTTAATTTTGCTGCTAAGGTCATGTAGATGATCAATTCTTTGGAGAGCAGCTTTGCGTTTGTAGCATCAGATATGTTTAATAGCAATAATTTTGGCGTAAAATCAAAGTGTTCTTTAGAAATCAACAACATTTCATCATAAACCCTGAGCCAAAACGCTTGTATTGTTTCACATTCCCACCAGAGATGAAAATATGTTCCTTTGTTTCCACAGTCTCTCCAGCATAGTGGAGAGGCCATGGAAAACATGTGTGATATCTGGACAGGTGTGCGATACCATCTATGTATCATTTTCAATGAATGTTCTTTGACATAGCTAGAGACAGCTTAAACGGTTTTGTTTCCCATAACCAAGCCCAGTCTCGAAGTTGTATTTCAGAGCCCAGATCTGTCTCCCATATTTCCTTGAGAGAAAGAGTGGATTTTAGAGATGAGTTAAGCAAAATGGAGTAAATTTTAGAGACCAGACCTTTCTTTCCTTTGTGTGTATCTTGGAGTAAGTGCTCAAATTGTGTTAGAGATCTTGTTGCTTGTTGTTTTGTGTATTTTAAAATAAGAAAGCTGCGGACCTGGGCTAATGTTAGCCAGTCCAGTTTTATTCCTCTCAATTTCAGTTTTAATTGTTCAACTGAAAGGGGAAGAGAGTTTGCAAAGAAATCACATAATCTATGGAGTCCCCTCATACTCCATTCTTTTAGCTGATATTCCCTGTCAGTAGTATAAAATTTGGGATGAAAGGCAATAGGTATCAAAGCCGAAATTATGGGGGCCAATCTGTTCTGCCATAATTTCCAGATCTGAAACATACATTTAGTAAATGGATTGGCCATGTTATTGATAGTTTGCTGTCTTACTGAGAGAAAGGGTAAGGACCTAAGTGAAGCATCAGCGGCAAAGTTGATTTCCATCTCCACCCAGTGTTTCTCCTTTATGTTCTTAATTAAGTACACCATTTGACGAATTTGAAAGGCATTGTGATAATATGTTAGATTTGGAATGCCCCATCCCCCTAAATTTGATTTTCTATAGATTAAAATTTGGGCTAATCTAGATTTTTTCTGCTGAAAAATAAATTTGATAATTGTACATTGCCATGATTTTATGACATCGATGAGGCCTCACTCACTGCATAGCTGATGGGTGGGGCCTAGTTGCAGCCGGAGGTGAAGCTGCTGCCTTCATCTTCCAATGGGGCAGAGTCACACGTCGCGTCTATTACACGTGCGCGATGTGCAGTGTGAAGGGGCAGGGTTTAAGGGCCTATTTAAGCCCAGCCGCCCCTTCCTACCTCCTCTTTGCTAGCGCGACGCCCACCCCGCCCTCCCTCTTTCATGGTGTGCCTAGGGGTCACTTCGGGGCCAAGTAGGAATTTTTATCCTGCCCACCCTCATTGGTGGGCAGGTTTTTTGCCTGTTCCACACTATGGGAGTGGGAGGGGATTGGGTTAGGGGGCGCTGTGATCAATAGGTGGTTTCGGCTGATTTGGCTAATTTGCATTGAGGTTAATGCCCTGCCAGCCAGATCATTTTAGCACTGGTGCGGGAAGGTGCGGGAAGGGAAATAGTTAAGGACAGCTAGGTGGCCCCCTTAGGCACCTTTGGAGGTGATTGGCGGTTTCGGAGGCATGTCTGTCAGAGATTTCGAGCTTGAGGGCAGGATATGGGCTGCCTCTGGGGCCAACTTATCTCATCTACCCAAGGGTTATCTAGCCCCGGGTGGGGATGATGTAGGAAGGCCCCCCTATTCACCCACAAGGTGTGGCCTGGGTAAAGGTAAGCACATGGGCTTGCCCTTCCTCCGGCAGGGGCTGGTCACCTGAGAGCTGTATGGCAAGATACTTGCTTAGAGCACCTAGGTTTTCCTTCTGCAGGTCACTTTAAATTGGGTTTATGTTTAAATGTAATTTAATAAAGTGGCCCTTGTTCAACCCAAGCTGACGCCTCTGTGTTTTATTTCACCCCTCGACTGCAACTAGATATATGGATAGGTAAAACCTGAAATAGAAATAGGAATCGAGGAAGTAGCATCATCTGTAATGCAGCTATTCTGCCTAGCATTGAGAGAGAGTTATTTTTCCAAGATTTGAGATTACTTTTAAGTTTTCTAATAATTGGGTTATAGTTTAAATAAAACTATTTATATTTTTTGATATAATGACCCCTAGATATTTAATTTTTTTTAGCACAAATAGAGATTCCCAATGCTGCTTTAAGTAATTTTTGTGTATTAGGACCTATGTTTATAAACAGGGATTCGGATTTGATCTAATTAATGGTGAATCCCGACATGTCCTTATATTTTTGAAATAAGTTTTTTAAGCTATCTGAGGACGCTAGTGGATCTGAGAGAAGGAGAGCCACATCATCAGCAAACAGGCTTATTTTGTGAGTGGATCCATTAAAGTTGTATCCTTCAATGGTGGATTCCTCTCTCACTGCTTGAGCCAAAGGTTCCATGGTTAAGGTGAATAAAAGTGGCGATAGGGGACATCCTTGTTTCGTTCCCTTTTCAATTTTTATAAATCCTGATTCATATGTGTTAATTCTGATGCTGTCTAAGCCTTGTTTATATAGGCCTTGTATAATGTTAATGAAGGTATTTCCAAACTTGTAGTGTTGCAAGACCTGAAAAAGAAAGTCCCAGTGTAGCGAGTCAAATGCCTTTAGGGCATCTAGTTTAAATATTGCTAATGGTTTATAATATTTTTTGCTATGCCAAATAATGTTCAATAGCCGTCTGATTGGGTCTGAAATTTGTCTGCCTTTAATAAAGCCAGTTTGGTCCGGGTTGATAATAGCAGGCATGATGAGGCTAAGCCTGTTTGCTAGAACTGAGGTAAAGATCTTTTGGTCTTGGTTCAACAAGTTAATTGGTCTATAGTTATTCTTGTCATTCAGATTTTCCCCTGGTTTGGGAATTACTATTATGCATGATATTAGGTGTAACATCTTTTTGATACACTGAGGGAAGGAAGGAAGGAAGGAAGGAGGGAGGGAGGGAGGGAGGGAGGGAGGGAGGGAGGGAGGGAGGGAGGGAGGGAGGGAGGGAGGGAGGGAGGGAGGGAGGGAGGGAGGGAGGGAGGGAGGGAGGGAGGGAGGGAGGGAGGGAGGGAGGGAGGGAGGGAGGGAGGGAGGAAGGGAGGGAGGGAGGGAGGGAGGGAGGGAGGGAGGGAGGAAGGGAGGAAGGGAGGGAGGGAGGGAGGGAGGAAGGAAGGGAGGGAGGGAGGGAGGAAGGGAGGGAGGGAGGAAGGAAGGGAGGGAGGGAGGAAGGAAGGGAGGAAGGGAGGAAGGAAGGGAGGAAGGGAGGGAGGAAGGGAGGAAGGGAGGGAGGAAGGGAGGAAGGGAGGGAGGGAGGGAGGAAGGGAGGGAGGAAGGGAGGGAGGAAGGGAGGGAGGGAGGGAGGGAGGAAGGGAGGGAGGGAGGAAGGGAGGGAGGGAGGAAGGAAGGGAGGGAGGGAGGGAGGGAGGAAGGAAGGGAGGGAGGGAGGAAGGAAGGGAGGGAGGGAGGGAGGGAGGAAGGAAGGGAGGGAGGGAGGGAGGGAGGGAGGAAGGGAGGGAGGGAGGGAGGGAGGGAGGAAGGAAGGGAGGGAGGGAGGGAGGGAGGAAGGAAGGGAGGGAGGAAGGGAGGGAGGGAGGAAGGAAGGGAGGGAGGAAGGGAGGGAGGGAGGAAGGGAGGGAGGGAGGGAGGGAGGGAGGGAGGGAGGGAGGGAGGGAGGGAGGGAGGGAGGGAGGAAGGGAGGGAGGGAGGGAGGGAGGGAGGGAGGGAGGAAGGGAGGGAGGGAGGAAGGGAGGGAGGGAGGAAGGGAGGAAGGAAGGGAGGGAGGAAGGAAGGGAGGGAGGGAGGGAGGGAGGGAGGGAGGAAGGAAGGGAGGGAGGAAGGAAGGGAGGGAGGGAGGGAGGGAGGAAGGGAGGAAGGAAGGGAGGGAGGAAGGAAGGAAGGGAGGAAGGAAGGGAGGGAGGAAGGAAGGAAGGGAGGAAGGGAGGGAGGGAGGAAGGAAGGAAGGGAGGAAGGGAGGAAGGGAGGGAGGGAGGGAGGAAGGAAGGGAGGAAGGGAGGAAGGGAGGGAGGGAGGAAGGAAGGAAGGGAGGAAGGGAGGAAGGGAGGGAGGGAGGGAGGAAGGGAGGAAGGAAGGGAGGGAGGGAGGAAGGGAGGAAGGAAGGGAGGGAGGAAGGGAGGAAGGGAGGAAGGGAGGAAGGGAGGAAGGGAGGAAGGGAGGAAGGGAGGAAGGGAGGAAGGGAGGAAGGGAGGAAGGGAGGGAGGGAGGGAGGAAGGAAGGAAGGAAGGAAGGGAGGGAGGGAGGGAGGAAGGAAGGGAGGGAGGGAGGAAGGAAGGAAGGAAGGGAGGGAGGAAGGGAGGAAGGGAGGGAGGGAGGAAGGGAGGGAGGGAGGGAGGAAGGAAGGGAGGGAGGAAGGAAGGAAGGAAGGAAGGAAGGAAGGAAGGAAGGAAGGAAGGAAGGAAGGAAGGAAGGAAGGAAGGAAGGAAGGAAGGAAGGAAGGAAGGAAGGAAGGAAGGAAGGAAGGAAGGAAGGAAGGAAGGAAGGAAGGAAGGAAGGAAGGAAGGAAGGAAGGAAGGAAGGAAGGAAGGAAGGAAGGAAGGAAGGAAGGAAGGAAGGAAGGAAGGAAGGAAGGAAGGAAGGAAGGAAGGAAGGAAGGAAGGAAGGAAGGAAGGAAGGAAGGAAGGAAGGAAGGAAGGAAGGAAGGAAGGAAGGAAGGAAGGAAGGAAGGAAGGAAGGAAGGAAGGAAGGAAGGAAGGAAGGAAGGAAGGAATTATAATAATCTTATTGTCATAACCATAGTCCAAATAAACATTTTGATTAATCCATCTCATCAGAATCTGTTAGGTCCAATAATTTCAATAGCCATTATTCCATTATCCCTATTAATTCCATATTCCATCTTCAATAGTCCTGTTAAGTCCAGTAATTTCAGTGTCCAATCTTCCATTATCAGTATTCCATAATAATCTTGCTGTCATAGCCATAGTCATATAATAAGAGTCTGATGGGAATTTCCTCTATCCCAAATATTTTCTTGCCATCAATTCTGAATAAGTTGCTGAAATATTGTTGTAAAGTCATATCTGTGTTCTTCTTTTTTACAAAATGCACTGGCTCATCTCTTGAGAGTTTTTCCATTGTCACATGGCTGCAGTTAATTCCATAGATTTTCTCTATATCAAGCTCCATCACGTCATTCCAGTCCAGAAGATTATCCAAGCCATTGATAACTTTATCTCTAATATCTTCATTAATTTCTTCAGAGATAACGTTAAATTCCAAACAGTAGATTTTATTTCTAAAATCCATAAACTCCAGATCTTTTTCCAATTCCACATTTGTTCCAATCTCCAGGGCTTGTATCTTCCCTTTATTTTTTCTTTTCTCATCTCTGATCTCATTCTCCTCTCTCACAGGATCCCCTATTTCTTTAAGCTCCTGTGTCATTTTGCTCAGTTCAATTTTCAGCTCCTTACTACCCTGTCGCAGGGTTTGTTTCGTTATCTCGATCTCATCCATTATTTTCTGAAACATAGTTACTTCCAGATTCTCAGCCACTTTCTTGATTGCCATTTTTAAAACCACAAAAACAAAGCAAAACAAAAATAAAGAAGAACCACTTCTTATTTCAGCAACAATTGGGTTAATATTCCAGGCTTGATGACATCACAGTATAAACAGAACAACCTGCCTTATCTCTCTATGTTCAAGAATGCAAAACAAATTTAGTTCCCAGCATCAAAACAGTTAGTGGCGTCGTGAAGAAGCAGATTCGTCAAAATAAAATAGACCAAAAAGAGAATAGTCCCAGACAATATAATATTCCTCGGAGTAGAAATCAGGAATAGAAATCCCTCTTCTGTTTATTATCTTTAGAATGCACTTCCAGGACAGCTTTTTGCGACAGAAACAGAGATAAGCTGTTAATTTCGTGAATAACAGAAAAGAGTTATATCTCACCCAGAAGTTGTCCAAAGCCGATCAATCTGACAAATCTCCTTTTGCTGTAACAATTTAAACCAAGTAAAAAAAATAATAGAAAGAAGGGTGCTTGCCTGTTAGTCCGTTCTCTCTTTAAAGAAAAGATAAACGTATCGCTTAAGCAGATAGAGCTTGTTAGAAAGTCCGTCCAGCATTGTTGGCTGGACCTTATCTCATAAATTAATGAAATCCAGTCTTCCCAACAAAAACAGGCTTTTGAGGTTGATCTCTACGTTTCTCCCTGCCCGGGAGAAATTTCATCAGTCAAAAAAAAAAATGTTCTGACTGATTTATATCTGAATAAGCTTCTTTTGAGGCGGGAGCCCGTCCCAAAAGCAGGCACAAGCGAAGTCACCCTTCCCGGAAGTCGAAGAAAAAGTATTTTAGAAAACTGCAAAAAACAATTAAATCGAAAAATATAAAAAATGTGAAGCGCCTTGAATATCGGAAGATGAATTTCCATAGACTGTTTAAACTACTCGAGGAATTACTTGCTTTAGAACAATCTAAAGGAATTTCAAATCGGACTGACCTGTCCCAAGAAGCAGGAGCACATACTTTAACATCTCAAGTCCCTGTGCAGCAGGCAACTTCCCAAACTCCACTTCCAGTTCCTGATGTTTTTTCTTCTTCTCATCGATCCTCAGTTGACCCTCTCATTGAGGAAAAGCTAGATGCTTATACACACTGGAAACTACGACTTAGCCCCAAGACTTTAGTTTTGTCTCAAGTACCATATCACCCTTCATCTAATCGATATGACAATCACAACCCCTTCAATATCAAGACATATATTCATCATTTTTTGCAGACTCAAAATTTACATTTGTTTAATTTAAATGACATAATGAAAGCTGAAATTTTATCAAAAGCGCAGCCTGGCATGTCAATCCTACTCACTTTTAAAACTAGTAATACTGTGATCTCGCTTTTGAACAATAGACGTCGCTTTAGCAATCTGGGCATTGGACTGCATAGACATTTCATTAATGTTGCCAGCCCTCACCCTTTAATTTTGAAACGCACTTCTATGAATCAACAACCAGTCTTGACAGACCATTTAGCTGCATTGCCATCTAAACCTATCATTCCAGCTGACACCCCCAGATATACTGCTTCTATCTTAGATCCCCAGAACATTCCCCCAGCTACAAGACAAAAAAAGACGGCCAATGAAAGATCACCACTAAATTCTGACCACTACCAATTTCAATCTCCAAATTTTTTGGAAGACAAAGTTGATGATTTAACATCTAAATTCTCCAGTTTCTCTGATAATGCTCAAAACGACATCATCGACAACCTTCAAATCCTCTTGGTAACTTTACAGAATAAACAATCTTTGCCTCATTTTGAGACCGACACTGCTGATATACCCTTGAAAATTTCCCCTAACTCCTCGCCCTTGACCCTCGAACTAACAATAGAAAGACGTACTAATTCTATACATCCATCATGCTGAATCACTGAGCCAGGACCATATGAATCAAATGGATCCTCCCTAATATCCCCCGGTCTCAAAAAGGCGCGGCCCAACACTAGTGCGATTAGATCTATACCCACTGTGCTAGGTAAAGGGAGACACAATCGTCAAAACAGTTCTGGACTTCAAATTAGCTCTCGTCCATCTCGCTGCTTAGCCACGCTAACTCGAGTGCATTTAAAAAAAGAAATATGCTATTGTGAAAATAAACTAACACATTCAGACTACTCAGTTTTATTTTTTAATGCGAGATCAGTTAACAACAAGACTGCCATTATCTATGACCTTATTAAAGACGAACATGCTGATCTCGTATGCATAACTGAAACCTGGCTGGAAGATGCAGGGGGTGTTAATCTAAATTGCCTCTGCCCCCCAGGATATTCCGCCTTCCATCAATCTAGATTAGATAATCGTGGAGGGGGTGTAGCCATTATTCACCGCAAAGCTATTTCTCTATCTAGGCTATCATCTCAGTACCATCCTGGTTTCGAATCTCTCAGTTTAAAATTTAATCACCAGAATCCCACTGTAATCCTATTAATCTATCGTTCACCTCACTATTCAACTACCTCCCTATCTGAGCTACTTGACCTAATTTCAGGATTGATGCTGGAATCCCCAAATCTTCTAGTGTTAGGAGACTTCAACATCCATGCAGAATCTTTCTCCCTAAGATCAACAAAGGACTTCATGACTTCGATGTCAACTCTGGGGTTCCAACAATTAGTACGGACCCCAACTCACACAGCTGGCCACACCCTTGACCTTATTTTTCAGCCAGTTTCAGATACGAACGACTTTCAAATTGATGATATTGTCACTTCCTCATTGTTTTGGTCTGACCACTACCTGATCCAATTTAAGTTATCATTTATGCCTTCTCCAGCTAAGGCGCCGCCTCCTATCAAATTATATTGCCCCAGAAGATTATTAGACCAAGATGTATTCTTATCCAGACTCAAAGACTACCCCGATGTCCATTTGGGAGAACCAATTGACATTCTTACCAACATCTGGAATAATAGGTTGTCTGAAAAAATAGATACAATTGCCCCTCTCCATCCATTGAAAATGGCCAGACCTAAACTTGCTCCCTGGTTCTCAATAGAACTGTTAAAAATGAAGCATGTTCATCGGCAATTAGAGCGTCGTTGGCAAAAGACAAAGGATCCACTTGATCGGGTTGCTGTCAAAAAATTCGTTAAAACTTATACCTCAGCTAGACATGCAGCCCAAAGATCCTTTTACTCAACGGAAATTGCTTTAGCGAATAATCAACCAAAAGAACTTTATCGCATAGTGAATAATCTCCTGCATCTGCCACAATCCGCTTCGCATACAATTCATTCTCAGGCTCGCTGCCAAGAATTTGCAACATTCTTTGAGGCTAAAATTGATCAGATTCGTTCTATCATAGATCATACCACCACGACAGACGAAAATAATACTACATCTGAAACTCATGACTCCTCTCTTTTTTCTACCTTTCAATTTGTTTTCCCTGAAGACATCTCCCAATCTCTGAAGGGTATGAATCCCACTACTTGCCCACTCGATCCATGCCCTTCCTGGCTCATAAAGCTCATAAAAATATCTAGAGCTGAATTAGCTAACTGGCTCAGTGTAATTGTCAACTCCTCCCTCCAACAAGGCTATTTACCTGAATGTCTGAAGGTAGCTATTATTACCCCATTATTAAAAAAACCTTCTCTTGCTTCCGCACTGTTAAATAATTTCCGTCCAGTATCCAATCTGCCTTTTTTGAGCAAAGTCATCGAAAGAGCTGTAGCCACTCAATTACAAACATTTCTAGACTCTACCTGCAGCTTCGATCCCTTTCAATCTGGCTTTAGGCCGAATCACGGAACTGAGACAGCTTTAGTTGCTCTAATGGATGATCTTCGGCTAGAACTAGATAAGGGTAATTTATCCCTGCTAGTTCTATTAGATCTATCTGCTGCTTTTGATACTATCGATCATGACATCCTTTTAGATCGCCTATATCAAATAGGATTTAGAAGTATAGTCTTACAGTGGCTCCGCTCCTTCTTAGAGGGCAGGACTCAGAGAGTTGCCCTTGGGGATTATCATTCCACACCCTGGCCTCTACGGTTTGGCGTCCCACAAGGCTCTGTCCTGTCTCCAATGTTGTTTAACATTTATCTGAGACCTTTAGGTAAGATTATTCAGGAATTTGGAATTCATTATCACCAATATGCGGACGATACTCAGCTGTATTGCTCTTTTCCACCGAATGCAAAAGATGCTGTCTATCCCCTTAATCAATGTCTTGTGGCAGTACAAAACTGGATGAACAGGAACAAACTAAAGTTCAATCCAGAAAAAACAGAGGTCATTCTCATCGGAAAAAGTCCTCCACAAGAATTAGGCAATTTACCTTCACTAGACGGAGTTCTCCTTCCCCTAAAGACTCAAGTCCGTAGCTTGGGCATAATTTTGGATTCAGCTCTGACCTTAGAACCCCAGATTATGGCTGTTTCTAGAACGGCTTTTGCTAAATTAAAACTCGTTCGTCAACTTCGACCGTTTCTGGGAATGTCTGATTTAAGAAAAGTTACTCAAGCACTAGTGACCTCGCGATTAGACTATTGTAATTCCCTATACATCGGACTACCTGCAAAATCGCTCCGACCTCTTAAATTAGTTCAAAGAGCAGCAGCAAGAATGATCACTAGAACCAGTCCGTGGGTCCACACCACGCCCCTTCTTTATCATCTACATTGGCTCCCCATCGAATTCCGGCACCAGTTCAAGATTCTGGTTCTAACATTTAAAGCCCGACACGGATTAGCACCGATATATCTGACTAATCGCCTTTCTGAATTCCAGTCTTCCCGTCCTATCAGATCGACCGCCGAATCTACTCTGATTGTTCCATCAACATTTACCATCCGACACACGGCTATCAGAAATAAGACTTTCTCGGTTGCCGCTCCCTCCTTATGGAACCAGCTTCCGCCCGACATACGACTTTCCACTTCTATCATCCATTTCCGGCGCCGGATAAAAACATTTTTATTTTACCAAGCTTTTAACGTCTGATTGAAAATGTTGTAGAAAATTGTTTTAGTAGATATACTTTCATATTTTTAATTGCATTATTTAGTATTTTGTATTGGACTATGCCTTACTGTTCTCCGCTCTGAATTCTAAATTTTTTGAACTAGAGCGGAATATAAATCCATTAAATAAAAAAAAAAAAAAAAGATATCAGCCATTACAATGAATATATTGCCAAATATATTGTTTTGTTTACAAATATACCATTACTAGCTCCATCAGTTAAATTGGCAAAGTGGCAGAAATTGATATTGAGTTTTATATGGGGAAACGAATCACTGGGAGTAGCAGTGAATACTTTGTGTAGAAAATTAGAGAAGGGTGAAATGGGGGTTCCAAATATAGTCAGGTACTATTAGGCAGCAAAGCTAGCAATAATTAAACAGTGTTTTGGAATGGATGCGATTATAGAGGTAATTTTATAACCCCCGTTATAAGAAGATCTATCAGAACGCATTATTGTTAAAGTACCTTCTAATTATTTAACATTGTAAAATTGGTATGAAATTAGAAAGCAAGTGTGTCCAGGTTGATCACCTCTATCTATAACGCTGTATAACAAATTTCTCAATCTTAGAATGGGCATAATAGGAGATTATAACATATTGCAGGAAATAGATTTAGATATCATAAAAAGTATACTAGTAGGACAAAATATACTAATGTATGATGAATTACTAGACTTTTGAGGGGAATAAGACCTCCCACTTTCAATTTTTTTCAAATTAGGGGAGCAGTTACTTCTTTAATAAGGAAATATGAATATTAAGAAAAGAAAACAAATGAGAGATTATATTTATTCACAATGAATGCAAATGTTTTTAAATTTGTCTATTTGTTTTTAATGTTTTTAGTTATTGTAAATCACCCAGAGAGCTTCGGCTATGGGGTGGTATATAAATACAATAAATAAATAAATAAATAAAGGGGCTATAGGTAAATTTTATGATAATAGTTTTGGATAGGAAACAAACTGTAACTACATATATGAGGAAAGGGAAGAGAGATATAGAATGAGAAATAAATATGGAAGAATGGAGTTGGTTATGAGCTCACACTCCTTCTAGACTGATCTCAGCTGACCTAAAGAAAAATTATTAAAGCATATTATATCAATGGCATTTAACACCATATAAGCTAAATAAAATATGTAAAACTGGACAAGATAATTGTTAGAGATGTGGAAGGGAAAAAAAAGCTGATTTTAAACATAGTTGGGTGGGGGAGGATTGACACTTTGAGAGGGAGTATGTAATGTGGCCCAGGAAATATTAGGTTGCCACGTATCTCAAGACCCAGAATAATTTCACTTCAATTTTTAAAGAATACAATTCCAGAAACAGATGTAGAGATAGCAATAAATTTATTTACTGCAGTAAAAATAATCATAGCTAAGGAATGGGAGTGAAAGTACTGCATCCTCCTTTACAGAATGGATTTAAAAAATATGGTCTATTGTGGTAATGATTAAATTAATATAAGGAATGATAAGTTAATCAGCCAAACAGGCGTATTGAAAAATGGACTCTGTTTTTAATGTTTTGGAACTACATGTATTAAGATAATGTACTACCTCATGTTGCTTTTAAGTTACTGTAAATATATACGCGAAGTACATGTATCATTATAATATACAAATTATGAATTAAAATTAAACAAAAAAAGAATAATGTAAAATTGTCATTAGATTCACTTCCAGAGCAATCTAAAACTGCTTTGCACCAGGCTGGAGGCAATTTGGGTTGGGCGGAGGAAGACATCCCTGTCAGCCTCTCACCAGATGCTGCCTTTGGAGTAGTGCCAGCCTTATTCGATTGGTGTGGACTTCCTCCTTTTGCATGGCATGCTGAATGTTCAGGCAGGTGGAAGTGCTGGTGGCAACCAGCAAAAAGTCATGAAACAGAGCTTTCTGGGGAAGGTCTGAGCCAACTCAGGATCCATTGGATCCTGAACTCAACCTTGCTGCAATCAGGTGACAGCATTGGGCTGATCCAAGCATGAATACTGCACCAGCCTGGATCTGCCTGCCCTCCCTTCTGTGGCTGCTCTTGCCATTGTGCATGGCAAGTTGTAGATGTGGCTCGGCGGGGCGGGGGTTAAGATTATTCCCTTGGAGTGAGATACAAGTTCTCTAAACTTGTCACTTTTGATATTCAATCATAAAACATATTAATTTACTTTCAAAAAATTTAATGATGTAGATGTGTGATGTGTGGTGCATAGTTCAAGCAGGAGGTCTCTCTCTCTCTCTCTCTCTCTCTCTCTCTCTCTCTCTCTCTCCCCCCGCACTCCACAGATGTACCACCCATGCAATTAAGTATCAGATCTAGCAATACGGTAATATTATTATATCATAAAATATATTTGCATAGCAGAATAGTTTTATGTTACCTTGAACCATCATTCAACTGCTTAACTAGAACTAATCTGATTTGCAGTTGTGTTTCTTACTTATCTGAAACACCCTGTAACCTTTCAAAATACAGTCAGATCCAGCAGTTCTGCTGAACACCAGAGATACTTAGAAAATTCAGTATATATCAATGTCAGAACAGATATTTACTTAACCAACAAAAAGTGCTGAAGCTTGACTTAACATTATTCTTCTTGATGTAAGATGCCAAGGAAAGTATGAAATAAATGAGAAAATGTAGTGTTGTAGAACTTGTCTCTCTCTTTTCAGAGAATTTAAGTCACATTAAATGCTTAACTTGTTCAGAGGCATAAAATAAAATATAGTTTCCCCTCAAGATGCTGGGAAAATTTGAAAATATTGATAAGAGATATATGTAAAAGCTGTTTTTCCTCTTCCCACAAGCATACAACACCTCACATAATAAAGAGTTGCATTTATAATGGTAGCATAATTACAACTTTAAAGAGCTCAGCTCTAGAGAATGGAATCATAAAGAGAGTTTAAGTGACTACATTATACCCATTCTGAACATGGCTTTAATTAAGAATAGAAACCAAGATTGGAACAATAAGGAAAACAAGCACATTACAAAAATAAATAAATAAAACTACCCTACAGATTCTTAACATATTTTCCATTGGCTTCACTAAACCAGGCTCAAAGTTAGTCCACTTCTAGTCCACTAATAAGCTACATCCCCATTTATATTGCTCCTGAACTGTTTGAAATATTTATAATTATTACTAACATTCATTTGTTTGATGCTGCTGCTTCCCATGCTGCCCCAGAAATTATGCAATGGGAGACCATGCAAAAGGTATGTATGATATGGTATGGTTACATGTATGATATGGTATGATCTGATACATAGATATCATATCTCTCTACAGGAATTTACCTCAATTCCAAATAACAACTGGCTCAGTGAGGTTGTCTTTCTCCACTCTATGAATTTAGACAGACTAGCTTTAATCAACTCTAAGGTTGCCCCTTGGTTTTGGAGGTTTAAGTTTGACTACCAATGTTCCTTATACCTTATACATCCCCTCCCTCTTGTACTTAGACAAGCTTTTACTGCTCTCCGGTTTTTCTCTCTCCCTAACGCCGATAGAGAGGGCCGGATCTCTGGAATCCCCAAGGATCAAAGGTTCTGTATTTGTGGCTCTAATATGGCGGAGGACCTTCCTCACGTAATGTTTTACTGTCCAATCTATAAAAATCCCAGATCCAGATTCCTTTGGAAATGGACAGATACCTACTTGCTTAATTCAGTAGAGGACAAAATAACCTTCCTATTGTCTAACTCCAATTTGGAGGTGACCTACAATGTATCCTTGTTCGCAATTGCTGCACGAAAACTTCGAGCTAATTATAATCCGTCTTATGAAATAGATGGGTTGTATTCATGTAATAGTTAGGGATTCGTTGTTGTCTGTTTTAACATTTTGTTTTAAATCTATATAAATTTTACTGTACCTGTTTTATGCACTTGTGTTGGCCTATGGCCCTGCAATTCTTAATAAAGTAAGATTTGGAGATTTGGAGAAAGTAAGTATGGTTACATTCCATGCCACCATTATAGCCACTTCCTAAAATTCTGTCACATTTCAGCATGACTAACAGCTCGATCATATGCAGATGTAAGTCCCATTGAGTTCACAGGATTAACCTCCCATTGTGCAGAATTGCAGCCTAAGAAACAGAGCCCAGGATTGAGCTATGTGCAGATGAAGGGGAGGGGACGATGCAGATAGGGCCAGGATTGATTCTGAATGGCCAGAATCACCAGACCTCATATCAAGTCAGACCACTGGTCTATCTAGCTCAGAATTGTCTACAGTGACGGGCAGCAGCTCTCTAGGATTTCAGGACAGGATTCTCTCCTAGCCCTACCTGGAGATGCCAAGGATTGAACTGAGACCTTCTGCAGATGCTCTCTCACTGAGTTATGGTCCTTACCCAAACTGAATGGTTGTCATTTGTATCTTTGGGGGAAAGTAAAATGTTGCACTTAATGCCATTGTTTCAAGGCAAAACCTGCCTCCACTCCTGTTATAATCATGAACATTTTCCTAGGATTTTTTTTTTTTAAATGCCACTTCTACCCATTGAGGGGGATTGGCTTGTGTCATTAGGGTTCCACACATGGATCTTCTCTTCCACTTGCAAAAATGGAGAGGGAGACTATATTTAAATGGGGGTTGGAATATGTGTGCAGAATAATCCACTATAAATGCACTGCTGACCAGAAACTGTGCCATGAAGGCCAATAGTTGCAGGTCCATATTTCTGCTTTCTTGAACATTTTTGCTGTTGGAGAAAAAAGGTCATGGAGAAATTTCAAGGCAGCAGCACAGAGGTTTTTCACATTTTCACTAGTATTCTGTTCAAGTTCATTTGCCTTTGTCACCCCACTATATATCACTGTTGACGTAGCTCAGATGCTACAGGAAGCATGCCTTTTCCACCTGTGAACCGCATCATACATTACAATGGTGACCAACTGTTGCAAGAGCTTTGTATATTTACTTAACATACACCAGCTGGGTAAATGGTAGATACATAAATTTAATAGTTAGAGAACGGATAAAAACCTATGAAGAGCTGTGTTGGATCAGGCCAAGACTTATCTAATCTAGTATTCTTGTCTCACAGTGGCTAACCTGATGCCTCTTGAGAAGCCCACAAGCAGGACCTGATGTGTGTTTCCCAAATTTATGAAATTATATTATCCTCCTTTCTTAAACTCAAAACCTAACGTGGTTCCTTCTCCACCAACTCTCTGCTCTTATTGACCTAATACTTTTGTATCCTATCTATCTAATACAGACACTCATGTGTGCCACATCTCCACTTTGGATCCTACTAGGATTGGACCAAATCAACAAGGATCATTTCTCATCCATGTCACCAGTTCTGGCCTATCCTGTTGGAATCAGACTCAGAGCTGCTGGTGTGCTTTTTCCCATTGCATTTAATACGAAATGTAGCACTGATAAGCTTACAGGTAATACAGGTCTCTGCATCATTATAGGAGATTACTAGGCATGGCTACTCAAATGAAGATGTTGTTGCAGCAACCTGCCATACTCCTGGGGACCACTTAAATAGGGTTAAATTGCATGGGAGCTCTCTCAGATTGGGATTAGGCAAGCAAACAGCCATTGTGTTGCACAGGCTGGGGAGCAATCCCAGTCTGTTCGTATTTGTGTAACCGCCAGCACATCCTTGGTGACAGGGGAGGAGACACATTGGCCAGTCCCTCCCCAGTCCCCTCCTCCAGTCTTGCTGCCTGTTGCTCCATCCCTGGAGGTGCAGCCAGGGGTGGTTCAGGAGGGCTGATGGACTTGCAGAGCTTGGAAAAGTTACTTTTTTTGAACTACAACTCCCATCAGCCCCAGCCAGCACAGCCACTGGATTGGGCTGATCGGAGTTGTAGTTCAAAAAAGTAACTTTTCCAAGCTCTACTCTGGAGGCATGGTGAGAGGAAACTGAAGAAAGAGCAGCTGATGGAGGCTTGGGGGTGGAGCTGTCACTGACCAGACTACTGAAGCCTTCTCCAGTTTTAGCCCCCTCCCTCTCCAGACTAGAGCCCTCGTAAGGACGTCAGTCCTCCTCCTTCTCTTGTTCACTTTGCCTGGAGTTCTTTACGGAGCCCATGGCATCACCTACTGCAAAATTGACTCTCTTGCTTCAGCAACATTTTGAGGGTGAGATGAAATTCTTTTGGTATGAAGAGAATCAGAGCAGCCACCATTTTGTTTTCCCCCCAAAGCCCTGTTCAGAGGTGCTTTCTGAAGTTTGGAAAATTCAAAATGGCTGCTGCCTTAAAAAATGGTTGTCTCCTTTACTCTAGTCACAGAGAACAATCATTATTGTAAACAGCAGTTAATATCTATGGAGAAATAGAAACCTTTACAGAGTAAGTGGATAGTTTCTCGCTCATTTTATTTGAGAGGTACAGCATTAAATATCCCTCCAGAGAAAGGTAGTGATTGAAGCCGATTAGTTTTAAAGAAATAACATTACAGTGTGCTGTTCTGCTATTTTTAATCCTGAACTATTAGAAAAGAAAACATTTAACTTTTTTTAAAGAACAAAAGTGTCCTGGAACTTCTCCCCGCCCCCCCAAATATGTTTTATTCAAAGGTTTTAGTCAAAGGTTTAAAAAAGCATTCTCTGTTTTTGTTTGTGAGCAAGGAGAGTAACAGTATAATCTTACTAGTCCCATTAGTTCAATTAGACTTACTCCCAAGTAAACATGCTTAAGAATCAGTGAAATGATTCAAAGAAATAAAGCTGGGAGTGGGGTAGGGATGGACAAATCTCTCCATTTCTGTTTCTTTCTGTTTCTCAGTTCAGTACTCCACATTTCTATAAGAGCTGGTATCCCTCATGAAAATGTGTAGCATTTTAATGCAAATTTTTCTGAATATGCACATTTTGTATGCATTTTGCATTTTGCCTGACACATTTTTTCTAATATTTTGTTATATTTATGTATTGTTGTCACTAATATAAGTAGTTTTATGCACACTTTCACCTAATATACATATTTTTGTACACATAATTTGGTTAGTGAACTGCATCACAAAACTGGGAAAAGTGAAAGACCAACTCAAATTGTGTTTGCATTTTGACAAATTTGTAGGGCAGTACAATATCTCAGAGAGGTCAGGTCTCCTGCTCCCCTGGTGCATTCACTATCCTGTCCAAGTTTGCTGAGAATGGATTGATCATTTGCATCCTAATTGAGTTCAGTGGGATTTACTCCCCTGCAATCATGCTTAGGATATGTGAAACTGACCACAGGGGATGGGGAAGGGAGGAGGAGGAGAATGGGAGAAGACATTATAGGAGATGGGTACAAATACATTGAGAGGCATGTGGGAGTGGGAAGGGGAGAATATAAAAGAAAAAGCCTTCTCTGCTTAGAGCTTCTGGAGCAGCAAATGTGGCCTAAAATGGGGAGGCTAAGTCCAGACACCACCAGAGCAAATGGCTGTACTAAGCTTGAGGGAAGCTGAGCTATAGAACTCCTTGCTGCAAGGAACATGCTGTAACAAAGAATTTAGTAATTTCCAAAGATGAATTGGATATCAGATTAGAAAGTGATGTCAGTAATTGTCTGATGGTCAGTTCAAACGCTGCCTCCAACTGCCACCATTTTGTGACTGGCTCTGACCCTGGCCCACCTTTTTGTTACTGGTGGCCTCACCCCTGCTCCAGAGGTTGGAATGTGGGGAAGGGTCGATGTCAGAGGAGCCACTGCTTCCTAAGCCCTGCCAGGCTCACGCTGGTCAGTGCAGATGGTGGGAGAGTGGCTTTTAATGTTTATTTTTCTTTGCCACACTTTCTTTTGCTCCATCCCATTGTTTCCAAAGGGAAGAGGGAAAAACAACCACATGCCAACTCCAGGGCTAGTTTAGATCCCCCCTGCTGTTCCAGGGAAATGTCTACAGAACAAGGGGCTTTGGATCTGTAATATTCAAAGGCTCCCCTGATCTGCTGCCAAAACACCTCCTTTTTACCTTTACTACTCTTGGAATGTAGAGGGTGATTCAGCAGCAGCAGCGCATTCCACTACTGCCCGGAGGAGGCTTACAATGGCAAATCTCCCTCTTTGATTATGGAGAGGGAGACCTGCAGTATCCAACAGCCTCCCTGCCACCTTTCCCGGGTGCTTAGTTTTGCTCTCTAAATGTTAATTATTTAAATAGTCATTTTGGAGGATCAGATAATGCATCAACCTTGCTCCTTTCTTGAATGGTATAACTTTAATTTATTTATTTATTTATTTATTATTACATTTATATACCGCTCCATAGCCGAAGCTCTCTGGGCGGTTTACAGCAAATATACAAATTTTAAAACACAAAAAACAATTTAAAAACACAATTAAAAAAAAATTAAAAACAATTTAAAAGCACATGCTAAAATGCCTGGGAGAAGAGGAAAGTCTTGACCTGGTCCCGAAAAGATAACAGTGTTGGTGTCAGGAGCACCTCGTCAGAAAAATCATTCCATAATTTGGGGGCCACCACTGAGAAGGCCCTCTCCTTTGTTGCCATCCTCCGAGCTTCCCTCAGAGTAGGCACCCGGAGGAGGGCCCTGGATGTTGAGCGTAGTGTACGGGTGGGTTCGTGGCTGTAATGACTGTAATATTTAATTTCCTCCTGAATCAGTTCAAGAACATGCTGTACATTCCAGCATATTTCACATGAGCATCTGGGTTGGCATATTCTCCAGTCCAGACAAATGAAAACAACAACAACATTGTGAAATAATGATTTCCCAGTAATTATCAGAGCATACTTGGGTGGCTTGTTCTGGGCACTTCTCCTTCCATACAGGGCATGGAAGGACTGTTGCTATTTTTGGTTTGGATTCAACACACTGGCAAGTTCACGTTTGTGCAATTATAGATGATTGGGAGGTCTTGTGCAGCAACCCCCTTCCTCAAAAGACTGGACTTTTTGCGATAAGGAAAGTGATGGAGAAATGTGCTGGAAAGTGGAGAATAACACTTGCTTTGACACAATATCATCTAATCTCCCTGCAAACAAATCAGGATGAATGCTCA
Source organism: Rhineura floridana (assembly GCF_030035675.1). Taxonomy (NCBI): domain Eukaryota; kingdom Metazoa; phylum Chordata; class Lepidosauria; order Squamata; family Rhineuridae; genus Rhineura; species Rhineura floridana. The sequence goes on from NC_084481.1 coordinate 47,233,469, forward strand.
ATAAACACAGTGGAGACGCTGTGGGTTGGTGGTTCCCGAGTTCAGATAATTGATCAGTTGCCTGCTTTGGATGGGTTGTACTCCCTCTGAAAGGGCAGGTCTGTATTCTGGGGGTGCTCCTGGATCCATCTTGGCTACTAGAGGCCCAGGTGACCTCCGTGGCTAGGAGTGCCTTTTACCAGCTTCGGATGGTAAGACAATTGCAGCTGTTTCTGGACAGGGACAGCCTGACCACAGTTGTCCATGCACTGATAAGCTCCAGACTGGATTACTGTAATGTGCTCTATGTGGGGCTACCCTTGAGGTTGGTCTGGAAGCTGCAGCTGGTGCAAAATGCAGCAACGAGACTGCTCAGTAGAGCAGGTTATTGCCAACATGTCACTCCAGTACAGAAAGAATTGCATTGGCTGCCTATTAGCTACTGGGTTAAGTTCAAGGTTCTAGCTTTGGTGTATAAAGCCCTATACAGCCTGGGACCAGGATTCCTGAAAGACCATCTTATCCCTTATATACACAATCGATCACTGTGCTCTGCAGATACCATCCTTTCAGGAGGTCCATTCTGCACAAAATAGGAAATGGACCTTTAGTGTAGTGGCACCTACCCTTTGGAATTCCCTTCCCTTAAATATTAGACAGGCGTCATCTCTGTTATCTTTTCGGCACCTACTGAAGACCTTCTTCCCACAAGCCTTTTAAGTAGAGACCTTATCCCAGTCTGCATCTGTGTTGGAATTGCTTTTTAATATGTTTTTAAACCTTATTTTTTAAAAAAATGTTTTTAAAGCTTTTTTGTTTTGTTTTAATATGTTTTTAATGGTTGCTGTGTTCTAACATATTTTGATATCAGTTTTTATGATGCTTTAAAATGTTTTTAGTGCTTTTGTTTACCGCTCTGGGCTCCTGTGGGAGAAGGAGCGGGATTTAAATAAATAAATAATAGATTGTCTGAAAGCGACCACAGTTATTTATACATGAGTATATGAAATTGCCTTGTATTGTCAGACCATAGATCCCATCTTGCCCATTATGGTCTCTGGTTGAAAGGGGTCCTCAAAAGTCTTAAGCAAACATCTTTTTCACTTATTTATTTATTTAATTTATTATTTGATTTATATCTCGCCCTTCCTCCCAGCAGGAGCCCAGGACGGCGCCTTTTAACAGATGTTGAGGCTATGGACATCCTCCAGGAGTGTGTGTGGGGGACCCGACCTCCTAGTCATCGCAAACAGCCTGAGCATGGCTGTTACACAGGAATGAACAGCAGGGTCATGTACCCTATATGTGTCCATGCTCTTGGTTATGCAACTTTAAGGGCCAAGCTGTATGTTGCAGCTAAGCTGGAATGGAATTCCCTCTTTTCAGCACGTGGGCATCTTTAACTGGAACTGAGGGGTATTCACTTTTGTCCCTTCCAAGCACAGATGCCCACATGCTGAAAAAAAAGTATATAGCACAAAAAAACCACAAGATTTATTATCTATTCATTTTAAACATCCATTTGTCCAAACAGATCCCAGTGCCGTGCACAATAAAAACAAGGACAAACATAAGCCATCATAGAACAATAACAACTAAAAGATAGCCACTAAAAGACAAACGTGATCCCTTAAAAATGGCTGGACAAAGAAGAAACTCTTAACCTGAAGTTAAGAGTTGAGCCTCTCTAGGGACGTTATTCCAGAGTTGAGGTGCCACCACAGAAAAGGCCCTCTCCTTTGTGCAACACTTGGAGAAGGGGCTCCCTTACCATCATAATGTGTGGACAGGACAATATGGGGCAAGGCACACTTTCAGGTACTTGGGTCAAACACCTTCTTGGCTTTAAAACAGGGCAGGATATATTATTGTAAAGTAAATGAAAGCAGCGAGTAGAGAAGAGGCTTCAGCAATATGAAATGGGACTGGGGAGAGCTGGACAGTATCCATTTATTATTTATTTATTAGATTTATATCCCATCCTTTCTCCCAGTAGGAGCCCAGGGCGGCAGTGATCTTGATATGGGAATTGGGGTATAACAAAGGGAGGGGCCAGTTCAGTGGCAGAGCACTAGCTTTGCATAGGGTTCAGGCCCTAAAGCTTCCAGTCAACAGCTTTATTTGTTTACTTATTTATTTGTAAGACTTCTTACCTGCCCTTTACCATGAGGTTTCAGGGTGAATTACTACAATATAACTATTCAGGATGGGATCTGGTGCTGGTTCAAAAACATACAGTCGACCTAACAGGTTGAAATAGATTCAACTTCAATCTATTGTGAACAAAGTAGAGATCTCCTTACATCCCGGAAGCCTATCTTTGTTGTTCTTTGTCTGTGGACAATTGAAAACTGTTTTTTAATTTATGTTTAAACCCAAGTTTGCTTTTAGAATGAAAACAGGGTATTATCCACAGGAAAGGCTTGTGACCAACTATCAGGCAAGAATAGAGTGCACATCAGATAAGGTTCCCAGTTTATACACCCTCTGGGATGAAATGATAGAAACAGATTTAAAAATAAAGGCACTTTTTTATACTGTGCTTTATTTTTTTTCTACACAAGGAAGGAAATTTTGCCTCCAGGATCTTATCAGTACAGCCTTAATTTTTCAACATCCTTCATACTCCTAAATCCTCATACAACCCCCCCCAAATGGGTAAGCTAAGCAATAGCAGAAATCTTTCTTTCCCTTCCTTCCTTCCTGAAACTAACTTTTGAATCCTATTTTTAGAAAAAAAAGCCTTCTACTGAAACAAGGTGTTAACGTTAATGTTGTATGGAATATAAATATGAATCTTTTACGACTCTGTCTTCTCACTTTGATTACTTTCTTCGACTCCCTTCAATGCTTCTTTTAATAATTAAAAAAAATTTTTTTTCATTCAAGCACCTTTTCTTGGCAGACACCTTGAGGTTTCTTCCAGCACATTGATTTTGATGTGTGTTATAGCAGCTGTTCCATATCAGCCCACATTAAGGGGAGACGAGTATGGTTGCATGTGTAGCTTGCTGAATGTATGGCAAGTCCAATATTGACACATAGGACCCTTGAGGGATAGAGCTGATTTCCATCTGTGAAAAGAGAGTCAGGCACTTGGGTGGAGAAGGAGGTGTGCCTTCAAGTTGCAGGTGTGAAAGCCTCAGCTGCCCTTGCTGCTCTGCCATCAGGGCTCTGACAGCATTAACGGCAAAAGGAGAGCATGCTAGGGATTGGAAGATGTTTGGGATCTGCTGGATTCAAAGCCCACCCATTCCCCTGTCACACCTGTGGAACATGGGAGAAAGTTTGTCAGCCCCAGGAGCTGACGTACGGTACTGATTTTCTCTACCATTGGGATCAATAGGAGGGCAAATGGGGGTGGGGGGAGTTGCAGAACAACAACAAAAAAACCCCTTTCTGCCCTGCTGATTTAGTGGCTCCTCCACCTTTGATTCTCTCTTCCCAACCTTACTAGGTCTTGGTTTTAGTATAACGGATAGTAGTCTTCTATATATGATTATTCTACTAATTAAACTACAATAGTCAGAACTCTACTATTTTGTAGGGTCAGTTCAATTCTGAGAGTGCATGATTTTCTCCACACAACCCTGCCTAATGCTGCTTAACTCTGGAAGAGAGCCAGAGCTGAAGCCAGAACAAACCAAAACATGTTCTTCCAGTTTTGTTTTGTTTTTTCTGTGCGTGGTGATAATTCATGTTGGTAGGAGACAGTGAATATAAACACTGTATCCTCCGTGGCGCAGAGTGGTAAGCAGGGGTAACGCAGCCAAAGCTCTGCTCACGGATGGAGTTCAATTCCAACAGAAGGAGGAAGTCAAATCTCCGGTAAAAGGGGTCGAGGTCCACTCTGCCTTCCATCCATCCGTGGTTGGTAAAATGAGTACCCGGCACACGCTGGGGGGTAAAGACAGGCCGGGGAAGGAACTGGCAATCCCACCCCATATATATGGTCTGCCTAGTAAATGTCGCAAGACATCACCCTAAGAGTCGGAAATGACTCGCACTACAAGTGCGGGGACACCTTTATCTTTTATCAGTCTTTTCAAAGTCGGATTCTTCAAATGAGTTGGGAATTTTGGTGGCAGTGATGCTTTGGTTTTTGTTTTACATCTAACTAGGGTGGCCGCTTGCACATTGCCAAAAAAGAGGAAATGCATCACCAAAAAGAAGGGCATTTGGATAAAATGTGCATATGGTAATTTATATGTATATATACAAATTTAGAAATAGTAACTAGAATTTAAAACAACAACAACCAGAAGACTGTGAACAGGTTAACTGTGTTCCTGCTTAGTCTGCTGTTCAGTGTCTGCATCTTCAAGGCTCTTCCTCCCCCTTCCCGGGATTCTTTACCTTTCAACCAGGCAGACCTTTAAGTAGAGGACACCTTAAAACAGAAGACTGTTCTCTGTAAAGTAGGACACACGGCCACCCTAAATTCAACAGAGACTTTCCTGTTCTGGTTTATGGGAAAGGAAAGGTCAGCCTAGTTTTCAACACACTATAAGCCTGAATAAATTCCTTAAAACTACTGGCCGTGCTAGATCCCACCTCAAACAAGTATCCCTCACATGAGAACTGACATTAAAAATTGGTTTTGGGGCTTAGGGCTGATAAGCGATAGCTCAGAGTATTCTGTTGCACAGCACAGAAGACAATAGCACTGATCCGACAAAGGAGCAATGTTAGCAGAGGCATCAGCAGGGCTGACCCAAAACATTTTGCTGCCTGAGGTGGAGCAGCAAATCCTGACACCCTTCCTCTGCCAAATCAAGGTGCATCATATCCAAGGCTGGTCAGGTTATTTTGGCACCTGAGGCAGAAAATCCCACAAGTACCTTCCCCGCTCTCCTCTTACTGTCAGTAAAAATTCAGGAGGAACAATACTGTAAATCAAATAACTAGCAATTTGATGCTCTTTCATAACGCCACAAATTAGCTGCTAATGGAAGGTCCAGCCCTGCAGCCATCTACATCTGTCATTGATGCAGATGCACACACACACACACACACACACACACCTGGATGTGCCATCCCCATCTGCATGGCAATGCCATCTGCTTCTCAGAGAAGTGACTGGATGAGTCTTGCAATGCAGATGGATATGAATAGCTCCACTTGGGACCATCAGTGCTGGATTGGGGCCAAAGCTTTTAAATGTTTTCCTGTTAAGAATAATGAAATAATATATGGATGGATGATTTTTGTGTCTTACTGACTGAATGCCTCATACAGAGCACTATACCCTTCAGGTAAACATTATATGACATCACTATTTTTCCAGTGAAACTGCATTTTTCAAGCTACCGCTCGCTTTGTAATTTCAATTACAGCCCTTGTTCTAAATCTGTACAAAGGTTAACAAACTTGATTTGAGAAAAATCAAGACCTGAAGCATTTTGGAGGTGTTTTTTTTTAATCTAACATTTCTCAGTGTGGTAAACAAAACTCTCATGAAATGTTGCTAATAAATCAGGATAGAAAATTAATGGGAATTCATGAGCACTAAATCAATACTCATCAACAGGAACAATTTAAACCCAGCCCTTTAGCTGAACGTCCACATGGTAAAAGTAAAACAGGTCTGTACAAATCATGCCATAGTCTGAACTATATTATACAGCCACAAGAAAGGCTGTATACTGTAGCCAACATGGATTTTTTGCACTCAGAATGCTAAATTGAAAATACCTCCATGCCCTTCTGCTGCTTCCCATAAACTCATTTCAAAACAAAACCTTACAAAACTTATAGTCCTGAACTCAGAAACGCTTTCTTAACAACCCTCTAAATTTTCATGGCTATACACAAAACACTCAGAGAGAATCGAGAATTCAAAATGTAAAACAAGAGAGAAAAAATCCAGATCCCTTTTGGACTTTTTTCTCTGAGTTCTCATAATCTGTTGAAATTAATTAAAAATCAGCCATTGTCATAGAGTACCTGTAATCCTGTAACTGACCTTGCCCCATACTCTGACCTTCATCTTCTGCAGTTTAAAAGTAAAAAGAAAAAAAGGCCTGGCTAATTTTAAATTAATTTAAGAAATTGAACATTGCTGTCAATGATAAGCATGGGCATTCTCAGTAAGAACCAACTGTCAGTGTTCTAAAAGCCAGACTAACAGCTGTTTGGCTTGGCTAATCAGGTGGCCACATCCACGCCACCCATGCCCTATTTCCCTCACAGAGATACAATCCCCAGAAGAGGGGTGACTGTTAAACCACTCTGGCCACTGGAGCTCTGTCAGGGGAATAGAAGTCTCCTATCAACTGTTAGCACCCTTCACAAGCTACACTTCCCAGGATTCTTTGGGGGAAGCCATGACTGTCTAAAGTGAAATAAAGGACTAGTGTGGATGTGGCCAGTAACTTGTTTGTTTTAAATGTGGGTGGGATACATGTGCCTGCTGTAGAACAAAAAGGTGGGGGAAACCCTGAAAAACAATATTATTCACAACGTTTTCCTTTTGGAAAGGAAAGGGGCTTTGCCACCATTCACCATATGTTCAGAAGCACATGTAACCAAATTCTCCCAAGCTACACAGGAAGTGGATTGGACTGTGAAAGATCACCCCAAATTGTGTTTGCATTTTGACAAATTTGTAGGGCAGTACAATATCTCAGAGAGGGGTCAGGTCTCCTGCTCCCCTGGTGCATTCACTATAGTTGCCCAATTTCCTTGCTTTTTAAAGTTTGATAGAAATATCTGTTGGCTATAGGTAAGTTCTTAAACCACAAGTGCTTTTTGCCTATTAGTGATAAGCATTTTGCTTGAGATCAGTGTAGATTTTGTCCACAGAACTGAGGCTGCAATCCTAATAGGGATGGGAGAGAAAGTCAATTCAGTTCACTTTTAAAGCTGAATCTATCAAATTTGTATGTTCCAAAACAATATGAGAATTGAAACACAGCCAACTTTCAAAATTCACATTTATCTGAATTTTGCAATGCACTTCTCTTAAAAAAAACTTTAGAAAATGCACATATTGAGGAAACTACATAAAATGAATATTAATGAAAATAACATACAAAATGCACTATATTAGGAGAAACAGCTTGGAAAAATGTGTACATTAGTAAAAACTGCAAACAATGTGTTTATTGGAGAAATTTGTGCTAAATGCTGAAGAATTTTCATGAGGATTTTTAAAAAAGAAAATGCAAATCGCTACAGAAAAGTGGAGAACTGAATTTAAAAATGGAAAAATGAGAAACTGATAGAACTGACAGATGCTGACATCGCTAAATCCTAAGCACACTTACTAAGGAGTAAGCCCCACTGAATACAGTGGCACTTACCTCTGAATATGCATGTAACCTTGGAGAAACCTTGGAGAGCTGCAATCAATGTATATATTACTTAGCTAGATAATGTCTCAAGCAATGTGTCAAAGTGCGGCTCCAACAACCAGTTTACAGTGACTTATCTCCTGTGCCACCAGTCTCTGACTTGTTTACCTGATCTGGTGCTAATTCTAGCCCATCCATAACCATGTCTCCTGCTTCTGATCCATTTGACATTTACCGCACCTACATCCAAACTGGACTTCTGATACAGCTTGTTGCAATGTTAGGCTCTAGCCCTGAAATTAGGGACAGGTAAGCAGCCTTGTAGCCAGACTTTCTTGTTAAGCGGGGCAGCCACATTTCTATGTAGGGAATTTGTGGGCGGGGGAAGGCGCAGAGTACAAGCCAATCCCCACCTCACTGGTGGAGAGGACGTGAGGGGCAAGGCAGGCCAGGACGTTGGGCCAGTCATCCCCCTCTCCTCCTCCATCCAAAGAGTGTGCTAACTTGCATTACTGAAGTTTAATCTTTTGAGTTGTTCCCCAGAAATACTAGACTTGAAAGCTCAACTTTGCCTATAGTTACAGTCCTCTTTCACTTGTGGTCTGTTCCTGTGTTCCAGTTCTTCATGAAGTGAACTACGTTGGTTGTGGTTTGGCTTGGATGATGCGTTAGGTATCTCAGTTTTAGATTCCACCCAAAAACAAACTTGTCCATAATACAAGTTTAGGGAAGGGCAGAGAGAAAATAAATTATTTAGAGTGTGTTTGTTAACTTCTCCTTGAGAGTCCTTTTTTCTAGTCTGATTCCTGACCTTTAGATTTTCCTTCCTATTTGAAAATCAATGGAAAAAGTTTTAACTGGCTACTATATAAAGGCCTAACTAAGCAACTGGAAACTGTGGAAAGCAATTGGACTATTTTTTGTTGGTCACCGGGTTGATTTTTCAGATATTTCAGAAACCTGAAAAGGTCTCACATTGAGCTGCACATATTGGGAAAATCAGAAATTAGGCCTGAGTTACAGCCTAGGTGGCCAGGCAGCCAGCTAGCTAAATGTAGTGTACACAGCAATATTTCAAATGAACTGTTTTCATCCTTTGCCATCAAGTACACTAGAAAAAGAGGAAAAAACAGCTACTGTGATTGTGAGCGTAGTAAGTGCTTTAAAAAAATAAAGAGCAGCCATTTTAAGTTATCTTTTTAAGTCACCATTTAGCAATAAGCACCCAATCCTGCTGTATTCGGTATAATGACTGCACAATAAACAACTCTTACTTCTTACTACAGACTTATTACTACAAACATGCTTCTTTATTACCGGCTGGATAGAGAATACAACTGAAATTGAAAAATAGAACAAAGGAAAGTCCATGGGGTGGAATCTAACTCTAGCCCATAATACAAAGTTATAACAGTTAATTCTTTAAGGGTCATGTTACTATTAGGATTGCCAGGTCAGTAGCATCCCAAACCCTGAGATTTCAGAGGCGGACCCTAGTGACATCAGAGGGGTGGGACCCTAGTGATATCATGGGTGGGGTCCTAGTGATGTCATTAAGCATGATATTTTATACATCAACCACAGTTGCTTGGAGCATACCACTCAAAACAAAACAAAAAAAATCCAATGGTAAACTAAAATAGAAAGCTAAATGAAGGTGTTCCCAGGTCCAGCTGAAATGACAGGATCATTCCTTCTCACATGCTTAGAGAGCTTGGGTAAGGGACATTTAACCTAGCCTACTTGCTTCTGTCAAGGAGGTTTAAGTGTCCTCAGGCCAGGCCAGTCACCAGAATGTCATTGTTGGAAGAAAGGAGCCTACTGTTGTGGAGATATTAGATGAGAGCACTCAAGGGTTAAGATGGATATCCTTGAAGGCTGCAATTGTAAACATGCTTACTAAGGGACTAAGCCCCATAGAACTCAACAGGACTTACTTCTAAGTAGATAAGATTAGAATTGTGCTGTTGGTAAGGCTTGACTACGGATCCTTTGAAAACATATCCATATCAAAGCCGGGTTGGCAACCCCCTGCCTGGAATGCCCTATTTGCCTTTTAATGTGGCTGCTCCAAACGTCTTTATAGACTTGATCCTTCACTGCAGAGAGAGGTTTGAGAAATTAGGAAGAGTTAAGAAGACTTAACCGGAAACCTGGCAACCCTAGTCACTATACAGGCTGTTTTTTTCCCAGATTCACTCTAGTAATCCACCCTCAGTCAGGAAAAGTCTCGAGTGAGCAGATTTTGGGGGGCTCTTCCAGATGAGGCTTTTGTTGTACACTCACCCTGCTTTATTCACTGATTTTTTTCAGAGGGTCCTATTCTTAAATTGCTCCTGTTCTTAAAACAAGCTGTCCTTCTTTAAATGGAGGTTCTCATTGTCTGTCATGTCACAAAATAAAAAGACAATTTCTCCCAAAAATCCTGGGGGAAGGCACAAAGCACAGCTTGGGGGGGGGCAGTGCCCTGATCCCTCCCCCCAGCTACAGGCCTGTTGGTAAGTGCTAATCAACATAATGACCATGCAGGGCACATTAATAGTAAAGCCAACAGGACATTAAACCTGAAGTGCCCCCATTTATATAATGGGAGGCATGGGCTTCTAAAAATGTTGGGGTATGTTTGTTATTTCTGTTCTAATAAATACCTTATAGCATTTTCTTTCGTATCTACACAGTTATGGCAGCATCTTAGCAAACCACACTTCTGTTAGTGGATATACATACAGAATATTCCAGTGTGGCATAGCGGTTAGATTGTTAGACTAGAAGCTGGAAGACCAGGGTTCAGTTCCCCATTCATCCATGAAGTTCACTGTGTGACCTTGGGCCAGTCACCAACCTTTAGGCTAACCCACCTCACAGAGTTGTTAAGATGATACTATGGAAAATAAGAGAGCCATGTATACCACTTTAAGCTCCTTGGAGGAAAGGCAGAATATAAATACAATGAATATATAAAAAACACCTGCTAATTCACTTCTTACTCACTAGGTTCCTCTCTCATAAGCAACATCATCAGTAGTACAAAAGATGAATAATACCGTTAACAATGGTGACAAGCAGAGGTTTGTAGAATAAAATTTGGCTTGGATGGGAACCTAGAAAATGTGCAGAAGAATCATGGTCTTCAAGCACTTTTCAAGCACTTTTGTTTGCCGCCCTGGGCTGCTGCTGGGAGGAAGGGTGGCATATAAATAAACAAATAAATAAATAAGTGTGAAGAGACCATCACAATCTAAGTCTGATAAACATCTCTATGTCACAGTCTCATTTATTTTTAAACCAACAGTTTTTTATTTTGTTCTAAATTTACTTGATTGTGAAGCCACTGACTTGGTATTTATTTTGCTCTCAAAGAAGACATTTGATTTTGTATGGAAGTCAAATTCAAAGCAAATTGATTGCACAGGCAACATGAGCATAAATTTCCTCCTATCAAAAAAAGGAAAGAATACGCTAAAGGTGTGGAAGTGAAGCAAATGGGGCTGCCCTAGTACAACCCCATCCCCCACCCCACTGAGAGAATCAAATCAACAGTGAACAACTTCATTTTTGCTGAAGACTTTGTAGGTTACGGTTCCATCCAAAAGGGATCAGCCAGTTCATTGGAAGTCTCCTGAGACATTCATACAACTGTTTTCAATTGCTTTGTACCCTTGTCCTTCTGGCATTCCTAGTCTTCACTCTTGTTTCCCCAAAAGCAGAGAGCCAAAGTGGCAACTGCTGGCAACAGCCTTTGTTTATTCTGTTGGCATGAGGCCTAGTAGTTTTCCATCAAGTCTGAAAGTTTTGAAAGTTAAGAGGAGTTATGTCTTAGCCCAGTCTGGGAACGGGCTGCCAAGGTCGTTGCTATGGTAACCATCTGATAGACTGGGAAAGTTCTAACAGAGTCTGTAAGTTTGGTCTTCTGAATTATGCCTCTGAGCTGAGAGGTTGTCTTTTGTGTTTACCTTTGGAGAGAGATGCCCCAGGGGGAGGGGTGACTGAAGAAACTCTACATGTATTTACTCTTAAGCCTTAAGCCATAATGTCTTAATAAAAGACTCTTAACATGCTCTAATGCTCTGAAGAAGTTTCTTGCTCAACTTAACTCCAACGTAATGTATGCTGTTTCACGCAACAACGCACACACGCCAACAGGGGTTATGGGCCCAGATCCACAGCGCATTACACGGGAGTAAGTTGCTGGTCTGAATGGCAGACGGAGTTCCAGAGAGGGCAGCTTGATTGATTGTACCAGACGGAGGTGAGCAACATGGCTGTAAACCTGTCTGGGGGAGGCTTGCCGATGGAACGGCTTAATGAAAAGAATTATGGCAGCTGGAAGCCGAGGATGTGGGCTTTGCTAGTAAAAGAAGATTTATGGGAAGCTATTGAAGGTACACCCCCTGCACCCCTTTCGGCGGCTTGGACTAGGAACGATGAGTGAGCTCAAGCTTTTATACTTCTGGCTCTATCAGACTCTCAACTGCTACACGTGAGGGATGTTACAAACGCCAAACAGATGTGGGACCGGTTGGAAGGCATTCATGTGCAACAGACTGCGGGATCTAGATTGTGTTTGGCACGGAAGCTTTACCAGATGCGCTTCACGGGTGAGTGCGACATGAGTGAGCATCTCACCGAAGTCAGACGCCTGTTTGCTGAGCTGACAGACCGAGGCGTCGAACACTCTGAACTTCAGAAGACCTATCTGATCCTGGATTCACTCGATGGGACTTGGAATAATATGGTCATGGCTTTCGAAGCCATGCCTGACGGAGGTTTGAACATTGCGTTTATTGAGGAAAAGCTGACCCAAGAATGGCAGCGGAGACAGGAGGCGCAGAGAGCCGAGCTGATGGAAGCTGTCAGAAGCAAAGAGGTGAAAAATGCCATGCCGAAGGATAATAAACAGGAGCAGCAACAGAGGCTGAAGGATTGTTTTGTTTGCGGAGATCGACGGCATCTACAGCGGGAATGTCCAGTCAAGCGCAACTCCAGGGACGGAGGCTTAAAGCAGGGAAGTGTGAACTTTGTTTGTAAACAGAAGTCTCAAGATTTACGACCTGTTAATTGGCTGCTTGACAGCGGGGCAAGCCATATATTAATTAAAGACAGAAGTTTGTTTTACACGTCTACAGATGAGCAGGATTTTGTGCAACTTGCTGATGGATCGCATAAAAGGGTGGAAGCCCGTGGACTGGTGAGATTTGATAAACTTGGGATAATGTCAGAATGTTTGTTTGTTCCTGAATTGGCTCATAATATTTTATCAGAAAACTGGTGAGTTGTAATTATTCAATTTTGTTTCACAAAGACCAATGTTTTGTAATGAGGGGAGATCAAGTGTGCATGCAGGGAAGCCTGAATGATTCACAGTTTGTAATAAAGAGCAGTCAAGCAGGGTGTGCTGTGTTAAATGCTGAGGCACAGGTACATCAGGGCTGCGTCCATGAATGGCATCAAAGGCTGGGGCATGCAAACCTTGACACGATAAAGAAAACCCCTTTGCACAGTGGAAACATGCGTTTAAAAGATTGTGGACAGTTAATGGATTGTGATGCATGTAATAAAGCTAAAATGACTATTGCACCAATAAACCGGGAGGCTGAGAGAACCACAACAGCTCCCTACCAGCTAGTTCATGTTGATTTATCAGGGCCAATAAATGCTTCACGAGGAGGTGCGAAATTCTTCATGGTACTGGTAGATGATTTTTCAAGATTTTGTCATGTTTTTCTGTTAAAGCATAAAAGTGAAGCTGAGCAGAAGCTGAAACTGTTCATTAAGAGAATCGAAACTCAACACGGCGTCACGGTGGGGGCTATACGGTCAGATCAAGGGGGGGAATTCACGAGCAAAGCGTTAAGTGACTTCCTTGAGAGTAAGGGAATAAACCAGAATTTCACTGCTCCATTTAGCCCATTTTCCAATGGAACTGCTGAGAGAAAAAATAGGGTGCTTGGGGAAGCAATGAGAGCCATGCTGATGGATTGCAGTTTAGGGAATTCTTTCTGGGCAGAAGCAATTCTTTATGCGAATTACATTCACAACAGGGTATTACACAGTGCACTTGGAATGTCTCCTTATGAGAAACTTACTGGCAGAAAGCCTAAAATAGAACACATTCAAAAATTCGGGGCAAGGTGCTGGATCCACATTCCACAGGGAAAAAGGAGGGGCAAGCTTGCGCCCAGAGCACAGCAAGGTTTTGTTTTGGGATTTCAGAATGCATATTTCAGAGTTTGGTGTCCAGAAACACAGCAGTTACTTCTGAGCAGAAGCATTAAAGTCTCAGAGAAACCTTGGGATCAAAGGGAAACAGTTGTTCTTACAGGGTCAGATGACACACAAACACAAACACAATCACAGACATTTAAGCCAGATCTTGACATTAAAGTGGAAGGCACACAAATACCTCTCAGAGATGCTTTGAATGAGCTCATTTGTGCAAAACGCAGATCGAAGAAACGTAAGGCTGAGGAAATGGAAGCTCCTGCGCAGGCTGTGCCAAGCACAAGCACAGATGGGGGGGCAGAGAGAGCCGAAGCTCTGGTTCCTTTAAGACGCTCTACAAGAGCAAATTTAGGCAAACCGCCTGAAAGATTTACCGTGGGATTAATAACAAGTCCTGGAATGAATAAAGTTGTAGAAATGGATCCTGATACACTTTATTTGACATGTGTTCAACCAAAGTTTGAGTGAATAAAGTTTTGAACTGTACTGAGATGTAATTTTGAACTGTACTGAACTGAAAATGTATGATGCAATGTACTGAAATGTATTGCAAGAGGTATTGTAGAAATGTATTACTGTATGACTATGTATTGTGGAGATGTATTGTTGAGATTTCTTTGTAATTGACAGACATGATGAGAAAAAGGGGGGCTTGTTGGCATGAGGCCTAGTAGTTTTCCATCAAGTCTGAAAGTTTTGAAAGTTAAGAGGAGTTATGTCTTAGCCCAGTCTGGGAACGGGCTGCCAAGGTCGTTGCTATGGTAACCATCTGATAGACTGGGAAAGTTCTAACAGAGTCTGTAAATTTGGTCTTCTGAATTATGCCTCTGAGCTGAGAGGTTGTCTTTTGTGTTTACCTTTGGAGAGAGATGCCCCGGGGGGGGTGACTGAAGAAACTCTACATGTATTTACTCTTAAGCCTTAAGCCATAATGTCTTAATAAAAGACTCTTAACATGCTCTAATGCTCTGAAGAAGTTTCTTGCTCAACTTAACTCCAACGTAATGTATGCTGTTTCACGCAACAACGCACACACACCAACATATTCAGCAACATATCAAGCGTGAAGAACCTGACAAGACTGAAGGAATAGTTCTAGTGAAAATTCACAAGATTCTGAAAAGTTCCCTCTCACTTTTTCTTTAGCAGCAGAAATCCTTTAAAGTCAGCGAAACATAGGAACATATAGGAAAGTGCCTTGTACTGAGTGAGACCACAGGTCCATCTAGCTCAGTACTGTCTACCCTGACTGACAGAGGTTCTCCAGGGTTTCAGGCACAAACATTCCCAGCTCTACTTGGAGATGCCGGGGATTGAACTGGGACCTTCTGCATGCCAGGCAGATGCTCTACCACTGAGCGATGTCCTTCCCCTTAAAGTCCTTCCCTCCCCCCCGGAACTGCCTTGCAAGAGGTTTGCTGCTATCTATCCACTTTCTCCATGCACCAGGCATCATTTTATATACGTCTATCATGTCACCTCTAGTCCAGCATCCTGTTCTCATAGTGGAGAACCAAATGCCCATTATGGGAACCCCACAAGCTGGACCTGAGTGCAAGAGCACTCTCCCCTCCTGTAGTTCCCAGCAACTGGTATTCGGAAGCATGCTGCCTCTGACCATGGAAGCAGAGCATAGCCACCATGACTAGTAGCCAATTATAGCCTTATGATCCTCCATCTATTTGTCTAATCCTCTGTTGAAGCCATCCAAGGTGGTGGCCATCACTGCCTCCAGTGAGAATGAGTTCCACAGTTTAACTATGCACTGCATGACGAAGTACTTCCTTCTGTCTGTCCTGAATCTTCCAACATGCAGCTTCATTGGATTCTAGCATTATGCACCTTTCTCTATCAACATGGAGAGAAATGTTCATTGCAATAAAATTTAGGGCCACCCAACAAGGTGGAATGTAAGAAGATTTAGGATAGACAAAAGGTAGAACTTTTTCACATGGCATGTAACTCATTTACGATAGCTGTCATGGTTGCTTTTAAATGGATTTTTTTAAATGTGATGTCACTTATGTGTTGTTATTCTTGCATTCATTGTATTATAATATATTTATTGTTTTGTGATTTCAAATTGTGGTAAGCTGCTCTGAGAGGTTCTTCATGGGGAGTATAAGGGTAGGCTAGACCTTTTCATAAGGATTAAAATAATTCATGTAGCCTGCTTCCCAAGATGTGATGAGGACTACTAGCTCAAATGGCTTTTAAAAATGAGTCAGGCAAATGCCTTGAGGAGAGCAGCAGGTTTTAATCCAGACTTTTGAGGAGCTGTCCAAGGTACTGAAACCAAGACCCAAAATAGGTTCAGGTCCTTGGCCAGCTTCTTGAAAGTTTAGACTAAAACCTAGAGGGGATTCCACTGCCCACAGACCACTGGGGGAGGGCGGATGTGCCTGCCAGTCATAAAGGCTTTACGGAACCTCCAGTTTTAGAGGTAGTCTACCACTAAATACCAGCAGCAGCGATGGGGAGGGGGCTGTTGCCTTCCTGCTCTCCTTGTGGGTCTTCTCGCTTTCCAGTATGGAAGGCAGAATGCCAGACTTTGGCCACCCAGTTCTGGTCAGACTCCAAACAGCAGAGGTGAAAGGCAAATGGTTCTCCGCAGAACACCTCCTAAAGAAATCCATTATGTTTTGGGCAACCAGTTTTTTGTATTAATCCATTACTTTTTTACTTTTTTATGCTGTAATTTATTATTATTATTATTATTGGCATGATTATATGTACAAAACTCAATAAAAGAAAATTTTCACTGTCTGCATTTATTTTCTGGCCGTTATTATTATTTGTTTCATTTCATGATTATTACTGAAAATAATTTTGTCGTACAGAGGGGTGTGTGTTAAAATATGATCCGCTCTGGGTGTCAAATATGCCAGGTATGGCACTGGGTAGTACCACTTTCTAGTAACCTTTGCACTTCAAATAATACTTTCATTGGAATTATTATTTTAATCTTCCCAAGAACGCCATGTATAGTATGTTACTGAACAAACAGTGTGCTCAGACATCCCCCATAACCAAAGATTATAACTCCATTAGCAGTGCTGTTATGTTGCTTCCTCTGAGAACTGGGGAACTACATAAGCAAAAGGGCCTAAGGCCACTTTCACAGCTGATACTAAAGGCTGGATTATCTAAAACAAGATATTTTAAATGTCTCCATGTGGTGGCTGGTGGACTACTGCACAGACTGGATAGTTTTTTCCCCCCTGTGCTACCATAAATATTCTAAAACAAAGGTTTGCTGCAGCACAGGGGCACCAAACTTTTGGGGTCCACGGGCACATTTGCAAATCAGAGAAACTGTCTTGGGCACCCTTCCCCACAGAGCAGCCTATTCCATTGGCTATAATTGAAGTGTCCTTTCAAGCCAAATTTCAGTGGGGGGACAATGGGGGAGGGGATCCAATGGGCACCAGGGAAAACCTCTGCAGCTACATGTGTACCTGTGCGCACCACATTGGTGACACTTGTGTACAATCATGTAGACAAGTTATCTAATTCACATTGGGAGCTATGTGTGTGAAAATGTCGAGGTACTAGTCCTATTCACCTGCTACAGAAACCAGCTTTTAACGGAACTTAAAGTATTGCTATACATTTTGAGATGAGGAGGTATGATTCATATAAGCCATTCAACATTTACCTTCAAATTAAGCAGTTCAGGCTTTTGTTATAAAATGGATAAATGGTTTATACGTATTGAAATGTACATTTTCCCCCCCAAAATCACTGTCCTTACCTTTTAAAAGCAGTCCATGTCACCATCATTAATCTTCTGATGGAACTTTTACTATATTTAATGTAATTAGTAAGACTTTTTTGGTCCCATTTTCATCTTGAGAAAGTGCTTTGATGTCTAAGTTAAATTCATATTGCATATTTGTAACTCTTCTTACAGCACAGAAGCTTCCTCATATGTCAAAAGGAGAGGCAATTCATTATGTTCAATTGACAAAAATCACAGAAGAGAATGCATTGCTAAAGTGTTTGATTTTGTGTCTAATTTTCTGTGGCAGAAATAATCATTTGAAAAGTGAATGTCTGTGAGGATAACCCCAGCTGTGTGCTAAATTAATTAACACCATCACATTTCAGAGAATATCATGGTAATAATTATGAATAATTTAAAATATGGTCCTGTTTGCTCCAGCACTGTAAAACACCTAATTGTAGACAGGAATCATAACTGCACCTTTGTGGTGGCCACATGAGGCTCTTAAAAACAGGCATAAGAGAGAATATAGTTGAGTCAAGTTGCGGTAAATCAAAAGAGACAGATGCCTAATTCCAAGGGCATCCTAAATGAAGCTTCAGTTTCAAAGGAATTAACACATACTTTAAATAACTGTGTAAATCAGATGTCACACTCTAGGATTTCACTGATTAAATAAGGTTTCTTAATAAAGTGCCTCCTAATGGAGAGTATGGTACCAATTAAAAATACTACATTTTAATCTAAATGCATCACATTTATATTGCAGAAATATACACAAGTGGAGGAATAATCCAAAAAGCTTATAATTAACTTCTTACTGGGAACATTCATGGCAAAGTTAAGTGCTTTTATAAGTCCCACTGATTTTTCAGGAAGAATTAGCCATGCACTTAAATCAATGGGATTTGAAAGAACTTCACTTTGGCTAGATCATGCCCAATGAGTCATTATGTCAGCTTCTAGACTTTTTATGAAAAAGTTTATTCCCTCTTCCCCCAACCTTGAGACATTTACTATGATAAATTCATGTGGAGGAACACATGAATTGCCTTTGTGAATTGCATGTAGCTATACCATGTATAATGGAATTCCCAAGCAGATCACAACAATATAGAAGGGGGGACTTCCGGGAAGGGTGACTTCGCTTGTGCCTGCTTTTGAGACGGGCTCCCGCCTCAAAAGAAGCTTATTCAGATATAAATCAGTCAGAACATTTTTTTTTGACTGATGAGATTTCTCCCGGGCAGGGAGAAACGTAGAGATCAACCTCAAAAGCCTGTTTTTGTTGGGAGGACTGGATTTCATTAATTTATGAGAAAAGGTCCAGCCAGCAATGCCGGATGGACTTCCGAACAAGCTCTATCTGATTAATGCAATACCTTTATCTTTTCTTCAAAGAGAAAACGGACTAACAGGCAAGCACCCTTCTTTCTATTCTTTTTTTTACTTGGTTTAAATTGTTGCAGCAAAAAGAGATTTGTCAAATGAATCAGCTTTAAAGAACTTCTGGGTGAGCTATAACTCTTCTCTGTTATTCACGAAATTAACCGCTTATCTCTGTTTCTATTGTAAAAAGCTGTCCTGGAAGTGCATTCTAAAGATATAAACAGAAGAGGGATTTCTATTCCGAGGAACATTATATTGTCTGGGACTATTCTCTTTTTGGTCTATTTTATTTTGACGAATCTGCTTCTTCACAACGCCACTAACTGTTTTGATGCTGGGAACTAAATTTGTTTTGTATTCTTGAACATAGAGAGATAAGGCAGGCTGCTCTGTTTATACTGTGATGTCATCAAGCCTGGAATATTAACCCAATTGTTGCTGAAATAAGAAGTGGTTCTTCTTTATTTTTGTTTTGTTTTGTTTTCGTGGTTTTAAAAATGGCAATCAAGAAAGTGGCTGAGAATCTGGAAGTAATTATGTTTCAGAAAATAATGGATGAGATTGAGATAACGAAACAAACCCTGCGACAGGGTAGTAAGGAGCTGAAAATTGAACTGAGCAAAATGACGCAGGAGCTTAAAGAAATAGGGGATCCTGTGAGAGAGGAGAATGAGATCAGAGATGAGAAAAGAAAAAATAAAGGGAAGATACAAGCCCTGGAGATTGGAACAAATGTGGAATTGGAAAAAGATCTGGAGTTTATGGATATTAGAAATAAAATCTACTGTTTGGAATTTAACGTTATCTCTGAAGAAATTAATGAAGATATTAGAGATAAAGTTATCAATGGCTTGGATAATCTTCTGGACTGGAATGACGTGATGGAGCTTGATATAGAGAAAATCTATGGAATTAACTGCAGCCATGTGACAATGGAAAAACTCTCAAGAGATGAGCCAGTGCATTTTGTAAAAAAGAAGAACACAGATAGGACTTTACAACAATATTTCAGCAACTTATTCAGAATTGATGGCAAGAAAATATTTGGGATAGAGGAAATTCCCATCAGACTCTTATTATATGACTATGGCTATGACAGCAAGATTATTATGGAATACTGATAATGGAAGATTGGACACTGAAATTACTGGACTTAACAGGACTATTGAAGATGGAAGATGGAATTAATAGGGATAATGGAATAATGGCTATTGAAATTATTGGACCTAACAGATTTTGATGAGATGGATTAATCGATATGTTTATTTGGACTATGGTTATGACAATAAGATTATTATTATTATTAACGAGATGGATTAATCGACATGTTTATTTGGAGAAAAATTGATAGATATATTTCTTAAAGAATTGAAACCTCTCTTTGACTTTTTGTGGAAAGAATAAAGTAATGTTTATGAGATTTGATGATTAATTAAGATAACTACTGGAGGAAAGTGATTTTATAATATGATTTAAGAGACAGGATTGTTATATATTGTAGACCTACAACTGATTTGATCTGCGACAAATGGGAAGTCAACATTTTATTTTTTTGTTTAATCATTTTTGTTTTGTTTTGTTTTTTGTCTTTGAATGTTTTATGATTTTGTTTTGTATGTTTTATGAAAATTTGAATAAAAAATTATTGTAAAAAAACAACAATATAGAAGGGGAAAAAATTCAACAAAAGCACAAATGATTATATAAGACTGACAAGCTATTAAGCATAATCAAAGATGTAATTCAATTGTTTTTCATTTAGCAAAAAGACAAACTTGCTACAGAATACATGCACACAAGTGGCTTAATATTACTTTATAGAGTTTAAAACCACTGATAAATTTGTTTGAGTAAAGTGGTGCAGAACTTACCATATACTTGGCATCATTGAGTAGAGTCTGTCCAAAGATCCCAAAAACATAGCCAATAGCAGATTAAATTATGAGCTGTGGTGCTTCTTTGCCCTCTTTTTTTTGTCAGAAGTACATCACCTGAAATCAGAAAACATCTGTTCATACTTAACCCTGTTCTGCCCTACTGTTGTTGTTGTTTTTAAAAAAGGTTGCTCATATATAGACAACATGGTCTGGTTTTGGCACTGAAACAGCCTTGGTCGCCCTGTATGATGACCTTTGTCGGGAGAGGGACAGGGGGAGTGTGACTCTGTTGATTCTCCTTGATCTCTCAGCGGTGTTTGATACCATCGACCATGGTATCCTTCTGGGGAGGCTCGCGGAGTTGGGAGTTGGGGGCACTGCTTGGCAGTGGCTCTGCTCCTACTTGGCGGATCGTCGCCAGAAGGTAGTGCTTGGGGAACATTGCTCGACACCCTGGACTCTCCATTGTGGAGTCCCTCAGGGGTCGGGTCTGTCCCCCATGCTTTTCAACATCTACATGCAGCCTCTGGGTGCGGTCATCAGGAGTTTTGGAGTGCGTTGTCATCAGTATGCTGATGACACGCAGCTCTACTTCTCCTTTTCACCTTCTTCAGGTGAGGCTGTTGATGTGCTGAACCGTTGCTTGACCGCGATAATGGACTGGATGAGAGCTAATAAACTGAAACTCAATCCAGACAAGACTGAGACACTTTTGGTGAGCCCTTTACCTGCCCAGATGGTGGATGTTCATCCTGTTCTAGATGGGGTTACACTCCCCTTGAAGGAACAGGTTCGTAGTTTGGGGGTCCTTTTTGACCCTTCCTTGTCGCTTGAGGCTCAAGTGGCCTCAGTGGCACGGAATGCGTTTTACCATCTTCGCCTAGTAGCCCAACTACGCCCCTATCTGGACAGTGACGATCTCGCCTCAGTTGTTCACGCTCTGGTAACTTCTAGATTGGACTACTGTAATGCGCTCTACGTAGGGCTGCCCTTGAAGACTGTTCGGAAACTTCAGCTAGTGCAAAATGCGGCAGCCAGGTTGTTGACGAGGACCTATCGGTCTGCGCATGTAACACCTGTCCTGGCCCGCTTGCACTGGCTACCCATCTGTTTCCGAGCTAGATTCAAGGTGCTGGTTTTGACCTATAAAGCCTTATACGATGTGGGACCGCAATACCTTGTGGAACGCCTCTCCCGCTATGAACCTACCCGTTCACTTCGTTCAGCATCTAAGGCCCTCCTCCGGGTACCAACTCACCAGGAAGCCCGGAGGACTGTTGTTAGATCTAGGGCCTTTTCTGTGGTGGCCCCCGAACTCTGGAACAGCTTACCTGAGGAGATACGCCTGGCGCCTACGGTACTTTCTTTTAGGCGCCAGGTTAAGACCTGGCTATACTCCCAGGCATTTTAATGTTTTTATGTTTAATTTTGTTAGTTAATTTGCTGCTATGTGTTATTGATTCTATTCTATTATTGTATTTTAATCCAGTTTTGTACACCGCCCAGAGAGCTACTAGCTATGGGCGGTCTAGAAATGAAATGAAATAAATAAATAAATAAATAAATAAATATATGAAGGCAGTATAATCAAATTTGATGAACAGACTCAGAATGTTAGGAGGGTGCTTATTCATGAGAAGTCTTCTCGATGGCATAGATAGGTGACTTATGCAAGGCTTATGTTAGGAATTTAAATTCCATTTCACGAAGCAAGATTCCAGCAGATGAGTTAAAGAAACAGATGGGAGGAAGTGAAGGACATATGGGGGGAAAGGGGGGGGAAGAAAAGCAAAAGGGCTGTGGCTGAAACTGTTTTCATTACCTGTGTGTTTTGCTATTGTGGAACAACTAGCATTTGGTTTATTGAAACCAAAGAAAACATTAAAAATACAAAGCACTGCCTTACAGGAAATTCCATTTTAGGATGTGCTTATCAGCACTGAGCAGTAGATTTAATGCAATGTAAGTATTGCAAGTTAAGGGAGCTAAATTGATGCTGCTGAAAAAGAAGTCCTCATGTTATTAATCAGTGCATATGCTGGGTATGGGACTGTGTGTGTGTTTAAACAGCAGCAGGTGTTTTGTACTCAGTTGACCTATGCTGGATCTAAACAACATTATCCATCTTTAGGTGCTTGCTAAAGACCTGCCTTTTCTTTCAGGGCTTTGAATGTGCAGGAACTGGCTTGTCTAGTGATATAATGACAGATGGCTGAGGTTTTATCTAATTGTACTGATTGTTTGTTGTGTTTTAGTGTTTTTGATTATTTTATATGTTTTATTTCTGTAATCTGCCCTAGGGTCATATGAGGAAGGGCAGGGTATAAGTTTTTAAAACAAAAGTGCAACAAAAGGAGGCAGTGGAATGTTTATTATTATTATTATTAGAACATTTTAGTTACTTGTTATACAAAAAAAGGTCTCCAAGCAACTTACAACTTTTTAAAGAGCATGAGCATAGAATTTTAAAATACATTATAATTAAAATACACAGAATTAATTAAAAAAAGCCTACAGCAACAGCAGCAAAAAGCTTTGGCTGCAACAACATCATAGTGCATTAAAAGCCTGGGAACAGATGTAAGTTTTGTACCTGGCACTAGAAAGATGTCAACCTCACTGAGGAGAGCGTTCAATAAATGGGGAGCCATAACAGAGAAAACCCGGTCCTTTGTAATCATTCTCCAAGACTCCCTCAGAGAGATAGTAGAATGGACTGTACCATTTCAGATGGGAGGATATCCCTCCCATGTAAACAAAAGGAAAAAAACCTCCCCACAATTAGACAACTAAGACTACACATACAGGGCTAGGCTTATTCCTTTTGGTGGTCCTACTTATCTAATTGTGTTAGATAAATATTAATATTGAAATAGGAGCCTCTACCTACGATCTGAATTGGTATAGTCCACTCTATCAGCTCAGGATGAGTGGCAGCTCATGTGGCAATTCACTGGCAGATGACCAGCTTCCACCACTGGCCACTGCTGGATGATACATGGCACTAGGGTTGCCAGGTTCCTGCCCTGAGACTAGGGTTGCCAGGTCCATGGCCTGAGACTGATCCTGTATCTTTAGGAGAAGAGAAGGCCAGTCAAGTGCAGGTGTACTTGCAACTCTGTAATGGGAAAAACCACAAGGTGGAATTCTCCCTCCCCCCTCTACAACTTTTAAAGATACAGAAGACCTCTTGGAGGCTGGGCCTGGCAACCAAGAGGTCTTCTGTATCTTTAAAAGTTGTGCAGGGAGAAGGGAGAATGCCACCTTGTGGTTTTTCTCATTACAGAGTTGCAAGAACACCTGCAATTGGCTGACTTTCTCTTCTCCTAAAGATACAGGATCAGTCTCAGGCCAAGAACCTGGCAACCCTACCTGAGACTGATCCTGTATCTTTAGGAGAAGAGAAAGTCAGTCAAGTGCAGGTGTTCTTGCAACATTGCAATGAGAAAAACCACAAGGTGGAATTCTCCCTTCCCCCTGCACAACTTTTAAATATACAGAAGACCTCTTGGAGGCTGGGCCTGGCAACCAAGAGGTCTTCTGTATCTTTAAAAGTTGTGCAGGGGGAAGGGAGAATTCCACCCTGTGGTTTTTCCCATTACAGAGTTGCAAGAACACCTGCACTTGGCTGACTTTCTCTTCTCCTAAAGATACAGGATCAGTCTCACGCCATGAACCTGTAACCCTACATGGCACACACAGAGAAAAGTGTGATAAGGCAGTGGTGGGGGTGTCGGGCAGACTACTTCAGCACCATGCAACCACACAGCTGTGGAGTGTTTAGCAGTTTCTGGCACAAGTGATGACATGTGGATGTATTAAGAGTGTAGTCCTTTGACTCCTGGGAGAGCTTCCCAGAGGCTATTGGTTATTGAGGATAGGGTTGGCAGGCTCAGGGCCTGAGAATGATTTTGTAACTTTAAGAAAAGAGAAAATTCAGTCAAGTGCAGGGTTTCTTGCAACACTGTAATTGGAAAAACCACAAAGTGAATTTCTCCCCACTGCACAACTTTTAAAGATACAGAAGACCTCTTGGTTGCCAGCCCCAGCCCCCAAGAGGTCTTCTGTGTCTTTAAAAGTTGTGCAGGGGGAAAGGAGAATTTCACCTTGTGGTTTTTCCATTACAGTGTTGCAAGAAAACCTGCACTTGGCTGAATTTTCTCTTCTCTTAATGATATGGATTCATTCTCAGGCCCTGAGCCTGGCAACCCTAATTGAGGACCACCTGCTTTGCTGGTTGAGAGGGATCTCCACTGCCAGAGATCTACATAGGAAGCTGTCTTATAATGAGTAGTAGTAGTATTTATTATTATTTATTTAATTTCTATCCCGCCCTTCCTCCCAAAGGAGCCAAGGGCAGCAAACAACAAGCGATAAAACATCAGCTCTCTTTAAAAGGCTTATTGGAAGAGGAAGGTCTTCAGCAGGTGCTGTAAAGAAAACAGCTGGCGCCTGTCTAATATTTAAGGGGAGGGAATTCCCAAGTGTCAGTGCTACAACACTAAAGGTCCACTTCCTATGTTGTGCAGAATGGAACTTCTGATAAGATGGTATCTGCAGGAGGCCCTCATTTACAGAGTGCAGTGACTGACTGGATGGATAGGGGGTGAGACAATCTTTCATGTATCCAGGTCTCAAGCTGTATAGCGCTTTATACCATAAATCCTGTGCCTTGACATAAGCTCACTGGTCCACCTAGCTCAGTATTGTTAACACTGACAGGCAGCCCAGGTTTTCAGGCAGGGGACATTCTCAGCCCTACCTAGAGATGTGAAGAACTGAACCTGGGACCTTCTGCATGTTGGGCAGTTACTCTACCACTGAGCTGTGGCTCTTCCCTAGGCAGCAGCAGAACTTTCCACCCCCTTTTCTCCCCCGCCATTGAAAAGGGGTGTATCGAGGGCAGATGTGTGGGGGTGGGGAAGCTTGGATCTGCAGAATCCAAAGCCCTTCCATTCCCTAACACACCCCAGACAGCGGAGATGAATTATGCCAGCCCTGGAGCTGGTGTGTTTTCACTTCCATTGAAACCTGTGTGAGAAAGTTTTTTTTTTAAAGTTCATCAGAAGACAAAATGGAAAAAGCTATTTCCCCACCCACCTTCTACCTTGGCTGCCGCAAGTCTGACAGCGCTTAGAAACTGGTGATTCTTCTGCCACACACTCTCCCTTTGACCTCCATAGAATTCTCTACCCTTGAAAGGTAGGAGTTACTGAGTGCACCAGAAGCAACTGAAAATAAATGTACTGCACTTTATTTATTTATGATAGTTATATCCCAAAGTTCCTCAAAAGAGCTCAAAGTGGAATAGATGGTTCTTTTCCATTTACACCGTATTTTATCTTCACAACAACCCTGTAAGGTAGGTTAGGCTGAGAGACATTGACTTGCCCAAGATCACCCTGTGAGCTTCACAACTGAGTGGAGATTTGAATGCTAGCCTTCCACTCCTAGTATGACACAGACAAGTCTAATGAAATAGTATTCATGACCACCATTTTTCACTGTCCCTGCCCATGGTTCTATAGGGCCTGAGCCCAGTCCACATTTGCCAAAGGCAAGGGGACTAATCCCTCATGAAAGATGGGGATGGGGATTTGATTAAGTTTGCATTTATAGGCGAATTTATCTTATTCACACTTCTGAAACAGTGTGTGAAACTAAATACAGCCATCCTTTGAAATGCACACTTTTATGACTTTTGTGATGCTGTTGCCCTTTGAAATTTGCACTTTTACAAAAGTTGCAATGCTGTTCAACAACAAAATAATGTGTACAAAAATGCTTCTATTAAGGGAAAGTGTGCATAAATGCATACAGTATATTAATGAAAATCACGCACAAAAATGCATTGTACACAAAACACACATGTATATAGTGAAGCTGCTTGCAAAATATGTGTTAAGCAAAATTGCATAGCATATTAGGAGAAATACGCACTAAAGAGCAGATAAATATTCATGGACTTCTTTATTTAAAAAATTACAAACTGATGCAGAAATGTGAATGAACTTATGATTGCAAAAATGAGACATGGAGGGAAACTGAAATGGACAGATTCACCCATCTCTACCCTTGACGCCCTTGGGAATTCAAACTCTCTTCCTAAATTCAGTTCCTGGAGAAAATTCTGTATTCTGCTGTGCATCTGCACAGTACAGTACTGAAGTATACGAGCAACGCCTTCTCTGCTATTACCTTGTGCTGTAGTAAGAGCACTGGATTCCCCCCTTTCCCTCCTTCCCTTCGTCCAGCAACAGACACTGCTGGGCTTCAGCAAAACACCACAAGCCATCATTTCTTAGGATGCTATTGCCTATTTCTTCTTCATTCATAGGTTACGCCTTCTGCAGAACTACCTGGATGGAGGAGGGGGGCAAATGGAGTCAGTGGGGTTTGCTTTCATTTCTGGTCAGCGGCATTCCTCCAGTGACAGCACTGGTCAGAACACCATCCTAGGCCATTCATATGGCCCTTTTGCTACATTCAGTGAAATCTTCCCTCCAGGGATTTCAGGGCAATAAGGCTTGGCCCATGTCATGTGCCAGGAGGCACAAGGGATGCACCTGCATGTCAAGAGGTCATATGTTAAAATGTCTCTCAAAGTTAATTCAAGATTTGGTGGTGGGGAAAAGGAACCTGTGCTGGGAGCAAGGGAACGTGTGAAATGAATCCTATATGCGTTTTGCAGGGTTTCAGGACACAGAAAGAGTGTGTGAATTGATTTGTGTCTAATTGATTAAAAAAAATTTGTGCTAGAGGAGATAAATGAATTGTTCTTCTTATTAAGTGATAAAAATGCAAGGTTCCTGAACTGGAAGTTATAAAAAATCAGCTGTTCAAATGCCTTTTCTTAACTTGAAGCAGGATTATCTATGAAGCGGGGAGATATCATCCACAACAAATCAATGGTTTTTTGTGTGTGTTAGTCAGATGGGAGTTATTAACTCCTACATATGCATGATCACACCTTAAAACCAGCTAGATTTTCATGCAAGACTGTCAATTTCTCCATTATAGCTCCAGCTGTTTTGGGGGGTGGGGTGGTCAAGATGGCCTCAGTGGGCCTTCTCCCCACTCCCTGCAGTTGCTCATCTCCTCTCCTGCTTCTGAGTACAATCGACACCCAATGCCCAAAGAGAAAGGGCAGAAGAGCAAGAAGGCAATTGTAGCTGCGGTTCCTCTTGCTCAATTCCATTGTTTTCTGGTGTTTTCCTCCTGGGCTAGAATAACTGAGCAGGTGGCAATGGCAAGAATATAGGAAGCCACCTTATACTGAGTCAGATCACTGGTCCATCTAGCGCAACACTGTCTACATGACTGGCAGCAGCTCTTCAGGGTTTCAGACTGAGGTTTCTCCCTTCCCTACCTGGAGATGCCAGGGATTGAACCTGGGACCTTCTGCATGCAAAGTGAATGCTCTACCACTGAGCCAGTGCCCTTCCCCAATGGTAAGAGCAATAGCCACATGGCCAGGAGGTCTCTGCTGGTCTGTATAGGGCCCCTTGCTGAAGAGCAGCCATCAATGTTCAGTAATGCTGACCTCCTAACACTGGCACTGTTGGGAGGATTTTTCTTTTCCTAATTCCCTGAAACAACATTGTACTGGGAAGAAGCCTTAACTACAACTCTTGTTCTGACTTAATGAGTTTCTTCTGGACAGTGACTCACCACAAATACTGTAATATACTATTGGATATTGTAAAAAAACAACAACATGAGTGTTTCCTGGAAATCCCATCTTTTGACCCCATGGCCTGGAAGGAAGACAATGGCGTTTCTATTTTCAAACTCAGTTATGACTTTGTTATATTAAGATTTGATCTAAAATCAGCACTTGGCACTCTAGGGCAGCTGCTTTGGCTCCACCATCCTGGAAGGGCCCACCAGTACCGTGGACCTCCAACTGTGGCTTTACCTGACAGTGGTTATGATGGGGGCCCATTTTAATTTCCCACATTGCCCTGATATAGCATTGCTCTGGGGCACTGGTGGGAAGGTAAAATGGAGGAGGGGAGCCCACTAGAGGTCACTTTGCCAGCTCGGATTATAAGCCATTTCCAACATCCCGAAACTGAGCAAATTATCCCAAGTTAGTTCTTTCACTTTGGGGTAATTTGGCTGTCTATATATTGTCTTGCCAAGCGATAAGTAGCATTTTTATCACCCACCACATGTATAGTAAAATGTGTGATAGAATAAAAAACCTAGACTAAAGCCAAAGTGTTATATTTATTTATTACATTTATATACCGCCCCATAGCCAAAGCTCCCTGGGTGGTTTACAGCAATTAAAAACAATAAAAACAAATATACAAATTTTAAGACACAAAAAACAATTTAAAACACAATTTAAAAACACATGCTAAAATGCCTGGGAGAAGAGGGAAGTCTTGACCTGGCATTGAAAAGATAAGAGTGTTGGCACCAGGTGCACCTCATCAGGGAGATCATTCCATAATTTGGGGGGCACCACTGAGAAGGCCCTCTCCCTTGTTGCCAGACTCCCAGCTTCCCTCCGAGTAGGCAACCGGAGGTGGGCCTTAGATGTTGAGTGAAGTGTATGGGTGGGTTCATGTCAGGAGAGGCAGTCCATCAGGTATTGTGGTCCTAAGTCATGTAAGGCTTTATAGCTTGAAACCAGCACCTTGAATTGAGCTCGGAAACATACAGGCAGCCAACGCAAGCGGGCCAGAATCAGTTTTATGTGTTCGAACAGTCTGGTCCCTGTTACCAATCTGGCCACTGCATTTTGCACAAGCTGCAGCTTCCGAAACCATCTTCAAAGGCAGCCCCACATACAGCACATTGCAGTAACCTAGCTTGGAGGTTACCAGAGCATGGACAACTGAAGCCAGGTTATCCCTGTCCAGATAGGCGCGTAGCTGGGCCACCAACCGAAGTTGGTAGAAGGCACTCCATGCCACTGAGGCTACCTGACAGAGATGGTTCTAGGTGAACCCCCAAGCTACGAACCTGCTCCTTCAGGGGGAGTGCAACCCCTTCCAGGACAGGTTGTACATTCACCATCCAGTCAGAAGAACCACCCACTAGCAGCATCTCAGTCTTGTCTGGATTGAGTCTCAGTTTATTAGCCCTCATCCAGTCCATTGTTGCAACCAGGCACCGGTTCAGCACATTGACAGCTTCACCTGAAGAAGATGAAAAGGAGAAATAGAGCTGTGTGTCATCAGCATACTGATGGCAACACACTCCAAAGCTCTGGATGACAGCACCCAACAGTTTCATGTAGATGTTGAACAGCATAGGGGACAGAACTGACCCCTGCGGGAGCCCATACTGGAGAGTCCAGGGTGCCGAGCAGTGTTGCCCAAGTTCTGGAGCCGACCTGCCAAGTAGGAGCGGAACCACCGCCATGCAGTCCCTCCCACTCCCAACTCAGCCAGTCTTCCCAGAAGGATACCATGATCGATGGTGTCGAAAGCTGCTGAGAGATCAAGAAGAATCAAGAGAGTCACACTCCCCTGTCTCTCTCCCAACAGAGGTCATCATACAGGGTGACCAAGGCTGTTTCCGTGCCAAAACCAAGCCTGAAACCCGACTGAAATGGATCCAGATAATCAGTCTCACCAAGAGTGTGTGGAGCTGGCCTGCCACCACTCATTCAAGGACCTTGCCCAGGAATGGAACATTTGTTACCAGCCTATAGTTATTAAGATTTTCTGGGTCCAGGGAGGGTCTCTTCAGAAGTGGTCTCACTACGGCCTCTTTCAGGCAGCCAGGGACCACCCCCTCTTGCAGAAAGGCATTAATCACTTCCCTGGCCCAGCTGGCTCTTCCATCCCTGCTAGTTTTTATTAGCCAAGAAGGGCAAGGATCCAGCACAGAAGTGGCTACATGAACCTGTCCAAGCACCTTGTCAACGTCCTCAAGCTGCACCAACTGAAACTCATCCAAGAAATCAGGACAAGGCTGTGCTCTGGATACCTCGCTTGATTCACCTGCTATAACACTGGAGTCTAAGTCCTGGCGGATGCTAAAGATTTTATCCTGGAAGTGTGATGAGGAAAAAAGAAGAGGATTGCAAGTTCCAAACTTACTTTTTTTTGTATATTTCTAATTGTATCAACTGGACAACTGATTGGATTGTAGAACTGTATGAAGGGATTGCATTATTTTAGAAAAATTTAGTTGGATTCCCTTTGCATAACATCCTCTGGGGAGAATATAAGTATAGAAGAGCAGTATTAAAAAGTAATTTCTTACTATCAAATATATTGAAGATATGGGATTGATATAAAAAACTCTATTCTATTGAATTTGTTTTCTTCTATTGAAATAATTTTGGATATAATGAGATGTGATATTTTGAGTTTCAGAATATGGAAAAGATTTAAACTGTTTAGGTTGCAAGACTTAGTAAATCGAGGACAAATGGTTACATATGTAGAAGTTAAGAGACAGATGCAAGGCAATAACCCTCCTTGGTTTGAATTATTTCCAAGTTAGATCAAGATTATATAAGAGTACTTAATCAAATCAGAGAAACTACAGAATTTGAGAACGCTGTATTAAATACAAACAAACATAGACTGGCAAAGCTATATTATTTATTATTGAAGTGTAATACAGAAGATGAGCAAGTAAAAGAGTATATGGTGAAATGGGACATTGAGGAAAATATACCAATGTAGGTGTAGGACAAGTTATGGATAACTGGACATAAATTTTCATTGAACTCAGGGATAAGAGAGAATTGCTATAAACTCATGTCCAGGTGGCATATGACCCCGGTGAAAATAAATAAAATAAATAATCCACCTATTTGTTGGAAATGCCAGAAAAAAAGAAGCAATTTCTTCCACATTTGGTGGAAGTGCGAAGTGGCTAAGACATATTGGAAGAAAATTAAATCTCATGTAGAAAAGATTTTGGGATATGAGATCCCATTTCATACTGTATTGTTTTTATTAAATTACTTAGAAAGCTCAGGTACAGAAGAACCATGCAGAATTGGTTTCTTACATGTTTGCTGCTGCTGGAATATTATATGCAGCTAAACAGAGAGTAACGATATTTCCCACAATAAAAGAGTGGTATGATAAAATATGGGAGTATGTATTGATGGCAAAATTAACTTATTATACAGTAGGGCCCCGCTTATACGGTGGGTTAGGGACCAGGCCCTCGCCGTAAAGCGGAAATCGCCGTAAAGTGGAACCCATTGACTATAATGGGTCACATCGCACGAAAATGACGTGAATATGCCGCAAAAGCGCAAAATCGGCTTTAAAACAGGGAATTTCCCCTAATTGAAAGACGCCGCATCAGCGGAACGCCGGAAAATGGAATGCCGTAAAGCGGGGCCCTACTGTATAAGATTTAGAAAATGTAATTATATAGAGAGTGTGTTTTTGGCGAAGTGGCAGAATTTTTTTTGATTATTATTGTATACATGGGATACTTCAAAACAATACTTATGGTTTTTCTATGTTTTATTTGTTGCATTTAGTTTGTTTGTGACTACCATAAGTCTGGCTTGAACTGGAAAGTTCTTTTTTTTAAAAAAAAGTGTGATAGAATGTGTAATAAAATGGTCATCTGCATCCACCCTCAGGCTTGAAATCTAGTAACTGTGTAGGCCTATGGACATCCGCTCAGATTTAAATCCTATTGAATTCCGTGTGGCTTACTCTTTAGGAACTGAATAGAGGATTACAGACTTAGCCTCACAGAGCTCCTCCAGCTCCTTGAGGCTGCAGATCCCCTCCTCGTCCTTGTCCTTGTAAGATGTTTCAGGATGCTTGCCATTTCCCTCTCCTTTCTCCCCTGGGCCTTTTGAAGACATCTAATAGTAATCCCACAGTTTTCTTCTATTTTCCACCTAAGAGCTGTAGATAGAATACCTGGTGCAAATCTCTTGGTGAGAAAGACAGATAGTAGGTCTCTAACCCTACTGCAGGTTGCAGGGCTGTGTTGAGACAGAGTCGCTTACAGCAGCCTACAATTTAGTCTACTCTTAATACTGTAGGCCAGAGGTGAAGCTGAAACTGGTCTAGGTTCCCAGCCCAAAATCCCCACACTTCTCAGGTTGCAGCAAAGGTCTATCTACTTAAATTGCCGCCACCACCCAACTTCTTCCCAGGGCTTATCAAGCACTCTGTTGCATGGAGATGCCTCATGTTTTATTGGCTTGAACGCAGACTGGTTGCACCTTTAAATGTTCAAAAATGTTTTTAAAAATTTGCACTTGAAGTAAAACCGAGTTGGAGTCAGGACTCCAATTTGATGCTAACTTTTTCAGCCACAGGATAAGGTAACACGTGCAGGGCTGTGGAGTCAGAGTCGGTAGAAATGTATCGACTCCGACTCTGGCTTCAAAATAAAAACTTATAATATTATAACAATATATGTTAACAGGGATGTAGAGTCGGAGTCGTGGAGTCGGACAGTAGAAAAATAGAGGACTTGGAGTCAGAGTCGAAGGTTTGGCGTACCGACTCCACAGCCCTGCATACTTGTCACACATACTAATTTTCACATGGAGGCAATGCTAGTTTCTATTTATCACATGGATATTTTCAAAGTACAATATATTATGGTGTTATAATGCTTTAGTTACAGCTGTAACAGGATAGAAAGGGTTTAAAATGGTAACTGTCAGTTTACAGAGGTCCTTTGGGAATCTTTATTTTCCTGATGTCTGCTGAATAATTCCATTCTTGGCTCTCCCCCCCACCCCCCACATTGACAGAAAATGTGGGCTGGAAACTACCTCCTCTCTTTAATCCTCTATGTCTACAAAACACTTTCTCAAGTTATTTCTGCTAATACATGTGGAAGAAATACTCTTTCCAGACCAGTAGATGCTCCGAAGCATCAGAGGTTTATTGAGCAACAGCAAAAAGAATAAAAGCACTTGAGGGAAAGGCTTCCAGGAAGCCAGTCCTCCCTAAATCACGGTTACATAGCTTTTTATACTGTTTATACATCATGCATATATTATATTAATACATCATTCACCTATCAATAGCTAAAAATGCATCTTATTACCATATAAGGCATGTACACTACACTACCTTCCTGGGTGGTCCTTTAAATCACGTTTTGCCCCAACTTAGGACACCTGTGTCCAGTGTGATGTTCCGAGATTTCTTCCAAACTAGCTCCACTCTCCGGACATGTACAAATGTCTCTGCACCTTTGCTTCATACCCACGACTTTCCTTTTATTCTGTACCTTAGCTCAACCACAACTTCTGCTTTATTCTTCTACAGCAAAACATATTTTTGACTACAGGCAGGCAACTTCCCCTTTTATAGAGGCTTGCATTAAATGACATTAAAACTCTTATCATTTACACCAAAGCTTTACTACTTATTACTTATAAAGATATTAATAGGACTGCTTCAAAGAGACCCTCCTAGACCCTCTGGACATGGAAATCTGCTAACATACACATCCTTGTTCAACTCACAGAAATATTTGGAAACCATCTGGATTGGCTTATTTTACCTCCTTAAATAGCCTCTGCAGGGATGGGACACCCCTGAATTACCATTCATTTTAGACAGCTTTTAAAAACGTTTTGTAATTATATTATTTCTACAGCATTTTATGCTGTTAATTGCTTACATGAGCCACATTGGAAGGACTGAAAGGCAGCCAATAAATACTGGTGGTGGGGAAAGCAAATAGTTGAACAATTGTTTTGTTTAAGAGTTTCTGAATACTAATAGGCCCATTGGCACTAATGCTACAAGATCCCACTCCCACATAATAGTTGTGGATGTAGGGTTGTTGCCTGGTTGCCAGCAGTGGCCTGTGAGGGATGAGATATACAAAAACTTTCTTCTCCTTTAAAAAAAAATAAAAAAAATGAAGAGCGAGTGGCTTTCAAGAATCATCTTTAAAAAAAGAAGATAAAAAACTTAAAAGCTTCATAAAACGGCAAGGCACTTCTGCTTGATAATACTACACAGGTATAAGGAAAGGAGTAACACTGTCGCACGTGATGTCCAATTGGTGCCCGTGACACCCTCACTCATTCTCCCCTCCCCTGTCCTGCTCCATCTCAATGTAAGTACTAACTGGGGGGGAAATTCACTTTTCCTCGGCAATAAAACATTGTTGTTTGTGTGCCGGGAAAAGGTTTTCTCGAAACAGTTTTGCCACCAAAACACAGCTGTACATTTATTGTCCAATAAAGCTACCATTTGGAAGTTTCGAAGAGGTACTCAGTGACTATATTGCTTGCTGACTTTCTCACCTTCCACTATATCAGCTTTTACTTCACAGTGAGGGAAGACTTGGCTTTGCTTTGTGTTCATTGGAAAGCCTTCACACAAGACGAATGTTCTACCCCCTTATTACTTCTGAGCAGAAAATGGCATGTACTCTCTGCACATGTACTCTCTGTCATGCCTCATGAATTCTGATCATTACAGAGACATGCTGTGGGCACACGTGGCAACTGCTACCCTCAGTGTGCACATTCTATAATTTGGAATATGTTCTCTATAAGTGATGGTATGGCAGGCTGTTGTTTTTAAACACAGAAGTGGTATCTTTGTAGGCAGGGGTAGCCAGCATGGTGCCCTCCAGAAGTTGTTGGACTACAATTCTCATCACCCCTGATCATTAGCCATGCTATCTGAGGATAATGGGAATTGTAGTCCAACATCTGAAGGGCACTATGTTGGCTACCACTGTTGGAGGATATGCTTCATAGGTGAACTGGCAATTTGTGTTTCTAGATTGTTACAGGCTAAATATATGATTAGAGCAGTAACACAGGACAGCTTTTACTGAGCTGTACCATTTTAGCTGCAGGTGGGAGATTGCATGCTTGAATGTTTTGCCATATTAAAACACACACAAACACACATCAACAATGTCACAAACAGAAAATGACTGGCAGGAAGAAGGTTTTGTTCTAACTGTCTCCTGGATATGCCACTTTAATTTCTCTCTGAGTTTTTTTTCTCTACATGGGGAAACATTCAAACATACACTCCCCAACTTGAAGTTTGAAATGGTAACTCTCAGCAACAGATGCATTATATGAGTCTCCTGATACTGTAGTTTGCCTGTTAGAAGGGGGAGGGGAGAAGACAGTTGTCATTGCATCCAAGCCCAGGATGGCAAACAACTAAAAAAAATCCTTTTTAAAAAAAATCTTAGAAACAAAACACCTTTAAAAACACATCTTAAAAATAAAACATCTTAAAGGCAATTCCATTGCAGATGCAGACTGGGACAAAGTCTCTACTTAAAAGGCTTGTTGAAAAAGGAAGGTCTTCAGTAGACACCAAAAAGCCAACAGAGATGGCACCTGTCTAATATTTAAGGGGAGGGAATTCCAAAGGATAGGTGCCACAACACTAAAGATTCGCTTCCTAGTTGTTTGTTTCATGTGAAAAGCAGCCCCTTTGATTAAACATAATTCCTTTCATAAGTGTTTCTCTAACCATCCACCCCATGCATCCTCAAAGAAAAGCAATGTGTATCAAATGCATGAGGTACTTGGAAACCAAACAATAAAATAAAATCTGAAACAAAAAATATTGCTTTTGCTTGTAGAACTATACCGGAAGGTCACATGTGCTGAGATGAAGAAAAACACGGAGCCTTTGATAACTTGCCTTCAAGAGTGCACCACTGAGTCAGGTCTAGAGAGGGACTTAGTAACAGAGTACTTGGTAAAACAAACAGTTATCGGCTGGATTTTTTGGGCTGAGAATGCTACTATTGCTCTGGCATAATGACACCTAATCTCTTCCAATGGGGATTTCCCTCAAAACTCTTTATCACTGCAAATCCTTCACAACTCCCTTATCTCCTCAAGCTCCAAATCTTCCGCCTTTCCCATTTTGTGCACCTGGAGTGGAAAGGTAGCTAATATATACAATATGAGAATAAAAGACAGCTTCCTCTGGAGGTTGCTGCTTTAATTTATTATTATTATTATTATTATTATTATTATTATTATTATTATTATTATTATTATTATTATTATTATTATTATTATTATTATTATTATTATTTATTCCTCCTCAGCTCAGGGTGAATTTTGAAAACTGTAACCCTATGAGGTTTTTCCAAAACACGGGTAAAGTCCAGTTATTTATAACTTAATTACAGAGTGCATTACTCTTATAATTGGGCTCCTGCTGGGAGGAAGGGCGGAATATAAATATATAAATAAATAAAATTGTGTTTGTTTTAAAGAAACCCCTAGCAATGCTTACATTCCAGGTAGAGGTGATGGCCTCTAATATGATTGCCTTTAAAGGATAAACCTGATAGTACTTGCCTGCTTTCTCTGTGCCTGAGTTAAAAGATAACAATTGTCTTTGCATCACTATGTAGCTCTGAGTTCTGCCATATAGCGGTAGTGTGTCCTGAAATAAAATTTGCATGTAGACAGAGCGCCAATTATTTCTCACTAATCTGAAGCAAGATAAACATTCTTCTTATCATGACTGAGGGTGTATTGAGGCCGTTTCAGTATGAAAAAAGCAACAAAGAATCTTGCATTAGTCTAACAAATATAAAAGGTTGCATCCAATTTTTGTTCTACTCAGAGTAAATCCACTGAACTTAATGAACATGACTAACTTAGGTCCATTGATTTCAATGCGTCGACTTTGAATAGAACTTATTTGAATACAAACCAAAATTTTGCCAGAGCCCATTTAGTCAGATGGTACACCTTGAATTCTAAAGAGAGGACAGATCCTCACTACACACACACACATGTCAAAAGAGCAAGTAATGAAATAGGTAGCAAGTAGGTGTGCCATACAAATGAATACAAGGCCCAATCAAATAAATACAAGTTCCAGTTAGTGTGGGTAGCTACAGCTGGTAATAAAAGGGCATTACATGATGAACAATGTAAACTGGGGTAGGCAGCATGATGCCCTTCAGATGTTGTGGGCTACAATTCCCATCAGCCCCAGATAGCATAGCCAATGATCAAGGATGATGGGTGTTGTAGTACACTGCATCTACAGGGCACCATGTTCGCTACCCCAATTTAAATAAACACCTAAAAGGAACAAATACTGTTTGTAATGAGCTGCTTACTTCCAATCTGCTCTAAGTGCTACAGTGTAAAAATTGATAACTAATTTTAAGTTAATGGTGGCTTAACACTGGAGTATCCCTTTATATGCTTCAGATGCTGGCATGGAGGATACAGGCAGTGGGGCAAAAAAGAGAGAGTTTTATGGGTGTGGGGAGTCTCAACCAAACATTTTGTTATATTTTTCTTAAATGTGAATCAAAATAATGGACTAAAGGTTAATCAAAATAATGGTGTTCAATGCAACAAATATTAAATCATTTGAAACTGATTTGCTTATTTAAAAATGTGTATTATTTCCACAAACTATTCCAT
Organism: Rhineura floridana; assembly: GCF_030035675.1. NCBI lineage: Eukaryota > Metazoa > Chordata > Lepidosauria > Squamata > Rhineuridae > Rhineura > Rhineura floridana. The sequence goes on from NC_084481.1 coordinate 47,271,323, forward strand.
CCTGAGCTGAGCTTACTTTGGTCTGTCCTTTTTCCATCTATGATCTTTTGTTTGCATGACTCAAAGAATGACACTGAGTTTCCCCATGCTGCTCAGGTACTTCTGTGTGCATGTGTTTGTTTCTGTTATTTCTGGTTGGCTGCAAAAGCACTGAGCAAGATTTTCCATGTAGATTTGACTAAAAGTCAAGTTGAAATATCTGCAACAGATATTGAGCAGAATTAAGCTGCAGTCCTAACCCCACTCACCTGTGAGTAAGCTCCAATGAACTCAATAGGACTTACTTCTGAGTAGGCATGGTTAGGATTGTACTGTAAGTTCATTGAACATAGGCCCCATTAAATTACTGGGACAAGTTAGTCATGACTGATTTCAACAGAAATTAAGTTCAAAAATCCTAAAGTGGATTAGTAGGGTGGGGATGGAAAGAGAGATTATGTAGTGGATAGGGTTGCCAGGTCCATGGCCTGAGACTGATCCTGTATCTTTAGGAGAAGAGAAGGCCAGTCAAGTGCAGGTGTACTTGCAACTCTGTAATGGGAAAAACCACAAGGTGGAATTCTCCCTCCCCCCTCTACAACTTTTAAAGATACAGAAGACCTCTTGGAGGCTGGGCCTGGCAACCAAGAGGTCTTCTGTATCTTTAAAAGTTGTGCAGGGAGAAGGGAGAATGCCACCTTGTGGTTTTTCTCATTACAGAGTTGCAAGAACACCTGCAATTGGCTGACTTTCTCTTCTCCTAAAGATACAGGATCAGTCTCAGGCCAAGAACCTGGCAACCCCAGTAGTGGAGGAGCCACCACTTCCTAAGCCTTGCCAGTTTGCTCTGGACAGAGTATAAGGGGGTGGGAAAAGCTTTTTGAGGCTGTTGTCTTAGTTTTGCTTTTCTATTGTCACTCCCATCAACATAAATGGGAGGGGAAATGCTGCAGATCCAAGGCTTCCTACAATTTGCCCCAACACACCCTACTGCTGGTGAGACACAGCTGGCAACACATCTATGCCTGCAGAGCTCTCTCCAGTCGAACCAGGGGTGCCTTCAGGGATGTATGTGCTGCCCTGCTGGCAGAACTCTCCATTGGTGAGAACATAAGAAGAGCTCTGTGGAATTAGGCCAACATCCTGTTCTCACTGTGACCAACAAGCTGGACTTGAACCTAGAGAGCAGCATTTATGCATATCATAAGGCCTCTCAGCTGGTCAAATGATGTTCTGGATCCAACTCATTATTCCTATAGTATGGTGACAAGGAGAAGGGAATTTAAGAACAGGACAAGTGTATTGTATCCCTTTTCCTCCTATGTCTTCTTAGCTCAAGACCTGTTTATAATGTTGCTTTGTGTAGCTTCATAATGGGAATGGATGGACCAATTTAAGCCTGGACCTGATTCCTCCTCCCCCTACTTCTGAGCTCTTTTGAGTCGCTTCAAAGCAGAAATGTAATTGCTTCATGCCCAACACTTAAAATATAAAGTATAAATCTTACCTACATTCTAATGTTGGTCATTTAAAAACATAATGACTGGCAGGCATCATCACCTACCCTTGGAGTATTCCGACATGAGACATTCTTGGGAAAGTAAGCTTTCCCCAAAGTTCACGATGATCTGTGACGAAACTTAATATCAGATTCAAATTATAATTACCAGACTGAAACAGTCTTCACTGATTTCTTTCCTCTCCTATCTTTCTCTCTTGCTTAATTGTGTATTGACTGATTAATTTCAAATGAGCAGATCGATAAGAACTCTAGGAGCATCTACAATTTTGCTTCCAAATGTGACCAGTGTTTGCAATCAAACTTATCAGAGATTTCCTGGTTGCCAACAATGGTGTTACTTTACCCATTATTAACTTTAGCAACGCTGATAATCCTTTTTTTTAAATAGATTCTTAATTGTCAAGAAACATGAGGGAAAAGGCAGGGAGAAACAAAAAGCACAGCAGGCATGAGGATAAACGCTTCTGGCCTTTAAATAATGAATGCTGTTAGTGCCATTTGTTCTGTCGACAACATTTCAGAATCAGAGTGATGGTGCAAGAGATACCACTCAATCTGAGGTAAACGGATGGGATTCAAGCCTGCTCAGGTTGTAATGCTCAGCTGTACTGTCTCCCCACCTCCAAGAGTTCTTCTCCAACTTGGATAATAATCGGAGGCCCCCGGACATTGTGCCCATGTTCTTCTGTCCTCATCCCACTTGTCACCTGGTCTGATGATGTCAGTTGCTATAGCAACTATGACAGTGGTGAAGAAGATCTTGAGAGGCTGGACAATTAGGATGCCAGGAGAGACAGTTTTCTGCATCTCCCATACGGCCCTTAAGTCTGAGATGCTAACTTTCTAAGGGGAGAAACGAAGGGGAGGGAGGCCTTTAAGGCTTCCAGATCTCCTTCTCCTCCACCATCACCCCTACCACTATGACAGTTGTTGTTGCTGTAATGGTGGCCACTAGGCCAATTGAAGGGGGAAAGGGCTAGTGGGTGCAGTATTTTGGGGGCTCACAGGACAGGGGCTGGGAACTCTCATGAGGCATTTGGAAAATCCAGTTTGCTCCTGATTGTGATGACAAAAGCATGACAGGATTCTTAAATGTGAAACAGAAGTATAGTTTCCAAATCACATGATATGCTAGTTCCCCTCTATTCAGCACTGGTTAGGCATCATCTTGAGTACTGCATCCAGTTCTGGTCTCTGCACTTCAAGAAGGATGCAGACAAACTGGAATAGGTTCAGAGGAGGGCAACAAGGATGATCAGGGGACTGGAAACAAAGCCCTATGAGGAAAGACTGAAAGAACTGGGCATGTTTAGCCTGGAGAAGAGAAGACTGAGGGGTGATATGATAGTACTCTTCAAGTACTTGAAAGGTTGTCACGTAGAGGAGGGCCAGGATCTCTTCTCGATCATCCCAGCGTACAGAACACGGATTGATGGGCTCAATTTACAGGAAGTCAGATTTCAGCTGAACATCAGGAAAAACTGTTAGAGTGGTACAACAGTGAAACCAATTACCTAGGGAGGTGGTGGGCTCTCCAACACTGGAGGCATTCAAGAGGCATCTAGACAGCCACCTGTTGGGTCTGCTTTAGTTTGGATCCCTGCATCAAGCAGGAAGTTGAACTTGCTGGCTTTATAGGCCCTTTCCAACTCTACTATTCTACGATTCTATGAAACTAGATTCAGAAAAACCATGTTCCTGCCCCTTGCCTGGCATACTGGTAAAATTAGTTGGTTTACTGAGCCCAATCTCAAATAAAAAGTGGGGGGAGGGATTACTAACTGGAACACTTTGACAATAATTAATGTTCACAGTGGGGTTTGGGCATTAAAATGTCATCACCTTCTATGCATTGTACTGCACTTAAGGGAACAGTGCTATTTGTGTGTCCTAATCAGGAAGCAGCACTGTGTAAAAGCAAAAAAGACTATTGCCCTAATGAAGTGGGTGCTAGCCTACAAAACCTTATGTTACTCAATATATTTATTAATGTTTAACTGGACTTGCTACGGCAGACGACATACTCTGGAATTTAGTGTTATGTGAACAGTTGCTGCTATTCTAAAAAAGGTTTTTTTTTTTTTTAAAAAGGGCTTTGAGATCTATCTATCTATTACATTAATATCCATCTCATTCTTCCTTCAGGAAGCTCAGAATGCCTTACATCCCAGCAGTCTCCCTTCTAGGCCTGATCAAGTCTATGCTGCTTTGCTTCCACAAGGCACTGGCACTCCTAGACAATTCACTGGTATCTATGGGAGTTTCCAGAAACCTTTACAGAGATGAAAAACACATACAAAACCATCTGCCATTCACAGACTAGGCGCTCAAAAACACAGCTGTTGTGTTGGTGTTTCATTGGCCATTTGCTGCTGAAGTTTTACTTGACGTGAACTTTTTGGGAAAATGGAGGTGTAATTTACAGAACAATATTGTGGCTTCTCATGTACACCCAAAGGGTTTATACATGCCTCATGTATATGTGATCTTTACAAAAGCAAAGGCTGCTCTGTCTTGTGCATTGACAAATTTTCTTGTTTGGCAGGCTTTCTTGCTTGCGGTTTCCCAAGTGTTGTTCTGGAGATGTTATGTTGGGTTGCCTCTGGATTCTGCTTGAACCAAGTTGGCAATGTACTACCTCCAGTCTTGGAAGTAGGATAAGTTACTGGGAATAGCACGCGGGGAGCAAAGGCTGTTACATTCACGTCCTGCTTGTAGGCTTCCAATAGGCACATGGTTGGCCACTGTGATGACAGGATGTTGGACTAGATGGGCCTTGAGCCTGACCCAGCAGCCAGGCATTTCTTATGTTCACAGCAGCATAGCACAGCATGGTATAGCACAGCACAGCATTTAGGTGAGGGAGCAGCTTCAAGGGAATTACTCATAGAAGGTGAAAGGCAATATGCTGAAACTGGCAGGTTGAGGGAGGCATAGCTGACTATGAAATGCCCACTAAAGGAGTCTTAGGCAAAACTTGTTGGTCAGTCACCTTCTCTCGATTCCTTCTGCAAGGAAAATGGGGTGAAAGAAGGCAAAACTGTCAATGAAGGCACAACATGATGGGCGTATCCTGTAACTCTTCCTCCTGAATTGGAATTGTAAAATATGCTACTGCAGATGTAATGTAAGGCCACAGCCCTTTATTGCTTTTGAACACTCTCAAGGACACTTTGCTGAATAGTTTCTCTGAGCCAGGACAGTTAAACCAAGAACATGGCAGAGTGAGTGTGTTACATGAGCACATAGTATTTCTTCATATCATCAAGCAGATTAGTTGATAAACCAGTGTGGGCAAATCTGAACGGATAGCCTAAGACCAAAGAGCACACATCAGGGCTCTAGCCAACCTAGAACAGGAGCATTTTGTGCTGTTCAGGCCTCTCCAGAGGAGGGGAAGTTTCCCTGCCAGCCTGGACTCTGAGAAACAAGAGGGGCCCTACCTGTGGTCTCACTGCTGAGTCTTGCTTGTTGTAAGTGTAAGGAAAGACTCCAAAAGGCAAAGCAAAGAATTAAGGAAAGGCTATAACTCAGTGGCAGAGCATATGATTTGCATACAGAAGGCCCCAGGTTTAATCCCCAGCATCTCCAGGTAGGGCAGGGGAAATGTTTGCTATCTAAAACCCTGGAGAGCTGCTGTCAGTCAGTGTAGACAATATTGGGCTCGATGGACCAGTGGTCTGACTACTGAGTGAGGCAGGTACCTATGTTCCTAAAACAGTAGGGTTTGCAAAACGTAGAAGATATGGAGAAAATTAGGAGAAGCAAGAGGCCAGGTAGAAGAAGCAGTGGAGGGGGGAATATTAAACCTGTTTTTAGACAGCCATTTTTTCTTTTGAGAATAAGCCTTTTCTCTGTTGTGTGTGTGATAAACAGCTTATAATTCACAGGGAAGGATGGCATGCTTTTAGAGATAAGCATGGATTTCATCTCATACAGGGAATTTCAGATAGCAGTAGGCAAAAAATGTGACAGACCCCTTCCCTGCCGATATTTTGGAAAATAAATTGTTTACCTGTTTTGGATTAACCCCCCTCCCTGACTACCTACATAATGCAAATGCCATTCACTGTATTAGAGATATGGAATGAACATGGATTCCTATCCTGGATTCAAACCACTGCCTTTTGCCATGCCCAAGGCTGTCATTGGTTCGTACAGGCTGCTCGATACCACGCATCGATGAAGAGGGGTTGTTTCCTGACATTTTCGGTAAACCTACTTGCACCCCAATCCAGTAGTGGGTTGTGTGGTGGAGCAGCATTACTCTACTGACCTCTGGTCAGTTGCATCACTGCAGCTTACTGGGAGGGGATGGGGATGAGGTGGTGGTGAAGTCGGTGCGGTGCAAATGCACAAAGAGTAGCACTGAATTGGCTCCGCTGGTGCGTTTGCACCATACTGAACTCACCACCACCTACCACCTTCTCTACCTCTTCGTAAGCAGCAGCGACGTGGCCGACCAGAGGTCAGGTGAGTGACACTGCCCCATCATGCTGCCTGCTATTGCCCCAATCCTCTGAGTGGTGAGAGCTCCAGGGTTTTTAGCATATCCTGAGCAGAAGTGAAGCTGCAGATGAACTCCAGCAGAAACCCTAAATTCCCTGCTTCCCATTAGAGTTTTAGGGTTACCACCACCACAGAAAGTACTTCAGCCCTCTCTCTTCTCTCAGCTTCAACCCCATCTGAATCCAGAGGTGCTGGCTTAGCTTGTCCCTGGCTAGGAGGAGGGCAAAATAATGAGGCAACTTCACAAAAACCCCATCCATTGGCCCTGCTGAATGGGGCTGCTGGGACATCTGGAGGAACACAGGGTCCACCATCCCTGGACGAGAAAGACAATTCTTATCTTTACAAGAGGTAAATCTGAAGGATGGACCAAATGGAGTAAGCACAAGAACTCGAGATTTGTGCCAACTTCTGCTCACGGGGCTTTCTCTGCAAACTGTTCTGTGGGGCATAGTGTTTTCTATGCACATTCCTCCATGGTTAGAAATACACATTCTAATACATAGAATTTGAAGAGCCATGTTATTGTTTTTTTAAAAATAGCTCCAAGTCTTCTCTCTCTATTCAATACCACCTCTATTTTGCCCTCCTTTCTAGTTGGCCATAAAGACACTTACAAGCTAAGAGGTTTGTGAGTATTGGTGAGGCCTACACCCATAATCCCCTGACAGGGAAACATTCCTCTTGCCTTCACTCCCAGGTACAAAGGATTAAGCACCAACAACTCTGCTGTATTATTTATTCTGCTGACATGGGAGAGGCAGGAGACAAAATTGTGCTTTTTTCTGGCAGGCTATTTGTATCTTTGGAATTCCTCCTCTGGGGTTGATAAAGTGCACATCAGTGACGCTGGCCTTGCTCCCTCCCCATCTGATTGATCTGATCAATTGTCACCAGGGAGATCTGTGTGTCCCGCTTTAGAAATTATGTTGGGCACAGGAAATCCATAGCGCAAATCATTCGCAATACAGCAGCCTCTTCTCCCCATCTGATGAATATCTGCATTGGCCCTGAGGCAAGGACATTTGGGAATGATGCCTGAGCTTTCAAATCCAGATCTTGAGATGACTTCTATAGCTTTAATCCAAGTGGACCACCAGGATCAGCATTGGGGTTACCTTCTATTGCAGCTCGCATTGACTTAGCATATTTACGATACTGGCTCAGAATCTTTAATATGGAAAATTCAACCTTGGCCAAACAGTGTTGGCACGAACAAATGCAGACCGGTGGATGGGCTACAGAATGTCAGAGGATACTCTCCAAATATGATCTTCCCCAAACCAAATTGCTGGAACTAAGCAGAGTCGCACTTCGAAATTGGATTCTTGATAGTGACGCCAGCCAGGACCGGATGTCTATAGCGACGGCCCCCTTTTCATCTTGGTACCCTTGTTTTAAACTCAATCATTCTATGTCCAACTATTTGGACACACTCGACAGAGCCAATATCAGAAGAGCGTTTACTGCTCTTCGTTTTCAGGTCATGCCTACAGCCTACCTAGAAGGCCGATACAGTGGCATCCCAGTGGCTCAACGCCACTGTATATATGGCTGTAAGGCAGTAGAGGAGATAGCTCACTATCTACTTTACTGCCCTCTCTACGAGGACCGCAGACGAACGTTTTTACTGTATTTTTTAGATTATTTAGCGCCCTGCTCCGATAGGGAGAAGGTGAACGTGCTTTTATCGGATAATTTTAACTTAATGTCCCAGGCAGTCGCTAATTTCGCTCTGGCCGCTCAAAAACTGAGAGAGTCCTTTGTCACAGAATCCCTGGTTTGATATAGCTACCTGTCGTTTTTTTCTTTTATAATCCTTTGACCTTTTAACAATATTTTTATGTATATGTGCATAAGGCCTATGGCTAAAAGTCACAATAAAGAATGTATGTATGTATGCATTGGGGTGGGACATAATGACTGGACAAAATAAGCATTAGTAGCACCTAATTGCCATGCTAGATAACATATATTCCTGGAGATACCTTTTCCCTTCACTTCTTTTATTCCCTTCACTAACCAGTAGCATAGTGGCAAATTCAGAAGTGCAGTGTCTCTTTATCATCATCATCATCATCATCATTAGTCACTTATTAGTCGCTTATTAGTCGCTTGATACCCAAAGGTCCCCAAGCAACTTACACAATATTAAAACAAAAACAAATAAAACACACTATAAAAACATAACATTAAACAACAACAAAATAATAGCAATAACACCCCCAAGCAGCGACAAGAAAATCTGGCACCATATTAAAACAAACCTTCATTTCAATCTAGCAAATGCCTGAGAGAAAAGGTTCACCTTTACCTGGCACCAAAAAGATGGCGATGACGGCACCAAGCAGACCTCACTGGGGAGCATATTCCACAGATGGGGAGCCACAACTGAAAAGGCCCTCTCCCTTGTCACTACCCTATGAGCCTCCCTCAGAGGAGAGACCTGGAGCAGGGCCTCAGAGGAAGATCTAAGGATCCAGGTAGGTTCATATTGGGAGAGGCGTTCCAGAAGATATTGGGGACCTGAGCCATAAAGAGCTTTATAGGTCAAAACCAGCACTTTGAATTGGGCTAGGAAGTGTACAGGCAGCCAATTCAATTGGAACAGGATAGGTATTGTATGCTCTGTTTGCCTTGAACCCGTCTATAATTGAGCAGCTGCATTCTGCACTAATTGAAGCTTCTGAACCATTTTCAAAGGCAGCCCCATGTAAAGTGCATTGCAATAATCCAACCTTGAGGTTACCAGAGAATAGATTACTGTAGCCAGGTTATCCTGGTCCAGATAAGGTTGCCTAAGTTGATGAAGGCACTCCACGCCACTGAGGCCACCTTTGCCTCAAGCGATAGCAGTGGATCCAGGAGAACTCCCAAACTATGAACCCACTCCTTCAGAGGGAATGTGACCCCATTTACAGTAGGCCGCACACCATTCAGCCAGTCAGAGGAACCACCAACCAACAGCATCCCAGTCTTGTCTGGAATAAACTTCAGTTTATTGGCCCTCATCCAGTCCATTATCTCACCCAAGCACTGATTCAGCACATCTACTGCCTCACCTGCAGAAGATGAAAAGGAGAAATAGAGCTGTGTGTCGTTAGCATACTGATGACAATGCACTCCAAAACTCCATATGACCCCATTCAGCAGTTTCATGTAGATGTTAAACAACATGGGGGACAGAACCAATCCCTGCAGGACTCCATAATGGAGAGCCCATGGGGCCGAGCAATGCTCTCCAAGAACCACCTTCTGAAGCCGGCTATCCATGTAAGGAAGGAATCACTGCAACACTGTGCCCCCAATACCCAGCTCGGACAGTCACCCCAGAAGGATACCATGGTCAATGGTATCAAAAGCCACTGAAAGATCAAGGAAGATCAACAGAGTCACACTCCATCTGTCTCTCTCCTGGCACAAGTTATTGTACAGGGCGACCAAGGCAGTTTCCATACCAAACCCAGGCTTGAATCCTGATTGAAATGGATCTAGAAAATCTATCTCCTCCAAGAGTACCTGGATCTGGTTGACAAGCACCCCTTTGAGAACCTTGACTAGAAAGGAGACATGTGCTACTGGTCTAAAATTATTAGGATCTTCTGGGTCCCGGGAAGGTTTCTTCATAATAGTTATGCCACACCCCTTTCCCACTTTCTCTCGTCTCCCTTGCTCTTCCTGTCATCTTGCAAGTCCACACTCCACTATAAAAGACATCCCTAGGAGCCATTCAGCATGAAAGGGGAGGCTGTGTAATAGCTACTAAGAAGAGTCTTCTCAGTGGTTGACTTACCTCCTTTCACTCTGATTGGCTCTAGTCAACATGAAAGGACAAGAACTCTTCTCAGTGGCCAACAAGTTCCCCTTTCATGCTGATTGGCTCATACACAGAGACCTGGCTGGGACCCTGCTCCCAAAAAAGTAACAGGTCTACGACCCTGTGACCACGGACGACTACACCCTTCACTAACACATATTCCTAGAACAATGGTCCAGTGTTAGGCTTCATACTTCCATGTGGGCCTGCACATGTAGGCTCAATCCACATGGTCTTTATGCCACAAAACTGGAGTACACAGATCTTATGGATGGGCTTATGCACATTGGTCTCTGTGCATTTCTTATGTAGCCCACAATGTCCTACATGTGAACTTCAGAAAGAAGCGAAGATGGAAACAGAGGTGCATGGAGTCATTGTCACCTACTGCTTATCAACTAACCCATATATCATGTCCACATAGGGCTGTGCTTACCTATGAGTTGGTCCTCTCATGACCAAGAGAATGAAGGGTGCCATGAGAAACTAAGTAGGGCTGCTTATATTTCTGAGAACAGATTCAGGGAGGGCAGCACCTCAAACAGCTGCCTGCCCCAAATCTGTTCCTACCCTCACAGATGTGTTTGAGATGCCTTTGCAGTCAGGCAGCCACTCTATCAGAGGCTGCAAGGATGGGCTGCCTTTGCCCCCACCGGAGGCTGTCCGGCAGTTCTGAAAGGGACTCCCTGGAAACCAACCATCTGCCTTTAGTGGTGGAGAGCACACAGGCTGATAGACTGCATGTTCCCCACCTGCAAAGGCAGACAGGCAGGCAGGCATCCTATTGGATACTGCCAGGTGCACTCATCCTGGCCAGTAAGGTGAGGGAAACCCCTGTCTGATTAGGCAGCATGGTCAGAGCATGCTAGCACCATCCCTCATCTATCCGTTTATGCTGGCTGGCCAGGAGGAGAGGAGTGCAAAACAGAGCTGGCTCTCTTCTAACAGCCAAGTGAATATCAAGACTCACCTACCCACCCCTTGAAAGGTTTCACTGTTTGACGGGTCCCATTTTTTTCCAGGTCAATGAGCCTCCTGCGAAAGCGAATGTGCAAACAGACATCTGTACCCTCAAGTGGCCGCATTAGCCCTGAGCTTTCCCAATGGTCTTTCCTTTCCAGCAGCCTGGATTGTCACAGCTTTTTATCATGCTACTACTTACTCCCTGTCTGCTTTCTAATTACGCCGCTCTTTGTCTCTGTAACTTTTTATCTCTTTTCATACTGCCGTGACCGGTGCTGAGTATGTTTTAAACAAGAGCTTATCATAATATTTTACAGTCTCATTAAAACTTCCTTAAATGTCTAGCCTGCAATTTCATCTCTTTTTAATGCATCCCCATTTCCCAGATATTGCCTGCACAGACTGAATTTAGATGCGAGATCGCCTCATCAAAAGGCTCGCTTCTCCTTCTCCTACAGTCATTTGGTCTTTGTTTTATCATTATTGCACCCGGTGTGTATCGTGCATGTCATTTGGCTTTGCGGACAGCCCCGATTCCCAACGTGAAATGCAGTTTACAGCTATTGTGCACGTCAGGCAGGGGAAGACAAAAACAAAGAACAAGGTGATCCCTAAGCAGCTCCTTCTGTTTCTTGACCATGATAGAAAAATAGCTCTTAGAACTATTCTCAGCTGGCCATTTTATCCCAGTCCTTGATTCCTTCATAGGTCCAGGTCCAAGAGCACATTTTGTTGCAATCTGATATGGCACAGAGGGCTCTTTGAACGTCCAAACTAATTTACTGATACAACAACGCTTAGCCTGATATTGAGTTTTTAATTAATAAATCATTATAATTCCACAGTTGCCGTGAAGGAGAACAAACTGCGAGGGTATGATGAAAAAGAAAGCACTTAAATCTTCATTAAAGGAAATCCGGAGACCTAATTAAAAAGCATTTGGGGATTTTTGCCAGAGTCAGAGTTCAGTGGTTATTCAATATATTCCACAAATTTGAGAAGGAAAACTCAGCAGCACACCAGAGGGAATAAAGCAGAGTCACAGATCCATTTCATTCCCCCCTCAAAAAAATTAAAAAATGTTTTACCAGCGGAGTTATTTACAGAACTGATACTTCATATCACATTGAGAAAGTGGGGGGAGGGCTGTAACATTTTTATCTGTAATGAACTGAGAAGGTTCATTAACTTCAACGTATTGCTACAGTGAGTTATTTACTCTGCAAATGAAATGCATATTTACAGTACAATGGATTTATCCTTTACCCTATTTGAAGCCATGCACACATTGTACAGGAAACCAAAGTAAACAAGTAATAGAGTTACAATTAACTTTACAGAAGACTAATTAGGTTGATTCCCTTACACTATCTTCACTGAACATATTTCCTTTCCACAAAAGCCATTTCCATACAGTGGTGTGACAAAAAAAAAAGAGCTAGATAAACAGGTAATAATAGTTAGAATAATGCACTGTGCCTTTATGTTCATCCAGATGGTAAGAACTGAATCCACTTAATTGTTTGTAACTTCACAGAATACAACACTGCAGCCTAAAGGCCAATTCATGTGTTGCTGGTGGTAGCATGGGAGTCCTACTAGTTTGCAGAGGATTTCCCTCTCCGCTGCTCCAATAATGATTGGGCCCAAGCGTAGGGAGAAAGTTATCCATTGTCAAGCCTGCTTGCCAGGAAAAATAAGCCTGAACCAAGTTTCAGCTATGTCATGAGAATAAACTTTTGATGAAAGAAACCCATCTTTGTATGATATGAAACAGCATTTATCAGCTGCAGCAGCAGGTAAAGAATTACCCGAAAGAAAGGGATGCTGCCTAGGATATCAGAATAGCTCTAATATAGTGATGGATGCATCTGTCAATTTCAGTTTCTCTTCCTTTACTCATTCTCCCAACCTTAAGTTCAGTTTGCCCCATTTCCACATCGAGTTGTGATTTTTTTCCCCTTTAAAAAGTCTGCATAAAATTCCATATGTGTTTTTGGACTTGTTTCTCCTGCTGTAAGCATTTTTGCATGCAATCTTGCCTAATACACACATTTTTGCAAGCATAGCGTAATGTAGTTTTGTATATTATTTTCACTAATATATGCATTTTTATGCACACATTTTAGCTGGAGAACTGCATCACAAAATTCATAATAGTGTGAATTTTAAATGGGTATGTTTTGATTTGCTTATTGGTTTGGGAAGTGCAAATTGGGAACATTCCAGTTTGTGTTTTCTTGATGAAGCTGTAGGAATAATGTTTAAATCTCTTTCCTTGATCATAATGGGTTTATCAGCTGTCAACTTAGTGGTATTTTATATATATGTCTGATTTTCATGTATGTATTAATGTATTTATTTATTTTCATGTACTCTAAGTTAACTTGTGTGGGAGGTACCTGGAAAGGCAGCCTAAAGATTATTTAATTTGTCAAATAAAAATGGTTATAAAAGGAAACTGGTTCCAGAAACTCCCAGAAATTGCAAACTTGCACCAAAATTTAGAAAGGTGACAAACACCTTGTTAAAAAAAAAAGTTTGTGTAATGACAATTTCTGGAGGGAAGAGGGATGCCAGTAGCTTAAGGGGGTAGAGACTCTCCTTATGTAAAGTAATACCTATGGGTGTCAAGTGCGTGGAACTATATACAGTATTTGCACCATTGTTTTTCAGCACCATGAGTTAAGAATATCACAGAGTCCTCCCTTCACTTTGCTAGCAGAGGAAATTTCTGGAAGATGCACCTGATGTATTTATGATTAGATCTTTGTAAACTATCTTTGAAAACCATCTTAACAAGTTAGGGAGCAATTCTAACTATAGGAAGATAGCATAACTGATGCCACCTTAAGTTAAGCCAGTGTAAAGTATGCCAGATCCAAACCCCATTCAGAAGCTGGTCCAAGGCTGACAGAGGGAAAACAAAACTTTATAATAGAGTGAATTACATCACCCTTTTTGCCGGTGTAAGTTTCGGTGGGTTGCCAGGTCATGTGACTGAACTGGATGGAATTAGGATCCAGCATCAGATTGAAACGTTAGTAGCTTAGCGTGAAAAGAAGCTTGGAGAAGCAGCTTTGGCTTTTCTGCTAACTTACATAAGAGCATAACATGAGAAAATAAGGGGAGGCTAGAAAAAACCAAAGACCCATTTAATATAGTAGGGTTGAGGAGCCTTTGTCAGACCGAGGGACACACTGCCATCTGCAAAAGCGGGTGAAGCAACACTTTATTTATTTATTTTCTGTCTTTCTTTCATTATAGAACCCAAGGAAGCATACATGTGGTTCCCAGGCAGTCTCTCACATTAATGTAGTGACAAATTCAAAAGTGTAGGGTCCCTTAATGATAGTGACTCCATGCCCCCTCACAGTCATGCCCCCTTTTCCACTTTCCCTTGTGTCCCTTGATGTCCTTCACGACAACAGACATACCTAGGGGCCAATCAGTATGAAAGGGAAAGCTGTATGTAAGCTACTGAGAGGAGTCTTCTCAATGGCTAACTCACCTCCTTTAACTCAGATTGGCTCCAATCAACAGAAAAAGATAAGGACTCTTCTTAGTGGCTATCAAGCTCCCCCTTCAGGCTTATTGACTCATACATAGAGACCTGGCTGGACCCCTGATCCCAAAAAAGTAAGGCGATGACTACATCCAGTCTTCTATCCAGACCCTGACCAGTTCCTGACCTGCATAGCTTCAGGAGGTGGTGGCCTCATGTGCTTTCATATCATGCCCCGGTCTGTAAATGTTACTTTGATGCAGTAGACTAGTTCCTACACACACACTTGCACACCCCATTCTGCCTTCCATCCAGGCAAACAAGAGCCATTCTCAAAATTCAAGGACCCGTCCCAGCCAGGCAAAAACACTCAAGGAGGATCTGAAGTAGGACTGGTTAGGGGTTTGGCCTGGAGAGATGGTGTGGCCTAGAGAGAGTCCCGAGTTCTACAGGGCTGCCACGGCAAGTCTTCTCACATATGCATAACCAACACTCTGACATGACTGTGGGGTTTTGTGAATCAGCCCTAACTCTCTTATGCGCCTCAAGCTTAAAAAAGAAATATCCTCATCTCACCCAGAAAATTGGGTTTTTCAGCAAAGTGAGCTGAAAATTCATAATATATTCTTCTTAAACACTGTATTTTATGCTATTTGTTTGGTTTTTTAAAAAATTAAAAACAAAACAAGTATGTCCCCTCTTAAGGAGCTGTTTGCATTATGCTATATGAAGGAACGGTTTTCATTAAAATATATTTCCAAAATAAAAGCACATGTCCTTTATTCATCCCATTTTTGAAACCTCTAAGATTTGCCAAACTCTTGGTGTTTTCACAAAGAATGCACAAGACGAGAGTGTGTCTCAACAATGTGTGTTTTGGGGAGGCTTCTCTTACCAAAAAATGGTCTAGGAATGGCCCTAGTTTTCTTTCATAACACGTAAGACCAAACCCTGTGCCTGTTTAATTAACTATTTTATGTTGCCATCTGATTTTCCTCTTCTGCTTAAGGTAGTTGTCTCCCATTGGTTTCCGTGACCACAGGTGGACTGTGCATGACTCTGTTTTCAAGATCAATTAACATCTTACTTTAACAAAGTTAATTATTATCAGTGACCTGTAAAAAACTGCATCCACACTCTTCCCTGTGATTTCCCTCAAAGCAAATTCAGAGGCACAAAGCCCCCTACCCCCTCCAAACATTTTTTTTGTAGTAGTAGCGATTATCATCCGAACTAGAAAAATTAAAAACTCTGTTGATTAACTGTATGAGTTTTTATCAAATGATCAACTAATTAATTGATTACACCTAAATACATTTTGCATTTAAGAAAAATAATAAGGGTTAGACATGCATAGAGTAGGTCCATTGAAACCAGTGGTACTTAAGCTACTCATGACTAACTTAAATCTCATTGGGTGGTATTTGACTAAATAATAGTGCTAGCACAATGAGACTCCCCCCCTTCTCCCCCTACATCACCTCCAAATCTGCTCCAGAAGGTTGGGGAACCCCCAGAACAGATTTAGGGGGCATGGGGGGGAGAGAGGGGAAGTTCTGATGTGGTAGTGTTAATTCTTGCACTAGTGCTATTATTTAGTTGAATACTGTCCATTGATTTCAGCGGGTCTAACTCAAAGCATAACCCACAGTGCAATCCTAAAAAATGTCCACTCAGAAGTAAGTCCTATTGAATTTGATGGGGTAAGCACAGGTAGGATTGCAGCCTAAGCCTGGGATCCAACACTAAATCTAAAAAAAAGCCCCCCAAAAGCCACCACCATTCTCTGTTTTTTTATGATAGATTCATGAGTCACAGCAGGCATAATTTTTACATGAGCTGTTGTTATACCTCATTCTCTCACAAGAGGGACTACCTATCTGAAGACGACTTTTGCCATCTGCAGTTCTTTTCAAATAAATTCTTGTATTAAAAACAATACACACACACATATATACATAACAGTGAAATCCTAAGCATTTTTACTCAAAAGTAAGTTCCTAAAGCTGTAATCCCTAAAGCAAGCCCCATTGAACACAGTGGGACTTTCTTCTGAGTAAACATGCACAGGATTGTGCAGTTAGTTATTGTTATTTTACATAACATAAATCTTCTCCAATATCTTGTTTTTCCCATCTTTTTTTTTTGTATGTGTGTGATTTGGATGTTATTGGTATATGGTTAGTTTGCTCTGATGCATAAAACAAATTGCTGTAGTTATGTATATGCTATCCACAGAAGCACATATTTTGAGCCTTGCACATACTTGAACTGAAATCAGAATTTAATATTAATAAGAAAAGAAGCATCCGTTGCCTTTTACAAAAGCATTAGTTGCTCCAAGGTATTAATAAAATATCCAGTAGTTTCACTGGAAATTATGCACCTAAGCTTTCGGATCATTATGCATGCATTTACAAACTCCCAGCACAATCCATTTCCTTCAGTGGGATGTACCATACATTTAGGTATGCATTTTTTAACAAAGCATGTAATTATACACTTCAGTTGCACTATAATTATTTCAAGCTAGTATCACCCAAGCATATTAGATCTAATGGTACTAGAGGTAAAGACTAGAGGGCCATTTCCCACCACCATTACAGCACAATCCTATGCATGTCTATCCAGGAGTAAGTCTCACTGGGTTCAATGAGACTTAACTCCCAGGAAACTGTGTATAGGATTGCTGCCCTAAGACCCCTACCACATAGTTAATTAACACGTTATAGGGCATTTGAAGAGGAGATACAGATATCGTGAGGCTCTCTCCTACATAAGGAAAATACCCAAATCCACATTAAAGCAACACATTTATTAGGCCCACAAAAATATAACAATAGTATTGGTAACCTTGAAATTGGATTACTGCAATGTGCTTTGTGGGGGGCCTGGTCCAGAAGTGCAGAATGCAGTGGCTAGACTTCTGATGGGGGCAGACAGCTGACACCTCTGCTAAGACATCTACATTGGCTGCCCATTCAGCCAAGTTCAACGTTCTTGGGTTGATACAAAAAGCCCTGAATAACTTGGATCTAGGATCAGGTTACATTAAGGACTGCCTGAGCCCTTGTATCTCATCTTAATCACTGAGATCATCTGGAGGAGTGTTAGTTGTCCCCTGTGTTACATAGGCCTTCCACTAGAAATTGGGCACAGAATATCACCAAATCCATTCTCTGGCAGGCATCTTCACTTTTGACTTTGAGGTGTTTTTGAAGATCTTTTTATGCTGACAGGCCTTTGCAACTGTTTAATTTTTTTCTTGGCTAGCCAGTCACTTTAATGGTTATCTGTATTGTTTTTAATGGCATTTTATGCTTTAATGCTGTACACTGCTCTGATATTTTATGATATGGTGGTATGGAAATACTTAAATAAATGATAGTATGCAAGCTTTGAAGTTCTCCAGAACTCTCCATTAGCCTAGATGGTAATGTAAGAGACTGGGAGCTGGGGAAGATGTGGTTGATGGCAAAAGATCTGGGTAACAGCCAGTTTTTGTATTTCCAGACATGGGGCATTTATTTTTTTTATTTAGCAGGATTTATATACCTCTTAACCAGACAAGAAAAGGCACAAGACTGTATCCGGAGGCTGTTACAAACCCAGCTAGCACCGCCGCCATTTCCCCTTCCTTTTTGCGCTCCATATTTGGGCTGCCACGCTGTGCATCTGCTGCGGGACTTCGACTCGAAGCGGGTTTTACATCAATTGAGTGTTCAACCTGGCTCCTGGCCCTTAGATTTTGGACTAAAGTGGCCTATGCAGGACCCCCTCTAGGGTATTTACATCTAATATGGAGAGATTCCTTCATAAGTTCCTGGTCCAAAATTTTCAATGAGAAGATAAAGCGTCTTGGCCTCTCATTGGATCTCTTGGCTACTTGGGACTAGAAGGTAGCAAATCACATAATTGGCCAGTGGATTAGGGACATAGACCTGCAGTACTCAATGTCCGGTGCACGAACATCATGTTCACCGCTTTATTTTGGTCTGACCTTTCTCTTCCCAAATCCTGAGGCCTACCTTGAAAAATTGACTCTGTCTCAATATAGATTCCTGTTCACTAGAGCCAGATTTAACTGCCTCCAATCTGCGATTCTTGTAGGCCATTTCCAGGGAATTCCCCAGGAAAGGCGTTTCTGTTTCTGTAAGCCAGGGGTGACTGAAACCATCGATCACGTTCTATTCGACTGTGAATTATACAAGGATGCTCATATCAAACTGATTCTCCCAATTACTAAAACTTTCCCGGGTAGATCTACTGAGTGGCTATTGCATTACCTTCTATCCTACAAGGATAAGGCCATTACTGAATCAATTGCGAAGTTTCTTTGTATAGCTCAGATTTTACGTAAAAGGAAACTCGGTGCTAGTTTGAATTTTTAAACAAAGCATTATTGTTGATACTGTATTGGGTTTTAATTTGTTGGGGAAATTGTTTAAATTGCTTGTATTGTGGGTCATTGACTGCATAATAAAATTTGATTGATTGATATACCTCTTAACTGGGAAAAAAACCCTCCAAGAATTTTACATAATAATCAGCCATTGTTATGCTTTGTTGCAACCTGCTACCTGCACAGAGCTTAAAAAGAGCCTCATTTGAATGTCTGCTACCTCCTCCAACATGCTAAGACTCTGAGCAAATGCAGACTCAGCCAATTTTTTCCTGTCCCTCTTGGTTTGCTTACCATCTAGCCCAGGGGTGGGGAACCTTTTTCAGTTTTAGGGCCACATTCCTTTCTGGTCAACCTTCTGATGGCCACATGGCAGTGGCAGGTAGGACCAGGGGAAAGGTGGGTGGAGCAAGAAATGTAAATTTTACCTTTGTACAGTAGGCTAGTTTTTACACACACAGTAACGCACCCATCTCTACCTTCTATCCAGGCAAGCCAAGGACATTATTAGAAGGATACATTTCAGCCAGGGGAAAACATTTGGGTGACAACAGGGATAGTTAGGGATGTGGCTTGAGGAGATGGGGTGTGGCCTGGGGAGAATTATGAGGGCCAGATAGAAAGGCCTGGAGGGCTGCATTTGGCCCCTGGGTCTGAGGCTCCGCACCTCTGATCTAGCCTGTTGAAGAGCTTTGGAGAACATGAAAGTACTATTTTGGAATTTTTGTAATGGGTCAACATAACTACCTTTACTTTTTATAAATAACAAGAATTCTTTAATGGGCATGGTTTGTTATAATGATTTGAAACCTTTTGTTGGTCAGTGTAATCATTCACATGGGAGCTGAACTTTGCAGTAAAGACGCAGCTTTTGCCATCGTGATATATTTCCAAAGTTCACACTTCCCACCTTCAAATCTGCTGTCTTCCTTTCACACAAGCAGGTGTTCCTCTGAAAAGGTTTAATATTGCTGTTTCCTTGTTGTCCCATCCGTAAGTTTACATGTTTACTTCCTCCAGAGTAGGGATATTGCTAATGGAGAAGGGGAGGGTTTTTTTGTTCAGTTTCATCATTTCTTGTCAATTGCATGCCTCTCCCAGCTTCAGAGGAGATAGTGGAGGTGCAATTGACAGGAAACTGCATGAAACTGAACAGAGGGGGGAGTGAGTGAAAGGCAAAGCAGGCAGCAGCTGCCACAAGTTTTGCAGACGGCAGAGAAAGAGGGAGATGGCTATGGGGCATAAGAGAGCCTGCCCACTAAAAAAATATCAAGGCAAATGCCTACATGGAGGAGCACAGTGAAACTGAGACAGTTCTTCCTTTCCTTTTCGTATTAGAATTGGATTGGGTTGATATGAGAAAACTGTGTGATAGCTGCTGATTGCCTGCAACATCCTGTGAACCATGCAAATTAAATGGGGATGCAAGTAGCACCAATCTCACAGTAAGTTGCCGTGTGAACAAATATATATAAAAAGGGAGGAGAACTGTTGTGTTTAAACTACTGAAATAATGGTACAGCAGACTTCTCATAATCAGATACTGTTAAAATTCGACATTGCTGTTATTTCAGCCTCTCTGTCTCCTAATTCCTAGCAGCTACTCGAAGGCTGCAGTCTATGCACACTTACCTGGGAGTAAGTCCCACTGAACTCAGTGGGGATTTCTTGTGAGCAGACATATATAGAATTGCATTGCATTTCAAGCCTCACAGATTTCAAAGGAGACATTTAATGCTTGCAACAGTGGCATTCAAAAGTGCTAGGCTGGTTCGGATCACACTTTAAGTAATGAAAAAAAAACATTGGGGAAGGACAATAGCTCAGTGGGAAAGCATCTGCTTTGCACGAGGAAGGTCCCAGGTTCAATCCCTGGCATCTCCAAGTATGGCTGGGAGAGATCCTTGAGTGAAAACCTAGAGAGCCCCTGCCAGTCTGACAATACTTAGTGAGACAGACCAATGGTCTGACTCAGTGTAAGGCAACTTCCTCTGTTCCGATAAAAGTTAAGGATTCTAATTTTTATTTACTCAAACGGGAGAGCATCGAACAGCTTCTTAATTCTTTGGTTGAAATTTGCAGCTCTTACATGGCAATCCTATACTTACCCAGAGGTAAGTCCCACTGAGCCCAGCGGGGCTTTCTCCCAGGTAAATGGGTATAGGATTATAGCCTTAAGTGGCAAACATAGTTTGCACGGTGTGCCATGTAAAGCAGTAAAAAAAAGATAAAAAATACCGAACAACATAAAGCAGAAAAAGAGTAACAAAAAGAATGAGGCAATGCCACTTCTATAGCTTCTCATGAGATGTGAATCTCCAGTAAATGTTTTGTTTTTTCTTTAGTTAAGTAATATAATAGTACAGAGTGAAGCTGAAAGTACTGGGGAAAACGTTGTTTCCGTACTGCTCCTTGCTATTGTTTTTGGTTTTAGATATTGCCTAACCAACTGCCGACATTCCACTTAGAAACTTTTACGGAAACTTGGTTAATTTTTCACTGGCCATGTATTTTTATGGCCCTGTGCATTTCAAACCAGTGATGCAATGAAGCTTTGCAAGAGATGTAATTGAACTGTATTGCTCACTGGGTTTCTGATCGCAAAAGAACAAACTAGTCAATGAACCCCTAAATTAAAACACAATTTCTGGACCAGCAGACCTGAAGAGAAAAACTACTGTTAAGTAAAGGGCAGCCCAGCCTTACCTTCTGTTCTGTTCCACTCTAATGAGCACAAATGTCATCCCTTCTGCTACACACACTTAATTCAGATATGGCAAACAAGCGACTTGTTCTTAGCATTTATGCTGCTCCCCCACATGTGCTCTAATGGCTTCGCATTCCTTATCTCAGTCATCCTTACAACAGCATTCTGAGGTAGGCCAGTATAGGAACATAGGAAGTTGCCTTATTGCCTTATACTGAGACAGACCATTGGTCCAACTAGCTCAGTGTTGCCTATCCTGAATGGTAGCGGCTCTCCAGGGTTTCTGGTAGAATGCCAGGGACTGAACCGAACCTGGGACCTTCTGCATGCAAATTAGATGCTTTCCCACTGAGCTGTGGCACTTCCGCAGATTGTGGTTAGGGAGGAGTAGCTTGCCTAAGGCCTCCCAGTGAGGTTGAAACTGAGCTGAAACTGAAGCAGATCACAGATCATAAACTTAACAATTTTGTGTATATCAATATGAGTAGATCTCAGATCCATAACATATTTAGGACAGCTTTCTTTCTACTATCAGCAGAAGTGCTTCTTGTACGCCTGCTCCTCCTAAGGTTCCAAAGCAAGCTTTCTACCTAGAATTCCAAAATACTGCAGAGGACGATGGGAGCATGTTCCGAGTTACATTCCTAGTTAACTCAGGGTACTGGCCAGGCCTCTCGGACTTACCATTGCTTTGTGTATGTCATGACCCTGGGATTGGATCCCCTTTCTTCAGGGGTTGAGATAAGACACCTGCCCCAGAGGGGGAATTGCATTCAAGGCCACTCTCAGAAGCCTGAGATACGACCCTGGGATTGGATCTCCTTTCACTGAAGAGTCATCTTTCAGTAAAGACAGAGCTGGAGCTCTTATATAAGGTTCAGTCTAAGGCTGACTGTTGCTGACGTAACTGAAGCATTGCTCTCTTCCAGCACAGCCTGAGCCATGGCCTCACCTGTGGGGTCGGTGCTTGCATCATAACAGTGTGAACTAGAACTGTGTTTCCACACAGTGTGGGAAATGGATAACAATGAGCAATAGTCTTTCACAGAAGCCTGCCCACAGCGACTGATCTTCCAAGACCCTGGAAAAACATTCAAGAAATCCCACATTTCCTCAGAGCGCAGCTTAAAAACACACTATTATATGCATTGTGTATATAACACACATCTGCCTTACACAAGGAATGGGACACAAAGCTAGCAGAGTGCAAGACATGGGCCCTGCCATTCCCTAACATGGAAAGAAGTGGCAAAGGCAGGATGCTTCTGAAATACCAGTTGCTGGAAACTGCAGGAGGGGAGAGTGCTCTTGCCCTCGGGTCCTGCTTGTGGGTTACCCATGGGCATCTGGGTGGCCACTATGAGAACAGAATCGCTGGACTAGATTGACCCTAGGCCTGATCCTATATTCTGATGTAAATATCAGCCATGGTACAAAAAAGTAGCTTTCAATTATACCCCCCCCGAATTTCCCAGAATGACAGTGCATCTGGAGGCCACCAACTACCACCCACAGAGAATCTATCCTACCATTATCTGAAGCAGCAGAGCTACAAAAAGAAAAAACATTTTAAGAAATAAAAAAGACAGCCACTGGTAAGCTCTACCGCACACCACAACCTTTTTTGGGGAGAAGACTCCTGAAAAATAGCTGAAGCGTCCTTCTTACTCTGTCTGTAATTGGGGCAGGCATTTTATGGACAGGCATCTTCACTCTGTGCTGTCATGGCCCTGCCCTCAAGTTCAAAGTCAGAGGGAGAAGATAAGCTGGCTGAGCCTAAACCTGCTGTGCTGCTGCCTGAAGATGTAGGCCCTGAGCCTGAGCCTGCCCAACCAGTGCCTGCTGAACCAGAGCCAACTCAAACAAGCCTGGGCCCACACAACCATGCTTGCCCAGGCATGAAGAGAGTGACCCAAGCAGGAGGCTATGGAAACATGAAGAAGCACCCATCTTCAGGCCAGGCAGTTGGCCCTTCAAGAGTCTCCATTCTTTGAGCAAGGGGATGGTGGTCAGAAGACCTCAGTTCACCTTTGGGGGCAACTAACTCACACGGAGCTGTCTCTGATGCTATTAATTTCTGACCTGCCTTCTTGCCTTGTGGGCTTCTAATTAGGACTAAGACAGGATAGGCCTTAGAGCAGGGATGAGGACCCTGTGGCTTTCCAGATGTTGGACTCCAACTCCCATCAGCCCCAGCCAGCATGACCAAAGGTTAGGGATGGTGGGAAGTGTAGTCAAACAACACAGGGAGAGCCACAGGTTCCTAATTCCTGCCCAAACATATATGTATGCTCTGGAGCCTCTGACTCAAGGTGAAAGTCAATGCATTAGTATCCTTGATGAAAAATAACCTTAAATACTGGCCATGTGCTTTCCCCTAAACTCCCATTATATAACTGACACTATTTGGAGATAAACAAGCAATCTCACTGTGTAAAGTCAACTTGTTGTGATGTAAATTAAAATAAGGCAACTAACAAGACATTTACCCTTAGGGCACTGATATAATGTAATGTAAAATATTGGCAATATAATTTTATTCTCCCTATAAATATTTAAGAGCTTAAGGAATTTATGAAAGTGTAAATTGCTATTGGTTAAAGAGAAATCCAGCCTAGGAGTTAGAAGTACAAGAATGGCTTTTTAAAAAATAATAATTAAAATATGCATTGTGAGATTATAATTAATCTTTGCAACAATCACACCAGAGTCATGAAGCAGGATTTACATTATGGTTAGTTTACATAAACAAGAATAACACCAGAGGGATGCATAAAGCTTAACCATGATTAGAATGCCTAATACATTGCAGATAAATCTCCCATAAATCTGATTAAAACACAGTTTTTTCCAATAGAATAACAACTGAAAAAATCCAAAAAATGGTTGCATCCAGTGCCCTGGAGAAAATAAAATTGATTTGACTATTCTAGCCTGTTCATTCATATTACACCTTTTGTTCCTTTATTCATTTGGTTTAGAACTATTCTGCATAAAGCTGAGTGATGTAAGTCTCTTTTTGATATGAAATGCCTGACTGGAACAAACCAGAGGCTCAACTAGCACAGCCCCTAGTTTCCAGCAGTGAGCAGCTAGATGCCATTAGGACAGCCTTCACCAACCCGGGTGCCCTCCAGATGTACAACTTCATGAGCCCCAGCAAGTCCAAAACATCTGGAGGGCACCAGGTTGGTGAACACTGCCCTAATGACCCCTTTCTGAAAACCCTGCCGAGCCGCTTTCAGTCAATGCAGGTAACACTGAGCTTGACATACTAATGGTCTGACTTGCTCCAAGGTAGCTTCCTCTGTTCCTAAGCTCATAAGCACAGTGTGATGATGATAGCTGTGTAGGTATAAGTATACAGCAAGGAGTTTCTGCTTTCAGTTATCATGATTAGACTGACATGTGGCTTCTGGCTCCAGACTACTGAAAAGTTGCCCTTAGGTGATGATGATGCAGTCGAAGGGCCTGGGACTCTTAGGGGAAAAAACTCAATAAGATTTACTTGCGAGTAGACATGTATAGGATTGGTCTGCAATCAATGTAAAGTTTAATGTTCATGTTCCTTCCTAACATACACCCACAAGTATAATCCTATCCTTCTATCTAGAATCCACCTTCTCCTTTTAGTGAAATATAAATCCTGGGATGGACTAATCTGTGATTAACCCAAGGATTACTGGATTGGATCAAGGAATGACTATGTCACAAACATGAGAGGTGACAGGGCAGATGTGGGAAGTCACTCCACCCCCATCATCTCCACAGTTCAAACCCTTTATTGGTAATAGCCATTTAGATGCTCTAAAACTGTGGAGAACAATTCGTGGAGGGGGAATCAAGATCATAGCATCATGCCTTTCTCCTCTGACTTCCATATGTGGATGACTCTGTTTTCCACATTGCCTACATGCATGGATACAACTCTTACACAAGAGATGACTCCTTAAAAGCAAGGGACGACCAATACAATGCCCTCCAGATGTTGTTGGACTGCAGCTCCCATCAGCCCCAAGCCAGCATGTCCAATGTGCAGGGTTATGGAAGTTGCAGTTCAACAACATCTGGAGGCCACCAGGTTTGTTTATTTATTTATTATTAAATTTATATCTCACCCTTCCTCCAGTAGGAGCCTAGGGCAGCAAACAAAAACACTAAAAGCAATCTAAAACATTTTAAAAACAGATTTTAAAATTTAAGGTCTTCGGTAGGCTCCGAAAAGATAACAGAGATGGCGCCTGTCTAATATTTAAGGGGAGGGAATTCCAAAGGGTAGGGGCCACTACACTAAAGGTCCACTTCCTATGTTGTATGGAATGGACCTCATGATATAAGATGGCATCTGCAGGAGGACCTCACCTGCAGAGCATTGTGATCAACTGGGTATATAAGGGGTAAGATGATATTTCAAGTATCCTGGTCCCAAGCTGTATAGGGCTTTGTACACCCTAAACCAGAACCTTGAACTTGTCCCAGTAGCTAATGGGCAGCCAGTGCAATTCTTTCAGCAGAGGGGTGGCATGTTGGTGATACTCTGCCCCAGTGAGCAGTCGCACCACCACATTTTGCATCAGCTGCAGCTTCCAAACCAACCTCAATGGCTGCCCCACAAAGAGTGCATTACAGTAATCCAGCCTGGAGGTTACCAGTGCATGGACAACAGTGGTCAGGCTATCCCAGTCCAGAAACGGCCGCAGCTATCTTACCAGCCAAAGTTAATAAAAGGCACTCCTAGCCACAGAAGTCACCTGGGTTTCTAGAGACAAAGAGGGATCCAGGAGCACCCCGAGACTATGAACGTGCTCTTTCAAAGGGAGTACAACCCCATCCAAAGCAGGCAACTGGCCAATTATCTGAACTTGGAAACCACCAACCCACAGTGCTTCCGTCTTGCTAGGATTCAGACTCAGTTTATGGGCCCTCATCCAGCCCACCACCGAGTCCAGGCAGTAGTCCAGGGCTTGTGCAGCCTCTTCCGATTCAGAGAAATAGAGCTGGTATCATCAGCATACTGCTAACACCTCGCCCCAAATCTCCTGATGACCGCTCCAAAGGGCTTCATATAGATGTTAACAGCATGGGGGACAAGATGGTACCTGCAGCACCCCACAGCACAACTGCCAGGGGGCCGAAAGACAGTCACCCAATGCTATTCTCTGAAAACAACTCTGGAGATCTCACCAAGTCAGCCCAGAAAGATACCATGGTCAATGGTATCAAAAGCCACCAAGAGATCAAGTAAGAATAAGAGGGTTGCACTCTGCCTGTCCTTCTCTTGATAAAGGTCATCCATCAGGACGACCAAGGCCGATTCAGTCCCATAGCCGGACCTGAACCCAGATTGGAATGGGTCAAGATAATCTGTTTCATCCAAGAGTACTTGCAATTGCTGCACCACAATCCCCTCGATCACCTTCCCTAAAAAGGGGATATTTGCGACTGGGTGGTAGTTGTTGCAAACCAATGGATCTGCTTTTTCAGGAGTGGTTGGATCATTGCCTCTTTCAGGGTGACTGGGACCACTCCGTCCCACAACGACACATCGACCAAACCCGGGATCCACTTGGTCATACTCCCTCAGCAAGCTTTAATAAGCCAAGAAGGGGAAGGGTCAAGAGGACATGTTGCTGGCTGCATTATCACAAGCAACTTGTCCACATCATTAGGCCACATCAACTGAAACTGATCCCAAGAAGTTGCAGCACATGTTGCACCGGACATTTCACTGGGGACTCCAGTAGATATGGATGGGGCATCAAGATTGCTATGGAGGTGAGCAACTTTACTCTCAAAGTGCCTTGCAAACAAGTTACAGTGGGCCTCTGAAGGGTCTAAAACTCCATTTCCTGGAGTTGATGTCAGCAGACCCATGACAATACGGAAAAGCTCCACTGGGTGGTACTTGAGGATGTGATGGTAGCAGAGAACTGGGCCTTCTTCGCTGCCCTCACCGCCATACCGTAGGCACAATTATGATGTTTTATTCATGCCCGATCAGCCTCATAGTACATCTTTTGCCACTTGTTCTCTAGCCGTCATCTAGCCTTTTTCATTGCCCTTAGTTCACTGGTGTATTAAGGCACGAACTGGGCTCCACAATGACGGAGAGGGTGCTAAGGGACAACAATGTTAATAGCCCGACGCATCTCATTGTTCCACAATGTGACAAGGGCTTCAGCAAGGTCACCTGCTCTACTATCCCTCTATCCCAGGGCATTCAGGAATCCAGTGGATTCCATTAGTCTCCAAGGTGGATCATCTTAATCTGTCCACCACCCCTGCAGGGGAGGATTGGAGCCATAGGTCTAAGTTAGCTACCCATGCTATATGCAATCTGGCATTTCATAGGGTACCAGATTGAATTTACAGAGATTACATGTGTACAGTTTTATGTACCTATACATAAAGGAAAAATCAATACATGGAGGCCAAGAATGGGGCTTGCTGCCATGCTCCTCATCTCCTCCTCACCGCTTTGTTCTATACAGTTTTAGAACATCTGAATGGCTAGTAGGGTAGGGCAAAAAATTATTTTGAAACTTAAAGTTGTTGGCAGGCACAGACAGTATCTAGGGGAGATGCATGCAAACATTCCTCTTTCCTTCACTTCCAAGGTTATGCAAATAGAGTTATGCGCGCACCACTCTGTTATCTTTGGAATTCCCCCTGGGGTTGATAAAACACACCATCAATGCAGTTGGCCTTGCTCCCTCCCCATCTGATTGATCTGATCAATTGCTACCAATGCAATCTCTGTGTCCCACTTTAGAAATTATGTTGGGCAGAGGAAATCCAAGTGCAAGTTATTCAACAGCCTCTTCTTCCCTTCTAATGATGTCTGCACTGGCCCTGAGATAAGGACATTAGGGCTTTCAGATCCAAATCAGATGACTTCTATACATGTAAGAGTTGCATAAAAGGGGAAATTCTCTTAACCCTAAGCTGCCTTCCACAACCTGGTGCCCTCCAGATGTTTTGAATTACGTTTCTCTGATGATTGTTCACTCTGGGCTGAGGCTGATGGGAACTGTAGTCCAACAACATCTGTGATCTCCAGGTTGGGGAAGGCATAGCTTTTGCCATCAGACATGAGAGGAAAAGCCTCACCTCATGAAATTCTGCCTTCTACCTTTCAACCCTGCTTGTAAAGTTACAGGTGCTACAGTTAATTTGTTTAAGGGACTTATGCTCCGCCCATCAACTTGTTCCCAGGGTGGCTTACAGACAGTTAAAATTATGATAAAACAAAACATTAACACACTACAATATAAAAGAACAATATAAAAACAGTCAACTGAAATAAAAACAAACACGATACAATGTGAAAGGAATTTACAGAGGATTAAAAAGCCTAGGGATTTTTTAAAAAATGTCTGCACCTAGCACTGAAATGACATCAAAATAGCTGCTACAGGCTATTGTAGCACAGTGTTAGAGCACCTGCCTTGTATTTAAAAGCTCCCAGGCTGAGTCTTTACCATTTCCAGGTGGGGCTGGGAAAGACTGTTGCCTGAAACCTTGGAGAGCCTCTGGCAGTTTGTGAAGATAGTATTGAGCTACTTAGATCAGTGGTCTGATTTGGTATAAGCTAGCTTCACATGAACTATTTTCGCAGTTGGGGTGCCACACTGTAGCTACTCAGATGATGGGGACACATGGTGAAGGGCCTCTGCTGAAGATCTAAGTCAGGAATAAAGAAGCCTGGAGCCTCTGGATGTTGCTGGGCTATAACCCCCATAATCTCTGACCATTGGCCATGCTTGCTGGGCTGATGGGACACCAATGTCTGCACTCCTTGATGGCAACAGGTTCCCCACACCTGGTCTAAGCAAATGGGCAGGCACGTGTGGAGCCAAGCAGTTCTTCAGGATCTTGTTCTACCACACAAACAGTCTGTTTTCAATAAGTGTTAATTACCCTTGCACAAGCTTTTCTCTGTCACCCGTAATCCCAAGAACAAAAATACCTTCCAACCTGTGGTGGCTGGTGTCCATGGGACTGGTAGGGCAGAAGGCAGGGAGATCAACAGTAGGTGAAGCCACAGCCAATAACAGGCAGAGCCACCCTCTGGTTGTAAGTAAGAAGCCTGGCAGGTGGACGTTGGCTGAAGTTGGTGGGGCAGCACCCCACTTGCCCTAATGCATCAACTTCCACTGCTTCCAACAGTGCAGATGTGAGCTAGTTAAATATTGGCTGTCTCTCACTATTATCAAATTTCACAAACAAAGTAGCATGTGATTATTATTTTTTTTAAAAAACCCTGGATATCAACTCTTGAGCACAGATAGTTCTTAAAAGCTGATTAGTGCAACCTGTGTTACTGAGAACTTTATAATGTTGTCACTGCTAATTGGCTCGTTAGTGCCAACAGCACACTAATTACCTCTTTTATCTAAACCTAAATTATCCAACAAGTTGTAGTGTCCTTAAAAACGCTGGATACTTAGAAACTGCTGCATGTGAGGTAGCTTTTTGTAGAATATTATGAAAAAATATGCAAATCATGTCTGCAGCAAGCGGTACAACTTCTACTTTGCAGTATTTTTATGTATAAAATGTTGTACCTTTCCTGAGTGAACATATCACCAAATTCCCTAGAAGCAGCTTGTTTATTCCCCGTTGCTATTTTTATTAATCATAATTTGTACAGGGTTTTTTGGTGGTGTGTGGACGTACATAATAAACACAGACCTTCTTTCCCTCTTTAGAATATCTGTAACCTGACTACTGAATGACCTCAGTCTGATTTGATGTTAGTAAGAGCTGGTCAGGAAAAACTCAGTGATGGAAAAATCTGCAGCAGGGATGTGTGAATTAGGGTGCAATCCTCTCCAGCAGTGCTAGTCAATGCGGTACGCTTGAGACATTGTTGGACTCCAACTTCCACTGGCCCCAGCCACAGTGGCCAATGCTCAAGGATGATGGGAGTAATAGTCCATCATTATTAAACAAGTAATGCATACAGGAACATAAGAAGCTGCCTCATACCAAGTCAAACCATTAAGCAGCGTCTGCATTGCCTGGCAGGGGCTCTCTAGGACTTCATGCAGGGGACTCTCCTAGCTCTACGTGGAGTTGCTGGGAACTGAACCCAACACCTCCTGGATGCAAAGCAGATGCTCTACTACTGAGCCGCAGCTCATCTTCTAAGATATATACTGCTGGCTTCTGAGCAGTTTGCAAAACATACAAATGCACACCGTTGTTAAAAATACAGAATAATTAAAAATACACCAACATTAAAATACACAATAAAACACTCCCATTAAAATGTTAAAACATATGGACCCATGATTAGTAAAACCATCCCATTGAAATGAGAGACTCAGGTCAAGAGATCAAGGAAGTGCCTGTGTAAATAGGTGACTCCTGGAAAGCTGTCGGAATGCCAATCCAGACGGAACCACATTGGTGACTCCTTCTGCACAAGTTTACTCAGAAGTAAGTCTCATTGAGTTCAATGGGATTTTCTTCCAGGTAAGTGGAAATAGGATTGTACTCTTAGGAAGGAGAGGATTTCCTCCATTCTGCCACTCTGGTTCCTTCTTCCTGGTGTTTCGCTTCTATTCAATCTCCAGAAGAGACTATTGCCTGGAATCTTGGACAGCCAATGCTAGTCCATGTCAGCAGTACTGAGCTAGATGGTACCAAGTGGCCTGACTGGGTATAAAAGAGGAAAGAGACCCAAGGGTCACAGTGACTCAGAAATTTATTTATATATTTTATTTACAACATTTCCATACTGCTTTATTGTAAAAAACCTCAAAGCAGTTTACAGAAGGAATTAAAACAATGAAATTATTGGCAAAAACAGTTAAAAGACAGGTATTTAAAAATATTCAAAATAATAAAACCAACAATGAGTTAAAACCAGAAAAAGACGTAATAGCTTCTACATGCCTGGGTAGGCTTGCCTAAACAAAAATGTTTTTAGCAGGTGCCAAAATGAGTACAATGAAGGCACCTGCCTAATGAAATAGGCAGGGAGTTCCAAAGCATGGGTACTGCCACACTAAAGGATTGATTTATTACAAGAGCAGAAGAAGTACTATGTGAACCTGTAACGTGGAAAGCACACCTTGATCTTGGTCTGGTAGCAAATCACAACCAGTGCAGATTTCAGTGCTGATAGAGTCTCATTCATGTCAGCAATCGTGCTGCAGCATTCTGCACTAACTGCAGCCCTGGGGTCAGGTTGTGCTGGATGGGGATTTCTGTGACCTTGGCTGCCTGGTTGCCATGATTTTTTTAGTTTTAGTTAGGAACCCTGACTGGTTGTGGGATGCTGACTTTTCTGTCTTACTCATAGGAATCTTATTGTAGTTGGTATGGCATGGCATTTAGGAAATCACTGTCCTTTCTTTTTCTTTTTGCATTTCATTTACAGTAGGGCCCTGCTTTTCGGCAGCCCGCTTTTCAGCGTTCTGCTAATACGGCAGTTTTCAATTAGAGTAAGGCCCCACTCATATGGCGCTTGTTCTGCTTTAATGGCGTTTTTGGGACATTGGGTGCCATTCTATTGAATGAGTTCCGCTTTTTGGTGGGTTTTGCTTTTAGGTGGGGGTCTGGAACGTAACCTGCCGTATGAGTGGGGCCCTACTGTACTTCTGACCTCACTCCCTTACATCCATAGAAGCAACAACAGGGGTTCCATGTGGTCAGCTCAACCTCCTTAAACCCACTGATGATGCACTTTATTATTTGTTTTTTTCTTGCCCAATAGTGGTAAAAGAGAATTCACATACTGGAAAGTGTGGCTTCAATTGCTGTTCAATTGCTGCTCTGGGCTCCTGCTGGGAGGAAGGACAGGATATAAATCAAATTATTATTATTATCAGAGCTTGGAAAAGTTACTTTTTTAAACTACACCTCCCATCAGCCCCAGCCAGCATGGCCACTGGATTGGGCTGATGGGAGTTGTAGTTCAAAAAAGTAACTTTTCCAAGCTCTGATTATTATTATTATTATTTTGAAGAGTGAAGAGTGAAGAAATCTTTATTGTTCAAACCCATAGGCCACCACAATTTAACAAATATAAGAAAATACAGAATACATATTTAAAAACAGATCATTATTATTTACCCACCCTTCACCCAGAGGTCCCAGGGCTGGTTACAACAATTAAAAAAAACAGCAGTAAAAACAATTAAAAACAACCTATGTTCCTATGTACAGTTCTACAGATTTAAAATATCTGTGTTCCTCCCCCCTCCTCCCGCAGTTGGTGTTTTTGTCCCTTTGGAGGATGGATTTCCATCTCCTATATTATATTTGCATAATAATCCAAGGGGATTCATGGGTGGAAACATCTTGACAGGGATGGGGAAGTCACTCTGACAATTTTCTATCTACCTTCACAGCTCAAGTCACAGAAAGAATCACACGATGCAGTGTGAATCCATTTAAAAGAATGAATTCCATGCAAATCTCTGCCGTGCAGCAACAGTCACTTAGCAACCATGTGAATCAACTGCTTGTTGCTTCCGAAAAGTTTAATATAGCTGCATGATTTCTACCATGTTTTGAAAATAAGTTCAGATGCAAATCCCCGTGTTGATGAACAGGTGCCAACAAGATGTTTGTCAATTAGCATGCTGTATTTGCTGGAAAAGCTATACGTTATTTTAGGACGGTGTTTTCCCCTCCACCGTGTGACATCTTTTTTAAAAAAAATTATGCAGGCATTATTCTGCACCTGAAATGTTTTCATAGTGTTTTTTTCCCAGATTGAAAAAAAGGAAAGAAATTAGCATTTAAATAGCATCATGTCATGCATTGTGGCAACAGAAGTTTTGTAAGCTGGTTAGCCCTTGTTAGAGTGTGCTACAGAATGGAAACATACAATGATGTTTGGAGAGAAAAAATGTAGAATTGTGTCTCTAATTTACAACTGTCTAACTGGAAGGGAAACTAAGCTACTCTGATGGTAATAAAGACCACAAATGCTCCTTGAGATTATTAAGAGAGAGAAAATGCTAGCTATTCAAATACAATATAGACTTTAATGCTGTAGTTCAGTGGCAGAGCATAATTTTTGCATGCAGAAAGTCCCTGGTTCAATCCCCAGCATCTCCAGATATAGCTAGGAGAGACCCCTTCCTTAAATCCTTCCAGTTGGTGTAGACAATAATGAACTGCATGGGCCAGGCCTCGGTATAAGGTAGCTTCCTATATTCCTAAGCTGTAGGATGGAGGTGGCCAAACATCGCAAGAAGTGGTGTGAGAGTTGGGAGCACAGCATATACAAGGTCCTCTCCTCCCTTTCTTGCCATTCTCCAATGTAGGCAGGCAGCCCAAATGGGCTGGGCTGACTGGCAGAAACGCTTGTGAGGCCTTGTTTGTCTGGTGGTGCTTCTCTTCAGGGTACTTCAGTCTGTTTGGCATAAAGCCGTGGTGCTATTAGTCAGGGGAGAAATGGAAGGGGGTTATTTCACAAAATTTCTCTAGGTGGAGAGGTTTTTCTCAAGGATGAGGGGGGCATCACCATTAGCAGTGGCAGTAGCACTGCTCCTTTCTTTCTTTCTTCCTTTTTCTTTCTTTCTTTCTCAGGCTTTTTTTTTTTAAAAAGGTTTCCACTGTGTTGGCAGCCTGGCCACCATTTTGCCTCCTCTACAATGCCCTGGACCTGATATCAGTTTGAAGCATTTTTTGGGGAAAATGACATCCACCACAAACAAATAGTGGAGAATATTCAGAGCAAATTCTGCAAGGCGGCCTTTTTCTAGGGGAGTGTGAGAAAAAGCAAAATCTCAGAAATGTCTTGCAGGCATGGCCAGTGGTATATTCTTTTTGCTCTGAAGTTGTCCCTATTAATTTTATACTGGCGAAATCCTTGATATTTGCCGGCAATCATGTACTTTTAGACTACATTCCTGTAGCATGGGGATTAATAGCAGGACAACAAAAGTGGATTTTGAGAGCCCTGATGGTCACTAAGAGACTTATACTTCAAGCCTGGAAGGATAAACACCCATTGTCTATTCTGCAATGGTCTGAGAACCTCACTGCCCTTGCTGCATTTCAGCATATTTCCTATAAACATCAACCTTGTGTGGATACCTATTTGGACATCTGGAGGGTTATACTGGCTAATAGGTTTCATTTACAAGTGATGGTATTGTATCTTTAATGTGAGCTGGTGGTGTTTTTTTTGTTATTTTCCTTTCCCCCCTCTTTTTTCTTTTTTCTCATTTCTTTGT
The DNA here is from genome assembly GCF_030035675.1 of Rhineura floridana. Classification (NCBI taxonomy): domain Eukaryota; kingdom Metazoa; phylum Chordata; class Lepidosauria; order Squamata; family Rhineuridae; genus Rhineura; species Rhineura floridana. The sequence continues at coordinate 47,305,929 of NC_084481.1, forward strand.
TAAATTTGTTATTAAAATTCATTTTAAAAATTAGAAGTATCCTGGTTTGTGGGGAATACATACTGGGAAATTTTGGTGCAGGTGTAGCTGGCATTTATTTTTATCACAGAGATTGTGGCAAGTGTTGGGGTTGTTTGCAGTTTCGCTTGGCCTGCCTGTTTGCACCTTAGTTAGGCCAGTGCTTTAGCCTACAGTGGGGACAGGGAATGCTTGGGACCATTTCAAGGCAAGCCAGGGAGCTGGAGTGGGTGGCAGCTGTCTCCCAGGGGAGGATTTAGCATCCCTGGGGGCTTTGGACAGCAGCTCCATCAATGACAGGTCAGGTGAACATCCCTTCAGAGGGAAGGAAGGGCATCTCAGAGCTGGAATTCACAGTCCTGCAAATGCTCTTTTGGTGGCCACAGAGAGCCACCTAGGTAGTCTTGAGAGGTGGTTCCTGGTCCTGGTGGTCTCCAAGCTACATAACCTGGTTTGTATCTCATCTGCTGAAGAGTCAGGCAGTCCAGAAGCAGGCAAGTGAGTGGCTGTGTTCCACTTGTTGCAGGACTCCAGCATTCCCTAGATGCTCTGAAACAGAGAGCAGGGGTTGGTTCAGCAATGTGAATTGGCATCAGCCCTGGGGCAGGGGATGTCTCAAATTTTGGTAAGACAAAAATGCTCAAGACAGTAAAATAAAATAAAATAAAGGTCTCTGTGTTCAAATGCCACATCAATTAAACTGAGTGGAAAAACTATCATTTTATTAATTGGAATTGGACAACTGTACATTGCAAAGTGCCAAAGCATTTTGTGGTGGTAAAGCCTCTAGCAGTGATGGTCTGATCTTCCCTAATATTATAGAGCAGGCAGAAGTACCTCTGGCTGCCACTGGCTCCATTTCTGCATGTAGGGCAGGCAGAAGGGCCTAGGAAGGAAGGTACGGAAGAAGCAAGGGCCTAGGATCAGAGGAGGCATTTGCCGTGTTAGAATTATTGCGCTAAACTCAGGTGATTTCAGAAATGGCGGAGTTGCTCCACAGATGCTATTCTTCCTCAGAAAAGTATATATTAATCTGATAGAATTGGACTTTCATGGTACTCTTAATTAGAGAGATTACGTTGCCATTCTTTGCCACAAAAAGCATTTCCATGGTTAGCCCCAATCTGGACATCTTTTGACCAAATAAAACCAAGTGCGCTCCACTTGTGTGATCTGCATAAAGTTTGTTTCTGGGCTCATTTCAAGGTGCTGCTGTTAATCTTTAAAGCCCTGAATGACCTGGGTACTGTAAGGACAGCCTTCTTTTGTTTATTCCTCCTCACATGCTCTGATCATCATCTAAGACCCTACTGTAGATACCTTGACCATGTGAAGCGTGGCTGGTGGTAAACAGGAGCAGAACTTTTCTCATAGAAGCACCTACACTGTAGAACACCTTGTCAAGTGACATGTGGCATCACCGTATTGTTTTAGGCGGCTAGAAAAAAGGCCTTCGGCTGATTGTGTTTCTTCATGCCCCTCTGCAGCTGGTTTATATCTGAGAGTTTAGTTTTTAATGGCTGTTTTGTAATTTGTTGTCCTGGTTTAGGTGTTTTATGTTTATATTTTGATCTTAATAGGGATTGTTAGATATTTTATTATGGCCATTATGTTTAGACTGGGTTTCTTTTTGAAAATTAGGCAGGGTAGATAACTTTTGAAAACAAATAAATGTAAATTTATGACCTGCCATGCCTAATTCAGTCCACTTTTGCTTCCAGGCACCATCAACTGGGATGATGTGCTGAATTTGTATTTAGCTTGGCAGGTCTCAAGGTGAATAGCCCTGATGGGAACCAGCTGATAGCCATTGGCACCAGTGGCCAAACATCAGAATAGGAACCATACTGAGCTTTGTGGCATGCTTGGAAAGGAATAGATTGGTTCTGGGCCTTGCTGTGGCAAAGAGTCAGCCCTTCTGTCAGCTCTGCACTGAGTCAGCAGTGCCGGTGGGGGCTGGAAATTCCTGGGTCATTAGCAGGGAAGGGAAGTCCTTAGCCGGCAGTTTGGTTGTAAATCTGCCAGGCCAACGAGGAGGGAACCTGATAAGGGCCAGGCCGGTCTGAAGCTTACTTGCCAAGTCCGAAGTCCAGAAGCGAGGTCAGTAGAGGTCCGGGATCAATTGCCAAGGGGTCAGTCCAAGAGATGCTACAGGGAAACTAGGTATACACGAAGCCACGCCTGACGTTGCAGTCAGCAACAAGCTGCAGCCAAGGCGTGCCTTATAAGGAGCAGGTTTGACAGCAGGTGTGAGCCCTCAGCGTTTTGGCCTTAAGGGGACAGGCCTGCCTCTCTTCTGCCTGACCTTCTGCTGTCTACATTCTGCAGGTGAGGGGGGAGTATCCTGTTTACTGTCTGCGTCTGGCTGCAGGGCCTCCGCTGTATCTGGGGTGCTCTGCAGCTGAGGGGCAGAAGGAGCTGGATTCTCAGGAGGCTCCTCCGTGTCTCCTTCTGGGTCTGCTGCTCCTGGGTCTGCTGCTGTTACTCCCGAGTCATCCTCATCTGAGGAGTCCTCTGACAGGGCCATGACACCTTCCTCTCCAGCCCTATACTACTGCCCTCTCCCCAGCTCAGTAAACTGGGGGCAAAACCACACCACATACAGTACTTGGTGGTGGCAGCTGCATATGAACTATAGGTTTTGTGGACTTCTGGCCCTCCAGATGTTGCTGGATGCCAGGGCCGACTGGTGACTCCTTGTCTGTGGGGAAGTGGAATCTGGCCTGGGTTTTAGTCCATACTTTCAAAGAGCTGTCCAAAGTGCTGAAACCTATCCCCCAAAATAGATCCAGCACCATGAACAGCTCCTTGAAAGTTTGGACTAAAACCCGGAGCAGATTTTTCTGCCCCACTGACATGGAGCAACCAGCTGCCACTCCTAGACTCAAATTACCATCATCCTTGAAAATTGGTCATGCTGGATGAGGAGTGATAGAGTTGGAGTCCAGCATCATCTGGAAGGCCACAGGTTCCCTACCCCTGATTAAATGTTTTGGATTTGAATTGAGCCATACAAATTTTGTCCATCACTTTCTAAACATATATGCGTAGGCTCAATAGGGTATCTAGGATCAAGTACTAGGTTTGGAAACTGCCATACACATTTGAAGATGGTAATTTTCCTCTTGCACCTTCTAGTACTGCAGGAGCATATGTTTGAGCATCCTCAGAAGAATTTTCATTGACCTTGTCTCTGAACCTAGCAAAATTCACTGCTGCACACCTGGCAAAGTAGCATCAGATTTCTTAGAATATAGGTCAGCTGGCTGGTTCAATATACCATGCCTCAGCATTCATGCTGTCAGTAAAGAGAAGCCTTGGAGACAGTGACGTTGAACATAGCAACATCCAGATAAAGTTTCCCTGTCACAAATTTCACTTTTTTCATCACTGTCATGAAATGGAAGACACTGAACAAGAAGTGCTGCAAAACGCCTTAGTGAGAGGGTGGGGGAGGAAGGAAGTCTCCTTGTGTGTGTCCAATACATTTTGAAAAAAAGGCTGAATATATTATTTTACACTGTAGCACAATTGGCACAATATGATGCCTTAATCCAGCTACATTCTGTTTGGGGCAACCTTCCAGGAGCCACATGCCAGTAGTGGGCAGGGCCAGAGGCAAACAGTGGGTGGAGCCATAAATAGAAAGTCTATCTTTCTAAAGTCAGCTAGTTTCTACACATATTCACACACCCCTTTCTAACCTCCCTCCAGGCAAGCAAGAGGTATGATCAGAGTTCATGGACACATTCCAGCTGGGCCAAAACCCTCAAGGAGGGTGCAAAGCAGAGCCAGCGAGGGGTGTAGCTGGGGAAGGGGTTTCCCTTGAGGAATGCCCTAAGGGCCAGATAGGGAGGACAGCCCTATGGCACAAGATGTGGTATATTGCCATGCAAGTGTTCCTTTTTTTTTAAAAGTGTCCTTGGGGCCCACACGCCTTATACTTCTTCATCATCAAGGTGAATATCAGTGTTTCCAAGCGAGTATTAAAATTAAGTCTTCTGCCTACACATCCCCCCCCAGCAATTAATAAGTGCGCTTTTAATGAAATTCATTAAGGGCAACCTGAGGGAACATTTCCAGATGGAGGAGATGTGGCAGGTGTGAGGGCAGCTAGGCAGCTGTGGAATCGTGGGAAGAACCAGGACAGGAGAGTAAATGCTTCAATGCCTCAGGGTAAGAAGCGTGGGACACGGAGACAGGCAATGCCAGGAGGAAAAACACTTAAAAAGCGATTTGTTTGTAAACAGCTTGCAAGATTTAATTTGGTACAATTTCAACAACTCTGCCTTCTCCCAAATGGCTCCTTGTCAAAAAAAAATAATTGAAAGTCTTGGGTTTTCTTTTTCTTTTTCTGTTGAACGACTTGCATTTAAACCTAAAGCTCTTAATGTACGGCAGCAGAAGAATAAGCTTTGACAGAAACAGTGAAAGGTGGAACACATTGTTTTCAACCAAACTCATACCGGGGCTTATAATACTTTTCAGATGAAGAAGATATGTACTTCTGTTTTTCGTTGTTGCTGCTGCTGCTTGTTTCTCTATTATGCTCCAGTTCCAATTTTGTTGTGTAGAATCTCGGCCATTTCCAAATTACAGCGCAAGGAAAACAAGAGCAGCATGGGAAGAATGATATGACCGTTGGAAAGAAATATTTTTCGCTATTTCTTTTATCAAAATGCCAGGCCCTTCAAAAGGAAGAAAAATGGTCCCAGAAAAGGCTGGAATGAAATAAGTACTTTGAGAGTAACACTTTCTTATCTATATAAAACCAGTCCCTATGTCCTGTCACAGTCTAGCATAACATTATGCAAATGTTCTGCAAATGGACGTGCTTCACTGTTCTCAGTGGATCCTGCTGAGCTCCAGTCACTGGCTGCAGTTTGGGACAGAGCTGAGGAAGGTTAAAGCATGCCACCTGCCCTAACCGCTGAGGTCACCAAGGGTGGGGACATGTTCAGACCTCATCCAATGGTATCTCTGCGTGCACCCCTTTACTTTCTCCCATTGGCTACATTAAGACCAGTAATAGCTTTGATTGCATCAGATACGGCTGGAATAAAGAGTGCGGGGTGAAAACTGAGAGTAGGGTGAGAAGAGCCCACCACCATCTTGGAGGATCTGTGAGGGTGGTTTTTCATCCCCCACCCTTAGATTTGACCCCTGCACCTCTTTATTCTGCCCCACCCCCACCCCATTAAATGTCAAAATACATTGAATGAGGTTAGAATGAAAAGGAATAGGGGGGAAAACTGACAGCAGACCGGGAAGCACATGTCACGTCTTTCATGAGGGATGGACTCCAACCCCACTCTTGGTTCCCCCACCCCTCAGGCTCTTAATTTTCCCCTATTGAATGTAATGATGGTGTGACACTGGACTTTATTTGTTTAAATTAAAAATGTATTTTGCTTATATGTTGCTTAAAGTAAAAAGTGCTGGGCCTGTTTGGAATTGTAGCACAGTAAACTGACAGTTAACTTGCTTGTGTGTTAATTTGCTGACAGTTAATTTACTTGTGTGTGTGTTAAAAGAAATGCTAATTTGCTGACTTGCATTATCATTGTTTGTTTAAAGCTGCGTTTGCAAAAATAAGGTCTCAGGCTTATGTTGCAATGTCCAGCTGTACTGTAGAAAAGTATCAAAATTTGTTGCAGATACAAGGATAAAATGAGCAAAACAAGTGTGAAAAACAAGTTCCAAATATGGATCTAGGAAAAGAGGGGACGGTACCAGAAGGAGATGGGCAGGGATTAAAGTGATGTAGTTAAGATGATAATGATGCATGAATAATTAGTAAAACAAAGTTGATAAAAGACTTGACTGTGCCTAGTTGAGTCAGAACTAGCTTGCTACTTCTCCATGTGCACGTGTTAGCAATAAAGATACTCCTTCTCCATCTTTGTTTTGTCGTTTCTGAGACTCTATTGGGTGAGTATCTGGGAGTGGACCCCAGCCACTAGGACCCCAAAAAGGGGCTAGGGTGATTTGTTTATAACAATGGGACTCCATTAGATTAAATGGGGACAATGACCCATTGATTCTTCTTCTCTTTGGATTTTAACCCAAAGGAAGACTTCTGGAGCTTGTGAAGCTCACTTCTCCTTTGAGGCAGGTTTAACAAGGCCACCAAATTCTTGTCTAAGTCTGGCTTATGAGAATTTTGCCAGCATCTCAGCTTCTAGGGTTAGCGGGCAAAGGATTGCAGCCCACCACGTGCAAAAAAAAAAGATTCTGGAAGGAAACAGTCAGTGGGGCCCATTTATTCATTAGTTCAGGGTAGGGAACCTGCGTGGCCCTCCAGATGCTGTTGGACTCCAACTCCCCATCAGCTTCAGCCATCAGGGCAAGTGGTCAGGATGACAGGAATTGTAGTTCAACCCATTTGGAGAACCGTGCGTTCCTCACCCCTGCCCAGTTCATCCAGCTTGCCCGAGGCCTAAGATTGCCCTCAGGTGTTCTGTCATTCTCAGTGATTTGAAGGAGACACGGCTTTTTCACTGGTGGCGCCAAAGCACTTGAAATGCCCTCCCTGGTGAGATCTGTTGGGCTCCTGCCCTCCCTTTGTTCACATGAGCTTTGAAAACTATTCAAAAGCTTTAATGCATGTTTTAACATGTTCCATTTGTGCAGTCTTCTTGCTGTGCAATGGAACTTCCACTCCCTCTCCTCACTCCATGTGTCCCCCATATCCCTAAATCTTTTCTGGGAGTTCCTCTAATCCTACGGAGTAGATTGGGGGGGCATGGGGAGAGGAAAAAGAAGGGAAGCACGTTCATGTTAAATGGAAATTCTTGGGCTAACACAACTATTTTGTTAGATACTGCCCATAGTTTTTGAACAGACTTTAATGTTCAGTTATCTGCTGTTCTAAAGACTATGGATGGAATTCAAGTAAGCCATCCCATCAGTGCGAGAGAATTACCAATGCACAACAATACTTCCCTCCTCTCCTCCTCCCATGAGTGCACTCTGCAGGCTCCCCAAATTTGCTTCAGAGGGTTGAGAGAATGCCTAGAGCAGATTTAAGGGGCGCACAGGAAAGGAGGGGTGAGTTCCATTGCACAAGCAGAAATCTTTGTACTGATGGAGCTATTTCCTTAGCACCACATTGAAAACAACCCTCTATAGTCCAATATTGCTCTCTTATAATTTCAATGGTATTTTTGGTATACTTTAACCGTTCTCATTACTATTTTTGTAAGCTGTTTTGGATTTCATTCCTTATAAAAAGCTGGATAGAAACAATAATTTGTTCAGGGTGTACATTCAAACTCGTTTTAAGAGCTATATGTCACTACTAACAGGCACAAGCACCACTAATGCTGTCAAAATCATAAAAGAAAATGAGGAAAATACTTGCTGGTCTTTTTTATGATAAATAGGACATTTCATATCACTCTTCTGAACATGCCAGGAACATGAAGGTAAACATGCCATTTACCTAATAGCTGCTAGAAAACAAATGGACACCATATCTTTAAACATTCAGAGCAAACTGCCTAGTGAGCTTTATTAAGCCAAGGTTTCTTTGCCAAATAATCAATAAATATGGAGAAATCATGATTTGCTTAGGCATCATTCATTAAAACACAAAGAGGAAAAAATGAAATAGATTATAAAGTTGTTCATCTGTAAAGTTTGCTGTTGAGCATATTTTCAAAAGATTGAAATGCCTAATGTATTTCATTCCCCCCCTCTTTTTTTAATGCAAAGATTTTACATTATTTCAGCTTGGCTCACACAATTACAATCTATCTTCCTCCCAGTAATTTTGTAATTATCCTGCGGTTGAGCTCCATGCAGTATTTAGAATTGTGAATTTAAAACAACAACAATATGGGACCTTGATAATCACTGAACCAGAGGTTTACATTGCCATTTATATAGAGGGTGGGGTTAATACAAATGAATTTAGAGTTCTTTCATGACAGTGATATATCTCACTCTCATCATTGGGAAGAATGCAGAAACAAGGACAGAGTGGGTATGGATTGACAATTCACCCTTGTCTGAACTGAATTTTGAGATCAGAGCCTGTACTGCTGAAAGTGCATTGCAATACTCCGGATTAAAAAAAAAAGACAATATGCATGCATGTTTCCTGAACCTAAATACATGTATGACTGTTTGAGCGTATATGTAGTCCAATGAACTTCAGGTGAGAGCACTGAAATGGAGATATCACAAAAATGTAAGAGACAAAGCTTCTACCTGTTGTCCTTCCAAAGTATACTTGAAATAGAATGAGTATTCAGAATTTCCTATATGCAGTGATGGTCTTAGAACAATCCTCCTTCCTACTTTCAAAGCCCAGTAGTTGATTTGTAATTAACGTGTCTCCTTCAAAGTGGCTTGAAGGTCATGGACTTTGAGTGACTTAATGCTAGCAATACATTTGTTTATCTTTTTGTGGTTGTTGAATTGTTTAAGAAGGCATCTGTACTTTTAATTTTTTTAAAAGTTGTGTTCTATTTGGATGGGAGAAAATGAATATTTTGGGTCTTTAAGGCATGTGTCCATAGGACAAAACACAGAATTTTCCATTATGACAAAAGCCACAAAGGGCAAATGCTGGCAGTGATGACCAGTGGCGGCTGATGGCTGCATGTCCATATTTTGGGAATAGGACACCTTGCACAGCTTTTTGAAAATTCAGACTAAACCCCAAAGTGGATTCCACTGCCCCACTGAAATGGAGCCACCAGATGACACTGCTGATGGTTGATTCATGGCAATGGTATAAGAGATGCTTTGTTGTAGCTTCTTTCTTCAATGCTGTGATGAAAGATCTGGGAGTCATGTCGGCAGGGCCAGTGATGTGACATCGTTTGCTACGTTATCCAAGAGCCAGCTTGCAGGGAGGGAAGGTTTTCAGTAGTAAAGAGCCATGTGAATTGCCCTGCCCTTGAGGAGCCTGGACCTTTAGAGAATGAGTAAACATTCAGATGACTTCCAGTCTTTTGGCATAAGTAAAATTGTGATCCAAATAATCAGTTTCAAATTCTCAGTCTTCATGAAGTTTCTCATTGCTACTAGAATACACAATATAGTAGAAATGTATCATATTTTCATGTCCTAGTCTTAACTTGCAATTCAGATGGCCTTGCCAAATAAAAAGTAAACAGATGCTATTGCCTTAGAAGAATATTCAGTGCTTTCCCATTTACAAAATGTAAAACTTAGCTTCTGTTCAAAAGCAGAACAATCAATTTTTATGGTGTATAAAGCAGATTTTTTGTGCATATTTAAGAGTCAAAGGGAACACAAAGCCATTGCAGAGATTAGATATTCCACAAAGATCACAAAAGTCTACAGCACTCTTTTGAAATACATATATCACAGAAGAGACCAATGTCTATATTTATTAGAAAAAGCACTTTGCAAGAGAGCCATGACTGATGAATTACCAACTGTATGCAGCAACAGGAGGGAAAAAATCAGTTTCCCCAGATGAATTAGACTGTGTTAGTTCCCCAAACTTCTCAAAGGAATATGTGCTCTAAAGCTGTATTGTGTTGTAATTTCTTCCTGTTTAATGCATGCATGGATATATTCATTTTTAAAAGAGATAATCTAATTATGCATGTATTTCTGTGTATACATGAAGGTAAAGGGGTTTTATAATTATGCTGCACTAGATGTCAGATGCTCTGTATTATATCTTTCTGTTGTCCTTGAACAGAGGGAAAACTGGCCTGGCACATCTCAGTATCATTCAGGTATGTCTGTATGCAAATTCCAAAGCTGGACTCACACCCAATGAGCATTCTTTCTTTAATCAAGTGAGTTTTCCTGACAGCTAGGTCAGTAAACAGCCCTGGAAACCAGGTTGGATTATGATAAAAAGATTTACATTTGTACAACTGCCCTTTCCTGGCTTTAGCTGAGCCCAAATGAATATATTATTTACAACTCTCTGTAGGGCAACAGAATATTTTGGATTGGTTGGGTGCAACTTTTGGTGAATCCATTGGAGTTCCCTAAACACACAGACTATGAGGTGTGGCTTGGAGCAGAACTTTGCTTCCAAGACTGACAGCCTGAGTGATCCTCCTGTCTAGAAATGAAATGCCAACTGCTCCACTTCAATCTGGAATTATGGAACTGATCATTTTAGTCTATTCTAGCAAAACAGATCCCTTAAAGGATGAAGCTGCACTTGACCAGATGCAGTGGATTCTAGTCCACAAAACTTATGTGGTAATAGACTTAGTCTTTTCTTGAAGATGCTTTGTTGGTTTTGTTTGAACTGACCATGGTGCTGAAGCCTATCCCAGGTTGATTTGTGAAAACATTTAACAAAAGCCGGAGATTTTTTGCACTCGCCTATGCAATCAGGAGAATTCAGGGCTGTCTGGGGCACCATTAGTGGACAGCAAAGCAGCAGTTCCTAATGGGACCAGCAAGTCTGGAGCATGAGTGAGAGAGTATCCTGGATGGCCATAAGATAGGGTGGATCATCTTGGCTTTGCTGCTGCTGCTGCTGCTTCAACTAGGGGTAGTTTGCTATGCAGAGAAGACTGGTTGGATATGCCCTCTCTCCTTTAATAGTAGCACTATTTCAGGCAGGAGTCTTTCTCAGCCCTACCTGGAGATGCCAGGGATTGAACCTTGGACCTTTCCCACGCAAAGCATATGCTCTGGTGCAGAGCTGACGCCCTTCCCTAATGAAGGCTATGGTGGTGCTGGGGGAGAGAAAGAAGCACTAGAGTTCTGAATAAAATCCAAGGATTTTGAGCATGTGAGATTGCAACTCAATAATCTGGCAACATAGTTGCTGTATAAAGATCACAGTCTGTGTATTGCTTTTTCCGTTTGTGTATGAAGACGAAAAATTTGATAGGATTTTGGGCCATGTAGGTGTCTTCCATTTATAGCTAAGTCAGACTCAAGAACAGCCTTCCTAACCTGGGGTCCTCTGGGCATTACTGGATACAACTCCCATCATTCCATAGTGGCTAGGGTTTATAGGAGTTATAGTCCAACAATATCTAGAAGAGACTAGATGAGGGAAGGCTAGTCTAGAAGATAGCAATTCTACATTTTTACATTACTTCAGTTAAATATAGCTCACTCATGGTGGCTGCTGTATAGTTCTGAAGACCTTTTCTTCAGAGGTTTGCCAAAGAGCCATGTCCCAATCCATAGCTCTGGTGTGCACATGGAGATCTTGTGTTAGTGGGCTTCCCTGTTCACTTTAACTGAGGATGTACCCTCCATAAGTATCCCTGTGTGCACATGTAGCTATCTTCTCTACTGAAGTGATGGGAAAAGATCGTTCTGCCCAGCAGACTTTGCATTTGCAACAAAACTTTGGGGTGTGGCGCAGCTTAAATGTTTTCTGATGACCTTTCTATCAAGGCAGAGGGTCCTTTTCAGTCAATGAATGAATAACCAATCCAAGCTGGAGCTGTCCTCTCTCTCCCCCTCCCCCACAGCCATCATGAAGGGAGCCACACTCTTATGTCCAAATCTGCTTGGATCTGAGACCCTTGTGGCATGTACACTATGCATTTGGGTTATCTGCATGCAGCTCTTAAAACTGGTGTGTCTTTCCATGGCAGAACTCTACTACTTCTATGAAATGTGTACCAACTATCAGTAGTTAGGGAAGGATTTGGCATGGCTGGAGCTGTGAAAAATATTTACTCATCCTAAATAATTCTTGCAGAAGATATATTAGACAGGTGCCATCTCTGTTATCTTTCGGCACCTATTGAAGACCTTCCTCTTTCAACAAGCCTTTTAAGTTGAGACCTTATCCCAGTCTGTGTTGGAATTGCTTTTTAATATGTTTTTAAACCTTTTTTTAAAAAAAAAACAATATGTTTTTAACCTTTTCTTAAAGATATATTGAAAGCTTTTAAAAATGTTTCTAAAGATGTTTTGTTTTAATGTATTTTAAAGTCTGTTCTTATGATGTTTTAAAGTGTTTTTTAGTGCTTTTGTTGTTTTTAGTGCTTTAGTGCCCTGGGCTCCTGCTGGGAGGAAGGGTGGTATATAAATACATACATACATACATACATACATACATACATACATACATACAGCAGATGACACACACACACACACACACACAGAGAGAGAGAGAGAGAGAGAGAGAGAGAGAGAGAGAGAGGGAGAGTGGTGGCTGGTGGTTCTGAACCAAGCACCTTGGACAGTGTCTTGAAAGTTCAGACTAAAACCTAGACCAGATTCCACTGCCTCACTGACATGGAGCCACTAGCCGCCACTATACTCTCTCTGTCTCTGTCTCTGTCTCTGTCTCTCTCTGGTAGTATTGACAGAAGAAGAAGCACATCTAAAATTTCTGCTGTGTATTTTAACATTTCAGCTTTTATTTTCTAGCAGTCTTTCCTCCTGTTACTCCTGTTAACTCCTTTGCTTTGACATCCTTTGTTCCCTGCCCTCCTCCACTGCCTTCATAATCTGAATATTCAAGAGAAGAAGAGCCTGCTGGATTAGGCCAATGGCCTATCTAGTCCAGCATTCTGTTTTCACAGTGGTCAACCAGATTCCCCTGGGAAGCCTACAGGCAGGACATGAATGCAACGGCACTCTGCTAATTTGTCACTCCATTCAGAGGCACATTGGAATGCAGAGGTAAAAGAGTCATCATGACTAGTAGCCATCATTCATGAATTTCTCTAAGCCTCATGTAAAGCTGCCCAGGTTGGTGGCCATCACTATATTGTGCAGTAGCTAATTCCATGGTTTATGTGCTATGTAAAGAAGTACTTTCTCTTGTCAGACCTTTCATCATTCACCTTCATTGACCCTGGTTTCTAGTATTATGAGAGGGGAAGAAAACTTCTCTGGATCCATTTCCCCCCACCCTACACATATTTCTATTCACCTCTATCATGCCTCTTCTCCCCCCCAATCTAAAAAGCCCCAAATGTTGCAACCTTTCCACATAAGAGGAGTTGTTCCAGCCCCATGATCATTTTCTGCGCATTTTCCCATTCTTTTTGAGATACAGCAACCAGAACTGGATAAGCTACTTCAAGTGTGGTTACACCATAGATTTGTGTAAAGGCATTATGATCTTGGCAGTTTTCATCTCCAACCCCTTTCCTAATGATCCTTAACAGGGCATTTGCTTTTTTCACAGCTGCTGCACACGGGGTTGACATGTTCAAGATACCAAGACTTTACTGAGATCAGCTATATTCCCATGTCTGTTTGTGTAACCAACACTGGGAGATGGGTGGGGACAACTTCTTTTACCCTCCCCTTTCCTCTGGAAGTCACCAACTGCAGCAAGAGGCTTGTGGGGAGAAGGATGAGGGAAGAACCTTCATGGGGGAAAGGACTGGGAGGGTTAATGCAGAATGTAGGGTGGGAGTGGCACAATGGCTCTGACTGAAATCAAGCTACTTCTTGATTTTGAGGGATAGAGCTTGGCTCTGTTTTTAAAAGCCAGTTTATGCTGGCACAATGAAGGTCCACCCATCCCTGGTCATGGCAAACAATATTTGCAGCATTTTCAGTTTGATTGCCAGAGTGGCAAAGGATACAGGAGAAAAATATTGCAGATCCTGTACAATCATTTCACCCCTGTGTGATTAAGGAATAATATTTAGGCTGTGTGGGATTTATTAGCTCCAGGGACTTTAGTTTGATTTAGAATATCCCCCCCCCTGCCGTCAATACAGAATAAAGAAGGAAAATAAAATACTGTAGACAAAACATTATTTGCAGATTGATGTCTCCTGCTGTTTTAAATAATTTAAATCAAGTCAAAACAGAGACCCCAGGATCTTTAAGCTCCTGAGCTACAATTTCTACCAAAGCACTTGTTCTGTGGATGCAGATCCTGCCTGCATGCTATGGCATCTGTTAGTGGGCCTTTGAAGTCACTATGCCCTGGACTGAAGCCGTTCTCAAATCCACAGAGAAACTTGGAGCTTTTTTTTTTTTTTTAATTAAAAACACTTTCTGCTGACAGGCAACTTCAATAAAGGAACAGAGTAAAATAGAAAAACACAAAATGACTGAAATGAGTGATGTTCCAATAGTTTCAGGCTGAAAGCACTGGCATCAAAAATGAGTTTGTTTTTTTTAAAAAATGTTCCATGGTATCTTTAGGTATAGTCTGTGTTGCCCTCCTTTACCCAGACATAGGTTTTCTGCCTTTTTCCAGCTAGTGAGCATGTGAGGAAAGGTTGTTCTTTTAATTACTGAACAGCACTGATTCGGCAAATCACCTCCATCACCATAAATGGTGGTTGCATGGATGGCAAGAATTCAACAGGGACAGCTGTCCCCATCACTACATCTTTGTGATGATGACAAGCTGCGTCTGCTGAATTTTGGCCGGTCATATACCTGTTAAAGCCACAGCTCTTCTATGACTGCATTGGTGAAAATACCACCAACTTTAAAAAAAATTGTCATTTGAGGAAAATAAATAAGGCATATAGCTTTTGGCAGAAAGCACAGAGAATATAGAAATGATTTAGAAATACCATGAGGTATGACTCGAGGAAGGGATGATGATGATGATATCCAGGTTAAATTAGTTGAACTTAGGTCCCATGGAAATCAGTGGAACAAATTGGTCATAACTTGACTTAAGGCTGCAATCATAACCTCATTTACCTGGGAGTAAGACCCACTGAAATCAATAGTTTTGAGTAGACATGGTTAGGATTGTAGTTTCCACTGAAATCAGTTGAGTTAGCTGAGTTCAACTAAATTAGTCTGGATCCAATGCAATAATTACAAAAACAGTATTCCATTTAACTGTAGGACACTTTGTAATGGATGGTTAGAGTTCCACAGCCACAGAAGTTGGTGATGTAAATATTCTACCTTTAGCTCTATGCAACTTAGTCATATGAACCAAACTTTTACTCCTCCCAGATATCTTCAGTTCACACTTTCTCCTTCACACTATTTTCCTTTTTTCTTGTCCGGCATGGCAAATGAGTTAAATTACCCTGCACAAGCCAGCCTTCTGGTGCCAAGTGTTATATATATAGATAGATAGATGAATTGGCGAAAGAAATATTTTGATGGGTTCTTCAAATAATTATTAAAAAGACACAAAAGTAGTGGTGCTAAATGAACAAATAGTTCCATTAAAGGATTGCTCAGGTCAGAATCATGGTGGCACATACAGCTTGAAAGGTTAATTTGTCTGTTCTTTTGACATCAGTGGTATTTTGTGGCCTTTCCCAGGCAATGACGGGCTTTTCTGCTGCAGCAGGGAAAAATGAAACAAACACCACTACCCCCAGCTTGATTTCATTTTCTGGAAATGAAAAAGACCGAATCACTTCATGTGTTCCTGTTTTCCAACGAATCAAAAACCTTCTGAAATTAAGAAAATGTTCTTCCCAGGAATGAGGGGAAACTCACTTTCATGATTCATACTTGGGGATTTGCTCTCTGCTGTAGTCTCATGCCTTTTTTCTTTTATAGAACACTATTTGGCCCCGGGGGACAGTAAATTCTTTGATGTGATAGGAAATCACTAGCTGGCTGATTAGTTGGGTTAATCCAATCCTTAAAACAATGACTCAGGCAGATTTATTAGAAAAGTTTTTTTTAAAAAAGAA
The DNA here is from genome assembly GCF_030035675.1 of Rhineura floridana. NCBI lineage: Eukaryota > Metazoa > Chordata > Lepidosauria > Squamata > Rhineuridae > Rhineura > Rhineura floridana. The sequence continues at coordinate 47,321,516 of NC_084481.1, forward strand.
CAATTATAGGCCACTTCCAGTAATATCGCTGTAGGCCATAAATGTTTGCCATTTATATTTTCTATTGAATATCAATATCGTTATAAGGAAATGACAGGCACTGATTAAAAAGCAGCATTAATAAACTGTGTGTTAGTGGATAAATGGTGAAAGAGGTCAAGAAGAACTTCTTGTATAACTTTAAATGATGATTTCTAGCTTGGCACAGAGGTTCAGATATGCTTCTCCATCCCCTCCCCCTAAATATGCTCTTGCTGATCCTGATTTGGGTAGTAGCCAAAATGATTCCATTTGTCACAGCACAAGAGATTTATTATTGTAGCAGTGCTAGCAGATATTGGCTTGGATCCAAAATATCATGAGGTTGTTTCGACTCATGCAAGGGGGGTATTTCTGTTACTCCTTCTGACAACAACCCTCCACCTCCTGCAAAAGACCATCCAGAGCAGCTTTTGGGGAATGTGAAGGGCTGCAACAGTGGTGGTGTGCTAGCACCTCCCGATACATGCACAGGAGCACCTTCTGCTCATGTACATTATGGATCCAAACCATTTTTCTTTCTTGCTGGGAGGTACGGTTATTTTGCAAAAGGAAGCAAATATTGTGCGTAGCTGCAGAAAGGCCAATTAAGCCTAGGAAATGGAAGAAGAGAAGGAGCTATGAGTGATGCATACCTGAGACCACCAGATTTGTGCAACATCACTTTGTTCTGAAGGATATCCAGAGGACATAAGTTCCTCATCATCAATCTCTCTCTGTCTCTTTCTTCCCCAGCCCCCCTCTCTTTAACAATGGGGATTCTAACTATGAATTACAAAGGAAATTGCCAGCTGTGATCCTGCTTATGCTTGGCTGGTACTGAAACCTTGGGAACGGAATAACCCTGATATCACATTCAATCTAATATACAAGCTACAATAGCCATAGGATGTCAATTTAGTTTAATGATCAAGTATTTTTTTTAATTTTAAAGAAATTACAAGGTCCTTTCCTCTGCTTATATTTGATTTGTCATAAGAAGTTGAGTTTCCTTCTTTGATGTTCTCAGATACTTATTTCATAAGTGAAGAATAATTTCATCTGAGGCTGATTTTGCATTTGATAAACCAAACCCAACAGGACAGAAGAAACCCACAGAGAAACAAGTGGATTCCCCACTGCAGTGTGCATTGCACAACTATGATCCTGAGTTTATTAAGGAGAGAAACATGATAGGGAGGCCGGCGCTAGACCTAGGAGTCAATATGGTCCAGCTGTTAGAGAGCTGGAGCTGGATTGGGCATCAAATGTCACCATGGATTCATTTTGTAGCCTTGGGCAAGTCTCTCAACCTCAGTCCCTTCTGTGTAAAACAGGAATAATACTGATGTACATCACAGGGTTTGTGTAGCACTTTGTACATGAACATGGCTTAGTGATGGGTGAGCTCCCCCTAGCTCAAATTAGACTGGATGAGGAATAGCAAGCCAATCCAAAGTTTGGCCTGTCCCACTCCACACTCTCATGAGCATTTGGTCTCCAAGAGCTGAACGTGGTTTGAGAGATGTGCTGCTTCCCACAGCGTACAGACATACTCCCTTTGTCTCACCATTTGCCTCTGGTGAAATGGTACAAAAATCTGCAAACCTTGTTTAGAAGCTAAAGTGGTCTGAGTCTACAAACCACACACAGCAGTGGCCGGTGAGGCAGTCTGGCAGGGGGAAACTGCTGGCAGCCACGGCACAGCAATCAAAGGAGAAATGGAAGGCCACAGTGAAAGCATCAGTGCATCAGTCAGCACCGTGGAAGTGCAGGGTACTGAGAGCCACTTGACCTTGCTGGTGCCAGCAGCCTTCACCAGAGGCAGCTATCCAGTCAGCAACCACATGCTTGCACAATGCTGAGGTGCCCTTGACTCCACCCGCAACACCTGGCATTTAGGTGTAGGTGGGAATCCCTCACATGATTGACACACAAAGGCCATCAAGTAAACCATCTCACTGGCTGGCTGTCACAGATACCACAAGCAGCAATTTCTCTTTTATGCCACCATCAACTCTCTCCTTCCCTCTCCATGAAATAAATATATTTGTCTGATACCTGGAAGCACTTTGGAAGACTTTTGGTACCAGGATGGGCACATCATGGGAGACAGGAAGAAAATTTGTTCTGGATGGTACTGCACTTCCCTGGAAGGAGCAGATCTATAGCTTTGGGGGTACTCCTGGTTCCAAGATTACCACTACAGGTTCAGCTGGCCTCATTGGGACAAAGGTGACTTGGCCACTGTATCTCATGCTCTGGTAACTTCCAAACTTGATTGATGTAATTTACTCTATGTGGAGCTGCCCTTGAAGACAACTCAGAAACTTTAACTGGTCCAAAACACAGCAGCTAGACTACTAGCCATTTTAAAACAGTTACATTGGTTGCAGGTCGCTTCTGGGCCTAATTCAAGGTGCTCACATTAGTGTTTCAAACCTAAACAACTTAGGTCCCAAATATCTGAGACACTGCCTCCTTCCCTCTTAGGTGTTAAGATTGGCAGAAAGGGCCCTTTTGGTAGTTGCATCACCCTCAGGGTGGTGGTGGTGGTGACCCAGGAGGGGGATTATCTGTGGCAGCCCCTAAGGTAGAATTCCCTTCCCACAGAGGTGTGTCCGGTACCTTTATTTTGTAGTTTTGGCCAAATGCTGTAGACACCTCTTTACCCTGGCCTTTGACACCTGGAATATATTGCAACCTGCCATAGGCCCTCATGGTGAAGGGTAGGTAATTTAAACAGCCATAAACATGACCCCAGATTTTCTAATGTCCAGCCTGTCTTTCATGAAGGCTTTAAATAAACCTGGACTGAGGAACTAACATCTGGAAGGGCAAAGTTTACCCCACCTCTGAAATAAATCAACATTTTATTTCAGTAGCCACCATTATTGAATGTTGTATCGCCAGTATTCTGCTGTGGCTTCTTCATAATAATAATAATAATAATTTAATTTTTGTGTCGCCTATCTGGCCAAAGCCACTTTAGGCGACGTACACAATTAAATTCCAGTAAAATACAATTTAAAATACAATTTAAAATACATAGCAATACAATACAGTCGACAATAAAGGATTAAATTACAGCATAAAACAGTATGTAAACAACGGGCATTCAGTAATAGTGATAAGAAGCTTAGCCCACCCCGGAGGTCCCGAAGGCCTGTCCAAAGAGCCAGGTTTTTAATGCTCGGCGAAATGCATCCAGGGAAGGGGCATGTCGAAGATCGAACGGGAGGGAGTTCCAGAGAGTGGGGGCCGCCACTGAAAATGCCGTCTCCCTAGTTCCCACCAACCTAGCTGTTTTCGTTGGTGGTACTGAGAGAAGGCCCTGCGTGGCTGATCTAGTCAGGCGGCTAAGTTGGTGGTACTGGAGGTGCTCCTTCAGGTAAACTGGGCCGAGACCGTATAGGGCTTTAAAGGTTAATACCAACACCTTGAATTGGGCCCGGAAAGCAACTGGAAGCCAGTGTAGATGAACTAACAGCTCAGTTCAAACATTCTTGTTTAACACAAAGCCTTTAAAGATATTACCGAGAAGAGTACATACTCTAATAGCCCATTTACCTCACCTCATGTTTGAGAAGTTTGATTTTATATCATGCAGTGCTTTAAGGTCCGCTGGATTAAGATATATAATCACAGAATATAAGCATCACTTAAGTTACTTATTATGTTTTGCCTTTAGAGTTCCTAAGTGCGTGTTTACATATTGCATATTAGAAAGTATAAAAAAAGTCATTTTTCCTAAGTAGGATTTCGACAGAAAAAAGTGCATGCATACATTGTAGCTATTCCAACTATGTGAGGCTGGGAGATTAACATGACACATCTTTGCATCTGTTTATATCAAACATACTTCTGCAGAAAACATGATGCTACAAACACAACCTTTTGTGCACAGACAATTCCAACTGCTAACGCAGGGGTAACATTTGCTGATGCTCATTCCTTGCTTAGCATGGCCCTCTTCCATTCCTCCTTCCTCTCTGTTTTCTCACCTGTCCCCTTTACTGTCCAAACCTAAATGGCAAGCTCCTTGAGGAAGAAGCCTGTCTTTCGCTGACATTATACTGTGAAGCAAGTGGTCAGGTTGATTATAAAGAAGGCATTATTCCACAATAGGAGCTCTTCACAGCAGAGCTCAAATTTTGCACACAGAAGGTTCAGTCCTTTGCAAAGGGCTGTAAAAGACCTCTGGACTTGAGACCTTGCAGAGTTAGTGGGGTTTTTTTTTGCAGGGGAATTGAAGTTGGAGTTGTCAAATGTTTTACAAAGTTAGAGCAACACATTCTGTTGCATATGAATCAGTCACTGTAGTCTCTGATCTACACAGTATATTATAATATGCCGTATGTCATCAAATATACTGTTCATCATTCACCGCTTTAAGAACCCTTACAATCCAATTAGCACACTGCTGTTCTCTTCTGTAAGGTGGAGAAAGCAGGGCATTATCCATGTGACACTGAAACTCTGTCCCTTAACTTGAAGAGAGCCTTCCCCAACCTGATGTCCTCCAGATATTTTGGACTACAATTCCCATCAGCTTCAGCCAGCAGGGCTAATGGTCAGGGTTGAGGGGACCTGTAGTCCAAAACATCTGGGAGCCATTGGAATGGGGAAGCCGCTTTAAGAACACACTATTCTACCCAAGGTCCTCTTATTTTTCCCTTCATTCGTCTAGTGGCCCACTCCTCCCTCGACTGTTACGTGCAGAAACAGGAGTACATTCCCCACATGGAGCCTGGGAAACAGAAGGCCATTGGAGACACCAAAGAACCCTTCCAGAGGCTGTTGGACCACAACTCCCATCATCTGTAACTACTGGCTGTACTAGCTGGGGCTGATCGTAGTTGGGGTCCAAAAGAGCAGGAGGGCACGAAGTGGAAGGGGGCTGCATCATGGAGAAGAGTAAAGGGCTTTGGGTGGCTATCCCTGGCCTAGTGCAGTATGGAAATGGTTTCTGGGTTTTTAAAATCTGGCTGCCCACATGTCCTCTGCACTTTGTCCTCTAATGGGAAAAGTGGCAAGATCATGACCTAAAATTTCAATAAGCATACAGTCGGTTAGCATACTGACTCTTACTTTTTATATTCTGACTCTGAGGGGGAGGCAAGAGGACTGCGGGCTGCCGCCACCACCGCTGCTATCATCGCCACCGCCATCCAGAGGCCCCCTGGCTTTTCCATGGAGAAGCAGCCTGGCCAGCAGCAGTGGCAGCAGCAGCGGCAGCAGCACTCGCCATCACCACTGCCGCCACCGCCACCGCTACTATTACAACCACCACCAACACCACCAGCGGTACTTGGTCGAGGGCAGCAGGCCCGGTAAGGCCCAGCCACAGCGGAAGGCGCCCCTGCAAGCATTCAAGCCTCCAGCCTCCGCAGCACAAAGCACCCCGCAAGAAAGCAGCCCTGCAGTGTCGGTTAGCTGGAGGGAAGATGATGGTCCCAAGGTCATCTAGGGAGCTGAGTGGGAACTTGAACCTGGAGCTCCCCAGTACTTTCGATTTAACTAATAACTTCTTGAGATTGGAACCCGAAAGGCGGGGTATAAATGGAACTTACTACTACTACTAATAATATTCCCATCCTGATGCCTCTTGTGTGGAGGGCTGTGGGGCAAGGTGCATGTGATTCAACTTCAGAATGGCTTTGATTCAGAGTTTGAAAATGTGTCTGAGACCCTGTCATGAACCTGTAATGGTCATGAGTTATTAAAAATCTAATAACAATATTTTGGCTCCCGTAAGGGACTCTGGGAGACGGTTACAGTTAGAAAAGACAAGCCTTTGCCAATTTGCAAATTTGAGTTTCACTTCCCAGCTGAAGACGGTTAGAAGAAGCCTTAACAAGCTGCACCTGTTTATCTTTGCTGATTAGCAAGTGCCTGGTACCCAAGGTCATCCTTGGCCTGTACAGTTGGAAAACACAGTTGGGAGGGGGGCCTGAAGGCGCGAAAATGTGAGAAACATCGAGAAGAAAGTTACATCAGCCAATTCCTGATTGGTCAATTAATTTTGGACCGTTAGGATCCTTTTCCCTTAAGTATAGGGCTAGAGACCCATAGCCTTTGTTCTCTGTTCTCTGCCTATGCTGATTGGCACCAGAGTTCCAAACCTTTCTGCCTTATGGTTCCAGGGGTTGCTTATGGGAAGGCAACCTATGTCTGGTTCCATTGCTTTATGTTGAACTTCCATCTCTCTTAGGAGAGGTGCCACGCAACCAACTACCTCGTGTGTAAGTAGTTAGGTGAGTTAGTTTATTATTTTCTTGTTGTGTGTATGAATTCTCTTGTAAGAACCTAAATCCCTGTTGGGTGAATGGTCTTAAAGGATTACTTGCTGCTATTTTGTTACGTGCACTTATATATCTTAATAAAGCTACTTCTATTTAACCTGGTGTGTTCATTTGAGAGAGGGAGTGGTTCTGGATTCAGTAACTTGACCAATCTCAGTCACTAACTACCAAAGAGGGTTAAGAAGTTAAAAGCTTGGATTTTAAGTGTTAAACCAGAGGTGCCTGGCAAGGAGTGTAACTGTGACTCTTGCCTTTTAGGACCTTGGTTTTATATATCTTCTGGGCTCAGAGATCCCCTGGCTCTGAGCGGACCAGTATACAGGGGTGGTGGCAGCCTACCTTCTACCTTGCAGGGTTGTTGTGAGCGTACACAGCCTTGGCAAGGGTGAAGTAATAGCTTTTTGGTTCCAGTCTCATTTCCCTAAGGGTGGGGGTCTGAGTCTGATGCATGAACCCGGTACCTTGAGGGTCTGGGGGTCATGACAGACCCTACATCAGGGATGGGCAGACTTCAGCCTTGTTGAATCTACTTTGTCTTTTTGCGGGAATCCCAAGATCTACCAACAGAACCAGGTGCAAAAGGCATACAGCGAGAATGAAAGATGAGAGGCTGCCTCTGAGCACATCCTCAGCCTAGGACTTTGTTTTCAGCACTAGAAATGAACTGAGTGCACAGTCCTTTCACCCCAAAGCCCACTCATGGTTGACCTTCTTCATTTCAGCAACTTAATTTAGGTGGAGAAAAAGTTGTTTTGTTTTTGCTATCATAAAACAATTGGGAGTCAGAAGCTCTTGCTGATCTACTGCAAATCACCCAGAGAACTACCAGTAGGTCCTGATCTACCTTCTGTCCACCCCTGCTATACATTGCCATGAGCAATGAAAGCTGTTGTATGTTGGGAGAACTCCAAATGTACAATAAAGTACCTGGTCAAAAAGGGCAAAAGAGAAACCTGGGAACTACAGACCAGTCAGCCTGACATCGATCCCTGGAAAAATTCTGGAGCAGATTATAAAGCGATCAGTCTGAAAGCACCTTGAAAACAATGCAGTGATTACTAGAAGCCAACATGGATTTGTCAAGAACAAATCCTGCCAGACTAATCTTATCTTAATTTTTGATCGGGTTACTTCCCTGGTAGACTGTGGCAATGCTGTAGACATAATATATCTTGTCTCCAGCAAAGCTTTTGACCAAGTGCCCCATGATAGCTAAATGTCATGGGTCCAGTGCTCTTCAACATTTTTATTAATGACTTGGATGAGGAGGTGCAGGGAATGCTTATATTTGCAGATGGTACAAAATCAGGAGGGATAGCTAATAACTTGGAAGACAGAAACAAAATTCAAAGGGATCTTGATAGGCTGGAGTGTCGGACTGAAAACAACAGAATGAAATCTAACAGGGATAAGTGCCAAGTTCTACTCCTAGGAAAAAGAAACCAAATGCACAGTTATAAGATGGGGAATACTTGGCTCAGCAATACTACATGCAAGAAGGATCTTGGGATTGCTGTTGATCACAAGCTGAATATGAGCCAACAGTGTGATGTGGCTGCAAAATAGGCAAATGCTATTTTAGGCTGCATTAACAGAAGTATAGTTTCCAGATTGCATGAAGTATTGGTTCCCCTCTATTCAGTACTGGTTAGGCCTCACCTTGAGTTCTGCATCTGGTTCTGGACATTACACTTTAAGAAGGATGCAGACAAACTGAAACAGGTTCAGAGGAGGGCAATAAGGATGATCGGGGACTAGAAACCAAGCCCTATGAGGAGAGACTAAAAGAACTGGACATGTTTAGCCTGGAGAAGAGAAGACTGAGGGCAGATACGATAGCACTCTTCAAGTACATGAAATGTTGTCACACAGAGGGGGGGCGGGATCTCTTCTCAACCATCCCAGAGTGCAGGACATGGAATAATGGGCTCAAGTTGCAGGAAGCCAGATTTTGAGTGGACATCAGGAAAAACTTCCTAATTGCTAGAGCCATACGACAATGGAACCAATTACCTAGAGAGGTAGTGGGCTCTCCGACACTGGAGGCATTCAAGAGGCAGCTGGACAGCCATCTGTCGGGAATGCTTTAATTTGGATTCCTCTCAATGGCCTTATAGGCCCCTTCCAACTCTATGATTCTATGTTCTGGGTATCAGTTGCTGGATATTCTTTCTGAAAGCTGTATCCTAGGACAATGTCTATACCAGCGATGGGGAACCTGTTGGCCTCCAAATGTTATTGGACTATAACTCCCATCATCCCTGACCACTGGCCGTGTTAGATAGTGCTGATGGGAGTTGGAGTCCAACAACATCTGGAAGGCCACAAGTTTCCCATACCTGTCCTATATTGTCACCAGGCAGCCTATCTACACAAATGTGTCCAATAAGTAATTTCATCATGCAGGAAACTGACTAAGGAGTAGAGAATCACTTACTTTTACTGTCAAATGTAAGCATTTACAGAGCTTGGAAAAGTTACTTTTTTGAACTACAACTCCCATCAGCCCAATCCAGTGGCCATGCTGGCTGGGGGTGATGGGAGTTGTAGTTCAAAAAAAAGTAACTTTTCCAAGCTCTGCATTAGCAGTACATAGATCTTTTTTCCCCTAAGAAGCAGAATGGAAGAAGTAGAATGCAATATTCAGTATGATAATGCAATATGAAACATTATAGGGCTGTGGCCAAGTATAGCATTTTATGGGTTTAATTTTTTATATATATATCCCTCATAATGTACAATTTTCTTGGCATTTCTTAATCCCAAATTCTCATTACCCATCAGACATAGATACTACGTTATCAAAATATTAATAGTCCATTTCTTTTCAGAACACCACTACCGTCTTTCATAAATCTCAAAGGGGTTTTCTTAGAACCCAGAGTTGTGAAATGCAGGGAATCTTTTTGAGAGATTGAGAAACAAATCAAGCATTTGAGAAACAGCTTTATCAAATCTCCCTTAAATCCAGTGCGGAGCCACAGATGGGCATGAACACACATACCTTCTTTCCTTGCTGCCCCAAAGCTATACAGGAGTGCCTTAAAATGCTAAACATGCAAGCCTGATCCATACATTACCCATGCACCATAGCTGCTGTTTCACCATTACTGCATCTTATACCACTCTAATAATGTATAAAACAGGATTAGCAGCCAGCGTGGTGGGGTGGAGCCAACCTCTCAACACCGAAATTGCTGCAGATCACCTGGACAGGGCTGGGAAAGGGCCATAGCTAATTGGCAGAGGACCTGCTTTGCATGCAGAAGATCCCAAATTCAATCCCAGTCATCTCCGGGTAGGGCTAGGAAGGACTCCAGGCTAAAACCCTGGAGAGCTGCTGCCAGTCAGCTAGATGGACCAATGGCCTAGCTTAGTATAAGGTAGGTTCCTTTTGGGGGATTGGGGCAGGTGGCAGGGAGATCGGGTCTGCATGGGTGCACTGGCCGAGCCACCTATGCACTCCCACTAGTGTGCGCAACTTGGCACCACCCTGCTCTGCCCCAGCCCCATTCAGGTAAGCTGCATCTATGCCACTGTTGGAAGGACTGCTCCATGGCTCTGCCCCACCACGGGGACTATTAGTGTAAAACAGTAAAGTTGCATGGAAGCTGTGCATCACTCAGGAAGTTCCCCCAGTAGTACTACATCTTTGTGTTGGATCGTGGGGAAGTTCCACATCATTCCTTCCTTCCACGTGATTTCACTATTTGATACATTACCCCGAGTGCCACAGAGAAGGCACAAGACATTGGGGGCCTGAAGGGGAAGATGCAAATAGAATCCCCACCACCAAATGGGGAAAAAATGCAACTAAAGAATTGACCATTTGCTGCCCTTTCATGGTACCCTAAAAGCTGCCTCGTTCTGCCTCTTCACAGGGCCGGCTCTGATTAAGCAGACCCAAAGCAGCAGCAGCGGCAGCCATATCCCTCAGCTAATGTATGAATCAGCCCCTTTAATCCTTTAAATCATTACTTTCTTTGATATATTGCTGGCTTGCTGCAGCATTTGATTTGCCAATATTCACACTGACCCTGTGTAAAAACTCTAAAGCCTTTTGGTGTGTTTGCACATACATGTGGGAGCGGATATTGTTTGAAGGATTCAAGAAATGTGCAGCTGCCTTCATCCTAAGCATGCTTATTCTGTCCATTGGAACTTATTTTCTAGATAGCATGCTTAGGATAGCAGTGGTGCCACACTGGGGATTTGTTCCCTTGCCAAATAATGGTTTCTATATTGCTGAGAATAAAAGAATAGCACTGAAAAAGCATTTCTTCTGGTTGCTTTTCTACCTTTATAATGATATTTTATGCATACCACTGGAGGAAGGGATATTTCGCTTCAAGAAAACAGCCTGCCTCCTCGTTTTGTTTACTCTGTGCCTTGCTCATCAGCTCTGATCCCTCGGTGTAATTGAACAGTTCCTCAATTTTTTTGCGTGTGGGGGTTTGCACAGCAATGAGGAAGAGGAAGCTTTGTAATTATAACACCACAACAAAAAATTGGCAGGGGACTCAGGTGTAGGCATCGTTGCTAAAATGACTTCTTAAGAATCTGTTCAAGAAGGTACCCTGGAGCATCTAAGCATTCAAGACAGCAGAATGCATTTGAAATATATATTTTACACGCAGGCTGCATGAGCCTGCATCGTCAGCCCAAAGTCAGAGAGTGCCTAACAATCATGTCACTGGTAGTTCAAGGTTTCTTTCTGATAAGAGGTAATCCCAGCTTATATAAAAAGGGAGCAGTGCAGCGATTCAGCGAGCAAATGTTGTACTTCACACCATTAGAGGAATAATAATAGGCCTTCTTAAAAAACTTGGCAGCTGGCAACAGGTGATGCCTGCCTTGCTGTAAGCAAGGTCTCTCTCTTGATGTCCCAGCAACTCACATTTGGACAATGTGGAAAGTACTGACTTCCATTGAAAAGTATTGTTTTTTGAGGTCATATCAGGTGATACAAGATCTCTCTCAATGTGTAGTGTTTGTTCAGTTACGATGGCTAGTTTATACTAGGCAAAGCTATTCAATTTACCTATGCTGGCAAGGCTATCCAATTTAGCTTCTCTGATTTTTTTTTTACCTAGCACAGTACCTAAGATAAATCTGTACCTTTTTAAATATAAAAACCACCTAGTCTTTTTCTCCCCCCCCCAAAAAAAACCCCTGGTTTCCCCCTACCAAGGAATCTGTGTGTTTTCCCTAAGGATGGAGACAGATTTGGGTAACAGCTGAGTTCTGTATTTCCAGAAAAGGGGAATTTGCCATTATTATGTCTTTCTCTTTCCCAAAAGGCCATGATGCAACCTGAAACCTGCATAGCACTGACAGAGCCTCTTTTGAATGCCTGCTGCCTCCTTCTACATTCTGCCTTGTCTGACAAGATACACACTCACAGTTTTCACCCCAGCTAACTTTTTTCTCCCCCCCCACTTTATTTACCATTTTGCCTGATGAAGAGTTCTGGAGAACTCAAAAGCTTGCACACTATTTAGTGACATTCTGGTTGGCCTAATAAAAGTACTGCCTTAAAGATTTTGGGATTTTTCTTAGGGGCTAACCCGGCTACCTTTACTTTTTGTATGACTTTCCCTGCAGTTACTGAGTGATACGAACATGCATGTATGAATCCACAATTTGGGACTGCAATTTAGAAAGCCTGAAACCCAGAGCAACTCTGCCAAAGAGAACAATCAGAAAACTTGGGGCTGTGGATGAAATACTAGTTAATTAATTAATTAATACTAGTTCTCACTCTCTCTTTAAAAAAGACCCACTTATCAACCAGATTCCTTTATCAGGAATCTTTTCCCCTCTGTCCCATTTAGGCTATCCTAGATAATGTTTCCAAAAACTGGAGACACTATAGCCCTCTGCCCCCAAAGTCACACCGCCTTTAAAAATCACACTGCTTGGAAATCATGATGTGTGGTGAAAGGCCTGTGCATTTAGCTGTGCCCCTAAAGTTATGCTGCTGCTTGTCTCCACTATCACCATGTTGAGCATAACTTCTGCTGTGGAGAGCTTTCTCTATGTGTAGAGCCTCCCTGTATGACTGAGAACCCTGGGCAATCAAGGTTCTAAATTGTGCAGAGTTCACTGCGGGGGGGGGCAGGAGGAGCAGCAGACTTCAGGGCAGAGCTTAATCTGCAGTCCTCCCATGCTTGCCCTCTACCTTCTAAACATGAGTAACACCTGAAGAGGACTACTAGGAGCATGATGCTGCAGTGTTCCAAAAGAGTCCATCATTTTAAATGATGCAGAGTAGTACTATGCTGAATGATTGCCAACTCCCACATCATAAAGTGTTAGAAGGAACACTTCTAATAAAGTGTTAGATGGAAAAGTAATCCTTAGCTACTGTATATATAGATGTTGAGCTTGTTTGCACATATTTTTTTCTAACTCCTATCTTGCTCCTTGATCTTGATGAGAAGCAAGTTATTTTTTTATCTGCTCCACTAAAAATATGAACAACCATTGCATATTGTTCGCATATAATATGCTGCCCTGGGCTCCTTCTGGGAGGAAGGGTGGTATATAAACATACAAACAAACAAACAAACAAATAATTATAACACCCATTTAATGAAAAATATGAACATTTATTCCATATTATATGCATTATTATACATATAATATTATATGCATATTGCACACACATGCACTCCAGGTTTCCTAAAGTATCTAGCACACTATTGGCTATATATTGGCTATCAGCCGCTTTCGATACTATCGATCATGACATCCTTTTGGATTGTCTCTTTGAAATAGGACTTAATGGCACGGTTTTACAGTGGCTTCGCTCCTTCTTAGAAGGCAGGCTTCAGAAAGTTGCCCTCGGGATTACTGTTCAGAGCCCTGGCCACTACGATATGGTGTCCCGCAGGGCTCCGTCCTATCCCCGATGTTATTTAACATTTATATGCGACCTCTAGGTAAGATTATTCAAAAATTTGGGATTCATTACCATCAGTATGCGGACGGTACACAGCTCTACTGCTCTTTTCCTCCAAATGCTAAAGAAGCTGTTTGTCTCCTTAACCAATGTCTCACGGCAGTGCAGAATTGGATGACCAAAAACAAATTGAAGTTCAATCCAGAAAAGACAGAGGTCATCCTTATTGGAAAAAGTCCCCCCCAAGAAGTTGGAATTTTGCCAACACTGGATGGAGTATTACTTCCTCTGAAAATGCAAGTCCGCAGTTTGGGCACAATTTTGGACTCAACCTTGACCTTAGAACCTTAGGTTGCAGCCGTCTCCAAAGCTGCATTTACCAAACTAAAGCTTGTCTGTCAACTTCTACTGTTCTTAGGAATGTCTGATTTAAGAAAAGTAACTCAGGCCCTTGTAACTTCGCGGTTAGATTACTGTAACTCCTTGTATGTCGGACTTCCAGCTAGATCACTTCGACCGCTTAAGTTGGTACAAAGAGCAGCAGCAAGGATGATCATGAGAACTGGCCCTCGGGTCCATACCACGCCTCTTCTTTATTACCTGCATTGGCTCCCCATAGGACTTCATCACCAGTTTAAGATATTGGTCCTAACATTCAAAGTTTTACATGGATTGGCACCTGCATATTTAGCGAATCGTCTCTCTAAATTTAAATCTTCTCGTCCGGTGAGATCGGCTACCGAATTTACCCTTAATGTTCCATCAACTTTCACCATCTGCCAAATGGCCACTAGAAAGAAAGCTTTTTCAGTCATAGCTCCTACTTTATGGAACAATTTACCGCTTGAGATACGGCTCTCTCCTTCTCTCATGGACTTTCGCCGTCGGACCAAAACTTTTTTATTTCAACAAGCTTTTAAGGTTTAAATGGAACTGCTCTGATTTTCTAGTAGTAACTTTGTTTTAATTTGTTATATTTATTGTATGGTTGCATTGGTTATATCTATTGTTTACCGCTCTGAATTTGGATTTTTCCAAACTAGAGCGGGATATAAATCTGCAAATAAATAAATAAATAAATAGAACAATGCATATTGCTGCATAAAAATACTACATATTAATAATGGCAAAATTATGCTGAGGAAATATAGTACGGCACAGGACTTGACTCTTTTCTACATATAAAATGCTCAACAATGCATGGGCAAATTGGACATAATCCTGTGCTTGATGCAAGAGGCAATCTGGTGCAGGCAAAGCTCGATAAGTCAGAATTGAATTCTGAGTATATCTGTTTCAAATGGATTCCTCCTCCATCCCTATCTGACCCTGGCAATCTGCTCTTTTCCCCATGCTGGTCCTGTTCCCAACTCCACTGCCAGGTATGGTAATCAAGACGTTAATGGGGAAAGCACAGCCGGCACTGTCAGCAACAGTGTCACGGGGTTTTAAGATGACTGGTGGCAAACAGTACCTTATCCTAGTGAGCACGTATCCACAAAGGGGGCCAGTCTTCTGTAGCTTCTGCCCATGTGCAGGGCCCCATCTGCACACATTTAAAGCAGTATCATACCATTTTAAACAGTCATGGCTTCCCCCAAAGAACTCTGGGGTTTGTTCAGGGTGCTGAGAATCGTCAGAAAACCCCCTATTCCCTTGCAGAGCTACAGGTCCCCAAGTGGTTTAGCAATCATGTCCTTCTTTCCAGGGAACACTGGGAATTGTAGCTCTGTGAGGGCAATTCTCAGCACCCTTAACAAATTGCAGCTCCCAGGGTCCCACGCCATGACTGTTTAAAGCGATATGGTACTCCTTAAAATGTATAGTGCAGATGGGGCCTAAAAATATTTTATCATATTTCTGACCAGACATCTGGGGAAACAAGGGACTGTTCAATTCCCCATAGCATGTGGCTGGAAGGCTACACTGAGGCCTCACTGTGGCTGTATGCCTATGGCAACTAAGTTACCACTTTGACATGGTTGTTTCTTTTCTTCCTCTATTGTTCCTGCCTTCATGAACACCGCTGCAGCTGCATTGTTCATAGCAAGAATGCCAAGAATATGGCATATTCCCACCCCCACCCCAAATCCCCTGCTAACACACACCAATCCCATACCAATACACATTTAAGTGTCTCTTGTAAAATTAGGAGGGTAGAGGCATTATTCAGAAACAAACAGAAAACAACACATATTCATGTGAAAAGAAGTAAACTGTAGAGCAGTAACATTCATGTAGCAGTATGGGCATATACTCTGTGACAAAACATATACACACAATGTGTTCCTATGTGTGCTTATTTCTGAGTATGTAACTCCCATTGTGATCCCTGAGGAGTGTAGCAGAGCTTAGGAGTATAGTAAAAAAATGGCCATAGGATGCTGTGGACCTCTCTCTCTGCGGATGGGGGGTTTCCCGGTGGTGGAAAGCTCTGCCACTGGCAGGCCTTCAAAGGCAGCAGAGGCAGAAGTGGGTGTCATGGCCCCGTCGGAGGACTCCTCAGATGAGGACGACTCGGGAGTAACAGCAGCAGACCCAGGAGCAGCAGGAGACATGGAGGAGCCTCCTGAGAATCCAGCTCCTTCTGCCCCTCAGCTGCAGAGCACCCCAGGGACAGCAGAGGCCCTGCAGCCAGACACAGACAGTGAACAGGATACTCCCCCCTCACCTGCAGAACGTAGACAGCAGAAGGTCAGGCAGAAGAGAGGCAGGCCTGTCCCCTTAAGGCCAAAACGCTGAGGGCTCACACCTGCTGTCCACCCTGCTCTTTATAAGGCACACCTTGGCTGCAGCCTGTTGCTGACTGCAACGTCAGGCGTGGCTTTGTGTAGACCTAGTTTCCCTGCAGCATCTCTTTGACTGACCTCCTTGGCAATTGATCCCGGACCTCCACTGACCTCGCTTCTGGACTTCTGACTCGGCAAGTATGCTTCGGATAGGCCTGGCAGATTTACAACCCGACTGCTGGCTAAGGACTTTCCTTCCCTGCCAAAGACCCAGGAATTTCCAGCCCCCCCTGACACTGCTGATGCAGTGTAGAGCTGACAGTGGGGCACTCCAGGGGTGTGTTGGGATAGATCAGGGGAAGCCTTTGATGCACCAGATCCAAAGCCCCCTCGTATTTCTGATAAGCCTTCAGAAAGGGGAACAAAGTACAATACCTGCTGGAGCTGGAGCACTCCTCCCCACCCCTCTACCATTACTGTCAATGGGGGGGGGGAGACAATGTTTTTAAAAATAGCCAACTAGGGATGGGGAAACTTTGGAAAATCAACCTCTCCCAAACTTCTGCCCTGCCTGGGGTGAGTCAGCAGACACTCTACAAATGGCTATCCCCCATCTGGGTACATAGAATTGCTCTGCCCTGGAGAGGGAGAATGACTTCATACTGGGCTAGAGCTGTGAGTGTGAATCAAGTCTCATTGTGGCAGCAATCCTGTAGGGCAGGGATAGGGAATGGATCCGGCCAGTAGGCTGGATCCTTTCATCCACAACCCCTACAGATCAACACTGACATTATGACATCAGGTGATGAATTCAAAGGGGCCCCTTTGAAGGCACAGTGTCAGCACCAATCAGAAAATTGGCACTGAGAGCATGCCTTCAAAGGAGCTTGCTGTTCAGTTGATTGGCAATTACAATGAGCCACTCTGAAGTCTCTTTACAGGTGTGGCTTGAATCAAAACTGTATCTGCAAACGGACAAAGCGGGACTATCTGTCAGCACCAGAGTCAGCTGATTGGCACTGACAGTGAGCCCATTTTTGCTGCACTAGAAGTTCCTGATAGGTACCTCCCTAGTGCAGTCTATCCAGGGGGCTCCTTTTTAGCACCGATCAGCTGATCAGCACTATTAATGAGCCCGGCTGGCCAAGCAACAAGTGGGAGCTCACTTTAAGCACCCAATTGCTTATTTGGAGCTACATTCTTACCTGCCTCACATCTTATGTCACATCTGATATCAGGTATGGGGGAGGTGAATATGGTTTGTGGAAAATGTAGGGCACTGCAGTGCTACACCTCAATTAGAGCAAGCCTACATACCTGGGAGGGGGGAATCCCTCCCTACAGAAGGCTTAATGGTGGACAGTGTTATAAGCTCCAGTTCACTATGCAGCAAACAGCTTACACAGAATAACTGCAATTTCACATTTTTTAAAAAAATTATCCTGATCCTTAATTTGTGAATCCAGCCATTTTTATACAGTAGGTATGAATGATCACAAATGGTGTGTGTGCCTATTGACCTATGAGGTTATATTTGTGTCTGTGCATATTAACATATGAGGTTATATATTTTCTTCTTCCTCTCTGTGCATATGCTGGTCCCTAAGAGCTTTGAAAAGTTCTGCTGTTAATGATTATATATGAAGACATTTTTATCAGCTGTCTTCAAGTAACGTTGCAAGCGAAGGCAATCCATCAGCACTCCACTTGTGCTTTCTTTCATATTAAGCAATCTGTTAAGCAGCCATTTCCATGCAGAGTAGGATGGATTTTATTATTTCGGAGGACTGCAAATGACTTCAGAGGCTCCCAGTCTGGAATGTTCATGATGGCAGATGCAGCAATAACTGTGAAATGGCAAGGCAAATATTTTAATAATGTAAACTCCATAGTTTCGACACGATGGGAACACCACTCAGCAGCTAACACTTTAATCATCTATCCTAAGGGCAATTTAAATCCCGCCAATTGTTTTGAAAGGAAACACAACAAAATATGCTGCCCTCCAGATATACTAAGGCCAGATCTAGATGTTATGGCAGTGGGGTTGCTGGTGAAGGAGCAGCTTCTCTTCCTACTCCCTACCCTGGAAATGGATGGCAGACAAGATGTGTGATGTGAAGTCACAGAACTTTGAGCATTTCTCCACCCCCACAAAATAGCAGCCAGTGAAGTGGAAGGAAGGTGGGGAAATTCAGTGTGCTACTGCGTCATGCCATGTCTTTTCATCATGGGAAACTAAGGAGGAGGAGGAGGAGAAGATGATGATGCAGGGCTGCCTTTCTCCATCAGCAGCAGTCACATATGGCCACATCCACACCAGACATTTATTCTATTTTAAACAGTCATGGCTTCCCCAAAGAATCCTGGGAAGTGTAGTTTATGAATGGTACTAAGTGTTATTAGGAGACTCCTATTCCATTGACAGAGCTCCAATGGGAAGAGTGGTTTAACAGTCAGCCCCTCTTCCCAGAGAATTCTGGGAACTGAAGCTCTGTGATGGGAATAAATGTCTCCTAACAACTCTCAGCACCCTTCACAAACTATTTCTGATTCTTTGGGGGAAGCCACGACTGTTTAAAGTAGAATAAATGTCTGGTGTGGATGTGGTCACTGATATCTCCAGAACATTTCATTCTGGCCTACTAACCTTCTTAGGGTTCCTCATGACAACTTGTTCATGAGTTCATCCTGATTTGCTTGCAAAAAAATGTGTTCTCATTTTTTTACAAGATGGGGAATTAGAGAAGGGATGGGGAACTGGGTCGGGATCTTGTCTCTAGGACAGAAACTTCATAGTAGGTAGGGCCAAAATATTTTATTTCTAGCAACCAGCTGTGTATGACAGTTAGTACGTATATATACATGGATGTTTGCAAATCACTGAGGCTCTCACATAGCCCACATGAATCAGGTAAGAGTCGCTGAAGATGCATCTGTACATTGACATAGCTGATACTTTATGGTGAAAGACTTGGGACAGTCATCAAACATAAATGCCTAAATAATCTTTGCTGCATCGGGGAGACACATCCCGTCACTAAATGCATTATTTTCACAGACATCCTGAATGGCTTTATGGATATCCCTTTCAAATGTAAGCCCAAACTATGAGCCAACTGTATCCTGATGAAGACCTCACACAGGACCCAGAATAATGGACTCAAGTTATAGGAAGCCAGCTGAACATCAGGAAAAACTTCCTGTTTGTGCAGCATGACAATGGAACTAATTACCTAGGCAGGTGGTGGGCTCTTCAACACTGGCAGCTGGACAGTCACCTGTTGGGAATGCTTTACCTTGGATTCCTGCATTGAGCAGGGGATTGGACTCGATGGCCTTATAGGACTGTTCCAACTCTATGATTATGATTCTATGAATCTATGATAAATGAGAGAACGTATTCTGTCAGACTCATTTTGCTGACGTTGATGTATCCAGCAGAAGGGCAAACAGATACATAATATGGAGAACAGTTCTTTATGAACTGTATGTGTGCAAGCCTACAGCTCCTGCCATCAGGACATGAAGCCTTGCCAAACGTGCTCATAATACTCTCCAAAATTTGAAGGCATCAATGTTAGTTGGAACCCATGTGGTGGGGTGAAGCTATGGAGCTGTCCCCTGAACACCTGCATTGCTACAGGTCACCTGGATGGGGCAGGGCACTGGCGAAGTCAGGGCTACTCTATCTCCATGGGTGGGAGTGCCAGATTGACTCTGCCAGTGTATCCACACAGCAACCACCCTTGCTGCCCCCCAGCCATGCCCCATCCAGGTAAGCTGCAAGGACACAATGTTGGCAATGTGGGATCAATACCAACAAAACACGTTTGAAAGAAAGAATATATCTCATTTATCCAGGTTTTTTTAAGGAAAAGTTGGCTGAGAGGTTATGCTTACACCTGAAGAGGATCTCCTGAATGCCATATGCACTGCTTGTGAAAATAATGCCACTGGTGATGGGATCTTTCTAGCTGGTGTAGCAATTATTCTTTGGGAAGGTATGGTGCATGGACTTTTCACTATAAAGAAGGTAGTGTGCACTTTACTCATGAATAGACCCATTGACCTCAGTGGGGCATACATGCTCTCCCAGGTGATTTGCAAACTTCCGTATACATACAGCTTCCACCTGCAATGTGCAGCTGGCAGGCAGATTGGAAAATTTAGCACTAAACTGCTGTGAGGTCAGTAGCTCCCTTCCTACATCCACGAAGGGGGGTGATGGTGGTGGTCCTGAAATTCTCTATCTACTTCCTTTGTTCTCAGCCTTTCTGACACTGTTTTTTAAATTTTAGTTTCGTTTATCCTGCCTGTGAAAGGGGAACCTTGGACAGAACAGAGGGGGAGTCTGATTCTTGCAGCTGGCTCCTGCAGGCTGAGAGAGAAAAACTGTAGGGGAAGGGTGTGGCCATCTATCACTAGCTCCTGCTTGCAGAAAGCCCAGCTGTAAAGATGGGTGTCTCTGAATATACACTGAGGGCCACAAAGTGCCAGGAGCAGGATGGCAACCTTTCCTATGGGAAGGGCTGTTGTTCAGTGGCAGAGCATCTGCCTTGCACGCAGAAGGTCCCAGGTTCAATCCCTGGTATCTCCACATAAGGCTGAGAAAACTTTCCTGCCTGAAACCCTGGAGAACTGCTGCCAGTCAGTGTACACAATACTGAGCTAGATGGATTAATGATGTGACTAAGGGCTTATCCAAACGGAGCGGGATAATCCACGGCAGAGCTTGGAAAAGTTACTTTTTTGAACTACAACTCCCATCAGCCCCAGCCAGCATGGCCACTGGATTGGGCTGATGGGAGTTGTAGTTCAAAAAAGTAACTTTTCCAAGCTCTGATCCACGGTTTCCATATTCGGTTTGTTATCTGATAGTCCTCACTTTCCCTTATATTTCACTCTTTCCCAATTAAAAATATGCTTTTTTGCACCCGCACACGCAGCAGTAAGACCCCTACATTCTTTTTGCTTTTTCCAAGCTCCTCCTCTAAAACCTCCCCCTACCAACCAATTGGTCAGCAAAAAAATTAGGTATGCTCCTCTCCCCCTCTGCAACAAAGCAGGATATGGCTGTAAAGGAGTTCTTGCCTGGGAAGGAAAGGCTGCTGCTCGGTTTCACGCCTGCCTTCCCTGACAAAGCTTTCCAGAGCAGGCTTGAAACTGACCAGAAGCCCTTTCTTGTTTGCATTTGCGATATTACACTTAAACCAATGTATGCTTTTCTGCCTTTATTGATATTTAAGGAGATACACGTGCTGGCAATTGCACTTATTTCTCCAAAAAAGCAAGAAACGTGTCCCCCCCCTCCTCCCTTTCCTTCCCACGGAGAATGACATTGACAAAGCTTTCTGGAGCAGGCTTGAAACCGACCAGAAGCCCTTTTCTTGTTTGCATTTGCGATATTACACTTAAACCAATGTATGCTTTTCTGATTTGAAGCAAAAACCTCAGCAAGTAGAATGAAATTGACAAAGCTTTCCGAAGGCAGGCTGAAACCGACCACTCCCCCTTTCTCGCTTGCTGTGCATTGCAGATCTCACCCAGAGCGGCCGCCCAGTTTGCAGGCTGGCAAAAAATAAAATGCATCTGCACAGTAGTTGCAGACCCCCCCAACACCCCACCATTGCGATGATTGGTTCAATTTCCCCGAGCTTATTCTCGCACATGCGCAAAAGTGCAGATACGTGATTGGCTGGAATGAGGAGAAGGGGCAAGGGGAAAAGCCCAAGAACCGCCCATCAGCTGTAAAGTCCCGGTATTGCATCCTTACTCATGAAGGCACAGCGAATGATTCCCGATTTTAAACAGCAAATCACATTTTTGCCGGTATTGCAAGGAGTGGATTTAACCCGCGAAAATGCGTAACAGCACGAGACGTCATTTGGACGACTAAAAAATAATGAACACACATAGCGGGCGTGTCACACATTTTGCAGTCGTCTGGATGAGCCCTAAGTATAAGGCAGCATTCTATGTCCTAATATTCTATGTACCTAGAATTGATAGGGGGACAGAGCTAGAAACAAAGCAGGAAATGAGGAGGGAGGGAGGGAGGGAGGCAAGGAAGGAGAGAGAGAGAAGGAAAAAGGAGGAAGGTGATGGACTAATGGAACTTTAAATTGGGATGTGGGAAGAGGATAAAACCTCCCCTAGAGGGATTGAATTTCATGAATGAGAGCGCAAGGGATGAAGGCTATGTTGTTTGGTATTGTGTTGTAAATTAATTCCAAGCAAGCAGCTTAGTGGAGTTAGGAAACTGCAGTGACTTTGTGTCTGTGGAAAGCCTACTCAAGGAGTTCTATTGTGAGGAGTTCTATTGCGATATGGGCCCTTAGTGTCTCATCAGGCGGACCCTGAATAAAGGTATTGACCTGGTATTCTGAGAACCACCTGCATCACCAGAGAATTTTCAAAAAGAAACTCAAGCCAGCTAACAAATCCAAACAACACATCATTCAAATAGATCATAATCCCTATTCCAAACTCCATCATAAATCAAACATAGAAAACCAAAATCAGAACAAGGAATTCTAAAACAGCCATCAGAACTAAAACATCAAAGATAAACCAGAAAAAAGGAAAAGAAATCAGCCTAAGGCCTTTTTGAACAGCTATGTGTTAAGCAGCTGCCTAAAGCAGTATAGTGATGGGTCCTGTCAGTTTCTGTCCTCTCTTTCTCATTTTTCCATTCTTAAATTCAGTTCTCCACATTTCTGCAGCAACTTTTATTTATTTTTTAAATCCTCATGAAAATTCTCCAGCATTTTAGTGTGAATTTCCCCTAATAAACACATTTCAGTAGGCAGTTTTAACTAATGTAATTGTTGCAAGCCATTTCTCATCATATAATGCATTTTGCATGTTATTTTCAGTCATATATTCGTTTTTATGCACACTTTCCCTTAATACATGCATTTTTGTAAACTTTGCTTGGTTGGCGAACTGCATCACAAAATCCAAGCATGTGTGAATTTCAAAGGATGGCTGTGTTTCGGTTCTCATATTGTTTTCGAAAGTGTGAATTTGATCGATTTTGCTTGAACTTCAAACTGAATCGAAATTTTCACCCATCCCAATAATCCTGCCTCACTCACTACAACCCACTACCAAATACCCATCCAACTCTAGTCATCTCTAGGGTTGCCAGGTTCAGGGCCTGAGACTGATCCTGTATCTTTAGGAGAACAGAAAGTCAGCCAAGTGCAGGTGTTCTTGCAACCCTGAAATGGGAAAAACCACAAGGTGGAATTCTCCCTTCCCCCTGCACAACTTTTAAAGATATGGAAGACCTCTTGGAGGCTGGGCCTGGCAACCAAGAGGTCTTCTGTATCTTTCAAAGTTGTGCAGGGGGAAGGGAGAATTTCACCTTGTAGTTTTTACCATTACAGTGTTGCAAGAACACCTGCACTTGGCTGAATTTTCTCTTTTCTTAAAGATACAGAATCATTCTCAGGCCCTGAACTTGGCAACCCTACTTCCAAGTCAATCCCCTATCTGCTGCTCAACTGCCAAACACCTACATACAAAACTCTCAACCCCATTCACTCAACCAGCACCAGCATTCTATCTCATTCATCCCCCCTCCCAACACTCACTACTTACCTTAAGTATTCTAATAAACCCCACTTACCACAAATAGCATAACACACATGCATACAATAGTTTAACAAAAGTGTGGAACATCACATCTCCCTCCCCCCTTACACTGAAGTGTAATATACTTCTTGTACCCAAGAAGGATATGCAGCATTCAAGCAACAGTCCATTTTTCTCTCTTTTCCCTCTTTCTATCTGGAGGTCTGGGAATGCGAGTCTTTGGATTACAGAGGCAAATGCCAAAAGTCCATGCTCTGCCAATTTTGCCCAAGCAGAATCACACCTCACAGTCCTTTCCACATTACTCACAGCTGCTGATGCTCTTCCCTCTCTCAGTCTCAAAGTCCTTACAGTAGTCATGCCTCCACACTGGAAGTTGTGTTTGGCACTGCAACGTAAGCCTTTTCTACCACATACTCCTTTGGTATGGCTAGAAGACTTGGCCCCAAATCAGCTGCCTCTGCATTTTACTCCTCTCCACCTCAGCCCTTGGTGGTCCATAGGCCCAGAAAATTTTCATCCCAAACATAATAGCATAATTTGTTCAGGGCCCCAAAAATGTTCAGTCTTTTTGGACAGGCAAATACTTCCACTCACTTGTTATCAGCTTGTGTCTCAGGAAGATAATAGGATGTTTCACCCATTCCTGTTCCTTCAAACACACAGCTCTAAACCTGGAATCTGATCCCTCAATGTCCATGAAGAAAGGCTGGTCAACATCTGAAGCTATCAGTATTAGGCTCTGACATGGGACTTGTTTCAGACTGCCCACAGCCTCTTGATATCTGCTGCTCCAAACTATTTTCTGACCCCCTCTTTTTAATGGGATATTGTAAAATGACAGCTATGCCACCACACTTCTCTGCATGGATGTTCACTATCTCCAACTATTATCAACGGCTTCAGACCCTCCCCTTGCTTGTTTTTCTGCAACAAGTCAGATGGATCTAGCTTGCTACTTTCAGAGAATAAGGTTAATGGTAGCCCCTTGAGTTCCCTGCCTCTGCATGGTTTTTGCATGATGTGCAATATTTCACCTTTTGCTTGGTTCCCTACAGACAGTATATTGGTCAGGGTGTCCAGCTCTTTCTGCCCACACACAGCCCCTCCCAACTATCCTATAACTTCTGGCGTTTCCATGGTATATAGGTCAACACTAGGGGTGCTTTCACACTGCACTTTATTCCGTTATTCTGACGTTTTCTTACCTGGTAATTTGCTAATTATATTTGATATTTCACATGACGCACAAGCTAGCTCCAGAATTCTAGTGGAATGTAGGGCAAGTTTAGTGCAAATTTCCATGATAAATTATACCAGAAATAATCCATTAGCAAGGCTGGGAACCCGGAAGAAAGCTGGAGTTTTTCGCTTAGCTGCAGCCACTCACATGACAGGCATCCCAGCATTCACTGTGTTCCCACCCTTTAGTCAAGCAGGGTTTTTGTTTTTTTGCCTTACAAATGCTGTACCGGTATTCCGGCACTGGCACAGATAGCAGCAGCATTTTCACCACACACCCATCTTGATACAACTAAAACCATTTAAAAAGTCAGATCCTAAAGGGAGAGGGCTTGCATGATGATGGGACGAGATCTTAGACCTCCTACACAGTGAGGAACAGTGTGCATGGGCAAGGGATGAAAACAAGCCGTGTGAAACACCATTGTACAAAATGCTGGTATATCGGCTGAAAAAGCTGCTCTTCCTTAACACAAGAGGTACAGCAGTGTGAAAACAATTTTAGAAATTGGGACAGAAGTGCTACCATTTTAATCCGTTAAACTAACACAATCAGCCCCATGTGTGAAAGCAGCCCAGGTCATTCACTACCACCCAAATAAATGCTCACTTAGAAGGTTTGGGAAATGTCCCAGTCATGTCCACTCTCACCCTTTGGTGCACAGAACAAGGGGGATAATATCTGGTGACTTCCTGGGCTAGTTTAAAAATGATATGTGAGGTAAATCTTCTCTGGGTATTCTTAATACCTGGGTGATTTTCATAGTGGATCTCAGGAGCTAGTTCCAGTGGTTGTGACCTACATTTTTTGTGAACCACCAGTTGTTTCACTTGCACACACCCTGTGTCTCTCTTCAAGCATCCATAACCCACATAACCGCCCTTTCCCCCACCCATCTTGCTCCTTTATCATGTCTGTATCAGAGATTTCTTCAGTCAAGACCTGTATTCTGATCGCCTTTCAACTGATGTGGCTATTTACCTCCTGTGTTTCACAAAAGGGTTTCACAAAACCCTTGCTCTGGGAGAAATATTAAATTTGTTTCTGCCTTTCCCTCTGTAGGTGACTCAGCAGAAACATTCTCAGTCAGGCTAGTAGACTCGACTCAGGGGATACAATGTCACCCAGGCTCCGCATTTCTGAATCTGCCTGCGTAGCTTCAGTCATTTGCCTTCTCTGCTTTCCTGCCTTCCCTCCCTCATGTTCTTATATACACTCTTTCATCCTCACTGAATTTAGTGTCATGCAGATGAATCTGTCCCCATGTCCATTGTATGCATGTTGACATTGTTTTGACCAGGTCCAGCGTTCACAGCCCTGGCATACATCATCAGCACTTTCCCCTTTGCTCTTTCAACATGCTTCCTGAAAGTGTCCCTGGTGTTGCTCTTCACCTCCTGCTTGAATTTCTTTGCTGCACACAAGCCTAACACAGGGAGAGAGATGTTACTGTTGTATCCAGCTCTCTCTCCACTGTTAACTCAGCAAACACAACTTTCAGTCTGGTCTGCATTTTCAGGCTCTTTTGGATTTGTTACATTGTTGTCCGGGTTCTGAATCTCTGAGTCTGCTTCAACAGCTCTGTACTTTTGACTTCTGGTGATTATAAAAATTCTCTCACCTGCACTCATTATGACTCTACCCAATATCACCAGCTCATCCTGATCCAAATTCGATCCCACATTAAAAATGTCCACTTTCCCTCACCATGAAATCTTTCCCTTAGCCAGTAGGATCTCATTTGGACCCCTGACTCTTTTTATTTTAATAGTTTCATGAGGAATTATATCTGTGCCAGCAATAATGTCCTCTCTTACTAGAGTGAGCTCAGCCGCTGTATCCAGTACCTCCCCAATATTTGGTATCATTTACAAGAACTTCCTCTCTTAGGCCAGTTTCACAATGATGGGCTTTTCCCAATCTCACTTTACAGTAGTAAACCTTCTGTGGGGATTCTGAGGAGGAATCCATGGTTTTCAACATTTTTATTGAAACTGGGTGCAAAATGTCATTGAGGTCTCTGTACTGGCATACTGTAGGTGACCAGGCTTTCCACACCTGAAACAATTTCTTCTGTCATCTTTATAAAACATAGGCTTGAACTGTCCCACATTCCCACTTCCTTTAGACTGAGAACTGTGTTCTTTAGATTTCACCTGTTCTTTTTTCAGTCCCATATTGTGCTCTCCATGGTCAGTTATTTAATAACAGTTTTCCCTATGCAATCTGCCTGACCCTTCCCCTCTGTTCAAGACTAACAAGTCTGACAACTCAGCAACCTCCTGAACTTTCAGAGGTTCCTTTGTGTTAGCATTAGCACTGCGCACCCATTTGTCAAATAGATCTGTTAATCTGGCACCTAGATCTACATAGGATTTGCCAGCTTGAAAATGACAAGATTTAAATTGTTTTCTGAAATGGTCTGGCCCCAACCTGAATGTCTTACAAACAGCCTCCTTAAATTGATCATAGGTGATAGGCTGCTCTGAGGGAAAATGTGGTATACCTCTGCAAGTTCTGCTTTCACCAAACTTGGGATAAATTTCATAAAATCCTCCATTGGTATTTCCCAATCTTGTGCTGTTTTTTCAAAAAATATCTCAGGATTTTCTCCTGGAGAAAGAGTGTGGAAATCTTTGGGAGTTACTTTTAAGGTCCTAAAGCTTTCTGCTTTAGCGTTTTCCTGGTCTCATAGAATCATAGAATAGTAGAGTTGGAAGGGGTCAATAAGGCCATCAAGTCCAAGCCCCTGCTCAATGCAGAAATCCAAATCAAAGCATTCCCGACAGATGGCTGTCCAGCTGCCTCTTGAATGCCTCCAGTGTCAGAGAGCCCACTACCTCTTTAAGTAATTGGTTACATTGTCGTATGGCTCTAACAGTTAGGAAGTTTTTCCTGATGTCCACTCAAAATCTGGCTTCCTGCAACTTGAGCCGATTATTCCGTGTCCTGCACTCTGGGATGATCGAGAAGAGATCCTGGCCCTCCTCTGTGTGGCAACCTTTCATGTACTTGAAGAGTGCTATCATATCTCCCCTCAGTCTTCTCTTCTCAAGGCTAAACATGCCCAGTTCTTTCAGTCTCTCCTCATAGGGCTTTGTTTCCAGTCCTCTGACCATCCTTGTTGTCCTCCACTGAACCTGTTTCAGTTTGTCTGCATCCTTCTTGAAGTGCGGAGGCCAGAACTGGATGCAGTACTCAAGATGAGGCCTAACCAGTGCTGAACAGAGGGGAACTAATACTTCGCATGATTTGGAAACTATACTTCTGTTAATGCAGCCTAATATAGCATTTGCTTTTTTTGCAGCCACATCACACTGTTGGCTCATATTCAGCTTGTGATCAATGACAATTCCAAGATCCTTCTCACATGTCCTACTGCTGAGCCAAGTATCTCCCATCTTATAACTGTGCATTTGGTTTCTTTTTCCTAAGTGTAGAACTTTGCATGTATCCCTGTTGAATTTCATGAATCTCTTATTTGTTCCTGACAAATTGCCTCATTGCTTACTCTCTCCCTTTCAGTTCTTTACTTTTTCACTTCAACTCACATTGCCCCTCTCTCTCCTCCAATTCTATTCTCCATCTAACCTCTTGTTTCTTTTTCCTCAGTCTCCCTCCTCATTTTCTCTAACTCTGTCTGTCTTTTTCTTTCTGTAACATCTTCCTTTCTCTCTCTGTGCTGCATTTCTGCCTTCCATTTATTCCTTTCAAATTCTAAACACTCTGGGCTCATGGGTGTCACTTGGGTTCTCTCAGAAGGTGTTGCTATCTTACTAGATCCTTTTGTTAATTGATACTGTCTCAATATTAACTTTATTTCATCCATATTTTCCCCTTCTTAGGGGAGGTTTAATTTCCTCCATTACTCCAATAGAGCTTCTTTCTTCATACACAAATATTCTGTCATGTTTCACTATCACTAGAAACACAGCTCACCACACACTCTTTAAAGTTTTTCTTGCTTATTTTTCCTCTTCACAAAATACACTGTTTGGGGTCATTTCCTTGGTTGATATCACACACTTTAGTGTTATGTCTCCACTAGGGATTGGGGAGAATATCTGACAAAATCAAACCTGGTACTGGATCCCGACTGAATTCACTAGTTCGCTATCCCTTCGGAGAAGCACCGATCTCTTGTGGCAGGCCGTGGCTATAATTGGCATGGATTTTGCGGTTGCAACTGCAATTGGCAAGATTTTTTTTTCAGAATCCTCCCCCTATTTCAAGTAATTTTTTTTGTAATTAAGATGTGTCAACTACAGGATTTCCTTTTGTCCATTATATATTACAATTTTTTTTGTTATTATTGCAATATAATGCAAAAAATGGCTATATCTGTCTCCAATGTTAATTGTCAAATCATCCTGCAATGTCATGTTTTTCAAACAAGATATCTCATAGCATTCTGAATCTCTTGTGTGGGAAACATTATTATGATGAGACTGACCCATGCTACATGCCTTGCCCCACCCCCGCCCCTCTTTTGTTGCTGCTGTCCTGAGCTAACCAAGGGCTATCTCTCACTCTCACTCTCTCTGTGCTAAATGTGTGTGTGTGTGTCACTGTATGACTGACAGTGACAGACAGTGTCACGGCAGCTACCTAAAAATTACACAATGTTTTTCCATCACCAAAAAACCACATGGAACACTGTGATCATTCACATAAGTGACCTAAATATTACACAATGTTTTTCTCCGCCACCAAAAAATGACGTGGAATGCTTTTATTTATTTATTGTATTTGTATACTGCCCCATAGCCGAAGCTCTCTGGGTGGTTTACAGTAACTAAAAACATTAAAAACAAATATACAAATTTAAAACACATCTTTTAAAAACAATTTAAAACACAATTTAAAAAATTTAAAACAATTTAAAAACACATGCTAAAATGTCTGGGAGAAGAGGAAAGTCTTGACCTGGCACCAAAAAGATAGCAGTGATGGCGCCAGGCACACCTCGTCAAGGAGATCATTCCATAATTTGGAGGCCACCACTGAGAAGGCCCTCTTCTTTCTCAGTGGCTTTCATTTACATAAGTATCTATGAAAACAATTATGTAATTTTTGCAACCTGAAAAAAACCCCTGTGGATCGAATCACCCAAAAACGCGCACAACAGATCCAATTGGTGAGTGCCAGAGAAAGCAGAAACAAAAGAAGGACAGACTGGTAAAGAAACGATGGACTATTGAAATGCATGCGGATCGGCACCATGCAGTGAACCACATCCCTAGTCTCCACACAGACACTGTTTTTGGAGTATTTCTTTGGTTAGTATCCCGATGTGTAGTCCACCACCTGTCATGCCACTCCACCTGCCAACACTCCACCTTTAGCAGAGGGAGACATGTTTTCCCTTTCTTTCACATTCTTGATAACAAAGCTGCTCTTGGGGACTCTGCCTCATTCCCTCAGCCCATGTTATAAACATCCAGGTATACAGTCAAGCCTCAACCCCTCTGTATATCCTGATGTCTCTCAAAGATCACAGCCCTGGGTTGGTCCCCTGTAACCTGCTACAGTTACCCTCTCAAATACTCCGCTGCCACCATTAATACTGTTTCCACCTTTACTTATGTTTTGCCAACACTTGCACTCTTTGTAATAGCTGGCCAAGAATCAGGTGTGTTTTAAACCCCAAACAGATTTTATTTGACAAAAATGCCATCCTGGGCTCCTGCTGGAAGCAAGGGCGGGATATAAATGAAATAATAAATAAATCAATAAAATAATAATAAAAGATATAAATAAAACAAGAATACTTTTACTTCAGTGTTTCAAGGGTGTGGTTACAGATTGTTGTTTTTCAGTTCATATTACTCATTAAGTTCCTTTATTACTACAAATAATCCTGTCTCTCTATCCATACTAAATACCTGTCCGACCCAAGTCCTCTCAAAAACTCTTCCCTATCTCTTAAACATCAAGCCCTATCTCTTCCAAGTCAATCCCCTATCTGCTGTTCAACTGCCAAACATCCACATACAAAACTCTCAACCCCCATTCACTCAACCAGTCACAAAATTGCCTGCACCAACTTTCTATCTCACTCCACCCTCCTCCCAACACTCACCACTTACATTAATCATTCTAATAAAACCCACTTATCATAAATAGCATAATACAAATGCATACAACCAGAGCTTGGAAAAGTTACTTTTTTAAACTACAACTCCCATCAGCCCCAGCCAGCATGGCCACTGGATTGGGCTGATGGGGGTTGTAGATCAAAAAAGTAACTTTTCCAAGCTCTGAATACAGCATTGTAACATAAAAGTGTGGAACATCACACAGCCCCGCATAGAGTATGTTCCAGCAATCTACTCTGGACATGTACGACAGTGGCAAGTTCAGACTCAGTAGAAGCTGGTCAATTGAGGCTAATGGGGCACTGCCCTACCAACTTCAGTTGGTCCTCAGCCAGCCTGCACCTGCCTACCATCTTACTTACAACCAGTTAGTGGGTAGCAGCACTGGCTGTCAGCTTCCTCCTCCTCAGGGCTCATTGACACGGTGGTTTAGTGTGGGTTTGGCGCTACTCACATCCCCTTCTAATTCACACGGTTCACATGACATTACTGGCAAACAGAAACTATCATGCAGTTTCCCCACTGTCAATTCATACTAACCCAATCCTCTGATAATATGAAAAGGGAAGGAAAAAAGTCTTCACTCCATATCTCTAAGGCTTGCAGACAATGTGCTTTTAGGTGGGTGTGTCAATCATTCCCCTCTCCATGCCCACTCCCTCCTCCTCCCTTCTTTCATTTCATTTCCTGTGGGCTGAAGAGCAACTTCCGGCTGCTCTCTCCCATTCTGCAAGCCTTTTATGCTGCAAACGGTGCCTTATTTTTCTTACCCCCCCAACTTGTGTGCAAAAGCATAATGCTGCTTAAATAAAAATTTGTATTTCAGCTGTGTTGTACCAGTGAAAATACAAATAATAGCACTTCCGGGTTGTTGGTTTTTTAAACTGGTTTAGCATTTAAACTGAGCATGCTTGGTTGCCAGGTAACCAGAGGGAGTGAAAATGTTAAATTAAAGGGCATGGTCATTAGAAAACTGTGTGATTGATCCTTCCCCTCAGTGTGAATAGAAAACACTGCTTTGCAGCTGACATTGAATCCTTACTGTGGATGATGCCAACAGAAAACGGAGGTAAAAACAGCGTATTTAGTATGAAGTAATGCTCCCATGTGGATAAGCCCTTAGTCTCAGTGTTGCCCTTGTAGAACTCAGCTAGGATGGAGAGAAAGCTAGAATTAGTTGACTGCCCATCATTGGCTCTGGCTCTACCTACTGATAGACTCCCTGCCTTCTGCCTCACCAGTCCCAGTGGACACCAGCCACCACTTTTCAGTGTCAGGATGGATGATAGTTGGTGAATGAAACAAAGCTGGAAAAGGCACTCCTCTTTACTGCAGAACAGTGCTGAAAATGAGCTCTAAGGTATGTCCTGTCAGACTCACTAGGAGTCTTCCTCCACCATTGCTTTTCATTGCTCCCAGCTCCCCAATAAACCAAAGGGCTTGATGGGCTCTGCCGGGGGAAGAGGGCTTAAAGAATGAGTATTATAAAGTGCTGAGCACATGGTTGTCAGTGACATCTACATTATTCTAGGTGTTGAGTCTGAGTTGAAACCAAAGTTGTCTATCCTAAGATATTTGAGTGATGTTTATAATAAAGTCACAATGACTAGGATCTCTCTCCCCCCCCCACCCCCCACAGTCAAATGCTAAATGCATTTGTCACCCAGCTTTCCATTATAAAAAGAGCCAATAAATTGTCAAAAATCCCAATGGAGTTATTTATCTACCCCACACAGGAAACAGACATGTGTCACATATCACACTTGATGAGCCATTTAAATGAGTTATTTGAAGGTGCTGATAGATACTCCAGGAGGGCTGATAAATATTCTAAAATGCATTTTCATCACTTTTGTTTCCTTGCCTCAAAAGTACATGTCCTTTACAGAAACGTTTTGGAAAAGAAATTCTTTACATCCTAAGTTTACTCTCTTTTTTTGAAAGTAAATATCATTGAAGTCAATGGTAGCTGTTTCCAAGTAATAGATTAGCTTGGACTGTAAGTCTGCTTTGCCCTTTGCAGTGTCAACTTTGACAGCAGAAACCTTTATAACTTTTATATGGTTTTTTCTTTTGCTTTTCTTAAAAAAAGGAGGGGTGTTCTGCTTTCGTTTTGACACCAAAGATGCAGTAATGGGGGGAAAAGACCAAAATAGCATGTCTTGCCCAGGGAGAAATCATACCCCAAAGGCAAGAATGGTCATGGAAAACAAAATTCCCAAAGTGTGCATGCTGCTGATTTTGATCAAGCTGTTCATTTCCTGCACTGATCTGTCTGATCCTCACCGAAGTTATGTGAAGCAGTCCTTCTTCATTATGTTACGTACACTGATTACAATCATATTTTGATCCAGATCAGTGAAGTCTGCATGATGGCTTAATTCTTTTCTTTTTTGTTACAAGGGTGGATTCTGCTGTCAAAGCTGGGAGCAGGCAATAGATTACCTGCCTTCTCATGCAGCCAGAGCAAAGCATGATCCACTTGTCTGGAAAAGTATTACATTTCAGTTTTGCCAGGATATTGTACAACCAAGGGTATGCAACAGCAACAGTGCCTTCTCCAGTCTCTTCTTGCATGCACAAAATCTAGTCTATAGATGTACATAGGAGCATAGGAAATTGTTTTATCCTGGGTCAGACCATTGTTCCATCTAGCTCAGTATTGTCTGCATACAATTCATGGCAGTGGCACTCCAGGATTTCATACAGGGGACATTCCAAGCCCTACTTAGACATGCCGGGGATTGGATTTCTGCATGCAAAGCAGATATTCCACCACAAAGCTGTGGCCCTTCCCCCTTTGTGAAATTGGCAGAACACTCCACATGAAATCTGCACGGGGGCAAATGCAATGCTGCCTTTGTGGATTCTTTTCTGCATATACTGAGCCACAAGGTTTTGCATGTCAAAATGTTGCCTGCATATTTTGCTGTCCCTAGATATTTCCTCCCCAAATGCTAGCACTCTCCAAATGCTTGCACACCAGTTCAGAAATGTTTGCTTTTTCAAAATCTGATGACTCTTCTCTGTCTACTATTATTTATCATTGCTGTTAATTTTAGCCTGTAAACCTGCATCATATGGATACAGAGAGCAGGTTGCAGAGCGGCTCATATCAAGATCTTCCGTTCTCAGTAAAGCCTCTGTATGATATGTACAATTCCTGGAACAGATCTGCTTCAACCCAACTTGGCTGTTAAATCTCAACTGGAGGGCCACCCATACTTACCTAAGAACGTCCAGCATTTTGCTTTTCTCCAGGCCATGAAAAATTTCCTCTGGAGACATTTCTCTAAAGGACTGTTTCACACATTGCAAGTGTACACTTTCCTTGTTCCCTGAAAAGGCCAGATGTATGAAAACATGCATTTGCCATACTCACACAATTGAAAACACCTTGGGGCAAACATCTTAATCACCTAAGTTATTATTTTAATATAAAAGTATGGCACACACATTAAATAAACTCAATTAGAAACTAAGAAGGTGTAATGTATGACATATTTGTTCCTATCCCCCACCCTGATATTTTGAATGTCCACCAGAGTTTTGCACGCACGCACGCACGCACGCACGCAGAAAGAAAGAAAGAAAGAAAGAAAGAAAGAAAGACAGTGCGATTGTTTCTAATATGGCCATGACTAACTGATGAGGAAAGCACACTTGGACAAGCAAAAGACAACTGGGGAAAAATGATCTCCTTTCTAAAGAGTTTGCCATTTGTTATGCTCTTCCAGTCAGTCTTTGCATCACTGCTTTATTCCTCTACACCACCTAAGGATAGGCAAAACTGTCAATTTTGGTTTCTCTCAGTTTCTCATTTTCCACTCTTAAGTTCCAAGTCCACACTATATAATAATAATAAATAATAAATTTTATTTCTAGGCCGCCTATCTGGCCGCACAAGTGGCCACTCTAGGCGGCGTACAAGATCAAGTAAAATACAACATACAAACTACATAAAAACCCAAGAACTACAATATAAAACGAAACCGAACCCACCCATAGCTAAAACCAATAAAATTAGGCTACCCCAGGGATCTTGTAGGCCTGCCTGAATAGCCAGGTTTTCAAGGCTTGGCGAAAACTTGGCAGGGAGGGGGCATGGCGAAGAT
Organism: Rhineura floridana; assembly: GCF_030035675.1. Lineage (NCBI taxonomy): Eukaryota > Metazoa > Chordata > Lepidosauria > Squamata > Rhineuridae > Rhineura > Rhineura floridana. The sequence goes on from NC_084481.1 coordinate 47,356,530, forward strand.
CATAAGGGAGAGAGTTCCAGAGGGTGGGGGCCACTATTGAAAATGCCCTCTCTCTGGTCTGCACCAGTCTAGCTGTTTTGACTGGTGGGACCGAGAGAAGGTCTTGAGTGGCTGATCTAGTCAGGCGGCATATTTGTTGATGCTGGAGGCGTTCCTTCAGATAAGCTGGGCCGAGATCGTATAGGGCTTTAAAGGTTAGTACCAACACTACACTACAACAGACGTCCTTAGGACCAATCAGCATGAAAAGGGAGGTTGTGTGTTAGCTACTGTGAAGAGTCTTCTCAGTGGCTGACTCACCTCCTTTCATTTTGGCTCCATTCAGCACGAAAGGACAAGGACTCTTCTCAGTAGTTAACATGCTCCCCTTTCATACTGATTGGTTCATACATAGGAACCTGCCTTGGACTCTGCTCCCAAAAAGTGGTCTATGACCCCCTCATAACCCCTACACTTTACCCTAGTACGAGCATTTTTGCACACACTGCATGGTTGAAGAACTGCATGGCAAAATCTGGAGAAGTGCAAATTTCAAAGGAAGGCTGGATTTTGGTTTACATATTGTTTTAGAAAGTGTGAATGAGGAAGTTCACCTTTAAATGTGAACTGAATCAAATTTCTCCCCCATCCGTACCCCTCCCATATTTCAATTTAAACATTTGTCAAACCCCGTACATCCAGAAAATTCATTTTTCCTTTGTCTAAGGCACCGCTGACTGCAGTATTAACAACTTTGCAACTTCTTATTTAATTTACAAAGGGAAGTAGACATAGCAGCATATCGGAATGCCTTTTCTTAAAAAACTTTTAAAATTATTCTGAGGGATATTCTTGCATAAATTGTCAGCACTCAAGCTAGCCATGGGTGAAATGCCCTTTCTTATTAAATGTCACAAGATTTAATGTCATAGTATAATTGGGATGGAAGGATAATTGAACTCGGCTCAACATGCCTTTTCCCTCTACCACGTTATTAATCGGCAGGAGCATTGAAATATGTTACAGAAAGGCCCAATTCTCACAGAAATGGTTGGCAGCTGCTGGGGGATGGGGGTGGGATAAATTACAGCATTTCACTCTTGAGCCCAGACATGAAGAATTTGCAGGGAAATTTGATTTGCAAGTGGAACGTCAAACAGGAGGGAGCCTGCGACAGAAGTAGGAATTTATTCGTCAAGCATATGATTTTCAGGATATAAAATGCCCATATGCTTGATCTATAATATCTTAGTGTCAAGGCAGTCACTGGAGAGGAAGCTTGAGAAAAGGTTTCAACACAAAGCTTCTTTTCTTTTTTCACTTCTTGTTCCATATCTACTTCATGTATAAAAACATGAGACACAGGCGGGCAGGTGGGGGGGGGGGAGAGGAGGAATTCTCACCCAGAACTGTACAGAACCAAATGACATAATGTATTACTTGGAGTACTGTTTGCAATTAAATGCATCCATTCATCTTTCTCTCAGGGTTCTTATTGCCAGCCGTCGCCAAAGTGTTTGAGCGCTTTCCATGAAAAATTCATTAGGTAAAATCTGAGAATATTTCATAGAGCTTCCACCTCCTTTTGGAATTTGGGGGAGAGAAAAAGCTTGATACATTATGTTTTAGTGAGGATTGTGCTGTGGCTTCACTGATCGATTAATCCCACATAGCCCTTCATTCTCATTCCTTCTATGCAATCATGTATTTCACTCGTTTTCCCAAGACAGCTTTGTTGCATGATGTGCATCATGCCAAACATCAATCCCTGTTAACCTCCTGGCTCCTTTATTCATTCATGGGAACGCTCGACTTACACAAGCTAGTAGCACTGAATTTCTAGCCAGACAATGGCTGCACTCTGGAGCTTGGAGATTTTGCAAGCAGGGGCGTCACTACCGGGGTGCGGACCGCACCCTGGTGACATCCTGAGGGGGGTGACACCCAGAGCCGCCCTGCCCCGTGCCGTTGGCCGGCAAAGGAGCCGAGAAGCGCTCTGGGTTGGCACAGCCAACTCCTCCTCGGAGGCGGGCGGGCGAGACCGACAGCAGGCGCCCGCTCGCTGGTGGTGAAGCCAGGACGGGCCTTCCACCACCAGCCTGGAGCGCGTTGTGAGTGTGTGCGTGCATGCGCATGCATATGCAAGACCAGCCACCCCCGTCCATGCACCTGGGAGGGCGCACGCTGGAGGTCTGCACCCCCCCGCACTCCCGCTAGTGACGCCGCTGTTTGCAAGTGGCAGTTTTTGGCCAAGATGTGCAAGTTCCTCCTAGGCTGCATGAAGAGCTGATTTCCATGGGCATTAAAAAGTGCATTTATGCAGCTCAAAATAAAAAGGAAGGACCATAGCTCAGTGGTGGGGCATGTGCTTTGCATGCAGAAATTCCCAAGGTCAGTCCAGGTAGGGCAGAAAATGTCTGCAGCCTACAACCCTGGCGAGGTGCTACCAGTCAGTGTAGACAATGTCAAATGAGGTGGACCAATGTTGTGACTCAGTATAATACAGCTTTCTGTATTCCTATGCTTAATCCAAGAGTATGTAGTCTAAGAGTATGTATGACAAACCAACAACACAGTCACATGCACATTTACTTAGAAGTATGTTCCTCTCTGTCCCAGTCTGCATCTTTGTTGGAATTGCTTTTTAATATGTTCTTAAACTTTTTAAAAATGTTTTTAATCTTAGAAGATGTTTTGATAGCTTATTTTAAGTAACGCTTTTGAAGATGTTTTGTTTTAATGTGTTCTAAAGTTTGTTTTTATGATGTTTTAATGTTTTAGTGCTTTTGTTTGCCGCCATGGGCTCCTGCTGGGAGGAAGGATGGGATATAAATCAAATAATAATAATAATAATAATAATGATAACGATAATGATAATAATAATAATACAACAATAATAACAACAACAATAATAATAAATATTCAATGGGGCAATGTATACATTGTATAGGTTTGCAGTGTAAGGCTGTGTACATATCCCCTGGAATGTGTTGCATTGCGTTTAATAGCATCAGGCTACCTGGGTTCCACAGATAGTATCTGTTTTTAAAATATATATATTAAAAAGTTGCTGGTTCTTCCCCACCTCCCACCTCCAAGTTTTGAATGACATAATAAGGGCCTGGTAGAAAGATGAGTCACCATTATGAATGTGATTACTATCTGTCTCGCTTGTGTATATGAAGTCTTTCAGGCTTCTTGGCTCTGATCCTGATCCAACATATCACATGCAGACAACAGCAGGAGCTGCGTGTGCAAAGCCTATTTTAAAAAGCTTAAAACCACAACCATCAGTTGTTTGGTGAATAGAGCTGAATCCTGCACTCTGCTTCTTATTCTGAGCAGCCAATCAGCATGATTTTAATAATAATAATAATAATAATAATAATAATAATAATAATAATAATAATAATACTCAACTCTTTATTATACAGTCATAGACCCACAATACAAGTTAAAACAAAAGAAATAAAATCATCACTTTTAAACATTTTAAAAGCAATACAATATTTACAGAATTTACTTGCTAAAATCCAGAGCTGGAAACCTGCCTTTTTCGTATAGACTGGGCTATATAAAGAAATTTTGCAACTTGTTCAGTTGTATCTTTAACTTTATCTGACAAAAGATGTTGTATTAACCATTCTGTGGGTCTGCCAGGAAACCCTGTAATAAGTGGCAGAATAAATTTTGCTCTTGCATCTCGATATAACTCGCATATAAAGAACACATGACCAATAGTTTCGGGCAGTTTCATCCTACAAATGCAATAACGGTTCTCCACAGGAGTACCTTGAAAGCGACCCGTTAAAAGTGCAGAAGGTAAACAATTAAATCTCGCTCGGGAGAACAGAAATCTATAATGCGGGAAGCTTAACTCTTCTAAATATGATGCTTGGAGAAGAAAACGAAAGCTCAGGCCAAAATAAAAAGGAGAACAAGATGTGCGCGCCTTAGACAATAGGTACTGGCGATCTAGATCTTCTATCCGTTGTCCAATATCGTATTTGGCTACCTCGGAATCCCAGGTAGCCAGAAGCTCTAGTGACAGACCTATGCAATTTAGCTTTTCATTAAAAATTGTGGACCAAGAACTTTCAAAAGGATCTTTCCATATTAAATGAAGGTATCCCGAGGAGGGTTCAGTATAAGCCATCTTGACCCAAAATCTAAAAGCTTGTAGCCAGGCTGAACACTCAACTGAGGTAATTCCTGCTTCGAGACGAAGTCCAGCTGGAGAGGCACAATTTGGGAAACCAAATATGGCCCGTAAAAAGCCCGAGAGCACCAATTCAACTTTTACGTTAAAATTTGTTACCCAAATCGGGATGCCATAGAGTAGATGAGGAAGTATTTTAATTTAAAATTTTTTTTAAGCAGCAGGGATATATCGGCCACCTCTGGTATAAAAAAATCTAGTGGTGACTTTAGAAATATTATGTGCTGCAAGGACTGCAGCCCAAATATGGGGAGACCAAGAAATGGAAGAGCAGATGGTAATGCCAAGATATTTAAATTGCCTAACCTGTTCAATCGTTTGACCTTTTACTTTCCAATGTTGTTTCGACTGCCTACGAGATATATAATAATAATAATAATAATAATTCAGGATCAGGGAGCGCAGCTGCAGGATCTCTTTGTATACATATGTCTTTTGTATATCCAGCTGTGGTTATCCACATAGAAACTTGCAAGCTTTTAAAAAAAGACTAGATACATTTTCCAGCCTTTGACTGTGTAGATCATGAAAAACTATGGAACGCTTTAAAAGAAATGGGGGTGCCACAGTATTTGATTTTCCTGATGTGCAACCTATACTCTGGACAAGAGGCTACTGCAAGGACAGAATATGGAGAAACCGATTAGTTCCCCATCGGCAAGGGTGTGAGACAGGGGTGTATTTTATCACCCTATTTGTTTAATCTTTACGCAGAACATATCATATGGAAAGCGGGATTGGACCAAGATGAAGGAGGTGTGAAAATTGGAAGGAGAAATATCAATAATTTAAGATATGCAGATGATACTATACTACTAGCAGAAACCAGTAATGATTTGAAACGAATGCTGGTCAAAGTTAAAGAGGAAAGCATAAAAGCAGGACTACAGCTGAATATTGAGAAGACTAAAGTAAAATGACAACAGAAGATTTATGTAACTTTACAGTTGACAATGAGGACATTGAACTTGTCAGTCAATACCTCGGCACAGTCATTAACCAAAATGGAGACAATAGTCAAGAAATCAGAAGAAGGCTAGGATTGGGGAGGGCCGCCATGAGAGAACTAGAAAAGGTCCTCAAATGCAGAGATGTATCACTGAACACTAAAGTCAGGATCATTCAGACCATGGTATTCCCGATCTCTATGTGTGGATGTGAAAGTTGGACAGTGAAAAAAGCAGATAAGAGAAAAATCAACTCATTTGAAATGTGGTGTTGGAGGAGCGCTTTGCGCATACCATGGAGCACAAAAAAGACAAATAATTGGATGTTAGAACAAATTAAACCAGAACTATCACTAGAAGCCAAAATGATGAAACTGAGGTTATTATACTTTGGACACAGAATGAGAAGACATGATTCACTAGAGAAGACAATAATTCTGGGAAAAACAGAAGGGAGTAGAAAAAGAGGAAGGCTAAACAAGAGATGGATTGATTCCATAAAGGAAGCCACAGACCTGAACTTACAAGATCTGACCAGGGTGGTTCATGACAGATGCTTTTGGAGGTCACTGATTCATAGGGTCACCATAAGTCGTAATCAACTTGAAGGCACATAACAACAACAACAAGAAAATACTTTTTCCATTTAAAAAGCATTTGCTTGTATTTGAATATAATTTCCAGCTACTGAGAATCAAGATGGAGCACCCTCCCTTTTCTCTGTGGAAAACAAGGGTGAGCACCCTGGGTAACTTTGCGCCAGTCACCCTCTAAGTCTAGCCCACTTCACATGGTTGTTATGCAGATAAAATGGAGAGGAAGAGAACCGTGCATGTCACCTTGAACTCCTTGGAGGAGAGGTGAGTTTTAGTAGTAATAACAAATAAACAAAACCAATTTTTTTCCAGCCAATGTGTGGATGGTGAGGGGGAGGGTCTCCCTCACTCTTTGTCTCCACATAATTTGCCATTCACGTGATCTGAATATTAGTGACAGGACAGCATCCTCCATGGGCAGCAAGTTAGCTTAGGAGCTGCAGAGCAAGCCACATATACCCTGTCGTGCCCACCAAAAGTTTGCGACTACTCCCCACTCCTCAGCATCTGCTGCCTGAGGTGGTCACCTCACTCTGCCCAATGGTTGAACCAGCCCTCTGTGTAACGCTTTAATCAACAGGAAAACCTTTCCTTCCCTCACAGAGACTGGACAGCAAACCTCTCCCTGAGCAACTGAACATTCCAAGTCATCATACTAGCTAAGCCGATTGATGTCAGTGGCTTCACTGCCCCAAATATAATACAGTATAGATATGAAAAGCATCTCTGTGACCCTTAATTTATTTTCCCCTTTATTTGTTAGATTATGGAAAAACACCACATGAGTTCATTGTTGCAACTGTGAATTTTCCTTATTTGCTACAAGTAAGGCCCAATCTGCACTATGCATTCAAAATAGCACTATACCACTTTAAATAGTTATTGCTTCCCTCAAAGAATCCTGGAAACTGTGGTTTGTTGTTTGGTGCTGAGAGTTGTTAGGACACCCCCTGTTCTCTTCACAGAGCTACACTTCTCAGGGAAGTCTGAGAACTGTAGCTTTGTGAGGGGAATAGGGGTCTTCTAACAATTCTCAGTAACCTTAACAAACTACAGTTCCAATAATGCGTTGGAGGAAGGCATGGCTGTTCAAATTGGTATCATACTGCTTTAAATGTACAGTGCAGGTGGGGCCTCAGATGTACAAGAGTTTTGAATCTGTATTCATAACCAAAATGTTGTTAAGAGTTTATTCCATATAATTAAACATGACAGCCTGAGATCTGCTGGATTATAGTGATCCATAATGAAAGGATCATGGATCAGGAATAGGTCAAAATGCACCATGCTAGAACTTTGCAGAAAAATCAATATCAGTTATATAAAGCCAGATGGCTTGAGCAAATAATCCCTGCCATTTGCCATGGTTACAAATAATCCCTGAAGACACCAACAAGCTTTGACCCGAGGGGAAATTTCTATCCAGTCCAAAGGCGAATCTCTAGAGATGCTAGCCAGTTTTGACCGGAGTTCTAGACTGTGGCTGCATACACATCACACATTTAAAGTACACTCCCACCAAAATAATCCTGGAAACTGTAGTTTGTTATGGGCGCTGGGAATTGTAGCTCTGTGAGGGTTAAGCTACAGTTCTCAGGATTCGTGTGTGTGTGTGTGTGTTGTAAATAAATGGTGTGTATGCAGGCTGTGTCAATCTACCCTGGTGCGCCACCATCAGAGCACTAAGGCATAAATGTTCTACAAACTCAAAATCCTATCTACATATTTGTTTTGTACCACCTTACCTCTGATGGTATTGGGGCCAGCCTAAGACATTTTACAGCCTCAACAGGAAAAGCAAAGGGCACCCCTCATCCCAGTCAAGGTGCATAGTACCGCAAACCAGTCAAGTTATTTTGACATTCAAGGCAGAAAATCCCACTGCCTGCCCTGGGAGTAAAAATACAATGAAAATAAGAACTAACCATTTGTTGCCTTTCCATCACATCTCAAATCAGCTGCCTGAGGCTATGTCATGATGAAATTCCCACTGGGGCTTCAAGTAGCAAGATTTTTGTGTGTTTTAAGTAAGAGAGAGAGCAGGGGAGGGGAAGAGAAACTAACAGTCAATTTGTTTGGAAGTGTAAGCCACCCACTCCCATGACCAAAACTGCAAGAAGGGGCATAGCTCAGTGGCAGAGCATCCACTTTGTATGTTGCAGAAGGCCCCAGGTTCCATCCATGGCATCTCCAGAAAGGGCTGGGAATGTCCCCAGCCTGAAACCCTGAAGTGCTGCTACCAGACAGTGTAGACAGTACTGAGCTAGATGGGCCAATGGTGTGACTCAGCACGAGAGAGCTTCTTAAGCTCCTATGATCCTAGTTTACCTGACTGCATAACTTGTAAAAGGTTCACTGTGCCTAGTTTGTACCTCCAGTTTGGTTTTGTCAGATGCCTAGGAGGAAGGAGCTGACTGTGAGCGAATCCAGTGTCTGGATGGGGGTGGGAAAATGCCCTCCTGACTTCCACAGTCTGCTGTTGTAACCTGCCTATGCATTTATGGCAGTTTCATGAGGTATCAGCAAAATATATTTATCACCTTAGATACTAGAGTGTAGCCAAGCACGAGAAAAGTCCGTATAAAATGCAAGGCAAGCTCCTGAAACTCCTGGAGGATTGCAGGAGGAGACAAATCAAAGGGACTACGATCCCTAGAGAATGATGCAACAATCCTTGCAGAGTAAACTCACTAGGTGAATGGGAAGAAAAGAACTATAGCTCTCTTTTAACCCCTGAATGTTTCTTTAGATGTATAGAAATCACAGTTTTTATCATAAATCATTTTTTGTTTGAAAAGTAACACAAACAAACAAATAAATGGGCCATTCCCCCCATTGTTTGCTGTTTGGAAACAAACGAGATTTTCTGGTCTTAGCATCAGGGATATGTGACACATGATGATGGGAGGGAGTGTTGATTTTCCCCACCATCTACCTACCTACCCAACCCACATGGGATGGGGGAAACAGCAGTTTAGCCAATGCTAGAGCCATTCTGTGCCAAAATAACTATGACAGACTATCTTTAACTGTCACCTGAGATATCAAATGCTGCTACTTACATAGTGAGAACAATTAATATTGCCAAGCCAAGCCTCATTCCAAACTCGTGATGCCTGTGGAATCTGCTGTTGCTCAAGCTTGACAGTAAACCTGATTTCCAACTCACCTAGACTTCATAGATTCCCTCTTCCAGGATGCTCTACCTGTTCCCCATCCCCATGTCAGGCGGGGGATAGGTAACCATGGTTTGGGGAAAATGCCCTCATGAGCCAAACTGGAACTCATGTGGGGCCAAATTGGCCTGTGGGCCAGAGGTTCTCCACCCCTGTTATAAAATATCTTTGCTTTATTATTTATTTGTTTCATTTATATCCTGAGGTTTATGAGATGCAGAGCTTTATATTTTATTTATTTATTACATTTATATCCCATCTTTCCTCCAAGGAGCTCAAGGTGTTGTGCATGGTTCTCCCCTCCCCATTTTATCCTCACAACAATCCTGTGAGGTAGGTTAGGTTGAAAGACAGTGACTGGTCCAAGTGACTGTCATTGCCACCCAGTGAGCTTCATGGCTGAGTGGGGATTTGAACTCTGGTCTCCCAGGTCATAGCCTAACCACTACACCACACTGGCTCTCTGATGTAAGCATGACAAGCAGAATAATGAAGGGACAATTTTTTTGAGACCAGAGCAGTGCAGGTCCTGCTTCTGAGTGATTGCATTGCAGGCAAATCTAGTAATGTTTGAGATACAGAGACCCCCATGGGAGAAGCATATGGTGTGAAGCCAGCACAACCACTCCCCTGCCTTTATAGAGCTTTTTTTTTTTTTTTAAAGCCAGCACAGGCTCCAGATTGCCTACTCAGTCTTACCTCAACCCCTAATCTTCAGAATGTTAAGACATTTTTGTTCACAGTAACCTTGTGAGTACATAGCATGAAATGGAACCAGCAAGGGGCATTTTCAAGCAGTGTGAAATGGATATGAAAACAGCACTGGACATAAATTGGCTGGGGGGAAAAGACACAGATCCCTAATGCAATTATGAAATAGAGTATGTTTCACTGGTACACAGGTAACTGCCTCCTGCCCCTTGCTATAAGACTCTGCTGCTGCCAGCACTCTTTTCCATGGTCACGCAACGCCTACATTTTCCCAGGCGAAGAGGAGGAAATTTAATTTTGCTCCTCAAGTGCACCAAGTAATTAACCATTACCAACTGATGTATGTTACAGTGCTGGAGAGGGTACTGCAAAGAATGTGGGACAATTATCTCCTACTTGTAAAGCTCCTAAGAGCCTTCCCCAGCATTTCAAACATAAGCTATAAGTGAAACTGAAAAGAAGATAGTCCGAAAGCTCTGCATCAGGACATTTCAAGGACTGGCTGTATGCAAACATCAGAAAAAAAGATGACTTTATTTGAAAGCAACACCAACAGCACATCATCTAGCTATCCGATACACTGGGGTGCAATTATGCTACCTTAAAAAAAATCCAAGGGCAATACTACCTAATAAAATTGCTTTTAATGAATATTTATTGTGGTATACATTGGCTTCTATCTGTCTGTTTGTGGAGTTTCACATTTACCTTCTTTCTACATGGATATGGATAAGGCCACCATGTTTTGTATACTCTGTGGGAGGGATGGGCAACCAGTAGCCCTCCAGATATTGCTGAGACTCCAACTGCCATCAGCTTCAGCGGACATGGCCAATAGTCATGGATTATGGGAGTTGCAGTCTAACGACTTCTGGAAGGCCACAAGCTCCCCGTCTCTGCTTTTTGATCTTTCATTTAGGCTGTCAATTATTTGTCTGAGTTGAAGGGAGGTGAAAGAGGACTGCAGTAACAAAATGATTAGACAAGCTCTGAGCTATAGTGGGCTGGCCTCAGGATAGTATTTTGTTCCAGTCAGTATTAATTGGCTCATATAATGAAAAGCCCCACTTGGGCCCCAAATGTAAACTGCACTGTACATTTAATGCAGTATCATACCACTTTAAACAGTCATGGGTTTCCCCATAGAATCCTGAGACCTGTAGTTTCCTGAGACCCTCACAGAGCTACAATTCCCAGAGTGGTTTCACAATCAATCCCTCTTCCCATGGAACTCTGGGAATAGGGGCCTCCTAACAAATCTCAGCACACTTAACAAACTACAGTTCCTAGGATTCTTTTGGGGAAGCCATAACGGTTTAAAGTAGTATGATACTGCTTTAAATGAATAGTGCAGATGGGGCTTTGCTCAGTATCTGGGCAAGTGTTATTATGGGGGACAGCATCAGGACCAGGATTGGTTTCTCTCGCTCTCGTACCCATCCATCCTCAAAAACTTGGGAAAAAGATGGGAAGGAGAAGGGAAGGAGAAGAATTGTGTGGGTACCTTTCTTTTGATTAGTAATACTTTACATTGATTTAGTTTCCCGACAATCATTTTTTTCCATTGTATTATTATACCTGAGTTTTCTATTTCTGCTGGCCCCAACAGATGAGTCTGACAGCAATTATTGGTTCCCAAGAGTAGATCTTCACTGGTGAGCTAACAACCCTTCCCAACCATGCAGTAATCACCTTTGTACAAAAGGATAATAAGCTGGTATACTCATTGTCAGCCCGTCTCTTTTCAGGCTAGCTAGTGATTTGGATCATGTAGAATGAAGGCTGTCATGGGAGTAGAACTTGTAACGGGGGAAAATCTGTCATGGAAAATAAAGGAAGACTCTAAAAGTATTTTTTCTCTCTTCTCCCCTAGGAATAGAAATTCTAATGTTCCTGGAACCATTGAGAAACTGGCAGAAATTCACAAGATACCGTCGCTAGATACCTTTGAAAACCTCTAACAACCTATTTAGAAAGTTGAACATTATTGAGTAGATGCCAACTAGGTGAAAATCCCTGTTTTCCAATAGGAAAGCTACTTAGCAATCAATAATCCCAACCGTGGCTTTTTGGTAGGATGTCACAGAGTCTGTGTTCAGATGGTCAGTCTACTGTTTAATTGGCATGATGATGCACTACCCAAAATTAGGGGACTTCCCATAAGTTGTTGCTGAAGTAAACCTATTTATAGTGTCAGAGTATTTGAATGCTGAACTCCAGATGTCAAGCAGGTAGGGGGGAGAGAGAGAGAGAGAGAGAGAGAGAGAGAGAGAGAGAGAGTTCTAAATACAATTACTGCAACATGAGAAAGCAAGACAGCTACATCAGGAAACAAGACCAGTTAGGGACCTCTGGCTTCTTAGACACTTTAATTACAGCTCGGCATAAAATACTAATACCTTGCTAGAATGTCTGACACATCATTTGTCCCATCTCATGTCTGAGAAACACGTTAGGGCTTCTGAGTTCAGATGCTCACAATATTCATATTTTTTTTTGGCAGTGCCCCAAAGTAGTGATTAATTTGTACTTGTGATTTACACATGAGTTAGGACACTGCACACACATGGTGTTTTTTTAAAAAAATCTCTACTGCAGATTTCACTCCCAAAGAGGCAAACTGATGTTTAAGTTAGAAAGAGTTAGAAAGTTAGAAAAAGGCAAGCTCCCCTCTGATTTACAAATCACAGATGTAATGGTCTGGGTTCGCACTTCACAAGCTATGGCTTATCGGGACCTCATGGATGGCTCCCAGAGAGAAGCTCACAGCCACTATGTTCCCCCTCTATTTTTTTAATTCCCATTCTGCATTGAGTTAAGCCAAGATTTGGCTGAGTGTATCATCTGAAACCAGGCTTGTGATTAAGCTCTCTCCTTGCTAATCACAAAACAGGGGCATTCTCTGTGATAGTGCCCTGCTTATGTGGCTCCCTCCCAAGTGATGTTCAGTTTGCTTCAACAACAGAACAGTTTAAAAGAAAGCTGAAAATATTTTGTTTTTAAAAAATTGTCCAGGAATTTGGATCTTAATGGAAAATGATCTTTGGGAGTGGTACTATGGAATTTGACACTTCTGAATTCATTGTGTGTTATTGAAATTTTACAGTTCTAATAACTTTTTTTACTATTGTAGTTCTTTTATGTAGCTTGTGTTGTTTGCCACCCTGTACTTCTGACTGGAGGAAGTGTGGGATATAAAAATAGCATACAAAGAAGAAAAGCCTGGCTGCTGGATCAGGTCAAAGGCTCATCTAAGCCCCATCTGCACTATACATTTAAAGCAGCATCATACTACTTTAAACAGTAATGGCTTCCCCCAAAGAATCCTGGGAACTGTAGTTTGTTAAGGGTGCTAAGAGTTGTTAGGAGACCCCTATTTCCATCACAGAACCACAATTCCCAGAGTTCCCTAGGAAGAGGCATTGATTGTGAAACCACTCTGAGAATTTTAAGTCTGTGAGGGGAATAGGGGTATCCTAACAACTATCAGCACCCTTAAAAAACTACACTTCCCAATATTCTTTGGGGGAAAGCCATGACTTTTTAAAGTAGTAGATACTGCTTTAAATGTATAGTGCTGAGAAGGCCTTAGTCTAGCATTCTGTTCTCACAGTGGTAGCCAACCAGATGGGAAGTCCACAAATAGGATCTGAGCGTAATAGTACTCTCCCCACTTGGGCTGCTTTCACACATAGGGCTGATTGCGTTAGTTTAACGGATTAAAAAGATTGTGCTTCTGTCCCGATTTCTAAAATCCCTTTCACACTGCAGTACCTGTTAAGGAACAGCAGTTTTTTCAGCTGATATACCGGCATTTCACACAACGGTCTTTCACATGGCTTGTTTTTGTCCCTCACCCCATGCACACTGTTCCTCACTGTATAGGAGGTCTAAGATCTAGTCCTGTTGCCATGCAAGCCCTCTCCCTTTAGGATCTGACTTTTTAAATTGTTGTATCGACACAGGGGTATTGTGTGAAATGCTGCTGCTATCTGCACTGATGCCGGAATACAGGTACAACGTTCATCAGGCAACCCCCCCCCCCAAAAAAAACCCCAAGCAACTAAAGGGAAGGTTTGCACTGCATGCTGGAATGCCTGTCACATGAGCGGCTGCAGCTAGTGAAAAACTCCAGCAATCTTCTGGGTTCCAAGCCTTGCACAACTTTTCACTAGAATTCCGGATCTAGCTTTTATGTTGTTTGAAAGACCAAATGTACAAATTACCAGGTAAGAAATAGCCAGAATAATGGAATAAAGTGCAGTGTGAAAGCACCCTTGGTCTCCCCAGCAACGTTATTCAGAGGCATACCGCCTTACAGTGGAAGAACTATGCCATGTTACCGTGAACATAAGAACACAAGAAGAGCTCTGCCTGGACTGAAACAAAGGCCCATCTAGGCCTGCATTCTGTCCCCACAGTGGCCAACCAGATGTCCATGGGAAACTCACAGTATGGATGGTTTTTTCTCTCACATCTATACTGTGCTGTTTTTTTGCCACTATACAAGAATTCCCGCGGATATGATGCATATGGTTGAAAGCTAGTGAATAGCTCCTTCTTTGCTCTTAACAGATCTCCTCCTCCCTCAGAAGCATTAGCAGAAGATGACAGAAAGGGAGCAGAGGCATATGTTATCTTCCCACAAGAGCAAAGCATTGAAGTCCCTGATGACAAGAAATTTGCCTTTTCTTAACACTCAGGAAAAACAATAGTCATATTCCAAGGCCAGTGGTTTCAAGGGACTAGTCCCAAAACTTAGGATGCACCTGGTAAAAATGGAGAGTTGCCAGATACAGTTGAACATGAACATAAACCTCTCTATTTCCCCCAATAGCATATTAACACTTCATTTTCATTCGTTAGTGCAGAAATTTAAATAAAAGTAATCCTTCATACACTTTGCCCACCTGCTTACATGATATATCAAGGGCTAAAAAAACGGTGCAAAATTGGCAGACATGCACTTGTGTCAATTGTCCTTTGAAAAAAGCTTTTGCATCAAATCCCCAAATCGCAGAGGTTCAAAGTACAGTTTATAAACCCTGTAGGAACAGGAAACTGGAGGAGAGGGACACCCGGGAGGTGCATATTATCCTGTTGTAGGCTTCTCCTAGGCATATGGTTGGCCACTGTCGTGATGGGAAACAGGCCTCTGGACAGATTTTTAGCCTGATCTGACAGGGTTCTTTTTAAGTTCTTATATGTGTGCTCCTTTGGTTTAAGGTATTGCAACAGCTAAGGTCTTCTTAACAGGAATAATGGTTCTTGGATGCTTGACTTCTTTAACACTTTATATTTATTAACTGACAAATCTGGCTTACAACAAAACTAAGCTCTGTTTCTACAAACTGTGAGGATTAGGAAGAGAGAGAAAGGAGGGGAAATCTAGTTGCTTTCATTTCTCATAATATGCAGTAGGAGTTACATAAAAAGATATCCCTTTAGGTCTGTCCCTGTGTTACACCCAAACCATTCCCCTTAAAGAGACAACAAACAGTTTCAGCATATAGTCCATTTCAGATTATATGGTTTGCCAGCATGATGCAATGGCTACATTCATACCATACATTTATTCTGTTGTTATTCTATTATTATTATTATTTGATTTATATCCTGCCTTTCCTCCCAGCAGGAGCCCAGGGCGGCAAACAAAAGCACTAAAAACATTAAAACATCATAAAAACAAACTTTAAAAAACATTAAAACAAAACATCTTCAAAAATGTTACTTAAAAAAAAGCTATGAAAACATCTAAGATTAAAAACATTTTTAAAAAGAAAGTTTAAGAACATATTAAAAAGCAATTCCAACACAGATGCAGACTGGCATAGGTCTCAATTTAAAAGGCTTGTTGAAAGAGGAGTCTTCCATAGGCACTAAAAAGAACAGAGATGGCGCCTGTCTAATATTTAATGGGAAGGAATTCCACAGAGTAGTTGCTGCCACACTAAAGGTCCGTTTCCTATGTTGTGTGGAACGGACCTCCTGATAAGATGGTATCTGCAGGAGGCCCTCACCTGCAGAGCGCAGTGATCGACTAGGTATATAAGGGATAAGAAGGTCTTTCAGGTATCCTGGTCCCAAGCTGTATAGGGCTTTGTACACTAAAACCTTGAACTTGGCCCGGTACCTTAATTCTACCTTAATCAGTCATAATAATAATAATAATAATAAATTTAATTTCTTCGTCGCCTATCTGGCCGATGGCCACTCTAGGCGACTTACAAAATTGTTAAAATACAATTGATAAAATACAATAATACAATATAAAAACAATACATCTGCAGCAACAATATTAAAACTGGGCAGGAGGCATTACAATTATAACAATTAACCCTCCCCGGATACCCCGAAGGCCTGCTGAAAGAGCCAGGTCTTTAAGGCTTTCCGAAACACATTTAGGGAAGAGGCGTGCCGGAGATCTTGTGGGAGGGAGTTCCAAAGAGTGGGGGCCGCCACTGAGAATGCCCTCTCTCTAGTACCCGCCAATCTGGCTGTTTTTGTTGGCGGGATTGAGAGAAGGCCCTGTGTGGCCGATCTTGTTGGGCGGCATAATTGGTGGCATTGAAGGCGCTCCGTGAGATAAACTGGGCCAAAACCGTGTAGGGATTTAAAGGTCAATACCAACACCTTGAATTGGGCTCGGAAAACAACTGGTAGCCAGTGTAGGTCGAACAACACTGGTGTGATGTGATCTCGGCGGCGACTATTCGTAAGTAGTCGAGCCGCCGCATTTTGTATCAGTTGTAATTTCCGGACCGTTTTCAAGGGTAACCCCACGTAGAGCACATTACAGTAGTCCAAACGAGAGGTGACCAGGGCGTGTACCACTAGTGGGAGCTGGTGAACAGGAAGGTAGGGTTGCAGCCTTCGTATGAGGTGTAGTTGGTACCAGGCTGCCCGGCTCACTGCCGAAATCTGAGCCTCCATGGACAGCCTGGAATCAAGCACAACCCCAAGGCTGTGGACCTGGTCCTTTAGGGGTAGACTCACCCCATTGAACTTCAGGTCAATGTCGCCCAACCTTCTCTTGTCCCCCACAAGTAGTACCTCGGTCTTATCAGGGTTCAACTTCAGCTTGTTCCTTCCCATCCATCCACTCACGGATTCCAGGCACTTGGACAAGGTCTCCACAGCCAACTCTGGTGAAGATTTAAACGAGAGATAGAGCTGAGTGTCATCCGCATATTGATGACACTGCAGCCCAAATCTCCTGATGATTGCCCCCAGCGGCTTCATATAGATGTTAGATAGCATGGGAGAGAGGATAGAGCCCTGTGGCACACCACAATTGAGAGGCCAAGGGTCTGATACCTCCTCCCCCAATGCTACCTGTTGGTACCTGTCGGAGAGAAAGGAATGGAACCAATGTAATACAGTGCCTCCAATTCCCAATCCCTCCAGGCGAAGCAGAAGGATACTGTGGTCGACAGTATCAAAAGCCGCTGAGAGATCGAGGAGGACAAGAAAGGTGGATTCTCCCCTATCTAATGCCCTCCTCAAATCATCTACCAGAGCGACCAAGGCTGTTTCAGTTCCGTGACCAGTCCTGAAACCCGATTGGTATGGATCCAAATAATCCGTTTCATCCAAGTGTGCTGACAACTGGTTGGCCACCACTCGCTCAATGACCTTGCCCAGAAATGGTAGATTTGAAATTGGGCGGAAGTTATCGAATACTTGGGGATCCAAGGAGGGCTTCTTTAAGATGGGCTTTACAATTGCCTCCTTGAAGGCTGATGGCATCACACCCTCTTTCAAGGATGCGTTTACCACCGCTTTGATCCCCTCACCCAATTTCTCTCTGCAGCTCACAAGGAGCCACGAAGGGCAAGGATCAGTAAGACAAGTGGTTGGCTTCACAGATGAAAGCACCTTGTCCACTTCCTCAGAAGGGAGAAGCCGAAACCGATCCCAATTTACCGGCATGCAACTGGCCAACTCTGGTTCATCCACTGTGTCCACGGTGCACGGGATCGAGCTCCGTAAGTGTTCGATTTTATCGGTGAAGTGTTTTGCTAATAAGTCACAGGAGGCCTTTGACTGTTCCAAGGGTTCCTGAGCAACTGGACCGACCAGGCTTCGGACCACCTGGAACAGCCTCCTGGGACAACACTCCGCAGACGCAATAGAGGCAGCAAAGAAAGCCTTCTTTCCTACCTTTATTGCCACTTGGTAGGCAGCTACTGCTGCTCTAACCTGTGTCCGGACATCTTCGGAGCCGGATTTCTGCCACCGGCGCTCTAGTCGTCTCACCTCCTGTCTCAGACTACGCAACCGCGGTGTATACCATGGTGCTAGCTGAGTTCTATTCAGGGGGAGAGGACGTTTCGGAGCCACCCGGTCTAATGCCCTGGTGATCCCCACGTTCCACTCCTTCACCAGGTTTTCGACCGGGCGACCTTCAGCAGGTTCCAATTCCCCAAGCGCAGTCAGGAATCCATCCGGATCCATCAGGCATCTAGGGCGGACCATTTTAATAGGTCCTTCACCCCTGTGGAGGGGGCATGGCAACGAGAAGTCCATATTTACCAGGTAGTGGTCTGACCATGACACAGGAGTGGCAAGAATCACTCCCAACTTCAGACCACTTCTCTCCTCTCCCAGGACAAATACTAGGTCGAGAGCATGACCGGCTACATGGGTGGGCCCAGTATTACTTAGGTACAGTTCCCAGGAAGCCATGGTTTCCAGGAAATCCCGAGGGGCTCCTGTGAGAGCGGCCTCGGCATGCACGTTAAAGTCACCCAGAACTAACAGCTCTGGGGACAATGCCCGTACAGCCGAGACCACCTCCAGCACCTCGGCCAGGGAATCTGCCGTGCAGCGGGGTGGGCGGTACACCAGCAAGATCCCTAAACTGCCCTTCGGGCCCAACCTCCAGTACATACAATCAACATATTGAGTCCTATGGAGGGGAGGTCTGGCAAAAACCAAGGACTCTCGATAGATGACTGCCACACCCCCTCCCCGACTTCCCACCCTCGGCTGCTGTGCGTAACGGAAACCTGGCGGACACATGGCCTCAAGAATTGGAGCAGAGGCTTCGTCCAGCCAAGTTTCCGTAATACATGCCAGGTCTGCGCGCCCATCCAAGATCATATCATGGATGAGCGAGGTTTTCTGAGCCACAGACCTGGCATTACATAACAGCAGTCGAAGGTTGGTAGGAACCTTGCGTCCCCCAGTTTTCGTCTGGTTCTGAGCAGACCCGGAACATGGGATGGATATAATGCATCTGTCCCGTGTTCCCCTATTCCGGCATGGTCTGCTAGCAGCACCCTTCCAGCGCCTGCCGCCCAAACTTCCTATAACTTGGCCCCCCACCTCCCTCTCCGGCTTGCACATGCCTCAATCCCTATCTGCTTATCAGCAGGCCACCCACCCTCATAAAATTAGTCCGGAGACCCGCCTCCGTACCCTATAGCAGCAGTATTTACTAATTTAAATTAAAGTAATTAAACCAATTCAATTAATTAATTAAACTAAATTAAATTACATCAAATTAAATTAATTAACTAAAACAATACAATTCAGTCCAATTCACATTCATACACATTCACACACTCATACAACTATACATCCATACATACACCAATTTAAAACAGGAACCGGGTTGTGATAGCCATTCATCTCAACCAGATCAACCCACCAACGCAGTCCCGCACTCTGTGTGCGTAGGAGCAGGCTCCAAGATCTCTCCTAAACAGTCAGATGGCAATGGTGACAAAAGACATAGGCCACCAACAGGAAGCAGCAACCGCAGCGGCGATGATGGAAAAACATAAACACAGCCGCAAAAACGCCAGGAGCAGCAAGGAAACAAAGCCACCACCGCCACGGGGCACAGGCTGCAATGCAGGGTGAAGCTCCTAGCAGGGGCAGCAACAAGGGCCTGATCTGCCGCGGCGACAGAAACAGAAGCGGGCGGACCACCCAGCAATGACCAGTTGCAATCCCGGCAAGTGGCAGACGTTGCCCGGCCGCAGCAACGACCAACAACCAGCAACCAACAAACCAGCAGCAGCAGCAACACGGGAACACAGCAGGTACAGGGATAACGCAGCAGCAACAGGCGACGACAGATGACGACGACACCAAGCGACAGCGACAACGGGCAGGCAGGACCCCCACAGCCAGCGGGACAGGCGACAGCAGCAGAAGCAGCCCAGACGACTCTAACCGGCGACAGCAAGCAGGCAGGACCCACATACGCCGCGGTGGCAGCAGCAGCAGCAGCAGGAAGCCCAAGCCAAGCAAAAACGAGGCAAGAGCAGGAGCGAGACCAACCCAGCAAGGCCCAGCAACGGGCCAGTCATGGCTTCTAGAAAAGAATCCTGGGCTGGGAAGTGTAGTTTTGTGAAGGGTGCTGAGAGGTTGTTAGGAGATCCCTATTCTCCTCAAAGACCTACAATTTCCAGAGTAGTTTAACAGTCAGACCCTCTTAACAGAGAACTCTGACACAGTTGTAGCTCTGTGAGGGAAATAGGGGTCTGCCAGCAACTCTCAGCACCCTTCACAAAACTACACTTCCCAGTCCAGGATTCTTTGTTAGAAGCCATGACTGTTCAAAGAGAAATAATAGCAGAATAAATGTATGGTTTGAATGTGGTCAAAGCAATCTGTTTGAGCTTCTTCTTCATAAAAAAGAAAAAAATATTCAAATTCATCCTGCAGAATTACAAATGACTATCTCAATCCTTGTCTTAAAAGTTGACAAGACAAAAAAACCCCACAAAATTTATGTCGATTCTTTTAAAAAAAATCTTTTGTGCATCTTAACAAACAAGTGTCACTCAAAGACACACTGAAGCACGGCTGCCTCTTTCCAGCATGAAAATAGTGCTGATCCTTTGGCTCCCCCTTTTTTTTCATAGGGAACTCATGGCAGAAAATGAGACAACAAATAATGAGGAATAGTATCTTTTGAGGGTCGGTAAAAATAACAGCTCATATTAGGGTTGCCAGACCTCTGTTTTTCAGCCTGAGACTCTGGTGTTTTTTTTTCCCATTAATTTTTATTCAAATTTTTAAAGACAAAAAACAAAACAAAACAAAAATTATTAAACAATAAAATAAAATGTTGACTTCCGATTTATCGCAGATCAGCTATAAGTCTACAATATATAACAATCCTGTCTCCTAAATTATGTTATAAAATCACTCCTCCAGTAGCTATCTTAACTAATCATCAAATCTCATAAACATTACTTTATTCTTCCCACAAAAAGTCAAAGAGAGATTTCAATTCCTTGAAAGATATATCTTTCAATTTTTCTCCAGATAAACATGTCGACCAATCCATCTCATTCAAATCCACTAGGTCCAATAATTTCAATAGCCATTTTTCCATTATCAATATTAATTCCATCTTCCATCTTCAATAATCCTGTTAAGTCCAATAATTTCAGTAACCATTCTTCCATTATCGATAATCCTATTAAGTCCAATAATTTCAATAGCCATTCTTCCATTATCAGTATCCCATAATAATCTTGTTATCATAGCCATAGTCCAAATAAACATATAGATTAATCCATCTCGTCAAACCAGTTTGATCCAATGATTTCAATAGCCATTCTTCCAATATCAATATTGAGTCCATCTTCCATCTGCAATAGTCTTGTTCAGTCCAGTATTTTCAGTATCCATTCTTCCATTATCAGTATCCCATATTAATCTTGCTGTCATAGCCATAGTCATATAGTAAGAGTCTGATGGGAATCTCCCTCATCACAAATCTATTCTTGCCATCAATTCTGAATATGTTGCTGAGATATTGTAGTAAAGTCACATCTCTACTCTTCTTTTTTACAAAATGCACTGGCTCATCTCTTAAGAATTTTTCCATTGTCCCATATCTGTAGCCAATTCCATAGATTTTTTCTATGTCAAACTCCATCACATCATTCCAGTCCAAAAAATTATTCAAGACATTAATAACTTTATCTCTATTATCTTCATTAATTTCTTCAGAGACGTTAAGTTCCAAGCAGTAAGCTTTGTTTCTTGTATCCATAGACTCCAGATCTTTTTCCAATTCTACATTTGTTCCAGTCTCCAGAGCCTCTCTCAAAGAATCCACTATTTCTTTAAACTCCTGCGTCATTTTGCTAAATTCATTTTTCATCTTCTGTCTACCCTGTCTCAGGGTTTGTTTCGTTATCTCAATCTCATCCATTATTTTCTGAAACATGATTTCTTCCATGGTCTCAGCCCCTTTCCTGATTGCCATTCTTAGAACCACAAAAACAAAAATTATTTCAGTCACAATTGGGTTAATATTCCAGGCTCGATGAAGTCACAATGTAGACAGTACAGCCTGCCTTATCTCTTATGTTCAGGAATACAAAACAAATTTAGTTCCCAGCTTCAAAAGAGTTAGTGGCGTCGTGAACAAGTAGATTCGTCAAAATGAAATAGACCAAAAAGAAAATAATCCCAAACATATAATGCTCCAAAGTTCATAAATCAAATTTATTTATTTTTTTCCCCCTCCTCGAAATAGAAATCCCTCTTCCATTTATATCTTTAAAATGCACTTCCAGGCCAGCTTTTTGCAATAAAAACTAAGATAGGCTTTTTCAATTTCTTTCCTCCTTAGTTTCGTGAATAAAGGAGAAAATTTTTTTAACTCACCCAGAAGATCCTTATAGCTGATTCATTGACAAATCTCTTTTTGCAGTAACGATTTAAACCAAATGAAAAAAAAAATATAGAAAGAAGTGTGCTTGCTTGTTTAAGTCCGTTCTTCTTTAAAGAAAAGATAAACGTGTCGTTTATTCAGCTAGAGCGTGATGGACGTCCTCCGGCATTGCTGGCTGAGCCTTCTCTCATAAATTAATGAGATCCAGTCCTCCCAAACAAAAACAGGCTTTTATGGTTAATCTCTATTTTTCTCCCTTCCCGAGAGAAAATCTTCATCAGTCAAAAAGAATGTTCTGACTGATTTACGCTGAAAAAACTTCTTCTGAGACGAGAGCTCGTCTCGAAAAGCAAGCACAAGCGAAGTCACCCTTCCCGGAAGTCGAGACTCTGGTTTTTTTGGGTCCCCTTCGGCTCTCCAGCTGACTCATCTTAATCTCCGAACATTCAGCTTTCATTTTAAAAAAAAGTTTCTAGGTGGTCTGGTTCCAGAGATACACCAAAACATCAGCTGCCCCCCCCTACAACTTCTTGGTTGCTCTAAGTTCTGCTCGAATCCCTGCCCTTTCAAGTTTTTAGCCAAAAAGAAATCGGGGTTGTGACTGACAAGGAATGATAAGGCCAAAAATTTAGAGTCAAATTGAATTGTCTGCCTTCAAGTAGATTCTGATTTATGGTGACCCTATGAACAATGTTTTCATGGTAAGAGGTATTCAGAGGCTGAGAGGCAGTGACTGGCCCAAGGCTCAGAAACATGCTTTTTCTTGCTTTTCTGAACATCTCACAGATTGAATAAGTAAGCTTTCAGTCTTTTTCTCTCCTGTATGTAGGAGTCAGACAGGTTTAAATTTTGAAGAGGGCAGTGTTTTGCAAACTTCCCAATTAAAGCTTTAACCCTCTTTTCTCTTCTCCCAGGCATTTCAACAGCATTTGAATAACATGTGTTTTTAACTTGCTTATCTGTTTCTATGGGTTTTAATTGTTTAATTTTGTATACTTGTTTTTAATGTTTTTAATTGTTGTAAACTGCCCAGAGAGCTTTGGCTATGGGGCAGTATATAAATGCAATAAATAATACTAATACTAATAATACTAATACTAATCATCATCATCATCATCTAGTACTTGATTTTCCAGAGTAAACATACCCAGAGTAAACCCCATTGAATTCAATAGGACTTCCATTTGAGTAGACATGGTTAGGATTGTGCTGTAAATTGATGGGACCTTTGAGTGAACATAGGAAAGAATTGTGTTTGTGTTGTATATCTTTCTCTCCCCCTCCAATCCTATTTTTAAAGCAATTAGGCAGGGCTTACTTAGGTATCACTGCTTTTATTATGTTGGAAACTTATACTGATTTTATTTTTTTAATGTTCTGCAGTGATCAACTGGGTTTGACAATAAACTATTATATGGGGTGTATGTATTTTTTCATCTCCAGTGTGTGTGTATATATGGGAATCTTTCCAACAACCTGTGAGGTAGGGTTGCAGTCTGGAAACCAAGGCAGCTCACAATAAGAAATAAATCCCTTTAAAATCCAATAACCATAAAACAAGTATAAACAGTTGCAAAACAGCTTAAAGTGGCATGATTCTGAATTTTGGATTGTGTGAATGAAGTTGCTTATCACTTGACTTTGCAGTTCTGTCCCTGTTTGAGTAAGCCCCGCTGAATACACTGGGACTTGCTTCTGAATAAATAAACGTAGGATTGCACTATAAATATCTTTACAGGTTGCTTAAATAATAAATATATTTGATAGTCATGCTTATACAAATATTTCTTCATTTATCATATTTTTGGTTTTTGGTTAGGAATCCTGATTGGTTGTGAGATGCTGAGTTTTCTGCCTTACTCATCCTGTGGTTGGTATGGTATTGCATTTAAGAAATCATCACTTGTGTTTTGTTCTTCTTTTTCTATTTGCATTTCATTTACTTTTATCCTCACTCCCTTTCATCCATAGAAGCAACAATAGTGGTTCCATGCGCTCCGCTCAACCTTCTTAAGCCCACTGATGATTCACCTTGTTGTTTGTTTCTTGTCCTATAGTGGTAAAAGAGAATTCACATACTGGGCAGCATGGCTGCAATTGGTGTTGTTCCTAAGCTACTGCCTATGAAGGAAGACCAAATCATTTGTGCTTTCTCTCTGTCAGTTATATTCACTGGAATTGGGTTGGCTCAAAAAGTGAGTTTATAGCAGAGCTTGGAAGATTACTTTTAAAAAGTAATAAATTACAGTTACATGGCCCCAAAAAGTAGTAATTACCATTACAATTACAATTGCTCTGAAAGTAACTGATTACTTTACTTTTCCTCCAAAGTAATCACTACAATTACATTCAGTTACTTAAAAAAATGCCTACAAGGTGCTGGCCTTGGCTGCTGCACATCTAAGTAGCCTAAAACAACATTAAAAATAAACACACACATACAGAGGTAGTAGAATAATTATTTTTATTCATAAGATACCAATGGTGGTCTCTCCGCTGGTAAGGGTGGTGGGGAGGGAGGCTGAAGCCACTACTCAGATCTTTGCACGTCAAACCAAGTGCACCCCCCCACTCAGCCAGCAAGCAAAATCTCTCTCACTTAACAACCTCCCAGACCCTGCCCTGCCACCAACTAAGGGACACTCACCTAAGCAAACGGTTTCCCTTGAAATGCAAAAAGTTAAAATACTGCAAATGCAGCATGGTAGCCAGAGATGGTGGTGGAGGCCACTTTGTGTGCCAAGTGCAAACACACACACACACATGTTGTCATCTTTCACCTCCATAGTTCTTTATCTCTATTCTGCTGCTGCCTCCTTCTTCTCCTTTATCCATGTGCTTGACCTCTGGATCCTTTTTCCCTCCACTCCATTCTTCACCACCACTATCCGTTTTTTAAAATAATTGTTTTCTCCGCTCCACCCCGTCTCACTCTCCGCCTCCTCCCTCGTCACCTCCTACCCATCCACAGAGCATGAGGAAACAGCGACACTACACAGAAGCCCAGTTTGAGGCACATGATTTTCATCCACAAATCAGAGGAGCAGAAGACTTCCCCTGCCCCCCCTCTAAGTAATGCCCAAAAGTAATTCTGGAAACGTTACAATTACTCCACAAAAGTAGTAAAAGTACTCCTAGTTCTATTACAATCAAAATGTAAAGGAATTACCCACTCGTTACTCAAAAAAGTAATGAATTACAAGTAATTCGTTACTTGTAACTAGTTACTTCCAAGCTCTGGTTTATAGCAGCCCACAGGGGAGACAGAAAAGTGTAGAGAATCTTCTTCTCATTACTCAGACCTCTTTCTGAAGGGTCAAATCTGTAAAGAAATTTGGATGTTAAAAGGTAGGGGCAGGGCATTCCAGGCAGGGGGTTGCCAACCCTACTTGGATATGAATATCTTTGCAGAGGATCTCTTGTCAAGCTTTACCAACAACACAATCTAAACCATATCTACTGAGAAGTAAGTCATATTGAGTTCTATGGGGTTTAATCCTTAAGTGTGTTTAGAATTGCAGCTCTTCAGGGGCATCCATCTTTATTCCTGAGTGCTCCCATCTAACATCTCCACAACACTAGGCTCCTTTCTTCCTACAATGGCCTTCTGGTGACTAGCCTGGCCTGGACTGAGGGCACTTGAACCCTTTTTGCCAGAAGCTAATTGGTTAGATTAAATGTTATCTACCCAGGGTCCATCTTGTAGCTAAGATTTCTATCTTAATTTCCAATCAGATAAATGTTTTTGTATGAATTATATGTGCCAAGCAACTGTGGTTGATGCTTAATGTATCATACTTAATGCCATCACTTGGAGCCGCCCCATGATGTCATTTGGACCCGCCCCATGATGTCACTTGGACCCACACTGTGACATCACTTGGACCTGCCCCAGGACATCACTTGGACCCACCCCCAAAACATCAGGGTTTGGGATGCTTCTGACCTGGCAACCCTAGCTCATATTAAAAATGGCTTTAATGGTCCCAATAAATTGTTACTTAGAGCTAAGTAGGGGTGTCACCCAGTTAAATAAATCTCAGTTGAATAATCATAAGATTTTAGTTAATCAGTTGACTGATTGAACTGATTAGACATTTAAACATATAATTTGGATCCATCTGCACACAACTAACACAACAGTTCTGAAGTAGAAAGCATACTTTATTTGCACATGCATACATATTTTGCAGCAGACATCAACTTAGAAGAGGTATGGCAAATGCTTCCTACAGAGCTTGCCATCAGCAATTCTGAAAAGTGGTAGTATTTACATAGATAGATAGATAGATAGATAGATAGATAGATAGATAGATAGATAGATAGATAGATAGATAGATAGATAGATAGATAGATAGATAGATAGATAGATAGATAGTATCAAAATCTATATAGACAGTATCCAAGTCTCAGTGAAAACAAAGGCACCATATTTCACTGCACTGGAATGATTGAAGGCCTATACACTGTAATGTCTCACATTAAGTCATTTCAGAAAAACAGCAAAGGAGTTCAAAGTGTCAAAGATGAATTCCTCCCCAGTAACATGAACTGAGAAATCTATAAAATAATGCATCTGTGATCCTGAAATTATAGCATCAATGAAGGCCTCTGCATCAGAGTCAGAACTACAGGATGCAAATGTCCCTTCTCAATTTGGAATTCTGGAGGAATTAAATAGTTGAGAATTGCTATATAAACTTTGCTGATCTGCATCTCTTGGACTACAGTGTAGATTGGAATTTAGCTTTCCATCAGATTTAGCACTTCCGTGAATGTTATAATGCATTTCACAGCAGGACATATCAAAACACCGTATCAAAATATTGCAGATTAATGTAGAAATGAAGAATGTACAAATTGTCATGGACCGGAGATATACAGATTCATCCATCCTTTCTCCCAGGGTGGGCAAGTTAATCTACAAATGGGAACCTGCTCTGTATATGGTAGATTACGGCCCTTCTGAGTTTGAGCAAAAAATCTTAAACAAACCAGGAGAAGAATAAGTGTATATGTTTCACTTGCAATAATTAAGGAACAATCAGCAGCTGAAGAAAGAACACTAGGAGATTATTCCTAGCACATAATGAGGTGGCTAGGAGCAATGGAACAAAAAACGAATAAGTTTATTGTTCTGGGCAAGACATCATCAAAGAGCAGACTACAAAATCTATCCAATAAAAAAAATCATTTGTTAATTGTACTACAGTCCTCAAGCTTAATCCAGAGTGTAATAGTACTGAAGATCAATACTGTTGTGGAGAGAATGGCCCTGTGTTTATACATTTTCAAAGGTTAAGTTGGCATTTTAAAGCCAGTTAGCCCAGCATGAATCTAGGAGACATTAAAACAGGGCAATGTTTTTCATTGTACTGTTAGACAGCTGTAGATAAGTTCTGTTTCATTTCTTTAAAACAGTACTCATTTCCTAATTAACGAAACAAAGCTATGTAATTCAGACAGATAAATTTGTCCTCTTATGTACCCAAAAGAAGCTTTACTTTAAAAGCAACAATTACATACAATTGTCTGTTTTTGTTTTTAAAAAATGATGCCTACAATAATGGCATTTCTGCAGAGAAACATGCGTATGTGATTAGTGTGATTACAATACAACAATAACCCATCACTGCTATTATAAAACCGTAAACTATTATTCAGTACACTATAAAATTCAAAACCTAATTGAAAATGCTAGTTTAGCATAATTCCCACAAGCCATCATTCTTTAATATTGTGAAATGAATGAGGTTTTCGTGGAGCTATTAATTGATACTGACAAGCAATAACCACTGGAATGAAAGTCCAATTATGAGAGGCAATTAATCACTTTTACTGTCATCTATGTGTCAAACAAAATTCAATAAAGTTCTAAACACTAAAAAAGAAATTTATGCCTCTTGTGGCTGAATGTGATTCAAGCAAATCAGATAGCCTTTTGCTGGGGGGAATTACACTGGTTAAAACATGTTATTTTTGCACAAGTAATAGGACATTTGACTTCCTGTTGTATTTCCCCAGATTAAATTTTCATCTGATTTAGACTTGCCATAATAAGGGTTTGTTCTGAAGCAGCTGGTGTTGTCATGCCATAATTAACAACAAGCATGGTTTATGGCAGATAAATCATTAAAAAAAATAATCTACATGATCTAACTCAATCATTTCTCTGTATTAAGATTCTAATTGTAATTATAACATTCTAGTGATGTTCATAACTTAGTTTTAAGTCCATGGTGGACATCTCCTGTTAGAATATGGCTGTTAGAAGCTGCTTGAAAGGAGAATTTTCAGTTCTATAGCAGCTCCCTGTATATCGAACTATCAGAACTGTAGCTTGGAACACTTTCCTTGCTGTGAAAGTTTTTCATTTATTTATTTTTATTATTACATTTATATCCCACCTTTCCTCTAAGAAGCTCAAAGTGGTGTACAAACATGGTTCTCGCTCTCTCCATTTTATCCTCAGAACAACCATGCAAGTTAGGTTAGGCTGCAAGACAGTGACTGGCCCAAGGTCACCCAGTGAGCTTCATGGCCAAGCGGAAATCTGAATCCTGGTCTCCTAGGTCTCAGAACAACACTCTAGCCACTACATCACAATGGCTCTGGTAGGCTCCGTACTGATCCCACCCCTACAGCCTGGTCATTGGCTCTTCTGCACAGAGCTATAAGAGACTTCCTGTTTGGGCTTGGAACTTTCAATAAAAATCAAGCATGTTCTTCTTGGCTCTGGCGTGTTTCTGTGCATTTGTTTCTTGGCTTTCTCTCCCTCCTCAGTCCCTTGGCTCTTATAATAGCCTTCCGGTTAACCTTGACAAGGGTCAAGCACCAAACCAAGAGACACTTCTGTGAAGCCATTAAAGGAGAAACTCTTCCATAGCACAACACAGGCAACTGTGCAGTAGGTCATAAATAGAGATATGGTGTGTGACATTAGGTATGTGAGGCCATCAATTGCCCATGCTCTTCCAGGCTCTTCTGCATAAAGATGACTTCCTAATTGCTGACCAGTCAGTGCATATATTAATATAAAACATAAATCAGGTATCAATGCTACCATATTTTTTCACCTGCCTTGGGTCCATTTTTCTTGGTAAGGGGTACGATATATGTTACTAAAAGTAAATAATTAAGTAAAATTGCCACTCAAATATGAGGCTTGTATAAGACTTCCACTTCATGCATTATTTTTTTTTAAAATGACCAAATCTATTCAGTTTGCTGTTGGCTGTTTCCAGCCAGAATAATAGTGAAGTTAAAATATATGAAAATATTCATTTCTTGTACTTTGGCCTTCAGAGGAGAAGAAAGGCACATCAAACAGATTTCAAAATAACACTGTCTCATCCAAGAGACTGCACACAGTGTCCGGAAATCACACCAAGCGGAGAACTACCCATTATACTGGCAAACATATATTGGTCACTTAACATGAATGTGGAGGCAGGGGAAATATTTGTTGCAGAAAATTGTTGGGTGGGGAGGGGAGAGATACTGAATTCTTCCTGCAATGCCTGACTTCTCTTGAATGTGCCCCTCACAGCTTTGCCCTCCTGCAACCAGGTACTGAACTAGGGATGGGTGAGTTTGTCAATTTTGGATTCTCTCAGTTTTTCATTTAAATTCATTTCTTTACATTTCCATATCATCAGCATTTTAGTGCATTTTTTCCTAATATACATATTGTAGTGCACAGTTCTGCTAATATACACATTTTTGTATGCTATTTTCACTAATATGTGCATCTTTATGGACACTCATCTACTCTCTGAATTTTTGTTAATGTTATTTGGCTGGAGGACTGCATTGCAAAAGTGTGAATTTTGAAGGACGGCTGTGTTTCAGTTTTTGCATTGTTTCAGAATGTGCAAATTAAGTAGATTTGCCTTCAAACAGAATCAAATTTAAATGGATTGTGAATGGAATCAAAATTCTCCCCCATCCCTCTTTCGAGCCCAGTTTGAAGGGAGGAGTTAAAATGGCATGGGACTTTCCCTCTGATCCTCCTCTGTGTAGTGAAATGTGTCTTTAAGTTAGATGCACAGCAAAGAAAGTGTTAACTTTCTCTGGAGGGTATTACACACCCTAGGGGGAGATAGACTGATTTAGTTACTGGAGTTAGTCGGTCAGTGTTGTGTGTGCTAGGTGAGGCCTAGCACAGAACAAGCTCAGATGTTTTACTGTTTAAGAATTAATAAATAAAGAAGCTCTATTTTATCCTCAGTCTCATCCTGATCAATATAGCATGGTGTCAGAGGGTAAGAAATCCTCATAGTGACTCCAGAATAGCAGAGCTCCTGTGACAACTGGAAAAAAAGGGAAAGCTGGCAAAGTTTTTCCCACCAGAGGCCTTTGATTTCACTAGGCCTGCAGCATGGCCAGATTGGAAGTATAGGTTTTCCAGATACTGCATTGCTACAAAACTGAATGAGGAGAAGGAAGAAATTCAGGTATGCTCCTTATGCCATGGGCCAGCAAGAAGAGTAGATATTTAAATCATTTGAGTTTGCTGATGCAGAGGACCAGGATGACTGTCTCCTAGCCTTGGGGTAATTTGATGAATATTTTGTGCCAAAGAAAAATCTCATTCATGAGAGGGCATGCTTTCACCAGAGACATCAGAAACCAGGGGAATCTGCAGAGGCCTACATAAAATGGCTGCATGAAAAAGCTGATGAATGTGCTTTTGGGGACACCAGGAGTGAAATGCTCAGAAACCCATTGGTAATGGGAATTTTGGATAAAGACCTGTCCCAGAAGCTGCAGATGGAATCCAGTCTCACTTTGGAGAAGGCTATGGAGATAAGAAACTCAGAGCTTATAAAAGGCCAGGTCCAAGACTAGGGTGCTTTAAAAGGGCTGCAAGAAATAGTCAAGAACCTCCTGCACAAATGGAAACCCCAAACTCCAAAATACCAGAAACAAATATACAGCCAAACATCTAATGCTCAAATAAAAGCCCCTAGATGCACAAGATGTGTGAAGGCGCATACACAAACAGCAGACTGTCCTGCAAAGGCTGCAGAATGCCACAAATGTAAGAAGATAGGTCATTTTGCCACTGTGTGCCACAATAGAATGATGAATGAAACTGTGGAGTAGCAGAAAAGTCAAGAACAATTTTTTCTGGGTCCAGTCACACGGGTGGAAAATTCCACAAATCCTTGGAAAGTATCACTGCAAATCAGTGCTCTCGATAAAGTTAAAATAGACACTGGTGCAGATGTCAGCATAATTTCTGAGTCTGTTTACAAGTCTTTTTCTAACATGACTAGTCTCCAGCAAACAACAGCACTTTTAACTGGTCCTGGAGGACAGAATCTAAATTGCATGGGATACTTCATAGCAAGAACCTGCTATAGAGACAATGACTATGACTTTAAGGTCTATGTGATCTGTGCAAAGACTAATAACCTCCTAAGCCGAGATCTTGCAACTATGATGGGGTTAGTGCAACATTTAAATGAGTTTTCCACAGAAATTCCCAACACAGTTGGAACTTTGAAGACACCACCAGTACAGATAAGGCTCAAAGAAGGGGCTGTACCTTATGCTATTCACACTGCCACAACGATAAGAGTTCCACTGCTACCCAAAATAAAGGCAGAACTGGATAGAATGGTTCGCTATGGAGTCATAGAATCTATCACAAAACCTACTGACTGATGTGCGCCAATGGTTCCAGTACCAAAAAAGGATGGAACAGTATGCATACATGTGGATCTAAAACAACTAAATGAAGCTGTCAAGTGGGAAGGTACGTTCTTCCTACTATGGATGATATCCTGCCACAGGTAGCTGGTGCCTGTGTATTTTCATTGCTTGATGCTGTAGTGTATTCTGGCAGATCCACCTAGCTGCTGACACTGCTAAATTGACTACATTTATCACTCTGTTTGGGAGATGCTTCTTCAAGATATTGCCATTTGGAATTTCAAGTGCATCTGAGCTATTTCAGAGAGAAATGTCAGAGCTGTTACAACACCTGGAAGACGTTTCAGTGTTCATGGATGATGTGTTGGTTTATGGTGCCATTAAGACTCAACACCAGCAAATGTATCTTACGCCAGAAAGACCTTACATATCTTGGACACTGCATAAATGAGCATGGTGTGAGTCCAGATCCTAAGAAAGTAGAAGCCATTTCCGCAATCAAACCTCCAGACTCCATCACAGGACTGAAAAGATTTTGGGGCATGGTACATTATTTAGGACGCTTCTTGCCAAATTGGGCAGAGAAATACACCCATTAAATACAGTTTTGAAAGCAGACTGCACATGGTGCTGGGGTCCAAGCCAAGAAAAGGCCTTCTCAATGAAAAACTCAACTGAGGCTCCAGTACTTGCTTACTATGAAGTTAACCGGCAGACTGTAGTGAGAACTGATGCTAGCAGTTATGGCCTGGGAGGAGTACTAATCCAAAATAATGATGGAGAGTTGAAACCAGTGGCCTATTGCTCAAGAACACTAACAGAAGCTGAGACCCAATATGTTCAGATAGAAAAGGAATGTCTAGCTGCTGTTTGGGTTGTGAAAAATTCTCAAAATATCTCTATGGGCTAGAATAATTTACACTCTATACAGACCATAAACCCTTGGTACCACTGATAAATTGCAAAGACCTGGATCGAGTACCAATTCAATGTCAGCAACTTCTTTTATGCATGATGAGGTACAATCCTCAAGCAGAATACAGACAAGGCAAGACTCTTGTTGTAGCAGACACACTGTCAAGAAATCCACTGGAAACTCCAGACCCTGAAACAACCCAGTTAGCTGAGGAAATCAAAGTCTATGTAAATCTTCCACAAGCTTCTAAACCAATATCTACCATACTCCTTCAACACATTCAAGCAGCTACCAGCACTGACCCAGACCTTTCAATGGTGCTGAAATTTGTCATAACTGGTTGACCATTGTACATGTCTGAAATGACAACTAACCTCAAACCTTTCTTTGCAGAAAAGGGAAGCCTTACAGAGTTGGAAGGAACAGTCCTATTTGGTGATAGAATTGTCATTCCTACTACAATGTGACGGGAAATGTTGGGAAAACTCCATGAAGGTCATCAAGGAATCACTAAGTGCAGAGAACGTGCAAGGATAGCTGTTTGGTGGCCACAAATAGGGCAAGACCTCAAGGCAATAATAGCAAATTGTGAGTTTTGCCAGACAAATAAACCTTCACAATGGAACCACTCATTACCACTCCATTGCCAGATAGACCATGGAAGAGAGTGGGAGCAGACATCCGTGAGTTACGAGGACAAAAGTACTTAGTCACAATAGACTATTTCTCCACATACATAGAGATTGCATACCTGCGTGATTCAGCTAGCTCTACTGTTGTCGTCTGAAGAATATCTTTGCCAGATGGAGATGCCCAAATGAACTAGTAACAGATAATGGACCGCAATTTGCAGGAAAAGAATTTACTTTGTTCGCAAAGAAATAATTATTTTGTCAAAGAAATAATTACTTTTGTTCCCATTACCCACAAGCCAATGGGGAAGTAGTACAAACAGCAAAGCGAAACTTTTGTCAGTAAGATCCCTTCCTAGCACTGCTAAGGTACAGAGCAATACCTACCAACACAACAAAGTGCAGTCCTGCATAACTGATAATGGGAAGACAAGTAAGAACAGCAATTCCAACCTTAGAAGCAAATTTGTATCCTAAATGGCCTGATTTTGGAAAAGTCTGTGTCACAGACAACATGGCTAAAAGAAACTACAAATATTACTACGACAGACATTATGGAGTGAAGACACTTCCAAAATTACAACCTGGTTCACAAGTAAGACTGAAACTGGATGACCAGAAAGGATGGTCTGAACCAGCAATAGTCCAGAGCCAAAGCCAAACTCCAAGATCTTATGTTGTCACTACACTACCAACAATGGAACATTCCAAAGGAACAGGAAACATCTACAGTTGGTTCCCAAACCACAACCACTTTCACAACAAAGTGAGAATTCAGAGGCTGAAATACCAGAAGAGCAGAATTTATTGCCAGAACAATCTCAAAAGACTGAGAACAAAGAACGAACAAATTCCTGTGAGCAAGCATCACCTGCCAAAGACAGTCTATCTCTTGAGAGTCCGAAGAGAGTGACATCCAGAGGAAGAGTAATTCGAAAACCAGAATGTTATAGAGACTAAATGTTATTCCACACAATGTTTGATGATAGCAAAAACAAAAACAAAATAAGTTAGAACTCAAAGAAAGGGAAATGTAGTGAAATGTGTATCTAAGTTAGATGCACAGCAAAGAAATAGTTAACTTTCTCTAGAGGGTATTACACACCCTAGGGGGATATAGACTGATTTAGTTACTGGAGTTAGTTAGTCAGTGTTGTGTGTGCTAGGTGAGGCCTAGCACAGAACAAGCTCAGATGTTTTACTGTTTAAGAATTAATAAAGAAGTTCTATTTTATCCTCAGTCTCATCCTGATCAATATAACACTCTGTTCTTGTCCCAGCAATGCAAGGGCAGTCATATAGAGCAGCCAAGGCCCATAGGAGAAAGGAGTATGCCTTTCTCACTTCTTTCCCTATTGGAATCTGAAAAGCCTCTCAAGTCCTTTGGGATCCCACAGCACTAGCCATTCTTACAAGAAAGATTGGGATGAAAGTTAGTTAGTAGGCCAGCAGAACAAAACTATCCACTTTGCAACAGATAGGATTCTATTCCAGCTGTGGCAGTAAATATTCAAGTATTTTATGATATCATTGAATTGCCTCTTTCAGGGGTGTTGGGCGTAACAATGTTCTGAGTCATGGATTCAGTACCCCTTTCTCAGCCCTTTTCTGCATTTGTCAGGCACCAAGGGGCACGTCAGAGCTGGGAAGACCTTCTTTAAAGTGACTATCTGAACTTAATTAACTGTCTTAATATTGTTGCTTCCTCTCTGCTAAAACAATATCAGCAAGCATATGTCTTGTTTCTGTTATTTGGGCTGATTGCAGGTGTTGCCACCACTCACCGTATGCTCAGAGGCACATGCTACCAGATTCTTCCAAGCTACACAGGAAGTGGACTGGATTGTGAAAGACCAACCCGAATTATGTTTGCATTTTTACAAGGCACTACAATATCTCAGAGAAGAGCTCAGGCTTCCTGCTCCCGTGGTGCATTCACTATAACTGCCTAATGTCCCTGCTTTTTAAAATATGATAGAAATATCTGTTGGCTATAGGTACATTCTTAAACCCCAAGTTTTTTTGCCTGTTAGTGAATAATAATAATAATGATGATGCACCATCTCTTTAGCAATTATCCAGTAATGAATGACATTTGCTTGACAGTTCAAGTAGCAAAAATCCTTCTGATGAATCGTGTTTTGATATTTTTTGTGGCCTTTAATTGCATTTTATTTTATGTTTGACATAGGGTTGCCAGGTCAGAAGCATCCCAAAACCTGAGATTTCAGGGATAGGCCCTAGTGATGTCATGGGGCAGGTCCTAGTGAAGTCACAGGGTGGGCCCTAGTGAAGTCATTAAGCATGATTCATTAAGCATCAATCACAGTTGCCTGGAGCATACAATGTTTGTTTTTTTTTAATTTCCTGATTGGAAATTAAGATAGAAATCTTAGCTAAAAGATGGAGCCTGGGTAGGGAACATTCAACCTAGCCTACTTGCTTTCAGCAAGAAGGGTTTAAGTGCCCTCAGGCCAGGCCAGTCACCAGAACGCCATTGTAGGAAGAAAGGAGCCTAGTGTTGTGGAGACGTTAGATGGGGGCATTTGGGTGTAAAGATGGATGCCCCTGAAGGCTGCAATTCTAAACATACTTACTAAGGGACTAAGCCCCATGGAACTCAACAGGACTTACTTCTGAGTAAATATAGTTTGGATTGTGCTGTAGATAAAGCTTGACTAGGGATCCTCTGCAAAGATATCCATATCGAAGTAGGGTTGGCAATCCCCTGCCTGCAATGCCCTGCCCTTATCTTGTAAAATGGTTGCTCCAAACTTCTTTACAGATTTGACCCTTCACTTCAAGAGGTCTGAGAAATGAGTAAGAGTAAGAAGATTCTTTACCCTTTCTGTCTACCCTGTGGGCTGCTATAAACTCACTTTGACAGCCAACCCAATTCCAGTGAGTAATAGTTGACAGAGAGAAAACACACGTGTTTGGCATACCTCCAAATATGTGCATTCTCTTTTACCACTATTGGGCAAGAAACAAATTGCCATGCAACCAACAAGGTGCATAATCAGTGGGTTTAGAGGGTTGAGCTTAGCACATGGAACCACTACTGTTGCTTCTATAGATGTAAGGGAATGAGGTTAAAGGCAAATGAAATGCAAGCAGAGGAAGAAAAACAAGACAGTGATGATTTCCTAAATTCAATACCATACCAACCACAACAAGATTCCTGTGAGTAAGGCAGACAACTCAGCATCCCACAACCAGTCAGGATTCATAACCAAAAACGAAAACTAAAAAAATCCTGGCAGCCAGTCACAGAAATGCCCATACAGCACAATCTGACCCAGGGGCTGCAGTTAATGCAGAATGCTGTGGCATGATTGCTTTACATGAGTGACATCCTATCTGCACATAATACCTCTGATCTGAAATCTGCACTGGTTGCCTTTTGCTACCAGGCCAAGTTCAAGTTGTGTTTTCCATGTTACGGGTTCCACATAGTACTCGTTCTGCTCTTGTAAGAAATCAGTCCTGTAACGTGGCAGCACCTACGCTTTGGAACTCCTTGCCTATTGACATTAGGCAGATGCCTCTTTTCAGCACCTGCTAAAATCATTTTTGTTTAGGCAAGCCTATCCAGGCATGTAGACGCTATTGTGTTTTTAAATCTGTTTTTAACTCATTGTTGGTTTTATGATGTTGAATGTTTTTAAATACCTGTCTTTAACTGTTTTCGTCAATAATTTTATTTTTTTAATCCTTTCTGTAAACCGCTTTGAGATTTTTTACAATAAAGCAGTATATAAATGTTGTAAATAAAATACATAAATAAATTTTGGAGTCACTGTGGCCCTTGAGTCTCTTCCCACTTTTAGGAACAAAGGACTCGGCCTTATACTGATTCAGGACATTTGGTATCATGTAGCTCAGTATTGATGAAATGGACTATTCCAGGCAATAGTCTTTTCCAGAAATTGAATTCTGGACCTTTGCATGCAAAGCATATACCCTGTCAATGAACTACAACCCTTCCCCTGTTTAAAAAAGTATATTTTAAATTTTTTCTTTTCAATTCACTCTTGAATGCATATCATACCTAGGGTAGATCCACACCATTCATTTAAAGCACATTCAACACCCATTTGAAGCACATGAACCACAGAATCCTGGGAACTGTAGCTTGTTAAGGGTGGTGAGAACTTTAACAGTGAGGGGGAAACTACACTTCCCAAGATTCTTTAGGGGAAGTCATGCGCTTTAAATGCGAGTTGGATGTGCTTTAAATGTATTGGGTGGATCTACTTAATAAAGTTTGCCTACATGTAAATTGTTTTAATTAATTTTTCAAAATGGAAATGAGCTATAAAGTGTAGTGGGTGACCATGGGCTACTCACCTTCTCTCAGTCTATCTGCCCTTCAGGATGAAAACCATGGAGAACCATGACCACCCCAAGGAAGAAGGGCACTCTTAAAATGTAGAGGAAAAAATAATCTCCAACCATAGTGTGAAATCAAATACTTATTGGGACACAGTATGAAGAAATATTTATATAACCATGACTATCAAATATGCTTATTATTTACACAACCTGTAAAGATATTTATAGTGCAATCCTATGTTTGCTTACTCAGAAGCAAGTCCCAATGTATTCAATGGGGCTTACTTAAACAGAAATGTCCACAGAACTGCAACCTCAAGTGATAAGGAACTTGTGCTTTTAACAAGCCTTGTAAGTTGAGACTTTATCCCAGTCTGGGTTGGAACTGCTTTTTAATATGTTTTTAAACCTTTTCTTTTTTAAAAAAAGATTTTTTTAAAAGCTTTAAAAATGTTTTTACAGATGTCTTGTTTTAAAGTCTGTTTTTATGATGTTTTAAAGTGTTTTTAGTGCTTTTGTTTGCCACCCTGGGCTCCTACAGGTAGGAAGGGTGGGATATAAATGAAATAATAAATAAATAAATAAATAAATAATGTATAAATGTCATTCACGCAACCCAAAATTCAGAATCATGCCACTTTAAGCTGATTTGCAACTGTTTATATTTGTTTTATGGTTATTGGATTTTAAAGGGATTTATTTCTTATTGTGAGCTGCCTTTGCTCCAGTCACCAATCCTACCTCACAGGGATGTTGGAAAAAGACCTCATACACACACAGGCACACTGCAGATGTAAAAATACACCCCATACAGTAGTTTATTGTGAAACCGGTTGGTCATTGCAGAACATTAAACAAAAATCAGTATTAGTTTCCTACCTAATAAAAACTGTGATACCTAAGTAAGCCTTACCTAATTGCTTTAAAAAATAGGATTGGAGAGGGAAAGATTTACAACACAAGCACAATTCTTTGTTACTCCAGGTACACAGCCTTACTCCCAGAAAAGCAAGTATTGGATTAAAGCTTTCATATTGGGAAGGTTTTCAAAACACTGTCCTCTTCAACAGCCCGGGCTTGACTCTTGCACACAAGAGAAAAAAACCTGAAAGCTATATACTTACCCAGTTTATGAGATTTTCACATAAACAGGAAAAACCACATTTTTCTGGCATTGCAATGAGGTCTAAGCACTACCTGGAGGTCAACAAATCACAACCCTGGTTTCACTTATTGGCTACAATCCTGAAAGGGCGGGGTTAGAGCTATGAGCTGCTATAACAGATCTGTTAAACAGATTTAACAGTTGCGGGGGGGCTGACGTTTTGGTGTATATCTTGGGAACCAGACCATCTAGAAACTTAATTAAAAAAAAAAATAACATGGAGAGTCCGGAGATTAAGTTGAGTCACACAGAGAGGACCCCCAAAAGCCAGAGTATCCAGCCAAAAACCGGATACCTGGTAACCCTAATTTGACATGTGTCATGGTCCCGTCAGAGGACTCCTCCGATGAGGATGACTCAGGAGTAACAGCAGCAGACCCAGGAGCAGCAGACCCAGAAGGAGACACGGAGGAGACTCCTGAGAATCCAGCTCCTTCTCCCCCTCAGCTGCAGAGCACCCCAGATACAGCGGAGGCCCTGCAGCCAGATGCAGACAGTGAACAGGATACTCCCCTCTCACCTGCAGAACGTAGACAGCAGAAGGTCAGGCAGAAGAGAGGCAGGCCTGTCCCCTTAAGGCCCAAACGCTGAGGGCTCACACCTGCTGTCAAACCTGCTCTTTATGAGGCACACTTTGGCCTCAGCTTGTTGCTGACTGCAACGTCAGGCGTGGCTTCGTGTATTCCTTGTTTCCTTGCAACGTCTCTTGGACTGACCCCTTGGCACTTGATCCCAGACCTCTACTGACCTCGCTTCTGGACTTCGGACTCGGCAAGTAAGCTTCGGACAGGCCTGGCCCTTATCAGGTTCCCTCCTCATAGACCTGGCAGATTTATGACCAGACTCCCGGCTAAGGACTTTCCTTCCCTGCCAACAACCCAGGAATTTCCAGCCCCCACTGGCACTGCTGACTCAGTGCAGAGCTGACAACATGTGATTTGTCAACTCCTTTGGGGATTTTTTTTCTTGAAAAGCAGTATGCAAATTTGTTACATAAATATATAAATCCTTCATTTCATCGCTACCTGGTAGTTCTTTTCTTTTTTTATCTTCATTTCAGCAATATCTAGGATATTTCTTAGCCAGTTACAGATAGATGGAACATTTTGTCCCTTCTGGCAGGGCAAGCACCAGCCTGCCCCAGGCCCCAGCACCCACACGCACGCCTCACCTACCTACCTTTCCCTTGTGCATGCCTGCCATCACCCAAGATGGTGGCTGAGGCTTCCCTAAGGGGCTGATGCCTCTGCTGCCATCTTGATTAATGGCACGCATGCCTGCTATGCACGTGCATCCCTGCAATCAAGCAAGATGGCAGCTGGGCATCATCCCCTTAGGGAAACCTCAGCTGCCATCTTGCTTGATGGCAGGCTTGTGCCTGCAGCACAAACAGCATTTACATCAAGGGAGAGGTAAGTGGGGCATGCAGGCAGGCATTGCGGGCCTGCACAGCAGTAGGGTGTGTGCTTGGGAGCTCCCTCTCATGATCCGCGGCAGGGTCAGGAGCCGATGCTGCTGCAGATTGCGGAAGGGAGTACTACCCACCCATCCTAAGGAGGAGCCCATCAGAGGCCCTCGGCCAGGGCCCAACCTGGCCACCCTCTGGTGCCGGCCCTGCCTTCAGGTATCTGGCCCATGCAATTTTTGCAGCAACAAATACATAAGCCAAATCCTACCCCCACCACCATAAACTCCAAGAGTAAACCAGAATCTTTAATACTGTCAGTGAATGAAAATTATTCTACAGTATGAGCCTAAATCAAATGGATAATTTCTATATTTCCAGAACTGTCTTTTCTGAAAATCCTACCATAGATGGCAAATGTCATAGGTGCACGTTCTAACCAATTGCTCCCTAGCAACCTATAAATAGATTCTAAGACGCCTTTTATTTCATGCTAGTCACCAGATTAACTCTTTTCTTGTCTCCAGGTTTTCTAGGGCTCTTGAGGTTCTTCCTACTACCATGATACTCTGGTCACTTTCAAATGATGTTTATTAAACATTTATCCTGATTGGTTTGCGGAGAGGTTAGATGACATTGTGCCAAGCAATGCTTTCCAGTGCATTTCCCAGTCTCTTTCCTTATCACAAAAAGTCCATTTTTTTAAGGAGAAGCAGGTTTGTTGCACAAGAGATCCAAATCAACCTTGATTGTGCACCGTGAATTTGCCAATATATGACTGAATCCCACCCCAAAATTGTGGCAGTCTGGAAGCACCCTGTGTTTGTCTGCCCGCTTGCTCACTCCTGCCTTTGCTTCAGCTCTTCCAGTCTCCCAGCTGGATCTTCCTGGGGAAGAAAACTAATTCTATCACCCACGTCCTGACTTCCCTCTAAAGCAAGGATGGGGAACCTTTGGCCCTCCAGATGTTGTTGGACTCCAACTCCCACCAGTCCCAGCCAGCATGGTTAATGTTCAGGAATGATGGGAGTTATAGTACAACAACATTTGCCCCATTCCTGCTCTAAAGACTAACAGTAGCTAAACCAAAATGAGTCCTTTAATAGCTAATAATATATGGAAATAGGTCAAGCCTTTCAATCTCACACTGTTAAAAATTTCATTATCAAGACATCATAATCCTCTCCATAGCTCTTGGCCCTTCCAATATCAGATGAAACATTACTGAGGTTATCTATCACCCCATACGCTTAACTTTTGGCTCTGAATCAAGTACCTTTCTGGCCACTTACAGGGACTTCAGATGAAATGAAAGACCTTTAAAGTGGGGGGGAGCCCATCAAACAACTAATATACAGTCAGTAATGGCAATGGTTCTGCCAGTGATTAAATTATGTAGGCTTCCTATGTGACCTCAGCTGTTTTCAAGCATTTGAGAAGGAGATACATTCAAACATCTCTTTTTGCTGAGAATTAAACCTCTTGTGGTCCTTTTACTTTGACATTTTGATATAATTGGGGGTTGTTAAACCTAAATCAAGCCATTGTTCCAACCCCAATTTTGGTGGCCCACGTTGAAAAGTAGCAAAACCAGCTTCAGCATTTTCATCGTTTTAGCAAGCCTATTTTTGTTGTCAGAGTAAATGACTTTTGCCAAACAGCTGGAAATTTTAACAACAACAAAAAAGGAAATTTCTAAATGCAGCTTTCATAGAAATGTCTGTTCTGTCAAACATCAATTTTCTCACAGTCATTGAAAAATAATGGGGATGCAAATGCACATATACCTAACAAAATAAAATCCCAGAGCTTTAAAAGAAGTCATTGTGTTCTTTTATTAACTGGCAGGCAAATTAATTTTAGAGGGAGGATTCTGAAGTGTTCCATGCTCTGGCAATGACAGCCTATGACATTTTAAAGAAAGTGGGCTCTTTTACCTAAAATTATCTTAAATTATTCATATTCTAGAGGATTACTAATGTAAAGAAAGCATACAGGATAGCCATGCATCTCTACATTAATAGAAGGCAACAGTATACAAATTAGAGCCATCCTATGCTAGAATACACACACACACATATATATGAGAGAGGGAGGGGGGAGAGAGAAATGACAGTGGCAGCTTATGATGTAGTTCATTGGAACTATCAGTGTCAACCGCTGAGCACTGCTGGGGAAGCATCACCATGTGGCAGAGTGGACATACAAAGGCTAGTATCGCAATACCATAGGAAATCTCATCGGAATCTCATCGGAAGTCTCATAAGAAACTGCCTTATGCCATATCAGACTATTTGTCTGCTCTGACTGGCAGTGGCACCCCAGGGTCTCAGACAGTGTATTTTCCCCCCCATCAATAAATGTTACACTTGGTGTAAAAGTCAACAGAGTGTCTATGCGGCAGTTCTCTGCCTCCACTAGTTGTTTCCGTGCAAGCACCGTCTTGCAAGGTCATGCAAAGAGAAATGAATATACGTGGTTGATTGCTATGGAAACTGGATCTGTGATGTTTACATTTGTGATACTACAGATATTAAAGTTATCCTAACAACTGAATATAAACCATGACTAAGGTATTTCTCAATTAGGCATATGTTGTCTTTTTTTTTTAATGCGGTCTTGAGAAGGTGAACAGCTGCAACAAAGCAGGTTCTATACTCAGGGCATGCATATATATATATATATATATATATATATATATATATATATATATATATATATATGTAACGTAATTGTGATTAACAAAACAGAGGTTTTTATTGTATTAACAAAACATTTCAGCTTCCGCCTTCATGTTAGCAGCTGATGAAGGTGGAAGCTGAAACGTTTTGTTAATACAATAAAAACCTCTGTTTGGTTAATCACAATTACGTTCATATATATATTTTAGGTGATTAACGGAATCCTTATAGGGATCCAGAGCAAGTTTGAGTGAAGTGGTGTTTGTTGCTTTCAAAACTGTCTATATATATATTGCTTAGGTGACCAGTTCATGAGTTGACAAAGTAGGCTCTAGCCCACCAAAGCTTATGCCATAATAAGCTTTTAAGATGACACAAGACTCAGTGCTATTTTGACTGTAAAAGGCTAACATAACTATCTCTCTGGAACCTGTGGCCACAGAAGGCATATGCATTGGCACTGGCACTAGATCATCCCTGGAGAAGGTATCCTTTCCAAATAAACTAGTGTTATGGTAAAATAAACTACAGTGTTGAGCTGCACATGAGGTGTCCCTCACAGGTTATGTGCCTTGAGAACATGGGAACATGTTGCTCTTTCCCATTGCTGGCAGCTGGAGAACAGTGCTGTGATACCCATGCTGTTGTCATCTGATGGTTCATAGCCAAAGTTTTGCTTTTAAAATGAAGCATCTTTCTTTATTTCTAAAAGCACACATTCAGACTTCTTATGCAGTAAGATGCCCTTGGAATGTATCGCAGTATTTAAAGCCTAAATCCTCTACACCTAAACCCCAAAGAATTCAATAAGGTAGTGAGGGCAATTGCACTTTTTTGCTGTAGCCTGCCAGTTTATTACACTGCAACAGGATGATTTTAATTTAAAACATAAAAACTCTACTGAACAGTTCACCACCCAAGAATGAAACAGTACTGAAGAATCAAATAAAATTGTTCCAGTGCTTTATTTCCACATATTTTAGAATCGTTCAGCCTAACTCCAGCTGATAGAATGAGGACAAATCAAGTTCTGAGGTAACTTTTGCAAATCTCAACTTAGGTAAAACACAGCCTTAAGACTACAAAACCCACAGTGCATACATGGAAGTGTACATAAAAAGCACAGGAACAAAAACAAACAAGGAGAACCTTTAATTTTTGTGGGCTTTTTGTGTGTTGTAAAATCTTGAATTTCCATTAGTGGAAAAAAGGTGCAGTGTAAGTCCTGAAAATAAACAAATGTAATTGATGCAAATAATTGATGGTATGGAAAGAATATCTACACAAACAGAACCAGACATAAATCAAAAATGCATACAGATTTTACACAGAAATCCACTGCTTGAAGGAATGTTACATTATAGAGTTTTAAATGTATGTGTTTAAAATGCATGTGTTTTAGTACTTCTTTATCAGAGACATGGGCCAGACATAATGCTAAACCATGGTTTAGCCTCCTCCCAAGCTTCCTCCCCACTCCTGTTCCTGGGCTTTTGCTTCCATTTTAATTGTTGTTTTGTCCAAAACCAGCAGCTATGGTCAGTTTTTCAAAACAAGCCAAAGCCAACTTCAATTCATAGGTTACAAAGGTGGCTTGCTGAAACTAAAACAGATTTAAACACAGTTCCTGGTTCTAATGACATAGGAAGCCTGCAATTAACTAAAAGTAAAAGCGAACATTTCCAAACTCCCTCTGCTGACTGTTTGGGAAGAGGAGAGAGGACTGGGGGAGCGTGGCAGCCTATAAGGAGCCAAGGCAAATTATGTCCAAACATGAACACTGTCTCTGATAAAGGAATCGTACTAAAACACATGCATTTTGAACCCATTAATT
Organism: Rhineura floridana; assembly: GCF_030035675.1. Classification (NCBI taxonomy): domain Eukaryota; kingdom Metazoa; phylum Chordata; class Lepidosauria; order Squamata; family Rhineuridae; genus Rhineura; species Rhineura floridana. Next base: position 47,401,435 of record NC_084481.1, read on the forward strand.
CCAAACTCTTTTTTAAATAGTGTGACCCTTTACATTTTAATTGTTGACATTTGTTGCATGTGGAAACAAAAGTTAAAATACTCTCACATATTCTGACTAGACATAGGTTTGTCAAAGAGGATTCTGACTTTGGTTCTAAATGAAAGTATTATGGCCACCCTTCAGGATGTACAGAAAAGTAATTCTGTCCATGCTTTATATGCAGAAAGTCCTAGATTCATTTCCCAACAGTTCTAGGTATGGAGCACTTAGATGGAAGAAAGGTCATACCATTAAACATAACACTGGAAAGGCCATGGCTCTTTCCTTGCATTCCACAGGTCCCAGGTTCAGTCCATGGCATGGCCAGATATGACTGAAAGAGATCCCTGCCTGGAATCCTGGAAAGCTGCTGCCAATCAGTGTAGACAACTGGGCTAGGAGGACTAACAGTCTGACTGAGTATAAGGCAGTTTTCCAGGTTCCTTCCTATGATTCCCTGCAAGTAAAGAAGTTCTTTGTCCCTTGAGCTTTGTGGTGCATTGGCATGCTGAGTGTGTAAGGTCTGAGAGGTGTGTTTAAGATTCCTTGACACTGCAGGAAAAGGCAACAAAGGTGATAAAGGTAGAATGTAAAATAATGACTTGTAATGAAGTTGCAAGTGGGAGCAGATTGTTTAAAGACACAATCGTTATGTAGTCTGAAGGTATACCATTAGTGCATGTGGACAAAACATTTGCCATTTTTTTACATCAGGAAAATACACAGGCAAAACTGAAATAATTCAGATCTTCAGCTGGTTATCCTTCAGGCAACTGTTTCATTTAAAAGACGCATGTAAATTTTAATTAGATTTGCAATATTTTCACAGGGGATTAAACTGACACTTTGCTTTTTTAAAAAGAGGGAAAGAATGTTTTTTTCCTTCCAGCTAAATCCTTCTCACTTGTTCCAATTTTGAAATAATTTAAGAATCTTTTTCTTTAATCCCTTTCAGTAAATGATTTTCTGTTAATGTAAATTCCACTCACCTCATAGACATATTTGCTACAGCTATGAATATGGTGAATCTCTTTTGGAGATTATTGGATTAACGTTTTTTGGAGATTACCCTAGAAAATCTGATGCACAGTTGTGCTGCAATCGTTAGGAAGCTTTGGATTTTTCAGCTTTGATTACTTTTGATTTGTCTGGGGGGCTTTTAAATAAAATAGTTGGAGATTTCTTCCTTTTTCAGACATTCCTAATAGGATTACGGTGTCTGTTCAGCACTAGGTCTTAAAAGTAGTCCACCGGGCACGGTGCAGTATTTCACTCCTCCTCGCTCCCATATCTCAGTTAGACATTGCATTGGTAGTATCAAGGACTAGGCAAACTTTTGATCATCATTCTATTCACCTTGAAATGTTCACTTCTCCTTTCATCTTTAGTGCATTCCCAGAGGAAATAATAAATAATATCATGCCATATGGCAAATGGGATCAGCTGCAGCTCCGTGCAGTTTGTAGCTGAGGAACAGAGCTTGGAAAAGTTACTTTTTTGAACTACAACTCCCATCAGGCCCAGCCAGCATGGCCACTGGATTGGGCTGATGGGAGTTGTAGTTCAAAAAAGTAACTTTTCCAAGCTCTGCTGAGGAATACAGTCTCTCCTAACACAGCCATAGCAGGCCCCTTTTGGTACTCTACAAAATGCTTATAGAAACCTGCTTCTGAATTCTGAGTTGAAGTCAAAGAACTGGATGAACAGGATCTCTGAAACCAACTGAACACAAAGTAAGGCACATGTTTCCACCATTTCTTCCCCTTATAGCCCAGTCTATGACTGACTCTCCTCTAACTGTAACCAACCCTCAGCCACCCTCCTCTCTAGGAGAGCAATCCTATGGACATTTACAAGGGAGTCATTTCCATTTAAATCAGCGGGATTTGACCATGCTTAGGATCATGCTATGTAACAACGTGGTTTATTCTTTTTTTGCTGTCACTTACGCTACAAGTCCTCCTCAGAACACCTGCACAATCACATACATAGCACTGCTTCTTTTTCTTTTCCTTCAAATTCCTTAATCCCGAGTAAGTTTAAGTATGTTTAACACGTGTCCTCTTTCTCACATTCATCCCTTGTTAAAGGTTGGTCTGAGGCCCTCAAAGTTGAAGTAAAAACAACAATAGAAAATAACGCTCTAATATAATGAGGCAATGAAAGAAGCCAAACTGTGACATCTTCCAACTTTACACCTTGGAACCAGAGATAATAATTTGAGAGTTTTCAGGTCCTGTAATGAAAGGGCAGTTGACTTCATTGAAATGCACTGCCCCTTTGTACCGCAGCCAAAAACTGAATTTCAGAAATCTTTTTGTTTTCTCTTTTTAAATGCATAACTCACAAGAGGAGGATACAGTTGACAACAGCACATAATGACGGCCCTGAAGGACTCATTTTCTTTCTATAGACCAGGGTGGGGAACACCTGGTGTGGCCCTCCGGATGTTGGACTCCAACTCCCTTCATCTGCAGACAGCATGGCCAATGGTCAAGGATGATGGGAGCTGTAGTCCAATTGCATCTGGAGGGGCACAGGTTTCCAACTCTGCTACAGACTTACCTTGTGCCCACTAGTGACAGAAGTAGCTGTGAATTGGATTAGTGGCAATAGCCAACTTCCGGAGATTCTTCACCTCTTGTCTGCAGCACTGTGGGAGCTACTCTAAGAACGTGCGCATAAGAAGTTTTTTCTCCCTACTCCAATTCCACTGATGTGGATCCTTCTTATACACATTCCCAGAGCAGCTCCTGTGCCACTGCAGATAATCTGTCTACAGATAAAACAAAGGAAATAGCGGGACTGCTAGTATTTCATGTCTTGCAGTGCAGGTACTTGCAATAAAGATGGTGAAAACCATGGTCTAGGAGAGAAGGGAAGTGGGTCCTCCCACATAGATGAGGGATTTTGTCCACATTTTATCCAAAGTGGGACTAATTGAGAGGTAAAAGGAATGGAGAGCCAGTGTGGTGTAGTGGTTAAGGTGTTGGACTAGGACCTGGGAGACCAGGGTTCGAATCCCCACATAGCCATGAAGCTCACTGGGTGACCTTGTGCCAGTCATTGCCTCTCAGCCTCATGAAAACCCTATTCACAGGGTCACCATAAGTCAGAATCGACTTGAAGGCAGTACAAAAGGAACATGGCTTGCACCACCGCCACCAGGTATTGGGTGGGGAACTTCTGTAAAGGGAAACCTGCAATACATATAAAGGCTCTCCCTATGGTTTGGAATCCTATACAATCAGGATTCCAAATCACAGAAGGAGCCTACACACAACCCTATAAAGGCAATTCCCTCCAATACATGGGGATCAGTGCTGATGAGGACATGCATACATGAATAGGGATAGATAGATAGATAGATAGATAGATAGATAGATAGATAGATAGATAGATAGATAGATAGATAGATAGATAGATAGATAGATAGATAGATAGATAGATAGATAGATAAACCTCTTGAATATTTTTAGTGAAATCTGAGAAATGTTTCTTTCTGCACAAATGGCATTTTTCTATAGAACTTTCTGAGTAACTTACCTAACTTCTCAAAACGTTCTGTTTTTTCTGCTTCTGTTTAAAAATCTGACATTCTTGCCATGGCATTGTCACATCCATCTTGTCAATAGTTCTTCATTTTCTGCCATACTTGACTGTGTCCATCCCGCTTGATATTAAAGAGAACATGGCTGCATGATGCTGAACCTGTATTTTTTTTTTTAAAAAAAAACAGAATTACAATTTAAATTGGAAAAGCTCTTAATGACTTTTTAAAGAATTCAGACATGAAGATAACCTCAGCATGAATGAAAGAGAAAATAAATCTAGTGGTATCTGCCTGCGGTGTGCACACTTTTACTAATGGGCTGGGAAGCAGGTTCTCTTTTGGTGAGATGGGAAGGGAGCAGGGAAGACAGGTTTATTTATTTATTTATTCCTCCCAAAGGAGCCCAGGGCACCAAACAGCAAAATGTTAAAACAGTACAATATAAAATCAAGTAAAAACATATTTAAAACAATTAAAAACCATCTAAAAACATGTTAAAAACATTTAGAACATCTAAAACATTTAAATGCAAAGGTTGCAATTCATTGATTATTTGTTCATCAGCAGTGGAGTCAGCTGCACACAGTGGTCAACCACAGTCCATGGAAGCTTCAACTGGGAGAAACTTGCAGTTCTCCCCAAAATGAACAAATCTGTGTGTTGGGCAGTTGAGGCTAGCTTGCTTCCTTCTGGAAGAGTTAGGGCAGGGGTAGATACTCCCTAGAGATGTTGATGGACTACATCTCCCATCATCCTTGGCCATTGGCCACACTGGTTGACACTAATGGGAAATGAAGTCCAACAACATCTAGATTAGGGATGGAATGATGCATCAATTTTGGTTCTGTCTATCATTTTTCTAATCTTAAATTCAGTTCTCCACATTTCTGCAGTAATTTGTGATTTTTTAAAATAAAAAAACCTCATGAAAATTCTTCAGCATTTTAGTGCAAATTTCTACTAATAAATAGATTTTGTATGCAGTTTTGATGAATGCACATATTTTTGCAAGCAGTTTACCCTAATATAATTCATTTTATGTGTTATTTTCACCAATATATTCATTTTGTGCGCACTTTCCCATAATACATGCATTTTTGTAAACATTGCTTGGGTGAAGAACTACATTGCAAAATTCAGATAAGTGCAAATTTCAAAGGATGTCTGTGTTTCGGTTCTCATATAGTTTTGGAAAATACGTATTTGAAAAATTTGGCTTTAAATGTGAACTGAATCGAATTTCTCACCCATCCCTAATCTGGATGGCCCCAAGTTATCCACCCTTGATGCAGGAGAAACTGGGGGGGGGGGCTGTACAGAAAACTGGATGGGTGGGGGGCATCCCTACATGATTTCTACCAGTATCAAAACAGAAGGGAGTACTGAATGGCTTTAATTCTGTTTCCCCAAATGTGACCAGTCATCTTCCCCTTTGCCAAGTTAGACAAAGCTTAGGGATGGGGACCTGCTTTCTGGATAGTTGGCAACACTTAGGGATTCTCACCTGTAGTGTCAGGGAATCCCAGTGAACCCTCTTTACTCTCTCCCCTAAGATGGTATCCATATATTGGTGAAAGGGAGGCCCAGAGGGGCTTCCACTTTTGAATGGACACACAACAATGGCCATGTCCAACATGTGGTGTGCCTTGTGGCACACCAGTTTGCTTCCTTGGTCTAGAGGGTGATATTCAATGCTAGAATAGACCCACCAAAGTTAATAGGTATAAATAATGTAGGTTTGCTCATTTGAATGGATCTACGCTGAGCAGGACTTAGTTGAATGCAACCCATAGTTTGGGAAGTACCGGTTTCGTCTGTCGAGTGGAGTGCAGTAGCGAGTGAGCCATTTCCACACACATGCAGAACAAATGAACACTTGTGTAATCTGCAGAATGGGATTTCTTACATCTCTTTCTGCTATTTGTGCCTCAGGAAGAAGGACAATCATTGCTTGCATCATGGCAACTGCTTCAGGAAAGACACACACACATCCAGATTCCCAAATCAGCAAGCCACTGTTATCTTTTACGTTACTTCTTGCAGAGCACTGAGATTAATTTGCGAGGGGGGAGAATCGGATGTGGAATTCTTTAGAACATGCCACATTCCATTAAATAGCTCATTTTTTCACAGCGAGAATGTGAAATGAAAGCAACTCAGAATTTGCCTGGAAATGCATGTACTACACCAAACACACACACACACATACAATGTTATCTGTCATTAGCTTGCAGGAGGCATCTGTCATCTTCCTCACCCCTCTCCATACTCAACCAAACGAAGGAAAACAGAGGGACTGGGGAAAAGAATTATATTTACTTTTGAAAATGGACCCCACCAGCTTCCTCTCTGTTCAGGTTATCTAGCTGGGAGGAAAATGTGTTGGGAAAGGATGAGAATTCAAAGAGTGATTCTCATTTACCAGAAGAGAAACATGCCTATAGCTGGCCAGCAAGCTTTTAACATCTTGAAGAAAGGTGTGTATGTAGATATACATGGTTCATGGCAGGCAGGTGTGCAGTGCAGCAATTTACAGCTGAAAGCAGGGACCAAGATGTTTGATGAGGGCAGGTATTGGGGAACGTGTCTTTCTGGCATCCTTCCCTGAACAAGCAAATCATTTTGCTCTAATGACAATACTCAATTTGAAATTAAGCGCAGCAGGTAGGGAAGCTTTTGCGCAGATGTTGCATATTTATGCCCTGAAATATGCCAGTTGGGAAAAAAACAAGGAAAAGGGAGAGTGATGGGTATCAATGTCAACTTTTCAGAGCTTGGGAAGGAGGGGAAATGGGAAATAGGTTGCACATTGGCTGTCCATAGCTGCCACAAGCAAGGCACCACAGCTGAGGTGCAATAGCAATCAAGCAATGGACAAGTGTGGCTTGTCACACTTCTATCATCATGAGATTCCCAGGTCTCACTACATCCAGCATCGTGTAAAGAAAAGGTGAGGAATCTCTTTCAGACCAAGGACCACATTCCCTTCTGGGCAATCTCCTGGGGGCCACGTACTAGTGGTGGGTAGGGTCAGAGGCAAAAGTAGAGTAACAAATTTAAATTTTGTTTGTACAGTATCCTACTTTCTAGACACACTTGCACACACCTCTCTATCCTTTGTTTAAGCAAGCAAAGATTGTCTGACTTTGGGCAGTTCCACACCATATGTTGAAAGCACATCCAACACACATTTAAAGCCCTACATGACTTCCCCCAAAGAATTCTGGGAACTATGGTTTTCTCCTCACAAAGCTACAAATTCCCAGCACCCTTAAACTACAGATTCTTTGGGGCAAATCATGTGCTTAAATGTGCGTGTGGATGTGCTTTAAATGTTTGATGTGGACCTGCCTTTTAAGACACATTCTAGTCAGGCAGAAGCACTCAAGGAGGGTGCAAAGCAGAGTCGGGGCGGGTGTAGCTAGAGCTGGTATGGTGTGGGGAGAATCCCAAAAGCCAGACAGAGAGGCTTGGTGGGCCATATTTAACTCCCTGGGGTCTGAGGTACACCATCATTGAGTTAGTATGTTGGGCTAAAACTAGAGATGTTTTTCTAGCCCCCCCCCATTTCCCCATTTCCCTCCCAACTTTCAGAAGAACTAAAAAATAGGGGGAATAGGGGGAAAACATTTTTATCCCAATTTTTCTATTTTTTCCTGGGTCTTGCATCTCTAGCTGGAACCAGGGAGATCCAGGTTTAAATCCCCACTAGCCACTAGGTGACCCTGGACAAGTCACTATCTCTCAGCCAGATCTATCTCACAGGGTTGTTGTGAGGATTAAGAGGAGGGGGCACAGTGGATAATGCATATGGCTCTGAGCTTGTTGTAGGAGGGCAATATAAATACTTGAGTAAATAAAATTAAAATAAATCACCACACATTTTGCACAAAATCCCCCATACATTCTCTCTGCAATATTCAGGAAATATCAGAGAAAACGGCAGCAGTGGCCAAAGAGAACTATTAAGAGCCACAGAGGAGAGGCAGTGGCTCACATCAGAAGATGCTTAACAGCACAATCCCATGTATGTTTACTCATAAGTAGGTCCCACTGTCTTCTCCCAGGTAAGTGTGCATAGGATTGCAGTCGAAGAGACTATGCAATGAAGCAGGAAAGCTGTGCGGGGAGAAGGAGTTGCTACAGCTTTTCTGGTCCCTGTTCTAACAGTCTGTCACTGCTGGGTTTCATTCTCTTGCTCCTTGTTTTACAGGGATTGGTCTTATTTTTGCTTCATTATCATTGTATTTTATGTAATTGTGATTTTTAGTTTTGTCACTGGTTGTGTGCTGTTGCTATACAATGCCTCCTAAATCAATCAGACAAGTAAACATGCTATCACTAAGTTAGAGTGATGCCAGGGTAAAGCTTTCATACCTTCCCAATGCAATATTGAGGTACAGTCATCTCCAGCACCAAAAAGACAGGACTGGCGATTTCTCTTTTGACAAAGGAGGGTTGTGAAGTGAGAACAGCAGAATGCTCATTATTGGCAACAAAGGATAGAAGATGGGAGAATCTGGCTTCACAGCCTTTAATCTCTGAGACTGAACATTTGATCTCTAAGACTGCAGTATTAGCATGGACCACCAAGGCCTGTGCCCCAGATATAAAATATAAAACGTGCTTGTCATTTGGAAGCCAGGTGCACAATGCTGGGGAGAATTTATGTAGAAATTATGCTCAGGGGTGTCATTTGCTGCTGGGGAGCATGGAATCTATAGTATTGCTACCTCCTGACTTGAATTGGGAAGCAGAGAAAATCACAAATCCCAGGAAATGGCACTCCCAACCATGTTAAGAAGTGTCACTTGCAATTAAGAAGAGGCCAGATAAGTGCCTCCCATTTCAGCCAAACTCTGCAAGTGAGCTGTAACCTCTTTTCCTGTCTCAAAAGTAAGTTTGTTTGTTTTGCCTGGGAAGGGGCAGGGACTGGTACAGAGGGCTGGCAAGCAGACGTATCAAACCCAGGTTGAGCCAGAACTGAATTCAAAGCTGTCTCAGATTGGCTTGAAACAATGCAAGATATAACAAACCAGAGTGAGCTTGCATTTCAAACCCAATGGCAGATTTGCCCCCATCCGGTACAAAAAAATAAAATAAAATAATTTAACTATTATTTTAACTTATAATTTAACTACTTTAGCTCCTGCTGGGAGGAAGGGCGGGATATAAATCAAACAATAAACAAACAAACAAACCTAATTTAATTCACAATGGTGAAGTGGGTACCTCAGCATGTCTCATTAGGAAAGATTATATTTTAACTAAGATTTTAATATATCTGCTACTCTTTTGCTTTCTTGCTTTAACCATTCATTTCTAATGGCAGAAGCCTGTCATATTAAGCTATGCTAAATCTATGGTCTTCCTATCATCCATCATGGTAATAATATTCTTCAAATGGCTCCTGTGTGTTAGCAAAGCATGACCTTCTTTGCCTGAATCTATGCTAGCGACTCTTAATCAAACTCTTCACTCCCAGGTGTTCACCAATCACTGCTGCTTTTTAGAAAACCATTTTCTTTCTACAACTGCTATGGGACTATAAGCCTCTTACAGCGCAATCCTAGGCATATCTACCCAAAAGTAGGCCCCATTGAGTTCCATTGAACTTACTTCATTCCAGGTAAATGCATATAGGATTGAGAGCTTAGTCTCATGGTTTTCTAACAAACAAAATATCCTACACTTTTGTCCAAGCTTTTTAAATTTTCTCTCCTACCTTTTTTAAAAAAAATGTTGGCCACATTAGATATATTTCTTAAAGAATTGAAACCTCTCTTTGACTTTTTGTGGAAAGAATAAAGTAATGTTTATGAGATTTGATGATTAATTAAGATAACTACTGGAGGAAAGTGATTTTATAATATAATTTAAGAGACAGGATTGTTATATATTGTAGACCTATAACTGATTTGATCTGTGACAAATGGGAAGTCAACATTTTATTTTTTTGTTTAATCATTTTTGTTTTGTTTTGTTTTTTGTCTTTGAATGTTTTATGATTTTGTTTTGTATGTTTTATGAAAATTTGAATAAAAATTATTGTAAAAAAAAAAAAATGTTGGCCACATTCAACTCCTGTTTAAGGAATGATTAATCAGGTTTGCTGAAGGGTTATGTATTTATTCACTAACAGGCAAAAAACCTTGCGGTTTAAGAATGTACCTATAGCCCACAGATATGTCTATCAAACTTTAAAAAGCAGGGAAATTGGGCAGCTATAGTGAATGCACCAGGGGAGGAGACCTGACCACCTCTCTGAGATATTGGACTGCCCTACAAATTTGTCACAGTTCAGTCTTTTGTTAACTAGTTTCCAAATAGTACAATAGGTTAGAAATGGGTAAAACCAGACTTAAAACAGAATGTAGACACCCAGCTTCAGCCATGAAGTTCATTGAGTATTCTTGGAGAAATAAATAAAATTTAAAAAAGAATTTCATAAGGCTATTTTCAGCAGATAGTTGGGATAACCCCATGCGGGCTGTTTGGAGCGCCACTGAAGGCAGAAAACAAAATGAAAGTAAATGGCTAGTAAGTGAATGAATGAATGACCTTTGTGATGGTAACTGCTCAGTTTGTATTGAATTATAGAAACACAGAGGGAGGTCTTGCGAAGATTCAGAGCAGCATGCAACAAATAATAAAGAAATGCCTCCATCATCTTAAAAAGAGAGAGAATAATGTATTAGGGAAAACACAGGCTTGTTTGTTTTACCCTGTTAACCAGCCTTGCCAGACCTGGAGCCCTCCAGATATTTGGTTGACAGCCAGCTAATGCTTGGGGATGATGGGAGTTGTGATCCAAAATATCCAGGTTGGGGAAGGTGGCTATAAACCCAAGTGGAACAAAAATGATATATTTATTTATTTATTTATTGCACTTGGATACCACCCCATAGCCGAAGCTCTCTGGGCGGTTTACAGCAATCAAAAACATTAAAACAAATATACAATTTAAAACACATATTTTAAAAACAATTTAAAACACAATTTAATGGATTTTCCTTGCAAGACTCAATAACGCCAAAGCATTATTTATTTCCACAGTGAGAAGTCCCTGAAATATACTCATTTGCATTCTTCAGATTTTTTTAAAGCCTGGAAAAATGAGGGGGGGCACAAATGAGGCAAAGGAACTGGGTTAGCAGATTGCTTAGAAACACTTTTCTTGAAATAAGCTGCTGAAACCCAATACATGTCAAGTGTAAAACCCTCCTTCAAATGCTCTTTTTCAATCCAGTAAAGCTTGCTCAGGAGAACCTGCCAACAGATTGTGTCCTGTGCCATTATAATACATGGACAGGGATGTAGTTTCCGATCATAAGGACGAATCCATGTTGAGCTGTAGAAGTTTAAGACCTTTAAAACAACATCTGGAAACTAATTAGCAATTGCAGTGGAAATGGGGAAACATTACAGTTGCCAGCTGTCTTGATTTTATAGGACAACTTTTACTTAAGAATATCACTGTTCCATAGAACAGAATGAATTCTGGCATGCACACTTCTATAGAACTTAATGGGTATCCCTTATTTCAGACACCATAGCTCTAGAGCAAGAGTAGGGACCTCTATGTCTGGAAGTGTCCTCCATGCTTCTCCGTCTGGCCCTTGGAACTCTCCCTAGGCTACACTCCTCACTGCCTCTGTTTTGCACTCCAAGTGTTTTTGCCTGGCCCAAATGTGTCCTTGATCTCTGATAATGCCTTTTGGCTGCCTGGATGGAGGAGAGAGTGTGCATGTGAGTGACTACCATTCAGGGCAGTCTTCCCCATCCTAGTATTTTCCAGATGTTGTTGGTCTACAATTCCCATCAGCCCCGGTTATTGTAGTCCTAAACATCCTAAGGGCACCAAGCTCAGGCAAGGCTGATTCAGGGGACCCGAATCACAAGCCATTTAACTTATCAGTCAATTTACATAGACCTTGACTGACCCTGTTATGTGGCATAGATTGCATGGGTTAATCTGGGCTGGTATAAGGATAATCCTCCTCTAAAACTGGTGGCTGGACCTGACGACATAGCTTTTGCCATGCCTCTTTGTGAAAGGGCTTTCTGAGAAAATAAGCTGGTATGTGAGGTTTGTGGCATGCAAGGATGATGGACCTATGTTATTCTATACAGCTAGAAAGAAATTAGGTGAATTAGGAGGAGTTAGAGGGGGGGAAGTTTCACAGGGCATGTTTTTTTAAACCCATCTTAACCTGTGCCTTTTATATAGCTGTGCCTAAAAAGAAATTCCACTCTTCCCGCATGTAAAATAGTTGCCGCAGATCAAATACTTCAGCCTGAGCTTTCATATTACATAAGTTCTGATAAACCAAATACTTTTCAGTGGAGGCTGTTCACTTGTTTAACTCCAGTCATCCAGTGATAATTCATGGAGTGAATATTGAGATATCTAGAGTTGGATGTATCCATGCTAATTAGCCATCAGTTAGAGACATGAGAGCCCTTTCCTCCTCCAATCACTTATCAATATTATTTTAACTTCCTTCATAATTTCTACAGCTATTTCACTTGAGCCGGTCTCCCCAAATTGTCTCAGATTTCAATTTAGATAAAATTTCTATAGACGCACAAAGTGCCCTGAAGAATTTCACGGCTCTGTTCAAAATAATTTACTGTACCTCAAAATTCCTACAGATGTTTAACTTGAATATGACTCTTCAATGGATCACTTCAAATTTGGCTTTAGGCTAAATTTAGTTATAATTATACCTGTGTTATTATGCCTACAGGTTTAGAGCCAGACTAAAAATTGCCCAAACCACACAATGAAAACCATCATTTTGTGTGTGTGAGAGAGAGACAGACAGACAGAGAGGGATTTCAAGCTCCTGAAACTGAGAGGTAGTTTTGGAAGCAGGGACCTGACATTTTTTTAATGGTTTCAATGAAGCAGCTGCTTGTGGTGTCATCTGATTTTATTTCCAACCAATAGCCAGTAGCTGTCATTCTCTCCTCACTCCAATGTTCCTTAGTCCACTGTCATGGTAAGTGCTTTGCCTACTGACAAAACCACCCAAAAAATTCTAGGGTCCCACTCCTGAAATCCTCCCCTCTCCCAATCATTGAAAGTTTAGTTTCATTGATTTTCAGTCTAGATTTTCAGTCTGGTAGGGCATATGCACACCATGCGTTTATTGCACTTACAGTAATACCTCACATTAACGTACTCAATGGGACCAGAGCGAGTACGTAAACCGAAAATGTCCTTAAAGTGAAGCACTACCTTTTAAAACTTTTTTTTACCTCTCCTTCACGCGGAGCCTCAAAGTCCCATGCTAAAGCCTCTGCTGCTGCGCTGCCGCGCCTCTCAGCTGATCGTGATCGCACTTCCCAGCTGATTTGCAGTGGCGCGATCGCATCTATTTCCACCCCCACGTGCTAAAGCCTCTGCTGCTGCGCTGCGTTTCTGGAGAAATACAGGCATATGGAGCATGTACGTTATAGCGAGGCGACGTTAAGTGAAGCGACATTAAGCGGGGTATGCCTGTATTTCACTTAAACAGTTATGGCTTTCCCAAAGAATCCTATGCAGTGTAGTTTGTGAAGGGTGCTGAGAGCCGTTAGGAGACTCCAATTCTCCTCACAGAGCTACAGGTCCCAGAGTGATTTAACAGTCAGCTCCTCTCTGGGAATTGTTGCTCTGTGAGGGAAATAGGGGCCCCTAACCACTCTCAGCTCCCTTCTCAAACTATAGTTCCAAGAATGCTTTGGAGGAAGCCATGGCTGTTCAAAGTGGAAAAATAATGGAATAAATTTATGGTGTGAATGAGGTCCTAGTTTGGGCATGACATGGTAGATTTTTTTTAAAAAAAAATGTTTAAAGCCAAATTTGAGGTGGATTTTTGGAAGGCCCTTTTCAGGCATAGACTCCCTGCTGCCAACGTTTGAAAAAAATTGTACTGAAAACTGACAAAAAGCCTTCCCAAGATTTGTTGCTGGGGTGGTGAATTTTGGAACATCATTTGATTGGACTCTGTTCCAAACATGAAATATTATTTATGTGCAGTTGTACACAGAAGTGCATTCCTCATATGCAAGAGAGAAGCTTAATCACAATAAAAAGCCTGTAGAAACGTTACGCAAATAGTTAACAGTCAAAAAGCTGTCAAAAGTGATATGTGTGCGCTTAAAATGCAGCTCTTTGCTTTTTATTATTCATGAATCTCTATGCTCACCTTGTTCCATTTTACCTCCCTCAGAGAAACTCTTTAGAAAAGCAAAAGTTGAGGAAGAAGAAAAAAGACAGAATCAGCCAAAGGGAAGTCTGTCTTGGCTCTAGAGAATATTTGACATTCACATCTTTTCTTTTTGCAAAGGGAAAAAAGTATTAACATTTGCCACATTACAGGTGTGAAAATTAAATCAGCTGGAGGCATGTGTCTAAAATATTCATTACATGTCTGAGAACCTTTGGAATGTTAACAATCAGCCTAGGAAATGCACAACAAAAACAAAGAATAATGAGGTAATTAATGAACTAGAAAATCATCAGTAGTGGGATAGCGGGATAAGGGTGACCTGAACGTAAAGTGATGGCAGGTCCTAAGCTCTTGTTAATTGTGGCCATGTATAAGTGAGTCAACAAATGACAAGCTTTCCAAACAGCAATTGTATTTGCAGCATAAAGTGCCTAAGTGGTTTATGGCTGAATCATAAAATAAGCAAATGCACTTTAAATCAGAGTATGAAATTTCTGGTGGAAGCTATTGAAATATCTATGAAACTACTAAGATTTTGGAGCAGGCCCCCCAAAATAAATAAATAGCTACATTTCTTGGAAAGTCCACTTTTTAAAAAAGGAAACATTTATTTTTAACATTTATATAAAATGTATTTCCCATGAAGTGATCATTTAAGAGAGAGAATATTTTACAAAATGTAACTTGCATCAGAAAGATACACAGTTACACGTGTGGCTTTGTATAAAGCCCAAGGAGCCACATTGGCTGGATTGGAGTCTTCAAATCCCCAGTTTGGTTCCAAAACAGATTTGGGGGTTCAGGATTTGCTTTCTCCTGCCTCTCTAGTTTTTCTTCTCACTGTTGCAGCCATTTTCTGTATCTCTCCACAATGTTAACATTGGGATGTTTACAGAAACTAACAAAAACTTTCATGTCCCCAGAGTCCAGCAGTGACCAGGGCATCAAGTCAGAGAGTATAGTATCACTGACTAAGGAGCCAAACTGGATTCCAGGCTCTGAGCCTCTTGCTGGAGATCAGGGGACCATCATACTTGAGGCTGGCAGGCAGGAGCCCCCTGAACTAAATGCCATCACAGCAGGGTCCATTGATCCAGGACTCTCATGGGTGCTTTCTGCTGGGCCTGGGGAACTGAATGTCTCTCACTGTATCTTGCGAATCAAACATCATAGGGAGCCCACCAGGTGGAAGGCCATGGAATGCAGAAGAAGTACCCATCTTCAGGCCAGAGAGCTGGCCCTTTAAGAAACTCTAGTAATCCAAAAGGGAGAGTAACCTAGGTGAGGTGAACTGCACGCAGAGGCTCAAAAAGGCTTAGTGTGCTTCCAACCCTAAGGCTCTCACTAGGAACTCTTCATGTTGCTGAGACACCAGCTGGCTTTGCTCTGTGGGCTCCTTTGTGGGGTTGGAACAGGACAGAAACACACATGCCAACGCCTTGAAGGCACTGTGTCTCTTTGTGGAGCAGCCATTTTAAAGATACTATATACATTATGTTTAAAATGGCACCACCAGTGTAGACAATATTATGGTGCTGGCAGGGATGTGGTATGGCCTAGAGAGCAACAGAGAAACCTGCATGAGATGGAACCAGGAACCTCTTGTTTTATCAAGATGAACGCCTCCTCAGGCAACAAATGTGTGGTGTGGGGTAGGGCAGATAAGAAAGACTTAATGGAACAGGATGATGCCAGCCATGGATTTTTGATTTGAACATTTAAGGCTAATACTCCCATTTATTAAGCAGGTGATAGAATAGAACAGAAGACAGGGCTGCTCATTTATGCAAAAAGTTGGGAGCATGGTACCAGAATGTATCACAGCCATCTGAATGCTAAACTTCAAAATTCTTCAGTATGGTCTCCCTAGTACAGAGCTCTACTCAGAAAAGGAAATTTGAACTGTAGGTTATTTCTACTATTCACCATCTTGCCAAGTCATAAAGGTTATGAAGTTCCACATCATGCCACCTCTCTTCTTGCTGCTTTTTCAAGAGTAAAAGAGTATAGCGGTTATAGTCTCATGACTGCTATGTTGTATCTTATCAGGGGCATTTGGCAAGCTGTTAATCATTACTTTGTATTCACTGTTGAATTAGAGCAGCCTTTCCCAACCAGTGTGCCTCCAGATGTTGTTGGACCACAACTCCCATCTTTCCTGACCATTGGCAATGCTGGCTGAGGCTGATGGGAGTTGTGGTCCAACAACATCTGGAGGCACACTGGTTGAAAAAGGCTGAATTAGAGGAACTTTTCAGTAGGGAACAGGGGAGAAAGATCTTCAAAGAAGTCATATGTAAATATGAAGAACCCAGCTTTGAAGGTTACCAGTTTTGAAAATGCACATGAGAGAGAGAGAGAGAGAGAGAGAGAGAGAGAGAGAGAGAGAGCAATCTTCTTAAAAAAAAGAGAGATTGGAAGTTAAGCAAAGCTAGTTGTTTCCCAGTTAGAGCCAGCTAAAAAGCTCTCTCTTCTCTGGATTAATGCCCCCCTCTGTATGATATTGTGCAACACAATGAGTTAGCAATGCAGCTCAGTAATTAGATTTTTCAAAGTAGAAATATGTAAGGGGAGGAAAGTGAGCTGAATATTAAACCCTCATCTCGCTTTTGACTAAAGAGCTAAAATTTGGTCTTCTGAGGTCACCTCGAAAATAGTCCATTCTTCCCCCTGGCATCAATTTCCTAGATCAATTAAATTTAATATAGCCCATTATTCCTGGCAAAACTTCTGCTCCTTCTTCTAAGCTCCTTGCTAAGAATTGTTAAAATGAGGTTTTGCCTTCATCAAATCACCAAGGAGATGAGCGATATTAAAATGAGAAAAACTAAACCAAAGCTGCCATGAAACTCATCTTCTCAATTTTGCCTTCCTTCTTGTTAGCACTATTTTATAGAGGTAGTCTGGAGCCAGGGACAGAACCTATACACTTCCACTGTATCCAGTGGACACTCCTGTGAACAATGCAAAACCTGAAGATGTTGCTCAGTTTCAAGTTTGCCACCTGTTCCTTATTTCAAGGAATGGTCCTTTATTTCATAATAAATACTAAATGAAGAACTGTTTCTAGAAAGAAGGCGCAGGTAGCAGTGCCCCAAATTGCCATACCCTTGTTGTGGGTGGATCTAATCATGGAAATTTAGCATTTCTAGGGAATCTAAGGGCCCGTCCATATGACTATGTAATCTGCAATGTTACAGCTTTGTGTCCACATTAATTCACTGTCGTCCACATGACGTTGCAAGCTGGTGCCGATTTTTGTGTTCACAAATCTGCATTAGAAATACCACTGAAAAACCGATATGCTTTCCTAAACCGATAATCAATCGCATTAACATTCATGAGCTCAGACAAAATGCCATGTGCTTTGCTGCAACAGGCGGTCCATGGGAGTTCCTCTGTCATATGCCAAGCCCCTTGTCTCCTTCCCACCCAATAGCACACCCACAAACCTGCGCATGCGTGGGAATTAAAAAAAAAAGTTTCTGTGCTCTTCTGAAACAGCGTCCAAAAAGCAAAATACCATTATGGACGAATCATTGAAAAGGGGTGGACTTAGGCAAGTGGCCAATGCGAAAGTAATTTAGAAAAAAAAGCCCACATTTATGGATGCTTGATAATCGGGTTTTCACAATAATCCGACCACAAACAGGACATTTACAGATCTCCAGGCCACCAGCCGAATATGGAAAACATGGATTTTGCAGTTAGGTTTGGATGGGCCCTAGGTTTTATTCCTATACTCAGGACTGTATATATACACTGTAATAAAGTTTTATTCCTTCTTTCCTGAGGAAGACTTTACATAGTCCATCTCAATTTCATTTTTTTTTTTTTAGTAGAGAGCAGGGTAAAAAGAGTTGCTGCTGAGCTTATCAAAATCTTTAAAAATTGTTGCAAGGTTCAGAAATGTGACTTTTGTAAGGAAATTAAGGGGCAGCTTTGTACCAAATCAGCCAATCTTACTACCAAGTAAATCTATCTAGCTCATCACTGTCTAGCTACCTAGACTTGTAGCTGCCCAAAGCAGACATCATTCCCAGCTCTACTGTTAAGAATCTTTCAGTGGAAATGTTGGGGGCTAAATGTTGGGGTGTGTGTGAATGTGGGACTTTCTATAAATAAATGCAAAGATGGTTACACAGCAAACCTTCAGGAACTAGTGGCCTCCCACATACTGCTATCTAAAGATGGATGGAAAAGAGAGTGCTGGTTAAATAAGCTTCTTACCACTTAATCATGGCTTCCCCCCACCCCCAAGAACATCATCTGTCATTAAACCAATTCACTGAGGATAACGCTATCAATGGCTACCAGTCATGCATACCTCTGAATATCAGTTGCTGGGGAACATGAGTGAGAGAGTGCTATTGTGCTCATGTCCTGCTTGTGGGCTTCCTATAGGCATCTGGTTGACCACAGTAGGTAATAAGATATTGGACTAAATGGGACTTTGGTCTGACACAGAAGTTCTCTCCTTATGTTCTTAGCCACAGGATAGCTGTGCCCAGTCCCAACCAGCATCTCTGCTCATTTATACTATGGTCTTAGGAATAATGACTGGAGGAGAAGGAACATGGGCCAACACATCTTGTTTTATCAGGAACGTCTCCCTGTACTTTCTAGCAGACTCTAAACCACAATCCAGGAGTAAATGAGGCACCCATGGCAAATGTTCTTTCGATGAGATTAAGTTGGTATTGTAAAGCAAAATCAAGTGATGTTTTGAGGGAACATTTCAAGATGCAGAAATATGTTCTCACAGCAATTTTTCGTCTTAAGAGTATCTGCAATGTGCTCCTATATGCACCAAGGGAAGAAAAGGGCCATAAATCCCTGGCATCTCCAGGTAGGACTGGGAAAGGCTTCTGCTTGAAACCTTGAAAGCTCCAGCCAGTCATTGTGGACAATATTGAGTAAGATGGTTCAGTGGTATGAGTCAGTATAAGGCAGCTTCATATGCGCATATTCAGATATCCAGAACAGTTATTTATTTCCCATGTCCTAATTGAGTTCTGGCTCACTGCTCCAAGTTAGGAGGGCAGCAACTAGAAGCATGGCCTTTATGGTAATGGCTCCTAAACTTTGAAATTTTCTCTCTGAGGCAGTGAGGAAATATGGAAATTTATGTCTCTGCTAGGATTTTGAAAGATTTTTGTTCTTGTGAATTGTATTGACTGGTTTGTTCTATATTGGTTGTATGGGGTTTTAATGATTGAGCCTCTGGAGAAGAAATATATAAATATCTAAAATAAAAATATGTTTAATTATAATGTAATAATCCACTTCAGTAACTTTGTAACTAGAGGGGTGCAATTACAAAAGAAATTCAGGACAAATTCTAAAGTGGGCTTCTTTTGAGCCCAAATCCATATTAAACAGAAAGGAAAGACTATGTTCTGCCAATTTTGTGGTATTCAAACCATGTTTATACCTCAGGGGAAAGCCCAGAAGCACAGGAAGCATACGCTGGGAGATGATTGACCTACTTTATATTGCTCTCCCTACATTACATTCAGCGAATCATTATTTTTTTTACCACAATTTCTTTAACAATTAGGCAAAAATCAGTATCTGTTTTCTATATTTACAATAAACAATATGAGGCTAGACATTGCTTTCTATTCACATTTTCAACATGATTATTTCATATGCCAAGTACTGGAAGTTCAGTTAGGAAGCAGATCACAGGACTGTGGTCTCGATGACTTTGACTGATGAGTTACATCTTCCTTGCTTCTGTTAACACTTATGTTTAGGGAGTAGGTGTGGATATGAACAGTAAATGTTCTCATTCAGCTTCACAGCTAGACAGGGTCCCCCCTCTCCAGTTCAGTTTGTATTTTCTTGAATCATTTTAATTTATTGATATATGGGAAATTACTTTTATCCTGGAGTGTAACCTACATAGGGTGTCATAAGAGGCATGGAAACTGTTTCCATTTGGTTTGAGATTAGACAGCCACTGTGCTCCAGTGTGAATGCAAATGTTCCAGTGCAGACTCAGACTTCTGCTAGCACAGGAGACTTCCCTGTTCTGGTCTAAAAGATGGAAGATTTCCTTATGGGCACATGAGCAATTCTATATGGTACTCCTGGGGCAAAGACTATAGGCTAGTTCAGGACTGGCCAACATGATACCCTGCAGATGTTGTTGGACACCAGCTCCTATCAATCCCAGCTGGCATGGCCAATGATCAGGGATGCTGGGACCTGTAGTCCAACAGCATCTGGAAGGCACCACGTTGGCTACCCTGGGGTAGTTCCTTCACATGTAGCATTCTGTGTGCAGATCAGGCCCCTGCAAAGCTCTGGGTTGCACTCAGGACATTTGGTGTACTCGACAGTACTTTAAATTGTTTCTGACACTACTGAAATTTTATTTTCTTTCTATAGCACAGGAGGTCTTGGGTAGTGCATGGGATGTACTGCCTCTTGGATTGGTCTGATGGGAGTTGTAGTTCAAAAAAGTAACTTTTCCAAGCTCTGGCCTCCGCCTAAAAGACGTACCGTGCAGGATAGTGCATGGATGGGGGAAAGTCAAAGGAGGGGGCATGACTCTGCAAAGGAGATGTGAGCCTAAACTAGGCATCAACCTCTAGGGCAAGGAGCTTGGAGCTGGAATTGCTGAAAGAAAGAAGAGTAGGTAGTTAACTAAGAAACAGGAACCTGAGGAAAGGGGAGGAAGTAGAGACAACCAGAGGATAAAGGGGGGGGGAAGAGCCTTTCTAGAAGAGGCTTTTAAAGAAAGGGAGCAAGGAGGTCTAGGAGATGAAGTTGTGGGCCAAGAAGAGCAGAGGACCCCAGAGCAGAGTGGAAAAAAAGAGAGTTCTTCATGGGAATAAGGGCAAGAGAGTTGACCAGAAAAAGGGATCCGGGTGGATCTAGGAATACAGGTGTATGTTGGAGTGATAATGGTCTGGTGGCACAACTATAGCCAAGTTAGGCAAGCAAAAGGGATAGCCATCAGTAAATAACCAGGCTGGTACTGGGTAGGCATATGGGCAAGCTGATGCACTGGGCTGTCTGATGGAACCTTGGTCATCTTCCTTCTATAGGTGTGGCAGTGGCGGAGGTTTTATAGGGCCAGGTGAAGCCACATGGGCTCCTTGTGTTACTTGAGAACTGTAAAGTCAGTAAACTGGAGTATCTCTTTTTCTTGGGTGCTTGGTGGTGCCCCTATGCATTGGACAGGAGCAACAAAAGTATTTCTCCAAACTAAGTAAATGGGCATTAAAAGGACAAATGTGATTCAATGTGAGCATTCAAGACCAGTCCATCCCAGTACTTACAGGGAATGGGATTACATATGCCCCATTTTCAGGTTGATTTTTAATGGAAAATCCATAAAAATCCACCAAGAAACACACATTTAAAATAAATATTTAAAACAACTCATAAGGAGCTATATCCACTCCCCTTTTTTTGCTTTAAATCTGTATCCAGCCATCTTGAGTGGAAGGCCCACAAAGATTCCCCTGCCACTGCAGATTTTCAGTGTAACTCTCTCTGGGAGTGATGGGATTTGATAATGTTCGCTCACTACCATGGGGGAATATGGGGGAGTGGGAAAGGCTGCTCCCATGTAACAGTAACTGCAGCCATTTTTTTCTGTACCATTCCACTTGGAGCAATGGAACATCCTCCACAGGGACTTGCTCTATGTGCATTGAAAGCACATGGTGGCAGGGAGACCCATGCACTAACCACTCAGGCTGTAGGCAGGTGAATACAGTTTTAAACCAAAACAAGGGGGGTTGGGGAAAATGGAGGCAGTGTACAATCCTTGGGCTGTCTCATAATGGAATCTGCTAGACTGTGGATTCTGAGTGGACCACTGATCTGATCCTAGTCATAATCCACCCATATTGGAATCTGAGTAGGGTAGATTACGTTTCCATGCACATTGGAGCAAATATTTGGGACATGGTGCTTAACAGAGGCAATTTCCCAGAATTTTGCAGCTTGACTGAATGTGGAAAGCCCTTAACACAACATATTAAACTGAAAGGTTTTTTGTTAATTGTGTTAAATTACATGTTGAGCTTATACCTACAACTCTCTGCTCAGACAAACCTGAAACTGAGAATAAGAAATTCAATGGAAAAATAAAAGAAGCAGAAGAAATATTATGATTAACAAGAAATCACACTCCATTTAGAAGAGTAAAGACACATACAATTTCTGCATTTTATGTACTTTACTAACACCGTGCATGTTATGGGTGCATTAGGCAGAAATTCTTAGTTGTGTATGTAGCAAGTGTTTGGGGAAGCCACACCAGTAGAATTTCTCCTTAAATATTCAACATATGTTGCTATGGTGAGAGAACAAGTGCATTTTATGGATGTATCAGGCAGAAATTCTTAGCTGTGTATGTAGCAAATGGTGTATCTCCTAAAATGGGTGCGAATATGTGTGTGGCTGGTCAGTGATCTAACTGGTTGACGATAGAGCTATCGATGGATAATCAAATTTTTGCAACATCTATCTGTTGTGGAATCACTCTGTGCATGCTCATGCCATTTATTTCTGAGGCATATGGTTCCTAATCATGTCTCCTGTACTGAAGTCATGAAAGGAGGCTATGGTTGCGAGGAGTTGGTGTTCCTAACAGTTAAATCCCGTAAGCTGCCTGGCTCCCAACCAAAGAAGCAGACTCAGGATTTGGTGACTGGGTTTTTCTGTATAAAGCTTTATTCTAGAAATCAGAACGGGGATCTATCATGTCATGCTAGGCCTAAACCGGGATTCAAACAGAAACAGGCATATTAGACTTTGGAAGCAACAGTAGATGAGTTGTCGCAACAGCAAATACAAACAGTGCTACTTCTTATATACAGAAAAAAGGGTGGACACTTAATGCTATGAATTAATTCAAGCTCTTTCCAGCATGAGCTACAAGGCAGGGGATATGATGGGGGTAGCTGGGTGCTGCATTACTCTCATTTTCCACTGCTGGAGACATTCCAAAGCGTTTGTTGGGGCTTATCACTTCAACTGTTGTGCCTGGCCTTGATGCCAGCAGAAGGTTCCCACCAGCTGGCTGAGATGAGGAAAGGCTGGCTGAGCCTTCCTCAGCAACTCTAGCAGCCAGTGTTAAGGCTAATCTGGAGACACCCCTCATTTCCATCATCAGTGCAGGCAATGGTTTCCCCAATGCCAGTGCCCCACTTTCCATTCTCTCAACTTTGTTAGGGGTTCTCCTTGGGGCCCATGACATAGGCTGCATCACACTTTGACTGAGTAGAATATTGCCTACACATTTTCCTTCTCAGTAAGCCAATTGGCAATTGTCTTTATACCTTTAAAAACAACCACACCAGAAGATCTGGAGACTTAACTTTAAAATCCTTCTCCCTGATACTGGCTGATTGTGTAGTGTCGGGTCCATTACTCTGATATTCTTTCAGTCAAAGGGTAGCCAGCTAGCCATAGCTTACAGCAGAAATGAAACAATATTCAAGTAGCAGTTCAGAGGCTAGCAAATTCCAAAAGCTTTCATGGATTGCCCAAAATGATATGATGAAATGGACTTTAGCCCCTAAAAGCTTATCTAAATAAAAATGTAAATGTCACACTGCTGTTTGTAGTGCCACAGACAGGTGGTGCTTCAAACTGAAGCATGAATGCTTCCAACCCCCACACTTGCATGGTGCTTGCACTACCTACCTTGGCAAGCAAGCAAGGCAGTGGCGGTAGCTTTGGCGAGTGAGCAAGCGGCCAGTCTAGGCATGGCAGTGGCTACACTGTGGTGGCTATGTCGTGACAGATACAGTCTAGCCTGGGGGCAGGAGGCACAGTGGTAATGTTTGTCCAGGGTGTTGGAGAAGAAATAGCCAAGGAAAGCTGATTGGCAAGGGGAGTGGGGTGCCTGAGGAGTGAAGATTGGTGAAGGGAGTGGAGCTGCCTGGGGTTAGTGGGGAGAGTTGGGGTTGGGGATTGAAGGTGGTAGGGAGTTGGCGAGTGGAGCAAGCAGAGCCCCACCAATGCCATAATAAATTTTTTTGTCTTTAAGGTGCTAGTACTGTTCTTTCTGTTGTTTTGCAAAAAATATACTATGATCTACTTTACAGGGTTGTTGTAGGGATAAAAATACTATAAAACACTTGCCAAACTTAAAATGTTATTACAAAAAGTAGGATGGTGCTGAGGTTGGTTCAGAGGAGAACTCAGTGGGCACAGCTTTTTTGTAGTATGAGATCAGGGACTGTACTCTGCCTGCACATCCCACTCAGACATGCCTGTTCTAGCAGATAGTCATAAACTGGATTTGTCAAGGACCTGCATGTTTGTAGGCCTGAATATCCTAGCTGTGTTCCAGGTTTTTTATTTATTTTAAGGTTACACTTTTTTCATGATTCTAAACCTGGGTCCTCTCTTCCAATGGAAAATCATGAGCGGGCAAACTGGAGATAAACTTTTTAATTTACTTATTCCTTATTTATCAGTATTATGTTTATATCCATTCCACCTCTCCTCAAGGAGCTCAAGGTGGCACTCACGGATCTCCTTTTCCCCATGTTATCCTCACAGCAACCCTGTGAGGTAGGTTAGGCTGAGAGACATTGACTGGCCAAAGGTCACACAGTGAGTTTCATGGTTGATTTTAACACTGGTCTTCCAGGTCCTAGCACACTTAATATTCCTCTACCTTATTCTACATTCTGGAAAAAAGATGTAGAAGTTAATAAACTGGGGGAGGGGAATAATCTTGTCCCATAGGTCTGGAAATGTATGGGCTCCCTTGTTAACAGTCCTGTGTGGCACTTTTAAGATTAACCAATTCAGGCTGCAATCCTGTATATACTTTTCAGGAATTCAGTGGGGCTTGCTTCTAAGTAAAGTACAGTTTCTTTGATTTGAAATGATGACACTAGAAATGATGACAGCAGGGACCCCTTCTGAACCAACACTTAAGTTGCTAGATATGATTAAAACTGCAATGTTTAGGTATCCCCTGTTTCTTTGCAAAGGAGGACAGGGAGAGAACCAGAACAGGTAAGGGCCACACCACTTTGCTCCCAGCAGAAAAGCAACTGTGACAGCAGGGACCTCTTCTGAACCAAAGTAAAACACTTTTCAATTAGGTAGGTACTATTTGTAAAATTATAATGATAGTGTCCACCATAGCTTTATAAGGGAGGAGGATGGGGTGAAAGCCAGAACAACTTGGCCACACCCCAAGGCCTGCCATTGGCCACACCAATCCTACCGGGTCCAGCAGGTACCAGCTGCCACCCTGTACAATGACTTCCCTCACATGCTGTGGACTTGCTTTGTATTTAGGATTTGTCCACCATGCCTGGGGTGACAGGTCCACCAAAGAAGGGAAGAGGAGAATGTGTCTTCTTTTACTTAAAATAGTAGAACTCGGTTTGAATAACAGCAACAGCAAGAAGTTCACAGACGTTTGTGGTCCACTCCTTGTGCAACCAACCTTTAAATGAATAATTGACAAAAAAATGACTAGAGCTGTTAAAAGAACTAACGGGCCATAAATTCTTTGTTGGAAGTAGATAGATTGCTTAATATGGTGCATGATTAGTTTGGGATCATGCCACATTTATATCATAGCTGAAATCAAGGCATATAATCATATCCTTGTTACTAAACAATGGCCTGCATAGTGAGGCCAATGGCAATTATGTTTCTGTCGTGCTATGGAAAAGAAAGCATCCCTATCTTTACAACTGCTGTAAAGAGTGGGTGTTTTCTCAGTGGCTGCATGAGCAGAATATAACTTGTACAGCCAATCTTTCTTTTCTCTCCTGCTCCCTGTACCCGCTGAAATCCCTTTCCAGAGGGTCATTCCCCCCCCCACAACAGTGAGGGCTATGCCATATGGGCACTGCAGTGTGAAGAGGAAAACATCTGAAATCAGGCAGAGAGTTCTTGCACCACCAGAGCTCCCACTGTAGCCTCATACAACACAGCCTGAACTGTTCAGGCCCTCTCAACCATCAGGAGAAGGTCTGGGGATGGGATTACTGATGGGGGAGAAATTTGATTCAATTCACATTTAAAGGTGAACTAACCTAATTTGCACTTTTTGAAGCAATGCATGAATTGAAATGCAGCGATCCTTAAAAAAATAACTTTTCTTTGAATTTTGCAGGGCAGTTCTCTGGCCAGTGTGTGCAAACATGTATATACTAGGGCAAACTGTGCCTAAAAATACATATGTTAGTGAAAATAACATGCATAAATGCACTAATCAGGAAAAATTGCTTTACAACAATGTGTATATTACTATATTATAAAATTACATACCAATACGTATATATTAGGAAACAATCACACTAAAGTATGGATGCATTTTCATGAGGACTTCCCCCCCCCCTGCAAACTGATGTGGCAATGTGAAGAACTGAATTTAAGACTGGAAAAATGAGAAACTGAGAGAAGCCTAAAGGGATAGATTCACCCATCCCTTGATGGGCTGCAGGAGCAAGGGGGGGAGGAGGGAAGAGAAAAATATCAGTTGTGCAAGCTGTCTTCCGTTCGTGCAACCACTCACTTCCACACTGCTTCTTTGCAGTATGAGGATTGATTAATTAATTCTATCCTGATTTTCCAGGCAAATGGTTTCCACTAAGCACCTCTCTTAACTCTTCTACAGGCCCTGATGGATACTAACTTGCACCTTATCAGATGGTCGGAACATCCTTTTTCTTGAGCTACATAATAATGCCTGCTGTGTTTAGTGGTAGCCTTTAAGGATTTAAAATTATAAATCACAGGAAGAGATCTCGTTGCATAAAAGAGTTGACACAATGCTTCTTTCCTGCTTTACTCTGCCACTCTATTTTATACAATCCCTAGTGGGGTGGGGAACCTCAAGCGTGTAGGTCAGCCATACATTGTTATTTGAATAAATTTAAAGCCTGTGTGCCTACTCAACTATAATACTATATTCCTATCATGAATTGTTAATTTTTCTCCAGCAAGGAAAGAATACTATACATAATGCATATCAGCCTCACATGGAATTTTGTTGGGAACAAAGGAACTGAGTTAATGGGAAATAGCTAGAATGTTCCAGTTCAGAAACTTGCTGCATGTTGGTCCCAGGGAATGGGTAAGACAGTATCCTTTTTCACACATAGACTGCAAATAATTGAAACTCTGATGTACTTATTCTGGGCATCACTTTCCTTTGAGCATTTACTGCACGTATTTTGTCTGATCGCTTGTCTAAGCACCCTGCTACCCAGTAGGAGTGTTGCTGTGTTGTCAGAGAATATTCATCAAGATTCCAACATGTTAACAGGAAGGGCCTATTCTGGAATGTTGTAAACTGGTGCCACTTGTATGTGGAATCAAAGAACGGTTTGGCCTAGCCTCACATGACACACAGGGACAAGAATGGCTGCTGAATGCAGGTGATGTGGTGGAGTTATAGGACAGGGCTGAGGAACATTTGGTCCTCCAGGTGTTGCTGAACTACAACTCCCATCATCCCTGATCATTGGCCATGAAGGCAGGGCTGATGGGAGTTGGAGTCCAATAACATCTGGAGGGCCACAGGTTCCCCAGCCTTGGTACATCAGATGAAGTTCTGAGGTGCAAGGGTACAGAGAGGCCAAGGACTGTGATGGCAAAATAACCTCACTCAAGTCTTAGGAACAGGTGGGAATGTGTCCTGTTGTTAAGGAGAGATGCAAAGAGATGAAGAAGACCATATGTATGTATGTATGTATGTATGTATGTATGTATTTATATCCCTCCCTTCCTCCCAGCAGTTGCAATTTCAACAAATTGCATATGTCGAAAAGGTTTAGAAAACCAAACCAAATCTTTTAATGTTTTTATTTATAAAGTTTTTTTAAAATGCACACGCACCTAAAACATTCAAAAAACAAACATAGCATAAATATGGATAGTAGTGAATATAAAGTGAGCAGGAAACAAAATCTTTCTTGCTGTAGCATGCCGTCTTTTCTCTGCTGGATAACCTTTATTCAGCTGGTTAAATCCTCCCTCCCCTTTGATTCCCATGATGATTGGCTCCCTGCTGTTATTATGTTTAGGAAAGAGCTTAATAGAGGCATTGGATCAATCAGCCAGTATCCATCCTAAGCTGGTTGAACTTAGGTTCCATGAAAATCAGTGGGATGAGTTAGTTTTGTCCAATTCCCATGACCCATGCAGGATCTGCACCCACAGCATCCTTGACAAACAGTCATCCGAATTCTTTGACGTGCCTCTAGTGAAGGAAAGCCCACCCTCCCTAAGACAGTCCATTCCAGTGTTGAACAGTGAACAGCTCAGGAAATTTCACCTGCTGTCTAGCTGAAGTCTGCTTCTCTGCAATTCCCACCCACTGGTTCTTTTTTAAAAAGGTGCCTAGGATTAGACATAATACTCCAGATATGGCCTAGTCAGTGCCTTACATGGCTTGGGACCACAATACCTGATGAAACACCTCTCCCGACATGAACCCACCTGTACACTACGCTCAACATCCAAAGCCCTCCTCCGGGTGCCTACTCCGAGGGAAGCTGGGAGTCTGGCAACAATGGAGAGGGCCTTCTCAGTGGTGGCCCCCAAATTATGGAATGATCTCCCTGATGAGGTGCACCTGGAGCCAACACTATTATCTTTTCGGTGCCAGGTCAAGACTTTCCTCTTCTCCCAGGCATTTTTTAACAGCATTTGAATAGTGTGTGTTTTAACTTGCCTGTTGGTTTTTATGGGTTTTAATTTGGTATGGTTTAAATTTGTATACTTGTTTTTAATGTTTTAGTTACTGTAAACTGCCCAGAGAGCTTCAGCTATGAGGTAGTATATAAATACAATAAATAAATAAATAAATAAAATGGAGTGATTATTTCCCGTGGTCTGGACACAATGCAGCCTGAGACTGAATTAGCTTTTTAGCAGCTTCAGCACACTGCTGGCTCATGTTCAACCTGTGATTAACTGAGACACATATATCCTTTTCACATCTATTTATTTATTTATTTATTTATTTAAAATATTTCCCTTCTCCCCTATAATAGGGCACCTAGGACGGCAGTACTCACATGTACTGCTGCCAACCCACCTCGTCCCATTCAACACTTGTGCCTTTAAATTATTATTTTTTGTACCTAAATACATGACTTTACATTTATCTCTCTTGAATTTCATCTTGTTGGTTTCGGCTCAGTGCTCTAATCTGTCAAGATTGTTTTGATTATATTTTCTATGGAGATAGCTATCCCTCCCAGCTTTGTGCCATCTAATAAGCATCCCTTTTAAACCCTCATCAAAGTCATTTAGAGTGCAATCATATCTTCTCTCAGTACCTGAAAGGTTGTCACACAGAGGAGGGCCAGGATCTCTTCTTGATCATTCCAGAATACTGGAAATGGAATAATGGGCTCAAGTCACAGGAAGCCAGATTTCGACTGAACATCAGGAAAAACTTCCTAACTGTTAGAGCGGTGTGACAATGGAACCAATGACCTAGGGAGGTGGTGGGCTCTCCACCACTGGAGGCATTCAAGAGGCAGCTGGACAGCTATTGGGTATGCTTTAAGTTGGATTCCTGCATTGCGCAGGGGGTTGGACTCTATGGCCTTATAGGCCCTTTCCAACTTTATGATGCTACCTTACCCCTTGTTCAAATGACATAACAAGCCAAGGCATATGGTACGGCCAGGAGCAGGGAGGAGTGAAACTATCCTATGATTCTATGAAAGGAAACTGCAAAGGTAAGTTAACCAAATCTTCAGAAGGGGAAGCAGGTGAATTGCAGGACAGGAGCAGAAGTGCTAAAGAGGCACTAGCCTTTATTCACATGATGTGGAGAAATGCTATTTATGTGTTTGTGTTAAAAAAATATTATATGACCTCTGTGACTGCTGTGGGCCCTTGTTTTGGTACACTGCTGCAAGCCTGCTTGGCAGTGGTTGCTTGGTGTCAGGTTCTGAAAGGAGAGAGACACAATCAAAAATCTAGTGGATGGGGCCTGATCAGGGAGAATCTTTCTAATTGGCTGGAAGGTCCAGGCAGTAGAGTGTTAACAGTCAATCTGGAGTTAGCAGTTAGAAAGGGCAGTTGGTGCTGGTGACCCTGGGTATCACTAATAGTGGTCTGGTGAAGATCAGGGAGCTGGTGACTGAGATGGTCCGAGAGGCTGCCCTGAAGAAAGGTCTTGCCAGAGGGAAGTGACACAAGTGGGGATATAACACTGGCTAAGCTGTCTAAATAGCCAGGAATGCAACCAGAGGAGCTTTGGGGTACAGACAGATGACCCCAGTAGCTGCACTGGGCTGTGGAAGGAATTGGCTGGGGTGGAGGTTTAGGGAAATTGGCCCGAAGGGAGAGCCACTTAAAGGCTGGTGGCAGAAACGGTGTCTCCGGAACCCATCAGCAAGCACCTGTAAGGTCCCAAAATAAGTAACAGAATTCCCTTTTGTAAATAACATCCCTTTAATTAACCTACAAACATAGTTTAGCATTCATACTGTCTTACAGTGATGGTATCATCTTATGTCTAAAGCCTTCCCTACATGCTACTAGGAGGGTTTTTAAAAGTATTCCATGTGAATAGGTGGCAATAACGAGTTAAGGAGGCCTGTTTCTACGTGAAGTGAGGCTGAGGGACATGGGGAATCCCTGACCCACGATAATTGCACATGCAATGTAGAATGCCGCCCTGGGCTCCAATTGGGAAGAAGGGCAGGATATAAATTTAATAAATAATCAGAATCAGAATCATAGAATAGAGGTACTCTGGGATGATCAATCATAGAGGTGGAAAGGGCCTATAAGGCCATCGGGTCCAACTCCCTGCTCGATGCAGGAATCCAACTCAAAGATTGCACATTGGAAGGAGTGGGATTGCACTGGCAAACTCCACCCCAACCCATTTATGTTGCCGTGATCATCTGTATATTCCCTATGCAAATACAAACCGTATAATCCTGCTTTTAAATATAAGGTGCAGATGTTGCTACAGATTCAAAATAATCAACTAGTTTTGTGACTGGGGAAGGAAAGAGAGGAGTGGTCAAAGTTTGATGTGAAAACCAAGCTTGCCGTGTCAAGCTGAAACCACCAGCCAAATGTTCAGCTGTAAGGCTCTAGTGCATTTTTATTCCTAAGCACATCTTTGTACAGGTGCTAAACAAACTTCTTTTTTAAGTGCAAGGATGGGAGATTAGTGAGGAAGCAATCATATTGACAGGCATGCTCAGCCACAGGTGAGACTAGACCAAAATAACTTTCTCAAAATGAGGTCGTTGATACGCTCCTTGCTTCTATCAAATTTGCATTTTATTGCCTTTAATAGCGATCCAATAACAGGTTCTCGTCTAGAAACAACAATAACAACTACATTTATTATTTATGAAATGCCTCCAACCTTAGGAGCTGTACAATAATTAAGTCAGAGAAGAACAAGCTCTGCCCGCAGGCTGGGCACCTTAAAGACAAATGTAACAAGGGAAGGAGCAAGGAGACAAAAGGAAAGCTGGGCAGGGAAAGGAAGAGGTTAAATGCCAGGGAGAAAAGAGATACATTTCCAGAGAGTATCTAAACACTTGTGTATCTTTCTTTGTTTGCGGTCATTGACCAGCCATACAAGTACAAGTATTTAAATGCTGAAAGGCAGAAGAATTACATATAAACAAGTAAACAAGTTAAATTATATAACTTATATAAACAAACTTAAGAAAATAAAATCTGGTATACTAAAATTAAGATGCATTGACCATCTGTTTCCTTATAGTACGCGCTAAAGCACATAATTTTGCCACTTAAAAGTTACTTCATTTCTCAAATCTGAGAGAAGGAAGGAGGTATAGAATGTGTCAGATCTACCTGGTAAGTTTTTTAGAATTGGAGGAATATAAAAGGAACAAATATCCTTATAATATGAACAGTATAAAAGAACATGGGTGATTGATTCAACCTCACCCGATTGGCAGATGCGTTGGGAATAAGGAATGCGCAAAAATCTCCCCTCCAACAAAGCTGATGGTAAAGAGTTTAAACGAGCCAATATAAAGGCTCTACGATACTTAGGGATCTCCAGAGCATAAAGATAGGCTTCAGGGGCAAGATTCTTATTGAAATTCACCGGAAGCAAGTAATGTGAGGCCCGAGCTCTGTCTTCTTGTAAGACAACATCCCTAATCTGGTTCTTAATCATTTCTTTGGCCTTTATAGGTCCCAGTTGGACCAGAGCTGAGAGAGAAAACCCATGAAGAAGTAATTTTTCCTCAACCATACTTGCCCAACCAGAGGTCAGGTTGTCTGTTAAAATCAGAGGGACTAATTCTTGATGTCTGAAATTTAGCTTGAGCCAGAAGCTCAATGCGTTTGGCCATGCCCGTGCGTCAAAAGAAACCAATCCAGATTCCAATCTGAGTAGGGCGTTGGGAATGCCACGTGGGACACCAAACATGGATTGTAGAAACTTGGACTGTATTGCCTCCAGAGAGCGAAAATCTTTATAAAAGCATATCTGAGAGCTGTAGAGTAGTTGGGCCAACACCGTGCCCTGGAAAACTTTGATGACAGAGGGGATATGAGAACTCCCTTTCAAAATAAAAATCTAAGAACACTGGAGATAGTTCTTTGGGTATTCTCAGAAAGATGTGCAATTTGGGCTTACCATGGGCCAGTTGTTTGAAAAACTACACCCTCCATCTGCGCTTAGTATATCTTTTGGAAAAGACCAAAATTTTGGTCTTTTGGTAGTTTATTGTAAGCTCTTCCTCTATGCAGTATGCCGTAAAGGTGTGAAGAGCTCTCCTGAGTCCTACTTCTGAGTAAGTTAATATAACAGTGTCATCAGCATACAATAAGGCAGGAATGGGTCAGTTCACTAATTTGGGTGGGAGAAAGTTTGGTTTGTTAAAGTTGGGACTAGTGAGTTGAAGTAAAAATTAAATAATGGGGGGGCAGAATACAGCCCTGTCTCACTCCTCTGTTTAGTGGGACTGAGGGGGACAGATGACCCTGCAGTTGTACTTTATTCTAAGAGAATTATTTTCATGCAAGGTGTGAATTAATATTAATAGTCTGCAATCATGAGAGGAGGCGTCCAGTTTTGCCCACAGCCTGTTCTGGGAGATACTATCAAATGCAGATTTAAAGTAGGTGAAAGTTGAAAACAGAGCTCCATTGGGCCTACAGCTATATTTCCTAATCAGATGATGTAAGATCAGGCACTGATCGGTGGTGGAGTGACCGGACCTAAAGCTGGCTTGCTCCTTGATGAACATGTTTGCCCAATCAAGCCAGTCCCAAAGTTTCCACAACAGGTGCCTGGCACAGAGCTTGCTTACTGTACTAAGCAGACTAATTGGGCGATAATTGGAGGGGTCATCTTTTTGATCCTTTTTATGTATTGGGATGATAATGGCCAGGCCCCAGTCTGTCGGTATTTGTGCTGACTGATCTATAAATGTAAAA
The DNA here is from genome assembly GCF_030035675.1 of Rhineura floridana. Lineage (NCBI taxonomy): Eukaryota > Metazoa > Chordata > Lepidosauria > Squamata > Rhineuridae > Rhineura > Rhineura floridana. Next base: position 47,434,642 of record NC_084481.1, read on the forward strand.
AGTGAGACCAGGACTGGGGCCCACCAGACTATATTGTTTTTTATTAGCTCTGATGGAATATAATCAATCCCAGGAGCCTTCCCACGTTTGAGTAGAGTGACTAATTTTTTTATTTCTAATATCGAGACTTGCTGCCATGAAGGAATGTCTGCCAAATTAATAATTGAGGTTACTGCAGAGTCTGGCCCTGCTGAGTAGAGTGCACTAAAATGGGTTTCCCATGTCTTGGCAGACACCAGACTGGTCATCCTAGGAGGTTCTAATTGAAGCCCAGTCCCTACAATACGCCAAAAGAGAGAGGAATAATTTCTTCTAGCTGCCTGGATCAACTGTGTCCAGGCTTTGCTTAATATCTCCCTCTTTTTCTTTTTGATTAGCTCCTTGTACCGTTTTTTCTTTAAGGTATGCTGGGGGAATTGAGGTAGCTTTACTTAATCTGTAGTAATGAGCTACCAGCTGTTTCTTTGCCACCACACACACTGAATCAAACCAGGGCTTCGAATTGTGTTTTATAAAGTGGGAGCTAACAGGACAAGAGTTTTTTGTTAGGACGTGTTGCAGCTCAAGGGCTAAATTTTGATACGTGCAAATAGCTATTTCAGGTGAGTTCATTGTAATTACCTCATAGCAGAACACAAAGGCCTTATCAGATCTAAGAAATTTAGTAAGTATCTCATCTAGCTTGTTAGCCCATCTGACTCCTTCTTGGTCATCAGCAGACGTAAAATTTATGCCAAACTTATCTATGAGATGAGAAGCCATGGTTCTAATTTTAAATTTGAGAAAGATAGGTATCCTGATGTGGCTCAACTTTAAAAAAGGATCAAGCTGTCCAGCAAATTAATTAATTGATTGATTGACTGATTGATATCCTGCCCTTCCTCCCAGCAGGAGCCCAGGGCAGCACTTATGCCACTTATGTAAGGTCAGAACATAATTGATTGTGCTGGCACCACGTTCTGACCAATAAGTAAATTCTCCAGGGGAACCACCATAAGATGCTCCATTAAGAATGAATAAATTGAGCTTGGATGCAAGAACCCCCTCCGATTTAATTTGGTATCTTCAGAGTGGCGGGGAAAAGATAAAAATCTTGTGTCATGTATAGGGAGTGCTGCATTAAAGTGAGAATACAAGACATTATCAGAAGGGCCTATTCTAGCAATGAAATCACCTGCCACAACCACTAGAGCAGCCTTTCCCAACCAGTGTGCCTCCAGATGCTGTTGGACCACAACTCCCATCAGCCAGCATTGCCAATGGCCAGGAAAGATGGGAACTGTGGTCCAACAACATCTGGAGGCACACTGGTTGGGAAAGGCTGCACTAGAGCATCAGGAAACACAAGGAAAAGGTTAGATAAATATTCTTCAAAGGTGGACCAGTTTTTGCTTGTCCTGGATTGAGCTCCCTGGGGGGGAAGATAGACATTAATGATCAAAAGACCACAATGACTGAAATTTACAATACAAGCCAAAGCCCATCAGTCACATGGGTCTAATTTAGTTACTGTAGCCTGAAGCTTTGGGGGAGAAATTCAATTCAGTTCACATTTAAAGCCAAATTATCAATTTTGCACTTTCCAAACCAGTATTAGAACTGAAACGTAGCCATCCTTCAAAATTCGCACTTATCCAAATTTTGCAATGCAGTTCTCCAACCAACCAATGTTTACAAAAATGCATATATTTGGGGCAAGTGTACATAAAAATGAATATATTAGTGAAAACAGCATACAAAAATGTGTTAGGAGAAATTGCTTGCAAAAATGTGTACATCAGTCAAAACTGCATACAAAAATATGTCTATTAGGCAAAACTCGCACAAAAATACTGATGAATTTTCATGAGGATTTTTTTTTAAAAAGAGCAACTTGTTGCAGAAATGTGGAGAACTGAATTTAAAATGAGAGACTGAGGGAGCCAAAATTGACAGATTCTTCCATCCCCATGAGAGGGTAAAGAGAAAGGGGAATAGATAGGGAAGAAAGGGCCAAAGAATGAAGAGTATGAAAAACAAAAAGGAACAATCTGAAGCCCATGTTCCACCTGTAAGAGAAGTATGCTATGTATGTACAAAATGTACAAAGCGTTCAGTACTGTGGGCCCAATTCTGTGAGCTCTCTCCCAGCTATCAGGTAGGCCACTTCCCAGCTGAACCTTTAGTGAAGACTTTTTTTAAAAAATCAGCAGGCATTATAAGTGAGGTTTTCTGATCTTATGGTTAATTTTAACTGATTTTATGATGTGTGCTGTATCCTTCATGTACTCCAGTTGGAAATGATGGTATTAAGTGGCATATAAATCGTTAACATATATAAAATAAATAAAAGAGGATCTTTTCTGTCATTGCATCCTGATTCTGGAATGCCCCCTGGAGGGAGGTATGCCTGGGGTTAACACTATTTTTTTCAGTTAAAAATGTGTCCTTTGCCCAGCCATTTTAAATTGCTGCATATTTAGCTGGCTGATTGGTTCTTATTCCTCTCAGTTTTGTTTTATTTTCAGTTGTATACTGTTTTAGATAATGTAGATTTTAAAGTTTTTATACGCACAGCCCTGAACTCTATTTTTTGTATAAGTATTTAGCACATAGATTCTTAAGCACAGAAACTGACTCCAATAAGGAAGCAGAAGCCAGTAAAGGGGGTGTAACGAATGTAACGAAGAACACACATGAAGGGCAATGTAATATACAACCCCACCCCCTCCTGGCCAAAATGAGTATCAGAATTATAGCAGGGTGCCCAATGTGGTGCCTGCTCTCCAGATGTTGTTGGACTACAGCTCCCATCATCCCTGACCATTTGCCATGTTGGCTGGGGCTGATGGGAGATGAAGTCCAGCAACATCTGGAGGGCACCACATTGACTATCTCTGGAAGGATAGAATGCCACTGAAAAAAGGCTAACCAGAGAAAAGAGAATTAATCAAGCCAGAAAAGAATAAGAGAATAGACTAGGTGTGGGGAACTTGTGGTCCTCCAGAAGTTGTTGGACTCTGACCCTCATGAGCCCCCAACAGCATGGTCAATGATTAGGGATAATGAGAACTGTAGTCCAACATTTGGAGGTTCCCCACCCATAGAATAAATCAATATGTTTGTAGTAAGCTAAGACCAAAAGAGATTAAAAAAAAGATTTCTTGCAATATTTGAAGTTAGACTGAGAAGATTTGGCAGTAGCTTGAATAAAAGAGGAGAGAGAAAGTAGAGGGTGGAAACAGACTTTTTTAGTGTGGTCAAAGTGGTTTTGACATATGCTCATGGCATTTCAAGGCATTTGTTTTTCAGGGAGAGAGTGGCCTGGTTTGCACGACACACTAAGCCAAACTATGGCTTACAGGGACTGTGCAAATGAGCAGGCTTCCAGAGAGGAGATCACAGCCACTTTGCTTCTCTGCGGTCCTTCTTGTTCCCACACACTGCACTGAGCTACTTCCTGTAAACTTCCAGTTCTTCTGAAATGCATAATAATCCAGGTTTAAACAGCAATGCTATCCTCAGAGATAACACAACTGACCATTCAGTCCTTTTGCTGATCCATTTCTCCAACCCATTTGGTTGGTGCAATATTGCCTAATTTCTTTACAATCAGGTCTCTTCTCAAAATAACAGAAGCCTCCTGATTACGGCCTTCAAAAGATGCAATTCCCCTCACCCAAGAAAACAAGAACAATGCATGTATTACTGGATAACAGGCTGGATTTCCATAAAAAAGCAGTACAGTAGGGCCCCGCGTTACAGCGCTTCGCTTTACAGTGTTCCGCTAATACAGTGGTTGTGAATTGTAGAAAGGCCCCACTTTACAGCGCTTGTTCCGCTGGTCCTGGGCTGGTCCTGGGCGTGCGCATGCATGTATACACATACATGCATGCCAGGGCCCAGGGCAAGCTGGTGCCCAAGGGCCCTGGCATGTCTGGGGCCGGCCCTGCCCTTCAGCATCAGCATCCTAGTTTTTGCAAATAAGCGACTCCACCAACTGCCACGATCCCCTTAGTTCTGTCTCTCGGTCCTTTGGGGTGGCAGTGTATGGACGGAAAAGGAAAATGGCATGGGAGGTGCCACCAAAAGGTTGAGTCTGAGCTCTTGTTTGAAAGAATCCATAATGGGCATATAAGGAAAGAATGTATTGCCGTGGTGGTGGTGAGCTGTAGTCATTCACATTATACGTCCCCAAAAGCATTATGCATTGGCAAGGATTTTCTTTTTCTAGGCAAGAGATGGTGGCATCTTACGGCCACCACATGGACCGTCTGCAACAGTATTGGTTTTAATCTTGGTGACTTCATTGGGACCAATTTAGCTCTTGCCAATTTCATGGTTTGCCAGTTACACTAGATGAGAATAGCTGAGTGACCATTTATTTGGCTTTAGTCTGATTTATAACAAATAATACATGGTCACTGTATAATGCTCCTCTTCCTGCCCCAGTATTCCAGATGACACATACACACAAAAATAGGATTAAGACTTCACTTACACAGATCTTTTCAATCACAGCAAGACAATTCATTGGTACATAATCTGCATTCTAAAAGTGCAATTTTATGACACATCCTTCCTTAAAAGCATCTGAATACTTCTAGCATATTATTCATTTTCATTTATCTGTTGTTCTTTTTAAACGGTACTGTTTTTATTCCTTTTTGAATCCCCCCTTTTCCTTTTTATATTTCTGTCTTCACCAGCTCTTAGTCATTCTCTCCTATGGCAGTCTCGGCTCCCTGCTGTTTGCTTCAACCCCTTGGGGAGAATGGAAGTAAAGCACTCAAGACAGGTTCAAAGTAACATCTTGTAATATTATACTGCAGCATTACACATGTGCAAGTCATTGTCCTCCCCACCCTCCCAAGTTACCCTATGCTGGTAGAACAGTGACCAGGTATTTTGAAAGTAAGCACAACTTCAATTGCAGGATAAGACTTATCTGTCTGACAGCAGATCTCTCCCTGGGCTGTGTTCACATGCTTTTCTCTATTCTCCCTCTCTACTTTTTTTTGGGGGGGGGGGAGGAGGCTGAAGTGATTGCTTTTATTTCCACAGATCAGCACAACAGACAACCTGTACTTTACTTTTAGGGTTTTTATTCTAAAGCTTAGTGCTTGTTTTTTTTAATTGTTCATGTTGGCCACTGTCCTTGAGGTGCTTCTAAAATAGAAAAGTTGAAGAGCATAGCTTAGTAGCAGAGCATATGTTTAGAAGATTCCAGTTCAGTCTTTGGCAGCTCTCATTCAGAAAAACAACAACCAAGAGTCTTGTGGCACTGTAATGTTCTCCCCAGACAGGCCCACCCGGTGCCAACTTGGTCATCATTTCAGTGCCAGGCAAAGAGAGCCAGTGTGGTGTAGTGGTTAGTGTCAAATTGGGAACTGGGAGACCAGGGTTCAAATCCCTACTCAGCCATGAAGCTCAGTGGGTGACCTTGGGCCAATCACTGTCTCTCAGTCTAACCGACCTCACAAGATAGTTGTGAGGATAAGATCGGGAGGGGGAGAGCCATGTCTGAATGCCATCTTGAGCTTCCTGGAGGAAAGGTGGGATATAAATGTAATAATAATAAATGTTTTTGTTCCCCTGGGTATTTGTGCAGCACTAATGATTGGATGTTTGTATTCCAAAGTCAGATCATTCAGACCATGGTATTCCCGGGCTCTATGTATGGATGTGAAAGTTGGACAGTGAGAAAAGTGGATAAGAGAAAAATCAACTCATATGAAATGTGGTGTTGGAGGAGACCTTATGGATACCACAGACCACAAAAAAGTCAAATAATTGGGTGTTAGAACAAATTAAACCAGAACTATCACTAGAAGTGGCTGGGCTGTAGCATAGTGGTTAGAGTGTTGGACTACGACCTGGGAGTCCAGGGTTTGAATCCCCACACAGCCATGAAGCTCACTGGGTGACCTTGGGCCAGTCCCTGCCTCTCGGCCTCAGAGGAAGACAATGGTAAACCACCTCTGAATACCGCTTACCATGAAAACCCTATTCATAGGGTCACCATATTTTGGAATCGACTTGAAGGCAGTCCATTTCCATTTTTTTCATCACTAGAAGCTAAAATGATGAAACTGAGGTTATCATACTTTGGACACATAATGAGAAGACATGATTCACTAGAAAGGACAATAATGCTGGGAAAAACAGAACAGAGTAGAAAAAGAGGAAGACCTAAGACGAGCTGGATTGATTCCATAGAGGAAGCCACAGACCTGAACTTACAAGATCTGAACAGGGTGGTTTATGCTATTGGAGGTCACTGATTCATAGGGTTGCCATAAGTTGTAATCTACTTGAAGGCACATAACACACACACATTCTTCTGCCTATGTTTGTAATATGCTTATTTATTTTTATGCTTGTATTTTTACTCTGGGTGTAAATTGTTTCAGGACTTTATACACTGGGAAGCAATACATAAAATAATAAACTTAAACCTAAATTTAATTATGGCATAATTATTAAAGTGACACAAGACTCTCTTGTTTTTGATGCAAAACACAAATATGGCTACTCCTTTGGAAAGCACCTCCCCTGAGGGCAGCCATGTTGCCAGCCTTCCTTGTTAGGTGGGGCAGTCACATTTCTAGGTGGGGCATTGGGGGGGAGATATGTATAGCACCAGCCAATCCCCCCCAACAGATGAGAGGACAGTGACCTTCCCCCTCACTCCTCCTCCATCTAGTGTGCTAACTTACATGACTTAAGTTTAATCAGAATGGCATGTGGGGGTATTTTCCATTTAACATTGCGGAATGTGAAAAATCCATGCTGGTTATAGTATACAGCCACTCTCGTGGCTGTATAATCTGTTGAACTGTCTCACCCTTTTTTGAGAGATCCCCAGGAATGCCAGACTAAAAATCCTGACTTTATTTATTTATTTATTTATTATTTGTTTTATATCACACCCTTCCTCCCAGCAGGAGCCATAGCTACAATCCCTGTTCATCTGTTTTCCGATTCTTTTTGAACTAAACTTTGGTAATCACAGTGAGCACCTGAGCTTGGCTCTGATGCTGCATTAAGTATCTCAGTTTTAGATTCCACCCAAAAAACAAATGTATCCACACTACAGCTTTAGGGAAGGGCAATAGAGGGCAGAGAGAAAATAAATGATTGAAGGTGTGTTTGTTAACTCCTCGAGAGTCCATTCTTCTAGTCCCTGACTTTTAGATTTTCCTTCGTGTTGGACAGTCAAGGGAAAACTTTTTAACTGGCTGCTATATAAAGGCCTAACTAAGCAATTGGAAACTAATTGTGGGAAACAATTGGAATTTTTTTTTACTGGTTGCTGGGTTGATTTTTCTGTTCTCATGCTGAGCTGTACCTATTGGAAAAATCAGAAATTTGCCCTGAGTTACAGCATAGGTAGTGAGCCAGCCAGCCAGCTAACTGTAGCGTACATAGCAATATTTCTATTCCTCTAGGGCTGTTTTCATCCTTTGCCATCAACTACTCAAGAAAAAGAAGAAAAAATAGCCACTGTGACTGTGAGTATAGTGAGTGCTTTAAAAGAATAAAGGGTAATTTAGGGTAGCCATTTTTTACAGATCACGTTAAGTTATCTCTTTATTTCACCCTTTAGCAATAAGCACCTAATCCTGCTCCACTCATTATAATAACTGCAAAATAAACAAGCTCTTACTTCTTACTTCAGGCTGGCTGGCTAGAGAACACAACTGAAAATGAAAATGAAAAGCACAGCAAAGGAAAGTCCAAGTGGTGGAATCTTCCTTTAGCCCATAATACAAAGTTCAAATATTTAACTCTTCAAGGGTCATGTTACTATCACATAAGTAATTCTAGGGTGATTGTGATCATGAAAAATCCACCCTCTGTCAGTGAAATACTTGAGTGAGCAGATTTGGGGGGACTCTTCCAGATGAGGCTTTTGTAGTGCACTCACACTTTATTTATTTTATTTACAAAAATATTTGTATATGCTATTTCATTAAAAACATCAAAGCAGTTTACAACACGTCAAAAACAACAACCACAGAAACAAAGCACTAAAAATTCAATAAAAACTAGGTCAACTGTTGCAAAAAAAGCATCTTCTTAATTGCCTGCATAAGGCTGGAGGTTTTCAGCAGGCATTTAAAAGTTAAAACAGAAGGTGCCTACTGATTCACCCTGCCTTATTCACTGAATTTTGTAGAGGGTCCTATTCTCAAATTGCTCCTGTTCTTAAAAAATTCTGTCATTCTTTGAATGGAGTTTGACATTGTCTGTCATGCCACAAATTAAAAAGAAGACAACTTCCCAAAAATTCTCGGGGTGGTGGTGAAGTACAGCTCTGGGGAGGCGGTGTCCCCTCTTGTCCCCTGTGGCTACAGGCCTGCCTGGGTGGTGGTAGTGAATGGGCTCAAATATGGCAGAGCCTCTGAGCCAAATACAAATAGCATAGTGAGCCCAGAATATCCTGGTTGCAGCCCAGTTAATACTTCTCTATCCATGCTGGAAATATTATACTTAGTATGTGTCATGTACTTTGATTTCTTTAAGGCTGCATCATATTGGTGATTCAAAGTCATATTGTGCTCTTCTGTTCTCCTGCCATTTTCACTTGGCAATACTCCAGTAGTCAGACCACAAACCTGTTTATTGCTCATTTGTTCCTGAATGCATGACCTGGCTCTTTGTGCTGCTCATTGTCACCATGCTTTTGTTATTCTAGAACATAAAGTCACCCATTTCATGCTGGCTTAGTTTCTGATAAGGACCTGAAAGTAATACAGGATAAAATGAATGACTTCCATCAGCAAATTCGATCAACACTTCTGTTGCCAGTGCCTACATAATTTGCAAAAATATTGAACCAAGTGGGTTGCAAGACTGAATGGGTTGCATGTCATTCCCGTTATGAGATTGCCCAGGATTTTGCAAGCCATCTAAACAGAGCTGGTATCTGTAATAACTGGTGCTGGCAGAAATGTCAGTCTACTGCCAACCTGATATAAAGTTGCATTGGAGGCTGAATGCTGACTATTCAGTCTGCAAAGAAATTTTTCCTGTTCACTCTAATTAAACTGGATAATGCAATTCATGAGCTGTTTCTGGATCATTGCTTTTCTTACTTTAATGGAAATCAATGAAAAATAAGTAGGCTTTTGAAGAGGAAGTGAAAATGCATTCTCAGCCACATAAAAACAATGCATGAACATTGTTCAGCTGAACTAGAAGAATGTATTATAAACCCACATGATGCAGAGGGCTGTTAACACCACCAAATAATGCATGGTATTTTGGTGGCATTTGAGTGGCAGCTTCATTGCAAATGCTAGGCCTAATCTCACCTGTACATGGCTGACTTTGTTACATGTTTCTGGGACTGCAAAATGGCATCTAACTAAGCTGTGTTTACACTCATTTTAAATGAGCACTCTCCTGGAGAGTATCCCTGTGAGAAGCCCATCGATCTTTTATTAAAGATCTACACAAATAACGAATTGATTCAATGTGTAACCTTCAAGAATATCCCCAAGCTACCTATGTGATTCTTAAGGAGAATGTCATCCTACAGCAGGGGTGGAGAAGCTTTGGACCTCCAGATACTGCTGGACTCCAGCTCTCATCATCCCAGCCAGCATGGCCAATGATCAGAAATGATGGGAGTTGTAGTCCAGCAACATCTAGAGGGCTGCAGAAATCTTACCTCTGCCCTACAGAACAGGAAGCTCACTTCCTCCCAAGTGAACTGGGCCTTCCAAGCACATTTCTGCCTTAGATGAATTGAGATTCAGTTTGTTTACTTTCACCCCCCCCACACACACACACCAATACACACACAACTGCCTTGAAGAACATTAAGGAATTCACCACCATTCCTGGATCAGACGTAAAGGAGAAATAGAACTTGGTGTTACCAGTGTCCTGTCAGCACCACACCCAGAGGACCCTGTCCCAGTAATTTCCATGGATATGAGAGACAAAGTGGAAACATTCACCAACCCCACAAGACAATTCCTATGGGGTGGAACAGGAGCCTCCTTGCATCAACACCACACTCTGGAACCTGCCTTTAACACAGAACTGGAAGCACTGCAAAATGGTGACTCTCTAAACCTAACAAAGTGATTCTGAAGGGAGCCAGGGCCAATGGCAACCTATCTCAACCTAATGCTCTCCAGGCATTTTGGACTACAGCTTCCAACAGTCCTGACCATTGCCCATGGTGGTTGGGGCTGATGAGAGTTGTAGTCTAAAATACCTGGAGACCACTGGGTTAGGCAAGGCTGGTCAACGGTAGCAAAATTCACTGAGAAGCCCTTGCTGTGCTCTGGCGTCTAAAATGTTATATAAGGGCGTGATTGAATTTAAGGCTGCCACAGCCTTACACCCCCACCCCAGTCAGTGTAATTTGCATAATATGCAAATTAAGAGAGGTAATTACACAACATGTGTGTGCTAAATTAGCTTGCCTAATTTGCATAATTCCCAGCCAGCATTATCCCTGCTCTTACCACATGCCAAACACAGCAGGGAAGGGAGCGACAAGAGGTCTTAAGTGTCTCTACAGCTGCTGTGGGGAAAGGACTACTCCCACCAGGTCGACTCTGAGGCTATATCAATGCTTTCTAGTGACAACATGGAATTTTGCCCCACCTGTGCACGTCCATCTTCCTCTTGACCCTGGTCTCAAGACAATGTGTGTGAAACTCCAGAACTTCAACTCCTGTGTTTGGTATCTCAGTTCAAGCCAGTTATTCCCCTTCTCTGTGGTGGCCCCTCAGTTATGGAACTCTCTCCCCATACAGCTGCATTTGTTCCCTAGTCTGTCTTTTTTTTTTACCACCAGCTAAGAGCACACTTGTTGTCTGAGCCTTTGGGGAAAGGTGCATTGGGCTCATGTTTTATTATCCCTGCTTGCTGGAAAGTACCGTTGTTTTACTGTCGTTTTTCCATTTAGTGGTTTTTTTAAATGTTTTGTTCCGTTGTTAGATTGGATTGTGTATATACGCTGCCCTGGGCTGCTCTGGAGGAAGGGCTGGATAAAAACAGAAGAGTATAAAATATTATAGCCCCTTTCTTCCCTCCCTCCCCACTTCTCCCAATCTCAGTTAGTATTTGTGTGCTGAGGAGGTTCTTCGTCAAAAGAAGGGTGAAGTTTAGGTAACTGAACTTCACCCCAAGTTAATATGGGGTGACCCAAAATCTGGCCAAATATAGACAGGAAAATGATTATAATAATGGACCTACTTCTCACAATTGGGCAAGATTAGTAAACCTATGATGGGAGTGTAGAGATTCCAGGTGAGGTGGTTACTCACATTGCAGAGGTACTGCTAGGTATGAGGGGGCCCTGGATCAGGGGCTGGATGCTCCTCACTTACCTTGTCTTAAATGAAGGGTGGTGAACCTTGGGCCTGGGAGCCAAATGTGGCCTTCCAGGCCTCTCTATCTGGACCTTGGCACGCTACAGCCACATCCCCTCTCCGCTTTGAGTGCTACTGCACTCTTGAACTGGGATAATGTCTCTTGCTTGCCAAGAACGAGAGAGGTGTGTGGAGAGATGTGCACAAACCTCTGCCTTTTGCATGGTGGAGAGTAGCCTGCTTAAAAAGGCAAGAATCTTATCTGTTGCTCTGCTCACTTTTTGCCTCTGGCCTTGCCCACCACTGTCATGTAGCCCTCGGGAAGACTGGCCATGAAGAAATGTGGCGCTCAGGCTAAAAACGTTTTCCCATCCCTACCTTAAATGGACAAGGGAGTTCAGGGTTGTTTTAATTTTTTAAAACTTTTTAAAAGGGGCATACATTACTGCAGTTTCCACACAAGCATTGGCTCAGCAGGGATGCTGTCTTGCCTGAATCTGAGTTTACACATTATGGGAATTTACCAGCTTTCTAGTTACTTGAAATTACTTTTCAAATCAGCCCAGGAAATGAAAAGCCTTCATTTAATTCGATGGACTTGATGTTCTGGTTGTTTGGTTGTTTGTGCCCGTAAGCCAAGTGCTATGCCTGGTGCCTTTGAATCCAGCTAATTCCTGAATCTTGGTCATTATGGCCAAAAACTAATAAATGATCAGTTCCCGGGGGTCCTCTTCACATCTTCCTGCACAGACTGTGAAAGTATTTTACAGGAAGTTTAATAGGTTATGCCACCTGACATTTTGTGTTGTCAATCATTGCACCTTGCTATAATTTATAAAGCAGTTTTCAACCTGAAAGATTTCAAAATGCTCTGTACATTAGAGCAGCATCCAAAAGGTTAGGGACACCCCACCAATCACGCCGGCTGCACATCCTTCAGACGAGCCATCCACACTCACCTCAATGTCAAGTCAGCAACAGACGGCAGAAAGGCTGCAGGCTACCCTCTAGAGTGGCAGCTTCAGTCCTTCCCTTCCTCTCCATTTCACCCCAAGGCTCAAAGTCATCTACCATCATCCTATCAGGGCCATTTCACATGTTACTGTTCCTGGTGTATATGCTGCATGTGCAACATTGCTTGCTGCAGGAAATATATAGAGGATGCATATGTAGGGAAAGGCCATGTCATTGTGAAAAGATGAGGAAGCAGCGTTGGCAAAGACCCCAGAAGCTGTTGCTGGTAGGTCAGGGGTAGGGAACTTTTTCCAGCCACATTCTCTTCTGGGCAACCTTCAAGGGCCCATGTACCAGTGGTAAGCAAGGTCAGAAGCAAAAGTGGGTGGAGCAACAAATGTAAGTGTTACCATTGTACAGGGGACTAGCTCTCTCTCTCTCTTTCATCCATCCATGCAAGCATTCCAGATAGGCAAAAACACTCAAGGAGGGTGCAAAGCAAGGTCAGTGACAGGTGTGGCCTGGGGACAGGTGGTGTGGCAGAGAGAGTGAGTGGTCTGGGGAGAGTCCCGAGGGCCAGACATAGGCCATGTTTGGCCCTTGGGCCTGAGGTTCACTACCCTCAATGAACTGACCCCATATGCTGTAATCCTAACCCTGTATAAGTCATGTTCTGGAATGTCCATCTCCAAACACAAGGAACTATGACTGGCCACATTTCCCTAATGCATGTCTGCTTGACATTTGGAGAGACCGCTATGAAGTGGTTTCTTGCTTGATCTGTTTTCTATAGGAAACACCAGGGTAAACATATCATATAAGTACAGAATTCCATGTTCTCTCAGCAAAGCCATGTCTGCTGAGATAATGTGAATGTAGGGCAAGGCAGGAGGAGTGGAGGGTTGCTTAACCCCTGTCCACTGATTCTCTCCTGCAGATACCCTACTACCATTTGGTCTTACCTCCAGCTTTGGAACCTGGCTCCTGGGTATGCACAATCTAAAACGAGAGGGATTTGCAGGGGAGAATTGGCAGGGAGGGGGGAAATTATTAGCCAATTCTCCCCTGCAGCTTCTCCTTCTACCTCTCGAAATATCCACCCTTACTGTCTGTGCTCCTGCAGAGCCAGCAATACTGCACCTTTATTCCAGCTCTTCTCATCCTTCTCCCAAGGTGACTGGAGTGTGCTTCCCTCTCCTATATTCTGGTATGCATTGCTGCCTCTCCTCTCATTGATTTCAAGTCCTATCCACTTTTTTCCCTGTCCAAGTGTTGCCACCATTTTAATCCACAATTATCCCAATTTCTGTTTCAAGCTATCAGTCCTTGTCACTCACTTTTTAACAACAAGATCATCAGAGAACCTCCTGAAAGTATTCCAGATTAATGTCAGAGCTCAGATCCACACCATACATTTAAAGCGCATTTAGTGCATATTTAAGGCACACATTCAAAGCGCATTTAGTGCGTATTTAAAGCATCCAGCTTCCCCCAAAGAATCCTGCAGTTTATTAAGGGTGCTGGGAATGGTAGCTCTGTGGGGGTGAACTACAGATCCCAGAATTCTCATGGGGAGGGGGAAAGCCATGTGGTTTAAATGTGCTTTAAATGTATAGTGTGGATGTGCCTTAGTGGTCCCACGTAGCAAGTTTCTATCTGCTGCAAAAGCATATACTTCCTCTTGCTTTCAGGTTAGTGTGTTGAGTCCATAGCTTCTGACTATGGTCCACATGGTCAACTTGCCACCCACAGCCACGTGCCGCCCTCAGCCATCTTCCATGCAGCCCACAGGCTTTGTCCCTAATGCCCAGCTGGTTGGTGCTGGAAAAAGCTGATGAGTGCAGCAACTGGGCTTTGGAAACAACTGTGGGACCACACCTGTATCTGCACATTTCATAGCTGATCACAGTGTCAGTTAGCTGGGCAGTGGACAAAGCTTGCTGAGATTGAGAGTGGGAAAAAGAGAGTGCACGTTTGTATGTGAGTGTCTGTGTAGGGAGCTCAGGCTCCACCACTACTGGTCCTTGCCCTGCCCATCACTAGTATGCAGCCTCTGTTCCATCATCTCGTGTGTCCCTTGGGGCAAAAAAAAAAAAAAAGGTTTTTCCACCTGTACTTTCGGGTTCTTCAGCGGCCATCCCCAAAGCAGCTCCTTGCACTATGTCTGAAGCAGCTTTTGGAAAGAGGGGTCTCAAAACCTTCAGAAACCCAATGGGCTGGGTAGGGGGTTGCTTTCTCTAATTGTGACAGGCTTTGAAGCCCTAGAAAACATAGGCATCCCCATCCCTCCATCATGTGTGGTAAAGAACAGAACCCCTTCCTGGCCCAGTGGATCATAAGAAAAGGCCTGCTGGACCAGACCAAAGATTTATGATGTCCAGCGTCCTATTTCACCCACTGGCCAACCAGATGCCCCTGGGAGCCCCAAATCAGGCCATGAGGACAATACCTCTGTTTCCGAGCAACTGATATTGCTGCCCCAGATCCCATAGCATATAACCATCATGCTTAGTCGCCACTGACAGCTTTCTCCTCCACAAATTTTTCTAATCCCCCTTTCAAGCTGTTCAAGGTGGTGGCCATCACTTCATGACATCTTGTGGAAGTGAATTCCACAATTCACCTTCACGCTAAGTGAAGAAGTGCTTGGTTTTATGATGATTGTATTGTTTTATTGTTTGTTTTGTGTGTGGCTTGTTTTTATGGACACCACTTGGGAATGCAAATGATTAAGCGCTATACAAATGTTATAAATAAATATATAAGCGCATCTTCCTTTTTGTCTGTTCTGAACCTCCCACCATTCAGCTGGGGTTCTTGTATTAAGGAAGAGTGAGAAAAACCTCACTTTCCCCACATCATGCATAGTTTCAAATATACTTCTATCATGTTCCCCCATGTGGGCGTCTTTTTTTCTAAACAAAATGTTCCAATTGTTGTAACCTTTCCTCATACAGGGAATTGCTTCAATCCACCCATCCACCCCTGATCATTTTGGTTGCCCTTTCCCAGCTCTACAATATCTGTTCAAAAGAGAGACAAAATGATTAGATTTCAGCATTCATGAATCTGGATTTACACCTTGTTCAATCTATCAGTGTTTATAGCTTTTTTCTGCAGCTGCCATCTGCAAAGCAAGAAACCCTCTTTCCTGCCACTTAGATTTATCCATTCTTGTGAAACCAGGCTTCGTTATGGTGACAATAGGTAAACAATGGGGAGAGGGAGGGAGGGAGGGAGGAAGGGAGGGAGGGAGAGAGGGAGAGGTTGTTCTCACTCCCCGACGATGATGAGAATTTTCTTGGCTGGGAGAATTACACTGAGCTGTTCCAAGAATAGATGTTCCTATGATCCTCTGCCTGCCTGATGCTGCTGTCTGCAAAATGGAAAGCATCTCTGCTGCCTTCTCTTAATGTGTATTCCAGAATTGACTCAAAAAGCCTCTAAGCTGAGTAGACGTGGGGTTTTTTAACCATCTTTATACCAGCTCCAAACAACCTTTTTCAGAGTTAGCAGAGGTGGCATGCCTTGGAAATGAATTTCAAAGACAGGAGAAATTTTACCACCATGCATGGTGAGGATTCATGTTTTTATTGCTTTGGAGAACCTGGTGTGGAGGAGAAACTGGCTGGCAGATTGCCACAAAATCCTAATGGCAAAGATTTAACAGTTTTGTACCACATTTTGATTTCAGTTGGTATTAGAAATGCCACAGCTAGCAACAACAACGATAACAGTATTGCAAACTCCCCTGAGGCTAGAAATCTGAATAAATAAATACAATGCAGTAATGATAGGCTCTTTAAAAGGCTGTAAATAGTCTAGATGGTATTCCTTACCCTAAGCATATTCCAGACATCTGAAGGGGGACTATGCCCACTAACCACATCCCCAAATGCCAATATACCCACTGGTGTCCCCATATTTGGCTTGAACGAGAAGGGGTCCTAAACATATGCAGCTGTATGGGCAGAGGGAGCTTCCTGCCTGGCCCAGGTTTCCCAATGACGCAGAGGACGTGTGTGCACATAGGACTCTCTCTTGTTAACACTGAACAAGTAGCTTCCAGAGGGTCATGGCCAGTGCGTACAATCCAACCTATCCTTATGCATTCAGTGAAAGCATGAGGGTGTGTCGGCACACCACACCTGTAACAAGCTACATAACAAGCAGCATCAGTAGGGACCAATGTCTTAGCATTAGGACAACATTTGGTATGTGAAAGTTGCTGTGCTGCTTTTAGCTCTACACCCTTTAATGAAGGCATCTGCCTAGGGAGAGGCTTTTCCCACTGTGCCTCTCTTGATGCTCTGCTGATGAGGTCTCCTTTTAGGGTGCAGAAGAGGGTCCCTTTCGGTTACTTGAGGGTGAGTTTTCCGAAGTGCCTTGTGATTATTTATACTGGTGATATTATCTGAACTGGGTATTGTTAACTGACCTAAATGGCATGTTTTTTATCTTCCCTTAATCTGTTGGTGTGTTTTAAATGAACTGTAACTGTGTGCACCTCTTTATCTTGACCTTTGACCTGTTTATCTTGATCTTGACCTATATTCCACTCTATTCTTCTGACTGTCAATTGTTTTGACTGATTTTAATATTGTATATATACATTTTTGTATATAAATTAAATTAAATTAAATAAATAAAATAAATAAATGTCTGGGACCTCATGGTGAAGAGGTGGGTAAACCGCCCAGAGAGCTTCGGCTATGGGGCGGTATAAATTTAATTAATAAATAATAAATAAATAATAAATAAAACATTTAATAATGGTTATTTTATTTAAATTGTCTATCCTATGAACTACATCAAGCTCAATGAATTTGTGGGAAATGTATTATACAAATTAATGTGACACTGAGATTTGAGTTTAAAAGAAACCCTAGTTATGCCTAGCAGGTTCCTTGCCCCCCCCCCAAAAAAAACCAAAGTAAAAGAAAGTCTCTATTGTTCCTTATAGAGAAAATAGCATGTGTTTCTCATGACACAATACATTATATTCTCATTACACAATAGCATGTGTTTCTTATGAGCAACGCTCATTTAACATTGTCATGAAATGGAGACTTCAGTGTCATCAGCCCAGTCCTCTGGAATGCTCTACCAACAGAGATTCAGCAGGTGACTTCTGATTTAACTTTTAAGCGCCTGCTGAAAACCTTTCTGCTCGACCAGGCTTATGCAGGCAATTAAGATGATGGTTTATTTTTTTGCAACAGTTAACCTTTGTTTTTACTGTATTTTTTTATTCTATGGGTTTTTTAAAGTGTTGTAAACTGCTTTGATTTTTTTTAACGAAATAGTGGTATACAAATATTTTTACAAATAAATATAAATTACTTAAAAACACTGTTTTTCATATCATTACTCATTTTTTTGACTTCAAAGGATAGCAAGAATGGTTTCGGGGTTTCAGCTGTATTGCACATTTTGGATTCTCCATTGAAATGTCAGAACACTCTCATATGTTATTGACAGGAAAAATTAAAAAGAACTGCATTATATCTGATTTACATTTATTGTCAGACATAGCATTTGAAAGAAAATCAGAAGGGAAGGAATGTGATTGCAGTCACGTATGCTAAAATATAATACACTGCACGGTGTATGTTGCAATTTTTGGTGATGCAAGAAAGGGAAGGGCCAATGTTAAAACACATGCTTCATACTAAAGATGCTGGCAATGTGCACGAGCCTTGGACTCAGATATGAAATTTAAGATCTTAAGTGCTCACCTCCAAGAAGAAACAATATTAGGACCCCCAATATTCTTCTCCAGCTTGGATTAAAATCTGAACCAAATAAGAACTCCCACTTTACCACCCCCAACAGCTCTCCAACCCTCTCCCACCCACCAATTCCCATCCCTCCTCCCCTTGAAAAGCCCCATGAATAAGCAGTGGCAGAAATGCTCCAGTTGACATGGGAGAAGAAAGAAGGGAATCCTTGGGGAATTGATTTTTTGGGGGAAGAAACAATTCCCAAGGGCCAGAGAAGGAGCAAGGGGAGCAAGAGTAGGACCTTCCTCCTCCTAATGGTGGCTGGAGTACTGCTGCTTTCACCACTGGCCAAGTTTTTAAACAGAAGAGACAGGAAGAGGGCAGGTTAAGTGGAATGGAGTGTGGGATGGGCAGGTCCTATTGCCTTGGGAAAAAAGCCAAGTTATTCTCAAATTTCTGAGAAGTAGCTTGGTTATTTTCTAATCCAATGCAATCAGACATAAACCCATGGGAAACAGACTGCCTCTTCTTTGTATGCATAAGGTCCTTGGTTCAACCCCTGCCATATCCAGTTTAAGAAAGACAACACAAAACCTTGAGTGGCAAAGAACTCTGCTTCAGAACTGCGGGCAGAATAGAGCAAGTCTGGATGAACACAGGGCTTGATGAACCCCAAAGGTCTGGTTCAGTGTAAGTCAACATAAGAATGTATCATTTGACATATAGGTTTAGTAAGTTGCTCAGCCATGTTTGAGAATCTTTTTTCTCTTTCCAATTGAAAATGATTGCTACTGCTGTGCGTTCTGTCTTCAAGGCTGTAATCTTATGCCTGGGAGTTGGTTCCATTGAACTCAGTGGAACTTTGAAAAGACCTACACAGATTTGCTCTGCATAACTGCTTAACAGTGCAACCCTACTCCTGTCTACTCAAAACTAAGTCACATTGAGTTCAACAGGACTTATTTTCAACTTTCAGAATTACAGCCTGAAAGTTGTTTGAAACATAACGGTAATGGGATGAGTATTATCCTGTCTAAGTTGAAGGTTTGAAAGGTTTGAAAGGCCTTTCTCCACCTCCGGCATATGCATTAAATATGCATCTGGAAGAAACTCATTCTGGTTGTGGCAGCTCCTTTGTCCTCCACATTTCTACATTGACAGGAGAAATTTGTGTGCTGTATACACAGTTTCTCATGGGAATAACTTGGCCATGGTTATAACGATGGACGCCAGAAACAGCCTTAGGTATTCCCCTGAACCTTCATCTAATAGTCTTATTTTCCAAAGCAAGATCTTGTGCAACAGCAGAAAAGGCATTTCAATATTAACAGGGAGATGTTTGTACCTGAAGGCAAATGCAAGATGACAGGAAGAAAATATGCATTTTTCAAAAATATTTAGTGTACCTATTCAGTAAAGTTTTGCTCCAATTGTTCTTAAGTTCTTCTGTTGGCACCTATGAACATTCATAATAATTTAGACAAAGAAATGCAGAGAAACAAAATTCACACTAAAAAGGACAAATAGCTTTTGACTTTATGGAAATACCAATACTACACATCATTTTCTGAGTTTTGTTGGTGGCTTTCTTAAGTGCCTATACTAGATGCTCCAGTTTTCTTTACAAGTCACTTTAAAAAAAAAAAAAAAGAGTTGTAAACCGCCCAGAGAGCTTCGGCTATGGGGCGGTATACAAATGTAATAAATAATAATAATAATCTATCATTTTAATCAACTTCAAAAGGGATTGCATTTTGTCAGAATACGTGCATGGTGATGATTTCACAGGACTTTTTACAATTAAAAACAATAGTACAGATGTAGCTGTTAAGTAATCATCTGGACCCTGTCCTTCTTTAGGAGAAAATATCGGATGAGTGCCACTTCTCAATTAAAGAATTAAGTACTAGTGATCTTGAGTCAAAAGACAGTCAACAGGAAATGTTGAACACCCCCCTGCTATGTTCATTACTCCCTCTAACAGAAAACTCAACTGGTGAGTGCCGACCATGCTATAGCCAAAATGGGATCATTGAGAAACAAGAGGCAGGGATCAGCAGTGGTGGCAAGTGCCCACTGGGACTGGTAGGGTAGAAGGCAGGGAGCCCATCAGAAGGTGGAGCCAGAGCTAATGACAGGTACAGCCAAAATATTCTACTTTTGTCTCCACCCTCCTACCTGCTGAGTTCTACAAGAGCAATACTGAGACTGATGAGGAGGAAGCAGAGAAGCAGTACTCCCCTGCTGAAGTGGTAATTAAGAAGGCAGGCAGTTGGCAGTTGGCAAGAGATAGGCTGATGTTGGAGGGGCAGTGCCCCATTTGTCGCAATGGACTAGCCTTCACTGGGTATCACCATGGCCAAAGGAACACCAAGGTTTCAAAAAGTTATAAAAATCTTTTTTAGAAAAGGGGACACCCCCCCCAACCAGAAGACCCAATGAGGACTGAGCATTTCAGTTATTGCAGAATGTAGAGTATTAGGTTCAGGGGTGGGAGATAGGACCAGAAAACAGAGGTTGGAGGGATGGAATGGAGTATTCTGGGAGATGGCACAGCTAAGCTGGCTGGCACCACTCCACAACACAACAATTTGTTGTAGGCTCTCACAATGCTGTGAGTAGGGTTGGAGATGAGAAACTTCTCACGTACTTTATTGGTTCTCGTGTGGGGTAGAAGAAATGGGAAAGGGGGCACTTGACAAGGATATGTTCAGTTTCATCATGTCCCTCCCCAGCAGCAAATGTGTAGATCAGAGAGACTCTGAAAGGTAATTATGTTACATGAGAAAGTGCAGCTTCCAACCCCCTTTTTCTTCCTTGTAATGATAATGCAGGGCTGATGGGATACAGTAGGGCCCCGCTTTTTGGTGTTCCGCTTCTTGGTGTTCCGCTAATATGGCGGTTTCCTTTGGGGTCGGGGGAAGGGGGGTCGGGGGAAGGGGGGCCGTGGGTGGGCGTCCGGACTGAGGGAGGGACGGCCGCTGACCTGGTGGGCCAACACATGTGGCGCACTAGTTTCTGGAAAGAGTGACTCCCTCCTCCTTCTAGGAGGTAAGCAATTTTAAGGTAAGCAATGTGTGTGCCCTAGCCTGCCCTGGGCCCTGGCACCCTCACGCACACCCCACCTACCTACCAGGCAGGTGGGGGGGCAGGAGGTCAGGTGGGCGAATGAGCGATCGAGCAGGGGGAGAGTGAGCAGGCGTGGGTGTGCAGGCTGCCGCGGCTGCCGGAAGGTCGCTGAGGAGGCTCTTCTTGCCAACGTGGTGCATGTGGGGAACTGCGGGCAGTGGCACTTGTTTTGGCGGGTGTCAGGAGTCCGTGGAGGTGACTTCTTTTGCCCTTCCTCTCCCGTCTTGAGGCTTGCATCTGCGGTCCAAAGTCCTGCGGCTGCGGCTACGGTTGGCTGTGGAGGAGGCAGCTTTGTCCTTATTCGGCGTCCTTGGGGCTCGCTACTACAGCCCTAGGATCCTTACTGGAGCTTGCAGCTGTGGTTCTGTTTGACTGTGGGGGGGAGGCGGCTGTCCACTCTCTTCCTTCCTACAGTTCAAGCAGGGCTTGTGGTGCCTCTGATAGCCTCTGGAGCCTGCCATGGAAGGGGAGCACTACTCCCCCGCCATAACAAAGGCAACTGAGTGAGCGAGCGGGGGGATGAGGGGAGGGCAAGTGAGTGGGGGGAGAGGGCGAGTGAGCAAGCAAGCAAGGGGGAGGGCGAGCAGGCAAGGGGAAGGGCGAGCGAGGGAGCCAGCAGAGGGCAAGCGAGTGGGCATGGGTGGGCCAGCGAGCAGGCAGGCAGCTCCCTCCCTGCAATCTGCAGCAGGGAGCCTGCCACGGAAGGGGAGCACTACGCTCCCACCATAACGGGGGGGAGAGGGCGAGCGAGGGGGAGGATGAGCGAGGCAGCTGGTGGAGTCTTTTATATGCATTAATGCTATGTTCCACTTTTCAGCGGGGGTCTGAAGCCTAACCCACCGAATGAGTGGGGCCCTACTGGACTTCCTCCACCCCCTACAATGATTCCAGTAGTTCTGACTATAGCAGATTCACTTGCTGAAACTTGCTTCTGCACACAGAGCTCTGCCCCTGAAATTGGGCGACAGTGCGTTTCTTCCTCCCTTCCTGCATTACCTTGGTCCCGAGACACCTCTGGCATCAACTCCGCTGATAGCAGTCTTGCCACATCCAGTTGTATTAAATGAAGAGCCACCACTGCATGTGTTAACCCTGGGCACTTCTATAAAAAGGCAGGCAATGATTTCAAGGAAGCAGCTACAGCAGAGCGAATAAGTGACTGATGGAAGTCCTGAAAGGTGGAGGGCTCCATTAAGAACTTAGCAGAACAGTCAGGCAGTATAACAGTTCCACTGCTAATGCACACAGGATGCCTCCACAAATCGTCAGGCAGGTGCCCCCAGCGAGTGGCCATGTCATTTGCAAGCAGCCCTCAGTCATTGCTCCAGGTTAGTTTTTCTAGTGGTGTCTTTTCAGGACTACCCAAGAAAACAAATTGGTTTAGTCCCCCGCCCCTTTTTGTTTTCTTTAATGAAGAAGTAGAATAAGGTATTAACAAACTCTCTTGTCAAAATAGACTCTTCTTGGGAACAAGCTCATTTTACTTTCCTGGGAACTCTGAGACTGTGCGGCGCTCAGAAAGTTGTGACACCTCAATGCTTTAGAAAGGGGTGTTGCTCAGTGGCAGAGCACCTGACTTGCATGCAGAAGGTCCCAGGTTCAATCCCTGGCATGTCCAGGTAGGGCTGGGAGAGATCCTTGCCTGAAACCCTGGAGAGCCACTGCCAGTCAGTGAAGACGATACTGAGCTAGATGGACCAATGGTCTGACTCGGTATAAGGCAGCTTCCCACATTCCTAACCTTTGCGCACTAGGACTGACAGAAATGGCTCTCTCTGTGTGCATGTGTAGACATTCACACTTTTAGTGTGGATGCCAGGGAGCAGGGCTAGTCCATGTGTGTGATGTCAGGGACGGGGCTAGTCTGCTTGGATCTGCTCACCCGCTGACGGCAAGTGGTTTGCCTGAATAGGGCTCAAGTTAAATAGGAACACAGGAGAAATGGACCACAGGGTCCTTGGAGCAAGAAAGGAAATGAACTGGGGGAACTATGCTCACCCCAAATACTTTGCAGGGTTCTTGTGCGACTAAGCACTATTCTCAGCATATGGAAAGGGTTCAAGTGTAAAGAAGTCCCACCAGGAGCCTGATGAGGCTGTAGAAAGAGATGTGGCAAAGAGGCACAGTAAAGAGCTGTGGCCAGGCAGTAGCTGATAAGGCCACGGGAACACATGGGAACACATGAGGTTGGTCTGAAAGCTGCAGCTGGTGCAAAATGTGGCGGCGAGACCGCTCACTAGGGCAGGGTATCGCCAGCATGTCACCCCACTGCTGAAAGAATTCCACTGGCTGCCCATTACCTGCCAGGCCAAGTTCAAGATTTCTGGTTTTGGTGTACAAAGCCCCATACAGCTTGGGACCAGAATTCCTGAAAGACCGTCTTATCCCTTATATACCCAGCCGATCACTGCGCTTGGCAGGTGAGGGCCTCCTACAGATGCCATCTTATCAGGAGGTCTGTTCTGCACAACATAGGAAATGGACCTTTAGTGTTGTGGCACCTACCCTTTGGAATTCCCTCCCCTTAAATATTAGACAGGCGGCACCTCTGTTGCCTTTCCGGCACCTACTGAAGACCTTCCTCTTTCAACAAGCCTTTTAAGTAGAGCCCTTATCCCAGTCTGCGTCTGTGTTGCAATTGCTTTTTAATGTGTTTTTAAACCTTTTTTTAAAAAATAGATGTTTTTAAAGCTTTTTAAAATGTTTTTAGAGATGTTTTGTTTTAATATGTTTTTAATGGTGGTTTTGTTTTAATATATTTTAAAGTCTGTTTTTATGATAGAGTGTTTTTAGTGCTTTTGTTTTCCGCCCTGTGCTCCTACTGGGAGAAAGGGTGGGATATGAATATTATTATTAAACATCATCATCATCATCATCTAATAAATAAATAATAAATAAACACATCTTCCATTTGATAAGAAAGTGTATAAAAGGCCAGGTCCTATGGCACTCACGCCCCCTCAGCTCTGCTGGAGTGGGGGGTCGAAGAAAGCAGGAGGAACCATCCATCTATTCCAGTGGTTCTCAAACGTTTTTGGTTTGCGGCGCACTGTAAAACATATAAAAATTTTCTGGTGCACTTTGTGTATAAAATTAAAAATATATTAATATATTTTAAACTATGAATAAAAATAAACTATAGAAAACTATTACTTACCCTATACAAATGGGTTTCTTCTCATTTTAAAAATATACTTTCATAATATTTGAGGCACACCTAACCACCTCTTAGGGCGCACCAGTGTGCCTGGGCACACCGTTTGAGAATCACTGATCTATTCCATCCATGAGATCTGATAGGTCATGTATCATTATATGTATTACTGTGTACTTTGTAACTTTGGCTCTGTGATAAGTCTTAGAGTTTAACTCAGTCCTTCATCTATTGTAACTTGTTTTAACTGTGATGTGCCTTCACAGTCTTATACTTTGTTGTTAAATGGATATCCAGCAACTTCTTTCATGCTGATATATATTTCAATTTTTCTGTTTCTGCAATGATGGCTAAGGCCACCTAGAATGCATTTTATTAGTTGCCGTGTGCAAGATATGAATAAATAGCATATATTTTAAAGACTGTTCTGCTGTCCGAAGTCTGACTCCCAAATAGAAAATTTCTGGTACCTCCCAAGACTCAAGAATTCTTGAGCGGGGTCTCCTCTATCCTCTGCCTACTCCAGACAACTGCTGTTGATAACAACCTGTGAGCTTCGGTGAACTAATGTTCGACATATAAGGACTCTGTGTGGACACGGAGGAAGGGAGAAAGCAACCCTGTGCATTCACTGGCAAGGGGGCTGACCTTACCAATGTCACCCCACTTCCCAAAAAATATTAGAAGTGCTATGCAAATTAATGGTAATAATTAAAGTGGATATGTATATCCTGATTGTACAATGGAAAATATCTCTAGGGTCTATTGAAAACATTTGTTAATAGATTTTGCAAAGACCTGTCTTGAAAGGATGAGATCTGTAGCATTCTGATGTACACGCCAGCTCCAAGTTGTCGATAACAATGAAAACATTTCAAAAAACACCACAGTACTCAGCCTCCTTACCTGTGAACTGAAATCAATGGCTTTGGCTCTTTACATCACTATGTGACCTTCAAGCACTCTTACACATAAATAACCATACCTGAGCTCCCCAAGGCTAGTCCTGTGCCCTGTTACAGACAAGGTTCATTATAAGCCTGATCTCCCTCCAGGTCAATCTGACAAAAGGTGGGATGGCTGTATCATTAGTTGAGGTAACAGATGGGAAAGTCCCCACGTGCTAACTCCTCCTCCCTCCTCCACGCTGAGCAGCCTGCTCTACACATACTTTGCAATGCAGAATCCTGTTGCTCGTGCCTTTCAAAAATAAGGCTCTAATTTGTATGTCAAAAGAATCAATTTGCAAGTACCACTCCTTGTGCTTTCAGGCCTGCAGATAGGTGTATCAATTTAAACTCTCTCCCGCATTGTCAAATGTGCCAATTATACCAACACAGAGAAGCTACTGCAGGACCTTGTCTTTTAAGCCTGTTGTTACAAAGTAGCTTTCAGTGCCTTAGGATGCGCTGAGCCTGGAACTTTCCTCTTAGTAATAAATTAAAGCCAATGGGGCTTCTTTTATCACCAGTGATCCTCCATCTTCTCCCTCAAGAAGGCAATCACTTTGGCATGTAATTTGTTTAAAAAAAAAGGTTTACAGATTGAGATTTTTGAAAATTGGTTTGTTTGCATCACACACAGAGTGAGAGAGAGAGAGAGAGAATATGAAATCTACTATGAGGATGGAATGACAGCTAGCCATTGTTCCAAAATTATGTTTTAAATAAAGGGGGTGCATGAAAGAAGCAAGAGGCCCATTGTGTGTCAAAGGTGGGGACACATTTATTTATTTATTTATTATTTTATTTAAACAGTTTATATACTGTTTAACACCTTAGTCTCTAAGTGGTATACAGTTAAGGTTAAAAAGATACAACAAAGAAAAATCAGTTAAAACTAACCATAAAATCAGAAAACTTACTTAAAATGGTTGCTGAGATAAAAAGTTCTTCACTAGGTGCCAGATGTTCAACAGGGAGGGGCTCTGTCTGATCTCCGTTCGGAAGGGAGTTCCACATAATTGAGTCTGCAATACTCTACATGTGGCTTGTGGTGGATATGTGCCAGGGGTCGCCAGCCTTTTTGGACCAGTGGGCACATTTCAAGTTTTGAAAGTGTGCTGTGGGTTACCAGTCACAAAATGACTGCCATGGGAGTAAATTAGAGAGTAATCATAGTGAAGTTTTTCCCTTAAGTGTATTACCATACTAGAGAATGGTTAACCTGTTGAATTTATGCCTGCCATATAGCTGTTAAAAGCACAAGAGCCCTGTTTTCCCCAATGCCCAACCCTAAACCAAAACCTAGGCTGCTGTCCTATACCTACTTACCTGGAAGTAAGCCCCATTGAACACAAAGAGATTTCTGAGTAGACATCATATTATAAATTAACTATACAGTGAATTCTGAATGAGTTCCTGGTCTTTAGCTCTTGCACAGCAGGAGGCATGCACAAGCCTCTGCACAAAGTTTTCACATTTGCCTTTTGGGGGGAAGGGGGATTCTTTAACATACACACACACTTATTGTGTAGTAGTATTTGCAGAAAACGTAAAGGTACTACCTGATCTCAGATGAGCCCGCAGCAGAAAAAAATGCATCCTGGATGCTAGGGGAAAAGGAACAACAAACTACAGAGACTCCAAACTGCCTTGAGGGGCTTCGACCAAAAGGCGGGGTATAAAGGCGGGGTATAAATAAACTAATAATAATAATAACAACAACAACAACAATAATAATAATAAGACAGAAGCAGGAAAAGTGAACTAAAGGGAAGGGGAAAACAGCAACTCTTTAGGACTGCTATAGCCTGGTGTCCTCAATTCACTAATTGGCTACCAAACACAATCAGGAGCAGCCAGGCTGGCTTATTTCACAGAAATCACAGAGAAACCATTTTGCTTCATGACTTTTTTTCTAGGAGAGCTAGAGACTTACTTTTTTATTTTAAAGAAAGCTCAGAATCTGCGGGCCCTGCTTGGTGCCAATGAAGGCCTTTTGCAGGCATCATGGCACCCATGGGCACCAAGTTGGTGACCCCAATACAAGCCATGTACCTGAGCCATGGAGGACCACTAACAGTGATTCCCCCAGAGTCCTCAGTGATTGAGCAGGGATATAAGGAATCAGGCAATCCTTAAAGTATCCCAGACCCAAGTTGTGAATTCACACAAGAACTTTGAACTTGGCCTGGCAGCATAAGGGCAGCCGGTGCATGCTTTTGAGCACTGGAATTATGTGCTAGCATTAGTCCCCACCAACAGTCTACCACATCATTTTGAACCAGCTTGAGCTTCTGAACCAAGCCAAATGTATGTGCAATGTGCTGCACATACAGCACATTGAAACAATCAAGTCTTGAGGTTACCAATACATGCATCACCATGGCCCAACCATCCCTTTCCAAGAATGGACATAGTTTGGGTACCAGCCTTAGCTGGTAAAAGGCACTCATAGCCACCAAGGCTACCTAAGCCTCCAGCGAAAAAGATGAATCCAGGAGCACCACAAACTACAAAGCCGCTCTTTCAGAGGGAGTGCACCCACCCATAACAGGAAGCTCTTCCGGACATGGGAACCAATCACTGTGGGTGATTGGTTCCCAGGATTCAAGGTTAGCCTGTTAGCCTTCATCCAGTTCAAACTTGCACCCCAGACAATGGTCCAGATCACACACAGTCTCTCCTGACTCAGATGTTATGTAGAAATAGAGCAGTGTGTCATCAGAATGCTGATTTCACTTTTCCTCCAAACTCCAAGTGACTGCTCCCAACAGAATCCTATAGATGTTAAACAGCACTGGGGACAAGATTGTGCCCCGGGGCACCCCATAATACAAGGACCATGAGGATGAAACACAGTATCTCAAAGTCCCAATTCTCTGGACTGGGAGCAGTACGGGCTCTGCAGTCTTGGAGAAGGACCATGGGAGCTATGGCTCTCCTTATTTATTTATTTATTTATTTAATTTCATTTTTAAACTGCCCATAGCAAATAGCTCTCTGGGCGGTGTACAAAAGATTAAAAGTACAGAAATACAAAATATCACAATAAATAAACTGAAACAAAGAGATTTAAAATTGTAACATTAAACGCTTTAAAATGCCTGGGAGCATAGCCAGGTTTTAACCTGGCGCCGAAAAGATAGAAGCGTCGGCGCCAGGCGTATTTCTTCGGGGAGGCTATTCCACAATTCGGGGGCCACTACAGAAAAGGCCCTAGATCGAGTAACTGTCCTCCGGGCTTCCCGATGGGTTGGTACCCGGAGGAGGGCCTTAGACGCTGAGCGAAGTGACCGGCTCGGTTCATAGCGGGAGAGGCGTTCCACAAGATACTGCGGTCCCACGCCATGTAAGGCTTTATAGGTCAAAACCAGCACCTTGAATCTGGCTCGGAAGCAAATAGGTAGCCAGTGCAAACGGGCCAGAACAGGTGTTATATGCGCTGACCGGCTGGTCCTCGTCAGCAGTCTGGCTGCTGTGTTTTGCACTAGCTGAAGCTTCCGAACTGTCTTCAAGGGCAGCCCTACGTAGAGCGCATTACAGTAATCCAACCTAGAAGTTACCAGAGCATGAACACCCCACAGCAAAACCAGAGCCTTGACAGGATCACCGGCTGTACCCTTCAGAAAATCCCCCAGAGCATTCAGGAGTCTAACAGATTCTAATAGCCAACGGGATTAAGACCATCCCACTACATCCAGACTGCCTCTCTCTGCACGGGGAGCAAAGACTAAACCAAGGGTATGCCGTGCTCTCTGTGTTGGACCATGACAGTCTGAGACAGTCCCATCATTGCCACGGAGGCCATGACATCCCAGAGCAGCCCCAATGCATCCTTGGTATCAATACTGAAGTTGCCCAGGACCACGGTCCTGGATTTCTCCAACACCACAGTGGAGATATCCTCAGTCAGGAAGGCTGTTGAACAGCAGGGTCAGCTGCATATTAACAGTATCCCCAACCTGACTCCATAACCCCATACCAGATGCAGACCGTCTAGTTCAGCTCCTGTGGGGAGACATTTCCTAGTGAGGAAGAATGAACTATGGCAACACCCCATCCATCCATCCATCCATCCATCCATCCATCCATCCATCCATCCATCCATCCATCCATCCATCCATCCATCCATCCATCCATCCATCCATCCATCCATCCATATCCATATCCATATCCATATCCATATCCATCCTTCCCTCCCTCCCTATTGCCAAAGCTCTCTGGGCGGTTTACAGCAATTAAAACAATAAAAACAAATATAAACACAAAACACAATTTAAAAACACAATTTGAAAGAACACCTGCTAAAATGCCTGGGAGAAGAGGAAAGTCTTGACTTGGTGCTGAAAAGATAACAGTGTTGGCACCAGGTGCATCTCATCAAGGAGATCATTCCATAATTTGGGGGCCACCACTGAGAAGGCCCTCTCCCTTGTTGCCAGACTCCCAGCTTCCCTCAGAGGAGGCACCCAGAGGAGGGCCTTAGATGTTGAGCGTAGTGTACGGGTGAGTTCATGTTGGGAGAGGCGGTCCATCAGGTATTGTGGTCCTAAGCCCTGTAAGGCTTTATAGGTTAAAACCAGCACCTTGAATCAAGCTCGGAATCATACAGGCAGCCAGTGCAAGCGGGCCAGAATCGGTTTTATGTGTTCAAACCGTCTGGTCCCTGTTACCAATCTGGCTGCTGCATTTTGCACAAGCTGCAGCTTCCAAACCATCTTCAAAGGCAGCTCCACGTAGAGCGTATTGCAGTAATCTAGCTTGGAGGTTACCAGAGCATGGACAACTGAAGCCAGGTTATCCCTGTCCAGATAGGCGCGTAGCTGGGCCACCAACCAAAGTTGGTAGAAGGCACTCCATGCCACCGAGGCTACCTGAGCCTCAAGTGACAGAGATGGTTCTGGGAGAACCCCCAAGCTACGAACCTGCTCCTTCAGGGGGAGTGCAACCCCATCCAGGACAGGTTGGACATTCACCATCTGGTCAGAAGAACTACCCACTAGCAGCATCTCAGTCTTGTCTGGACTGAGTCTCAGTTTATTAGCCCACATCCAGTCCATTTTCGCAGCCAGGCACTGGTTCAGCACATTGACAGCCTCACTTGAAGAAGATGAAAAGGAGAAATAGAGCTGCATGTCATCAGCATACTGATGGCAACACACTCCAAAGCGCCGGATGACTACACCCAATGGTTTCATGTAGATGTTGAATAGCATGGGGGACAGAACTGACCCCTGTGGAAGCCCATACTGGAGAGTCCAGGGTGCCGAGCAATGTTCCTCAAGCACCACCTTCTGGAGCCGACCCACCAAGCAGTAGTGGAACCACCACCATGCAGTCCCTCCCACTCCCAACTCAGCCAGTCTTCCCAGAAGGATACCATGGTCGATGGTATCGAAAGCTGTTGAGAGATCAAGGAGAATCAACAGAGTCACACTCCCCTGTCTCTCTCCCAACAGAGGTCATCATACAGGGCGACCAAGGCTGTTTCCATGCCAAAACCAGGCCTGAAACCTGACTGAAATGGATCCAGATAACCCGACTCTTCCAAGAGTGTCTGGAGCTGGGCTGGCACCACTCGTTCCAGGACCTTGCCCAGGAATGGAACATTTGCTACCAGCCTATAATTATTAAGATTTTCTGGGTCCAAGGAGGGTCTTTTCAGGAGTGGTCTCATTACCACCTCTTTCAGGCAGGCAGGGACCACCCCCTCTTGCAGAGAGGGATTAATCACTTCCCTGGCCCAGCCAGCTGTTCCATCCCGGCTAGCTTTTATTAGCCAAGAAGGGCAAGGATCCAGCACAGAAGTGGTCCATTTCTGAACTGGGATAGCCTGACCACTGTTGTCCATGCACTGGTAACCTCTAGGCTGGATTACTGTAATGCGCTCTAGGTGGGGCTGCCCTTGAGGTTGGTCTGGAAGATGCAGCTAGTGCAAAATGTAGCGGTGAGACTGCTCACTGGGGCAGGGTATCGCCAACATGTCACCCCGCTGCTGAAAGAACTGCACTGGCTGCCCATTTGCTACCAGGCCAAGTTCAAGGTTCTAGTTTTGCCGTACAAAGCCCTATACAGCTCGGGACCAGGATACTTGAAAGACCGTCTTACCCCTTATATACCCAGCCGATCACTGCGCTCTGCAGGTGAGGGCCTCCTGCAGACCATCTTATCAGGAGGTTTGTTTTGTACAATATAGGAAACGGATCTTTAGCGTGGCAGCTTCTACCCTGTGGAATTCCCTCCCCTTAAATATTAGGCAGGCGCCAGCTCTGCTATCTTTTCGGCGCCTTTTGAAGACTTTCCTCTTTCAGCAAGCCTTTTAAGTTGAGACCTATCCCAGTCTGCATCTGTGTTAGAATTGCTTTTAATATGTCTTTTAATATCTTTAACCCTTTAAAAAAAATGTTTTTAAAGGTTTTTTTATATGTTTTTGTTTTGTTTTGATGTATTTTAAGGTCTTTTTATGATGTTTTAAAGTGTTTTTAGTGTTTCTGTTTGCTGCCCTGGGCTCCTGCTGGAAGGAAGGGCGGGGTATAAATAAAATAAAATAATAAAATAAAATAAATAAATAAAATAAACCTGTCCAAGAACCTTGTCAATGTCCTCAGGCTGTACCATCTGATACTCATCCAAGAAATCAGGACAAGGCTGTGCTCTGGATACCCTGCTTGATTCACCTGCTATAACACTGGAGTCTAAGTCCTGGCGGATGCTAAAGATTTTATCCTGGAAGTGCCTAGCAAATTCATTACAGTGGGCCTCAGATGGTTCTACCATGTCCCTGGGGCCAGCGTGTAATAGCCCCTGGACAATTCTGAAGAGCTCGGCTGGGTGGCAGATTGATGATTTGATAGTGGCAGCAAAATATTGTTTTTTTTGCTGCCCGCACTGCCCCTAAATACAGCTTACCATAGGCACTTACCAGTGTGTAACTGCATCCACCAGGAGTTCATCTCCATCTGCACTCAAGCCGTCTCCTATATTGTTTCATCACTCTCAGCTCTGGGGTATACCATGGAACCATACGACCTCTACACAGGAGAGGGCACTCAGGAGCAATCATGTCAACCACCCAGGTCATTTCTGTATTCCAACAGCATGTTGGGACAGTCCCATGGTTGTCATGGAGACCATGAAATCCTGAGCTTCCCTGGATAAGGTGGCCTCAGCATGGATGTTGACATACCCCAGAACCAACAGTCTGGGGGATCTCAACAGTACACCAGAGACCACCTCCATCAGCTCAGCTAGGGAGTCTGTTGGGCAGCGGGGTGGCCGGTACACTAACAGAATCCCCAGTCTGTCCTGCTGACCCAACACAAGGTGCAAACACTCCAGACCAGTAGTCACATGGACAGGGTGCGTCCACATCCTTTTATGGGTCTGAGTATCTACAGATTGTCTCCAGCTTACTGATAGCCCTCCACCCAACTGCACTGGGAGCATAGATGATCGCCAGGCTCATGAGCAGGACAGATGCATGGGGAGGTACCATTTGTATGAACTATTTGTATGAACTGATGTCTCCTCTATGGAGTTATATATTTGGCTGCTGTGGAAAAGGTGCCACTTGGTTGAACTGTAAATGGAAGAAGGGCAGCACCATGTAGATAGCAGAATTGTTTGGACACTAGAAACCTCTGGAGGATACTATGTTGGCTACCACCACTGTAAGGGGTGTTTATTTGAACACTCCTAACGGGGATATATATACAGTCTCAAAGTGGAGGCAACAGATCCTACTAATTGCATAATTAGATGTGGCTAAAAGCTGGAAGAATAGTATTTATGATTAAAAAGGTAAAGGTGTCCCTGCACTTATAGTGCGAGTCGTTTCCGACTCTTAGGGTGACGTCTTGCGACGTTTACTAGGCAGACCGTATATATGGGGTGGGATTGCCAGTTCCTTCCCCAGCCTTTCTTTACCCCCCAGCATATGTCAGGTACTCATTTTACTGACCACGGATGGATGGAAGGCTGAGTGGACCTCGACCTCTTTTACCAGAGATTCGACTTCCTCCTTCCGTTGGAATCGAACTCCGGCCGTGAGCAGAGCTTCGGCTGCGTTACCACCACTTACCACTCTGCGCCACGGAGGGTCTTTATGATTAACTACTACAAAACTGAGCTGCAGAAAACCTTGGCTACTGTATTGCTACCTATGTGCACAGGTTTCATCACACTTAAGTCCTATTGATTCCAGTAAGAGAGCAGGAAGTTGTTACAGAGTGATAGTAGAGGGGTGTGTGTGTGTGTGTGTGTGTGTGTGTGTGTGTGAGTGAGTGAGTGAGTGAGTGAGTGAGTGAGTGAGTGAGTGAGTGAGTACTTCCTAGGCATGCCAGGATCCCTTTTACATTAGCTGTCTATACACCATACATTTAAAGCACATTTCCCTCTGCCCTCCCCAAAAAAGTTCTGGGATCTGTAGGTTACCCCTCACAGAACTACAATTCCCAGCACTCTTAACAAATTAAAGTTCCCTGGATTCTTGTTAGGAGGAGGGATGTGCTTTAAATGTATGGTGTGTATGCAGCCAGTGTAAAAGTGCTCCTGGCATGCCTGGGAAGTATACCGCCCCCAAGATCACTATATAAAAAAAACCTTTCAGCTCTCTTAAACTATTGTCCGCTGTAGCCTATGGATTCACTATCTCACCAAATTGGAAGCAACCACATAAAAGAAGCAGACAATAAATTGGGCTACCCATATAATTACAAAGGTAGAGATCATAAGTAAATTCTTTGTGTGATCATAGAGAATTCTTTCTCTCTATGAAGTGAAGGGACATTTTTTTTAAAAAAAAGTTTCCAAGCCAGCTGATCTCGCTGTCTTGTGTGCTGTTCTGCAGTTCCTATTCTTCCTTAACTTGCTGGACTGAGAGCAATCAGTGCCCTTTGTTCTCTACTTATTTTTAACTACAAAATGCTGCTCACTCACTCTCTCCATTATCCTCTCTCTTTACAATCTGGAGAGGCAAATACTTTTCCCATTTGACATTCATACTAATTCAGCTCTGTCTGAAGAATAAATTACATCTATCAACAATTACTTGCTCACCTTCCCCTAGACTGCGTTTTATACTTCAGTCTCATTAGCGAGCGAGAGCACGTGTGTAAAATAATTCCAGTTCGATAACAGCTCCTAGTTGCTAGCCTGCTTACAACCATTCCACTGTGTTATGAAATGCCGCAGAGGATGTCAGGGTTCTTAATTGCCTCTTCCCCAATTTCTTTTTATGATCTAAAACACTTACTGCCACTCCAGCTGCATCACAGAAATGCGCTGCAATGCTAACCAAAGACTGTATGATATATTCTGCTCCCAGCCCCTCAACCATGCTTTCCCTACCACCACCACCCCATACAAACCAAGGGCATTCCATTTTTTCCCCTTTCAACCTAGGAAATAAAAGAGACACTTTGTAGAAGCTGATCACAGCTTGGTATATAACGTAATGAACCCACTGACACAGGTCTTGGCAAAGCTCTACTTTCCATTCCTGCATCTAAACTTTCCCCATTAAACAACAACAAAAAAGTCATTAAAGGAGCTAAGTTCTAAAGGATAACCTTTCAGCCAACTGCCTATTCAGCTGTTTGAATCCAAACGAGGTTGTGTTGTGTTTTAATGTGCAAGGAGAGTAGGGGGAAGGGGAACCTAGCACATCAAGGAGATAGTAATAGTTTTTCCTCTTTGGTTGGCTAACATTAACCCACTGAGTCCAGTTCTGCTGAAGTTAATGGGAATTTGGTACTGCGTTGCCTTGTACTCAGAGTCGCTTGAATTAAATGAGTGACTAACAGGTGAGATAATCAAATTCTCTGGCGTTGTCTAAGAAAAGAGAGAGACACCGTGGCAAATTAGTAACAGAAAAATCAGGGAACTAATATAAGTGGAGATGGGGGTGACATCGACTATTGTAAAATTGTTTTGGACTCAATTTTGTGGCACTGCATACCTAGAGAACAATTTCTTGAAATTGTGTGTGTGGACCCTCATATGAACAGATTTATTGGGGACAGCAGGGGCATGACATGAATAGAGTTAATGGAGGCACAAGTAGGACCCACTGAGTTCAGGTAAGTAAGCAAAGAACTGCAGCTGGCTGCAATCCTATGCACACTTGCTTGGGAGTAAGCTATTCAAATATAGTGAGACATACATCTGAGTAAGTATGCATAGGATTACACTGGTAATTAAATACTGGGATGTGCTGTGGATTCAGATGAATCATGAACCAAAGCAGAGCGCTTTGCAGGCATTCTAGGGTTGTCTGAGTGGCAACTATCCAAAGCACCCTGATTCAAACTGGAGGCCTTTGAAATGCTTTGTGGCACCTGGGTAATCTGTACTTTTACAAAAATCTCCAGATAAGCATCTTAAAAAAGTGAAACTAACATCCTTAACCTTACAATATAAGGAAAACACCAGAGTGGGGAGACCTTAGTTGTTACTGACAGGTCTATCTTGCAATAAGAGGCAATTATTTTTTCAGGGCTCTCCAATCCCAGGGCTATGGGGGAAGGAAGCTGAAGTAAATAGCCTGGCTCACAGCTGCTTCTTTTGCTTATGTTCTACAAGTTGATCTCATTCAGACCCAGCCCCTTATTCAATGCCCTCTTCAAAAGTGGTTACAGTCCTTTCTTTCATCTATTCCTTTCAATTTAATCTTGCTGTAGTTTGTGTTTTGAGTCCAAAGGGTACCTCCAGACTGGTGTTACATTGCAAGTGCATTCTGGGAAGAACAAGAACCCTATTCCAAAAGATTAGAGAAATGAAAGGGAAATTTAAACCAATAGTAGGAATGTTGAGTAATCAACAGGGGAACACACTGACTGACCAAGATAAAATAAAAGGAAGATGGAAGCGGTACATGGAAGAACTCTATAAAAGAGATGCAAGGACGACAGATTCATTCATGGAGGAACCATATGATGAAGAACCAGAAATTTTAGAATGTGAGGTGAAAGCTGCTCTTAAAATACTTGGAAGAAACAAATCACCAGGAACAGATGGCATACCAATAGAGTTGCTACAAACTACTGAGACTGAATCTGTCCACATTTTGACAAACATTTGTCAACAAATATGGAAAACTAAACAATGGCCCACAGACTGGAAGCGTTCCATATACATCCCAATTCCAAAGAAATGGGTTCCCAGGGAATGCAGTAATTATCAAACTATTGCCTTAATATCCCATGCAAGTAAAGTAATGCTCAAGATTCTACAACAAAGGCTGTAACCATATATGGAGCGAGAAATGCCAGACGTCCAAGCTGGATTTAGAAAGGGAAGAGGTACCAGAGATCATATTGCAAACATATGTTGGATAATGGGAAATCATTCTGTGCATTACAGATTACAGCAAAGCCTTTCATTGTATAGATCATGAAAAACTATGGAATGCTTTAAAAGAAATGTGGGTGCCACAGCATCTGATTGTCCTGATGCACAACCTATACTCTGGACAAGAGGCTACTGTAAGGACAGAATATGGAGAAACTGATTGGTTCCCAGCTGGAAAGGGTGTGAGAGAGGGGTGTATTTTATCACCCTATTTGTTTAATCTATATGCAGAACATATACGGAAAGTGGGATTGGACCAAGATGAAGGAGGTGTGAAAATTGGAGGGAGAAATATCAATAATTTAAGATATGCAGATGATACCATACTACTAGCAGAAACCAGTAACGATTTGAAACAAATGCTGATGAAAGTTAAAGAGGAAAGCACAAGACTACAGCTGAACATCAAAAAGACTAAAGTAATGACAACAGAAGATTTATGCAACTTTACAGTTGACAATGAGGACACTGAACTTGTCAAGGATTATCAATACCTCATCACAGTCATTAACCCAAATGGAGACAATAGTCAAGAAATCAGAAGAAGGCTAGGACTGGGGAGGGCAGCTATGAGAGAACTAGAAAAGGTCCTCAAATGCAAAGATGTATCACTGTACACTAAAGTCAGGATCATTCAGACCATGGTATTCCCAATCTCTATGTATGGATGTAAAAGTTGGAGAGGGAAAAAAGGGGATAAGAGAAAAATCAACTCCTTTGAAATGTGGTTGGAGGAGAGCTTTGTGCATACCATGGACTGCAAAAAAGACAAATAATTGGGTGTTAGAACAAATTAAACCAGAACTATCACTAGAAGTTGGACAGTGAAAAAAGTGGATACGAGAAAAATCAACTTATTTGAAATGTGGTGTTGGAGGAGAGCCTTGCGCATACCATGGACTGTGAAAAAGCTTCTGTGCAGCATCGCTCTTCCCTCATGCTCTGTGGGTGGGTAGGAGGCGATGAGGGAGGAGGTGGAGGGTGAGAAGGGGTGGAGTGGAGAAAACAATTGTTTAAAAAAATGGATGGTGGTGATAAAGAATGGAGTGGAGGGGAAAAGGAGCTGGAGGGCAGGAACATGGATAAAGGAGAAGGAGGCAGCAGCAGAATGGAGATAAATAACTGTGGAGGTGAAAGATGACAGTGTGTGTGTGTGTGTGTGTGTGTGTGTGTGTGTGTATGAATACTGTGTTTGCACTTGGCACAGAAGTGGCCTCCACTACCCTCTCTGGCTACTGTGCTGCATTTGCAGTATTTTAACTTTTTTGCATCTCAGGGGAAAATTTTTGCCTGGGTGAGTGTCCCTTAGTTGGTGGCAGGGCAGGGTCCGGGAGGTGGTTAAATGAGAGAGATTATGCTTGCTGGCTGGGGGTGGGTGGGTTGCACTTGGTTTGACGTACAAAGATCTGAGTAGTGGCCTGTGCCTCCCTCCCCACCTCCTTTACCATTGCTATCTTATGGATAAAAAGAATTATTCTACTACCTCTGTATGTGTGTGTTTATCTTTAATGTTGTTTTAGGCTACTTACATGTGTAACAGTCAAGGCCAGCACCTTGTAGGCATTTTTATAAAAAAGTAACTGAAATGTAATTGTAGTGATTACTTTTGAGGAAAAGCAATCAGTTAATTTCAGAGCAAAGGTCAGAGCAGAGGAAAGGTATTGAAAATAAAACAGCCGATATCATAATGCCGTTGTATAAATCTATGGTGCGGCCGCATTTGGAATACTGTGTACAGTTCTGGTCGCCTCATCTCAAAAAGGATATTATAGAGTTGGAAAAGGTTCAGAAGAGGGCAACCAGAATGATCAAGGGGATGGAGCGACTCCCTTACGAGGAAAGGTTGCAGCATTTGCGGCTTTTTAGTTTAAAGAAAAGGCGGGTCAGAGGAGACATGATAGAAGTGTATAAAAGTATGCATGGCACTGAGAAAGTGGATAGAGAAAAGTTCTTCTCCCTCTCTCATAATACTAGAACTCGTGGACATTCAAAGAAGCTGAATGTTGGAAGATTCAGGACAGACAAAAGGAAGTACTTCTTTACTCAGCGCATAGTTAAACTATGGAATTTGCTCCCACAAGATGCAGTAATGGCCACCAGCTTGGACGGCTTTAAAAGAAGATTAGACAAATTCATGGAGGACAGGGCTATCAATGGCTACTAGCCATGATGGCTGTGCTCTGCCACCCTAGTCAGAGGCAGCATGCTTCTGAAAACCAGTTGCCGGAAGCCCCAGGAGGGGAGAGTGTTCTTGCACTCGGGTCCTGCTTGCAGGCTTCCCCCAGGCACCTGGTTGGCCACTGTGAGAACAGGATGCTGGACTAGATGGGCCACTGGCCTGATCCAGCAGGCTCTTCTTATGTTCTTATGTTCTTAACTGTAATTTAATGGTAATTACTACTGGTTTTGGGCCATGTAATTGTAACTGTAATTTATTACTTTTTTAAAGTAATCTTCCAAGTTCTGGTCATTTTTATTACAACTGGAGTGGAGAATAATACTGAATACATTCTATCAACACTACATGGTAGTGTGCATGAATACAAGTCATAAGAAAAAAGAAACAAGACGTTACCTCCACATGTGATGTTTTTACAAAAGCAGAAAGGGGGGGCATATTGTAGGCATCTAGTTGGCTACTGTGAGAACAGGATGCCGGACTAGCTGGCCAATGGCCTGATCCAGCAGTCTTTCCTTATGTTCTTATGTTCATATATCATGGTAGGAGGGACATCTGGTAAATTGGTGATAGCCAGTTCACTGATAAATAATGGCATAATGATTAATAATTTAAGAGTAAATTTTCTAGTACCCTATTTGAAAAAATGAACATTTTCAAGCCTTCTTGGAAGCAAAGTCCTCAGTCAAATCACTATAATCCAAACCTGTCTCATTTTTATGCTCACCCAAAGTCAGTGCTAATCCTGCTGGGCATTCCTGTGACATAGATGAGCAGATATATATGTTATCAGTTTCAACGTTGACAATCACCTCTCATCAGATGCAACAGGTACAGCGAGAATAATGCAAAGTACTACAGATAAATTGAGGTAAATATATCAAATATTGCACTTAATAATAAATTGAAGGGTTGCCCAAGCTGTGCAATCTTCTTGAAGTTGATGATATAACCTAAAAAAACCTCATGATCTCAGTCAGCAACTCTGTTGAATCAATGTCTCCCTCAAGGTACAAAGATACATCTTTGCAGCCCTTTTCAAGGTCCTCATCTCCCACTGTAGCCAACAATTTAACATCAAATATGAAGCCATGCTTAACTCTGCACTACTAAACTGTACCATTTGCTTAAATCTGTCATCTAGCCAAGCAGTTCTTTCATCTACCATTATTAAAGAATTCTGTATGAAATTTTTCTCTTGGATCAAGAATGGAATCATTTAGGGAAAGGCTGCATTTCCCCCCCTCACATGCTGCTCTTGGAATGTTATTTCCACAGATATCTTCTATTTTATTTATTTATTGAATATATTAGTCGCCCATCTGGCTGGCTGTCCAGCCACTTTGGGCGACGTACAAAATAGGCATACAATACCTAGACATTAAAAATCTAAAAACAATGGAGATAAAATCTAGCCCACCCCAAAAGCCTGCCTGAAGAGCCAGGTCTTCAAGGCCCGGCAGAAACTCATCATGAAAGGGGCATGGCGGAGATCATTTGGGAGGGAGTTCCACAGGGTGGGGGCCACAACTGAAAAAGCCCTCTCTCTAGTCCTCACCAGTTTGGCTGTTTTGACTGATGGGATGGAGAGGTCTTTTGAGGCTGATCTTGTTGGGTGGCATAGCTGATGATGCTGGAGGCGCTCCTTTAGATAGACTGGGCCGAAACCTTATAGGGATTTAAAGGTCAAAACCAACACCTTGAATTGGGCCCGGTAAGCAACTGGTAACCAGTGCAACTCTTTTAGCACTGGAGTGATATGATCTCACCGGCGGCAGCCTTTAATCAGGTGCGCCGCCGCGTTCTGTACCAGTAGCAGCTTCCGGACTGTTTTCAAGGGTAGCCCCATGTAGAGTGCATTGCAGTAGTCTAGGTGAGAGGAGACCAGGGCATGTACCACCAATGGGAGCAGATGATTGGGAAGGTAGGGGCGTAGTGGATAGGCCTAGCTTAAGGAGGAAAAGGCCCTCTGCCTGTGTATTTGTATGAAGAGACTTGCTTACCTCCTGCAATGCTGCTGAGTTAAAAACGCTGGTGCTGGGCCTGCTGAGACTGACTGACTATAAAGGAGGCAGGCAGGATTTTGTACAAATTTTGCCTCCCCCTAAAGTGTGGGGCTCTAGAGGGTTGCCCAATTTGCCCCAAAGCCTCCACTGATCCCCCTTTCCTTAGAATTGCTTTGGTCTGAGGAGTTTGCTTGAAGTTCAGTGTATAGTCTGTTCTATTTCATCTTGCTCAAGTGATTTTATTTGATTTATCAGCCACAGTCTGTGTTATTAATTATTATTCTCAGTGTGTCTGTTTCTCTCTCACACACAAGCACATAACTATTATTGAACTATAGTGTGGAAGCACTCACTGCTGTAAGTAGCAAAGTATCACACAAAACATGCTATTCATTATTACAATAACATGAGGTACCTGTGTTCCTGGACATTATTTGTTTAACATAAACTTTCCTACCAGAAGTAGGAATAACATGGAAAGAATAGGGATAGGCTCCTATTCCACAAAAAAGAAGAGCAGTTCAACACATTTCGGCAAACTTTTTATTCAAAACTAACAACACACATGTCTGAAATGAAACAAGCAGGTCAGGTAAGCCTTGCATACAGACCACTTGAAAGCTTCGTCCAAAATGCATCCAGGGATGCCTACCTTGCCTTTTCTCTTGTATCATGTAGCATCTTGCTGTAGCAATCTAAAGCTTTGAGCACAGTTCTCTACTCTGTACACTTGAGCAAGGGCCAGTCACCACTACCACCCTCTGCTTGGTCTCTCTTTCTCTCTGTGCCATCCTACCCTACACTCGAGCAGATGCAGTAAAGAGTGCTTCCAGGGCACCTGAAGCACTGTTTACTGCGGAGGTGCCTGTGCCACCAGGCAAGAAGCGCCATTCCAACCACACGTGAGAGAGCTGCCTGCAGCAGCCGCAATCCAGTAGATAAAGAGCCACATTCTGATTATGCCTGAATGTGCACCCATCCCCACCCAAAAAAGACTTTGTTAAAAGGATCTTCTTTCCTGGAGGATTTGTTAACTGATGTATTATTATATTAGTTATTGTTGTGTCTAATTCTGAGGCATGTACATGGTGTTGGCAGTAGGCCATGTGGCACCCCCCAGGGGCAGGGGTGTCGGCAGCAGCCCTGGCCACTGGAGTTCTTCCTCCAATGAACACACCCTCTTTGCTGCAGGGAGGAGCAGGGATGATGTGCTGCTGCAGCAACAGATCCCCCACAGATCTTCAAGGGAAAACCTGAGGAGAATTGACACAGTTAACAACTAAACTTGGAGTCTTGTTAGTCGAATGAGTGCTACTGCATAGTAGATAATAGAAAACATTACTTCATTTAAAAGTAATGTACCTTGAAAAGAAACATGCTTTTGCTTGTAAAGGGGACAGACTTTCTCATCAGCATTGGCGGGGGGGGGCAAACAGTGTGGGAAATTCCTGCTAAAAGTGTAAATGCTAGAACAGTTATCTGTGAGTGGGTCAGGTGGGGGACTCAGTAAGAGGCATTTCTGCCTTCAGGAGCATTCCCAGCAACCCTAACCACCTTCTTCTTGGGGGATGGGCCTCTTTAATTAATCATTCCCTCCAGCTCAATTCAGAATGGGTTTAGCATTTCCCAGCTTTTTTTCTCCAAGCCTGGTAACTCCTACCAATGACGTTTTGTACCTTTCAAAAGTCAGATTATGTGGGGGTGGAGGGGAAATCAAGCTAATATATAATTGTAATACAGTTCAAACTAACTACTGTATGTTAATACTCTCTTGTGAGTCAGAGTGCCAATTCAGTAGAGGAAGAGGCTGAGATTGTGGATATAATACAGTTTTAATTGCTGTGCTTTTCCCATAGAGTTCGTTTATTATGTTCTTAATTCACCTAAACCTGAGGATACTAGAGAGGATCATTCCATTTTGTATAAAATAATCTGTTTCCACACGGCTCTCATGCTGGCATATATTAAGTGCCAACTTAATTTGCTAGAGTAAATCTACGAGGATGGTGGTAACTAAATCTACTTATAGGCTGAAGATCAAAGGAAACTTGTCTTCAGTAAGCAATAGATCTCAAAAACTGGCATGCTTGCATAGATGGGTAACCTACTAGTTAAGAAGGTACATTGACAAATGGCTCTAATAACCCTGCTGCAGTAGCTGCTGCAGTCGAATTTGTAATGCATTCGATTATATTATGTTAGACATGCTCTTCTGGTGGCATTATTTTTCATAACACGGTCTAGTAATTTATAATAGAGATTAAATGATAGCAATCCATTATGGAATTACTCTTGCATTTTCCCCTGGACACTGCTTTTTCTGCTATTATTCCAAGCCTGATTATATTGTCTTCTCATTTCTTTCTCAACCGTACACTGCTTTGCTGTATTGTCAAGGCTCACCCCCACCCCTCCTTTCACTATGCAGCATAGTTCTGGGAGGATCATATTGCACAACAGACCTAACCTTTTGCTTTTCACTGACATTTTATTTAATGAAGTTAAACCCTGCAGCTCTTACTCTGGTTCTTTATTATAGCCCTTTTCAGGTCTCCTTATTGCAAGTTAAGAAAATTGTTGCACCTTAAGCAAACATGCAACAGAGGGTATCAGGGTCAAGCTTTGTAGTCACCCTCCAACTCAGAGGGTGATCTTCTGAAGCAGGAGGACTCTGATACTTGCATAGGCACCCTGCACATTCTAGAACTCTGATTTCCCTGGGTTCTAGAACATGTTGGGAACTTCCATGAGTGGGGGGGCACTTCAGAAGTTCATCTTTCAGTGTGTGGAGGGCAATGAGAATGCCAATGGAGGAGGGCGAAGCCTCCCTATTCCCCTTCATGTGCTTACTTAACTTGCAAATAATAATGCTTATGGCTCCTGGGGGCCTATTGCCTCCTTTGACTGTGCCCCATCTACACCAGACATTTATTCCACTTTAAACAGTCATGGCTTCCCCCAAAGAATCCTGGAAAGTATAGTTTGTGAAGGGTGCTGGGAGTTATTAGGAGATCATTATTCCCCTCACAGAATTCTCTAGGAATATGGGCTGACTGTTAAAACTACCCTGGCCATTGGAGCTCTGTCAGGGGAATAGGAGTCTACTAACAACTCTCTGCACCCTTCACAAACCACACTTCCCAGGATTCTTTGGGGAAAGCTATGGCTGTTTAAAGTGGAATAATAGTGGAATAAATTTCTGTTGTGGATGTGGCTTGTGTTGATAAGAGTTGCATTACAGTTTGTTGTGCCTAGATAAATACTTCAGAACTATAATTTCACAAGCATTGTAATAGCTTTAAAAAAAACACAAATTATCCAATGTATACAGGGGGTCCCGCTTATACGGCGGGTTCCGTTCCGGACCCCCACCGTAAAGCAGAAATCACTGTAAAGCGGAACCCCATTGAATATAATGGTGCCGTTGCGCGAAAATGACACGAAAATGTCGCAAAATGGCAAAATCAGCTTTAAAAAAGTGAAATCAAAGCCGCCACATTAGCGGAATGCCGGGAAGCGAAGCACCGGTAAGCGGGGCCCTACTGTACAAAAAACCTCATAATACTAACATATAATGTAGAATGTTTATTCTTTATTCACTGAAATAATGAAGAAAACAATTTCTGTTCCACCTTTCTACAC
The DNA here is from genome assembly GCF_030035675.1 of Rhineura floridana. NCBI lineage: Eukaryota > Metazoa > Chordata > Lepidosauria > Squamata > Rhineuridae > Rhineura > Rhineura floridana. Next base: position 47,479,040 of record NC_084481.1, read on the forward strand.
TAAAGTGTACCCAAGGCAGCTCACAATAAAACCACAATTTATCCTTTGCTTTTTAAAAAATCATAAAGACAACCGAAGGAAAAAAACAATAACAAGCAGAAAACAGAAAAAATTCAAGGCCAAATTAAGAAAATGTTTGCTAAAATAAGTCTTTACTGCCCATGAAAAGTTGGGGAACAAGGGAGCCATACACCTCCCTATCATATCAATTTATTAACCCTGCTTTTCTATGAATTACTCATATCTTTATATCCCTTCACTGTCTCTTTTCATCAGTAATCCTGTCTTTGTATTATTTACTAGCAAATGGTCCTTCAGTGTGATGTGGAGTGAGTGAGTGAGTGAGAGCGAGAGCGAGAGAGCAACACCATCATAAGGACCTTTGGGGCAAGGATGGAGAACCTGTGGACTTCCCAGATGTTTTAGACCCCAACTCCCATCATCCCTGACCATTGGCCATGTTGAGTGGTGCTGATGGAAGACGGAGTCCAATAACATCTGGAGGGTCACTAGTTCCCCATCCCTGCTTTAGAGAATGGTCGGCTTTATAACCCACTTTATAAATCTTGCTAATGAAGTTTCAGGATGGAGGGCAGATTTTGCCTGCGCTAGAACAGTGTCTTCTTCTGCAGTGCTTCATTTTTCACAACAGGAGTGGACAGTTTATTTATTTATTTATTTATTACATTTATACCCTGCCTTTCTTTTCATGATAGAAACCCAAGACAGCTTACATACGGTTCCCAGGCAGTCTCCCATCCAGGCATTGACCAGACCTGACCCTGATTAGCTTCAGCAGGGTGCTGGCCTCATGTGCCTTCAGACCATAGCCTGGGACTATATGGGAGAAGCCCACTAGAGGCTATAGTATTCCTACTGGGAATGTCAATCATTGTGCCCAGCTACATGGCTTTACCCCTTACGTTATAGGGAAGGGCTATAGCTCAGTGGTAGAGCATCGGCCTTGCATGCAGTTTCCAGGTTCAACCCCTGGCATCTCTGGGCAGGGCTGAGAAAAATTCCCTGACTGACACCCTGGAGAGCCATGGCCAGTCAGCATAGTGAGCTAGATGGGCCAATGTGTCAGACTCAGTAGAAGGCAGCTTCCTATGTTCCTATATCATCTGAAAATGAGCATCTTAGGTTCTTTTCCTGCTCGCACTAGTGTGTGACAGAACAATGAGAAACAGCTTTATACTGATCTACCAATCTTTTCATCCAATATGCCCAAGGCATCTGAAAAGTCTGCAGGGCTGGAGTCAGGCAAGTTTTCTTGAGTAATTAACTCCCTGCGTTCATCAGCCATCTTTGCAATCGTGTGCAGGGGGCTACTGTCAGGATGGCCCTTCCAGCTGATTGCAAAGGATGGGTAGTCTTGTATGGAGAAATGCACTCTCTTAAATAGACAGACTCCAGCCAGTATTCAGGCTTATAGGTAAGTATCAGCACCTGTCTAGTTTCAGTTTCTTCATCATATTTTTATGTAAATGGGGGGGGAAATTACCTGAAACCCTGTAGATTTATTACTCATTCATTTTGTAAATGGAGGCAAAGCTATTAGAAAGAGACTTCCAGTTCTAGCCAGCTTGCTGTTCAATTAATAGAGAAGAGTACACGTATTTAAGAGAAAAATAATGGATGCCTTCCAGCAGGATGCCTGGTTCACAGCACACATACAGAGCAGCTGAGTCAGTCTTTTTTAATAAGAGGGAAGGCAAGCGATGGTCAAAGCACCTTAGAAACAAGGTGGATTATACTAAATCCAGACTGAGATTTTCTTTCGTTAGCATACATAGAAGCATATTTGATTGCAATCAAGTTCAAGAGAATTATTTCATTCTTACTTGAACCACAATAACTCCAGATTAATTTTGATTCAGTCCACAGCATTGGGGCAATGCACAACACTTATGAAGAAGGGTATATGTAGGGGAGAATTAAATCAGTTGGTTACTGTGCATTAGGATAGGGATGGGGAACCTGTGGGTCCTCCAGTTATTGCTGGACTCTAGCATGACCAATGGTCAGGGATTATGGGAGTTGGAGTCCAACAACATCTGGAGGACCACAGGTTCCCCATTCCTGCACCAGGAACTTCTAAATGTTACGTTTGCCTTGTGATGCTGGTGACCACAGCATAAGTGCAATGTTAAGGACAATATGAAATCATTCAGCGAAAACTGAAAGACTGGTCTTTCTGGCAATACCTGCATGCCTCCTAGCCCTTCCCATGAAATCTATGGGGTTTGGGGCACATCTGAAATGAGAGTATGTATGTGAAAAGCAACCAGTTGGCCACTGTGAGAACATGATGCTGGACTAGATGGGCCACTGGCCTGATCCAGCAGGTTCTTCTTATGTTCTTATGTGTGTAACTGAGCTTCCCAAGAGTAGAGAGCCTACATTTGTGCAGCTGTATCTGTGTAGGTGCCCCTTCTCAGACTTTGCACAAACTGTGTGGAGATCAGTGGTGGTGGAGAGGCCCACAGGCTACCCACTCCACATGGGTGAAAGTGTCAAAGGGGTTCATCTGAACACCCATTCAATGGCATGGAAAACTTTCACACCATCAAAATAACAGAAGTATCCAGTGTTAGATTTGCTGGTTTTATGAAAGCTTGTATGCTTTGATACATATTTTGGGCAAAAGTCCAGTGGGGGGGGAGAGAGAGAGAGAGAGTTTATTCTTCTCTAACTTCCTGCTGTATCAAAGCTGGAATAGAGGAGGGTGCTGACACAGGCTTATTCTTATATGCCAGCTGGCTTCCATGACATCTATTCACTAGAATAATTTTTTTTTTTTAAAGTCTTCTGAAAATATTCTAGTTCTTCTGAAGCACCAGTGTTAACTCATCTGCCAAAATGATGACATATTATTGATTGTAGGAGGTTACATCTGTCTCATAGGAAGAACAACAGTGATGTTGATTCTGTAACTGCCAAAAATCTGTCCTTGGGCAAGTCTTGAAAGGGCCAAGATTTGAAAAATGGAAGTTTTACCAGGAAGATAGTGGGGTGTCAGAAATATATTAAAGATCTGTTAGAGAAAGGAGGTTGGATTATAAAGTTGGTATTTAGTCTTCCTGTCAATCAAATTTCTCTTTTAAATAGCAACTGGGAAACAAATATTGAATATCTGATGCAACAAAGGCCCCTTCCAGACTGTTGCTATTTTGTGGGCGGGCTTCAATTGCTTATTGGCAAATTAAGGTTGCCTCCACAAGTAAAGTGGAGTTGGCACTCTTATGCAACAAACCTGCTTCCAAGGAAAACACCAAAAACAAAACCCAGACTTTTTGCTGTAAGGAAAGTGAAAGGAAAATGCACTGAAAAGTGTGATGTAATCATAGCTTTACATTATAGTGTATATTTCCCCAAACAAATCAAAATGAATGCTCAACAAACAGCAGACATCGTCTAACCTCCCCACAAACTCTGTGCAAGCAGCTCAGGATGAATGCTCCCTGAACAGGTCATCCTGAGGTCACCAACCTGTGGCAGTATGGAATGCTCCTGTTCCACAGAGCCAGCCAGCCATGCCTTTTTCCAGGTCAGATGCTCCATTCCATTCCCCTCCCTGTTTTCCATTCTCCCTCCTCCAAAAGCCAGCATGCCATGGCTGCGTACACACCATACATTGAAAGCACATTGAAGGTACATTATTTCCTCAGCATCCTTGAAAAACTACAGTTCCCAGGATTCTTTGCGGGAAATGATCAATGCTGCATGTATATGCTCAGTACTTATTGGGCTGTTTTTGGATGCCCCCACCCCCCACAAGTTTATGTTGTACTGACAACTCTTGTGTTTCCCTGAACCGGCTGATACCTCCCCTCTTGTGTGCCGATGGGGTTGTTTTGACTACATAAGGATCCACAGTATTCAGAATGAGTGTGGCAACAAGCAACAAGAAAATGGAAAAGATTAAAGATTTTTTCATGTAATTATGCACTTTCCTTTTCAGGCAAACCCTTGCACTATATTTATTTAACAATCCACCATTATCTCTGATGGTGCGTTTTGAAAGCCTTTACCATGTTCGTGTGCTTGCAAAATAAGGTGGCCAGCAGAAGTAAAAAATAGGGGGAAAAGGAAGGCACGGCCTTTGCACTTTCCAAATAATAGTTCTGCAGAAGAGGAAAATAGTAACAGGTATTGCTTATCATGCAGGAGTAAGAAAAGTGGCACCTGCTGAAAACCCTTTTCTATACAACCATTACATGGTACAATAACCCTGTTACATGTACCGCCCTACTGGCAAAAACACCAGAGTTTGGTTCTGTTCCCTCACAATGAAGCAGACTACCATTGATATATCAATTACTCAGGGCTGGCCTACATTCTGATGACTGAGTCAATGGGCAAGATGGAGCCCCCTCCCCAATCCACATATAGAAGCTGACCAGAGTGGCAGATGAATCTTATTTCAATGCTGGCAACAGGACAGCTGAAGGGCGCAGGCTACCTTAGGGAGCGTGGGGCAGGCTGCATGCCATACATAACTCTGTCTTCCAGCAAAGGGGAATGGCTGGGGTGGGGGGCACAGGAAGAAAGGTTGGCCACCACAGTGCCGCCATATCCTCCAGAATCAGTCTCCTGAGGCAAGGGTCTCAGTCTGTCTAATGAAGGTGTGGGAAACTTTTGGACCTCTGAATGTTGCTGAACTACCACTCCCATCAGCCCCAGCAAGCATGGCCAGGGGTGATGAGAGTTGTAATTCATCTGGATGGCCAAGGTTCCCTATACCTGGTCTAATGGAAGGGATGGCCCTGCAATTGCTTCATGAGTTAGCCTGAATGCAGACCTTCTTGTTTACTCTGGTTTAAAGTTACATTGCATTTTTATTTTTAAAACTTATTCTTTTGAACAAAGATAATTCTGTGCTACTACAACATTCAGGGAAATGGTTGTGATGACAGGACACTTCCTATCAAGGGCAAGCTTCAATGAAAATGCCTTCCATAAATGACTTTTTGGTCACATTTCTTACATTATTCATCAGTAACAAACCTCTGTCAGAACTTTTTTATTTTAATTAAAGCAAATTCTGGACTAACTTAAATGAGTTTTGAAATTAATTAGAAAATCCACCCTCTTTATCACCTCCTGTCAGAAGTTTGCAGAAATAAGGTAATAACCACAGTTATCTGTTTATGAAAATTCACAAGCATGACATAAGGATTCCATTTGTCTAATTAACACCTTGAAATATAAAAGATAATATTTACACATGATTTATGAACAAAATCCAAATTGTTTCCAATTTATTACTGGCACACGTGCAACTTGTTCTAATTAAGGAAGGTAAGTTCAGCGAGAAATACCTTTCAGACTTTCGTGCTGGAGAAAATCCTTGAGAACGTCTTATGCATGTGAGGTTGATTGGGATATTTTCCCAGCCAGGAAGATTAGGAAGGCACTTATTGACTTTGCCTATGCAACTCGCTTACCTTCTCACTCCGGGCAGCATAAATACATTACCCCAGCAAATAGAATGACAGGGCATCGCCAAAGGATGGCATTCCTATAGCAGAAGAGACGAGGGCGGCAACAATCGCTTTATGCTAAGCTGAGAGAACGAGCATGTGGGTGACAGGTGGAGAATTAAAGACCTACATGCTCTGCTTTGGCAACATAAAATGCATAGATAGCCAGCTCATGCCCTGCATGAATCGCCACCAAAGGTAAGGTGGAAAGCATATACTCTCAGGCAATAGCTATTTCATGAATATGGCACACATTTCTCCACAGAATACCAGCTTTTCTCCTTTGGCAGAATAGATACTTTCCCAATGTATATTGAATGCTGTGTATGCCAATTTGAAAATATAGAGATGTGCTTAGAAACAGTAGCCTTGTTAGCTTTGCGAAACAGAGAGCACTTGTGGCGCTTAAAAGATTTGTTGTTATCTGAGAGGTAGGAAACCTGTGGCCCGCCAGATGCTGTTGGACTCTGGCTCCCATCACCCCCAGTCAGCACAGCCAGTGGTCAGGGATGATGGCAGTAATAGCACATCTAGAAGCCCACAGTTTCCCCAGCCCTGATGTATATAAATGTGCAATGAATGTGTTCTAGATAGTAATTTCAGAAGTGGTTTTCTGAAATTATTCAACAACTTATTCAGTTCCTTGAATCTGAGACAACTATTCCATTATGCTTTATTCTTAGGCTCAAACTGCACGTAATGGTGGCAGATCTGTTCATTTGAACCTGAGGCTGCCCTATTTATGTACAGAGGGAGTAATACACGACAAATTTAAGAACAAAAAGTGCATCCAGGTTAATGGAATCCCAATCTGCCTCCTTTCTTCCAGCAAAGGTGACTTTTAGTATCGGCACCCAGTTGGGGGGGGTGCTGGAGGGGGAGGGGAGACATTTGGACAACAGACAGTGGTTGCTAATGCATATATTATGAGAATATACAATACTCATTGATTAAGTGTGATAGCAATGAATATTCCTAGTCCATGTTGAGTATATGCAGATTCAACAAAATAATGCCACATTTCAGTATTTTTCAGCCGCAAGAATTTGGGGGATAGAAGACAGATTTACTAGAACAGTAATACACAAGGTGAACTAGGCAGCAGCAAATGTCTGTTATTTAACCCTTATATGTTCATAATCATTTCAAGATGTCCACTCCAACATTAAATACAGCACACAACCCATCAAGCCCACAAGGTCCCACGGCAGGTTCTAACAATTTAAAATACAACATTAAAAAACAGTTTAAAGCAACTTACAATCACAATAGTAGGGTAGGTCCTAAAAATATACATCTCCAGTCCAAAAGGCCAGAGAAAAGAGGGGTGACTTCAGCATTTGCCGAAACTGCATATTGAAGGTGCCAGATGCACCTCTACGAGGAGGGAATTCCACAACTTATGGGCTGCCACAAAGGATGCCCTCTCCTGGCCATCACCATCTGAGCTTCCGAGGGCAGGAGAACTATCAAGAGGACCCCTCTGCTGATCTTAACACTTGAGAGGGTCTGTAGGGAAGGAGGCAGCCTCTCAGATATTTAGGGCCTAAGTCACTGAGGGCTTTAAACACTAATGTGAGCACCTTGAACAGGACCCAGAAATGACCTGGGAACCAATGCAGCTGTTTTAAAACAGGGGTTATATGAGGTCTATATGGAATCCCAGCCAGTAATCTGTCTGCTGCATTTTGGACCAACTGAAGTTTCTGAGTCGTCTTCAGGGGCAGCCCCACTTAGAGCACATTGCAATAGCCCAATCTGGAAGTTGCCAGAGTGTGGAGTACAGTGGACAAGTCATCTGTGTCCACAACTACTTCTCATGCATCTCTTCCATTGAGAGAAGAATATATTTTTAAACATAATCCAGCCATGTGTTCAAGCACATTTCCTCAGCCTCGCTTCACTCTTATTTGTTCTTTTTCAATCTCATGATTTACACTAGATCATGTTTAGTATCTCATTTCACTAAGAGTCAGCCTGCACTTACCTTGAAAGATATGAAGATGCCCAATTTTAGCAAGCAAAATATTGCTTCTTCTTCTTCTTCTTTTTTTGGTATAATAAATTCCAGCCCAGTATATTTTCTCACCAAAATCGTTCACACCCAAACAACACAAAGCACTATGTGGTCCATTAGTCTATGCAAGCCAGCTTAATGTATGTAAAACACATAGGCTGTGATATAACACCACCATCTCTAAATCTAATAAGGAACACACAGCATGAGATGGGGTAAAACAATTCAGAAAGACACCTAGAATAGGCAGAAATGTGGCTGTTGGGAGAAGCTCTTCCTATTATGGCAAACAAAACCAGAGCTTGGAAAAGTTATTTTTTTAAACTACAACTCCCATCAGCCCAACCCAGTAGCCATGGTGGCTGGGGCTGATGGGAGTTGTAGTTTAAAAAAGTAACTTTTCCAAGCTCTGAACAAAACAACACATAAGCTATTACCCAAAACAAAACACTTGGTTTTATTATATACAACAGTGATGCATATTGCTTTATCTAGCTTTTGAGCACAGAAAGGTTCCACTCCTTTGTGAGCCAGACAACTTCAGCACTCATTTAAAAAATGCATGGCACCATCCAGCCAAAGATAATCACTTTAAAGTTTTATGGGTTTCAGAGGGAGAAAGGGAGGTGTATGTGCTGCTCTCCCAGTAAAATCAAAGGGACTTCAGAAGTAAGACTGGATCATGGCCATACTTCTCAAAAGAATGATTTGAAAAATTCACTCGGCTTCTCCTGAGTTTTCCTTATGAATAAAGGGTTCCAAAGCAAATGATTAGGAATTCATCAGTCTTTAAATTTCCCCTTTCTCTTCCCTGCTCCCAATACTCTAAAGATGCGAGAGATCTAATAATATAAGACCCAGCAATATGATTGCTTTTCTTTACTGCCAGATATTGAATCTTTTATTTTTAAATCTCTCTTTGACGATGCCATACTGAAAATTATTTATTTATGAATGAATCATTACATTTTTATCCCCCCTTTCCTTCAAGGTGGCATCTATAGTTCTCTTCCTCTCTATTTTATCCACAGAACAACTCTGGTTTGTTATGTCCTACCAAAGTAGACCTACTGAAATTAATTAACCTACATTAATCATGTCTATTAACTTTAATGGGTCTACTCTGAGTATGACTAGCATGGCATACCACCCTCTATGAGGTAGGTTAGGCAAAGAGAGACAGACAGAGAGATTGGCTCAGTGACCTTCAAGGCTAAGTGGGGATTTGAACCCTGATTTCCCAGGTCCTAATCCAATAGTCTAATCACTATACCACACTGGCTCTGTTATATCACACTGGGGGAAATCTCTAGTTACCATGAGATTATTGGAGCTTTAGGCTGCAATCCTATGCAAACCTACCTGGGAGAAAGTTCCATTAAACAGGATGGGACTTACATCTGAGTAAGTACATTCAAATTATAGGATTCTTGCTATTCTGTTATTAAAATATATGGAACACAGAAAAAAAATTAAAGTGATTTTGAGCACCCACTAGATCAATTATAAAAGAAAGGTTTTCCTATCTTTGTTTTCAAAAGAAGTTCTTCCCTAGAACTTGTTTTCAAATCACAAATATATTATCATGGCAGGTTTTCAATAACATTCAGTAGAAGTAGTTAGAAAAAGTAATAATGCTAAGAAGCTCTAAGTATCTGCATTGTTAGCACTATAAATTACTTAGGTTAGTTTATTAGCTCCAAGAGATACACACGTTGTGTCTGCTGAGATTTGTAACAGAATATCAATAGAAAACAAAACACTGCCGCTTCACTCCCCTAAACAATAAACCTCCCAGTTTGTTCAGCACAGACACAGCTATTGTGTGAAATTCCCTAAGTTTCCTAAGTAAGTTCTCTTTCTTAAAGGGCAGCCACAAACTGAGAAGTCCTGCAAATAACCACTCACCTGGCTGTCTGGGGCGAGTGAAAATTGCCTGCAGGTGATCAGGCAAGGAAGCATCTCTCTCTCTCTCTCTCTCTCTCTCTCTGTGTGTGTTCTTTCAGTTCAGTTTTATTTATTTAAGACATCTATATGCCTCTCTTAAGAGTAAAGACTCTGTCAAAGTTGCATCTGTCATAAAACATTAAAACACTACATGTGATATTCTCCACAACCACCAGAGCCTTCTCAGACCCCTCTTATGCCAGTGGACAGGGCTTAGAGCCACCCCTGGTCCTGATCTTAGAACTAAGAGTCCCAGCTCATCGTAAGTAGGATTCAGAACAGCACCTCTCCCCTACAAATCATCCTTACAATCTTCCTTGGAGATTACTTTCTTTGTCTTCACTATGTTGTCCATCCTCTTTTCTCCCTCTTTCTCTAAGCACACGCACATGTGCCCCCTACATAGGCCTGGTGCAATGAATTTCACTTTGTCTTATCCTACTTTATTTCCTTTGAAGGGATTTCAGTATTTCTTCCTCAGCAAGAAACCTGTAAACCAGATTCAAAATCTGATTTAGGTTAAATCCAGCACTAATGATAAAATGTGTACTTTTTTGAAACAGATGCAGGACTTCATGAAATAAGCACCCAGAATAGCTCCTTTGTGTGTACAGTAGTAAAATCCCAGTTACTGTTGGGAGTTTTTGCTCATATTCTTTCTAATTTTAGTGCCACTGGGACTTTTATTGATACCAAGCTAAATTAAAAGGCTCAAAAAAGATTAACTTCTCTCTGCTAGAGTCCATAATGAATTTCACGTGTGAGTCAGTACAATTTATAGACATCAAAGAAAGGTCATAGCCCACAAGTGTTCCTAATGGCACTAAACCCTTCATCTATGAAGTCATACCCTCATTTTATGACCTTTTATTTATTATGCTGTCATCCTATGTATCATGTGTCTCTTCTACCTCTCCCCAGTACCAATATATTTTCATAACTGTAGGCAATATATATCTTCTTTAGATCAAAATCTGTATCATGTTATTATTTATCATGTTAAAAATTATTATTTAATCATCCATAAATTTAAAATTATTCTTACAAATTTCTAAAGGCTGTATTATGATTATAATAGGAATTTTGGGGTGCTTCAACAGAGTGTTGACTCTCCCTTCAACTTCTATATTGTTTTCTTTCTTTTGATTCTATGCAATAAGGAAGTACTTTATGCATGCTGTCCTTGCAGTAAATCTCACTGAATTCAATAAGCCTTACTTCTGAGCAAACCATAAGATACTGCTGTTAGTGATGTCCATGTAGCTACAGGCATCCTATGCTTGAAATGTGATCAAATTCCACTCAAAGCAAACTTTCCAAGTGGATTTGGAGGTTTCTGCTTGGCAGAAACATCAGAAGAATTTCAAGGGAAGCCAAATGACTTTCTACAAGATTGAGACAGTTTCTCACAGGGGTTCAGTGTCTCCCCCCTTATGGGTCATCTCTGATCTTGATCTTTTACATTTTTGGAAATGGCAAACAGATCAGAAAAGGTTATCAGAGAATTTTCCGGTGATATTTTATTATGTTACTGTGGGAGTCATGAATGGCATGAACTGAATAGATAACAAAATAGGACTAAATAAGTGAAGAACTTTGGACCCTCCTGATGTTGTTGGATTATACCTCTCAACTTCCCTGACCACTGGCAATGCTAGCTGGGACTGATGGGAGTTGGAGTCCAACAGCATCTGGAAGGTCACAGGTTCCTCACTCCTGGAATAGGTGATAGGGAATGCTGTAAATAGGGGTAGCTAATGCGGTCCCACCCAGGTGCTGTTGGACTTCAACTCCCACCAACCCTGACCACTGGCCATGCTGGCTGGAGCTGATAGGAGCTGGTGTCCAACAGCACCTGGGTTGGAACCACATTGGCTACCCCAGAATTGAATACCACTGCTAATTTGTCACATTTTTATCCTACCATTTGTCCTAGTGGCTCAGGGTTGCATAGAAGCCCCCCCCCATTTTATCCCTACAGCCATTAGCAGCTTGCCAGGTGGGGCAGAGCTGTGATGCTAGCTTCTTGGCAGGTGAGGCAGCGGGGAGGCTGGCGTGGTGCAAACACACCAGCAAAGCCAATCCAGCACTCCTGCCGGCGTGTTTCCACTAATTGCTACACTCTTCCTCCTCTGGATAAGCAACAGCAGCCCACCTGGCTAAGAGGGAACCCTAAACACAGGACTCCCACTGTTGTGTATGCTTCAGAACACTGCCACCTCTTACCTACATCTGGCCAATCAGTTGTTTTTTTTAATCACTAGAACCAGTTTGTATGCTGCAAGAGCTTAAGGCAAAAACAAATTTCTGGTTGCCACATGATGGAAGTAAATCTTACTGATTTTAGGGGAACCTGCTTCCATATAATAACTCATTCTATAGTCCAGGCACATAAAAGCCTGCTTTTAGTTAACATTCTTCAAATTACAGTCACTTGAAAGGCTTTGTAAACCCAAAAGTACAAAGCTATTTCTGATTAGGCAAACTCATGCATATACATATTGGAGGTATCTAGATCAAAACCATTTTTTGGAATATAAATCATGCTGGTTTGTAATATTTTTGAATATTAGGTTTGCATGGAAACCTGCAATCTTTTCAGGCAAAATTTATAATGTGTTTTTGGAAGATAGCAGCAGCAGCAAAGTATTTTAAGGCCAAGTTCCAAAGAAGGAAGCTGTATGCACAGGCAGAATAATTTTCTTCTTTGTAATGCAGCAGTTTCCATGGCCAAAGAGACAAACCATTGTTCACCTAAAATAGGTTAACGCTAGGCTAGTCTCTTTGGCAGGAGCAATTTCTATAGTGAAACAGTCTCAGATAGCTCTTCTTTGAGAGCACAGCAGCCTGGCCATTAACAGTAACAACTGTAAGCGGAGAATCCCCCAGTTCATACCACACCTCGGCAAGCCACCATCTGATCCTTACAGGATTTGAGCATTTCCTAAGTTTCACTGAATACAATATCTAGCATAAGCTAAGAAAGCCAAAAGAACTTCAGAGTAGATTTTTGTCATCTTGAAGAACTGAGGCCACTAGCACAACCGTTTCTGAAATTCTCAATTAAATGCCAAATTATTTCAATGAATAACAAATAATTTTTGGACAATTAGTAAGATACTCATAGATAAACTGCGAGCAAAGTGATTATAAGTACCAAATTATTCACTGCAAATTACTTGCCCAGCTCTTGTTAATTATCTGCAAGTAGCAATTCCAGCTCTGTCGTTTGCAGGCTCCTATAAGGGAAATTAGAATCCAATGAATGGGCAACAGGGAAATCCAACAAGTTTAAATAGCCTCTCAAGAAAATTAAGATATGAAATAAACGACAGCCTAACACATTCAAATTGTTATGGCAAGGGCTCCATTTATAAGGTGTAATGTTCCTGGATATGGTGTTTAATAATTAGTCAATGATGATGTATGTATGTGTAATATTTGTATACTGTAATGTGCTGTATGTGGGGCTGCCCTTGAAGATGATCCAGAGGCTTCAGCTAGTGCAGAATGCAGCTGCTAGCCTGGTAAGTGGGGCAGTCTGATGGGACCGTGTCACTGGTTCTGAAAGTGTTGCAGTGAGCCCAATTCAAGGTGTTAATACTAGCATATAAAGTCCTAAATGGCTTGGGACCCAAAGATCTAAAAGAGCACCATCCCTAGTATCGACCGTCTTGGACCCTATGATTGGCAGGCGATGCCTTTTTGGTGGTGCCACTGGGGGCTGCTCGATTGGCAATACCCGTGACAGGGCATTTTCAGTGGTAGCTCCCCGTTTGTGGAATGCCCTCCCCAATGAGATGCACCTGTCTCCATCATTATTGACTTTCAGGAGGAAGCTGAAAATATTCCTGTTTACCCAGGCATTTGATGGCTAAAGGGGACTGTTCCTGGCAACTTGGAGATCACTGGATAGAAGAATGTTTTGAAACTGTAACTGTATTTTAGGATGTTTTAAAACTGTTTTTAAAATGTTTTTCTTTTTGTTGCTATTAAAGTGTTTTGTTATGTTTGCTACCCTGGGCTCCTTCAGGAGGAAAAGCGGGATATAAAATTAATTAATTAATTAATTAATCAGTGTTATTGATGTTAATGATAATAATAATAATAATACCCTTGGTACTGAAGAACATGGAACACTTTTGGCTCCTTTGACAATTTAAACTTGGCATGAATTCCTTCTACTTCCTTTGCTATGAGTGCATGATCGGAATCAGTACTGCAGAAAAGACTGCAGTGAATCTCTCTCTCTCTCTCTCTCTCTCTCTCTCTCTCACACACACACACACACACACACACACACACACACACACACACACACACACACACACACACGGATGGACGGACGGACGGACGGACGGGGCTGTGGCCCTGCTCGCTCTGCTTCCCAGCCCCCACTTCCCCCACATTAACTCCTTAGAGCTTCCCCTTCCTACTCCATGCAACTCCTAAGCTCCCTTTTAACCTTCCCAACCCCATTTCTGCAGCCACTTCTCTTCTGTTCTGCAGCTGTGCTTTGCACCTGTTTTCACCTCCATCCCCATGTCCATTCCTCCTCCTCCCCTTCCCTTTGTGCAATTGCCCCTTGCGCACAAACCACCCCAATGGTAACTTCCCGCACCTCCTGCCACACATTGCAGCTACTAAGCACCCTTTTCACCATCCACCCAATTATGAAACCACCCCCTCATATTCTGTAACCCCTTTTGTACCCCCATTTTCATCTTCATCCCCATTCCCATGCCTCCTACTCCCTCCTTTTTTGCAACTCCCTTTGCACCTCCATTTTTACCTTTGCCCCCTTTCCTCCCTCCTGCTTCCTTTTTCTCAACTCCCCCTTGAACATAGAGCACCCGCATTTCCACACCTCCTCCCTTCTCTCCTATTCTGCAACTCCCTTTGCATACACACCCCATTTCCACCTTCACCCCTTTCTCTACCTCTTCCCCCTTCTTTTCTCAACTCCCCCTTGTACACAGATCACCCCATCTCCATGCCTCCTCCTCCCTCCTATTCTGTAGCCCTCCCATTGCACACACACTCCATGATGATATAGCTTACAAGGAAGCCTGTTTTGTTAGAGAATGTTAAGTTCAGTTGATGGATGTTTTACATATTTTGTTTGTTTTCTTGTTAATAAAATACCTGTCATAAATTACTGCACTGAATCTGGAACTTCATGTTGAAGGCAACACATGGTATCAGGCGGGTGAAGGCACTATGGAATATTTTAGGGCTCCACATCCTTTATCTCTCTCACATGAGGAATGGGAGAGGGAGACATTTGAGTACAGTGAGAACGGAGGGATACTGAGAGAGAGAAAAATGTGGTTTTAAACATCAGAGGTTTGAGTGAAGCAGGGATGAGGGACACCGAAAGGAAAACGGCAGTTTTAAAGAATGGCAGAAATCTGAGTAGTGAACAGGGGTTTGAGTACAGTGAGAAGGGAGTTGGGAAACACTCTCTTGTGTTGGCTTCTGTGTTGTCCCCATCTCTGCTATTTCTCCTTGTTAAAACTTTTTTAAAAAGAACCCTCAGTGTTCCTCCCTTCCCAATCTATTCAGACCTCTCTCATTGCTTTAAACCACCACTTTTCATCCCATGTCATGGCCACTGCTGTTGTGCAGCCTGCCTTCTCTTTTGCTCCCCTACCCCACCCTGACTTCATGCAAATCCAGGATTGTGATGCAGCACTACAAATGCATTTTTACTATATGTAAGATATACGTATACATATATATGATGTTGAATACTAGATGGATGTTATCTGTAGAACATTAATTTTCCTCCCAGCTCCATTTGCACACTGGACAAGACAATGCACTTACATTTTTTAAAAAAAATTTTTTGCAGTGCACATATATGCATAATGGGAGTGCGGGTTGGGTGATATGGGTGCTGTTTCAGCACAACATATGTTCCATCCAGGAATTAGGAACTGAAGTTTTCTCTGAGTGTCATAAAAATAAGATAAGGGATATTATTATTGATGTTATTGATGTTACAAACATCTAATACATCTGCCCCATATATTCAGTTTGGTACATAAGTTTTCCCGAACATGTGGAAAGTGTGAGAACTTTATCACCATATTGATGAATAGGTGTGGTGACTGGATGTGCATGCTATTGTGCGGTTAAGGACATGCAATGTACAACAATGATTCAGATGTGAATTCTACTGGTTATAGAGATGTGTGTGTTTTTGAATTGGGAACATGAGTGATGGTTAAACCAATTGTAGATAATAATATCCAGCAGTGATTTGAATCTGCAAGTCTTATTTTCTGCACAGATCAAGAACAGAGCTGAAATACCCGCTGAGAAGAGAGATATGGTACATGTCTTGCTGGAACATACCATTCCTGATTGCAAGTGTTTCCCCATGCTTTCTTTTTTAAACAAACAAACTGAACTCCCTGCACCAAGAAATCTACCACATCAGGGACAAAGCTAATTGAAGACCCTTATCCCATGCATACTTTTCTTATAGGTTCCAGGTATATATTTATATGCAATTCCCATCTTCAGACTATGGTCTGAAATGATTGATGGGTTTTTAGAGATTTTGTATCCACATCCCTATCACCACACACGCAGAAAACCTCCAGGCAGTTAGAAAAGGCTGTGTCTTTTCATTCTTACCAGCTCAGACTTCAGGATTACAGGAGATTCACTGACTCAACAAGATTTCTTGCCTCACTAAAAATGGCACTCAAAGGACACTATTGGGGAAGTAAATAGTAAAACCACAGACTGCTTGGAAAAATGAAAGTTCACTTGTATGAGAGATGAACTATTATCAGTTGAGGGCTTAAGAAAATGGGGAATTACCGAGATTTCGGGCATCCAGTGGGGTGGGAAATGAGTGAAACATGAAAGATGGCTGCTACTGGGACTGGGGAAGTGAATGATAGCCCTGATGCTCCAGGTGTGAAAGGTTGTCACATCAAAGCATCCTGGGAAAAAGCTGAAAGCTCCCCCTTCCAGGTTTTAGAGAACATTCAGTTTGACCCCCAAAGAGATAACATCAAGAAATTTGTCCTCCCTCCCCATGCAAATAAAATTGACAGTGTAAATGAAATGTAAAAGAAGTGCAAATAAACAGGTTGTTTGGGGGAAAATGATACATAACAAGATACTGGTTCTGAACCATTCAAGATCTCTTTTGGTGACAAGGCTGTCCTCTCTCTATAGAACTGACTGACACGAACTTTTATTTGATTTCCTTTTTTCTCCATGTCTTTTGCAATTCCCTTTCAAAGTTATACTCTGCCTTTTGAAAATACCTAGAACTTCAATCAGTCATGAAATCATTAGCAAATACTCAGCATCCTTCACTTTGTGGTTGCTAAGACAGTCTTTTGCAGTCTGTGCTAGGAAAGAGGAGTAGCAACAGCTCATTGAATGGCGTTCAAGCTGCTTTGACAAAAGGATAGAACTAAAATCCCACCAGCAGAATTTTAGGCTGCTTCAGACTTGAGGCTTGGGTTGCAAAAGGATTCTGGGTAGGAGAAAGAACTTCCCAGATGAGCAGAATTAAAAGTGAATGATGGGAGGATCATTCTAGAGCACGGCTGGGGAGCCTGTGGCTCTCCAGTTACTGTGGGCTTCCAACAGTTCATCAGGCTCAGCCAGCGTGGCCAATGGTCAAGGATGCTGGGAGTCACAGACCAACAAACATCTACCCCTGTTCTAGAGGGCGGTAGAAGAAAACTTGTACAGGAATCCTACATACATATAGAACATCAGGAGGGAAGTAGGGAAATATGGAAGTCAGGTTGCAATCAGGGACCCACCTCTATAAGGTCCTGGATCCTTCTGATCCCCACCCTAGCCATTAGGGATCTGAGTACTGGGAAGAACAGGCTGAACCTCATGGCTTGGCCCAATGGGATACTTCAGAACGTGTGTTTCAGCTCTTAGACTGATGAGTGTCCCTAGTTGGAAGACAGAAAGAAAAATCAATCAGCATTTTACTAATATGTTCAGCTTTTGGAAAATGGCCTTTTAAAAATGTTTTTATTGTCTCAGGTCATTCTAAACATCCCCCCCCGCTTTTAAATTTTGCTGTTGTCTAATCTGCTCAAGCCTCCCCATCCACTGCTTAGCATTGAACTAATCTGTATTGTCCAAGAGAGACGATGAACAAAAACAGAGAATCTATTCTGCAGATCTTCTTGCCAAAAGGCCAAAAGGAAGATATAAGTCATAGGATGGAAGTGGGGAGCGGGGGAGAAGGACACATAGGAGACAGATATATATATATTTAAAAAACAAATTAGGAATTTATTTTGGTTCTACTTATTAGTTAGCACTTTATGGTGAATTCTTCCCCGAAGAAGTTGCTTTCCCCTCATAGTTCAGTCTAGATGAAAAAGGAGGGAGGATTAATGAAATTCAGAAGGCGTTTCAGCCTTTGAAAGAGCGTTAAATGTGAAAGGAGCTTTTATCAGCTCATGGGTGTAATTGGTTGCCTTGTAAAAGCAATGATATGGAGTGATAGAACAGCCTCAAAGGCAATCCATCCATAGTAACTACAGATTATGTCTAGTCTTTCTTCAGGATGCTATGAGTAAATCTTTAATTCAGGACACTCCAAATCAGCAGAGAGTACTATTACTGAGCTTGTTTCACACACAACAATAATCTTCTTTGACCTTGCGTACTTTGTAAACCAGCTGTACGGGGAAATCCTCCTTCTAATCTAGCCTGGAATTAGACCCTGTGGTTCTCACGACGCCTCTCTCTCTGGACAGCCTGGCCCATACCCTCCCCATTTCTCCACAGATGGAAATTGGGACCCTTGCACATTCTTATATGGAGGATCTATGCCCCCAAACTGTTTTGTTTGCCTAGAGCACCCTTCCCCACCTGGTGCCCTTCAGATGTTTTGGACTACACACTGGAGCTGATGGGAGTTGTAGTCCAAAACAAGCTTTTAGAACCGTGACTGTAGGCAGCAGATTTCTAGGGTGTGATGCAGCCTTGCCCCTAAGGAGAACATTAGCACCAAACCCGTATACACCAGTCAATTCAAATTCATTGTACTGTAAAATTCAGATGCACAATGATGATGATGATGAAGATGATGATGATGATAATAATATTAATAATAGTGCCTTGGAGCAGAATTTTCTACATGTAATATTCTGCTTTTTAAAAAGACCAAAATCCATGATAGACTGTTCTTTTTCACACCGCATTCATAGTAACATGTTTCATAGGCCTTCTTTTTTTTCTTATTCTTAAGGTACGTGACTTTCCATTCTTTAGACTGTGTTCTGTTCCCCTGGTTTCGTTGAATGTTTATAACTAGTATTGGGTTATATCCAAATAAGTTATACTTAAGAGTAGGCCCAATGAATTTAATGGACCTACGTTAGTCATGCCCATTAATTTCAGTGGGTCTATTCTGAGTAGGACTAACACTAGATACAGTCTAGAAACTGTGCATTCAGACTCAGTTGTCAAGGAGAGGTAGTCTAACTTTACAACAAGATGGCTGTAGGGAAGCATCATCCTCTGTTCCTACAATCCTATATACACTTACTTAGGGGTAAATTCCATTGAACTCAGAGAGATTTACTTCTGAGTAGAAATGCATAGGATTATCCAGTATGGACCCTTATAGCTCTCCAATTCCAGCTACAGCAATCCAGTTTGAAATGTCCACATAGCAAGAATAAACATTGAAACAGTAGGATTTAGCTTTTATACAGTTCCTTAGTAAATGGGCCTTGCAGAATGAATTTCAAAGCCCTTCACGTACATAATTTTTATCATCCTTACAATAACCCTGTAAGGTAGACCTTACTACTGAGAAAATAGTCATTTGCCTATCCATTAAGATTATAGTATAGGTGTGATTTGAACCCCAGACTTTCTAGTTCTTGGCTCTAATTCATAGTTCTTAGCCACTACACTAGTTCTCAGGAGCAAGGCAAGTCATAATCAGGAACACTCTTCGAGGTCAACCTAGGTCACAAATATTAGATCTTTAATGGAACAAGTCCCTGCCCGGGAATTGTTGTTGCCTTTTGTAATTCTGTAAACTGCTATTATTGTTTTAACTATTGTGAGTCACTTTGATGACCATTCTATTATGAAGCAGTCTTTGAGTAATAGTATAGTATCTGTCCGACTGTGTGTGTGTGTGTGTGTGTGTGTGAGCGCGCTAGGGATGGTGTAGAATACTTGCAAAATCGGATTTGGTAACAAATTCTGGGATAATCTGCAAGTTTGTCTCATCGTTGAACAGGCTCCCACTCTTGGTGTGCATCCGTGGTTGTTAACATCATAATTTTTAAAAAACAATCTGTGGCGAGAATTATGTCATTATTTACATCATTATTTTTGTCATTGGCTGCTGCTGTATACATTATATAAATATACAGCAGCATAAGGAATAACGGAGAAAATTACGTAATTTTTCAGAGAAAAACAACAAAACAAAACAGAAAGGGAGAACCAGGAATCGTGATAACTAGTGGAACACAGTTTATAATGAATAGGAACTAGCAACCCATTTGATGAATTGAAAAATGGAATGGAATCAGATAGCAAACTCCATCCCTAGCACGCACACGGGTGATTGTGTTACAATATGCACTATATAGTATGTACTATAGTTATGGCATGTATTGGGGTATACATTTAAATTTCAATAAAATGCCATCCAGACCACCAAGGATGAAGAAGGAGCATGGCAATGCTTGCTGCCACCACCCAAGGCAGGTTTGTTGTCTTTTTTAGATGATGCAAGATTAATTCTCCTCCTAAAAATCAACTCTAAAGTCACCAGCTGCACACACACACTGCACATAGCCAGCCTTCCTTGTTAGGTGGGGCAGCCACATTTCTAAGTGTGGCATTTTGGGGGGGTACTTGCTCCAGCCAATCTCCCCCTCACTGGTGGAAAGGAGGGCCAGGCCAGGGGAAGGGAAAGGTAGAGACTTTCCCCATCACTCCTCCATCCAGAGATTGTGTTAATTTACATAATGGGCTATTTAAAAGTCAAGTTAACAGAAAATTTAGTATGAGCGACAGGAATTAAATGATTGGCACATTTTTTGTTTTATGAGAAAAAAGGATGTTAAGGATAGAGTGAACAAGGGAATACCAAAAGGTGTAAGCAAAATAGTTTATGCTATAACTAAGAAATTAAAAACTGGTGTGGAGCTTGTTTTCCCAAAAAATCAGATTTAATCTTGTATCACCACAACACCAACACACACAAAAAATAGGTTTAGAAATAGAGTAAAAGCACATTACAATGCAACCATAGTTGAGCATTTAGGGAGAGTGGTGGTGAGAACAATATGCATAACTTTCTTGTTGAAGTCAGTGCGACTGAGTCCTTAATAGGGATGGAGTTCACTACCTAGTTCTGATCTGCTTGTATTCCCATAGTCCTTCGTTCGATCCCGATCTGCCCTTTGTTTGTTCTTGCTTGCTCTGGCACTGGCCGATTCAATCTGCTGTGTGGGTTTTTTTTGGTGATTCGATCCACGGGATTTTCTTTTTTCTTTTTTTTTTTGGTGATAGGAAAAATGGCGTAATTGTTAATGTAAATTCTTGTAAACGATCACAGTGTTCCACGTGGGTTTTTTTCAGTGGCGGAAAAAAATGCATAATTTTTAGCATAAACACTTAAGTGAATGATCTCAGTGTTCCTGGTGGTTTGCCCCCCTATTTACATATCAGTTAGGCAGATAATCGCTTTTGAGTCTGTCTCTTGCCTTGGGCTGATTTATTTATTTATTTAAAATATTGCTAACCTGTCCTTACCCTATAAGAGGGCACTCAGGGTGGCTTACAATAAGATCGAACATCCACATAATAAAAATTGGACACAATAAAGATCACAAAAACATTAAAATAAATTAAAATACATAAAATGCAATATACATACATACATATACAAATACACACACACATACACACAGACATATATATATATACACACACACATACATGTATATAGGGAGTGATACTGGTATATAGGGAGTGGGACTACAGAGGTAAAAATTAACATAGAAAGCATAAAGTCAGTGTCAGGCTCTACCCTCAGTCCCTGATGTGCTGCTTCATGATTCCCCTCCCTTTTGCTATTCACTATTCTCAAATTAGTTTGTCAGTAGAACTGCAGCATCACCACCACCATTACCATCTTGTATTTTTGTTCTCTCTCTCTCTCTCTCTCTCTCTCTCTCTCTCTCTCTCTCACACACACACACACACACACACACACACACACACACACACACACACACACTGGCAGTACAGATTCAAAAGCTTGGGGAGGGCGAGGCAATCCTGTCCAAGTGTGGTCTACAGTTACAGTGTAATGGTGGGAGAATGATAAAAAGTGGAGCAGGGGCAGGACAGGGCTGGTAGAGTGGATCAGTCTCATCATCACCAAGTTTCCCGTGCAAGAGGATGTAGATTCAGAATACTCTGAGCTGTCTTGTTTTAAAAACACAAAATTGCAGGATGATTTGACGATTAACATTGATAACTTGTATAGCCTAGAGCAGGCCAGGCAGCCAATATGTTTATTTATTTATTTTATTTTATTTCATTTTTAAACCGCCCATAGCGAATAGCTCTCTGGGCGGTGTACAAAAGATTAAAAGTACAGAAATACAAAATATCACAATAAATAACTGAAACAAAGAGATTTAAAATTGTAACATTAAACGCATTAAAATGCCTGGGAGCATAGCCAGGTCTTAACCTGGCGCCGAAAAGATAGAAGCGTCGGCGCCAGGTGTATTTCTTCGGGGAGGCTATTCCACAATTCAGAGGCCACTACAGAAAAGGCCCTAGATCGAGTAACTGTCCTCCGGGCTTCCCGATGGGTTGGTACCCGGAGGAGGGCCTTAGACGCTGAGCAAAGTGACCAGGTCAGTTCATAGTGGGAGAGGCGTTCCACAAGATACTGCGGTCCCACGCCGTGAAAGGCTTTATAGGTCAAAACCAGCACCTTGAATCTGGCTCGGAAGCAAATAGGTAGCCAGTGCAAACGGGCCAGAACAGGTATTATATGCGCTGACCGGCTGGTCCTCGTCAGCAGTCTGGCTGCTGCGTTTTGCACTAGCTGAAGCTTCCGAACTGTCTTCAAGGGCAGCCCTACGTAGAGCGCATTACAGTAATCCAACCTAGAAGTTACCAGAGCATGAACAACTGAGGCGAGGTCATCCCTGTCCAGATAGGGGCGTAGCTGGGCTACCAACCGAAGGTGGTAGAATGCATTCCTTGCCACCGTGGCCACTTGCGCCTCCAGAGACAAGGAAGGATCGAAAAGAACCCCAAGACTACGAACCTGTTCCTTCAAGGGGAGTGTAACCCCATCTAGAACAGGGTAAGCATCCACCATCTGGGCAGGGAAGGCATTCACCAACAGTGTCTCAGTCTTGTCTGGATTGAGTCTCAGTTTATTAGCTCTCATCCAGTCCATTATTGCGGTCAGGCAGTGATTCAGCACATCCACAGACTCACCTGTAGAAGATGAAAAGGAGAAATAGAGCTGCGTGTCATCAGCGTACTGGTGGCAACGCACTCCAAAACTCCTGATGATGGCACCCAGAGGCTGCATGTAGATGTTAAAAAGCATGGGGGACAAAACCGACCCCTGAGGGACTCCACAATGGAGAGTCCAAGGAGTCGAGCAATGTTCCCCAAGTACTACCTTCTGGTGACGATCCGCCAAGTAGGAGCGGGACCACTGCCAAGCAGTACCTCCAACTCCCAACTCCGCGAGTCTCCCCAGAAGGATACCATGGTCGATGGTATCAAACGCCGCTGAGAGATCAAGGAGAATCAACAGAGTCACACTCCCTCTGTCCCTCTCCCGACAAAGGTCATCATACAGGGCGACCAAGGCTGTTTCAGTGCCAAAACCAGGCCTAAAACCGGATTGAAACGGATCCAGATAATCGGTCTCATCCAAGAGCACCTGGAGCTGACCGGCAACCACCCGCTCCAGAACCTTGCCCAAAAAGGGGACATTCGCCACCGGTCTATAGTTGTTCAGGTCATCTGGGTCTAAGGAAGGTTTCTTTAAGAGAGGTCTTACTACTGCCTCCTTGAGGCTACTAGGGACTACTCCCTCACTCAAGGAGGCATTTATCACTTCCTTGGCCCAGCCGGTGGTAGTAGTCCTGCTAACCTTCACTAGCCAAGATGGACAAGGATCTAGAGCAGACATGGTCGCCCGCACCAATCCAAGTACCTTGTCCACTTCCTCAAGCTGCACCAACTGAAACTCATCCAATAATGAAAGACAAGACCGTGTTCTGGACACTTCAATGGATTCGTCTGTCATAACATCGGAGTCTAGGTCCCTACGGATGCATGCGATTTTATTTTGGAAGTGCCCTGCGATGTCGTTACAGCGAGCTTCAGATGTTTCAATAGTATCTCGAGGACCAGAATGTAAGAGTCCTCGTACAACCCTAAAAAGCTCTGCAGGGCGGCAGAGAGATGTCCTGATAGAGGCAGCAAAGTGAAACTTCTTCACCGCCCTTACCGCTTTTATATATGACTTAGTAGAGGCACTTACCAAAGCATAACTGCATCCGTCTGGAGTTCGTCTCCATCTGCACTCCAGCCTCCTTCTCTCTTGCTTCATCACTCTCAGCTCCGGGGTATACCACGGAGCTGTATGAGCTCTGCATCGAAGAGGGCGTGCGGGAGCAATCGTGTCAATAGCCCGGGCCATCTCCGTATTCCACAGTTCGACCAAGGCCTCGACAGGAGCGCCAGTACTATCAGCTGGAAAAACTCCCAGAGCCGTCTGAAAACCAATAGGATCCATAAGCCTCCAAGAGCGGACCAACTTAATAGGTCCCCCACCCTTGCAGAGGGAAAGAGTCATCGTAAGTCTAAAACTCAACAGGCGGTGATCTGTCCATGACAATAGAGTAGATGAAAAACACCCCACCTCCAGATCACCATTTCCATGACCAGTGGCGAAGATCAAATCAAGAGTGTGACCCGATACATGCGTTGGGCCAGTAACAAATTGAGACAGCCCCATGGTTGTCATGGAGGCCATGAAGTCCTGAGCCGCCTCAGATAAAACAGTCTCGGCATGAATGTTGATGTCCCCCAACACCACAAGTTTGCGGGACCTCAGCAATACCTCCGAGACTATCTCTGTCAGCTCAGCTAGGGAAGCTGTTGGGCAGCAAGGTGGGCGGTACACCAACAGGATTCCCAGTCTGTCTCCTTGACCCAGCACAAGGTGGAGGCACTCTAGACCAGTCGCCATCTGGACAGGATGCCTGGTGAGAGAGAAAGTACTCCTATAGACCACAGCGACCCCGCCTCCCCGACCCTCAGGTCTACCATAGTGCTGCACCGTATACCCAGGTGGACAAAGCTGAGAGAGAGCAACTCCTCCCTGCTCACCCACCCAGGTCTCGGTTAGACATGCCAGGTCGGCACCCTAATCCACAATTAAGTCGTGGACAAGGGAGGTTTTATTATATACCGACCTGGCTTTCAAAAGCAGCACCTGGAGATCTAAGGGCTGGCTGATAAAACAACCAGCAGTTCTGTGGCCTTGAGGAGAACCGGAACAAGGCACAGACACAACTTGTCTGGGGCGAGTTCCCCTTACCTGGCACGTTCTCCTCCTAGTGCCATACCTCCCATAACCCGTCACTACGCTAATTGGGGCCCCCGAAAGCCTCCCCGTTAAATGCAAAATATGCTCTCCCAGGCACATATTTAAAAATACTAAAACACAACAGGCACATTCACACAACAACACATAAAATACACATAAACGCACACAAACACATCCACACAATCTCATTCACATGCACAAACAAACAAACTAACTAACAAGTTAAAATACACCCAAACATCAACACTAGCAGCCGGTATTAAGAATACTCCTCCGCATCAAGCTTCGTCCATAAATAATATCTGCAAATAAAGTTGTAAAATATCTGCCCACGACCCAATAAACAAACAAACAAGTAAGCATACAATGTTTTGCATTGTATGGCGATAATAACACAATTTTTTTGATAAGATATAATGGATAAATGGCAGTTGTTATCACATCTACAGTTATGAATGCAGTAGCTTTGATTACGAAGATAATTATGTAAAATAGGAGAAAAAATCTGGAAAAAAATTGCCAATTGCAGCCGCAGTCACAAAATCTGTGCTGATTACAGCCTTGGCCCACCACAAGAAATCAGTGCCAGTCCAAAAAGATAACAGACTGACGAATTCAGTCGGAATCCAGTACTAAGTCTGACTTAGCAGATATTACTGTGCACAGCAGTATTTCTATTCCTCTTTGTTGTTATGTGTCTTCAAGTCGATTATGACTTATGGCGACCCTATGAATCAGCAACCTCCAAGAGCATCTGTCATGACCCACCCTGTTCAGATCTTGTAAGTTCAGGTCTGTAGCTTCCTTTATGGAATCAATCCATCTCTTGTTTGGCCTTCCTCTTTTTCTACTCCCTGCTGTTTTTCCCAGCATTATTGTCTTTTCTAGTGAATCATGTCTTCTCATGATGTGTCCAAAGTATGATAACCTCAGTTTCATCATTTTAGCTTCTAGTGACAGTCCTGGTTTAATTTGGACTAACACCCAATTATTTGTCTTTTTCGCAGTCCATGGTATGCGCAAAGCTTTCCTCCAGCACCACATTTCAAATGAGTTGATTTTTCTCTTATCCACCTTTTTCACTGTCCAACTTTCACATCCATACATAGAGATCGGGAATACCATGGTGTGAATGATCCTGACTTTGGTGTTCAATGATACATCTTTGCATTTCAGGACTTTTTCTAGTTCTCTCACAGCTGCCCTCCCCAGTCCTAGCCTTCTTCTGATTTCTTGACTATTGTCTCTATTTTAGTTAATGACTGTGCCGAGGTATTGATAATCCTTGACAATCTATTCCTCTAGGGCTGTTCCAATCCTTGCCAAGTACTCAAGAAAAAGATGTAAGAAAATTCACTATTAGAGTGAGTACAGTGAATGCTTTAAAAGAGTAAATGGTAATTCATTTTTTTCAATAGCCATTTTTTCAGATCACTTTAAGTTTTCTTTTCATTTCACCCTTTAGCATTAAGCACCCTATCTTTCTCTACTTACAAAATGCTTCTTTATTGCTGGCTGGGTAGAGAGCACAACTGAAACTGAACTGAAAAGCAGAGCAAAGGAAAGTACAAGGGGTGGAGTCCAAATCTAGCCCATAATACAAAGTTCAAATATTTAAGTTTTCAAGGGTCACATTACTATACTGGCTGTTCCCCCCCCCCCAGGATCACTTAAGTAATTATAGGGTGATTGTGAGCATGAAAAATTCACCCTCAGTCAGGGAAAGTCTTGAGTGAGCAGACTTTCAGGGGCACTTTCAGATGAGGCTTTTGTTGTGCACCCACCCCATCTTATTCACTGAATTTTTCAGAGGATTGTATTCTTAAATTTCTCCTGCTCTAAAAACGAGCTGTCATTCTTTAAATGGAAGCTGTCATCTGTTGTGTCACAAATCTCTCTGTGTGTATGTGTGTGTGTGAAAGGACAGCTCAGGGTGGTGGTGCCCCCATTCTCCTCCTCCAGCTACTGGGCTCCCTGCACATATCTGTCTGAAATTTGGCTTCATCACATCAGATGGTGCAACAATATTTGCAAATTTCATGCAAATGCCATCTAGTTCTAACACAGAGAAACACGCATACACATTACAGCCATTTGTTGATTTCCCAATTGTAGTCATTGGGGAGATACACAAAGCTTTGGGTTTTCTAAACTGCGGCCCTGCTTCAGGTCTGTACCAAAGTGAGATGACAGGGAGCAGCACTGAACCAAAGTAACACACTGCTTGAAGTGCTGAAGCGGGTTCTGAAGCACATCTTTTCCCTCTTGCTGGAAATGCCCTTATGACTTTGGGTCACTTATTCTAGGATTCCTCCTCTTTCAGGGAATAAGCCACTATCTGTGTGCATATCAGATTTTAAACATATATATTACAGACATTGCATATCGATCCTATATTATCTGTCCCAAATTTCCTAGGGATTGCATTTTTTTCATTCTTAGCCAGTGACATTCTCATCAGTATGAAATGATGTATCCAATTTCTTCCATAGATGTGAATGGCTCACATCTATGCTGCCCTTGAGGTGACAGAAATGCTACCCTTAAGGTGACAGAAATACTTGCCTCCCACTCTTATTAGGCTGGAGTAGAGGGCCTGGTTCTGCTTCTACCCAAAAAGCCTTCTTCATTTCTAATAGAAGTTATGTTCTTCTTATCTGTGATCTATACAAGAATCCTCGTACTAGATTTATTGTACCCTGTACCGAAGCTTTCCCGGGTAGGTCTTTAAAGTGGCTAACAAACTATCTTCTGTCCGATTCGGACAAGAGTGTTACTCAATCAGTTGCCCAGTTTCTAGTAGTAGCCCAGAATATACGTAAAAATAGTACTCAATAACTTTTAAGCTCATTTTGCTGATGATTTTGTAATATTTGTTTTTAAACTCTTGTTCTAATCAATTGTATATCGGGTCTATGACCGTATAATAAAATTTGATTGATTGATCTAATAGAAGTCAATGGGAACAAAATTGGTGAGAGCAGGCGAAAGCTGTGAGGCCTCTGTGGAAAAAGTAGGGAAACAATAGGTCTCTGTGTGCTCCATCAATTGTCTCTCCTATCCTCTTAAACAACGGGTGCCCTCCAGATATTATTGGCCGACAATTCCCATCATCCCTGACCTATGGCTGTGCTTGCTGGGACTGAAGGGAGTTGTAGTCCCACAGCACACAGAGGGCACCGTATTGACTTTCTAGCATGTGCACACTCCCCTGCAGGGGAGGAAGATCCACTGCACTGAAAGCCCAGCACGACAAAGCCACAAGCATCGAAATGGCTTCCTATAGTCTCGTCTCCCCACTTCTCTGTAGTGGACTTTTCTAGTTCAGCCAGTGCTAACACATTACTTTGTTGAACCATCTCTTCAGAATATGAGTTTTACATCTGGGTGCCCATAAATCACCCAGAGAACCTATTCTGTTCAAGATACATTATAAGAAAAATTATCTTTGCAGCGACAGAAGAGAAGTTAAAATCTTGTGGGCTGCAAAGAAAATGCCAACCAGCCAGCTAGTCACTGAAGGCCATTAAATCAGATTTTAAGTATTGTCCACCAGGGAAATATCAATCTGGGCTAAGTTCTTAACTTTATGACCCAAAGGCTTTCTAAATTATCAGCAAGTGTCTTGCATAAATTGTAAGCAATGGCATATAATATAATAATAATAATAATTTAATTTGTGGGTCGCCTATCTGGCCAATGGCCACTCTAGGCGACGTACAATTTAACAACAATACATTACATCATAATAAAATACATCATAAAATACAATATAACAATAAAACAATAAAACAGTTCCAGTACAGATTAGTAGGCTATTCGTCGTAAAAATTTAACCCTCCCCGTAAGTCCCAAAGGCCTGTCTGAAGAGCCAGGTCTTCAAAGCTTGGCGGAATACATTCAGGGAAGGGGCATGTCGAAGGTCATACGGAAGGGAGTTCCAGAGAGTGGGGGCCACCACGGAAAATGCCCTCTCTCTTGTCCCCGCCAACCTAGCTGTTTTAGTTGGCGGGATTGAGAGAAGGTCCTGTGTGGCTGATCTTGTTGGGCGGCATGGTTGGTGGCGCTGGAGGCGCTCCATCAGATAAACTGGGCCGAGACCGTATAGGGATTTAAAGGTTAATACCAACACCTTGAATTGGGCCCGGAAAATAACTGGGAGCCAGTGTAGGTCGAACAACACTGGGGTGATGTGTTCCCGGCGGCGACAGTTTGTAAGTAGTCGAGCCGCAGCATTTTGTATAAGTTGTAATTTCCGGACTGTTTTCAAGGGTAACCCCACGTACAGCGCATTACAGTAATCCAACCGAGAGGTGACCAGGTCATGTACCACCAGTGGGAGCTGATGAGCAGGAAGGTAGGGCTGCAGTCTACGAATGAGGTGTAATTGATACCAAGCTGCCCGGCTCACTGCCGAAATCTGAGCCTCCATGGACAGCTTGGAATCAAGAACAACCCCAAGGCTGCGGACCTGGTCATTCAGGGGCAATTTCACCCCGTCGAACACCAGAACATCTCCCAGCCTTCCCTTGTCTCCCACGAGTAGCACCTCAGTCTTATCAGGATTCAACTTCAGCCTGTTCCTTCCCATCCATCCACTCACGGATTCCAGGCACTTGGACATGGTCTCCACAGCAGACTCTGGTGAAGATTTAAACGAGAGATAGAGCTGAGTGTCATCCGCATATTGGTGACATTGCAGCCCAAATCTCCTGATGATTGTCCCCAGCGGCTTCATATAGATATTAAATAGCATGGGAGAGAGGATAGAGCCCTGTGGCACACCACAATTGAGAGGCCAAGGGTCTGAAACCTCCTCCCCCAATGCTACCTGTTAATGCCTGTCGGAAAGAAAGGAATGGAACCACCGTAATACAGTGCCTCCTATTCCCGATTCCTCCAGGCGATGTAAAAGGATACTGTGGTCGACAGTATCAAAAGCCACTGAGAGATCGAGGAGGACAAGAAAGGTGAATTCTCCCCTATCTAATGCCCTCCTCATATCATCAACTAGAGCGACCAATGCTGTTTCAGTTCCATGTCCAGTCCTGAAACCCGATTGGTATGGATCCAAATAATCCGTTTCATCCAAGTGTGTCGACAACTGATTAGCCACCACTCGCTCAATGATCTTGCCCAGGAATGGTAGGTTCGAAATTGGGCGAAAGTTATTCAAAACTTGGGGATCCAAGGAGGACTTCTTTAAGATGGGCTTTACAATTGCCTCCTTGAGTGCTAATGGCATTACACCCTCCTCTAAGGATGCATTGACCACCGCCTTAATCCCCTTGCCCAAATTCTCTTTGCAGCTCACAAGGAGCCACGATGGGCAAGGATCAGTTAGACAGGTGGTAGGCTTCACAGTCGAGAGCACCTTGTCCACATCCTCAGAAGGAAGAGGTCGAAACCTATCCCATTTGACCGGATTGCAACTGGCCAACTCTGTTTCATTTACTGTGTCCACAGCGTACGGAACTGAGCTCCATAAATGTTCGATTTTGTCGGCAAAGTGCTTTGCTAATTTGTCACAGGAGGCCTTAGACTGTTCCAAGGGTTCCTGAGCAACTGGACCGACCAGGCTTCGGACCACTTGGAACAACCTCCTGGGACAGCACTCTGCGGACGCAATAGAGGCAGCAAAGAACCTCTTCTTTTCTGCCTTTATTGCCACTTGGTAGGCAGTTACTGCTGCTCTAACCTGTGTCCGGACATCTTCGGAACGGGATTTCCGCCACCGGCATTCTAGTCGTCTCACCTCCTGTCTCAGATTTCGCAACCGTGGAGTATACCAAGGTGCTAACTGAGTTCTGTTCAGGGGAAGAGGACGTTTCGGCGCCACGCGTTCCAGAGCCCTGGTGATCCCCTCATTCCACTCCATCACCAGGGTTTCGACCGGGCGGCCTTCAGCAGGTTCCAATTCCCCAAGCGCAGTCAGGAATCCTTCTGGATCCATTAGGCGTCTGGGGCGGACCATTCTAATAGGTCCTTTTCCCCTACGGAGGGTGTGTGGTATCGAGAAGTCTATATTTACCAGATAGTGGTCTGACCATGACACAGGGGTAGAAGAAGCCACCCCCAACTTCAGAACACTTCCCTCCCCTCCCAGGACAAATATAAGGTCGAGAGCATGACCGGCTACATGGGTGGGCCCAATATTACTAAGGTGCAGTTCCCAGGAAGCCATGGTTTCCAGGAAATCCCGAGGGGCTCCTACGAGAGTGGCCTCAGCATGTACATTGAAGTCCCCGAGAATTAACAGCTCTGGGGACAACGCACGTACAGCCGAGACCATCTCTAGCACCTCGGCCAGGGAGTCTGCTGTGCAGCGGGGTGGGCGGTACACAAGCAGGATCCCCAAACTGCCCTTCGGGCCCAACCTCCAGTACATGCAGTCAACAAACTTAGTCCTATGAAGAGGAGGTCTGGTAAAAACTAGACTCCCGATAGATGACTGCCACACCCCCTCCCCGCCTTCCCACCCTCGGTTGTTGTGCATAACGGAAACCCGGCGGACACATGGCCTCAAGAATGGGAGCTGAGGCCTCATCCAGCCAGGTCTCCGTAATACATGCCAGGTACTGCTTGCCAACAGTACCATTCCAGCGTCTGCCGCCCACTCTTTCTATAGTTTGGCCCCTCACCCTCCCTGTCACATCCCCCTCTGACTTGCACATGCCCCTGTCCCTGTTCGCCAATCAGACAGGCCACCCACCCTAAAACAATAATGAGCCGGAGACCCGCCTCTAACACTCTGATACTGCTAAATTAAATTAAAATTAAAAATCATTACAATTCCCCACAACCACACATCCATACATCCCCACAGTCAAAATCAGCCCAAAATCAACACAAGTAGTCCTAGTCTTGGCAGTGGTGGCAATAATAAAGATGACAATCTTCCTTCGGTTGCTGGGCCGCACCCAGAGCCTGGCTGCCCTCTGCGGCGCTCCCACCGCCGCCGGGCCGATGTCCTCCACGGACCAAGGACTCCACTAAATATTGTAGTTTTCCCCCCTTATTCATCTGAGCAATATGCCTATTCATTATTTCAAACTCATTATTAATGAGAGCATAGACGAAACAAACCAAGCAACCACAACTCCAAACCACACACAGTCCAGCACAGTTTCAGTGGCAAGCTATGGCTGATAGACCTCTGCAAGCACACAGAACCATCCTTTTCCACAACTGGTAATATATTTATTTTGACCATTTATATAACACTAAATTAAAACTGCCTCTAAGCCCTATACAAGTAACTCAATGCAATAAAGATAAACAGCAATTAAAACGAATTCAGTTAAAATGCCTGCTGGAATAATAATAATAATAATAATAATAATAATAATAATAATAATAATAGTAGTAGTAGTAGTAGAAGAGGAAGAAGAGGAAGAAGAAGAAGAGGAAGAAGAAGAAGAAGAAGTCTTCAGTAGGCACCATAAGTTTAAAAGGGAGGGAGACTGTCTGACCTCATCTGGAAGGAAATTCCATAAAATTGGGCCCACAATATTAAACACACAGCTCCTGGCGGATATGCATCTGAGCCAAGGGGGACCACTAACAGTGAACCCCCCCAAAAAACCTCAGTGATCAGTCAGGAATATAATGAATCAGGCAGTCCTTGAAGTATCCTGGATCCAAGTTGTTAAGGGTCTTGTAGATTAATACAAGAACCTTGAACCTGGCCCAGTAGCGTATGGACAGCCAGTGCAAGCGTTGGAGCACCAGAGTCAAGTCTGTCCTCATCAGCAGTCTAGTTGCAATGTTTGGCACCAGCAGGAGCCTCTGGACGTCCAAAGAATAGCCCCGCATGAAACGCATGGCAATAATCGAGGTTACCACTGCATGAATCACCGTGGCCGTTCCTGACCAAGAACAGCCGCAGTTGGTGTACCAGCAATAGCTGGCAAAAGGCATTCCTGGTTACTAAGGCTACCTGAGCCTCCAGTGAGAAAAACAGGTCCAGGAGTATCCCCAGACTCTGGACCTAAACAGATGGGACCGCCTTGAGCTCAAACTAATTCTATCACTGTGATATTTAGCAAAGTGTCATTTAAGCATTAGCCACATTTCTCACTCACAGTCATAAACAGGACAATCTTTCCTTGCCAGTACATGTACTGGCATTTTTATTATGGCAGACTCTTTTTATTGTCAAGTCTACAGTAAGCCTAGGCCACAACCTTTGACCTGAAATACACTAAAAGAAGCTCTAAGTCACAAATGATGAACTTTGCTCATTATATAAAAACTGATTCAATGTTTCTTTTGTATTGCACTTGCTTTAAGATAAGGTGAGCTGATGGCACAAGAGATTTTAGTCACTTGCTATAAAAATATATCATTAAATGGGAGCAATTATGTCTCTGGCTGAGGTATGAGCTAATACTTCCAGTTGTGACCTAATTAAATGGTATTTCATGGCAAGAGTCCGGAAAAAAAGAAAGAAATTATTTGTACACTCACAGTTCATGTTAGAAATCTCAGGAGTTCTCATTAACCAAAAATTACAGTAGCAAAATAATCAGTGCCTTTGTCACTTGCAGCAAAAATAGTCTCTGGGAAGCTGTCAAGTATTTTGAGGTCTCTGTGATTCTATCTGAGCTACAAAGACTGGCCGCACAACTCTTATTCACCTTGCTGAGCACTAATTTGCTGCAGAAGCCAGCTATTCTGCCCAGTTCTAGAATCCTGAAATAGTAGAGTTGGAAGGGGTCTATAAGGTCATCAAGTCCAACCCCCTGCTCAATGCAAGAATCCAAATCAAAGCATTCCCAACAGATGGCTGTCCAGTTGCCTCTTGAATGCCTTCAGTTTCAGAGAGCCCACTACCTCTCTAGGTAATTAGTTACATTGTCGTATGGCTCTAACAGTTAGGAAGTTTTTCCTGATGTCCAGTCAAAATCTGGCTTCCTGCAACTTGAGCCTATTATTCTGTGTCCTGCACTCTGGGATGATCGACAAGAGATCCTGGCCCTCCTCTGTGTGACAACCTTTCATGTACTTGAAGAATGCTATCATATCTCCCCTCAGTTTTCTCTTCTCCAGGCTAAACATGCCCAGTTCTTTCAGTCTCTCCTCATAGGGGTTTGTTTCCAGTCCCCTGATCATCCTTGTTGTCCTCCTCTGAACCTGTTCCAGTTTGTCTGCATCATTCTTGAAGTGCAGAGACCAGAACTGGATGCAGTACTCAAGATGAGGCCTCACCAGTGCTGAATAGAGGGGAACTAATACTTCCTGGACAAGTTTGTTTCTGAAGAAAGTCTTGCAGAAAGTGGGCAAGCTGCTTATGCCATAATTTAGAAAGCACTAGGGCACACATGGGTCATGGGTGGGGAACCTCAGGCCCAGAGGCAAATGCTGCTCTCCAGGCCTCTCTATCTGGCCCTTGGGAATCTCACCACACCACACCACACCCATCTTCCCAGTCACATTACCTGTCCCCAGACCACACCCTCACCAGCCTTGCTTTGCAGCCTCCTTGGGTGTTTTTTCCCCAGACTGAAATGGAATCCCAATAAATACCTCCTGCTTGCCTGGATGGAGGATAGAGAAAGGGGTGTGAATGTGTGAAGAAACTAGCCTACTGTATAAAGGTAACATTTGCATTTGTAGCTCCAGCCACGTTTGACTCTGGCCCTGCTCACCATGGGCATGTGGCCCCCAGAACCTTGCCCAGAAGGTAATGTGGCCCTCAGTCTAGAAGAGCCCCACTCCTGAGCTCGGCTATCAGATTGAAGACTTTGGAGGCAGGTGTCTGGAAGTGCGGGGAGCTACTGTCCTGCTTTGTGTTGCATTTCAGTACTATCACTCTGTGTGGCCTGATGGTAGTATTGCAGCTATCAGGTGACATGAGGAGCCAGTAGGATTCCACCTAGCCCTATAACGTTATTGACTCTAGTATGACAGATAGTGAATTTCCCATCCCTGCACACCTGCTTGATGATGGGTTGTCTTTTTGCTAGCTCACTTCCAGACACAGCACCTTCTGGAAATAAGGTAGGGAATATAGCACAAAACATCTGAACAGTGAGGGATTTTACCATTCTTCTGGGGGGGGGAAATGGTTTCACACCTCTCTTCTTCTGCACCTTAAGCTATCGGTATGAGTGCCAATGCCTTTCAAAGCTACATATAATTCACTTGAGTTGGTCACACTGATATGGTCCTTAAGAATCATGATGCCATGTTTCCCTTATAAGTCAAGGCTAATGAGCAGGCAGCTGTTAAGTGTTAGCAATCAGAGTCAGGAAGTCAAGCTTGAAGTCAGAGCCAGCAACCACGCCAAGAGTCAGAATAAGTGAGGGCCAGGAAAGTCTACAACTGTCCAGACAAAATGAAGCCTTGATAGCAGTGGTAGCCCTGCAGATGTTACTGGACTACAACTCCCATCATCCGTAGGTCTTCTGAAAATGGTATTGTTTATACTGGCCTTCACAATATGGATTTCTTTTATAAGCAACCAATATCAGCTGATTTTTTTATTGATGTTTTTCAATTACTTTTACTGTTTTTCAAATACTTTTATGGATTTTATTATGTTTGCATGTTGTACACTGCCTTGATATATTTTATGAAAGTGCAGATTAAAAATAAATAAATCTTTGGCCATTGGCCATGCTGGCTGGAGCTGATGGGAGCTGAAGAGTCCAACAATATCTGAAGGACACCATATTGGCCTCCCCAGCTTTATACTCTTTCCTACTGAGGAAAGCCAATGGCCAGCATGGGTGGGTGGAATCACTCCAGAACCTGAAAACCATTCACTGCCCAAGAAGGGTCTCACCAGTTCTGGTTTTGGTTGTAGCAACTCCCAGGGCTCTAAATGCAGAAATGTAACTGCCTTGAGAAACCAATGTGACACCTTAAGCCTTCATCTTGTGAAATGTCCCCAGAACAGTGAACTGGTGGCATCATTTTGATATTTAGCTGCTTGCTAGTCGGGCGGTATATAAGTTTAATAATAAAATAATAAAAAATATTTGGGCAAGGTCAAAAAGGGCCAGTCTTGCTGCCAGTTTTTCAACACTGGGAGGGTGGGTATGTGGAACAGCTTTCTATGTGCAATACAAATACAGATTTATGATTACAGGTCCCAATTAATAAGAATGTCCGTGTAATCTTTTTTATAACTATGTGAAAAGCTTGAAACCTAAATCAATGAGTCTGAAGGAAGATTCCTACAGCTGGATTATTTTTATGCCAATTTTGGGTTCCCTTAGTTTGTTTGATTTAAAAAAAAAAATTGCTGTGAAGCATTTGAGACAAGTTCCAATATTTTTGGAACAGCCTTGTCACCATCTGGTACCTGTACCCACATGGGTATTCATATCCTACTCAAAGAGGCAACACATTCATTAGCAATTGCTTTTCTTTGTGATGCCACAGATGTGTCTGGGACTGAGTGTCATTGAATATAGCTCCAGGAGATTAATGAGGCTATTTCATGTTCCTTCAGTGGGCAATGGCCCTCACCTCCAATTCTTTCCTAACAATGTTCCAAGCACCTGAAGATGGCATCCAGGGTAGCCGCTGAATATAGGAAAGAGGTGACGTCTGTGCAGATGGCTGAAACATCAGTTCAACAGAACATAAGAAGCTGCCTTTGACACAGCTGGATTATTGTTCCATCTATCTAGCCCAATATGGTCTATTCTGATTGACAGCAGCTCCCTGGGATCACTGATGGAAATTTTTCACAGCCACACTGCTCATGTTGCATTTACAAGGAAATGTTGCCAAGGAATGAACCTAGGACCTTCTGCGTTGCAAGAGATGTGCTCTGTCACTGAGCTATAGCCTCCTCAAAGTGCAGCTTACATAGCATTCCACATTGTAAGGAAAATGGAATGTTGTCTAGGAAGACCCTCCACAATCAATATGTCAAAAATATAAATGCAGGGAAGGCACTGGGGTAGAGGTGCAATCCTGAGATTGGTGCTGTAGCTTCCCCTTTTCACAACATTTGTCTAAGCAGTGCTAAAAGAAAATTTGAGTGGGACAGTGGGGTTGTTGTTTTAGCAGTGCTAAAAATGTTTGTGGAAAACAGCGAGCAAATTGGGCTCTAAAGGTAACAGTAAAACTAATTTTTGAAGCTTGCAAATTTGCACACTTAGATTTTCTACTCAAAATTCATCTTAGTTCTTTGCACTCACTATTATTCCCTAATATTTTTTCTAGTTTTTATTTTCTTCCTCCCACCTGGAGGAACTTTGCTAATCAACCTCAGTGCCTTGAACCCACACCTTCTCATCTGTATTTTACATTCCTCTTTTTGAGATGTTTATCTAGCATCATTTTTTCACTTTTCTCTCTCCCCACATACAGATGTCTATATGAACCTCCAGAGCCCTAAGATCAAACACAGAGTACTTGCTCAGTGGCTCACCGCTAGGGATGGAATCCTCTTGTTGGTGCCTGTTTGATTGCATTCTGTCAAATTGTCAAGCAGTTCCATTTTGGGTTAGTTATTTTCCTGCTATCCTTTGCTTTTACCATTCCATTTCCCCCTCCCCAAAAATAACATTAATAATGCTTTCCTTTTCAAAAGGAAAGGAAAGCAGCTTTCCCAATGTCTGGTGCTCACCCACCCAATTGCTCCTCCTTCTCCTCCTCCTGAATGGTATTAGATCCTCCCCACCCTCCAGTCCTGGGAGAAAGCAAGAGATCTGGTTTAATGGAAACCAAACACACAGGCTAGTCAGTTTCACTTTAGCTAACCAAAGACACAGGCTTGTCATTTTATCCTTCCCAAAGCAAACACCCATGCAAATCAGTTTCACCTTAGCAAAGCCAAGGTACAGGCCTGTCAATTTAAGGTTAGCAAAGCAAACGAACAGGCTGCAAAGCAAAGAGCAGCTGAAGAAAGCAAAGACACCGGCTGTCTGAAAAGCAAAGGGCAGGCTGAGCAAAGCAAAGACAGGCTGCAAAGCAAAAATACAGGCTTGTCAGTTTCACAACAGCAAAGCAAAGTTCCAGCCATTTTTTTAAAAAAAATTGGTGTCAGGAAAAGCTTGGGAAAATTTACAGTATTCAGGATTGGTCTGCTAAGCTAATGAACCTGTGGACTATCCAGAAGTCTGGTGCCAAGTTCAATTTCAGCAAAATTTTCACCCATTCCTACTCACCTCTAAGGTCCATCAGGTCAGCAGGCACAGGAGACAGTAACCATATTCACCCCATTCCACTATTATTCCACTTTAAACAGTCACAGCTTCTTAGGAGACCCCTATTCTCGCTACAGAACTATAACTGTGAAAGTGGTTTAATCATCAGTCTCTCTTGCCAGACAACTCTGGGAATTGTAGCTCTACAAGGACTCTCCTAACAACTCTCAGCACTCTTCACAAACTGCATTTCCTGGGATTCTTCAGGGGGCCAGGACTGTTTAAAGTGGAATAATATTGGAATAAATGTATGGTGTGAATGAGGCCAGTGTTTTCTTTCCCTGTGCTGACTCCATCCTTATGGAATGTCCTTCTGTGGAAGGTCTGCTTGGCTCCTTCCTTGACTACTTTTAAATTGGCCCTAAAGATCTGCATGCCTCTGTCCACTTTTAATTGAATTAAGAATGATGGTCATTTTTTAAGCTGCAGTTTTAACTGTTGCTGATATTCTTGCTTTATATTAAAATGGAACTCTTGTGATTCTGCTCAGTTAACTTCATTTGATACTTTTATTCTTTTATGTGTATGATTTGTAAATTGCTATGAAAGGGCACATGAAAAAGAAATGGAAATGGACTGCCTTCAAGTCGATCCCGACTTATGGCGACCCTATGAATAGGGTTTTCATGGTAAGTGGTATTCAGAGGTGGTTTTACCATTGCCTTACTCTGAGGCTGAGAGGCAGTGACTGGCCCAAGGTCACCCAGTGAGCTTCATTGCTGTGTGGGGAATCGAATCCTGGTCTCCCAGGTCGTAGTCCAGCACCTTAGCCACTATACCACACTGGCTCTCAAAGGGCATGTAAAAGATTTTAAATAATAAATAAATGTGTGCATATGGCTTGTATCCAAAGTAGCACTATGTCACTTGTTCTGGATTTTAGCTTGTGTGACGAAACTTCTCCCCTCTCCTCCCCCTCTGCGCTCTTCTGGGTTTTCCCCCCAACACTCGGGAGCAGATTTGGGGAAAGTGCAGGGCACGTGGGAGGAGGAGGAGAGGGGGGAAGTTCCATTGCACAAGCATAAATCCTCGTGCTAACAGAGTGAGTGCAGTGGATACTGCCCTAGGTATGTAAGTGTGTCCATATAGTATTAATATATTGCAAACAAAGGAATGTTTCTTGTCTCAGTGCAAATGCTTACTCTGCTACTGTACTGCTTTTTACTTCCTCTCATATTTAGAGTTGCCAACAGAGACAGAGACTATTTTTCCAGTGCCATATTCCATGTGGATCTACTCACCGTTTATTTGGTTATTCGAGTTTTGCTCTTTTGAAAATGTCACTAGTGGTGCAACAGGTAAAAATTATTTTAATGATTTAAAATAGTTATGCCGTGCAAAAATGTGCACAGTGTCTACAATCCCCAACAATTGGCTATAGAAAGATTTTTTAAATCTTGACAACTGTATGATATACTGTTTAAAGAGGTTTTAAATAATAATCATAATGACAACGGATGGAGAAAAAAAAATACCAAAAGATTCTCTCAGGGTATAACAACTGTGGTATTCAGAACAATTCAGTTGTACCAAAAGGAGAAGAACTCATAATAAATTAAGAGAGGCATCTCAAAGCCCTTTTGTCAAGAGGCAAACACCTGTTTCTCCCCACTAGGGATGTGCACCAGATTTAACCGAGGCCTGAGCCCTGAGCCAAATCAGACCAAAGAGGCATTTGGCCCTCAAACGAGCAGGGTTGAACAGTCCCAAGTCACTATGGGTTGGGTAGCCCAGAGTGATCTAGGGCTGTCAGGGGGCGGGGTGTCAGGCAGAAAGGAGAGGCATGCATGCACAGGAAGAAAGAGGTTCAGCAGGAAAGACACCTCTTTGTCGGAGAAGGTAGGTGTCTTTCCTGCTTAACTTCTTTTTCTCGCCAGGCCTCCCCAAGCCCCAAGCATGAAGACCACAAGCATGCAGAGAAGGCACTCACAAAGAGGCAGGGCCAAGCCGGATGGGATCCCCCCAATGATCAGCTGGTAAGCAGGAAGATTCATCCTCAGTGCTGGGTACTGCTCCTTCATGCGTAGCTTCCCTACATAACAAGTATCACATCAATTGCCTATTATTTTTTGGGGGGGGGGAGAGAAGGAGGCACAGTGTCTTCTTTCCCTGCTCCATTCCCAACATTTTAACCCCTGTTTTAAGTTAAAATAGGGTTTTAAAAGACCATAGTCCCTCCCACACCGAATGGTTTCAAAGATGGATCTGGGGCAACGCAGATGTTGCCCTGGTCAGAACAGGGTGGACTGGTCCTCCTCAGGACCCATACATCAGGGCCATGGGGCAGATCAGGAGGGCTGTGTACAGCCCTACTCTCCACTCCCCCTACCTCCCTTATACGATCTGAGAGTGGAATTAGGTCACAGGCCAAAAATAAGATCCACCAGGGCCAGCACAAGGCATGACTGGGCCCTGGGTTCTGGTCATCATGCTCCCCAACACACCCTTCTGATGCAGGTGGCACAGGCTTCAATAGGCCCACCTGCCACACCTCACCCTTAGGGATGCCCCTGCCACCATTGTGGGTGATGGTAGGCATGTGCTGATGTGGTGATGCAGGAGGTAGATGGAGTGGGTGGGCCTATTTTAAGCCCATGCCACCTGCATGGGGAGTGTTGTCCGGGAGCATGTAGCTCCCATTCCATGAACCATGGCAGCGTTGGGTTGCTGGGCATGATTTGATGCTGGCACAGATTGTGGAGTGGGAGCTCCATCCTTCTAGCCTAAGGAGAAGTCCTTCTGGGCTGCAGGGGCCCTCTGCCAGTGCCCAACTTGGCCACCTGCTGGCCCTGGGCCTGCAATCCATGCTGACACTGACCAAGTGCTATTACAACACAAGTTTCAATGGAATAAAAAGGATCAGTGAGCAAAAGTGACTGGTTCTCTGCAGGTTAAGTCTGAGGTGTTTCCAGATCAGCAACTGAGTCACATTTTTTGAAATGTGAAGTCTGTTGCCTTAGGATGTGTTTACGTGTTGTGGCATTAATCTTTGGTAGGGTAGGCTTCGAAGGTTGTTTTCATTTATCTGTCTGATCACTCTGTGCATCTTAGACAAATACTCCAGGTGGGTTGCAACCAGAGCAACTTAAAATTCCATGAAACAATCAATAAACTTAATCAGCAACAACCACTAAGAACAATATAAAAATACATGTGGGAATTTCTAAGAGGAAACATATTTGCTAAGTTTCAGAATTTACATAGGCAAAGCTCTGAGAAATGTATGTTTTGCCTATACTTCCCATGCTTTGTAATGCCTTTCCAAAATACCTATGCCCACAACTTTCTGAAGGATTTTAATCTGATGCATCATGGCGTAAGATGCATTGAGTATCTTGTGGTGATTCTTTATGCAAGCAATGGGGAACTTGTGGCCCCTAGATGTTGGTGAAATCCATCTGTTATCAGCCCCAAACAGCCTGGCTGATGGTCAGGGATGATGGGAGTTGTAATCCAACAATGTCTGGAGGGCCACAGGTTACCATCACTGTTTTATGTGGGAGTTCTGGGTAATCCTTGTTTCACCTTGCACTTTGTTGTGCTAGGAAGCAGGAAAGTGAAAGGGCCAGAGGTTTTTCTTTTAATATCAGACTTATTGCGCAGGCATAACATGCACATGCGTTCATAAAAGGGCTTTGAGAGTTCCTAAGTAAAAAAAAAAAAAGCACTTTACAGTGTAGGACAGGCCTTTGTGGATCCCCAGTTTTTTTGCATGTGTGTAGAGCATAATTGATCTTCACCGTTTGCATTCACAGACTGAAGCTGTATCCTGTGCAAAACACAAATGGGAAGAGAATCAGTGCAAGCTATGCAGTGTGAGAGTAAGATGTCCCTAAAAATCTCTAGTGCAGGGGTTCCCAAACTTTGGTCCATGGACTACTGGTGTTCCACGAGCTTCACTCATGTGATGGCATATCTGAAAAATACAATTAAAAACCATATAGCATCTAGCACAGCACAGTACTATTGCTACAACAGGCAGAAAAATCATTAAGTGATCAAGAAAGACCCACAGCAATTTTCATGTGATCCGTGGGGAATAAAAAAGTTTCAGAACTACTGTTTTAGTGCAAATTCATGGTCTCGCCAAGTTATATAAGTCATTGATCTCTGAGTATCAAGTTTCTCTAGATCATAGAGAAAAAATGTAAAATCTATGCAGTGGATACCAGGGAGAAGACTACAATAAGGCGCTTTATTTTAAGGAAAGATATCTTTAGTGGAAAGGTAGGGTGCTATCAAGGCCTCAAGTGTGTAATTAACAAAAACTAATTTTGAATGTCCAGTTTTAAGTGGTTGCTGGCACACTGTCCTACTACTGAATTCAGAATTGCTGTTCCTTTTTACAGATTTCTTTTCCATCCAGAAATATCTCACAGTACTCGAGACAAAGAGCAATTGGAGAAGATAAACATCACTTAGCAAATTTACACATTTTATTTGAATATCTTGACTCCCAGAAACCTTGTCTAAAATTATGTGCATATTGTATGCATCTTGGCAAATCTGGATCTGTGAAAGTATACTTCACAATCTTGAATGTAGGCCACCAGTAAACATTTATTACTATTGCTTCTGCCAAACAGATTTGAAAGCAATCCTCACTAATGGCAATTTCTTTCCTACAAAAAACACAGCCCTCAAATGAAGACTTGGATTTAGTCAAGCCTGTACCATTTTTAAATTAATCCACTCCAATGACATGACACTGTAACAAATTATCTCTCTGAAATTGAGTTATTTACTTCCCACACCTTTTATTTTCACTCCAAACCCACTTCAGTGTATGGTACTTCCTCACTCAGTCTGGCTTTGGCTTTTTTGTTTTTTGAATAATTTCCTGTGCTTCTTTTTCCTTGTTGATTGTTGCAGTTGCTGTGTATTGTATTGTGTCCTGCCTTCAAGTCGATTCCGACTTATGGCGACCCTATGAATGGGGTTTTCATGAGGCTGAGAGGCAGTGACTTGCCCAAGGTCACCCAGTGAGCTTCATGGCTGTGTGGGGATTCGAACCCTGGTCTCCCAGGTGTGTCGCACCTTGGAAAGCAATTTGGTGCTAAAGCCAAAAA
The DNA here is from genome assembly GCF_030035675.1 of Rhineura floridana. Lineage (NCBI taxonomy): Eukaryota > Metazoa > Chordata > Lepidosauria > Squamata > Rhineuridae > Rhineura > Rhineura floridana. The sequence continues at coordinate 47,522,365 of NC_084481.1, forward strand.
TTAACCTTTGTTTTGCTATCTGTCCTGCCCTGGCTGGGCTTTGAGTTGCCCCAAAACTGTGCAATGCTTTTGGTACCTCTTAGTAGGACTGTGCACAGCGCTCCCTATCTGCCTGATGCCCCTGATCTGTGGTCCCCAAGGAGGGCCAATCTGCCCTGTCCTGAAGATGGGGCCACCACCCCGCCCCAGACCCATCCCTAAAGTTATTTAGGGGCAGGGCTAAAGGTTCTTTAAATTAAAGATAGGGTCAGGGGGAAAAGGAGATGCTATATCTCCTGCCCCCCATTGACTGATAGCAGGTGGGTACAAGAAGGATGGAATTATTTTGCTTATTAGATGGTAAGCAGAACAATTCTACCCTGAATGTTGTTGGTCACTGCTGCTTTGTGAGCAGCTTCTCCAAATGTAGGGAAGCCACCTGAGAACAGGCAGCACCCAGCACCACGCAGGATGAATCCTCCTGCTTATCAGCTGATAAGTAAGAGGATTCCCTACTGTGGGGTGCTGCTCCTTTGTGAGAGGTTTCCCTGCATGTAGGGAAGCTGCTTGCAAAGGGGATTTGGTGTGCCACCTTAGGGAGGCCTGGCAGGAAGGGAGATTGGGTGGAAAAGGCAGGCACCTACTTTCTCCAGCAAAGTGATGTCTTTCCCACCTGACCTTATCCTTCCTGCCCTATGCCCCACCCTGATAGCCCCGGATCACTCTATGCTGCCATACCTGACCTGCAGCAATCCAGGGCTATCTCAACTTGACTCAGCCGAGGCCCAAATGCCTCTGATGAGGCCCAATTCGGCTGGGGGCTCAGGCCTCGACCGAATATGGAGCACAGCCTTACCTCTTGGTGTCATAATGGAGCAACAGGCAAGGCAGAATAAGGCCAGTACCCTGGACAGAGCACTGGCTGAAAGAGAGCTGTTGCTTCAACAAGTTGCAAAAGCATTCTAAGGACTTCTGACGGTTGGATGAGGTACTCCTGCTGTTGTTTCTATGCCTGAAAAGTCATCTGCACTCCCACAAGATGGGAGTGACAGGGCTACTGCAGGAGTGAGTCTCTCTCGTCTGGAAGGGCCTGGTAGGGGAGATAGTGTCTCCTTGTCGAGGTCATTTTCCAAGCTTGAATGGGAGGTGTGGCCGAGCATGACGCTATCAAATGTTCTCAGCATTGGGAAAAGAAACACCTCCTCTTACTATGATATGGAGGGCTGAACCACAAATAATTGGGGCAGGAAGCTGCTGTCAAATATAACATCCCAATTTCAAGTTTGTCCTCAGTCTCCCATGTTGTGCACTGCATGTTTTCCATGTTGTGCATCATTATAATATGGGTTTCCTCCAGCCCACTCTACTCCATTGGCTACCACTAATAATTTGGGGAAATTATTATTGTTGTTGTTGTTATTATTATTATTATTATTACATTTTATTTATACCTCGCCTTTCGGCCAAAGGCCCTCAAGGCAGCTTACAAGAAAAATAAACAGGTATAAAAATACAGTAAAAATATTATAAAAGCAATACAATACATGCTGCCACCATCACCAACATTCTTTATGCAATACCCCCAAGCATTCCTCTTGAGCACAAACAGGGAGATCTTACAACAGCCACCAATATACAGGGACTAACCATGCTGCTGTTTTTCCTTCATTCGAGCCTGTTAGAAGTGCGTTCCATGTTAGAAAAGAGGGGGGTATTCAGTTCAAAGAGCACAATTGGGCTGCCCTCAGATAAATGGAGGCCTACCAAGCCTAGAGATGGAATCAAACATATGATGTGATGCAGTGACATGGGTGATTCTACACTTAGTGGGGTAGAGATGGTCTGATGAGAATATATTGGATCGACCACAGCACAGATGTAAAAGGATAGAGAGAGACATCTAGGGGGAAAAACCCAACACAATAAATATTTCTCTTCACAAACCAACTTGCTCCCTCATCTAAAACTGTAAATCAAAAAATGCTTCCTTTCTTGTCTTCCTCAAATGTTTCATTTTGAGCAAGGTAGTAATTTGCAGGTGAACACAAGCTATAATTTAATTTGAAATGGTGCTGTCATTAAATAATGCCACACAGTTGCCTAACAAAATCCTGCATAAACAAAAAAACATTCAGCAAATTGGGTAAGTGTATCGGCAACACTAATATACTTGTGTAGCATTCCTTTATAAGCAAAGTGAATAAAGGCAATAATGTTGAGAGACATTCCCTTTTTCAAAACCTCAATATCTTATTCCAGCTCTACACAATGCCATAAACAGGCCCCAAGTGTTACTGAGAAGCTTGGTTCAAGTGGACCTCTGCGTATGATCTGGGACTATGTGTGTATTTTAGCTTTCCTCCGGCTGTTGGGTGTGGTACCATTGCGATGAATCAGAGGAAGCAACTTATCATTTAAGATACATCTGTACCAGTACATCAACTGTGCAACAGGTCAAATTTGCTCATGAGTAGAGACACATACCCAAACATAATCAGCCCCCCAAACCTTTCCCATATCTAATGCAAGTATCCCCCATTACACCCTTATTCAGATATGAATTTACTCTAGGAAAGTAACACTTGGGCATATTTGAGCAATCATCATCCCTGGTAATTGAACTTAAGTCTACATTTACATTTCCTGGGAAACACCTCTGCCTTCTCCTCCCCCCCCCCAAGGATATCTTGGCCATCACAATGCAAGTCTGATTGGCCAGAGACCTCACATGACCTTGTCACTCAGTAGCAAGAAAATTGTATTGTGTGACATCTACTCACAGCTCACTACCTGTGCCCTTAGTCATTGCATTTCTCTTCCACCCAGCCCTGTACATGATAAGATAACCCCCTTTCTGTTAGACCAAACACCCATTAGGAAGTCTGTTTCCTATAACTGGGCAACTCTCAGTCCCCACTTTGTTCAGCATTTTGGAATCTTCCATGATGATGCTCCATGTAATTCTTCTTCAAGTCTGCTCCCTCCCTGTGGATGCCTGTGGAAACCAGACTTTGTCTTTGGCCTACCCAGACTTCCCCCCTCCCATCCTCATGCTTCTAAGCCACGCCTGTTGCTTTTCCTCTTGGATTATTTAGTGCCCTTGTAGGAAGCAGAAGCCAGTGTTACCCCAAAATGTTCTTCTATTTTTTTAAAAAAAATATTGGAAGGATTCCATGGAACTCAAGGGAATCAGACGTCTTCTCAGGGTCTTCTTATGAAGGTGTGCCTCCTACAGACATCCCATTACAGCCGGAGCCCTTACAGAGCTCTTGGCACCTGTCCTCACTCTATACACAGCTGTATCTCTATCTGCCTCCATCTCTGCAATAGGAATGGTTTAAGATTATGATTCAGCCAGTGTGGGTATGGTAGCCTGTGCAATTTGTAACAACTAACCATCTTGCTTCAAGCCTCAGTTCTCTTGTACTCACTGTTTGTTATTTTGTGTACCTAAATGCTTTAATCAAAATAACTGTGTTTTTTGCTAAATTTTCCCTAGTAAGCAAGACAACCATGGCATTTCTAAAGTGTTTGCGTTCATTGCAATAACCTCTTTGGTGCGCAATTGTCTCCACAGATTCATGCACACACATGAGAAATGGAAGTTCACATATACCTGGGCACATACATACCAGCAGACCTGCCTCACCAGCAGAACTGGATCATAATTTTTGAAATTTTAAATCAACAACCCAAGGCACATGGATAGCTGATTTATCAGACACAGTGAGGTGGAGCCTAGGATGACTGTTGATTAACCTGTGGAAGTGGGTAGGCTTTGGGTGTGATCAAGGGGGTGGGCAGCAGCCAGGGCTAGATGAGGGACATAAAAGAGAAATTGTGCTGTGAAAGCTGCTTTGGGATAGGGAAAAGTTTCAACAATGGTGGGTTAAGTGGCTTAAGTCAGGTAAGGTGCCTATGAGATAACTGGGCTCCTATTCTGATGCCCTTTAAAAGTACAGCTACCAAGTAAGGGCGTAAAGGCTTTAGGCAAGGAAGTCTGCTAAGCATGCTCCACAGCATGCTTGACATTGATGGAGTACCTGGACATCTTTGTGAAAGGTTCTTACACACTTTCACAAAAACATGGTGAAAAGAGAAAAATCAGTTTCCGAAGTGTATAGGTCACCCCAAGCCATTTCACTAACTTAACTTGCTATGAAATGAGTTTATCCCCCCCCATATGGCCTGGGTTTAGGGGTGATGGGGATATGGCTTAAAATGTAGAGGCAGAACAACGTCAGCTTTAGAAAATGTATAAACCAAACAGCTACTATGGGAAGGAAAGACCAGGCCCAGACAGCATCTCCCTAAACTAGCCTTCCCCAACCTGGAATGACACCTCCTACCGTCCCTGGCCATTGGCTGTGCTGACTGCAGCTCATGGAAGTCACAGTCCAGTGACAACTGGAGGGCACCAGTTTAAGGAAGGCTGCCCTAATCCTACAGCTTTGGTGCTTTGATTGTGGCTCACCAGGCTCCTGATGAAACTGAGGCAGAGCTCTTGTGGGCATGTGGGAGTTCCATGTCCCCCTGGATCTTGGCTTCTCAACCCATTTTGTTCTGAATGAGGACATGGGTGAATGACAAATGTCTAGAAATCAACTCTGGACTGCTTGTTTTGATAAATGAAGATGTAAAAATACTGCACCAGCCAGATGCCAGAAATGAAAAGTGAACATGCCAGCATTTTCCATTTCTTAACTGCCATCTCAGTCCACAACAGAATTGATTGGCTTTTTGACATATTCTACTCGTGGAAATAAAAAATGATCCCTCTTCAAATCACTATCTTTACACCAAATTTATTCAGGTTAGACCTGCTCGATATTGCAAATGTTTTGTGTTTTGGAAAAAGAAAAGTGCATTAATCCAAAGCCACAAGGTTGTGGTGTTTATCTTTACAGAAATGCATCTTTCTCTAAACAGAATTTGCAGGAGGAAAGAGCACGAGAAAGAGCTTGCATATTTGTCATAAAGCAAGCACAGTGTGTGGGATTTGCTCCTCTGCCACAGCATTAACCACAAAACCACAGTGTTATAGGACTAACAAAGATCTGAAATTAATAGACTCCAATCTCCTGCTTTGTAAATGGTCAATATACAGTGGTATTTTAACAAGTCCTATAAATGTACACTGTTTTATTATAAAGAGTGTGGTGAAGGCAATAGGATTTTTTTACTGGTTGAAAAAAGATAAGCCAAAACACTTTGCCTGCTTTATCTAGATAGAGAATTTCCAGATTCGCATTGGGAGCCATTTTTAGATCTTCTCTGGGGCAAATGTGGGGGACGGCCATGGAAATCAATCCAAGATTGTCTCTTAGCTACATCTTGTCCATTCTCAAAGGCAGAAACAGAGGCGTTCATGGCAAAATGGTCTGACAGCATCAATGTGAAGTCCTTCCTACAACTGGGGTGGCGATAGTGGATTTCACAGATGCACTCATGGGGTCTGCTGGAGGTTACTGACCAGAAACTAGACGTTGAGGTCGTAGCAGATACCTCAATGAAGATGATGTCCCAGCGTGCGGCAGCTGTGAAAAAGGCAAATTCCATGCTAGGGATAATTAGTAAAGGTATTGAAAAAACCTGCCAATATCATAATGCTGTTCTATAAATCTATGGTGAGACCACATTTGGAATACTGTGCATAGTTCTAGTCGCCTCCCCTCAAAAAGGATATTGTAGAGTTGGAAAAGAACGATCAAGGGGATGGAGTGACTCCCCTATGAGGAAAGGTTGCAGCATTTGGGGTTTTTCACTTTAGAGACAAGGCGACTCAGAGGCAACATGATAGAAGTGTATAAAATTATGCATGGCATGGAAAAAGTGGATAGCGAAAAGTTTTTCTCCCTCTCTCATAATACTAGAACTCGTGGACATTCAAAGAAGCTGAATGTTGGAAGATTCAAGACAGACAAAAGAAACTACTTCACGCAACATATAGTCAAACTATGGCATTCGCTCCAACAAGAGGCAATGATGACCACCAACTTAAAAGAGGATGAGACAAATTCATGGAGGGTAAGGCTATCAATGACTACCAGCCATGACAGCTGTGCTCTGCTACCATAGTCAGAGCAGCATGCTTCTGAAAACCAGTTGCCAGAAGTCGCAGGAGGGGAGAGTGCTCTTGCACTCTGGTCCTGCTTGCCGGCTTCCCATGGGCATCTGGTTGGCCACTGGGAGAACAGGATGCTGGACTAGATGGGACACTGGCCTGATCCAGCAGGCTCTTCTTATGTTCTTATGTGATGCTGGCTGCTCATAAAACTTCAATTTGAGGCAGGTTCTACCCTGTGGTGTACACTCTGAAGCACCAATGTCTACCAATGTCCCTGCACCTGAAACCTAAACACTGGGAATCACTCATTATATCACACAGGAATCTTACATTTTCATGATTTGCTCTGGGCCGGGGAAGGGGGGGAGTCAGTAGTGAAAGCCATGAACTTCAGCATTACTTGGAATTTCCCTGGGTATGCAGCAAACTCCTTTTCGTTTGCTAGCTTCCTAACCAATTGGCACAGGACCACCTGTGCTCACTATTAGAAGGAATTATGGACTTCTGATTTTAGAAAGAAGCATTGACAGGCAAGAAAAATGAATTCCTTGAAGCCTTATATTTTAGATCATTCTGATCACTATCATGTGGAGCTTACGCATGCAGAAGCAAACTCAATGAATAGGATAGCTGAGCTGAAAACAATTGGTAAAAAAAGAAGAAGCCAAGAACGATGTAAGAGCTTGATCCTATTCTCTGCTTCATGGTGGCAGAAGACTAAGAATGGGTTGGCGGTATCACAGCATCTGCAGAAGGGAATCCTTTGTTGCCCAGCACTAGCACTGGGGTCTGATTCTTGCTCTTTGTCCAAGGGCATTAGTAGCTGCCAGATTTTTCAGGCAGGGAGAGGAGGGAGCAATACAGATTTCTGTAGGCTATGGGATCAGGAACAGCTTTCTATGGGCTATGGAAACAATGTCCTTCTGCCCCATTTGCTTCACTTAAGATGCGCTCATAGTTTATAGAGTTAAAGCTACTGAGTAAAATAGGGAGGCTCATGACTGGACTGCAGCATTGCCATGGAGGATGTTGGGGCTGCAATTCAGGACAAGCTGCTCATTAGTAGAAAATAAAGTCATGGTGTGACCAAAATATTAATAACAATGATGATGATAATGATGTGTCAGAAGATAATGATGTGACAGAAGAAACCAAAGAGCTGCTTACCAGATAACTATAGGACATGGGGCAGAAGCATGAAGCTGCATGAAGGGGGATTTAGGACAGGTCTGCACAACTTCTGTAACCTGCTTGCCAAGTACTTGACAAACCCATTTGTAGATCCAGGAGGGCAACACTGTCAGGGCGTTTAACCAATGGTTTACCAATCTGAATGGTAGCTACAAAGTAGTGGTGCTGCTGCATGCTGAAAGGAGGCTATGTGGGCAATGGGGCCCAAAGGCAACATCTGGGGGGCCACAGACACCATGCTCTAATGTGGAGGACTGCATGAGTAAGACATTCACTTTTCGCCCCAAGGCTTCGTTCAGGGCTTTTCAGTTGCCTGTGTTTATTTCTATGTAGCACAGGTTAACTCTCCCCTCCCCCCGGTTTCCACAGCAGTTCATCAATGGAACAGATTTAGGAATCTTCCTCAAAGTTATTCAAACAAAACCCACAACAAACAGTAAAGGCATCCATCAGGGGTGCTTTAGGTATATGTTACCTAACCTCAGGACTGTTATTTACTACCAGATGAATGATGGAATGCCTAACTTTTAAAATATATAATCCCACAATTCATGGAACAATGAACACCTCCAAGCTCTGCATGCGTCAAATTAGATTAAGTGATATATAAAGGCTATAGTGTTGCTAACATGGATAGTGGAGAGCCAAGGAAGGGGTAGTGTGTGGGGAGGTGGGGGGGATGAGTGTGTGATGGTACCCATTAAATTTTCTCAGTATTTCACATGTGCCCACCTCCACTATTATTATTATATGTATATCCCACCTTTCCTCCAAAGAGCTCAAGGTAGTGTACATACTCCTTCCCCTCCCCATTTTACCCTCTCATCACCCTTTGGGGTAGATTAGGTTATGAGACAGTGACATGCCCAAGGTCACTCACTGGCTGAGTAGGGATTTGAACCCTGGCCTCCCAGGTCCTACTCCAACACTCTAACCACTAAACCACACTGACTCCTCTACAAAAAAAATAGAAATTCATGTCTAATTCAGGAACCTATTTGTTTGCTTTTCATTTGCTCCCACTTCAGAAGACTTTCTTGATACATTCAAACATGTAAATTAAATTTGAAACTACCTGAACCTAGTTGAAGGGTTGTTATGCAAGGGTAACAATTTCCAATGGCACTAAATACTACAAAATAGGGCTTCAGAAGTGTCAGGATTTCTCCCAGCAGCACTTGCAAATTCTTACAGCAAGTCAGACTTTTATTATGACCTTAAATGAGTTTTTTTAATGTGGTAATATTAATATACAAAAGTGTTGCCCTGAGTGTAATAAAATTATAATGAAACGATCATAAGAATATTTCCCGAACCTTTTGACACATACATTTTTATACAATAGAAGAGGCTTACAACTTTTGAACATGAGAACTGGGTCAAGTTAAATTACACATACACATACACACTTTCTGCATTTTAAAAAATCCCTTTCTCAACAACTTTAATTTCTCAATCCACCATTACAATTCCTCTGGGGCACAGAGGCAAAGCATACATCTAATCATGCAAACATGAAGCAAATACATAGTTCACTCTTTAAAAGCATTTTAGCACCGTCACAGCAATAAATAAATAAATAAATAAAATAAAAATCAAATTGTGATTCCACAGAGGATGCTCTTCCTGGAGAAGCAAGCCATCCCATGACATATCTCACCAGTTTTGTTTCACGGCAATTCAGCACCTTAAAATGTTTGCATTTGGAGGCTACCTATGAAACGCCACCTGGAAATTTGCAAAGGTTGCAGATACTCAAATTATAAATTTATAAGCCTACAGATGTTGTGTATCCAATAAAGCATGGCAGCGTAGTATGTTTCTGAAGTGTGAAAAGAAACCACATCCCTGATTCAGGAATGCTGAACATTTCTGTAGGCAAATCTCAAGTTGTACTACTGATAAAATCTAATGCCCACAAATCTGGAAGTGAGCCCCATGGGAGACAGTGCAACTTACTTCTGAATAAATATGTACAGATAACATCAAGGTGTAAGTCCACATACCACCTGGAGCCCTTGATTTATGCTTGTTGAACAGAAGCCCATCAAGTGTCTTTAATATGGCATGGAAGGGACACTTCCATATTACCTACTGGGCATATATATATAACCAAAGAAAAGGGGACATTAATGTAAACCTTATCATCAAAGCTCTGAGGAATTACCATACTTAAAAAAGAACAGCAGCATGAAAATGAATTATACTGAGTGTGCTAGCAGTACTACTTTCAGTCTTGTTTTGGGGGGAAATGCCAAAGTAATGTTTCCAGGAAGATTGATTGCTGTGGCTAGTAAATTTCAAAAGAAATAAAAGATGGGTAAACAACCTCCTGTAAAAAAAGTGCAAAGACTTAGCGGGATCTTAGTATAGCTGTTTGAATTGAGTCACCTGTGGCTGTTTCCGAAAGGTGTGTATTTCTTGTCTTCCTCTGGTAATAAAAGTTCAGTGTTTTGCCTAAGCTGTAAAGATGGGATCTGATGGCTGGTGCAGCTTCAAAAGCATTCCATCGACCTAACAGGCAGTATTGATTTGAGTTTGTTCACTGTCCACTATCCATTGCTTTTACTGGTCTGATTCCCTCTCCCCCACAAAAAAAAATAACAATATTAATTCCCAGGGCATTATTGTTTGTGACAGTACTCACTGGAACAGAGTACTGGCACCTCTTTTTTTCTGCCCATGGCAGCCGTTTTGTGCTGGCACCTAAGGAATTTCTATAAGTAGCAGCACTTCAATTTTTACCCAGAAAGCACTGTTAATATTGATATTTTGAAACAAATTACAAATGTTTTGAAAGAATTATCAATATTTTGAAAAGAAAGCAGCTTCACATTCTCTTGCTCCTCTGCTGTTATAGGCTATTATAGGTGTGGCTTTCTTCCTTCCCGCTTGGAGCTTGGATTATTTGAATGGAGGAGGAGTGGAAGAGAAAGAGCTGTACCACTGTGCTGTGAGTAAAATTATTTGTTTGTGTTCCAGAAGGGAGATAGAGTTAGGGTCCTCCAGATGGATATGCTTGATTACCTTTACCTGTGATGCTCTGACTGACTTCCTTCCGGCTGTTAGACTGATACGTCTTAAGGGAAGCTAACCTGCCCCTCCTCCTTCCGCCCTTTCCTCTCTTCTCTTCTCTTCTCCGACTGTCTGGGAGAGAGGAGACACCTTTGTCTCTGCGCTCTCTCTCTCCTAGCCATGAGGGTAACTCCCAAGCCTGGGTGTTGCGCCTCCAACTTAGTTATTTAGTTAGAACTAGGTATGCCTTTTTATCTACTATGTATTTCTATAAAGTAGCTTTTCTTATTTCACTAAGTCTTAAGTCTCAGTGATCTCAATACAGGGTAAAAGCCTGCTTTCTCAGGTAAACACGCACACACTGGCGCACACGCATTTCAGACCGCTGTTATTCTCTGCTTAACAAATATATAAATTTACACCACAACAAAATCAGTAAGTCTGAGCTTGATCGTAAAAGTAAAGAGACCCGGAAAATACCTTATTAGATTTCTCTGGATGCCCAGTAGTAACGTTAGGTGAGATCTGAGATAGAGATCTGAGATGTCTGTGAGAAATGTCTGTGAGAACGGAAAGGTGACAGTCTGTGAGAAATGTCTATGAGAAAGGACTGTGAAAATGGAAAGGTGATGCAATTCCAAATCAGATAATCTGGATGTGAGACTATAAAAGAGAGATCACAAATGCAGTTTTTTATCAGTTCTCATGGACTGGTCAGAGCTTGGAAAAGTTACTTTTTTGAACTACAACTCCCATCAGCCCAATCCAGTGGCCATGCTGGCTGGGGCTGATGGGAGCTGTAGTTTTAAAAAGTAACTTTTCCAAGCTCTGGGAGTGGTCATACGCTGCTGCCAGTTGGCCTAATTGCTGAGTCTTATTCTGAGGCTGAGCCCTCATGGGTGAGATTTAAACTGTCATTCTTTTCTATCTATGTGTTAAGATATCTAGACTGTATAAGACTATATTATATCACTTAATAACCCTTGGTTTTGTGTTTTATTATTAATTCTGATTTCTTAATTTACTGACTATGGCCAGTATGTATGTTCATATATATTCATATAGAAATGTGTAGTCAATAAAAAGTCTAACCTCCTTCTGCTGTGGAACTCCGTTCTTTTTTACCCTGATTTATCCCTAGTCCTGAGATAAATCTCTGGTGAGAGTTTTCTCTTTAAGTCTGCCTGTTTAGAATTACTACTGGGGCAATGACATGAGCCAAGTGATGTACAGTTGCTACATACAAGGACTCTGAACTTCTCTAGCCTTAAAGGAAAATTGAAGAACCCTTGAATCTGTGCATGGGCATGTAACAGGTAGTACAAACCAGAGCTTGGAGGTAACTCGTTATTTTTAACGAGTTACTTGTAATTAGTTACAATTTTAAATAACGAGTGGGTAATTCCATTACATTTGGCAAGTAAAGGAACGACTAGTAATTTACCTACTTTTCAGCTGCAACTTTAACGTTTCCACATTAGGTTGGACGTTATTTGGGGGCGGGAACAAGGGGAAGTCAGCTCCTGGCTGTGATTGGTTAACACAAGACATGTGCCTCACACTGATTGGACCTCTGCACAGACTTTCTCTTCCCTCGTGATCTGTGTTAGGAGGCACTAGGGAAGAGGTAGGCAGGGCCTGCTAGCGTCTGAGAGGACAAAATGGACGCCGGAGGAAAAAGCCAGGACAACGGAGGAGAAGGCCTGGCAGCAGCAGAATGGCGAAGAGCTGTGGAGGTGAGTGACGATGATTTGTGTGTGTGTGTGTGTGTGTGTGTGTGTGCCCCGGTGTGTGTGTTTTCGGCTGGAGTCTCTGTTTTTTGGGGGGGGCTCCGGCTCTCTGGCTACCACCCCTTACTCTCTGGACTCTCAGCTTCAATTTTTTTTAAAAAGTAAGTTTCTAGGTGGTCTAATTCCCGAGATATACACCAAAACGTAACCCCCCCTGCACAACTTTTTTTAAACAGATCCATGCTCTAGCTACAGCTCCCATCAGCCCAATCCAGTGGCCATGTTGGCTGGGGCTGATGGGAGTTGTAGTTTAAAAAAGTAACTTTTCAAAGCTCTGGCTGTAACCCCGCCCTTTCATGATTGTAGCCAATGACACCAGAGTTGTGACTTGTTGATCCAGGCATGCCTAGGCTGAACGTCAGAATATGGTGGCTTTGAGTTTTTTGCAGTTTGCGTAAGTAATATGGCTTAATGTTTTTTTTCCTCTTCTGTCCAAGAGTCAGACCCTGGGCTATGAAATATGAAAGTATTTAATCCAATATCTGCTTTTCTGGGAGTAAAGCCATTTCTGGGAGTAAAGCATGTACCTGGAGTAAACCCCATTGAACTCCATTAGGACTTGCTTTTGAGTACACATGGTTAGGATTGTGCTGTAAATTAATGGGACTTGTGAGTAAACATAGTGCAGACTTGTGTTTGTGTTGTAAATCTCTCTCCCTCCAACCCTATTTTTAAAGAAATTAGGCAGGGTTTATCACAGTTTTTATTATGTAGGAAACTAATACTCATTTTTTTAAAAAATGAATGAAGTTTATTTATTTATTTATTTTTATTATTTGATTTATATCCCACCCTTCCTCCCAGTAGGAGCCCAGGGCAGCAAACAAAAGCACTAAAAACACTTTAAAAATCATAAAAACAGACTTTAAAATATATTAAAACAAAACATCTTTAAAAACATTTTTTAAAGCTTTAAAAACATTTTTTTTAAGAAAAAGTTTAAAAACATATTAAAAAGCACTTAAAGGACTTGTTAAAAGAACAAGTTCCTTATCACTTGAGGCTGCAGTTTTCCCTGGTTGAGTAAGCCCCATTGAATACATTGGGACTTGCTTCTGAGTAAACAAACATAGGATTGCACTATAAATATCTTTACAGGTTATATAAATAAACATATTTGATAGTCATGCTTATATAAATATTTTCATAGAATCATAGAATAGTAGAGTCGAAAGGGGCCTATAAGGCCATCTAGTCCAACCCCCTGCTCAATGCAGGAATCCAAATCAAAGCATTCCCGACAGATGGCTGTCCAGCTGCCTCTTGAATGCCTCCAGTGTCGGAGATCCCACTACCTCTCTAGTAATTAGTTCCATTGTTGTATGGCTCTAACAGTTAGGAAGCTTTTCCTGATGTCCAGTCGAAATCTGGCTTCTTGCAACTTGAGCCCATTATTCTGTGTCCTGCACTCTGGGATCATCGAGAAGAGATCCCGGCCCTCCTCTGTGTGGCAACCTTTCAAGTACTTGAAGAGTGCTATCATATCTCCCCTCAGTCTTCTCTTCTCCAGGTTAAATATGCCCAGTTCCTTCAGTCTCTCCTCATAGGGCGTTGTTTCCAGTCCCCTGATCATCCTTGTTGCCCTCTTTTGAACCTGTTCCAGTTTGTCTGCATCCTTCTTGAAGTGCAGAGACCAGAACTGGACACAGCACTCAAGATGAGGCCTAACCACTGCTGAATAGAGGGGAACTAATACTTCACATGATTTGGAAACTATACTTCTGTTAATGCAGCCTGATATAGCATTTGCCTTTTTTGCAGCCACATCACACTGTTGGCTCATATTCAGCTTGTGATCAACAACAATTCCAAGATCCTTCTTGCATGTCGTACTGCTGAGCCAAGTATCCCCCATCTTATAACTGTGCATTTGGTTTCTTTTTCCTAAGTGTAGAACTTTTACTTCCACCCAGTTTTGTCATGCTGTGTCCCAATAAGTATCCAATTGCATACTATGGTTGTACAATACTTCCTTTACATTTTAAGTATGCCTTGGGGTAGTCATGGTTCTCCATTGTTTTCATCCTGAGGGGCAGATAGGCTGAGAAATGGTGAGTAGCCCATGGTCACCCACTACACTTTATAGCTTATTTCCATTTTGAAAAATTAATTAAAACAATTTACATGCAGGCAAAATTTATTAAGCGGATTCACACAATATGTGTAAAGCACATCCAACTCACATTTAAAGCGCATGACTTCCCCTAAAGAATTCTGGGAAGTGTCATTTCCCCCTCACAGTTATAGTTCTCACCACTCTTAACAAACTGCAGTTCCCATGATTCTGTGGTGGGATTCATGTGCTTCAAATGGGTGTTGAATGTGCTTTAAAGGAATGGTGTGGATCTGCCCTAGGTATGATGTTCATTCAAGAGTGAATTGAAAAGAACAATTTTAAAAGATACTTCTTACTCTTACTCATTTTTCAGACCTCTTTCTGAAGTAAAGGGTCAAATCTGTAAAAACATTTGGAGCAGCCACATTAAAAGATAAGGGCAGGGTATTCCAGGCAGGGGGTTGCCAACCCTGCTTGGATATGGATGTCTTTGCAGAAGAACCCTAGTCAAGGTTTACCCAACAGCACAGTCCAAACTATATCTACTTAGAAGTCAGTCCTGTTGAGTTCTATGGGGCTTAATCCCTTAGTAAGTGTGTTTAGAATTGCAGCCTTCAGGAGCCTCCATGTTTACTCCCCAAAGCTCCCATCTAACATCTCCACAACACTAGGCTCCTTTGTCTCTGCTGTGGCCTTGTGGTGACTGCCCTAGCCTGAAGGCACTTAACCCTTCTTGCTGAAAGCAAGTAGGCTAGATTAAATGTTCCCTACCCAGGCTCATATATATAAAAGATAAAAGATAAACGGCATTTTGTCAAAAGTATTTTTGTCTACACTTTATACCTCATCCTTGGTTTTCCAAGCTTGGCATGGAATGCTTCTCATACAGAATTAATTTGAAATGCTGCATATTTATTATCATAATCATCATATTCAAAATAAAAAATATATGTACCGCCTTCAAGTTGATTCCAACTTATGGTGACCCTATGAATAGGGTTTTCATGAGGCTGAGAGGCAGTGACTGGCCCAAGGTCACTCAGTGAGCTTCATGGCTATGTGGGGATTTGAACCCTAGTCTCATTTTGTTCTCACAACAACCCTGTGAGATAGTAGGTTAGACTGGCCCAGGCAGGGTTATTTAGTGAGCAAAAATGATGCAAATAGGATCTCTTTTAATTGTGCTATCGACCTGCTTACTTCCACTCTGACTGGGGGATCTTGCAGCATGGAGAAGAGATGGGGGCACATCACAGCTGAAGTTCACCCATATAGGAGCATTATCTCTTGTTTATTACAGAGACGCTTGTTGCAGGTTTTGCTGCTGAGAGCAGCAGTCAGTTAGTGCGGCTACTTGAGTCACAGCTTGTTGATCCTGAGAAGGCAAAACTAGAAAGTGAGGTTCAGAAAGGAGGCCCTGTGCACGAGGAGGAGGAGGGCATGAAGCAGTGCCAGTTGCCCACAGCCACATCTGCAGAACAGCAAGTACCATAGTTTGGCTTTGAGAAAGCTTGTACATTTGTGAGCCAGAGTGGGAAAAATGTTGTTGTACAATGCAATTACTGCCTTCCAAGGATCAAAAATCTGAGATCAGCTGTTTCCTCCTCATCCAATGTGAAGAAACATTTTGACGTCAGCCTTTGTCATGCTGGTCCTCAAAGAGTGTCCATTGTCTGTGTTTAAATTGTGAAGTTCCTCTTCCATTTTTTCTTGGATTCATGCTTTGTTCTTCTTCCTCAGAGGGCACACCCTGAGAAGCTGAGAGCAATTGAAGAAGCAATAAAGGCAAGGAGACGTGGCCTTCCTGAACCAATGCATGACACCCCTCTTCCCAAAATGCTGAAGCAGCAGCAGACAACCCTTGAGAGGTGGGGATCTGGCAGGGAGCCTGTCACCCAGAGCAATCTCGACAGGAGAATCATTGATTTCATTGTAGAGGAGACATTACCACTTCAGACTGTGGACAAACCATCATTCATTAATCTGGTTCGCATTGGACTCCCCAAAGATCTCACCATCATATGTGCCAAGACTCTGAGAGACAGAATTGAGAAGAGAGCATGCCACATGAGAGAAACTCTTGCAAACCGAATGGGTGCTGTGGCATATATAGCAACCACTGCAGATTGTTGGACCAATGGTAAGAAGAGTTACTTTGGGGTAACAGCCCACTGGATCAACCCAACTACCCTGAAACATGAGGTCAGGGCCTTGGCTTGTAAGCGTCTGAAGGGGCGCCATACATACGATGTCCTTTCAAAAGCAGTGCATGATGGACATGTGCAGTACAGGATCCACAACAAAGTTATGTGCACTACTACAGACAATGGCTCCAACTTTGTGAAAGCGTTCAGAGTTTTCATGGCCAAAGAACCAGTGGAAGCTGCAGGCACCAGTGACGATGATGGTGATAACCAGGAGGAGGAGGAGGCTGAGGTGGAGTTTGTGCCTATCTGTGAGATCCTGGACACAGGACCTGAGGCAGAGGAAGAAGCTGCAGACTCAGGAGAGGATTTTGTTTTACCACCACATCAAAGATGTGCTAGCCACACCCTCAACCTTGTGGCAACACAAGACATAGAGGCCATGCTTTCTGACTCCTCCAAAAGTAGTCTTCTTGGTCCTTTCAAGAAACAGTTTCGTTCCTTGATGGGAAAGTGCAGCAAGTTGTGGTCCAAGCAGAACCAGTCAGCCCAGATTGCTGAGTATATCCGTGCGCAATGTGGTGTGTATCTGAAGGTACCGAATAAGACCAGGTGGAATTCCACCTTTGATGCGTTGAAGCAACTACATGAGCTCCTGTCAACTGTGCCACTAAAAATGCATGCCATAATGGACCGCTGCTCCTTGTCCAGGATAACAGCTGCTGAGATTGAAGTGGTACAGGAATACACAGAGATTATGGAGCCACTAGCCCAGTCCCTAGATATCCTGCAACGGGAGAACGGCATGTTCATGTTGACCCTTAGGCAATACTACCTCTGGTTGTTTTTCATCAAGTCTGAAAGCTTGGAGCAAGGAAGAGTTTTTATTATGTCTTCGTAGGAACTTGCAGGCTGCCAAGGTCAACTGGTTCCTAGGCAACGGGAGATAGGGCTGGAGTGAGAGCAGACAGTTTCTCTGTTTTTTTTTTCTGTGGGGTTTTTTGTTCTTGAAGGAGCAGCAGCTTTATGTGTGAGCTCTTGCTATGTGTGAAAACGAAACTGCTTAATGCCTTAATGTCCTGAGTAAATGGACTCTTAACACTATGTCGTGTTCTTTGTATTTCTTGACCACTTATACTCTAATGTAACAGCGCTTACAACGCAAATACCGCACACATCAACAGGGTTATGGGCCCAGATCCAGCGCACGTTACAGAGAAGTGAGTAAGTGGTCTGAGCTGCAGACTGAGTTCCAGATTGTGATTGATTGTGCCAGACAGAGGTGAGCGAACATGGCTGTAAACATGTCTGGAGGCATGCCAATGGAAAGGCTTACGGAAAATAATTACGCCAGCTGGAAGCTGAGAATGCGGGCTTTCCATATAAAAGAGGAGTTATTTGCTGTGATTGAAGGGACCCCACCGGTACCACCAACAGCGGCCTGGACGCGCAGAGATGAGAAGGCGCAGGCTTTTATTACCTTGGCTCTATCCGACTCTCAACTGCTGCACGTAAGAGATGAACCCACAGCCAAACGTATGTGGGACGTGTTGCAGGCTCTTCATGTGCAACAGACAGTGGGATCCAAGCTATGTCTGGCAAGGAAGCTGTACCAGATGCGTTTCACGGATGAATGCACCATGAGTGAGCATCTTACTGAATTCAGGCGCCTATTTGCTGAATTAAAAGACCGAGACGTGGAACACAGTATCCTTCAGAAGACGTATATTATCCTGGCTTCACTCGATGGAAGCTGGAATAATTTTGTGATGGCAATGGAAGCAATTCCAGATGGGGGCCTGAATGTAGGTTTTATTGAGGAAAAATTGACCCAGGAGCAGCAGCGGAGACAGGAGGCGAAAAAGGCCGAACCGAAGGAAGCTGTCAGAAGCAAGCAGGCAAACTACCAGGAGCAGCAACGGCTGAAAACTTGTTATTTTTGCGGAGCGCGTGGACATATTCAAAGAGACTGTGCAGTCAAGCAAAGAAGCAGAGATGGAGGCTGGAAGCAGGGCAGTGTGAACTTTGTCAGCGCAGAAAAGCCTCAGTTTATGGAGACAGACTGGATTTTGGACAGCGGAGCGTCCCATACCCTCGTAAAGGACTTACGTTTATTGCACACATCAAAAGAAGTGCAGGACTCTGTTTTACTGTCTGATGGATCGAGACGAACTGTCAAGGTGCGAGGGACGCTGAAACTGAGTAAGATTGGCATAATTTCTGATGTATTGTATGTCTCTGACTTGTCTAGTAATATTCTGTCTGTTTGTAAATTGACCAGCATTGGGTTTTCAGTGGTGTTTGACAGAGACAAATGTTTTGTGAAAAGAGGGGATGAAATATGCATGCAAGGGAGCCTGAAAGATGCACAGTTTGTAATAAAAGGCAATCAGGCAGGGTGTGTTGCGTTTGGTGCTGAGGTGCAGACACATAAAGGCTGTGTGCATGATTGGCACAGAAGGCTGGGGCATGCAAACTACGAAACAATTAAGAAAAACCCCAGTCTTAGTGAAAACATGAAATTGACAGATTGTGGTCAGTTGATTGATTGTGATGCTTGCCATAAAGCTAAAATGACTATTGCACCAATAAACCGGGAGGCAGAAAGCTCGACAACCGCTCCCTACCAGCTCATTCATGTTGATTTATCAGGGCCAATAAACAGTTCACGAGGAGGTGCAAGGTATTTTATGGTCATAGTAGATGACTTCTCGAGATTCACTCATGTTTGTTTGCTCAAGAGGAAAGATGAAGCAGAGCAGAAGTTGAGACTGTTCATCAAGAAAATTCAAACGCAGCATAATGTCACTGTGAAGGCGATACGATCAGACGGGGGGGGTTTTACAAGCAAAGCATTACATGCATACCTTGAAAGTGAAGGTATAGAACAACATTACACAGCTCCAGAGCTTGGAAAAGTTACTTTTTTGAACTACAACTCCCATCAGCCCTATCCAGTGGCCATGCTGGCTGGGGCTGATGGGAGCTGTAGTTCAAAAAAGTAACTTTTCCAAGCTCTGCACAGCTCCATTTTCTCCGTTTTCTAACGGGATAGCGGAGAGAAAAAACAGAGTGCTTCAGGAAGCTTTGAGAGCCATGTTGGAGGATTCTAGTCTCACACACTCTTTCTGGGGAGAATGTATTCTGTATGCGAATTACATACACAACAGGGTGTTACATAGTGCCATTGGAATGTCACCATATGAAAAACTCACTGGGAGAAAGCCGAGGGTGCAGCACATTGAGAGATTTGGAGCCCGTTGCTGGGTCCATATTACACAAGGGAAAAGACGTGGCAAATTGGCACCTAGAGCACAGGAAGGGTTTGTGCTGGGTTTTCAGAATGCATATTACAGAGTGTGGATTTCAAAAACACAGCAAGTTGTTCTGAGCAGAAGCATTAAAGTCTCAGACAAGCCTTGGGATCAAAAGGAAACAGTTATTCTCAATGGATCAGATGACACAACACCTACACCAGGACCTACACCTACACAAGGGGTGAAAGTGGAAGGAACAGATATTCCACTGAAGGATGCATTAAATGAACTGATATGGGGCAAATGTAAGACAAAGAAACGTAAGGCTGACGATCTGATGTATTCTGAGCAAGTCGTGCCAAGTACAAGTTCAGATGGGGGTGCAGCTCTAATTCCCTTAAGGCGTTCTGAGAGAGCTAACATTGGGAAACCTCCTGACAGATTTACTGTGGGTTTAGTCAGCAGCCCAGGTATGCACCAAGTCGTGGAGATGGATGCAGAAACATTATACCTGACCTGTGTACAACCAAAGTTTGATTAATAAAGTTTGAGCTTGGTAAATTGAACTGTAATGTATGCTGCAATGTATTGAAATGTATTACTGGATGCCTATGTATATGTATTGTATTGTAGAACGGTACTGCTGAAATGGAAATGTTATAATTGCAAATGTTATAGATGCAGCCTTGATGAAAAGGTGGGAGCTGTTGGCCCTTAGGCAATACTACCTCTGGTTGTTTTTCATCAAGTCTGAAAGCTTGGAGCAAGGAAGAGTTTTTGTTATGTCTTCGTAGGAACTTGCAGGCTGCCAAGGTCAACTGGTTCCTAGGCAACGGGAGATAGGGCTGGAGTGAGAGCAGCCAGTTTCTCTGTGTTTTTTTTTCTGTGGGGTTTTTTGTTCTTGAAAGAGCAGCAGCTTTCTGTGTGAGCTCTTGCTATGTGTGAAAACGAAATTGCTTAATGCCTTAATGTCCTGAGTAAATGGACTCTTAACACTATGTCGTGTTCTTGGTATTTCTTGACCACTTATACTCTAATGTAACAGCGCTTACAACGCAAATACTGCACACATCAACAGTTCATGGGGTATTTGCTACCAACGCTCTGCAATCTGGACCGCAAGTTAGAAGGACTGGAAAACAAATCTGAGAGGTACACATTCTGTTTTCAGCTGCTGAAAGGTGTGCGCGAAGCCCTAAGAAAGCGGTTTGTAGCTATCTGGGAGGACAAGAGGCTTCTTCTGGCAGCCTGCCTACACCCTCGCTTCAAACTAGATCGGCTGGAATCGTGTCAGGCCACCACCCATACCAACAAGTAAGAACATTAGGGAAGCCCTTTGGGTGGATTACTCCAAGGGAAATGTTGTCTCAAGGGAGGCATCAGAGGGCTTAAGGTGGTAGGCAGGGGCTGGGCCTTTTCTTCCTGGGGCTCCTCATCACAACCTTGGGTTGCTGCAGGTAATCCTTAAGGGTCTGCTGTGCTGCCCCATGAGTGTGGTGACTTGGTCACCTTCCTACCTTCCATGTCATCATCCACAGGCTCAGGCTGGACCCTGAACCAGGGGACATGACAAGCATCAGGAAATGAAGAGCAGATGATGGTTTCCTAACATATATGTGTTAACATATCCTCTCTCTTTCTTAGATACACAATGGAAGCCTTGCTGAAAGCTGAAATAAAGATGGGTGTACTTAATGAGGACAGTGATCAGTCTTCAGATAAAGACCAGGAAGGAGATGACTTAGAAGATGACTTCTTTAACTTTCTGCCCCAGGGCAAGAAGTCAGCAGTGGACACTGCTGAGGAGGAACTGGTGAGGTACCTGAGGTCTCCCAGCCGGAAGTGTCATCACTCCATGGCTTTCCACGTGTGCTGCGGTGTTTTTTGCAGCACAACACAGGCATGCCTTCAAGCGCCGCAGTAGAACGCCTGTTCAGTACTGGTGGCAACGTAATGACTGTAAAAAGACATTCCTTGTCTGACATGCTCTTTGAGCATCTTGTTCTTTTGAGACATAACAGAAACATATTATAAAAGCATTTCAAGTGTAAAATTTGATTTCAAGAGTTGGGGTATCTTCATTGCTTGGGGGGATGTGAGATTCTGTTATGCCATTATGTTAATCTTATGGATAATTTTTTTTATTCTACTACCCCCTGTGTGTGTGTGTTTATTTTTTAATATTGTTTTAGGCTTCTTAGATGTGCAGCAGCCAAGGCCAGCACCTTGTAGGAGTTTTTTTTTAAAAGTAACTGAAATGTAATTGTAGTGATTACTTTTGAGAAAAAGTAAAGTAATCAGTTACTTTCAGAGCAATTGTAATTGTAACGGTAATTACTACTTTTTGGGGCCAAGTAATTGTAACTGTAATTTATTACTTTTTTAAAGTAATCTTCCAAGCTCTGGTACAAACTATTTCAAGTAGCCTGAACAGGATGATAACCAGTATTAACACTGTTGCAAGGGGCAATTTCGCTATTAACTCCTTTAACCATTTAAATAAGAGTTTGCTTTCTGATCCTCACTTACTTCATGCCCTTCAGTGATGCTTTTTGGAGCATTTCCAGAACTACTTGTTAATGTACACTGTTGGAATTTCAGGAAAGCAGTTTATCCCAGAAACTAGTAGCCACCAATTATTTACAAGATGATAAAACACATATGCAATTGTGGATTGTATTATTTGGAACTTCAATTCAGTGTCTGAACAACTGAGGCCAACTACCAAAGGACGGAACGTTTTAATTAAAAAAGAAGGCAAAGTAAAGAAAACTAAACTTGAAGACAGCCTGCAAGAAAACATGGTGATGCTAGCCAATGGCAGGATTCAGAAGATGGGTTGGCACATGCTGTTATGAACCAAGAAGTATAGATCGGCTTGTCTCTTCTATTTCCCTCTGTGGTCCCTTTGAAATTAATTATACATCTGAGAGCATCACAGCAAGGAGCAGGGTCCACAATTCTCCATGTATAGAATGCCAAAGCTCAGAATTTTTCTTGTGACAACATTCCTCTCTCACACACACACACCATGCACTACCTGGCAGACTGATGGCTCAATTCATTGTTCCACTGAACAATATAGGATCTGGTACAATATAGGATCCCTAGCACCAACACAGCGCTATGGTGCACAACACTGTTGTTATAAAACATCTCAGCTTCTTAAGGGTAAAGAAGCCGAACTCCATGGTTCTGCCACACTGCCTGACACAGGATGCTGCTGTACCTGCACTGGTGCAAGTGTCTGCTTGCCCACTACAGCTAAAATGGCAGCAAAGGTCAGAAAGCAGCATGAGCATTGCCCTAAGAAGGAAGGAGTGCAACACTGCTTAGTACTGATAACGGTCAGAGGAAGCATTATTTTCCATCTGACCTTGTCAACTAACTACAGGTTACAATCCAAGCAAAAGAGTGTGTGTGTGCCAGACTGTCAATTCCATCTACATCATCATTATGTATATAAATACATATGTATATATTAAAATCAACAAATGTGTGTATCTTTGGTTAAAACTTGAAAATGTCATAATAACTGAGTAACTTGCTCTGTTGTTTCACTTGCAATGAATTCTAGAAAGACAGAGGCCTAAGTTGGATGGCATAATTTCAGTCCAATAAACCACAGTTGATCAAACCAAGGAGCATTGTGCTCATGCGCTCTCTCCTCCTTACTTTCACATGCCTTAATGCAATATTTCTGGGGTATTTTAAACCACAGTTTCTCACTAACTCCACACTGTGGATTAAGCTTCAAATAGATCCCAGGATCAAATCTGGATTGAGGTTCCCCATCATTTTTGCCTTTTCAAGAACCTGGGTTATCACAGGAGTTTTATGTTTAATTTTGCTTGATTTCTGTTTACTAAATGATATGCAAATTGCACAAAATTATATCAAAGAGAGACAGCTGCCACAGTATAACTTGTTATCAGAGGAAGTGCAATTAAGAAAGTTACAGAATGCAAGCTATCATTTACTGAGCTGTAGTTTAATCAAGTTTCACCCCATAACAACTCTTCAAAGAAATCTGTGTGCAAGAGAAATATGAAGGAGAGCAACAAAAACCAACCTAGGAAACTGGGAACTAGATTAAATAGAATGATTAGGAGACAGGGGCTGGGTTTGCCCATCACATTTAAACATTGTAATGTTTAACGATGATTTTACCCAAACAAGCAGCATGCTAGTGCACATTGCTCAAAAGTTCCCATTTCACTCCTCCCTGCTCCTGGCCACACCATATGCTTTGGCTTGTCATGTCATTTGAACCCAGGCTCATGGTTTGTTTTCCTCAACCAAACCACAAGAGGTAAGGTAAGCCAAAAACAAACACTCAATACTGCTCCCAGGAAAGCATAGCCAGGACCGGGGAGAAGTCAGGCAGTGACCTTGGGCAGAAGAATGTTCACAATCAATTATACAACATTAATTATGATTTGATAGCTGCCTGGAGCTTCTCAGAGCTGTGGGCTAGGGGGTAAAATGTTTAAAAGGGGGACCCAGGAAAGGTGTCAATAGTGGCCTTATCCAGGTTACTGTTCCTGGCAGCTGCCCAGGGATGCTGGGTGCTGACTTCAGTCCTACACAGAGTTGGGTGTGTGTGTGTACATTAGCACAATGCATAATTTTTATAGATTGGGCCATAAATGTGGGGCAATCCATGAAAAAAAACCTACTCTGTGTGGACAATGCGGAACATCTTGGGAATGTGTCGGTCTGGCAGTATCAACAAAGGGCATTGTACAGTTGAAATAAAAAGTGTTCATATAGTTTTCAGAAATAATGCCATTTCAAAATGCAATATAAATGTGATGTTAGTGTTTATTAAATAAAATGTTCCTATCCAAAAGGCCAATTCTTCTGCTTTCCCAGTACTCAGATGTAGCAAACTCAGCACATTTTGAGATATTTCAGTTTATTAAGAAGGAAATGAGCCCATTTCATCTGGGAGATTTTAAGTGTCTTTAAAACTCATTTCCCCTTTTATTTCATTTTTCTGTCAGGGCCTCAACTTGAAGCTTGTGCCTCAACTTCAGTAAGGAACTAGATGTATTTGGTATCTCTTCAGAATAGAAGCATGACATCTTCATCTTTGATCTAGCATCTTCAGCTACCTTCTATAATAACACTGGATATTTATGCCCAGATATGCTTGATCTTGATAGGTGTCACAGTATTTGCACAATTCAGTACAAATACTACTCAAGCATTGTACTGTCCTCTGCATCTCCAGAACGCAGTTTGTGTCCTCAGTTTGCTAAAATTCCATGTAAGTGTTACAGACTCATAAAAAGCCACTCACCAGATCACCTATGGAGAGTAAAAACTGCCTCCAGGCAACCTAGCAGGGAAAGCTCCTGTAGACTGGAAAACACGTGGTTCTTCCAGTACACACATGGGCAGGTTGATTGGATAAGACAGGACTCTGCAGCTCAACATGAGGGCTACTTCTGTGGACTGACATCTTTATCACCAGCCAGCCCCAAGTTCACATCTTTTGTCCAAAAGAAGAGCTTGGAATATGGACAGTATAACTAACTGCTAGGGCCAGTTGAATCACTTTAGGTGGATTTTAATGGTAAGCTCTGGTGGGAGCTGATCTTGGTGGAAAAAGACGGGTTCCACATGGAGAGATGGTGGAGGAATGAGGGGAGCTTAGGATTCTGCAGACTCAGTGGTCCTCAACAGACCACATTTCACCACCACCACCACCACCAGTGGGGCATGAACTTCTGTGGAGGTCTCTCGCTGGCTGGCCTCCCTCCTCTGCCTCACTTCCAACAGCCCCTCAGGCATCTTTTCAACAGTTTCAAGATGGCTCTGCTCATATAGTTATTCTTGTATGTATTTATTTATTTTTACTTAATGTGTATCCTCCTGCCTTGAGGCCTATCCCATCTGTCAAATAGTCCACAGCATAAAATCATAAAATGCAATGAAATTGATTTGCATAACAATTTAAAACCGCATAAGAATAAAACCAACAATAAAACCAGCCGTGGAGTGAGCTTGTCCTGAGATGCTACTCCTTTTCTTTGTTCCTTTTTCTTTCTTTTTTTAGAAGTCCTGATTACATTCAAAGTTAAACTTACAAATCCATCTCATCAGTAGAAAAATAAAGGGCATTTAGCAGTAGGGACTGAACCCAGGTAAAAGACATGAAGGTGCAGGGGAGAAACGGCAAAGACTGCAAGAGAAACATTGTTCCCCCACCCACCCCATTTTCTCTTTTAGAATAAGAAGTGAAACTCTTTTTAAGGCAGAGATTTGAAACACTGTTTTGGTTTCACTATACTCCCTTGAAATAGTTTGTAAGGCAATAGGTAATATTAGGAAATTGCATTAGCAAATTTTCCTTGTATACTGTAGGCAGGAACAACTCAAATGCACTTCTGCTAGGGTAGGGAGAAACATTGGTTCTTTTAAGAGAGCTGGAAACTGAACAAAAAAGAGAAAGAGCGGCTTATAGGCTGCTATTATTTATTCTGTTATTCTGATGATTTCTTACCTGGTAATTTGCACATTTTATTTGATCTTTCACATGATGTAGTTTCAGAAAGCTAGTGGAATCTAGTGAAAGTTTAGTGCTCATTTCTGTGATAAATGGTTCCAAAAATAAACTGTTTGCAAGCTTGGGAACCTGGAAAACGGTAGGAGTTTTGCACTAGCTGCAGCCACTCATGTAACAAGCATCCTGGTATGAAATGTGTTCCTGCCCTTTAGGTGCGTGTCAGGGGGTTTATCTGCCTTTGTTTTTTGTCTGACGAAAAATGTACCAGTATTCCAAAGTAGGCAAAGGGGGCAGCTTCCCCTTCCTCCTTTTCACACACACACCCATGTCCAGACACTAACTTGCACAATGAATTATATGGGAACTACAGCGTGCATGTGTATAACGGGTGAGGTACAAACCCAAGATGATGTTCTTTGCAGCAGTGCGAAACACATTTGCGCAAAATGTCAGTATATCCGCCGAAAAAGCCACAGTTCCTTAACACAACAGGTACTATAATTTTAGAAATTGGGACAGAAGTGCTACCATTCGAATCCGTGAAACTGATGCAATAAGCCCCATGTGTGAAAGCAGCCATAGTGACATCCCACTGTCACCTCACTGGTTACAAGGTTTGGGGTTTGAGGGAATCGTTTCTTCTGTTCCTGTATAATGCTGAGAATGGAGATTCTTTCTAAGCCTTTTGTTTACTACAGTGTTGGTGGTTTCTATTCTTATAACTCTATTTTCCTAACTAGCAAAACTTGGTATCTTACCCAAGATGGAGCAGCAAGCTGTTACACCCTAACACTGAATATATTTACAATCGTTGCTTGAATGAAACTAATACATTTACACTTTTAAATTTACTTACTTTAGCAAATAGTGCAATTTTATGTGCTAAGTTATTCATAAGGCATTTTAGGTTCTTTAGGAATAGTTTAGAACGGCTAAGAATATAAGTATTGCCCATGTTCTGTTTTTCCCACAATTTTTTGTATTTTCCAAAACCCCTGGGCAAGGGAGTACTTCCTCTGGCTTCAGAATCTATGAAAATTCCACATCTCTAAAGAATATGTAGATTGGCAACTGCAGCGCCATCCTATACCAGTCTACTCAGAAGTAAGCCCCACTGGATTCAGTGAGACTGCCTACCAGATAAGGGAGTATAGGCCTGCAGTTGTAATTACATAGCCTCTTCCTCAGTAGTGGATGTCAGCAGAACTAAAAATAAAGAAGAATGTTGTTTATGGGGTTAAAATTTAGTTTTACAGACTCTCTAAGGAGCTCACCACTTCAGATGGCAACCTGATCTGAGAAAGTCTCTTTGAGGCTTAAAGCTTCACAGAATCTCATTGATAATCATTAAAAAAAGAAGTGGAATCTGTCAAGTGATTAATGTCTTTAACATTCACAGCAGCCCCATGGCTTCAAAAGATCAGAACTGGCACCATGCAGAATGAAAGATGCAACTTCTTAGAAGTGGTAGTTACGAACAAGGCTGGACACTGAGCAACACAACCACACATTGTTATCAAATGCATAATCTTTTGAACTGAATAAAAATAATGGGGACAGCCAATCTCATCTGATTTTCTGTGTGAAGACCAAGGCTGGACTGAAGTAGCCATCTCACTTTTGTGGCCCTTTGCAGACTGGATTATGAACGGGAGGGGAGGGATTTCAGCAGGTGGGAAGCAAAACTTACCAGTGCTCCCATAGCCTCTCTTAGAGGTTGTGGCTGAAATCTCCACCCTCCACCTAAAGAATTCCTTGGAACAATGCTATCCCATAAGGAAGCGACATTCCAGGGTGTTTGTGGGGCAGGAAATAGATGCCAGAAGCAGCAGGAAGGCTGCAGAAATAACCAAGAGTGTTGCCCCACCACCTCAAAAAGCAAAAGAATATAGTTCTAGCCCCTCTTTCACCTTAAAGCCTACTCAGAATGAGGCTAAAAGCTCTGATTTTCAAAAACATTGGCCCAGCACTAGCAAAAAAACAAAAACAAAAAGTAGACAAAGAAGAAAGAAAGAGAGAGAGAGAGAGAGAGAGAGAGAGAGAGAGAGAGAGAGAGAGAGAGAGAGAGAGAGAGAGAGAGAAAGAAAGAAAGAAAGAAAGAAAGAAAGAAAGAAAGAAAGAAAGAAAGAAAGAAAGAAAGAAAGAAAGAAAGAAAGAACATTTAGTTTTGGGCAAATTTTCTTTGTGATGCTGGGAATTGGGCTCCAAACTCCTGAACTGTTTACCCCCAAACATGCCACAAAGAATGTCACTGGGAGCACAATGTGGTATGATTCAATCTTCTGTCCTTTCCACCTCACTACCTGGCTGGGTGCCTTCCTACCATTTACCTGGCTTGCTTCTCCAGTCATGGTACTGGGATGGAAAAATATCTCTCTTTCTCACATATACACACCCCTGACAGCTGTAACAGCATGCAAGGTGATAGATGGAGTTGGGGGTGAGACCTTCCTCTCTTAGACCAGTGCCACTGTTGAAGTATCAAGAGAAGTAAGTGGATGAATGGAAGGAGAGTACAAGAGTTGTAGGTAGCCATCCAGATCTCTCTCCTGAATAAGGTGGATCGTGATAATTGGTGACACTTGACTTCAGATGAAAATATGAGCTGGAGAAGGACTTTCAGGGATTTAATGCTCACCTCATCTTTTATTTACTTACTTATTTATCATATTTCTATCCCATCTTTTCTCCAAGGAGTTCAAGGTGATGTGCATGTTTCTTCCCTCCCCATTTTATCCTCTCAACAACCCTGTGAAGTAAGGGTTAGGCTGAGAGGCAGTGGCTGCCCAAAGTCTCCCAGTGATCTCCATGGCTGAGTAGGGATTTGAACCTTGGTCTCCCAGGTCACAGTCCAACACCTTAACCATTACACAACGCTGGCTGAGCCAGGAAACAGAAAACACTCTAACCACTGATTAGCAGTTTCAAATGAATTTACTGAGGATGGGGAGAATCCAGAACCATATCAACACATGGTTGATTATATCATAAGCATCACACGCCTCACAGGAGGGAAATGGCAGATTGCTTCTGATTATGCAGGGTGGCCAACAAGAGACAAAGTGTATCTCAGGAGTAAGGATGGAGAACAGGCACAAAGAAGCAAATTCCAGTGTACGCACACAAGTTACACAACCACGCAACAGACTGTGGCTTTTTTGTTTCCACTGAAAACAGAAGAGTGAGTGAGATGGGCTAGATCCACTGACCTCAAGGTTAGCAACTCAGTCCTTATCAGACTTTTTATTTTTAAAAAATGTAGGAAACTATAGAAAAATGGCAACTGTTGTTCCATGTTTGTTCAGGTCTCAGCTAAACTTCACTAGACTATGAAATTACAGGGTTTCATTGCAGCTTTCTCTTTGCAGACACTCAAGCCCCAAAACAAAAGCTGTTTTTCCTACCACCTCTTAGTAGCAACATGTATTCTGAGGAAAGAAAGGAATGGCAGCCTTCCAATTTTTTTTTTACAGAGAGAGAGAGAGAGAGAGAGAGAGAGAAACAAAGTTGGCAAGCCAAACATACTGGGTCAACATGAGCTAATGTATTATTGGAACAGGTATTGATTTTTATGTGGGGGTCGATGTGGGGAAGAAATGTGATCAAGCATCCAACCCGTCTATGTCAGTATATAAACTTTTTATAACTGCAGCAGGGGCATATGTTAGGAAGAGAGTTGAAAGACTTTCTATTACAGACAGAAGCCATAAACCTTGAGCACCATCCAGTCAAATGGAAAAAGATGGTTCAAACTGTTTTCTGATCTGTCATCAAGTCTACAATAGCTACAGATTCAGAATAAATTAATAAAACTGCACTCCACGGCCCAACCCACCACTGCCTAGGGGTCACCAGTGTGAGTCAGTGGCATGTGTACAGGGAGGACACCTCACTCCGTCATATGCATTCTATCTGCCTTGGAATTAGTATCCACACAACCATGCATAGTATTCCAACTCAGGGGCCAGGCTCTAAAGCTCTGTTAGAGCTAGATAAACCAATGGTCTGACCTGGCATAAATCAGCTTCCTATGTTCCTATGTAAATGCTTCCTGAATGGTTGTTTCTATTTTATCTTCCTTTTTCAACAAGCGGATACCACATTGGCTATCCCTGATCTATAGAGCTGGAGGCTTCCTATCCCTGCTATACACAATCAGATATACCGTACAAAACCTGCCTTATCAAAAGGACCCATTAAGCATCCAGGCCTTTACAATGAAGCCTACAAGGCCTCTCCTGTCTGCAGTGACCTTTTCTTCTCACTACTCCCCCTCTCCGATGCATGTTTCAAGGATATGTTGTTTGGGAACGGGCTGAAGACAGGCTCCCCAAAGTATACTTCTGAAGTTCCTCAGAAAAATCTGGCACCCCCTGACTCCCCACCACCCAAAAATTCTCTGAGAAAGCCAAATTAATTATGAGGCAAGCCTGGGGAGCTCACCCATCCCTATTTATTTTTCCTTATGTCAATGCTCTAAGCACAGTTATTTTCAGCGACATCAGTGATAATAACTATACTGAGACAATAGCAGATATACAAGTTGTAATTAAGACTTGTTAGTTCCCAAGATGCCTCTGCTGTTGCCAAATAGCAGAAATGAGGGTCCGTATCGCTTGGCAGGAAGGAGAGCTTTTGCTTTTTGCTTTTTCCATCCCACTGCTGAGTCTGGCACAGAGCTGAGAATCCAAAGGCAATCCTTTCCTTGTCTGGTGCCATTCTTGGAATCCTACAGACTAGTCCCAATTAGAAACCTTATCATATCCACCCGCTCAACCACAAGCAACTTAAGAGATAGGGGTTCTCCCTCAAAAGGTCTTATCTCACTTAATATTCCCCTCCACGGTTAGGAGAAGGCTTTGAAAAAAGCCAAGGAGAAAAAAATATGCTGGGGATTGATTGGACCTAGATACAGGCATTCACAGCAGCTGATGCTGCACATCTATAGTGAAGTCAGATAATCAACAGCACTGCTTTCTGGCTGTTCAGAAGTAATAGGGATGAAATCTACCCGACTGGTCCCCTGCCAGAATAGCACCTTTTTAAACAGGCAGTTCCTTATCCTGCTAGGAATAAGTGCACGGAAAGCTGTTTCCACTCCCATCAGGTGAGGGAATATTTGTTGTCCTACTTTGAGCCAAAAAAGAAATCTATACTATATTTTATCAGAGCAACGCATAGACGGACACAGAACACTTCACCAGGTACAAGGGAAAGCTGTTTTCAGATTTAAAAGCGATCAAGGTTACTTACAAAAGCAAATATACTTTTCCATCATGAAAGGATAATACCCAATTAATCAAATGTTGAGCACATTGCATAAAATATCATATAATTAACAAGGAAGGCATGGAGTGAAACCAGGGTGAGGGACTTGTGGTCCTTCAGATGTTGTTGAACTCCCAACTCCCATCAGCCCCATCCAGCATGGTCATTGGTCAGCAATGATGGGAGTAGTAGTCCAGAAGTAGCTGACATGGTGCCCTCCAGTTGTTGTTGGACTACAACTCCCACCATCCTTGACTATTGGCCAGGCTGGCTAGGGCTAATGAGAGTTGTAGCCCAACAGTATCTGCAGGGCACCACATTGGCTATCCCTGTTGTGGTCCAATAACATCTGAACCATCACCTGTGGGTTAAACTGTTGTAATGATTCATTATCCTTATTTACTCCCTTTGTATTCAGTAAGATTAATAATTTTAATTTTCAGGCATTTCTTATTCACGTTTTCTTTTAGGATAGGTCCAACAACACCTGGTAGCTCACTAGTTGGGAAAGGCTGGCTTAAGGCTACTGAATAAAAAGGAATCTTGTTTTGTCACAAGGTGGTGATAGGCAAGGAGTGCACTGGTGAAACAATATATCAAACCATAATCCAGTGCAGAGAAAGTGAAGTGGAAACATTGTGTCTGCAAGGAAGGAAAAATTGAGATTATGTCAATGAAGAAGGAAAGCTTAATTGACAAATGTAGACAACTAAAATCTTCCTCATGAAGGAAAATCAGCAGATGAGTTAAAGCTGATGCTTTTAGATTACCTCAGAGGTACAGGTACTGGGAAGGCTGAGGGAATGCCAGATAGACCACATCTATAGAAATGAATCCTCAGTATCTAGAGTTTCGGAGGGAGAAACTGAGGGCAGAAATGCAACAGAAAGAAGCAGAACTTAGACAAAGAGAATGAATACAGAATTGGAATTTGAAAAACTCCAAGTGGAAAAGGAAAAACTGCTGAAGGAAGAGAGGTTGAGGAGGAATCCAGAACGGTGAAGCTTTCTCCTAAGGATTTCAGTTCTTAAGAAATCAGGGAGGATCCCCAGATTTTTTTAAACACCTTTGAAAAAGCTGCTCAAATGTGGAATGTGGATCCTAGGGAATATATGAGGTGTATTCCGAATTTATTAAAAGGAGAACTGGCTTAAATATATAATAGCTGACCATATCCGAGAAGTAACCCATAATGTATCCCTTTTTATAATAGCAGCCAGAAAACTTCGGGCAAATCACATCGCCTCAACAAATATCATCTAGGCACGTTTTTAATTCCCCTTGTTTGATTATAAATTATTGTATTTATATCATGTTTGTATTGTATTTTTACTGTATTACTTGCGTTGGCCTCCGGCCCTGCAATTCAACTTAATAAACTAAACTATATAATAGTTTCTCAGTTGATGAGGCAATTGATTTTGACACCTTTAAGGTTGCTGTCTATCAAAGATTTCGGTTTGGACCTGAATACTTCAGAAATAAATAAGAAAGTACTGCAATAACTTCCTAAATTACTTTAAAAAGTGCCACAATAATTTCACTTAAATCATATGTGGAATTTGGTTTTAAGCTCACTGCCTATCTTAAAAAATCGATTGGTTGTGCTAATACCAAAGCAAAAGATGATATTAGAGATCTCATGATTTTGGGTCATTTTATTTTCCAGTTATTTCAGGAAATCAGATTGCTTGGGAGGGAAAGAAATTCAAGAAATGTAAAAGAAGCTGCTAGTTTGGCAGACAATTTTTCTTAGAGGCCTTAACCTTGTTGGTAGAACAAGCAAAGATTACTAAAAATACTCTGAATAAATGTAGGGGATTTAAGAGAGATATGGAAAAAGGCAAAACTCAGCAAACACCAACCAGTCCAGAGAAACAGCCTTCTGTTAAACCAGTGTTTGGCAGTACAGACAAAGCATGTCTCCAGTGCAGATTAACTGGACATCTTAAGTCTGCATGTCCTCAAATGGGAATTAATAGGGGGGAAAACCACCTCAGTGAGATGGGTCCAGGTTCAGAGTAACACTCTGTCAGACAAACCTGAGGGGCTACAGTGCTATATGTTGAAATGGAATAGAGTGCCTGAGTTTGACAACACTCTTGGGGGGGAAATTAATGCGTTCATTTGGCAGTTCTGGACACAGGGGCAGAAATATCACTTATAAGCGCAGATCTGGTTAAACCCAAAAATATTTTACCTAAGAAAACCATTACCCTCAGATGTATAAGGGGAGAGCCAGTTCAAATTTCGCTGGCCAGAGTTGCAGTGAACTGGAGAGGTTTTGAAGGAGAATATGTAGTAGGGATTAACAATGAGTAGAGTGAGTCTTCTATTCTGGGGAAGGATATTATGTCTCATAATATACAAGTATATATTATCACGAGTATATATTATCACTAGGTCCCAGAAGGGAAGAGGGGAGAAAGTTTCAATGTTGACTGAGGAAAATGATGCCTATAAGAATGCATCAGAAGCAAATCGAATGTTGGCCCTGTTGCCTGGCAACCAGGGAGAGGGCCAGTCATGTGATACAAATGCCTTGCTTTCCTCTGCTGTTGCAGCTCAGGGAGATAGTGAATTTAAAAGACCTACTACTGGGCTCCTGCTGGGAGGAAGGGCAGTATATAGATCAAATAATAAATAAATAAATAAATAACCACTAGGAATTATGAGAGCTTGAAATGTTTGAGAACTGTAGCACAAAAGAAAGAAAGTTCTTTGGGGAAATCCCAAAGGGATTCTTCTGAGATAATTGCTTGTTAAATAGAAAATGGCTACCAGTTATCAGAGGTGAATGTTGTGTGGCTGAAAAACAGCTGATAGTTCCAAAGACCTACAGACTACAGTTGTTGAAATTGGCTCATGACATACCTATGGCTGGACATTTTGGAACTGGAAAAATGCACAGACGTTTAGCATTCATTTCTATTGGCCAAATATCTCCAGAGAGGTTACAGAATACTGTAAATCGTGTGAGACGTGTCAATGTGTGGGAAGGGTGGAGGAAGGATTAAAGCACCCTAACAACCAATGCCCTTAATTGGGAAAGCCTTTTATAGGGTGGCTATGGACATAGTAGGTCCTTTTACAAAATCCATTCAGAGTAGAAAATGTTTTGTAATCACTGTGGTGGATATCGCAATGCATTATCTTGATGCTGAAGCTCTCTGAAACATTGATGAATTGACAGTGGCAGAAGCCCTATTAAAATATTTTCACAGTTAAGAATTCTGATAGGGGAATTTTATTCTTATAATTAAATGTTTGTGGATATGTTGTGGCATAAAGCATCTCTCATCGACCGTGTATCATCCACAGACCAATAGCCTGGTGGAAAATTATAATGGAACTTTAAAGAATATGATTAAATCATATGTGGCAGACCACACATATGACTGGGACAAAAGACTACCTTATATGTTGTTTATTGTCATGTGCCCTAAGATTCAACTGTTTGTTCACTTTTTGAATTGATGTTTGGCATAAGGCCAAGAAATCCTTTATGCCTTATGAGAGAATGTTGGGAAGGTGTTGTATCTGAAGAGAGTGTCTGTAGTACAATATGTTATGGACCTACACCAAAAGTTAAAGGAAACAATGGAACTAGCTCACACAAACATAACCACTGTGCAACAAAGACAGAAACAGTGGTATGATCAGAAAGCCAGAGCAAGAAATTTTGAAATTGGAGACAAAGTTATGGTTTTCTACCCTTGGAAACATAATAAATTGGAAGCTGGATGGGAGCAGCCATATATGGTCCAGGATAAACATGACCTTACCACCTACACTGTTGCAAAAGTGGAGGGGGGGAACAGAAAGTGGTGCACATTAATATGTTGAAACCATATTACAGTAGGGAGGCTCCTGATTACCATCTCTCAACATTACCCACAGAAGATTATAGAATTGCACAAGATATTTTGCAAGGAAGCAAAAAGGGGAGAGGCCTAAATCACATTAAATGGGTCCAAGATACTCCTAAGGAAACCCAAGATGCTATCACAGAAATCCTACAAATATTTACAATCCTTTTTAGTTCAAAGCCTAGTAGAACCAACCTTGTAAGCCATTTCATTAACATAACATGTCATTATGGGAATGATTCTCCCATAAGATCAGCTGTGTACAGAGTGAATGGGAAAGTGCTCACAGATATAAGGAGGGAAGTGCAGGAAATACTTGAACTGGGTGTTATTAGGGAGTAACAGCCCATGCGTCTCACCAATAGTTTTAGTTAATAAACCTAATGCAACCATCAGATTCTGTGTAGACTATAGGAGACTGAACTAAATCACAGTCATTGATGCCTATCCTATGGCATGAATGGATACCCTATTAGATCTATTGAGTTCAGCCACAGTAATATCCACCATCAATTTATGCAAAAGGAACCTTGAGGAAAATCCAGAGAAAAATCAGTCTTTATAACACCAGGTGGGCTTTATGAGTTCACGGTGCTCCCTTTTGGCTTATCAAATAGTCCTGCATCCTTTCAAAGAATGGTTAATGAAGTGTTCCATGGCATGTCAGATTTCATGCTAGTTTACATAGATGACATAGCCATTTATAGTACAACCTCGGAGGAGCATCTGGAACATCTGAAAAATGTGCTGACTGCCACTAGGAAGGCAGGATTAACAAGCTCCCATTCTCATGGCTCCTGATTTTGGGAAACCATTTATTCTAACCTCTGATTCCTGTGAAATAGGAATTAGAGCTGTGGTGCTTCAAGAGAAAGAGGAAGTAAAACATCCAACAGCCTATTTCAGTAGAAAACTACTGGAGAGAGAGAGAAACTACTCTTCTCCCTGGATGATAGTCCATCGAGTGGGCTTTGGGCACCACCTAGTGTCCATATGCAGGAAAAACAGTAGAATTGCGGGGAGTAGGTCACCTCAACCACGTGATCTCCCCAGTCCTTTCCTTCCTTGTTGTCCTAGGCAGTTGTCCTTTTCCTATTCTCTGAATTTTTCTGCCTCAGATCCCCTTTCTTGTGTCTATCACTATCCCAATGTGTACCGCTATCCCAGTGTGTATCGGTATCCCAGTGTGGTGAGTCTCTCCCTTTTTTTAAAAAAAAGCCTTTCCCCATCACTGTCTTCTCCTTTTCCCCTTTCTCTGCTTATCTTTGATTCTCCTCTGCACCCCAGAAAGGCACATGTGCATGAGTTGAGTGACATGGAGGCCACTAATCTCCTGCCAAAGCGGTTGCATGACCCCACCACAGCCGTCCCCATGGCCAGCATAACATCAGCAGCAGCAACAGACAGCAGGTTGCTCATGCATAAAGCCCCTATCGCACCAGCAACTGCAGCGGAGAGTGAGCCAGCACCGCTTAAGGTGCTCAAAAAATCCAAGCATCGGGCTGCTTCCTCCATTACAGCAGATGCAAATCAGACAGCTGTCAGTCAGTAGCTCAGCACCCACAATTTTGCACTTGGCTGCCTCAGCAGAGCCCACCAAAAAAAACTCAGCTGCCATTTTAAATGCACCTTCCTTAGCAGGACCTGCCAAAAAGAAAGTGGCTGCTGTGTCAGGGCCTTCAACAAGAGGAACTGCTGCTGCCCAGATATTTATGGTTAACAGCCCACTGGCAGAGGCTACTGCTCCAAGGGCCACCTCTAAACCAGCGCATGTCTCCCACCACCGGTGCCAAAAGTCAAAGGGTTCTAACCATGCCAGGGAGCTAATTCAAAAGCCAAAAGGTTCTAACCATGCCGGGGAGCTAATTCAGGAGCCCTTATCAGAGGATGACCATACTGCAGACCCACAGCTCATTCTCCTACTGTTTCATCAGAGGAGAACTTTGAAGGTTTCTGGAAGCTGGAGGTCCCCAAGCACAGACCCCATCTTTTTCCCAGCCACCCCATGCCCCAGGGGTCAGGGGGGGTCAACCTTCAGAGCTCTGTACCCTTCCAGCTAATGCCCAAGGCCCTGTCTCATATTTGGGAAGCTCTCTTTGGGGCTCCTGTCTCCTGCTTTGGCACAGCCCCCAACTGCCAACCCAAGATCTGCATTTACAGGACCAACTACTAGAACAGTTACAGGGCTGGCTTCTAATCAAAGGATGGCCATGAAACAAGAGACCCGGAGGCCTTCGTCAGACTTCAGGGCTTCCAATCATTTACTGCCCAGAGAATTGGGGGGCATTCTTCAACCATCTCCAGATCCTTTTGCAGCCTCCAGGGGCTCTCTAGCCAATGTTCCACCCAGGGATCCCTTGGACCCATTTGTGGACCCATTTGTGGACCCCGAAGGCGATTACGATGAGTGGAGCGTAGGCTCAGAGATGGAGGAAGTTTTGTCCTCAACTAGTTCTACTTCACACAGGTTGTTTCATGTGGACCATTTTTTGCCTCTCCTGTGCAAGTCTCTGGCAGCGCTGAAGCTCAATTCTCCATTGCCAGATCCACCACTGGCCCCTTCAAAGGGAGCATCTGTTTTGAAGGCTCCTAAGGCCACTGTGATTACTATTCCATTTCCTGAAGCCTTTAAAGCAGGTGTTCAGTCTGAATGGCAGGGTCCCTTCCAAACTAGGCATGCACCTGCTCTGGCCACATGCTTCATGGACCTACTCAAAGTTCCCAGTGTAGATGGTCCCATATCAGCCTTAGTTTCTTGTTCCCTGTTGCCTAAGGAGGCAGATGTGCAGTTCAAGGACATGTCAGAGTGATGCTTAGACTTCTCTCTGCAAGAGGAGACAGCTGTTACTGTCAGGGCTTCTTGCTTGGCATATATCTTTTCACAGGCCTCCTTTGTTTGGCTGAATGATCTGCTGAAGCCTTCACATGAGGACCTCAGTAGGAATCCTAACAGAGTCTGCAAAACAATTCTCAAGCTTTACAGGGCAAGAGGCATTCATCACAGATGCCACTTTGGATGCAGTCCAGTTCTCTGCAAGGTCCATCACTGCACAGATCGTTGCAAGACACACCTTGTGGCTGCACCACTGGGACACCCACTCAGGAGCATGGGTCAATCTGTCTACCACCCCGTACGTAAGACTGAAGCTATTCGAGGAGCAAGCTCTCCAGGAGATCCTGGTGGACCCTAAGGAAAAGCACAAACCTTTCTTGGCTACCTTGCACTGGAATGAGTGCTGATCCTTTTGCCGCTATGCTCCCTAGCAGTCATCTTTTCAGCCTTTCCAGTCCTTTCATACCAATCAGTTGTCAGTTGACATATAGAGAGGACGCGATTATAAACCTAGTCAGCCCCACTGGTCTCAAAACTGTTTTCTCAGAAAACCCAATCCACATGCCGGAAGCAAGTTTGCTTCCCCCTCTTCACAGTCTAAGGGCCATCTCGCCCATCGGGGAGGCCCTCCACCACCATGATTATCTGGCATCAATAAATCTCCAGGAGGCCTATCTGCATATTCCTATTCACCTATGACACTGGAAGTACCTCCACTTCTCCAGCAGAAGCCATCACTATCAATACCAGGCAATGCCGTTTGGCCTCTCATCCACTCCTCGAGTTTTCACCAAGTTGATAGTCACCCTGGTGGCCTATCTTTGCTGCCAAGGTGCCCACCTTTACCCTTACCTTGATGGCCTGTTATTCCAGGCAGAGGGCCTTTCTCAAGCAAAGCGGGGCATTTGTCTCACCCTAACCCTCTTAGCATCCCATGGGTTCCTGAACAACTGCACAAAAAGTCACCTGGTCCCCACACAGCGGCTCCAACATCTGGGGGCGGTCCTCAACTCTCAGATAGCCATAATCTTTCTGTCACCAGAGAGGGTAGAGAATCTGCAGGGGGTTGCAAGGAATCTATTCAGCATGGATTCGGCAGATCTCATGTTCTTGGCCATCTCTATGATCCAGATTATCCCATGGGCACATCATCACTCCCTCCCACTTCCTACTTCCCTATCAGCCTACATCATGGCCTACAGACACAGTCAGCTCCACATTCCCACTCACCCTGGTGAAGAGCAGGTTCACGACAAGCGTCCTTCCAAAGCTTATATGGACTTGGATGGAGACATATTCCTGTCAACCATGGTTCTGATGGTTGTCTTAATTTCTGTTGTGTTGTGACTTTATGGAGCTTGATGTTTCATTACTCTACTCCCTTCCCCTTCTTTTTTATTATTGGATAATAGTCCCATTAATTTGCATCAGAAAACTATCATCTGACTAGCATACTCTGTTTTTATCCTTGCTTACTGTATCTTCAGATTTTGCAAGAAGATAACAATAGTTAGCTTGTAAACAGCACTGATAGAACATCCCAAATCTTAAAATAAAAAGACAAAACACATATGGAAAATCACTAATTTTAAAGTCCAATTATGTGCAACTACATGAGCACCACAACTGTAGAACAGTCTTTTGTCAGACAGAAAAAAATTACTTGATATGAGTGGGCTAAGAACAAAGCTAGAATGACAGCCTGTGGAATATAATGGAGATTAATAACAAGTTTTATCACAGTGTCCCCTTATACTATCTGAGAAAAATCCATTTTCTTAGAATGCCCGCCTTAATGTATACTGAAAGGAAAGCTGAGCTGTAAACATGCTTTGGAGACATGGCTTTGAACTGTTGTTTCCAGCTTTGCTCAAAAGTTGTGAGCAAATTAATAAATAAAGTTCCTTTCGGAATCTTTGTAACAAAAAGGTCTTTCAGAATGAAAATGGATTTCTATGTCCTGACCATGTTTGGATATCAAACTGAGTACCTGGAAGAAACCTACATCAGCTTCCTGTGACAATTTCCCATCCCATCCCCTTCCACCAAAAGACAGGTTATCTTCATTGATCTTACAATAGAGTATCCAGAAGTCTTACAGTCACTTGTCACTCACTGTCCCTGAAGATTCATTTGAGAAAACATTTTAATCAGTCCAACTAACAGGATATTGTCTGAGACAAATCACCTTTTCTTTGAAATCCACCTTGATATATGTTGAAAACAAACCTGAGCTGTAAATAATGCTTTAGAAGCACAGCTTTTAACTCCAGCTTCTTGAGATTACTGGGAACGCATCCATGTAAAATAGTGGTGGCTGGTGCCCATTGGGACTGGAAGAGCAGACAGCAGGGAGGCCAACAGTAGGTGGAACCAGAGCCAACAACAGAAAGATTCAGAGCTAATCAATTCTAGCTTTGTCCCCATCCTCCTCCCTGCAGAGTTCTACAAGTGCAACACCAAGATTAAGTGGAGAGGAAGCAGACAGCCAGGCCCACGTCCTGGACTGGTTGTTAAGTAAGAAGGCAGGCAACTGGGGGCTGGCTGCACAGAGACTGAAGCTGGTGGGGTAACACCCCATTTGCCCTAATGGACCAGCCTCCACTGACTGTAAAATCAGATTAGAACAATGCATATGAGATGGTGTGACAGCTAGGCCTCTGCCCAGCTAGCTTACTGCGATCACACTCCTGGAAAACAGATTATGAAAATTTACTAGAACATTAGCTTTCTGCTAATGAACTTTCTCTCAACAAAACAGCAGAAAGTGGAGAGAGAGGTAACAATACTTGAATACTTTCAAATGTCTGCAAAAGACTCTCTTGCCAAGCTAAGTCCAGTGGACACTGATTGAAACGCACGTTTGGGGACATATAGACTGGAACTCTCTAGCTCATTAGCCCCAATTCAATAAATGATTTCTGGCTAGCTTATTTTAGGTGAATGGGGGTGACAAATATTGGATAACCAACCATCTGTTATGCATATATAAATATATTCAGGGATCCATTTAAGTTTTGAAAATGTTTAGGTCAACTTGTTATTAGCATCTGCTTTTTTCAATAATTTCCATATATACATATTACATAAACAGTTTAGAGGCACTGATTAAGCAGTATACAAATCCTATTAAATTATTTTTTAAAATCCATGTAGACCTGTGGGCAGGAACAGATGGACCAAGATGCTTTTATCAGGACAACATCCAGACACTGAAAAGTGTTGTTGCTCTTTCTTAGACTTGTTGGCCGCTTGTCACCCAAAGGTCTCCAAGCAACCTACAACACATTAAAAACATAAATATAAACACATAATACCATAAATCAGAACAAACAATCCACATAACAGCCACAGGAAGCCTGGCAGCTTAGTCTATCATCTTAGTCTATCAAATGCCTGGGAAAAGAGATATGTCTTTACCTGGTGCCAAAAAGATGTCAACGAAGACACCATGCAGACCTTGCTGGGGAAAGCATTTCACAAACAGGGAGCCACAACTGAAAAGGCCCTCTCCTTTGCCACCACCCTCCGAGCCTTCCTCAGAGGGGTGACCTAGAGAAAAGCCTCAGAAGATGAACTAAGGGTCAGGGAAGGCTCATATCAGGACAGGTATTCCAGAAGATATTGGGGTGCTGATCCATAAAGAGCTGTATAAGTTAGGGACAACATTTGCTCTCCTCCAGTCATCTGGCACTTCACCCATCCGCAACAATTTCGCAAAGATCATAGACAGCGGTTCTGAGAGTTCCTGCAATACTCAATAGTCTAGAATGCAGTTCATCAGGCCCTGGATATTTGAACTTGTTCAAAGTGATTAGGTATTCTTTGACCATTTGTCTATCAGTCTCAAGATGCAATCCTGTCCCTTCAAATTTACATCTCCAGGAGGGTCATAGTGTTGGGCTGGTGACCAGTAGGCATTACTGTCTCTAGTAGTTTTCCATGAAGCCTGCAAGTGTGAAGACGTAACTGTGGTTAAGGGGGAGTTATGTCTATGCCCTGTTTGGGAACGGACGGCCAGGGCCGTTGCTATGGAAGCCATCTGATAGCGACTGGGAAAGTTCTTTTTTTTATTTTTTACAATAATTTTTATTCAAATTTTCATAAAACATAGAAAACAAAATCATAAAACATTCAAAGACAAAAAACAAAACAAAACAAAAATGATTAAACAAAAAAAATAAAATGTTGACTTCCCATTTGTCACATATCGAATCAGTTATAGCTCTACAATATATAACAATCCTGTCTCTTAAATCATATTATAAAATCACTTTCCTCCAGTAGTTATCTTAATTAATCATCAAATCTCATAAACATTACTTTATTCTTTCCACAAAAAGTCAAAGAGAGGTTTCAATTCTTTAAGAAATATATCTATCAATTTTTCTCCAAATAAACATGTCAATTAATCCATCTCGTTAATAATTATAATAATCTTATTGTCATAACCATAGTCCAAATAAACATTTCGATTAATCCATCTCATCAGAATCTGTTAGGTCCAATAATTTCAATAGCCATTATTCCATTATCCCTATTAGTTCCATCTTCCATCTTCAATAGTCCTGTTAAGTCCAGTAATTTCAGTGTCCAATCTTCCATTATCAGTATTCCATAATAATCTTGCTGTTGTAGCCATAGTCATATAATAAGAGTCTGATGGGAATTTCCTCTATCCCAAATATTTTCTTGCCATCCATTCTGAATAAGTTGCTGAAATACTGTTGTAAAGTCATATCTGTGTTCTTCTTTTTTACAAAATGCACTGGCTCATCTCTTAAGAGTTTTTCCATTGTCACATGGCTGCAGTTAATTCCATAGATTTTCTCTATATCAAGCTCCATCACATCATTCCAGTCCAGAAGATTATCCAAGCCATTGATAACTTTATCTCTAATATCTTCATTAATTTCTTCAGAGATAACGTTAAATTCCAAACAGTAGATTTTATTTCTAAAATCCATAAACTCCAGATCTTTTTCCAATTCCACATTTGTTCCAATCCCCAGGGCTTGTATCTTCCCTTTATTTTTTCTTTTCTCATCTCTGATCTCATTCTCCTCGCTCACAGGATCCCCTATTTCTTTAAGCTCCTGCGTCATTTTGCTCAGTTCAATTTTCAGCTCCTTACTGCCCTGTCGCAGGGTTTGTTTCGTTATCTCAATCTCATCCATTATTTTCTGAAACATAGTTACTTCCAGATTCTCAGCCACTTTCTTGATTGCCATTTTTAAAACCACGAAAACAAAGCAAAACAAAAATAAAGAAGAACCACTTCTTATTTCAGCAACAATTGGGTTAATATTCCAGGCTTGATGACATCACAGTATAAACAGATCAACCTGCCTGCGACTGGGAAAGTTCTAACAGAGTCTATGTGTTGTTGTCTTCTGAATTATGTCTCTGAGCTGAGAGGCTGTGTTTTGTGTTTATCTATGGAGAGAGATGTACCAGAAGGGGGGTGAGAAGAATCTCTACATATATTTACTCTTAAGCCTCTGGCCTTAATGTCTTTCAATAAAGACTCTTAACATGCTCTGAAGAAGTTTCTTGCTCAACTTAACTCCAACGTAATGTATGCTGTTTCACACAACAACGCACATAACCCAACAGTGGTAGCAGAGGATGGTTGCGCTCCACAGCGCATTACACCAGAGTAAGTTGCTGGTCTGAACGGCAGACGGAGTTCCAGAGAGGGCAGCTTGATTGATTGAACCAGACGGAGGTGAGCAACATGGCTGTAAACCTGTCGGGGGGAGGCTTGCCGATGGAACGGCTTAATGTAAAGAATTATGGCAGCTGGAAGCCGAGGATGCGAGCTTTGCTGATAACAGAGGATTTATGGGACGTGATTGAGGAAAATCTCCCTTTTTTGGGAGAAGACTGAGCCAAAGTAGGAATTGAGCACTTCTGCCTATTCTTTGTCATCATTTTGCCATTCTCATTGAGTAGCTGTACCACCATTTCTTTACTCTGTCCTTTACTATGGATGCACCCGAAGAAAGCTTTTTTGTTGCTTTTGGCATCTCTCAGCTCATTCTCAGCTTTGGCCTTCCTGACACCATCCCTGCAATTCTGTGCTAGCTGTCTGTACTCTTTCTGTGTGGTCTGGCCTTCCTTCCACTTCCTGTATATGTCCTTTTTCGTTTTCATGTCATCTCTAAGCTTTCTGTGAAGCCACATTGGCTTCTCCTGCTGTCTTCCCCCTTTTTTCCGTGACGGAATTTCCTCGTTTAGAAACTCCCACCCATCTTGGACTCCTTTTCTCAGTAGGGTTTCTTGCCATGGAACCGTACTTATTTTTCTTTCCCTTTCTCCTCCTCTTCTAAGTATTGGAAGGATGGACGAGAAAACTATCTGGGCCCCAAAGACCTTGAGTTTCCTTCCCAGACCTTCAAAATCTGACATGATTTCTTCATAGCTCAGCTTGGCAGTATCATTTGTTCCCACATGGATGAGAAAAAATGGATATCAGTGGTTTTATGAGTGATAGCAACCCTTCTGTCACATCTCTAATCTGGGAGGCAGTATAGCTGGCGAGTCCATGGATCTTCTCGGCATACTTGGGTTTCAATCCCACACAGTAGGGAGTGTCCCACCACCACTACTCTTCTTCTTGTCATTGGGTGTGGTTTCATTGCTTCAGCTCGACTGAGCTTCAGCCTCTCACTCGCTGTCGCGTGGCGTCTCCTGTAATTCTTCCCCCACAAATGTCCTCTAGCCTCATCCTCAAGTGTCTGGAAGTGGTTCAATAGTTGAAGGGTATCTTCTAGCTCTTCTG
Source organism: Rhineura floridana (assembly GCF_030035675.1). Classification (NCBI taxonomy): domain Eukaryota; kingdom Metazoa; phylum Chordata; class Lepidosauria; order Squamata; family Rhineuridae; genus Rhineura; species Rhineura floridana. The sequence continues at coordinate 47,567,132 of NC_084481.1, forward strand.
CTCCTGTCACCCTTTTCCATGGAGTTTCCTCCTCTTCATTGTTTCTCTCCACAACAGTCGCCTCTTCTGCTCCAACATGCTTTTGTTCTTCCACCTCCCATACTTCTCTTTGCTGCTGTTGTTCCAGTGTTCAGTCTAAGAACTCTTCATCTTCTCTTATACTCTTCAGTGTGGCCACCTGCCATTCCAGGCCCCTCACTTTTTCTCCCAACAGCACCACCAGCTTGCACTTGTTGCATGTTTACACCATGTTGTTCTCAAGAAAACAAACATTGCACACGCCTTGCAGGTCACCGCACTGAAGTGTCCTTTCTGTCCATAGTCTCTACTGCCTTTTGTTTCTTTCTTTCTACTTGTATTTGAATGGCCTGTGCTTTGTCCTGTCCTTCTTCAGGGTAAATAGGAGAACCCCACTGATATGCGGTGCGCCATAGAAGGGGAAAAAATTGAGGGACCTCCCCTTTGACTTCCCCCACCAAACTCCTGTTATTTCTCCCTGTTTGCTCGTTCTGTTCGCTCACTCTCTGAGAGCTGGCTCACTTGCATCTCCTCTGGACCAGCTGACACAGCTCCCTCTGCTCTGCTCAGTTAGGAGTCAGGACACAGAGTTTATATACCTCATGGCTGTTTAATTATCAGGAACGTTTGAACATGACTCCATTGGTGTAGTACTTGTAGCAAACTAGCCATAAAGATTATCCAACTACTGCAAAAGCGGATACAAAAATAACATTCTGAACTACCTGAAATACCGTCTTACCACTTATATACTCAGTTGATCATTGCGCTCTGCAGGTGAGGGCCTCCTGCAGATACCATTTGATCAGGAGATCTGCTCTGCACAACATAGGAAGTGGACCTTTAGTGTTGTGGCACCTACCCTTTGGAATTCCCTCCCCTTAAATATTAGTCAGGTACCATCTCTGTTATCTTTTTGGCACCTACTCATGACCTTCTTTCTTTTTTTTTTTTCAATAATTTTTATTCAGATTTTCATAAAACATACAAGACGAAATCATAAAACATTCAAAGACAAAAAACAAAATCAAAAATAGTTAAACAAAAAGAAAAAAAGAAAAAAAAAACAAAAATAAAAAATAAAGAGTAAAATATTGACTTCCCATTTGTCAAAGATCAAATCAGTTATAAGTCTATAATATATAACAATCCTGTCTCTTAAGTCATATTATAAAATCACTTTCCTCCAGTAGTTATCTTACTTAATCATCAAATCTCATAAACATTACTTTATTCTTTCCACAAAAAGTCAAAGAGAGGTTTCAATTCTTTAAGAAATATATCTATCAATTTTTTTTTCCAGATAAGCATATCGATTAATCCATCTCATTACTAATTATGATAATCTTATTGTCATAACCATAGTCAAAATAAACATTTCAATTAATCCATCACATCAGAATCTGTTAGGTTCAGTAATTTCAGTAGCCATTGTTCTATTATCCCTATTAGTTCCATTTTCCATCTTCCATCTTCAGTAGTCTTGTTAAGTCCAGTAATTTCAGTATCCAATCTTCCATTATCAGTATTCCATAATAATCTTGCTGTCAAAGCCATAGTCATATAGTAAGAGTCTGATGGGAATTACCTCTATCCCAAATATTTTCTTGCCATCCATTCTGAATAGGTTGCTGAAATACTGCTGTAAAATCATATCTCTGTTCTTTTTTTCAAAATACACTGGGTCATCTCTTGAAAGTTTTTCCATTGTCACATGGCTGCAGTTAATTCCATAGATTTTCTCTATATTGGGCTCCATCACATCATTCCAGTCCAGAAGATTATCCATGCCATTGATAACTTTATCTCTAGAATCTTCATTAATTTCTTCAGAGATAACATTGAGTTCCAAACAATTGATTTTATTTCTAAAGTCCATAGACTCCAAATCTTGTTCCTGTTCCACGTTTGTTCCAATCTCCGGGATCTCCTCTCTCACAGGGACCCCTGTTCCAGTCTCCAGGGTCTCCTCTCTCACAGGGACCCCTTTAATCTCCTGTGTCTCCAAACAATAGATTTTGTTTCTAAAGTCCATAGACTCCAAATCTTTTTCCTGTTCCACGTTTGTTCCAATCTCCGGGGTCTCCTCTCTCACAGGGACCCCTTCCAGGGTCACCTCTCTCACAGGGACCCCTATATCTTTAATCTCCTGCTTCATTTTACTCAATTCAATTTTCAGCTCCTTACAACCCTGTCGCAGGTTTTGTTTCGTTATCTCAATCTCATCCATTATTTTCTGAAACATAGTTATTTCCAGATTCTCAGCCACTTTCTTAATTGCCATTTTAAAAGAAAAATATAGGAAAACCACTTCTTATTTCAGCAACAATTGGGTTAATACTCCAAACTTGGTGACATCACAGTATAAACAGAGCAGACAGCCTTATCTCTCCATGCTTAAGTAAACAAAATGCAGTTCCCAGGATCGAAACAATTAATGGCGGTCGTCAGGAAACAGATTCGTCAAAATAAAATAGACCAAAAAGAGAGTAGTCTCAGACAATATAATATTCTTCAAAATAAAAATCTGGAATAGAAATCCCTCTTCTGTGTATATCTTTAGAATGCAAATCCAGGACAGCTTTTTGCAACAAAAACAGAGATAAGCTATTAATTAGTGAGTAGCAGAGAGAAGTTATGGCTCCCCAGTGAGATGTCAAAAACCGATCAATCTGGCAAATCTCTTTTAAACAGCAACAATTTAAGTCAAGTAAAAGAAAAATATAGAAAGAAGGGTGCTTGCCTGTTAGTGCGTTCTCTCTTAGAAGATAAGATGAACGTTCGCTTTATCAGATAGAGCTTGTTGTTGAAAATCCGTCCCACCTTCGTCGGCTGGACCTCGTCCCATAAATTAATGAGATCTGGTCGTCCCAACAAAAATAGGCTTTGAGGTTAATCTCTTCGTTTCTCCCTACCCGGGAGAAGTTTAATCAGTCAAAAAAAAAAAAAAACTGACTGATATATCTGAATAAGCTTCTTTTGAGGCAGGAGCCCGTCTCAAAAGCAGGCACAGGCTAAGTCACCCTTCCCGGAAGTCCCTCATGACCTTCTTTCAACAAGCCTTTTAAGTAGAGATCTTATCCCAGTTTGCATCTGTTTTGCAATTGCTTTTTAAGATGTTTTAAAAGATTTTTTTTAAAAACATGCTTTTAAGGTATTTTATTTTAAAAATATTTTAAAGATGTTTTGTTTTTGAGATGTTTTTAGTGTTTGGTTGCCAGCCTGGGCTTTTTCAGGGAAGAAGGGCAGGTCAGAAGTTTAAGAACTAACTAACTAACTAAATACCATAATAATAATGTAATTATGACATGTGCTTTTATCAATTTACTGCTCCATAATTTCATTTCTCACAATAATGCAGGACGTATCACTTGGGTTTACCAGAAGTCCAAGATGATTGTCTATGAGCCAACTGGATGAAAAAAGTACTTTCCTGAATAGCCAGGAAACATTTGGCATTTGTCCAAACTTGATGTGCTGTGGGGTTGCCAAACTGCACAATACGAACACACTACCACCCTGTAGTTTTAAATGTGGTTGTAACCAAGGGAGAGGAGTCTGTAAGTCTTTTTAAAATCAAACTGCAAATAACTTTAATTGGCCAAGAAAACCTACTTTCTGAAATACACTAAAGATTTCATTTTGACCAGCTGAGTGAAGACAAACTGTTGAATACATCTGTCAGAACTACTGCACAATTCACCACTTAGTTTTTCTTTGGTTTAAACAATGTGACAGCTATGAAATCATTATACCGCAGGCCACCCCTCTGCAAAAAAAATAGAACTGCTTCCTATTCCAGCTGCACATAAGAAAGGACACACAAGGCAGCTGTAAAATCATGAGGAGACTTGTTTTGCATGCCATTACATTATTTTACACTGAATACATTTGAGCAAACTAATTTTGTTCAATAATGCCTACTCTTCCAAAGAATAGGAGCTGACTTTTGATAAATGACCAAGACTATATCATCTAGGTATCATCTGTCATCTAGATATATGCAGTCTTTACTACTACAAAGGGTCCCCCAAAGAGCTCCCCAGTGTTAATTGTTTTAGGCTTCTGTTTGCATAATTTCAGGCTGTGTGTGGAAATGATGCATGTTAGTTTGTAAAATATTCATGTTCTTTGGTGATGATGTGGATGGCTTGTTTAGTTTTGAAGCAAAATATGGTTACATCCATTAACAGATTAAATAAAGGTCTTACCCCTTTGAAAGTAACCAAAAAAGCATTCTGGAAAGATAGTGGTGAAAGAAAGATCTATGATAAACAATTCCTGGGTCTGGGATAAAAACTTAGCATTCCCCCACCAACAAGTACAGGAGTTTGCAGCGATTCTGGTGGGCTTGTCTGATCTAGTAGCAGCCACATCTATGGTGGAGTGGCCATTTCTTCCTAGCAAAAAGAAAAAGAAAGGCGTCACCAAAAAGTGGGAGGGGGAGCAAAAGAGGCCATAGATGTATATGAAATTTGCATATGCAAATTTATATGTATAGCCAATTTAGAAACAGTGGATTATATCTAACAAAATTGTCCCATTAGCACAAGGACTTCTGTCTGCACAATGAGATTTCCTCTCCATTCCCTGTGCACCCCCAGCACTCCCCCAACCTGCTCTGGGGTTTCCCTCAACCCTCTGGGGAAGATTTGGGAGGAACAGGCAAATTAGAAGGAGAGAAAGTCCCATTGTGTAGGCAGGTGTCCTTGTGCTAATGGGATAACTTTGTTGGATACAACCCGATGTCTATAAATGAAATAGAAATCCAATACATATCCCCATAACAGGAAAGACTGTGACCAAGTGAGCTGTGTGCCTGCTCAGTCTGTTCTGTCCAGGTGCTACCTGTTGATGGACAACTTTAAAGCCACTGCCCTCCCATCTCATCATTAACTGGACTTAGACTAGGCAGCCCTTCAAATAGAGGAATGTCCTGTCTCTCTAAGTAGGACGTCTGATCACCTTAACTAGTGGGCCCCCAAGTGCCTGCTGGGTTATTAACCTGCCATCAGCCCTGTGTGCTCCTGCAGATGTCTACAGGAGGATGACCAAAGGTCTGAACTGGGCCCTAAGAGTATATTTATTTGCTTGTCTTGAAGGATTCATTTACTTGTTTATTTCATGGGCATGCTCCACAAAGCAGCTCACCACATACATGAACTACAATTGAATTCCAAATTCAGTACAACATACAAACTATCAGTATCATAACACTAAAAGCTTAACAACTGTACAGACATAAACAAGAACACATTAAACAGTAAAACTCTGCCAGACATAGCCCTAGTTTATAGCCCCTCCTTATATCAAGCAGCAAAGGCCTTAGGGAAGAGGCCTTGCACTGGCTGCCTTTATGTTTCCGAGCTCAATTCAAGGTGCTGGTATTGACCTATAAAGCCTTACACGGCTTGGGACCACAATATCTGATGGAACGCTTCTCCCGATACGAACCCACCCATACACTACGTTCAAGATCAAAGGCCTTCCTCTGGGTGCCTACTCCAAGGGAAGCTTGGAGGGTGGCAACAAGGGAGAGGGCCTTCTCAGTAGTGGCCCCCAAATTATGGAATGATATAGCTGACGAGGTGCGCCTGGTGCCAACACTGTTACCTTTTCGGCGCCAGGTCAAGACATCCCTCTTCTCCCAGGCATTTTAGCATGTGTTCTATATTGTTTTAAATTTTTTAATTGTGTTTTAATTTTTTTAAAAAAAGATGTATTTTAAATTGTATTTGTTTCTAGTTATTGTAAATCGCCCAGAGAGCTTCGGCTATGGGGAGGTATAGAAGTTTAATAAATAAATATACAAGTTTAATAAATAAATAAATAAATATAGGTAAGTCTTCAACACTCACTTAAAAGCTGTAATTCCATAAATGTGGGGCCACTGCCAAGAAGGCTTTATTAAGAATGCCTGTCAGCCAAATCTCCTTTACTGGCATGCACTTTGGCAGACATTTAAACATCCCACCATCTTAATTTACCAAAATAAAATGCCCTGGCTTATAGATTTATGAGTTCTAGATCTACAGGTGGGGCATTGCATTTGGGGAAAATTGAAATGGGAGGCTTAGCTCCCATTCATAAGTGGCACCGACATCCACCCACTACTAAAATGCTGCCAGGGGGTCTGCAGGAAGGGTGGGGATTGCTCTTGTTGATGTGGTGACAGCAAAAAGACCCTGGAGAGCCAGATTGGGAGTGTCATATGTGAGTTGGGGTAGGGGGCATCAGTGACACCATGCCAAGGGCCTTCTGAAATTGGCCCGGGCCCTGATCAACACCAACCAAGAGCACTTTCCTTTAAGAGTATGTTTTATTCAATTTGATGCCTACCTGCCAAACAGATAGAAGTGCTTTGTGAAGCCAAACACCACTGATCTTGAGGAGTTACTTAAAGTCATACCCGAAGCTGTTTATACTGTGTAAGATTTCTAGGAACCAAGATACCCAGCTTCTTACCCCAATGAAGGTGTAGCGGATGTAACTTATATCCATTCAGAACAGCCAAATTTACTTTGGGACACGTGGATATCAATGGTTTAAGCAAACGAACATGAACATATTAATGAACGATTACATTGGCATCTGACAACGTTTTTTTAAAAATAATTTGCTTTTTAAAAAAACAGTAAATTGAAAAAGAATTACTCTGTTCGACTCTCAAATCTCAGGAGTAATAGTTTATTGGATAGGCTTTTGCTAGCTGAACTCACATCTGTTGAGATATATCGAGGTCAAATTGCAGCCCACATTGTCAACTTCCTCTGAAATAAAAATATATTAGAACAGAATGCTAGTTATAACCAGTTTTAACCAGGTATTTCCAGGAAAAAAAATAAAACTGGACAGAATAATAGTAAAAACTGGTGCAAAAAACTGTTTCGCAATGTTGGTGATTGTTTTCCAGCAACATGCTCTATTGGAAGGCAGGAAATCAGTAACCCTCAAGCAAAAGCTGCATGCAACACCACTGAGTGGCTGTTTCAGCTATATGATCTTCATGCACAGCTTAGGTCATTTTGTAAATCACCCTGCATCTTTCTGGCAACTGCTAAGAAGACAAACGTACACACTAACTCTACTAAGACTTACATGATTACTGATCCAAGGTTGGAAGAGAAGTCAAAATGTGGTGGCTCATTCTTGTAGCTCAGTTCAACTTCTCATTTCACACTTTGCAATGCTAACTTTCCCCCCGATGTGCGCACAGACAGCACCATTAGATATGAGGACATGTCTGTCCAACATGCACTAGGACAAGGTGCCCTCCAGATGTTGTTGGACTACATCTCCCATCATCCCTGACCATTGGCTATGCTGGCTGGGGCTGAGGGGAGTTGTATTCAACAACATCTGGAGGGTACAACATTGGTAGTAATCAGTCATAGCTTCCCAGCAAGAGTATTCCTGCCATCGTCAGACCCAAGGGCTCTGGCAATGGTGGGCCTTTGCAGCCATGCCGAGGAAGACCTGGCATGGCTTCAAAGCCCCTTCCCTTAGGTGCAACATAGCCGTGCGTGCCTGTTGCGTAGGGGGTGGAGCAGGGTCGCTATTTAAGCCCTGCTCCATCTCCCTTTGACCTCTTCCTGGCCTTATGCAACACCCACCCACCCTCCCTTCAGGGCAGAACATGTTTAACTAGACGCCTCAGGGCCAAGTAGGGATTTTTAGCTCACCAGCCTTCATTTGCTGGGAAGTTTTTTGCCTACCCTGTACTGTTCTTCTAATTCAGCTGATTCGCTCAATTTGATTTGGCTTAATTTGATTTGGCTGATTTGTTGCTTGGCCTCGTGGTTTAATCTGTAAATAGGTTATCACGTTTGCCAGATATGTGTGGAATTTGACAAGGTAGGGTTTGGTGACCACCCGTAGGCACCCTTTAAGGTGATCAGTGGGTTCTGAGGCCTGCCTTCCAGGTTGTGCGGCCTGTTGGGAGGATAAGGCTCACCTTTGGGGCTAACCTGTAACACCCACTCAGAGTTGTGTGGCCCTGAGGGGGGGGTTGGAGCAGGAAAGCCTCCCTAACCAGCCTGCGGGGATGGGGCCCAGAGAAGGGGATTGGGCTTGAACCACCCCCTTTCCCATGGCAGGGTGTCCTCGCCCGATTGGGTATGAATTAGGTTATGCACTTGTCTCTGCAGATCATTTTATTATTCAATCAAGCATGTAATTGGCTTCATTCCAATAAATGTGGCCCTTGATTTACCCACACTTCATTTTGTCTTGCCTCTTCATTTCTCGGCGATGAGCTGCAAATTGTGTTTCCCTGTTTGATTACATAGGCATGTTTCTCTTTCAGAGTTGACTATGTTTGTCAGAATGTCTAGTTCAGATACCTGTCCAGGATGATGTTTTTCATTCCTATTGTGGAGTAGGGTTTAAAGATATGAAGGCCTAGATTTTTTCCAGTTTTCTTTTTGTTTTTTTCTTCAGTTTTTCAGAAAAAAACCCAGAAACTTTCAAGGGGGGAAAATCTGGAAAAAAAATTCTGATTTTTTTTCTGGGTGCTCACGTCTGTAGTAGGATCTCCTCCTTCCTGGTGTTCACAATGTGCTTTAGGAAGGCACGGAAACCCATCCAGTAACCATCAGTATGGAGAACCAAATCATACAATTCCCCTCCCTCTTCCTCTTGTGAGGAGGAAGAATTGTGCAGTGTCAGAAGAGGAGTAGAATGCATGTACACAGCAAACTCGTCTGCTGTGCAAAATGTGAATCAGCCTTCATTCATGCCCTTGATCATTTTTACAACTCAAGAGGTTGAAGGGAATTCAGTGATTGTTACTCCCAGAAGAACTGATCATATGAATAGGCTGAGAAATGGGAAACAACCCAACATAAAATGCTTGGTTTTAGCTCATGATCCCAAAACTCTGCACATCACAAGTAACCAATTTTTTTTCAAAGAAATAAAACACAAACAACGTGCATATTATGCTATTTTTAATCATTAATGTACTGCATTTCATCTGAAGTGTCTTGTAGGGAAGAATTAATACCAGTGTAAAACAAATAAATCTAAATATTTACCTCCTCTGTTCTTGACTTTATTTGTAGCTTGCACTTCTAATGATACTTTGAATTCCCTATTGACATTAGAAACATTTTAAGCAAAAGAGAAAGTGGTGGTTTGTCAACACACTAATCTGATGTGAAAACTAATATGAAAGGAATTTTGACAGTCTGCAAAATATTTCTCTTTCCTGAATTTATGGCAATGCTATTCTCCTCTAGCTCCAAATTAAAAATTGTGATCAAAACCACTTTTCAATGGGGCTGCAGTGTTTCAAAATGTTTGATGAAACTGCACTACAATAAAAGCTCTCATTTTAAAAAAATATGTACTGTGAGCAGTAGTGTAATGGCAAATCCAGAAGTGTAGGCTCCCTTCATGTTAGCCACAGCCACACACCCTACCAATTTTTGCTGCAGGGTTGAGAATGAGATCCTTGTTAATGCCTTCTCTCACAATAGACAGCCCTACAAGTCAATAGGCATGAAAGAGGAGAGTGTCAGTGACTGAGAAGAGTCTTCTCAGTGGCTGACTTGCCCCCTTTCACTCTGATTGGCTCTGAAAGGACAAGCTAACATGTTACAAGACTCTTATTAGTGGCCACCACACTATCCTTTCATGCTGATTAGCTTGTAGAATGCTGGAGAGTTAAGGAACTTGCTGGGACCCTGCTCCACAAAAAGTAAGGGGTCTAAGAAACACACACCCGAGACCCCTGACTGTGATATTCAAAACATACACATTTATTAACCTCAAAGTTTACGCAAAACCCTACAGTGTGAAATAGTCAAGTACAAAAGGACAAGGTGTTTCTTTGCTTTGAATGAGAAAAACAAAGTGCATTCATGCCTCTTCAATGGATTTTCACTGGCAGTCAGCACCAGATGTATTTTATGTATTTAAAAACTGTCTATACCATCCATAATCATAAATAACCTCAGGGCAGCTTACACATGCATAGTTTATTATTAAAACTATAAAACGGTATAGAACACAATATAACAAATTAAGATCAGTACTAAAATCCATACCAAGCCTAGATAGAAAGCAGCTGCCCATTATAAATGGACAACAGTGATCAATCGCCTTGGTGAAGAGAGACACCTTCAGCTGGCATCAAGCCCATGCAACATAAATGACAGCCGTATTTCTCATGGAAGTTCCATAGCTGGGGTGCCACCACAGAAAAGGCCCTATCTCAAGTCACCACTCAAGGTACCACAGTTATTGGTAGGACCTCCCAAAGGGTGACTCCTGCAGATCTTATACACTAGGAATGGGAATCTTTTTCAGCCTCTGGGCTATATTCCCTTCTGGGCAACCTTCCACGGGCCACATGCCAACGATGGACAGGTTCAGATGCAAAAGTGGGCCAAGCAATGAAAGTGAATATTATCTTCATCCAGGAGGCTAGTTTCTACATACTGACATACCTTTCTTCATGCAAGAAGCATGATCAGAGGTCAAAGACAAATTGCAGCCTGGCAAAACCACTCAAAGAGGCTACAAAGTAGGACTGGAGAGTTGTGTGGCCCAGGAAGAGGTGGTGCAGCTGGGGAGAGTCCCAAGGGCCAGACAGAGAGGCCTGAAGGGGCACATTTGACCCCCACACCTGAGGTTACCCATTCATGTTACATACATGCCCTTTCAGGAGATTCAGAATTATATTTCTCTCTCCCTCATCATTCCTGTCCCCCAATCTGAACCCATTTCAAACATGCAAATGAAGCATTTCCACTGATTAACATGCTACCATGCATTTCTTGGGTTGCTCTCTGCAGGTATGCTAGTCACAGACAGGAAGCAGACTTCATAACTTGAGTTAAAAACTTCTCATTTTCAGATGTTTCCATTAATCAAGGCATGTTGAACTTCGTGCCAAGGTGAAGATTTTTATCTATTGCAGAAGTGCTTCAGAATGCTGATACCAAACATACCATTCACAAACTATCAACTCAGAGCCAAACTAGACGTGATGTCACATGTGTCTTTTGCATCTAAAATGCAGGCTTTTTTAAAATGAAAATTTCAACAGCAATTTGAATTTCCTCTGAATGCAAATGGGACTGCTACAAGGGAGGAAAGGATTAACTTTCTCCTCCATCCCTCTTCTAATCCTGCTCATTCATTCATTTCATTGGTGATCACTCGTGGCCGAGTAAGATTGTCTTCCAAGATAAGGTCTTTAACGGTGGGTCCGTAAGTGACTGTGGAGTCCAATTCTGGATCCACACAGCCTCCCACAGTGAGGACATAGGTTTCCAGATGAAAGATGGTCACGATGAGGATTTGCTTGACGTGCCTTCTGCTTAGCTCGTTTGTCCCTTTCGCCCTGTACTCGTGCTTCTTCAAGGTCCATAGCACTTTTGATAATGGAGACCTCTAATTGGGATGCTCACGGGCCAAGGCTTCCCAGTTCTCGATGCTTATGTTACATTTTTTTAGATTAGCTTTGAGAACATCTTTAAACCTCTTTTGCTGTCCAGCGATATCCCTGTTCTAATCATGTTCATTATCTGAATGCCCACTCACCTGATGTAACTTGCATTTAAAAAAGCTGCACCTTAGATGCAAAGGGACATTCATTTCATGGTGCAATCCACATCGAAGCCCCTTTCATTTGTACTGGTATTTTTCATGAAGGCAGTTGTTACCCCAAGGGTCCTTGGTGTGTATGTGAGATCTCTTTCCCCCCCGCAGCAATTTCTGGGGATCCAGCCTCTTCTTTCCCCTATGCAAAATCCCATCTCCTGATTGGCCAGGGGGCTGAGCACCCCCAAGTACAATGAGAAAACAGACTTCTGTTGCAGTCAAGAGTGGTTGATGTTCTATAATGTTTATTTTGCTTAGTTGTCAGTTCTTAGACTTTTCTCTCTTTATTCATATGTAATCAGCTCATTTTAAAAATATTGAATATGATCTTTTATATCATTTGCCCATCAAATAAACTATGTAATAATGCACATGAAATTGAGGCAACATTCATCATGTCCTAACTGCCTGGAGCATCCTATCCCCCTCAATATAGGTAGACACATTCCTGTTATTGTAGCAAATACATATGTGCAGGATGGTGGTGGAGGAATATAATAAATCCTATGCATACAACTGGCAGGAAAATATATATTATTAAGATGCTCACATGACACCATGTGGTCCCAGGTTATGGTCTGAAGGCACATGAGGCCAGCACCCCGGGTCTGGTCAGTGCCTGGATGGGAAACCGCCTGGGAACCATATGTAAGCTGCCTTGGGTTTCATGAAAAGAAAGGCGGGGTATAAATGTAATAAATAAATAATAAATAAACAAAAGGCTTTGTTATTGTTCTTGACAGGGTATCCTTCTCCCACAGAGTTATCTTAGTGCTTCTAAAAGAATATGTCAGGGGAAGGTCTTCATTTCAAGCAGCACCCAAGCTCGCTTTAAAAAGATTTTTTTTCAAAAGTATGAAGGCTGTCATCGACCACCCTCATAAGTGGTTCTGTGTTCCAGCCCGCAATTCAATCCACAGATAAAGAGCTATGGGAATTCTGTCTGACAAAATGTGAGGAGCTAACAGCATTAATAAAGTTTGGGAGAGCAAGAATCCATAGTAACATAGGGGCCTCATCTGCACTACTGTATTTATTTATTTTATTAAATTTATATCCCGCCTTTCCTATCAAAGGGAGCCCGTTTAAAGCAATATCACAACACTTTAAACAGTTACAGTTTCCCCCCCAAAGAATTCTGGGAACTGTAGTTGTTAAGTGCTGAGAGTTGTTAGGTGACCCCCTATTCCCCTCACAGAGATAAAATTCTCAGAGTGGTTTAACAATCAGTCCCACTTTCCAGGGAACTCTGGGAATTGTAGCCAATGTATATGTTATGGTTATGACATGGAGGAAACTCCACATAGAGCAATTTTAAAGGCCTCAAGTGCATGCAAGCTATTCACTCTCCTCCTGTGTTTGCTGCCTTTTAAAATATACCATTTAAAAATAATGTGATCCTGACAGCCCACCAGCTGTGTTGTATATTGCTGCAGATGTGTTGTCTGACATTTCTATCAACATCTACATTATCTTCTTATTTTGAACTATAAGAGGAGACCTTTGAAGGCAACACTCAGCTGTAACCTGTTTCAGAGAAATTATCAGCATAGTGCATTTCCCATTAACAGATACCATACAGCTACCAGCTCCCTAGCAACTGTAGCAAAGGGAAGAAACACACCTTTTTTGTTCTTTCTGGAAGGAGATTGCTTCGCTCTTTTCAAATTAGAAGTGCATGTTGCCTTGCTTCCATTATTCCAATTCACTAAACATTACTTAAAAAGGGAGGAAAATGCACATTCTTAAAAGATTAGAAAGTGAACAGTCTCTCTCTCTCTCTCTCTCTCTCTCTCTCTCTCTCTCTCTGCAGAGATGCCACTGGCAGACAGGCCCACAAAGTAAAATCGGCACTCCGTTACTCAGAAGGCTCCAGTTTTAATAATGGCTCACACAAAGCAATAACCATCAAAATATGTTTAAAGGATTCTCTACCCCATTTGTCTTCAACTAATGGGTCAGGATCCACTAACAGGTCATGGACTGATCTAAGCTGGGTTACAACAGCAAAACTACCACCACAATACATATTAAGAAATGGTTCCCCAAATGCATGTTTGGGCAAAGATAGATCTCGGCTCTAAAAGTTTGAAGATGACTGCCCTAGCTCTCTTCAGTTTGTCTCTCCCCCAACCAATGGAGACTGGTGGCTCTGTTGTCAGTGGGACAGTGAGCTGTCCAAGGTGTTGAACTCATTTGAGGAATAGGTTTCAGCACCTTGGACAGATCCTTGAAACTTCATAGGGGTCTGAGGTTTTTTTCTGAATGTTTCTTCCCTCCCTCAAAAAAATTTTCATTACACAAAGGGGAGAGGAGGGAATGAGCCTGGTGGATCCACACCACATGTTGAAAGCTGACTTTCTATAATGGAGAGCATGCTGTGCTCAAGTAAGCTCTCTGCATGATTTGGATCCCTGATTTTAGTTATCTGTTCTGAATCTGCTCTGTAATTGCTGTCCCAGCTGCAGTCTGTTTGAAAATTGCTCTGTGTGGAATAGTGGAACAGTGGATGATTTACATCGCTGTGGCATGACAACTTGCAGTCACTGCACTTGTGCGCCTCATTATCTGGATGCAGTGGCTGAGTATGTGGATGTGAAAGGGTCAAATGTTGCATTCTACCTGTGCTACAAATGCTCAGACTACTGAACATGACCAATTTGACAACATCTTAAACTGGTAATTTGCCATCATCTGGCAGAGCAATCCAAAGCTCCTTCATGCAGTGCTGGGGAGGGGGGATTGGAATAGGTGGAGGTGTCCCTCCGATCAGCTCTCCTGGTTTTGCTGACCTCACACTGGCACCAAAAGCATGGGTAGGAGATCCACTGGTGGTATCCTCTCTACTGTGGACCCGTGGAAAGCCTCAAAATGGGCATTCTGAGGGTGGGAATATTATGAAGGTGCTGAATCCCGAGCCAGACCCACAGCCATTATACAACAGCACCGGACCCCATAATCCTATCCCACCTTCCACCACGGTTGCCATGAGCAGTTCAGCAAAGCCCTGCCCACAGAGGTTGGGAGTTAAAATTGCACCCTAAATCAGTCTAAGCCACTCCACTTGATATGGTTCATCACTACAGTCCTAGAGGTCTTGCATAGAGCCAATTAACCATAATTTCTCAGAAGACATTTCTTTCTGAGAAAATGTCAGAGATCTTTTTCCTCAACCCCTCCCCCTAAAAAAAAAGAAAAGAAAACCACTTTGCCTTCTCCATTATTATTTTTTTGTGGAGGCCACCATCCTTCCCCTGCCCTCCAACAATGCTCTGGAAGGAAGGATGCTAGGTATGGAGGAAGATGGATGATGGCAGCCAATATAATTGCTGCTGGTATCAGTTGCAGCAGCAGAACAAAACAAAAACGTAGTGAAAAGAAGGAGTGCTCCTACTGCTAATAGTGAGCTTCGTATCCAAGTAATGGTTGGGACACTAGTACAGGGGAAGAGAAATGATCCCTGTTTTTCTCTGCCCACAGAGAAGGCAAAGTTTTGAGAGGTCATGTGCACATAGCTCCAGACTTCTGGAGCATGGGAGTTGCTTAGAAACCCTTCTGAATCAGCTGGCAACTCTAACTCAGATTTTGTAGATTGTGGGGGATGACACTGGTGGATCTTTACCAACAAGGTACTGAAATCAGGAAGAGTGCTGGATCATCCTCTAGGTGCCATGTTGTTCTTACTGGTCACCTAAAGATCTGTAGAATCAGTAGAAGCATGGCTCCACCTTGTCCATGGTGGAGGTTGAAGGACCAGAGCTCAGTGGTAAAGCACATGCTTTGTGTTCAAAAGGTCCCAGGTTCACTCCCTCGTATCTCTAGTTGGCGCTGGAAAAGATCTCTGCCTAAAATGCTGGGGAGCCAGTCAGTGTGGACAATATTGAGCAAATGGGTCAATGGCAGGATTCTGTATAAGGCAGTTTCCTAGGTTCCTATTTGAAAGATTTAATTAGACTCCAGTTTAAATGTCACACGCTGAAGATCGTGTCATTAATAAAGTTTGGCCTTTATGTCTACATTAACTTATATTATCTGAGAATACATGATGACACTTACAAAGAAAAAAGAATTTGAAAACTGGATAATGTTTGCAATATACTGGAACAACACATTCCAGGATAATGTTCACTTATATAACCTTTCTTCAATATTATATAAAAGCCTTATTTTCCCCAAAAAACCTATATATTAAATATGAAACAAGGTAATTCATTCCTCCAAAAGACACAACCTTTTATCTTGTCAAGAAACCAGTTCCTGTCATTCTTCTGGAGTCTAGAAACAATGAGTCTTCACACCGTGACATGAAATTATGTATATAATCCAATTAAAATGTAGTACAAATGTTAGGGAACTCATTTTCTTTCTTTGTCGCAGATTCATCCCTACGAAGATAAACCTAAATGGATCCCCACTGAAAATTCAGCATTAGTGAATCCTGTTTAAAATACTTCTCTCCAGTGAACCAAACTGGTATATGTTAAGTGCAGAATCAGCAAGCAGGGAAATTCAATTTGTGGGGGTGCTCCGAGGATTGCTTGTACAGTGGAAAATGTTTTAATTGCAGCCCCAAAGTAATACAGTTCATATTTAATAGCTTGCATTAACTCCATCAGAGCTAGACAAATGGAGAGGAAAAAGTCACAACATACACCTCTCCATTTATTGCTAGGAAGAAACAAGGCTAGGCTTCAGTGTGGCAGCTTCCTTTCACCATACCAGGGATGCGTACACATCATACATTTAAAGTACGTGGCTTCACCCAAAGAAACGGGGAACCGTTGTTTGTTACAAGTGCTGGGAACTGCAGCTCTGTGAGAAGTAAACAACAGTACTCAGTATTCTTTCAGGGGAGCCATGTGCTTTAAGTTTGCTTTAAATGTATGGTGTATATGCAGCCTAGGGCTATTCAGAAAAGGGCCTTCCATACAAATGCCCAACATGGGAAGAGGAAGTGGGGCCTTGCCTCCTGGGCTCCTTGACGTCCCTCCATCAAAAGACCACAAATTGATAGGGGGACTACATTCCTCTAAATGTACAGATACCTAGGGGTGGGGACAAGACTTGTACTGGTGTTACAGGCAGAGCTGAGGGGTGTGGTCCCATTTCCCCCCTCCATACAGTGGATAGATACATTCAGGGAGCTCTTCTGAATAGCCTTACTGTCTAATCAATGCCTCACATCAGCACTTCAGCTAAAACTTGCTACTGCTTTTGCTCACAAAAGTACCCTAAAGGCTGAACTCTGCACATAGTTGCACTTGCATAAGCCACACTATAATTCAGGTGTGGATATCTTCTGGCCCTCCCAATGTTGCTTAATTACAAATCCCATTATCCCCAGCAAGCATAGCCAGGGCTGATGGGAATTGTAGTTCAGCAACATCTGGAGGGCCTAAGGTTCTCCACACCTGCTATAATTAATGACCCCCAGGACTGTGCAAACTCAGCAAGAAGACATTTTCATCGATTCACTTGCTTTGGGGGATTTTGCACACACACAAGAATGTGAATTTTTTTAAAAAAATCTCGTGAATTCAGTTGCTCTGTAGAATTTAAAACAAAAAACACATACCATTTATATTCCATTATGTCACTTTGAAATGAGCCAGTCTTATTATATATTAATGAAAAAAGTGTGACCTTTATATTAAATTGGTCGTAGTATGTGCTGCACATGAGAATGCATTCTTAGTGTTACAGTCATGTAATATGATTCTAAATGCATAAAGTTAAATTTATAAAGAAAATTGCCAATATCTTAATGCTGCTATACAAATCTATGGTGTGATTGCACTTAGAATACAGTTCTGGTCACCTCACCTCAAAAAGGATATTGTAGAGCTGGACAAGGTACAGAAAAAGGCAACCAAAATGATCAAGGGGTTGCAACAACTCCTCTATGCAGAAAGGTTACAGCATTTGGGGCTTTTTAGTTTAGAGTAAAGGCAAGTAAATGGGGATATGAAAAAGGTGTATAAAATTATACATGGTGTGGAGAAAGTGGCTAGGGAGATGTTTTTCTTCCTCTCAAAGCTGAAGGTTGGAAGATTCTGGACAGACAAAAGAAAGTATTTCTTCACACCGCACATAGCTGTGCTGGGCTCTCTTTGGGAGGAATGGCAGAATATAAATTTAATACATAAAATGAATAATTAAACTGTGGAATTCACTTCCACAAGAGGCAGTGACGGCTTCAAGAGAGGACCAGACAAATAAGGCTATGAATGACTACTGCTCCTGATGCTTATGCCTCTGAAAACCAATTGCTGGAAATGGCAAGAAGGGAGAGTGCTGCTGCATTTGTGTCCTGATTGTGGGCTTCCCATTGGCCTTTGGCCTGATCCAGCAGGGGTCTTCTTTTGTTCTTGTATTCAGCTTCTACCAAAGCATTGCAGACGGAGGGACACACACTATTTACAAGGGGGCAGCCATGTCCCCCCCTCCCCAAGAGCAACATAACATAATCAAGTCCTGTCACCCCCAAGGTGACTTCCTGTATTATATTCAAAGCAAGTTGTGGTAAGGAGTGACATGTACTAGTTGCTCCAGGCAGCTGGATTACCCATTTTTAAAAGTTTAAAAGGACAGGAATCTTTTAAAGGAACAGAGGCAATCCTGCTGCCCTCAATCCACCTCACAAAGTCATAAGAACTTTTTTTTAAAAAAATGCCTTGTTTCTGCATGGAATTTTAAAGATATTCCCTTAAAAATCTGCACAGAGATAATAATAATAAAATAAAATAAAATAAAATAATAATAATAACTATTATTATTTCATTTTCATTTCATTTTTAATTTGTATACCTCCTTTCTACATTACTGTATTCAAGGTGGTTTACAACTATAGAAATGTCAAAAACATACCCAAAAATCACACCGTTATCCTATAATACAAAACATAACTAAAAAATTTAAACTATTAGCAAAATTCAAGAATCTGTTTCACATATTATCATATTGACAAAATATCCAAAAATCCACCACCACCCCTTACACTGGGGTAGTAGCATCTCTGCTATTGCTTCAGTCAATTATTATTATTATGTCCCGCCCTTCCTCCCAGTAGGAGCCCAGGGTGGAAAAGGGACAGGATGGACTTCCCATCCCAATGCAGAAGTGAGATAAGCCAGACTTCATTGGGTCTGTTCAGCCCTAGACACCAATCAGTCTATTGGCCCAAAGGAGTGGTCATTACCATCTGGGTTTATAAATGAGGGGTAGTCCTAGTAAAATTATCCGTCATGTTGGCCATCGGTAATGAATAGCTTTCACTGGACGTTGATTATATAAAATAAACAAACAGCTAAAAACATATAATATCCAGTGTCAGGCTATAGGTGTCACACCTTTTGCCCAATGTGGGCCCAAGGGAGCTCAAATTGAGCAGAAAACATCCATAACGTATTGAAATATTTTTGGGAGCATCACTGAAAAGATGTAAAACAGACCTGAAATAATGACGGGGGGAAATTTTATTTTTTTAATTTCACTTACAGATAAAATGGTTCATAGAGGCTGAATCATGGTCAGTCTTCTGCATACTGTACCCCAATATGCCTTTAGCCTGCTGACACTGATCAGTAATTGATCCAATCTCCAGTGAGATGTAAAACAATACTCCTCCCTCCCTTCATTTGTTGGCCCAGTTCCTTCCAATAACACAGGACTTAAAATGGGGCGGTCAGTACCATCTTGAGGGATTAAACTCGGTGCTTTTGGTTTTACTGTCCAGTAAAATTATTAGCCATGATGGTGATCAGTAATGAGTAGCTTACACAGGAAGGTGGGGGAACCTTTGTGCAAAATAAATAAAAATGCATAGTTCTCAAACATGAGCAACCAAATTACAAAACAACTTGATAAATACAACATAATTTACATGAAATAAAAGTCAGAGAGATGAAAATGTATGAGAACTTGATTCTATCATAAACCTTTTATGTTACTATGTTGCTATCATACCTACATTCAGAAATCCACAAAAACAGCAATGCTGAAGCACATTTTATGAAGCACTTTAAGTAATCATAAAGTCATTCCCAGCATTGTCCACTTAAAGGACAGATTCAAAGTCATCTTCATCATCTTGGTTGTCAGTGCTGTACATAGCCTACTGCTATGCACATCAAACAACTCTTCTAAGAGGTACGTATAGAGGACACTCTCCTAGAGAATTGGGTATATCATTTGTCATGGTACAAAGCTTATTTTGCACCCTTCCAGTTTTCTTTTTCATATTTGGTTATTACTGGCATGAAGGTGCCCAAATGATGCATTGGGTCAGATGTGATTCAAAGGAATTTTATAGCAGACACAGCACAGTATGGTTCTATCATTTGCGGAGGGCCAACAAACTGAAGCTCAGTCCAGAAAAGATGGAGGCACTATTGGTGGGTGGTTCAATGAAACAAAGAGATGGTATTCAATGTTTTGCTGGACAGGTTTATACTTCCTGTGTAAGGTCACGTTCACATATTGGGATTATTCTTAGATCAGGGATGTTTCCCTCTAGATAATGTTGGATTCCAACTCCTATCAGTCCCAGTATGGCCAATGGTCAGGGATTATGGGAGTTGTAGTCTAGCAATATCTAGAGGGCATCAGAATGGCAAAGACTAATCAATGGCATCAGTGCTGTGTTTATATAAACAAACAGGTGACAATTACTTTCACACACACACCCATGCATCTATGAAGGATATGACTGTTTTGAGGGGGGAGGGGGTTAAACCATTTTTAAAAAAAAAATCAAATCAAATTTTATTTTGCAGTCATAAATCCATTCAACGTTTACAAGCCAGTTTGGGACAGAGCATTTTTTAACTGTGTATAAGACATTTTGGCTTACAAGCCATGAGTAGAACTCTGCTTGTATGACAATTTTCGTGTTCCATCTTCCCTTTGACACTCCTCCCCCAACCATCTAAGCCAATCTTGAGGGTAAGAGGAGCCCTCAGAGCCACATGGCAGGTTGTGCAGGGGGTTGCAGATGAAGGGAAGTTAGCAGAAATCACACACACATGCATGTGCGTGAGCAGCAGTTACTTCCACCCATGCTAGAGTCTCCTTGCATTCAGGAAACTATGGTTTTGATGAGAGGGCTGTAATGAAAGTAGACCTGATTGGGTGCAACCTCTTCGTATAACAATTCTGCCAATATTAATTCTGTCCATTTATAAAGTATTTTCTTTCCTATATTAAGTACAAATGAAAAGAAAATCATAGTTACTAAGTACAGTTGACTATAATCTTAAAAAAAAAGTCACAGTACTCATTAATATAACTTCAGCTTTATAAATCAATATCCAATTATAGGGTTTTTTTTACAATTGATCTGTGTGCTTGACACCCAGCCTAAAATCAAATAATTGATTGTTTGACGTAACAACTGTATCTTTGAAAAAATGTTTAAGCAGTATTGAGATATGTTCCATAAGGCCGGCCCCAGTCAACATCTAGGCAACAGCATTTGGGCCAATTACAATTTCCAAGGAGTCGTCAAAGGTGACTCCATGCATTACAATCTGATTGGGATGTTGGCAAAGCATGAATAGGTGTGGCCAGGCTATCTCTGTCTGAGACAGGTCACAGATGGTGCACCACCCTTAGTTGGTGAAAGGCACTTCAGGCCATAACTGCTACTTAGACATCCAAAGATAGGACTGGATCGAAAACAGAAATACAGAACCTTTTGCAACCAAGAAGTTTGGTTACACTGGAACTCTGCACATGCCCCATTTGTGGTATGAACAACAAGTGCAGTGCCTCTGCAGAGGAAGCTATGATAGTTCAAGCTAAGTATCCTCCCATCAGGAGAACCCCCTCCCCCATAGTTCCTGCTAAATATCCTGTTCAGGGAAACATCCCTGCAATAACTGATATGCACAATGGATCATAAGCATGCAAGCCTAATTGGTCCCCTCCACCTCTAATGCAAGTATATCTGTAATGACTCAGTACTTGGATGAACTAACAGTCTTTCCATCCATCCATGCCCTTAATGAGATCACTCTTACAGCCAACACCCATCAGAAGTCTCTTTCATATAATTGGCACCTCTCATTCCCCACTTTTTTGCAGAGCTTGGAAAAGTTACTTTTTTTGAACTACAACTCCCATCAGCCCCATCCAGCATGGTGCTGGCTGGGGCTGATGGGAGCTGTAGTTCAAAAAAGCAACTTTTCCAAGCTCTGCTTTTTTGTACTACAACCTGGGAGACCAGGGTTCGAACCCCCGCATAGGCATGAAGCTCACTGGGTGACCTTGGGCCAGTCACTGCCTCTCAGCCTCAGAGAAAGGCAATGGTAAACCCCCTCTGAATACCGCTTACCACAAAAACCCTACTCACAGGGTCACCATAAGTCGGAATCTCCATTTCCAATAGACTGCTCCACAACACCCCTTTTCAAGCCTGCTTTAACTCCATGTATGTCTTTGTGAACAAAATTTCTTCTTCAGCATATCTAAATCCCTTTCTCCTTTCATCTTCCTCCTTCCCTCCTGCTTCTTAGCCTTGCTTGTTGTTTTTCTCTTTAAGTTTAGTCAGGATCCTTGCAGGAAGCATAAGCCAGTGTTATCCCAAAAGGAAGCTTATTCTATTTTTATAGAATAGAATCATAGAATAGTAGAGTTGGAAGGGGCCTATAAGGCCATCAAGTCCAACCCCCTGCTCAATGCAGGAATCCAAATCAAAGCATTCCCGACAGATGGCTGTCCAGCTACCTCTTGAATGCCTCCAGTGTCGGAGAGCCCACTACCTCTCTAGGTAATTGGTTCCATTGTCGTATGGCTCTAACAGTTAGGAGGTTTTTCCTGATATCCAGTTGAAATCTGGCTTCCTGCAACTTGAGCCCATTATTCCGTGTCCTGCAATCTGGGACGATCGAGAAGAGATCCCAGCCCTCCTGTGTGTGACAACCTTTCCTGTACTTGAAGAGTGCTATCATCATATCTTCCCTCAGTCTTCTCTTCTCCAGGCTAAACATGCCCAGTTCTTTCAGTCTCTCCTCATAGAGCTTTGTTTCCAGTCCCCTGATCATCCTTGTTGCCCTCCTCTGAAACTGTTCCAGTTTGTCTGCATCCTTCTTGAAGTGCAGAGACCAGAACTGGATGCAGTATTCAAGATGAGACCTAACCAGTGCTCAATAGAGGGAAACATATACTTCATGAAATTTGGAAACTTTACTTCAGTTAATGCAGCCTAATATAGCATTTCCCTTTTTTGCAGCCACATCACACTGTTGGCTCATATTCAGCTTGTAATCAACGACAATTCCAAGATCCTTCTCACATGTCGTATTGCGGAGCCAATTATCCCCCACCTTATAACTGTGCATTTGGTTTCTTTTTCCTAAGTGTAGAACTTATCCCTGTTGAATTTCATTCTGTTGTTTTCAGCCCAATGCTCCAGCCTATCAAGGTTCCTTTGAATTTTTTTTCTGTCTTCCATGGTATTTGATGTGCCCCCCAATTTCGTATCATCTGCAAATTTGATACGCATGCTCTGTACCTCCTCATCCAAGTTGTTAATAAAAATGTTGAAGAGCACTGGGCCCAGGACCGAGCCCTGTGGCAGGATTTGTTCTTCATAAATCCATGTTGGCTCTTAGTAATCACTGCATTGTTTTCAAGGTGCTTACAGACTGACTGCTTTAGAATCTGCTCTAGAGTTTTTCCAGGGATTGATGTTAGGCTGACTGGTCTGTAGTTCCCTGGTTCCTCCTTTCTGAAGATAGGGACAACATTAGCTCTCCTCCAGTCACCCGGCACTTCACCAGTCCTCCACGATTTCGTAAAGCTAATAGACAGCAGTTCTGAGAGTTCTTCAGCCAGTTCCTTCAATACTCTAGGATGCAGTTTATCAGGCCCTGCCGATTCGAACTCGTTCAAAGTGATTAGGTATTCCTTGATAGTTTGTCTATCAATCTCAAGTTCCAATCCTGCCCCTTCTACTTCATGTTTCCTGGGAGGGTCATAGATCCTTTTTTGGGAGAAGACTGAACCAAAGTAGGAATTGAGCACTTCTGCCTTTTCTTTGTCATCTGTTATCATTTTGCCATCCTCACTGAGTAGTTGTGCCACCATTTCCTTTCTCTTTTACTATGGACGTATCTGAAGAAAGCTTTTTTGTTGCTTTTAGCATCCCTCGCTAACCTCAGCTCATTCTCAGCTTTAGCCTTCCTGACACCATCCCTGCAATTCCGTGATACCTGCCTGTACTCTTCCTTTGTGGCCTGCCCTTCTTTCCACTTCTTGTATGTGTCCTTTTTTGTTAAGCCACATTGGCTTCTTCTGCTGTTTTCCCCCTTTTCTCCTTGTTGGAATTGCTTGCCATTGCGCCTTTAGAATTTCCTTTTTTAGAAACTCCCACCCATCTTGGACTCCTTTTCTCATTAGGGTGGCTTGCCATGGAACCGTACTTACAATTGTTCTGAGTTTATTAAAATCAGCTTTCCTGAAGTCCAGGGTGTGTGTATGGCTACTCTCAGCTTTTGCTTCTGTTAAAATCAAGAATTCAAGTATGGTGTGGTCACTTTCCCCCAGAGTTCCCGTAACTGCCACTTCATCCACCAAATCATCTGTATTGGTTAGAATCAAGTCCAGGATAGCTGATCCTCTGGTTGCTTCCTCCACTTTCTGTAGGAGAAAGTTATCTCCAACACAAGTCAGAAATTTCTTGGAGGGGCCGTGTTTGGTAGAGTTTCTCTCTCAACAGATATTGGGATAATTGAAGTCCCCCATTACTACTACATCATGACTCCTCGAAACATTGGCAATTTGCTTTTCAAAAGTTCCATTCTCGTCTTCTCCTTGATTGAGTGCTTAGTAGTAGACTCCAAGCACCACATTCCTTTTGTTACTTGTCCCATTAATTTTAATCCAGATACTCTCGGTGGAGCTACCAAGCTCATCTTCCTATATTTCTGCGCAGGCATATATATTTTTAACATGTAGTGTGACTCTACCTCCCTTTTTATTCCTTCTGTTCTTTTTGAACAAGTTGTATACTTTAATTGCTGTATTCCAGTCATGGAAGTAATCCCACCAAGTTTCAGTTATATCTATCAAGTTGTAATTACCCTCCTGTATTGAGTTCAAGTTCATCCTGCTTGTTTCCCATGCTCTGCACATTAGTATACAGACATCAAAGACCATGTGATTTGTGGCTTGGCTTCCTTACTACATTTTTTGAGGACTGTTACTGGGCCCTATTAGAGCCGATCTCTCTGTTCACATTACTGTGCACAAGCCTTCATCAGTCGTTACCACCAAGTTTACGTCTCCCTCCCCCTTAGGATTCAGTTTAAAGCCCTCCTGATGAACTTCTCCATGCTGAGGCCAAACACATTCTTCCCAGTCCTTGTGAGATGCAACTCATCACTTGCCAGCAGTCCATCTTCCAGGAACCATAGCCCATGGTCCCAGAATCCAAATCTCTCATGTCGGCACCACCTTTGTAGCCATTCATTCACACAGAATATTTTTCTTTCCCTTTCTCCTCCTCTTCTAAGTACTGGAAGGATGGACGAGAAAACTATCTGGGCCCCAAAGTTCTTGAGTTTCCTTCCCAGAGCTTCAAAGTCTGATGTGATGTCTTCATAGCTTCATTTGGCAGTATCATTTGTTCCCACATGGATGAGGAAAAAGGGATACCTGTCGGGGGGCTTGATGAGTGATGGTAACCCTTCCGTCACATCTCTAATCCGTCCTCCTAGTAGACAGCATACCTGGCGAGTCCATGGATCTTCTCTGCATACTTGGGCTTCGATCCCTCGCAGTAGGGAGTCTCCCACTACTAGTACTCTTCTTGTGGGGCATGGTTTCATTGCCCCTGCTTCATTGAGCTTCAGCCTCTTGCTCATTGTCACACAGGGTCTCCTGTAATTCTTCCACCACAGGCTGTCCTCCAGTCTCATCCTCAAGTGGTTGAAAGTGGTTCCGTAGTTCCGCTGGTGAAGGGCGTCTTCTAGCTCTTCTGCTCCTAACTGTCACCCTTTCCCACGGAGTCACCTCCACTTTGTTGCTCCTCTCCAAAGCAGCCTCCTCTTCTGCTACCACATGCTGTTGCTCTTCCACCTCCACTTCTCTTTGCTGCTGATGTTCCAGTGTTCTGTCTAAGAACTCTTCATCTTCTCTTATAATCCTCAGTGTGGCCACCCGCCATTTTTAGAAAGAAAAATTGTTTGGGTCTAGAAACCTTTTTTCTGGGTGTTTGGTGATACGGAGGCATATTTATTGTAGACTTCCAAGGTAGACTTCTGCATCATAGAATTCATAATGAGCCTTTGCCAACCACTGCCTGATGAAACACCCTTGCTCTTCAAGATTACAGATTTCACTGTAAACAAACATTTTATGAATCAAACCTTTTATGCATATCTGCATAACTAAAAGAGAAACAAAGGGAGCATTGTCAACTATTAGGAACTAAAGTTGTGCTTTACTTCTTTTGCAGGTGTTTTATTAAAAGAAAGTGTACAGATACTTTCATTTTTAACAGTTTAGCTGGTTAATTACTATACTAAAGCCCAATCAAGTCTGAGGAACATAAGTTCATCAACTCTTGCCACTCGTATAATTTTGGATTGATTAAACTGTGCTATCATAATGTAATGTAATCCTGTTTTCAAATGGACTCTGCTTTGTAAAGTAACACGTTTAAGAACTTCTTAAGTACTTTAAGGCCAGCGGTTTGCTAGCCACGTACAGTGTACAGAAATGATACAGCCCCTGTAACATAAGACTTTCCATTTACGTTAACTGGCTAAGGTAATGATATAGCAGGTAATGTGAGGATTAACAATGCAGGTCTTTGGGCCAGCTTCAGCTCTGAAGGGGGCCTTCAGCTAAATGCCTTCTTATCTGCCCCCACCAATGCCAGTGAGCTCCCAGTCATGAGCTTGCCTCATAGTGGTAGTTAAGTGGCCCTTTTTAATTTCCCGTAGTGCCCAAGTGACACTATGTGAAGCAGTGTGGGAAGTTAATATGGCTCCTTGATGTTGATGCTGCCACCACCAGGTAACCCCGTTACATGGCCAGTGGTCCAGGATGGGCATCCGCACCAATGGACCATGCCAATGGCTAGGGTTTCAGTGGCTCCCTGAGGGTGTTGGGTGTTGATGCCAAGCCTCCCTTGGTCTGGCAGAAATGGCTTCTTGGGCTTCTCCCTTGGCAAAATGCACACTGTTTACGTAAGAAGAATAAAGAATCCACATGTTGCATCGCTTTCTCACAACAGTTTTGTTATAGTCTTCTTTGGAAGAAGAGAATGGGCCACTTTCCCTCCTCCCATCTCTCCTACTTTTATGCAAATTTTACCCTTTCAATAGATAAAAAGAGAGAGATAAAAGTCCCTCATCAGGGGGAAGGGAGCTCTATGGTAATTAAAAAAATGATACTAGTGAGCTGTCATTAAAATGCAGGTTTTGAAAAAGAATTCCTCTTTAAGACAATAGCGTGTTGCCTATACTCACTATGAAAACATGTTATCAAGCAAACCAAGTGTTATTCATTTTTACAGAGTCATGAGCATCCTTTGTCTGTTGTAGTGTAGAGTGGCAGGTCTGCAATATGTGCAAAGCCATTAATACTAACGAGAACTGAAAAATGGAAATGGACTGCCTTCAAGTCAATTCCGACTTATGGAGACCCTGTGAATAGGGTTTTCATGGTAAGCGGTATTCAGAGGGGGTTTACCGTTGCTCCCCTCTGAGGCTGAGAGGCAGTGACTGGCCCAAGGTCATCCAGTGAGCTTCATGGTTGTGTGGGGATTCGAACCCTGGTCTCCCAGGTCGTAGTCCAGCACCTTAACCACTACATCACACTGGCTCTCAACGAGAACTGAAGGTAAGGAAAAAAGAGAAACCCTAATTATTTTTAGAAGAAAAAATATTAAATCATCAGTTTAATCAAGCATATACTTTGAAAATCTCCAGAAGAGCCTTGCCTGGAGAGCTCAGTCATGAAGATCTAAGCCCTCTCCTTAGAGACTGGAAAATCCCTCTTTAAAAAATAATAACAATAAAACTAAACTTGTGTAGATGTTAACATTAATTAATTAGGCTTCTGGTGCATATTTCTAGCCTATACAACTTTTCCACATCTGTATCTCATATTTTCTACATCTATCAATATTTTGGCACATTTCTTCATCGGTATCCTGGTAAAACTAGATTGCAGCCTAACTTTCGATGAACTTAAGGGATTTAAGCACACAGTTAAGGAAAAATGGTTCAGAGAGAAGTCGGGCAAAAATCTGGGGGAGGTAATGAAAACATATGAGGCGAGCTGTGCGGAAGCAGCAAGCTCATTCCATCACCTTTGTCTATTCATTCAAACGTGTGTAGAAATGTGCTTATATTAAAAATAATTATTAAAAATAATGCAGACAGCAGGCATAATCTCTCACCCAAATGCAAATATATCTTCTGCAACATCTACACACATGCTTTTTGTTCAGAACTGTAGTTTTAGCCATATGCCAACATATGCAGACTTTTTGCTGTTGTTGTTATATGCCTTCAAGTCGACTACAACTTATGGCGACCCTATGAATCAGTGACCTCCAGTAGCATCTGTCGTGAACTGCCCTGTTCAGATCTTGTACTTTTAGGTCTGTGGTTTCCTTTATGAAATCAACCCATCTCTTGTTTGGCCTTCCTCTTTTTCTACTCCCTTCTGTTTTCCCCAGCATTATTGTCTTTTCTAGTGAATCATGTCTTCTCATTATGTGTCCAAAGTATGATAACCTCAGTTTCATCATTTTAGCTTCTAGTGATAGTTCTGGTTTAATTTGTTCTAACGCCCAATTACTTGTCTTTTTTGCAGTCCATGATCTGCGCAAAGCTCTCCTCCAGCACCACATTTCAAATGAATTGATGTTTCTCTTATGCGCTTTTTTCACTGTCCAACTTTCACATCCATACGTAGAGAATGCAGACTTAATCAGTTAAATACATTAAAAATTCCTCTGATTAATTGACAAAGAATTCTTTAATTAGATGACAGCCCTCATATCCTCTTTTCTCTCGATTAGATTGATTGATTGATTATTAAAGTATTTATAAGCCACATTTTTCATACATCAAGGTGGCTTACAACGTACAAAGACACTATAAAATTCAAAAGCCATTAAAAACATAATTAAAAACAACAATAAAAGTATCAATAACTACTGCATTGGTTGGAGAAACAAAAAATCATGTTTACATAGGCCTATCTAAAAAGTTCAGTTTTCAAGAGATGCCTGAAAGAAATAAGGTTCCTGTCAAAACTCTATTGGTAGGGAATTCTACAGGACAGGACCTGCCACTCTAAAGGCTCAGTCCCTGGTGGAGACCAACTGAATCTCAGGGGCCTGAGGAACCACCAAAAGTGCCACTTTGGGAGATTTCAGTGATCGAGATGGGAGTCAGGCTGTGCTTAAGATACTTTTGGCTCAAGATGTTAGGGCTTTGTGAATTATTAACACAAGTCCCCTGAACCTGGCCTAGTAGCAAATTGGCAACCAGTGCAGTTCTTTCAATAGTGGGGTAACATGTTGCTAGTAATCTGCTACTGGAAGCAGTGTGACCACTGCATTCTGCACTAGTTGCAGCTTCCGGACCAGATACCAGGGCAGCCCCATATAAAGTACATTGCAGTAATCAAGTCTTGAGGTTACCAATGCATAGACCACTGTGGTCAGGCTGTCACAGTCCAGGAACGGTCGCAGTTGGCATACCAGCCAAAGCTGGAAGAAAGCACTCATGGGCACAGAGCTCACTTGAACCTCTAGTGGTGTAACCTTTCAGCCCAAAACATGGCAATGAAGTCCTGTAAATCATCCAGATAAAAAGGAAGCTATCTGAGAGTATCAGGACAATTCTAACGCCAACACTGTTCCAGATCTGATATTAATTAGATAAGGAAAGGTGAAAAGAATCATGCACGTTCATTCTCTTTGAATACTGGCGATCAGGTATTCTATAAAAAACAGCAGGGAAAGGAAACAATTCTTCCCTGACCCAAGGAAGAGAGCCAAAGGACTGCAGCCACATAAATTTAGATTGAACAACAACAGCTAAGAAATAGAACACGTTACCCAGAAAAGCTGTGGGATTTCTTATCACTGGAGGTTTTAAGGAAGCTAGGCAGAAATCTTTGGGTACAGAATTTCCTGCTGTGAGCACGGGCTGGATGAAGCCTGCCAATGTCTTATGTTTTAGTGATTCTACTGGGTTTCAATTTGCAATTCTGGCAGCAGAGATAGTAAGCAGAAATTTCAAGCAGAGTTAGATGAAATGCTGTGAAATGGTACAGAAAACTTCTGGATCTAGGAGCCTGACAAATCACATGAATAAATCTATCCAAGAACTGAGGACAAGGGGTTTTGCCACTAAGATTTTGTTATTAATCATAAATCAACTAACTATCTAACTAACTAAATAACATTTGACAAAGAGCAAGATACAAAGGAAAGCTCCCTTCAGCAATACTGTGGAGTGAGCCACATATTGGATTTAAGCAGTGTATGCTCAGAGTCCAGCTGCTCCTATTGTGCACTATGATTCTCCTTTCAGTGGGAGCCGACTTGTTAAAATTTAATGTGTTGCGGGTTCCTTTTTTCTGTCATCTGAAGTTAACAGCAAAACTTTTCATTTGTTTGAACAACTGACCTTGTTTGCTCCAAAGATGCACTATGCAAAAATTAATTGAATGGAGCAAAACATTCTAGCAGTTAATGCTAAGCTCTAGGACACATCATGGGGATACAAGTTGTACGGTTACACTCCACTTGGAATAGAGTTGCAATTGATCGGTCATCTGTTTGTGCAGTTTTACCCATAAAGCATTGTAGCCATTTGAAAGCATAAAATTGTATTTGTCACTATTAGCTGAATCTTACGTTTTAAGGCTGAAATCCAGGGTGGAAGAGAGAATAGAAGTGTGCTCTTCACCATCCATTTGGGGGAGGGGGGTATCAATGGGAGGGAAATGAGCTGCTCTACATTTCTGCCTGGTTTGGGCAGTGTTAGCCACAGAGGCACCTTTGTATGCTTTGGATCCAAGACATTTCCTGACCCTCCCCTCTCATGCTCCCAAACTGCTCTCAGAATGCCTCCTTTTGGCCCTGCTGATTCATGCACTCCACTGTCGGTTGGGCCAAGGCCTCAGGGGTTTCATTGCTTGGTTTTAAACTGTTTTTAATGTGGTATTTTAAATTGTTGTGACCCATCCTGGGATCTTTGCATGACGGGGGTAATAAATCATCAACAATAACAACAGCAACACAGACTGAGGGATCTGACATTAGATGTCTCTCCAACATCAGAGAGGAAGATCCGATATATCCTAGAGCCAGGGCCAGGGCTAAAGGGTGGTCAGGTTGGGTCCTGGCTCTCCCTGAGGGGCCCCCCAATAGGGTGGAGGAGGAGTAGCGCTCCCCCTCCACGATCTGCTGCACAGTACTGCTGTGGATCGCAGGGAGAGAGCTTCCCAGAGACCCGCCAGTTTGTTGGCTCCACGTACCTGTCTCTCCTGTCTTTTGCAGCTGTGCGGACTGCACGCACAGGGCTGCCATTAACCAAGATGGCGGCCGAGGTTTCCCTAAGGTGCTGATGCCCCAGGGATGTGCATGCATAGCACACATGCATGCCATCAACCAAGATGGCGGCGGAGGCTTCAGCCCTTTAGGGAAACCTCGGCTGCTATCTTGGTTAATGGCAGCCCATCGCACACAGCCGCAAAAGACAGGAGAGAGAGGTAGGTGGGGTGCACATGCATGTGCGTACTGGAGTCCAGGGCAAGCTGGTGCCCAAGGGCCCTGGCATGCATGGCCCTGGCCCTGCCTAGAGCTCCTGGGATGCCCTCCCAGGGGCCATAGGATTGCACCCTAAATTGTTTGCATTGCCCAGGGTCCACGAACCTTAGTTATGGGCCAAGTAACAAATGCAATAAACAAACAAACAAAATAAGCAGTAACATTCTGATTGAAATGCCTGACAGTCTTTTTTCTGGAAGCAGCCGAGTTCCTTGCCTTATTTCATCATCACAGAACAATATGACTTCAAAAAATCGCAGTCACACATTTTAATATTACCTATTGCAATTACTCCAGGATTTTGCTTCACTGTTAATCTTGGATATGATTAAATTGCTTCACATGTAAATCTTGCAATATTTATTTAGTGGGGATTGATACAATGTATCATTATAACTTGACAATACAATTGGAAAAAGCTGTTAGTCTGGAAACATGTTACTGCATTCCACAGGAAACAACCAACTGAGTAATGCTTTTCAAGTAGGAAAAAAAAAATAATTAAATTGATAGTCCTTTGTTCAAAAAGTCAGGACCTGCTCAGAGAGTTTTGCAATCTAACAACCACCAGATTATGTTCCTATACAGCCATTGTCATCATTTGATAGACTGCAGTATAACAATGCTATCATTTCTGCCCTTCTAGATCGCAGGGAATGACCACATGCTCGAGATTTTAACTGACAATAGGTATTCATTCAAACAACAGCATTTGTTTATTACCTGTTTGCCACTTAAAAATTGGGTGTCAATCTAGGACCCCAACCCTTAGGGCACCGTCAAACCCCCTGGTGGGTGGTGGCGGGTCTTAGTGGGAGAGATGGCAGGCTGTCTGCGAGACTATAAACCTGAGAGACACTCCACCCCAACATGGCCTATGTGATTTTTAAAATGGCTTCAGTTTGTTTCATTTTGCAAAAAGGCTGCTTGAGACCAGATGGAAAAAGTAGCTGAAAGAATTAAGTTTATCATTTCAACTGAGAGGATGTTGCCAGTCATATGCACAGGACATGACCTTTGGCAATCCAATCAATGCAATCCCTAACATAATTGTAAAGGTTTGGCCCTCAAGAGAGGAGTCCATTGCTCAAATCATCAAGCTAGCTAAAAGGTGAATGCTACCATTTGTTTTCACAAAAGAAAAGCCCATTTATTCTAGATTTTTAAGTGCCTTTCACGGTTTTAAGGTTGTGCATAGTTTAATTGTATTTTAATTGTATGTTTTTCTATGTTTTTAACTACATGTAGTTCTATTTGTAAGCCTCCCTGAGTTCCAGTTTGGAAAAAGGGCGGGGTAAAAATAAAGTTTCAATTCAATTCAATTCATTACCCTGATCATATGACTCATCATAGGTATGGAAATTAAGGAAGGATACCTGCCTGCTCTAATAAATTCTGCACTCTCCTTTGAGGCTTTTGTCCAAACAGATATAAATACTGGACTCCTAGAGCCATGTTCTGGGTTCTGGTTGCCTAGTTCCACTATGAAATCACCTGCTGAATCGCTGTTCTGGGCTCTGGGCAGGGCTGGCTCCAGGCATGCCGGGGCCCTTGGGCATCAGCTTGCCCTGGGACCCGGCGTGCGCAAATGCTCGCGGGCTCTCTCCACACCTGTCTCCTGTCTTTTACCATTGCCCTTAATGAAGATGGTGGCCATGGTTTCCCTAAGGGGATGAAGCCTCCACCGCCATCTTTGTTGATGGCACACGTGCGTGCTACACGTGCGCATCTCTGCCATCAACTAAGATGGTGGCAGCGGCATCAGTACCTTAGGGAAGCCGCGGCCGCCATCTTCATTAAGGGCAATGCTGAAAGGCAGGAGACAGGTAGGTGGGGCAAGGGATGTTGGGCTGTGACCCATAGGCATTACTGTCTCTAGTTGTTTTCCATAAAGCCTGCAAGTTTGAAGAAGTAACTGTTATCTCCTGGCCTGAGAGTGAGCAGACATCCAAGGCCAGCGGTTGTCATGGTAACGTGAGATAGCAACTGGGAAAATTCTAACAGAGTCTGTAAGTTGTGTCTTCTGTATATTGCCTCTGAACTGAGAGGTTGTCTTCTGTGTAATGGCTGAAAGAACCACAACAGCTCCCTACCAGCTAGTTCATGTTGATTTATCAGGGCCAATAAATGCTTCACGTGGAGGTGCGAAATTCTTCATGGTACTGGTGGATGATTTTTCAAGATTTTGTCATGTTTTTCTGTTAAAGCATAAAAGTGAAGCTGAGCAAAAGCTGAAACTGTTCATTAAGAGAATCGAAACTCAACATGGCACCACAGTGGGGGCTATACGCTTGGACCAGGGGGGGGAATTCACGAGTAAAGCATTGAGTGACTTCCTTGAAAGTAAAGGAATAAAACAGAATTTTACTGCTCCATACAGCCCGTTTTCCAATGGAACTGCAGAGAGAAAAAACAGGGTGCTGCAGGAAGCAATGAGAGCCATGTTAATGGATTGCAGTTTAGGGAATTCTTTCTGGGCAGAAGCAATTCTTTATGTGAATTATATTCACAACAGGGTATTACACAGTGCACTTGGAATGTCTCATTATGAGAAAATCACTGGCAGAAAACCAAAAATACAACACATTCAAAAATTCGGGGCAAGATGCTGGATCCACATTCCACAGGGAAAAAGGAGGGGCAAGCTTGCGCCCAGAGCACTGCAAGGTTTTGTTTTGGGATTTCAGAATGCATATTTCAGAGTTTGGTGTCCAGAAACACAGCAATTAATTCTGAGCAGAAGCATTAAAGTCTCAGAAAAGCCTTGGGATCAAAGGGAAACAGTTGTTCTTACAGGGTCAGATGACACACAAGCACAATCATTTAAGCCAAATCTAGACATTAAACTGGAGGGCACACATATTCCACTCAGAGATGCGTTAAATGAGCTCATTTGTGAGAAACGAAGATCAAAGAAACGTAAGGCTGAGGAAATGGAATCTCCTGCGCAGGCTGTGCCAAGCACAAGCACAGATGGGGGGGCAGAGAGAGCAGAAGCCCTAGTGCCATTAAGACGTTCTACAAGAGTAAACATAGGGAAACCGCCAGAAAGATATACTGTGGGGGTAATTACCAGTCCTGGAATGCATAAACTGGTGGACATGGATCCTGACACTTTATATTTGACTTGTGTTCAGCCAAAGTTTGATTGAATAAAGTGTTAGCTAAGTGTACAGAGATGTTCTGAACTGTACTGAAATGTAAACTGTATTACAAGATGTATTGTAGAAATGTATTATTGTTATTGTTGTCATGAATTACAGACATGATGGAAAAGTTATAGATGCAATGGAAAGTATTGCAGTCTTAATGGAAAAAGGGGGATATGTTGGGCTGTGACCCATAGGCATTACTGTCTCTAGTTGTTTTCCATAAAGCCTGCAAGTTTGGAGAAGTAACTGTTATCTCCTGGCCTGAGAGTGAGCAGACATCCAAGGCCAGCGGTTGTCATGGTAATGTGAGATAGCAACTGGGAAAGTTCTAACAGAGTCTGTAAGTTGTGTCTTCTGTATATTGCCTCTGAACTGAGAGGTTGTCTTCTGTGTAATGTCTTTGAACTGAGAACTTCTCTCCTAGAGGGGGGGATCTTAAAGCCTTAAGCCATAATGTCTTAATAAAAGACAACCTGATCTAATGCATCTGAGAAGTTTCTTGAGCAACTTAACTCCAACGTAACGTATGCTGTTTCACGCAACAACGCACACAGATCAGCAAGGGAATGGCGGGCAGGCAGAAGCTCCTGCCCTGCGATCCGCAGATGGTGCCGCGGATCACGGAAGGAGAGTGGAGGGCCCCTTAGGGGCCCCTCAGGGGCTCCTGTAGCTCTGGGGCCCTCGGGTCAGTGCCCCACCTGGCCGCCCTTTAGAACTGGCCCTGGCTCTGGGTCTTGGTCACCCACTGTGCTGAATATCACTCTACCTGAAATCGCCTGCTGAATCACGTAGCCAGCCAGAACCCAGGGGTCTGACTCTCCCCTGCTTTTCCTTCACTATCTCTGGAGTCTGGACCCCTGCCTGCTGAAACAGAGGTCCCTGCTTGCTGAAGCTGCTTCAAAAGCCCTTTTCAGGGCTCTACTACTTTTCCTGGTTTGCTCTGGACCCTTGCAAAGCAGAGATCCAAGAATCCATTTCAGGGCCTGCCGGCTGCCTTTGCTGTTTCCCTGGCTGACCCAGGAGTTTCATCATGCTCCAGTTCTACTTCCAGATTGCCCACCAGGGTTGGGTAAGGTGTATCTTGCTCTCTATCCTGTCTTCTGGAGGTCCTTTCCCTACAAATTGTAGCCTCCACATTTGCTCCCTCTGCTCATCTTTGACCATGTGTGTGACTGTGTTTCAGAAGCCATGTTCTGGTCCTCCCTGCCCAGCTGTGCATGACTGAACCCTAGTCTGCAAAGGAAGCCCAGAGAAAGAGAGAGAGAAGAGCAGGCTAATGTGCCTTCCTCCATTGTGCTGAACTCAACCCCCCATCTCCTCTGATGCCTTCTTGCTCCTTTGTGTGTGCGCGCGCGTTGGTTTGGTTATGATTAGTGTTATGAAGCTAATTCCCTCATGCATATGGTTATTGAGCTATTCCCCATTGAAATGTTAAATGTGTATATTTTGATTCTGTATGTATATGCTCAATAACTATCCCTACATTTACGATCTGTGTGAGTGTTAAGTTACTGGGCAAGTCTGCCAAGACGCACTATTGCCAATGTCTAAAGATCCTAATTCACAAGACTCCTAGAATGTGTGAATGTGAAATACGCATCTACAAAAGGAGACTTGCTAACAGGAGCCACTCCTGCATCTGGAGCCCTGCCACTTGCTGCAGAAGGCAGGAAAGGCGGGAAAATGTGTCATTTCCATTCATTGTAATTTGTTTTAGACTTTTATTGTTGCATTTTAAGTAGTTGTAATCTGCCTGGGCTTTAGGCTGAGGGGCTATTCATAATACTAACCCTAATATTACTTTTGCTGCACCTGCTCCAGGATAGCGCAGGAGAGAGACCCAGAACAGGCCCACTGCCATTATTGGCTAGTACCTGGCCCAGCTTTGGATCCAGAGGATCCTTGGGTGGCTTAGCAGTAGTAGAGCCGCCCACTGCAACCACCAGTGAAGCCCACCACATCACCCCAAACTCTGCCAGCATGGTGGATTGGGGGTTTGGATTTCTCTGAACATTTATTTACATGGAACTAAGTCCAATCAGTTTCAATAAAATCTTTTGGCAAGCATGTCTACTCCGAAAGAAGACTGCGCTGCCGAAAGAGTGTAATCCGTGACTGACAATTCTGTGCAAACATATTCATGTATATGAGTTTACATATGGCCTTCATTCCACGAATCACAGCTAAAATAATCAGCAGAGATAGGCATTATTATTAATGGTGGGAATAATTTATTAAGTTGTCACAAACCTGTAAGAGACAGTTGCTGAACATTAACATCTTCAATACTGCCATTATTCTGAACCTGTTTTCCCTCATCAGACCTTAAAGGGCAGAAACTTATTAAAAACCACATCTAATAAAGAAAAGGAAGATAGTAATACTACCAGTGTAAATCCTCTATAGATATAAAATGTTGGCACCTATCACAACAAAATTACATTTCATGAGCAATTGACAATAAAAGAAATAGATTGCCAATCTAGGCACACACAAATGAAGACCTGTATATTAAGACAATATTTAAATCTGTTGCTATGATTATAGCTTTTGCCACTTCCTGGCTGTTTGCTCAGAGTCTGAGAAGGTGGATTAATTTAAATCAAGGCGATTTAAGTCAACATTTTAAATCATTATTTAAATCAGCAAGAAAATGTCAATTTGAATTACTGATTCAAATTTTTCCACTGATATTTCTTCATATATTTCACAAACAATACAGATCTGACCACTGAACCATGTTAATTTACAGCTAAATTAACATGGTTCAGTGGTCAGATCTGTATTGTTTGTGATTTACATTACAAATGAGGGGATACTTTTTAGATAGTTGATCTTTTTTTAGTAACAGCAACACGCTTGGACTCTAATGGAACAGGGGACAGAAGACTCAGGCAGACAACTGAGTAGCGTTGCACACATCAACCTTCCCATCCAGACGTTGTTGGACACCAGCTCTCATTAACCTCAGCCAGCACAACCAATGGGTGCGGGATGATGGGAGTTGTAGTCCAAAACATCACAAAGTTAGCAGGCTGGGAAAGTGTGCTGTGTGTTCTTTTTGCTGCTGCTGCTTACTACATTCTCTTTGTCCAGCACCTTTCTTCACCATGCAGAAAGCAAAAAACGCAAAATGCCCTCAAGATGAACAGTTGTTGTTGTTTTTTATGAGGGCAGTGGACAATTTGTTTAAATTTATTTTACAAAAAAGCGCTCCTGACAATCAGAGCCATGTAGCTATTTAAATGCTTCTGTCAGCTATTGGAGGTATGCCTTCTCCAAAACCTCTCTGGTTTAGCATTTGTAAGCTTCAGAGAGCCTGAAATTAAGGATGGGTATGTGAGGAGGAGGAGGCTCCGCATTCCCTGTTATTAATCCAGCCCTGAGTGCATTGAAGACTGGAACCTACAATTCAGGATCCTTCAGACAAGTGATGCCTGTGCGCTGGCTGCAAGGATCAAGTGAATAGAGTTTGGTCAAATGCTGTTTTGACCTGCTTGCTGATATCACAGCCACAGCCATGGGGCTCCCTTATGTTCAAACAAAAACCCTGAAGTTATACTGTTGGAAAAAAACCAGATCAAATAGGGAGGAAACTTACTTTTGAAAAGATACTGAACCTTTTTCCCCAGGCCAGCAGACACTTGGCTTTCTACAGACTAGACCTACATATTGGAAAATGCAGGGCTGGTTCACACACATGCCCATTGATCACTTGATGACTGCAACATCTAGTGATAACTGACAACTGCAACATCAAGTGATAGCTGGCATGTGTGGGTGAGCTATCACAGTTACGGAAATTCTATCCCCTTACACTCCATGATTTTCAGTAGAGCCTTTCATATTTTCAGCTGTACCATGTACAGGACTGTGTAGCAACACATATTCTGTGCCTTGCACACTTCACAGCAATTTCCATCATGTTGCCGGTGCTGTCTGGAGAGTAAATGCATGAACCACAAATGTACACAATACCTTTCTGTACACAACTTTCTTCTTGGAGAAAGGACTACGTTTTAACTGTGTATGCTGGCCTTTAATCAAAGCAGTCCAACAAACCTTGATCTGACTACGCTCAAAGAGTTTTAAAATATTCTGAGATGAGTAACATTGAATGGACAATGACTGGGTCAGTAATCTCTGCAAAATTGGGCTTAGGGAAAATCACGCCCAGGGACCAAATGTGGCCCTCCAAGACTCTCCATGTGGCCCTTGGGACTTTCCCCAGGCCACACACACCTCCTTCCCAAACCACACCCCTCACAGACCCTCCTCCACATCCTCCTCTTGTGCTTTTGCCTGGCTGGAATGTCCCCTTCAACTGTGATAATGCTGCAGGCTTGCCTTGAAAAGAAAGTTGTGGGTGTCTAGAAACCTAACTTTCCTATGGCTTGGATGTGGCCTACTGTACAACAGTCAAATCTGTTGCGCTGCACA
The DNA here is from genome assembly GCF_030035675.1 of Rhineura floridana. NCBI lineage: Eukaryota > Metazoa > Chordata > Lepidosauria > Squamata > Rhineuridae > Rhineura > Rhineura floridana. Next base: position 47,606,156 of record NC_084481.1, read on the forward strand.
CTTTTCACTCTGTCCCCCCTTCCCCGAATGTGGCCTTTCGAAGGTTGTCTGGCTGAAAAAGGTTCCCAACCCATATTTTAAAATGATGCCATCCTGCTGACAAAGCATTTGTTCAAGCAACTTGTCCCTCACATTATAATGTAAATGAATGTTTGACACAATAGGTTATATCACATTATGGCTTTGCACTAGTGGAAAGCACTTCCATTTATGCAAAGTGGGCATATGGTTTTTTTATGGCCTCCCCTATGCACTGCAGGTCCCCAGGCCCTCTCCTCAAGCTGCTGCTGGGGGCTTGGAGGTTGTCTGGAACAGTATGTAATATGGCACGGACAGCCTTGGTCGACTGAGTGGGAAGATGTCAAAATTGTGGTGCCCCACCTTATGGGAGCAAGAAGGCTTTCCACTAGCCCGAGGTGACATGGGATACAACCCAAAGCATCTATGCCTTAAAAAAGAAAAAAAACCATTCCTTCCATGCAGCTATTTTTGGCATGAGCATACTTTTAACAGAATGCGGCCTATTATGTCAAGTGATAGGCAGTGATTTTATAATAGAGAGACCAGCCTGTTGAGTGAACAAAAGTCACCTCATTTGTTTAAATAAAGTTAGCATGTCACATGAACACCGTCACCCACAAGAGTTGAAAATGCAACCCTTTCTTCCTGCAATTCCTAATCTTTGACGTTCTTTCCTGTTTAGAATTTTTATTATCCATTTCAGTAAAGTTTCTATGGCAACAAACCCATTACAGATATAGCTGTAGATGTCAGATAATAATAATTTTCAACTCCCTCCTACCATGGACAAAGTTAGAGGAAGATGCACACACACGTCACCTGACAGCACTTTTGAACCAAGGCGGGCAGCTTCACCCTCTGCGTAGTTCTTCCTGAACGGTAAGCCTTTGGTTCATTGTTTACAATAGCCCAGTGAGTGGACTTTGACTGCGGATTCAAATCCTCAACCAGTAGGATTTTCCCAGCATGGCTTTGGGCAGGAATGGATAACTCCATCAATGTCTGTTTTCTCATTTTTCCAATCTTAAATTCAGTTTCCCACATTTGCAGCAATTTGCAACTGAAAAGAAAACCTTCATGAAAATTAATCTGCATTTTAGTGTAAATTTATCCTAATAGACACATTTTGTATGCAATTTTTATCTAACATACATATTTTTACGAGCACCTTCTCTTAATAGAATGCATTTTGTTGGTTGTTGTCATGTATGCATTTTTATGTACACTTTCTCCTAATATGTGCACTTTTGTACACATTGTTTGGTTGGAGAACTGCATCACAAAATGCAGAGAAGTGCAAATTTTGAAGGTGAATGATGTTTCAGTCAGCACATTGGTTTGAAAAGTGCCACTTAGGTAGTTTCTCATTAAAATGCAAACAAACATTGAATCTCTCCCCCATCCCTAGCTTTGGGGCAGCCGTTATTGCTTCACCTCACCTGCACAGTCCTGCAGAGCTGTTGTGAGGGTAAAATGGAAGAAGCCCTACATTCACTACCCCCAGCAACTTGGTGGAAGGGTGGGGTACAAATATGAACAATAACACAACAATAGTAATTGCCTCTTTTGTGTTTGTTTTATGGAAAGCTCCTTCTGGAAATGCCTCTCTCCTTTCTCAGCAAAGTAATTTCGTGCTCCAGGGACACACACGTTGCTGAATGATGCCAATAATTAATGTGAGTAATTGGCAAGGTCTGTGCAGGGCAATCCTAGACAGCTGCAGCAGTTTTGACTGCCAGATTCCTTGAGTCCTGAAGGAGACATCACTCTGCCTCAGTGCTCCAGCAGCAAGGAACAGTGACAATCCAGGAGATCAAAATGATGTCCTGCTCCTGGGGGAGGATGCATTGATAACAGATCTCTGATAGAGCTGTACTGGAGTTCCAAGGTGAACAGCAATGAGAGGGGGGGGGCAGGATTTAGTCATGGTACCGCATCAGCTAGAGAAAGCCAATTGGTTAGATCTAGGGCTCCTGCCATTTGTGGAGGGAACCAGCTGACGCTTCCTAATGAAAGAAGAGGATGCAACAGAGTTTTCATCAGTTCCCCTTCTCCCATAGAGTCCCCAATCCTCTGGTGCAACTTTTCAGGGGACAAAGGGAATTGCAGAGGGAAGGGGAATCGGGAAAAATCCTTGCATCACCCCTTCCCCCAGCATGAGCAGAACTCTGCTGAATGCAAGTCTGGATCTAAGCCAATGTCTTTTCTTCCCATCACAAGTGGGGAAGTCACATTTTTTGATTAAGCAGTTTATAAATCTTTCTAAATAGAGTAAGATAAATAAAAATAAAATTTTAAAGGGAGGAATGAAGATACACCTCACATGATGCAGCGTTTCACATCTGATTCTTTATAACTGAACAGTGCACTTTTCGAAATCCTAAAATGTGCTTCCCAGGTTCCCAAATTTAAATGGAGAGGTGTTTCTTTTCCTTTAAAAACAAACAAAACAAATTATTTGCAGTAAATTCTACAATGTAGTTTTCATCTATTGCAGATTACATGCAATGGGAGGATAATCAATGGAGAGAGGAAGCAAGATTGTGTCTGTTGGCCCCAATCCTGAGTGCCACAAATTGAGTAGAAGACCTGATTAATGTGTGGCAGAAATAAGGAAGGGAGATCTGCTCCAAACCACTTCAAAAACTGCCATTGATTGAAATTGATTAAAATTCAAGCATTAAAAAAAACAACCCCACTTTGTTTTATTGGGTTATGGTGCAATCATAGATTCAAAACATTACTCCAGTCAAGGGGTAGCATTGCAGACATCCCAATCTAGCTTATAGAATATGGGCTGGCAATGGCCTGTTTTATGTTGCATTCACAAACACCTCTTCAAAAGAACTACCCCCCCCAAAAAAAAACCTGGTGAAGAAGATTAAAAAAACTATCTGAAATTCTCAAGGTTAAGGTTTGTACCATAAATCACTGCATAAAAGCAAAAAATAAAATAAAGTCACATCCACACCTGCTGTGCGATGCATAATAAAAGCTAAAAAATTACAAGGAAAGCACAGAAACCAGAAAGAAGGGGGGGGGAACCGTGTTATGAAAGGTGCCACCTCAGAGAATTTATTATAGCTCAACACATTTTGGAACACAGATTCCCACTGCGGAAGCAATCTCAAACTTTAAAAATGCTGTAGAATAACTGAAGCAGTTTGCACAACTATCGCTGCCCATCTGGCATCATGTGGGACTCGCAAGGTGCAAATGCTTTTCTCTGTGTTTTTAGAAGTTCAGCAAAAGTGATTCACAGGGCTAAGAATCTGGAACCCAGGTCACCCAATATTCCAGTCCAAATTGAAAATACTGGGTTTCCTAGTATAGCTCAGCTTTACTCCCAAATATATTCCAGCTCCCTAGTATAAGTATGTTAACTCTCTTGTGGTCACAGAATATAACAGGCCACCTACCATATGGAACCAGAAGTCCTAATGGCATGGATCCTAAGGCAAAGGGCAAGAGTCTCCCACCCAGGGGAGTAGGAAACGAGCAGGGCTGTGTAAGGCAGGTGTAGCCAATGTGATGCCCACCAGATGTTCTTGGACTACAACTCCCATGAGCCTTCGCCAGCAAGGCCAATGGTCAGGAATGATGAGAGCTGCCGTCTCACAATATCTGGAGGGCTACCCCGGTGCAGAGCCTAGGAAGCAGAAAGACTCCGTTCCTGCACTCAGGGACTACACCGATGTCCTCATTATTATTGTACGAGAGGCATATGATCAATACTTCCATTCAACCCTTTAGGGGGTAATTGAATAAAGCTTCAAAATCCTTTCTGTTTCTTTCTTAAGAAGCCTTTTCTTGTGTCTCTCTTTGGGGGTGGGGGCTTGCTCTATAATAATAAAACAAAACACTGAGGTTTAATCCAATCGACAGGAGAGAGTGCCAAGAGAGAAATTTTTTTAGTAGAAATGGGCAAGCTCCTTTGCAAGATTCAAAAGTATGATCTTGGATAGATCCAAGACTAAACTGGGGGGGGAGGGGAGAGAAGCAATGCATTCTTAGCATTATGTTGTGCTTATGTGTCATAATAACTATAGCAATGTCATCAACACAGATTGAAGAGAGGGCTTTTTTATTATTATTAAGGAAAATGATTTTTGTCTTTGATAGCTAGTGCAAAGCTAGGATGGGCTGAAAGTAGACTGGGATCTATTGGTCATGCTCTGGATGCTTTGCCAGGCCCGGCCTCCAAGAGGTCTTCTTTATCTTTAAAAGTTGTGGAGGGGGGAGGGAGAATTCCACCTTGTGGTTTTTCCCATTACAGGGTTGCAAGAACACCTGCACTTGGCTGACTGTATTTTCTCCTAAAGATACAGGATCAGTCTCAGGCCCTGAACCTGGCAACCCTACTACAGATGCATGGGCATTTATTTATCCAGAGAAGAATAATGGACGGAAGGGGGTAGGGAGATGCTGGCTTTTTGTCACAGCTGCCCAGTTCATTCCTACATCTTCTTTGGGGCAAGCCTGTGGCCATTCTTGTTTTATTTTTTTATCCATGCATTGGCTGCAGTATTATATTCCAGATGATGTCATGGTTTATACCAGCTTAAATGATGCAATGAGATTAGTCTGCAGTACATCTAAAGAATATTCTTTGTGGGAGAAAGATGTTATTAGGAGATACTCAGTCACATTTTGGAGAAATATCTTTGCAATCTGTAATCAAAGAATGTTTTCCAGGTGAGGAGTACTCCTTCACCTCTCCCTAGACAACTGTTCTCTAAGCATACCTTTCACTATAAACAGACCTGATCTCCTGTGATTAAATAAAGCCAATTCAAGGACGTAGACATTCTACTTATATGCCAGTGACAGTTACTTGAATGACATGTAGTTTCTGTGCAAGTTATTCACATTGTCACTAAGTGTGTGTGTGATGCAGTTTGTATAGTGCTGTCATATTTTTTCCAAAATAACTATGATTGATTGTATACATTGCGCCATAAAGGTAACCTGAATCATTTCTTATAATTTTAACAGTGTAATGTTTCATTGATTAATCCACTTGGTTATTTTAAAACAAAACACACATGCACAGACACATTTCAACAGCACAATCTTATACGTTTCAACTGAAAAGCAAGCCCCATTGACATAAATGGGATTTACTCTTTTTTCATATTTTTATATTTATATTTATATCAGGAAAGTGTACATAGGACTCCAGCTTTTATCAGCTATAAAGTTGCCCTCATTAAATCAGGCAACAGATTTTATATTTGTTTAACAGCATTTATCGTAAAAAAATACCCTCTAAGTGGTTTGCATAAAATAAAATACACATTAAAATTACTGATAAAAATCAGTCAAAAAGTTAACCTGATTTTTTAAAAAATAAAATAAAATGAGCAGTTAAAAATATATATCATAAAATAAAATTTACATATTAAAATTTATGTCAGCTTTACATATCTGGGTCAGCTTGCCAAAACAAAAAAGATTTTAGCAGGCACCCCATATTGCAGGGGGCAAGCAGTGTATTAAAAGGGGCATTCACTCTGCTCTCTCCCATAGGAGGTGATACCTGCTGCCAGCCAGTGCAATTTCATCATCTCCAAACACAGAAAGCATGATTCTTGCTTCCAACCTGTCTTCTTGTTTGAAACCTTTTATTTTCAAAGCTTCAGACTTTTTTTATTTACACAGTGTGACCCTGTCACATCTTTGTATTACTGACAATGAATTACTGTTTTATTTTCTATACATGCTATATTGACTATTTTAAAAAAAATCGTACCCTACTTTGGTATTTATATGATGAGCAATATAAACATTTTGGAAAACAAATAAAATAAAATAAACCAACAGCTGATTAATGTAAAACTTTTATGGTTTAAATAGACTTAAGATTTCTTTCGTCAGGTGGCAGTTCAAATCATTCTCTGTCAGAAACAGGAATTAACACATTTTGGCTGGGCTCATGAGCCAAGACATTATTTGGGGTTGCCAGCAATTCTTCATGGACTGTGAGGATCAGAGGGCTGGCTTATACTTGGGTCAGACTAATTGTCCAAGGAGTTCAATACCATCAACTCTGACAGGCAGTGACATTTCAAGAAGACATAGGCCCTGATCATCACTTGCTCTCTAATCATTTTTGCCAGAGGAAGAAACCAAGACCATGGGCTCTGCCACTGAGCTATGATCCCCCCCACCCATTGTGTGAAGAACACAAGGAAATGGAAAGGTGGGGCTTTCATTTGTTCTACGCCAATAGATACTTACTCAAAATTACATTTCACAGATTTTTTAAATTAATTTTTATTTCTTTAATTTTTTAAAAAAAAATAAACAATAGACAACAAATACAGGTCATAAGGAGGAGGAAAGGGAGTCGTACATACAAAGTATGTCTGCAGAAACATATGCCTTTAAGGAGGTCAAGAGGAAAAGCGTTACCCAGAATGAACATAAAGCAACAGAAAGCATCCCCCTCCTGAATATCTTGCTTGCTATGCAGCCATTCCAGGGGTCCTAGTACAGGGAAATGTACATGTGAGTTTATGGGGGGGGCAGGATAAGCATAGACTCGCTGCTAAAAGTGGCACAAATACCAAGATGCCTCAGGGATGTCTTGAGAAAGAAATGGTTCCTTAACAGCAGGGGTGTAGTCGTCCAGGGTCTTGGGGGATCTTAGATCTCTTACATTTTGGGGAGCAGGGTCCTAGCGTTTCCAGCATCTTACAAGCCAATCAGCACGAAACAGGAGTATGTTTGCCACTGAGAAGAGTCTTCTAACATGCTTCCTTGTCCTTTCCTGCTGATTGGAGCTGATCTGAGTGAAAGGAGGTAGCCACTGAGAAGACTCTTCTCAGTAGCTAACACTCCTTTCATGCTGACTGGCTCCTAGAGACGTGTTATTGTGGGAGAAGGCATTAACAAGGATCTCATTCTCAACCTAGCATCAAAAAAGGTTGTGTGTGGCTGTTATTATCATGAAGGGACCCAGGACTTCTGAATTGGCTACTACACTACTGCTTAACAGATTCCAGATGGCTCAAGAGAGTGAGCAGGGAAAATATGGGAACCCTAGACACAAGGAAGTGCATCCCATGCCATGCGAGCACAGTTCTGCTTGCACAATGGGACTTCACTTTCCTCTCCTCTCCCCGCCCCCGCATCTGTTCTGGAGGGCCCCCAGTCCAATGGAGCAGATTTTGAGAGTGTGCAGGGGGGTGCAGGGGTAAAGAGAGGAAAGGAGGGGGAAGTTCTATTGCACAAATGGAAGTCTGCTGCACGAGCGGAACAGCAGTGTTGGATACGATCCCAGATATCCAAGTCAGAGAGAGAATGAGACAGAGAGAATAAATATGCGAGGCCATCATGGAAGGCTTAGAGGATATACTAGCCAGGAAGCTAGATAACAGCTTCATTGTCTCTCCCAAACATGAACAGAACAGATGCAGGAAATTCCTGAAACAAAGATATAGTTTAAATCCAGTGTCTCCTACAGACTAAACTAGGGTTGCACCCAATGCTGCATGAGTGGAGTTCTGCTCACACAACAGGACTTCTCCTTCCTCTCCTATCCCCTGCAGCCCCCATCCCCCCAAACTGCTCCAGAGGGCCCCCCAACTAAGGATACACAGGAAGGTGGGGGGGGGAAAGAGGAAGGGAAAATCCCACTGCACAAGTAGGAAACTGTTCTGCTGGTACCACAGCACTATTGGAAACAACCCTAAATCATTACACTATCCACATATCTTCCTCTTCTTTCCTTTAAAGGCACTCTGAGCTTCTCTGTCTGGCCCTTGAGAGTCCCCCCAGGCTACACCTCCCCCTCCTCAGCCACAATCCCCTTTCCCCAGGTCACACCCTTAACTGGCCCCACTTCACATCCTCACGTGTTTTTGCCTGGCTGAGATATGTCCTTGAATGATGTCCTTCAACTCTGATTGTGCTTTTTGCTTATCTGAATGGAGGTTAGAGAGGGGTATGTAAGTGTATTATTGTTGTTGTTGTTATTGTTATTATTATTAGATTTATATCCTGCCCTTCCTCCCAGCAGGAGCCCAGTGTATGTAAAACTAGCCTACTTGCAGAGGTAAAATTTACATTCATCGCTCTGTTCACTTTCCTGTAGCCTCACCCACCATTGGCGTTTGGCCCCCAGAAGGTTTCCCAGAAGGGAATGTGGCCCTTGGTCTAACAAAGGGTTCTCCACTCCTGCTCCAAGACTTCCAAATAGCTAGGTAGGAGCAAGTGACAATCTGAGTAATGCGGCCGCGTCAATTTTACACGATTTCTCTGGCACAGCCTCAGTAGATGAGCACTTACATTTGGTAATTGTGCCTTCTCAGGGATAGGAAGAAAATGCCATTGTTTCAGTTTTCCACTGTCATGACCTCACAACCCAGGGACCTTGCAGTGCGCTGCAGTGTATTCCAACAAAACTCATATCAGTTCCTGGAGCCCCTCCCAGCCAGAGAACACACCCCTGCTACCACCCTCTGACTCAGAAGATGAGTCCTCAGCACTGCCTCCATCTCTCCAGCCTTGCAGGAGTCAAAAGACTGAAATCAGGTGAGAGCCCTTTAATAACCTAGTCACCTCCTCCAGTGAGGTGGAGCCAACCACACCTCAAGTCTGGGCTCCTAGTGGGAGAAAGGGTGGGATATAAATCTAATAAATATGTAAGTAAGCCTTGTCAGCCTACATAAGACTTCAGTTAGTCCCAAGTTCCTGCTGAGACATATTTCTATAGGTACCTTAGGAGGAGAAAGCCTCAGCCAGCATGACCTATTTGAAGCTGTCCAAGGTCCTGTTGTTGTCTCTGCAGGGGAGCTTTGACCTCAGTTTGCCTGCTTGATCTGCTCTTGCTACAGTGACTCAGCCTTCCTACGGTGATTGGTTTTGACTTGTCTTCACTAGATTCTACCTGGTTTTTCTGTGAGCCTCAAGCACCTGTGCAACTGGACATGCATATTTGGTCTTAACTGGGAAATGGATGAATCTATCCATTTTGGTTTTTCATTTTCCCAATCTTCAATCTAATTTGCCACATTTTCTGCATCAACTTGATTTAAAAAAGCATTCTTCATGAAAATGTCTGTATTTTAGTGTGCATTTCTACTTACATATGTATTTTTGGAAGCTATTTTTGCTAATATATGCATTTTATGCACACTTTCCCCAATATACATTTTTGTACACATTTTCTGGTTGGATGGCTGCAGAGGTAAATCTGGAGAAGTGTGAATTTTGAAGGATATTTGTGCTTCAGTTTGCATTGTTTTGGGAAGTGCAAATTAGATTTGCAGTGAAATGACTGCTGAAGAATTGGTGCCTGAGTTTGCTTTTTTCCTCTTCCCTTCCTGTCCCCTTCCCCTTTTGTGGGAATAATTTTTAATGATGTTTAGCATGATATAATTTCATTCTGTTTTGCTGTGGATGGAAAGTTGCTTTTGTTACTTTGGGCTGATGTTAGCTAAAAAACAAACAATTCCTTATCTTTGTAAGTGCCTAAAGTAAGAAAGTGGAAATGTAACTATTCTCAGGTAGAAAAGTAGCAAAGAACCTCACTAACATGGAGGATCTTCTCCATATAGCATTTTTGTTAGGCATTTTACTTTACATGTTTTGTTTAAGACTAAACGTGATTTGCCAACCAATACACTGATACATTATTTCATATATTTACGTAAACGTAATCCCAGAACTGCAAAAGCAACTAAGCTGAATCAATGCATAACAAGATTTGCAGCATGTTGATATTCACTGAAATGGGTAAAGAGTTTTGCCTATTTCTTCAGCCATTATCAAACTTACTGAATCAAAGGAGAATACAGTAACTACATGATCAACCTAATTATTCATCCGGTAATTTTACCGGTGCTGTGTGCATGAGCATCCTCCAGTTCTTCAGCCAAAATAAAACTGCACCTGCATTTCAAAGCACATGAATCATCACCTGCGAATCTTGCCCCTGTTCATTCAGTGTGCATAACTACCGTTCTCAAGATAACTTTGCCAGTTCAAATGTCATCTATACATTCCTTCAGCTAATATAAGAACAGACCCTAAGCCTTGAATGTGCCTGTCCTGGAATCTAGAAATGGAGTAACACAGGAAGTTGCCACTGGTCTATCCACTCATTTGTCTCCAACAAGGATGGGGAACATCTGGCATATTGGTTAAATTAGGCCCATGAAGGGTTCTAATTTGGCCTGCAAGGTTATTTCCTCCAGCCACGCTGAGCCTATCATATATATCATGTCTGGGGCAGTCACAGCTACAGCTGCAAAAGAACAGCCAGGAGTCATTTCTCAGCAAGCAGGGCTTGCATTTGGTGCTTTTTAAGTTTAGCATCAAAAGCAGGCCTCATTAGGATTAGGTTCTGGCTAGAGCCCCTGAGCAGAGCTGATCTCTGTCAAATGTGAGGCTTGCAGTCACGGCTGAATTTAAATTCAGTGCAGACTCCAAAGTCCCACTGAAATCAGTTCCATTCAGGATTGTGAACTCCTGAGTGGAGCCAAAAGCAGTGAATTTAAATACAATACTGATCGCAAGCTCCAGTTTTGGCAGGGAACTTTGCAGCCCCAGCTTAAACTTAATTGTTCCACCATCCAAAGTTGATGCAAAATCTGGATGTCTATCATCTTGTCAAAAATATTCCACACAATGAGGCTACAATTAGTAAAGTGAAAATAGAGGACAGAGTAAAAAGGTGGATTCTAATGTGAAAGTAGCAGCCAAACAAGCCTTCACAAAATATCTGAGGTTTCTAAATGTGTGTCAGTGATGATCTTGTCTCTTCCTTCTCCTCACACTCGAGACTTTTAATGTATATAAAAATTCCATTATGTTGGCCATCTTCCAACTGAACAAATTAAAAGCTGTTACAGGCTTTAGTTAGGCTACAATCATATTTCCACTTTATCTTACTAAATTCAATGGTATTTATTTCTGAGTAGACATATTACTGTTAAAGTATGTATAAATGTATATGTATTTAAGTGAAATCAAAAGGATCTCTTAAGTAAGGATCTGTTTATTTTTGTCCCATAGCCTTTCACGTGATGTATACACAACCCTTTAAACACAGAGATAATGTCACTGTTGTATGTATCTAAGTTCCCATCCCCTAAGCAATTATAGGAATATACCAGGGATGGATGAATTCATCTGGTCCATGTCACTTTTGCATGCGTCCACCCTATAAGTCTGTCCACTGTTAATACTGTTCAGTATTAACTGCTATTTTTAATATTAAAAATCGGCATGAAAATACACATTTAAATACAAATTTCTAACCATACTTTCTCCTAGCACATTTCTAAGTGTATGTTGATATATGTGAACAGAGAACTACAATGGAACATTGAGGAAGTGCAAATGCTGTTGGATAACAAAGTTCCTGCCCACACATTTGTTTGGGAGATGTGGATCTGCACTGAATGACTGAATCCCTCAAGCATCTTTATTTATATGGCAGAACACATTCACAGGTTTCAAGATAGCCTCACACTCCCACCTAGAGTCAGATTTTCCTCCACAGCAGGTTTAGCATTCAAATGTTTTAGCAACAAAAAGCTGATGCCAGCAACAACTCTTCCTGCAAAAGGTTGGCAGAAGCTTTCTGAGGAATGTCAGCTCCGTGCTTCATCTCCACACGGACTAGGGCACAGGGACACAGGAAGCAGTGGAGTCAGACCACTGGTCCAACTAGCTCAGGACACTCTACAAGGACTGACAGCAGTTCTCCAGGGTTTCAGAACGAGATCATTTCCTAGCTCAGTATTGTCTATACTGACAGACAGCAGCTCTCTAGGGTTTCAGACAGGTATCTTTTCTCAGCCCTGTCTGGAGATGCCAGGGGTTGAACCTAGGCCTTTCTGCATGCAGAGGGGGTGCTCTGCCATTTAGCTACATCCTTCCCCTATTACACCTCTGAAATGAAATAGCACTGGGCATGCATCATACTTGGAAAGGACACACATATACACATGTTGTTGCCTAAGGAGTCCTGATGGGAAAATTACCAGGGCCAGCTTGTTTTGCTGCTGGAACAGCAAATGAATGTCTGTCTGTCTGTCTCCCCCTCCCCCCTCTGCCTCCCTCCCTCCCTCTCTCTTCCCCCCCCTCACAGACACACACCAAAGTCAAGGTAGATAGTACTCAAGGCTGACCAAGTTGTTATGATACATAATTTATACTTTTTAAAAAAAATCCACAAATGGTGAGAAGAAAAATACTCTTTAGCATTTTCTTTTTAATAGCACATTACAAAACCCAAAATGGCCTCAAAAAGTAAACAAATGTGTCCTTAATATTCAGCCTCACTGGTTAAAATGTGCCCTGTTGATTAATCAGCAAAAGTATTTTAATTGGCCTACCAATTATGCCAATAAAGACAGTAGCCTTAATTGCTTGACTTGCATTGAATGGTCAGTGTTTTTCAGTGTAATTCCTGAGAATTCAGTCCTAAAACACACGACTAGGAAGTCAGCTCCATTGAAAATACTGGGACATCTCTGAGTAAACATGCATAGTATTGTGTTATGCAGCTCTCTGCCTAATCTTTTCATATGCTGACCTCCCTGGTTCAGCTCAGAAGCATTGCTGTTAGCCAAAGACACATCTATTTGCAGTGTCTTCCTGATTGAATATCAGTGCTTTCTTCTGTCATGCCGAACTAATTGGTTTCCTGGAAAATAAATTTGTGAACCTAACTCTGTTTCCTCTGCTTATGAACAAACTGGTAAGAAATGTTTGTGTAAGATACCACGGACTTCCCACTGAAGCCAAAGGATGCTTTACTTTCGACAGCAGTGGGGACTGGATAATGTGACTGGAACAGATGTGCATGAGCAACAGAGCTGCCCAACCTTCCCAAATATCAAAAATCTCACTCTTAGCATTGTTTCTTGCCTTCTAGAGCAGTAATTTTCAAATTTACGGATACAGTGCATTCTTATCTGGTCCTGGGAAGACAGGATCAGTGACAATTTTTTGTCAGATTTGCATCTTGGACAACAGCCTCTCAACAGAAAGAAAACTGCTCAGCTAAAAAATTATTTATTTAAAACATTTATATACCACTTAATCATTTGCATTCCTACACAGTGTATATAAAACAAGTCATACATAAAAACAAAATGGAACAAAAAAATCATCATAAAATGAAACATTACCTTAAAATGCCTGCTGGAACAAGAATGGTTTAGTAATAAGGCTGAAGTTCAGCAAGGAGGGTGCCTCTGTCTATTCTCAGCTGGGAGGGAGTTTCACAGGATTGGGCTTGCTAGCTGAACATATTTTTTAAAAATACTTATTATCAGCCACGGATGCCAAGAGGAATTATTTGGACACATTCCCCAAAGAAGATCATTTAGAAAACCTTTCCTAAGGATTTAGGACTAACTGGGACATATTTGAAAAAGACTCAATGATCGAAACAAATCTATAACAGGTTGTTCTGTATCTGTAAGTATTATTGTTCATCTTTACATGTTTGTTCTTTGGAGTACATTATAAGTATATTTTCATATTTGTGAGTCTTACTGCTGATTGTATTTTCAAATGTACAAGAGCCAGTGACACCTTTATAGGCCCATTTATGTGCCAAAGGGCCCTTCTGCATTTGGCTACAGAGGTGATAACAAAAAATGTCCAACATTCCCCAGCTGCTAGTCTTTGCAAGGGATGATCAACACTGGTCAAAACAACAGCAACAACTGTTTAGGGCATCTTGTCCATCATTAACAAATTTTCTCATTAGGAAAGCCATGAGAAACTCTAAGGAACTCCAGAACCCCTGGAGGATGTAGTCATTTATATTTGTCTAATATATATATTTATAAAAATATAGATTAATTTTTATCATTTTTATAAATATCAATGACTACATCCTCTAGGGGTTTCCTACAAAAATAAACTTCCCTACAAAAATAGTATCCCTCAACTAGTGTACAATTTAAAAACAACAACAACAAAGGTTATTAAAATCCATTGTTGCAGAAACACAGCAACGAAAATGGCAAGCTTTCTATTGTGGTAGTACAGTGGTTTTGTTGCTTCTGGTCAGCTTGCTAGAAGTTCTCCTGACCTTTTCTGCATCTGGATCTCTTAATAACCCCCAGTAGAACTTTTTATGTCTCTCATTTATAGCTCACAACCTTCAAAGAATGTGGGCAGTTAAAATAATAAAATTGCATCCATGTTATTAAAGCACTCACATTTCCTCTCTTCCTCCCCATAGTCAAAGTCAACTTGAAAAGATCTTCTGCTACTTGCAAAAGGATATCAGATTTGGTCTTCCATATATCACCAAAGGAATCAAATCCCAAAGTTTAGGACCTCTCTCCCTGCAAGGTTTTGTTTTGTAAACTGCTTTGAATGCATTCCTTGGGAAAAGATGGGATATACGTTTTTAAATGAATAAATAAACACCCTTGCAACTTGGTGTATGGATGGTAAACGACAATCAGAACGCAGTTTCCAAGAGCTAATAAAAATGGGAGACAGTACTAGATGAACAAATAAATGCCTCTGCAATTTTCCACAAATTTCTTAGAAACCAATTTAATAGTTTAACCTGTTGTATGTATATACAACATTCAAGGCTTTGTTTTCTCCTGCTGCATCGATGTAAGTCACTTTAGTGCTGCATATTTCACCACTGATATTTTAGTGCTGTGATATAATCTTTATTTGGGCAATTAAACCAGGCAGCAGGTTGGCATGCGCTAAAATGACTGTTTCATTCCAGAATTTTTTAAAAAATAATTGTTTAGAGCTGTTTCATGCAAGAATCAATAAAATACACACAGTCAGGAAAAGATGGAGATTTCTTTTTCAAAGAGATACAGTAGGTTGCTAATTATCCAGCTACTTGGATTTAAATATATTTTCAGAAGAAGACATTTATTTTTTCTCTTCTGCAGTGTTGAAAGACAGAATGCAAACTGGATGCACTTTTTAAAAATTCGTATTGTACTTCAAAGATAAAATACGACATGCACGGTAAAAATATGTAATAAAATAATATGTCCTGTGGTGCTTGGGTCCTTTTTATTTTTAAAAAAAATGTTTTAGTTATTCTATAGCAGTTGTAATTACAATTTCATCATGGCTAGGTTTGGTGTATTCAACAATTTGAACACAAAATATGATCATAATACCATAAAATGTTCTTGATCTTTTAAAATAACAATACTACTGAGGCTGAAATTCTATAGTTGCTTACCTGGCTGTAAGCCCCAATGAACTCAGTGTAGCTTAGTTCTGAGTAGACCTGTCTGCATTGTACAAGAACAGGGACTTTTCAGTGCTTGCTCCCTGTTTATGTCATTTATTTCTGAGGCAGTCGTACCAGATCCATTTCATTCGCTATTTAAGAGGGTATATAAATGCCTTTTTCATCAGGCCTTTGAACTGTAAGCTTTTGGATTATTAATTACTTTTTACATTATTTGAGTCAATGGTTTTATACTTATCTGTATTATTTTTTATTTTGAATCCAACAGTTGCCCAGAGGACCAGTAGGTTAAAAAATAAGGCAAACACTGACAACAACAAATAAAAGTAAAGTGGGAAGAATTTCTGTACTTCTATTCAGATGAATAATTACTGAAGCAAATAGGATTTCCCAAGTGAGTAAGCAATAATGAAATGAACAATGGATTTAAGCCCTAATATACAATGCAAGGCATAAGGAAAATCAGCTTGGTGGTTTCAACCTACTCTTTTGACAAAATAACATTTGTCTGTGTCACCAAACCACTAGAAAATTTGACACTGGCTGTTGCCCAATGGTGCAGGTCAGGAAAAAGTAGAACAGAAGCACTAAGCAGGAAAAGAATGAACTGCATACAGCTCTCTGCAACGTATCTAACTACTGTACCTAAAAATCTTACACTGATTTCATTAACTGTATCACATTAGTTTAACACTTTTGTAGAAAAGTATGACAAAAATACATGAATCTGGATGATGATAAAGTACCAGTTCAATTTTGTTTCATGCAAGTAAATACATTTCTCTGATAAGTACACTGTAGGGCAGAAGATCTCTGCTGTATAAATAGCAAAAAAATTTGAGTATACAAGCCTATCCTTAATATTTACAATCAAATTATACAAGCATATTAGTACAGAACACAGATGAAGTGTTAATGACAACCTGATTTGATACGCAACTGTCTGTTCCACCTTATCCCAAAGGGTTAAGAAGTATTTCAAAACCCTGTGGTGTTGATATGCAGCTTTCATTAACTTCCCACTAGTTTTTCAACTATTATGAACCAAGGAGTGCAGCATCCAACCCAGACATGGTGGCTCAGTTTGGACTATGCTTTGGATCCATTGTGGGTTCATGCACTCCTTCCTTCCCTTCCATGCATTAATTACCCCTCCATTTCTGGGTTGCTGTAGCCACACTATTCCAATGTAACATCTTGAGTCTGCAGTAGGCAAACTATGGTTGGTGCTAACAATCCAAAGCCTGATTTGAAACCAGAGCTTGGAATTTTACTTTTTAAAAGGAATAAATTACAGTTACAATTACATGGCCCAAAAAAGTAGTAATTGCCGTTACAATTACAATTGCTCTGAAAGTAACTGATTGCTTTACTTTTTCTCAAAAGTAATCACTACAATTACATTTCAGTTACTTTAAAAAAAATGCCTACAAGGTGCTGGCCTTGACTGCTATGCATCTAAGTGGCCTAAAACAACACTAAAAATAAACACACACATACAGAGGTAGTAGAATAATTCTTTTTATCCATAAGATAGCAATGGTGGTCACTCCGCTGGTAAGGGTGGTGGGGAGAGAGGCAGAGGCCACTACTCAGATCTTTGTACGTCAAACCAAGTGCAACCCCCCCCGCCCGCCAGCCAGCATAATCTCTCCCACTTAACCACGTCCCGGACCCTACCTTGCTACCAACTAAGGGTCACTCACCCAAGCAAACATTTTCCCTGAGATGCAAAAAGGCTAATATACTGCAAATGCAGCACAGTAGACAGAGAGGGCAGTGGAGGCTACTTTGTGTGCTAAGTGCAAACACACACACACATATGTTGTCATCTTTCACCTCCAAAGTTCTTTATCTCCATTCTGCTGCTGCCTCCATCTCCTCCTTTATCCATGTTCTTGCCCTCTGGCTCCTTTTTCCCTCCACTCCATTTTTCACCACCACCATCCATTTTTTTAAGCCATTGTTTTCTCCACTCCACCCCGTCTCACTCTCCACCTCCCCCCTCGTCACTTCCTACCCACCCACAGAGCATGAGGGAAAAGCAACACTGCACAGAAGCCCATTTTGAGGCACTTTATTTTCATCCACAAATCAGGGGAGCAGAAGACTTCCCCTGCTTCCCCCCCCCCCACAAGTAACGCCCAAAATAATGCTGGAAACATTACGATTACTCCACAAAAGTAATAAAATTACACCTAGTTCTATTACAATCGAAATGTAAAGGAATTACCCACTTGTTCCTCAAAAAAGTAATGAAATACAAGTAATTGTTACTTGTAACTAATTACTTCCAAGCTGTTTGAAACCATGGTTTGAGTCAGTTCATGAAACATGAATTGGAGGGTAGTGTTAACCATAGTTTGTACAGTTTAGATATCAAGGGAAAGTGTGGACAGAACAACCTAGAAATGAAGAAGAGACTTCATGTACATCAGAGAAGTAGGCCACATAAGCCACATGACACATTTCTAGTCTTCCAAACTATGGTTTCAAACTATGTTGGGGTTTTTAAGAGTTAAAAATGCTAACGGAACAAGATGGATTTTGCAGACTTTATCAAGGAACAAAATACCATCTAAAATTGTTGAACAGCCTCTTCACCACATCACCACCAGCTTTTAATTAATAAGGCCAAGGCATCTGCAGATCATAATCCATTATTTAATAAATCATTAGAATAATATGTAAATTAGACTTTGCATCAGATGAAAGATCACAGATATGTTAGCCTTTCTCCAATGGGTTGGTGTTTGGTTCAGTCTAGCTGTTAATTACTTCAGTGGCACAGTGCTTCAGCAAATTTAGAAGCATTAAGCTCCATAAAAAATAAAGATCCATCCCATCATTATGAGGATTAGCTATTGCTCTGTTAGAGAGTTAGTGGTTTGCATCATGGAGACATTCATTTTTAAAAAACTATAAGAAAGCCAATACTTGTTGAGATAACAAAGTACCCAAAACAAACTCAGAATCTAGTGTCCAAAATGTTTTGAAGCCCAATCCTACGCATATTTACTCAGAAGTAAATTCTCCATAGGGCTCACTTCCTAGTAAGTATGCACAAGGTTACGGCCAATAGAGCAATGTAGCAAACCACTGGCTATCCAGACTTTACTGCTTTCAACCTTGAGAACAGCAGAAGATGAAACATACCACATCCCTGCGAATCCTGACTTTAGCTGTCCAGAGCTAATGTTTACATGAATTATTTTGGAAGTATTTAACACTGTAATCCTAACCACCCTTACAAAGGAGTAAGTGGGAACGCAATGGGACTTATTTCAGAGTAAACATATTTAGGATTGCACTGCACATTGTCAAGTCCAGGTCAGAGCTTTTGTAATAAACCTTCTGCAGTCAGAATCCCGATAAAGTTGCTCTTCTCTATACATAGCTTTTTGGCATATATCCTTAAACCACTAGTTTTTTTTACACACACAGTAGCTTTTTCTGCTTCCTCCTTATTGCAACTAGTTGTCTGCATTTGCCCCCTCAAAGAGCTATCAGAAGCCAAACAGGCAACTAACACTGTCCTGAGGTGTGAGCCTTCTTCTTAGGAAAACTGATTAATATTGGGTTACTTATCGGGGGGGGGGAGGCAGGGGAACAAGAGTTCTCATACTCCTTTGAGACTTACACATTTATTGTACCAGGAGGTTTTATGGGCTACAAGCAATCCACTTCTTCAGATTCAACACTCTGTATGTGGCCACAGCTGCAATTCTATGCACACTTCCCTGATAATAAACCCCACTGAACACAATTTTTATTTAGTTATTTATTATTTAATTTATATCCTGCCCTTCCTCCCAGCAAGAGTCCAGGGCGGCAAAGAAAAGCAGTAAAAACACTTCAAAGCATCATAAAAACAGACCTTAAAATACATTAAAACAAAACAACTGTAAAAACATTCTTTAAAAAAGCTTTAAAAACATCTTAAATAAAAAGGGTTAAAAAACACATTGCTTAGGAACAAATGTTTTTAAAAAAACATATTAAAAGCAGTTCATGCACAGGCATGCCCCAAAAGGGATGGGATTCTAGCCAATGAATCCTTATACCACACAAGCCATTAGTGTTTCTTAAGGTGCCACAACACCCTTTCTTTATCATCACTTCAACAGACCAACACAGCTGTCCACTCTAGAATCATTCTCTCTAGGGGTTTTTTTTTAAGCTCAAGAAATGATATTGATTAACGAACAAACATTAGCAGGCCACCTCATCCGCTTCCCAAAGTTATAAGATTTCACATCAGCCAACTGGCAATACCTATCCACACTCTTTAGAACGAAAAGCCATTTTCATTCAATGCGATTTCCATGGGAGAATAACATTAAACCCAGTTCCCTGTGGAGATGGCTACAAAAACAGAAGGTTAAAATGGTTTCCTTAATTGGCAATCTGTCTTTAAAAAAAAAATCCCTGCATTTTACTTTGAAAGCAAAGTGACAGCTGCCCTGACATCAAAACACTCTGGAAGTCAAACAGTGCAGGCTAGCAAATAATCAGGCATCCCATTGTGGGGAACTGACAGTTCACAGCTGAGAGCCACTAGATTTCTCAACTCACTCACACACACTCTCTCCCTCACAGACATGTAAACAAAGCCCTTCTCCGCATTCTTAAAAAAAAAAAAGGTCCCCAATAGTTTTCTTACACACACTGAAGCTCCAGAAAACTAGGTGAGCCAAACCAAAAGCCTGGAATCCACACCTGTGTATAGAAAGGCTGCGATAAGGAAACAAAGGCAGAGGTGGGCATAGAATGAGTTTGACTCATCCTTAGGCAAAAGAAGCTGGATCCTACCAGCAGCCAAGAACAGAACTCCATGGAATCTCTTCCTGAACTTGCCACGCCATGCGCTCCTCTGTGCATGCGAGGCGGGGAGGCAAAGCTTTAAGTCCTAGCGATCCTCCCTCACCCAAGGCCATTGACTCCCGTTAAGTTCCTTCCTCCCCTCGGCTGGCAGATTAGGTAGGTAGGTAGGTAGGTAGGTAGGTAGGTAGACTTCCCCTCTCCAGCAACATACGCCCAGGGCATTGCATGGCAAATCTGTGGCTTCCCTCGCCATGAAAATCCTCTTTTAATTAGGCCAATAAACTTCAACCTGCTGGGCTTTCTAGATTTCTTTTGCTTAATTGTTATTATTAGCATCGCACTCTCTCTCTCTCTCTCTCTCTCTGAGCGATGCGTTCCTGAAGGGCAACCGAGCAAAAAGGATGCTCAAGAGGCGGACAGCTTGCCCCGCAAAGTGTGGCGAAGCCGTTCAGGCGCACATGCCGGGCAGCAGCGCCGGCTGCCACCGTGCCGACCGCTGCCGCTCGCCTGAGTCCCAGACATCTTGCCCACCCGAGCGCTGCCAGTGCCCTCCCCCTCCCGGGTGGCCGATCCCCTGCCCTGTGTCGCCTTCCGTCCAGCCCTTCCGACAACGGGATCTACGGGTGCACAGACACTGCGCGGAGAGATCCTGCCCATCACGCACAGGCACAACGCACACACCCCGAAAGAGATCGGGAATTCTGCACGGAGCCAAACCTTACCGGTGGCGCTTGGCTCTTTCCGCCGGGCGGGCAGCAGCGTAGATGCTTCAGCTGAGCTCCCGCTCCCCGTCCTCGCCTTCGTGCAGCAGCCGCAGCAGCCGCTGCCCGGGTCCCCATTTAGCTGGCATCACTTCTCCATTAGCAGCAGCCGCTCAACCAGCCCAGCTCCCCGCAGCTGCAACAGCCGCCGCCGCGACAGCAGCAGCAGCACCAGCCGCTCACCCCGCACGCCCAGCCAGCGATGGAACTCGGCCCTCGCCGACTGACAAGCGCCAGCAGCCAATCGCCGCCTCCTCTGGCTCCCAGGGAGCGAGGGCTACGGACCAATCACGGAGGGAAGGTCCCCGTGGTCGCCTCCTCTCTCCCCTCCTCACTCAGCTGCTCGGTTTCCGGGAGAGTGGGAAGGGAGCTACTCGAGAGGAGCTGGTCTGGAGGACGTGATGTTGCTTTCGGGAGGCTCTGGTGGCGAAGGAGATCGGGCAGCGCTTGCAGCAATGAGGGGCGCCTTCTTTAAGGTGGAATTGGAGTTTATTGGCCCCCTTCCACCTTAAAATATATCCACTTCGAGGTCATAGTGACAGAACTGTGGTGCGGAGGGCCCAGGGTGAAAAGCGTGAGAATGAATGGATCCGTGTGAAAGAAAGAGTAACTGTTTCTGGAGCATACCTTTGTTTTAAAGTAAGAGAATAAGGTATCAGTGTTGCGCAAAAGGAAGGCGTGAGCGGCGTGATATATAGGGCAGAGGTTGCGAAAGAATCCTCTGTAAATGAAGATTTCCACCTCCTGCTACAACCAGAAAGTGCGCCTCTCTGATCCCTCTCAAATCTTTCCTTTTAGCCTTCGGTGTTTCTTCCTTCCCCTCAATTTCCTTTTCTTCTTTCAAAACTTGCTTCCTTGCGTTTTTAAACAGAGAAGCTTTTATCTATTAATCTATTTGCACATGAGATCGTGATGTGAATGTATGTTGGAGAGGGGAGTGGCCAGTTAGGGTGATTGTCGCCAGAAATACGGAGCTGGCGATCTGTATTTGATCTTTTCAAAGCCGTCGTTTTGAGAGTTTGTGCTATATAGTCTGCTGCTTGGTGTTCTCAAAGATTTGCAACAATCCGGGAGCTAATAAAAAGTCCGTGGGTTAAAAGGAAGGTTAGACACATGCTCTATATCTCTGTTGGCCTTTGACAAACAAAACTAGGAAAATGAAAGAAATCTTGAAATCCAAGTTGTGTAGTGGAGCCTGGAGATGTTGGGAAAACAATGTTCAGTGAGAACATATGGATTCCCTTCCACAAATTTAGATGTGTTAATGATACATGTGCATCCCACTTAATGATTGGCTCTCTGGATGTGTGTATGTGCACGCATGCATATTGTGGGAGTGAAATCCAACTAAGTCGTATTCAGAAATGAGTGGTCTACTCAGGGTATGACTGATATTGGCTATCGCCCAACAATAGTGTGTTTTTGCATCCTTTGCTGTGTGGATTTGACCATTTTTGTCAGGGATGGGGAACCTTTGTCAGACAGAGGGCTGCATTCCCTTCTGGGCAACCTTCCAAGGGCCACATGCCAGTGGTGGGTGGGGACATAGGCAAATGTGGATAGAGTAATAAATGTAAATTTTACCTCTGTACAGTAGACTAATTTTTCCACACACTTGCACACCCTCCATCCAGACAAGCAAGAGGTAATATCAGAGTACAAGGACACACTTGTCAGCCAGGCAGAAACACTCTGGGTGTGAAGAGCAATTGTGAGGTGTGTGGCCTGGACGTCACATTTGGTTCCTCCCCCCCCATTTATTGTCTATATATGTGTCTATCAGCCTTACCTCTTCAAGAGAAAGCTCCAGGTTTTTCTACAGTGCTGAGGCTGTAGGCCTTTTTTATATTTGTGTCTTGTTTTTTCTGCAAGTATTTAAGCCTTACAACAACCCTGTGAGGTAGGATAGCCTGAAAGACTATGGCTTGAGCTACATCACCCAGTGAACTTCATAGCTGAGCATGGATTTGAATATGGGTTTCTGATATCCCACATTCCTACCTTTATAGTCCACTGTGTAGATTATTATGGCATTTGAAAGTTCTAGTAAAGCCTTATAGCCTGAAACATTTTCTGGGCCTGAGCGGACTTAGGATGTTTGTGTACATAGCATGTCGATATAAAATAGCTAAAAGCCCAAAAGAACAATAGCAAAATATGTCTTATAATGTATACTGCAGATTCTGTTTAATTTGGAATTAGTTATTGAAGTACAAATATCATCAATATCAACACTTGAGTTTTATGTATTTTGTCAATCCACAGAGAATCTAATGTGCCACAACAAACGGAACTGAAGACACTTTTCTTCCAACCGGCAACTCAACTTAAACACACACACACACACACATACTTCAACTTCTCCTGTAAAAGCGCCCCACATTTCCTCAACTGCAAAGCACTTAAAGAGCAAGGCATTGATCCCAGTGCTAATAAAATCCATGCTAATATGTCAACATTGGTTGGGTTAATTACTCTCAGGTGCCAGAGGATTAAAAAGAAGCATGTACAAAAAGATGTCTCAAAAGAGCTAGCTAGTTTAAGAACAGCAACACACCATTCACAAAGGTAAGCAGATCTGCATTCGCAGGAAGTCAGGAATGTTACCTTCTGAATAGACTGACAGCAACCCCAGAATAAGGCAGACTCTCATCGTATGTAGAATCATATGGAACACAAAATGGAAGCTGCACTCAGAAACGGAAAGCGGAATAAAAGCCCAGAGATTGGCCAGTGAACTGCCAGCATGATGTTGGACAGGATGAAAGTAATAACGGTCCCCCCATGCCTAAATACAATGGTGTTTTGCCATCGTACTCAGCCACAATAGACCCTTATCTAACGTTATTTATTACTTAAGACAAAGCTCCAGAGACTTCTCACCTCAAAATGTCAAAATTTTAGGAGATGATACAAAACAATGTCTCCTATACAGTTTTATGGATGGGAAAAGCTGTGCAAGAATAGCTTAGCCCAGAGTCAATGGCAGAGAATCAAGATTAGCAGTATAATAACGTTTTTCCCCATTACGATACTGTTGGGGAAGGGCATGCAATGTTCAGGCCGCATGCAGCTGCCAAGTTTCTGTTGTGCCTTGTAGCTTCCTAAAAATGCATTTTTTAAGCAAAACAAAACGTTTTCTAGCCATTACATTTTCAGGTAGAAGCTTCAAAATATGAGGGCAGTGCTTTTCCAAGCTTATGATTCCTAAACCAATCTTTCCATTAAAATATTGGAGTAAATCTCATTGAACTCAATGGCACTTACTTTTGAGCAGACATGTATACAATTGCGCTGTTAGTCTACAATCCTAAATCCACCTACTAGACAGTGAGTTCCATTGAACTTAGTTGGATTTCCTTCTGAGTCAACACGCAGATGCTTGTGCTGTAAATCATTTTAGAGCAATATCCAGGCTTCTGATGAGGGAGCTTGAAGTTTCTTCTACATCCTATTCACCCAAGTATTTGAGGGCTGAAGAAGAATGATCCCGGCAACCCAGATATCACTCGATGGAAGAATGTTTTTATCTGCAACTGTTTTTAGAATATTTTTTTCTGCAACTGTTTTAAATAATGTTTTAGCTGTAACTGTTTTTAGAATATTTTAAATGGTTTTTAGAATGCTTTTTTATTTTGTTTGCCACCTTAAGCTCCTTCAGGAAGAAGGGCGAGATATAAATTTAATAAATAATAACCTCTCCCTCCATGGATACCCCACATTGAACAGGTTTATTAAAAAGCACACTGGGATTTGTAGTCTCCCCAGTAGCTGCTGAATGGGTTATTTCATATAAAGTAATACCTCAGTTAACAGCTGGTATAAGCACAGTGGGGAGGAGAGCCTGGCTGGGAGTCCAGAGTCTGTGAGTTCAAATCCCCACTCGTGTCTCCTGGGTATCAAGGGCCAGCTAGAGATCACCCCCACAGTGAGTGGCTCAGGGGTTACGTGCCCTGCCACCTGTGCAGCTGTGGGCAAGCTGCATAGTCCCAGTTGCTCCCCAGCTGGCAGTTGTAGATAAGGAAGGGGCTGGCTTGTGCAGCTGTGGCAAACTGAGCTGGCCCTAGCCAGCTGGGGAGGACTAGCCTCGGAGGCAATGGTAAAACCCCTCTGAATACTGCTTACCATGAAATCCTTATTCATAGGGTTGCCATAAGTTGGGATCGACTTGAAGGCAGTCCATTTTCAATACCTTAGTTAACAAAACCTCCAGGAAAGAAGCTCCTTTTAACAAAGTCTTGGGGGAGGTACACTCTGACATAGAATGAGGCTCCTTGTCTGCTGGATTGCGGCTGCTGCAGGCAGCTCTCATGTGGTTGGAAAGGCGCTCCTTGCCAGGTGACGGAGACACCACAGTAAAAAGTGCTTCAGGTGCTCTGGAAACACTGCTTACTGCAGACGTGTCTGCTCGAGTGTAGGTGAGGATGGTGCAGAGACAGACCAAGCACGGGGGTGGCTGCCTCTTGCCTACCTGCTCGAGTGTACGGAGAGGAGAACTGTGCTCAAAACTTTAAGATTGCTACAGCAAGATGCTACATGATAAAAGAAAAAAAGCAAGGCAGGCATCCCTGGATGCATTTTGGAAGATGCCTTCAAGTGGTCTGTATGCAAGGCTTATCTGACCTGGCTGTTTCGTTTCATTTCAGACATGCATATTGTAAGCTTTGGATAAAAAGTTTGCTGAAATATGTTGTGTAAGAACCCATCCCTGTTCTTTCCATGTTACTCCTATCTCTGGAACCAAAGTTTCTGTTAAAGAAGTAATGTCCAGGAATGCACATAGTTTGCTAACTGAGGTATTACTGTAATTGCAAGGTGGGCAACCTTTGGGATGCAGCCCTTGACCTAGTTTCATGTGGATGGGGGAACCCAGAGGGAGAGAAGGAAGGTAGGAAAAGAAAAAAGGGGGTGAGGAAAGCTGAATCATGAAGCAACTGAGGGCAGAGGGGAAAGCCCTCTGCAAGCAATCAGTTCAGACATCTGAAAGAGGTGTTCATGCCATCTACAGCAGCTCACTAGGGACAGTTGAGTGAAAGGGAGGTGGCTAAAAGTACAGGGATGGCCCTGCCCTCTTTTGGCTGTAGCCCTATCTATCACTGGCCTGTGTGCCCTGATAGATTACCCCCAAGGAAATGTTATTATGGGTTCAACTACGGAAGTTGCTCCCACAAGAGGCATTGAGAGCCACCAACTTGGATGGCTCTAAAAGGGGATGAGACAAATTCATGGAAGATAAGGCTATCAACGGCAACTATGGTTATGATGGTTATGTTCTGCCTCCACTGTCAGAGGCAAAACACCTCTGAATACCAATTACTGGGAACCTCAAGTGGGGGAGAGCGCTGTTGTACTCTTACATGCTTTAGGTAGCTGGTTTGCCACCCTGAGAACAGGTGGACTAGATGCTGGACTAGATGGTAGTAAGAGCCTTTGATCCAGCAAGGCTCTTACATTCTTGAGGTTCCCACCTCTGTTCTTCTGGCTCGGGAGGACAGAATTGTTAACTGAAAATCTGGGAAGGCCTCCAAAGCGTCAGGTCCAGTGGTGATAGCTTTTCAATGGAAAGAAACTACTGGCTGCTATTTTGATTTTTGTTGATGGCAATATGTAGCCATTTCTGATGCAGGGGCCCTATGTCCTGTAAAGTAAATGTGTCAAATCTGGCTACAGAGAAAAGAAACTGTGTTAAGCAGTTTGGGGACAATATCCTGAATGGTGCATTGTAAATTCCTCCTTGTTCCATCAGCCAGGGAATAATGGACACTTCGGTCAAGCAGATGTGCCATGTAAAATTAATCCTCACATTCCTGTTTCTCCCAGTTCTGTTAAGGTTACTCTCTCCTAGTCTGTGTTTACCGCATGGCCTAAGATCAAAGAGGTCTGCTGGGAATTACAACTGTGACACAAATGGAAAAAGTATCTTCCTGGTGGTGAGGTGTCTTTCCTATTGCAGTTTTCTCCAGCTTCTGCAAAGCAAAGTGTTAGAAAATTGACAGATAAATATACAAAGACATCCATTGTCAAATCCACAGAGCAAAGGATGCAACAACAGATAGACAGACAGAAAGACATAATCGTACACGAGGCACAAAGGCAATATCAGGGCCTGCTCTAGTTCTACTGGCCGTTCCTCTTCACCGGGCCAAAGGACACCAAGTGCCCTGTGAGAAGGATGAAGAGAGTGAAGGAGCCAGGCAGGCGGAGACAACATGAGGGGCTGCTCCAGTCAGACAGTCTCCTCCTCCCCACCCCCCAGGGACAACAGACCCCAGCTGCCTTGCAGGAAGAAGAAGAGAGCAATGGAGGCAGGTGGAGACAACCCCAGTCAGACTGTCCCCCTCACAGGTCTACTCTGATGGACACCATCTCCCCTGTGAGAAGAGAGAGCAAGGGGTGCAGGCTGGGACAATTGGGTTGTCCTCTTCCTCCCTTCCCAGGTCCAACTTAATATTTTATATCATTTCTTTGCTTTAGCATTTTAACATTGTAAACTGCCGTAGGTGTCTTGACAGAGGGGCAGTATATAAATGCAACAAATAAATAAGCATGGACTCACGTGATATGTAAGTTAGCACATCTCTCCTGTGCCCCCCCGCCTCACTAGGGTCCCACATGCCCTTCTTAGTCCTGGAGACAGATCCAAGGAACGGCTCGATTTTCTGTTTTTTAACAGAATGGGATTAGCCATTATGGCTTTTTTGTCCCATTAATCCTTAGTGCAACCTGAGTTTTGCACCTAGCAGAGCTGATTTTGGCTGCCTACAGCCTCTGGCACCTTCATCTTAAGACTGCAGACTTTGTGGCTTCAACGTCATTTTCATCTCTCCCTCTCCATCTCTCTCCACCTCCTCTTCTATTGTGGTTTCAGCTAACATCCAGCCTGAAAAGTTGTGGAGAACGTGAAAGCCTGCTCATTACTTTGTGTGGCATTTTTCCTAATAAAGGCCTTGTCTTACTGCGCCTTCTCTTCCCCCTCCCCAACTGTTTTTTTTTTAAGTAGATACTCAAGGTAATTTATTAGGATTGCTAAGTGCATGTTCCATCATTGCCATGCTTTTTCTTTCTGCGGGGAAAGAGTAGTAGTAGTTAAGAACACCTCTTTCTTACTACATTCTTTGAGGGGATGCTTTGATTCCCTCTGGGGCCACCAAAAAGCAACTGCTCAGTTAAATAGTCATTCCCCACCTGTTTCCTCCCACTGGAAGCAGTAATCTGAATGCACACCTTTTCTTCTGCTAGTGTCAAAGCAGGCACGGGTGAGAGGAATTTAAGATAATGGGTTGTGTCCAATGTAGTGCTAAGTAAGCATCTCATCTGTGCAAGGATCACCAACAGCGCAATGGGACTTTTCTCCCCTTCTCCTCTCCCCATGCAACCCCAACCTCTGGAGCAGTTTTGGGGAGGGCACAGGGCACACATTGGGGGGGAGGAGAGGGGGGAAATCCTGTTGCACCTGCCTAGTGGTAATCCTTGCACTGATGGGATGCATTGGTTGACTACCACCCATACATGCCGTGTCCCCCTTGTGCCAAATATCTAATGGGAACTCATCAGCTATATGCACATGGGGAGCCTAGCCACTCTTTTCTTTAGTGTAGACCAGAGTTGAGGAACTTGTGGCACTCCTGCTGGGAGGAAGGGAGGGGTATAAATCAAATAAATAAAAATGGCTGGACTTCACTACACATGGACTACTCTAGAAGTTGCTGGAGTCTATTCCTGACCATTGAGCATACTGGCTGAGGGCGATGGGAAATGGAGTCCAACAACAACTGGAGGGCCACAGGTTACCCCATCCCTGCTGTAGCCAATTATCCTGCTGCTAGGCCTATCTCTGCTGATTTTCCAGTGGGGAAGGCCTGACCTCTCATCCTATCTGAGCACCCCACCTCCCCATTCAAGATGAGAGAGTGTTGTTTTTGCAGCAGTGTGACCTGCCTTAAGTATTTATTTGTCTATTTACTTATTATTGCATTTGTTTCTTGCCTTTCCTCCAAGGAACTCAAGGTGGTGTGCCTGTTTCTCCCCATCGCTGCCTTATCTACCTACTATTGTGTGAGGTAGGTTAGGCTGAGAGGCGATGACTGGACCAAGGTCACCCAGTGAGTTTCATGGCTGAGCAGGGATTTGAAGCCTGGTCTCCCAGGTCATAGTCCGACATCCTAAATTTCCCTGACTAAAACAAGGTAAACATGAGCATGCTTCCTTAATATCCTAGTCCCTCTGACGCCCAATAAAGGAACCATTGTTGTTTATGATATAGTCTCTTCTCACAAGACTACTCTAGGGCTTGCTATCAAGGTTAAGGTTACAGATATTTAGAAGTATAAATTTTTAGTTGTCTTTAGAACATAAATATTAAAAGTTTACAGTTTTACATTTAATGTATTTTACATTTTGCTGGCTGGGTTTTATAAATCCTTAAAGCCAGGGGAAAAAACAAGAAAAAGGAATAATTCTGTGTTCAGACATTTCTGAAAAGCTAAGAAAAAATATTTTAGTATTATTTGAAACCGTAAAGAAAAACCTTCAGCCATTCCACTTGGACAATATTTGTCGTCTCATAAGTATAACCTTCAAGACTCAACATTCTGATGCAGTTTTTTCCCATAATATAATAGCTCTGGTGTGCACAGTAGCTATTTTCTTGTCCAGAAAAGCCTGCCCTCAGCCTACTCAGAATCAGTAATATGTCTAACCCAATTCATCAAAAGTGTTGAAGATAACTAAACAGCATTTGGATGGAATACAAAAACCATCTATCGCATCTCAACAGCTGTATTGTTGCAGATTGTCCTTAAAGTATCTGGTGAAAGAATTTGGTGGAGGCAGAGATAAAGGAAACAATTTAAAACCTCACTTGGGGAAAAAAATAATCACATCAATGATATGCCTATAATTTAGTTTAACTAGCACTTATTATTTCATTTATTTGATCACTCCCTCTATTAGTAAAAGAGGTCTCACATGGCGGATGCTCTGGGCACAAGAACAGAAACCAGGAAGAATCAGGCCCCAGATTTTAGCACTGTTGAGGCTAGATATTACTGTATCATGACTGCTAGCTTTTATTGATGATTTTATGTCTGCTGCTATATTGCATTGCATTTTAGTGTAAGTCGCCTTGAAAGGGTTATTCCATTACAAGTGGTCTAAAACGTACCTTTAAATAAATAAATAAATAAATGGTAGATGCCCGTGGCAAGCAGGAAATTCTTTCTTGGGGGGAAAAAGGCCTGTGCCACCTAAACCTGCCCCTCCCATCTGCTGGGTTCTGATGGAAGTTACTATGGAACTGTGGCAGCACAGCACAATTGTAGAGCAGGCATAAACCACTGACCTAGAGCTGGCAGCCTGAGGGAAGGGAGTGGCTTGGGCCTAATGGGGGAAGGAGGGGAAACAGCCTCCAATATAATCCTCACCTAGGATTCTTTAAGCTGAAAGGGGAAGTGTGAGTGTCAAAGATGGGCACTCCAAGTCACATTCTGCTCCTGGGCTCAAGGCACTCAAACCCTCAGAATGGCATCAGGATTGAAGAAGGATGTTAGTTTGCTCTTCCCCAGCAGGGAAATTGGGCTTGTAACTGTACGTTATGGAATATGTTTTCCTATCTTCCTTCCAACCCATCTCCCATTTTAATATTCGGGGTGGATGTCAAATTAAGCTTCCTCCTCTTTTCACCTAATTCCTCCTCACCCCTGTGCCTGCATGGATATTCCCATCATCCCTTCTTTCCTCCCCAACTCCTGTCATTTTCTCAGCATCTAGATAGTGGTTCTTAATCTGTTTTGGGTCACAGACTCCTTTGAGAATCTGATGAAAGCTATGGACCCCCTCCCCAGAAAAATGTACACACACACAAAATTTTGCATACAAATCTAAGGGAAAAATCAGTTTGGTTGTGCTCAGTTCACAGACCTCCTGAAGCCCATCTGTGGATCTCAGGTTAAGAATCCCTGATCTAATTTGTCTGATCAGCATGAGGAGGGAAGTTTGGCCTGGGATATCAATGGTGCACACAGATCTCCCATTCCCTGTAACACCTTTCTGAGCTAGTGAAGGGCAAATCTGTCAATTTTGGTTTCTCTCCGATTCTCATTCTTCCAGTCTTAAATTCAGTTCTCCACATCGTTTGTGATTTTTTGTAAAGTCCTCCTGAAAATCCATCAGCATTTTGGTACATGTTTTCCCTAATATACTCATGTCTGTATGCAATTTTGCTAATTTAAACATTTTTGCAAACTTTTCCCCCTAATGTAATGCATTTGTATGTTATTTTTATTAATTTATGTAGTTTTGTACACATTACGTGCCTGGAGAACTGCAAATTTTGAAGGATGGCTACGTTTCATATTATGTGTTATTTGGGGAACTGCCATTTAGGTCGGTTCACCTGTAAATGTGAACTGAACCTAATTTCTCTCCCCACCCCAATCATGAGCTGCAGTGCCCATGCAAGTGAGATGAGGCAGGCAAAGGAAAGGAGACAAGAGGCCCTATTAGGTTTTATTGAGAACTGACAAGATAAAAAGTGTGAAGCATTCACTGGAAATATAAAAAGGAGGTCAAAAACCAGAATGCTGGAAAGATATGGCTTTATTCTGTGCACAAAGGCATCTAATAATTTCTTGTATATAAAACAGATGAGTTTCTGTATAAAATATATCAAAGCCCAACGCGTTTCAGCCTGTGTAGTCAAGCCTTCATCAGGGGAAAATAAATTCTTCTGTGAAGTATTGTGACAACCTGGTATTTTCCTTATTGCTGTTGTCATGTTGTCAGGTTGTCACAATACTTCACAGAAGAATTTATTTTCCCCTGATGAAGGCTTGACTACACAGGCTGAAACGCGTTGGGCTTTGATATATTTTATACAGAAACTCATCTGTTTTATATACAAGAAATTATTAGATGCCTTCGTGCACAGAATAAAGCCATATCTTTCCAGCATTCTGGTTTTTGACCTCCTTTTTATATTTATTGAGAACTGCACACAGACACTGTACCCTCCTCACAAAGAGAAGTGTGCCCTAAATCAACACAGTTTCCAAGTGTGTACATTCCTCTCTTCCTAACCACAGTCACCAAAACGTTTCTGATACAGATATATTCTATCACCATGATGTTATTCATTGATTGCATCCAGATACAGCAATCTTGTCCAGCATTTGCTTACACAAAATGCTTTTTGGAGCAATTTAGGGCTTTATGCTAGCATTACGAGGTATTGGTCGATGCAAAGTTACAGTACTACTAAAAAAAATTATTTTGGCAGCATATCATCATTAGGAGGTCTTCAATATTCCATGCCAGTTATATCACAAGCACCTCATGATCAATTTAGCTAACACTATAATCCTATACCAATTTACCTGTATGGGACTTCTGAATAGCCTTATCTTTTATGTTTGCCACCCTGGACTCCTTTGGGAGGAAGGGCAGGATAGAAATTAAATAAATAACTACTGCAATGTAGGGTTACACTGTAAGGGCTATTGAAAGATCAGACAGGATCAATGTGATAAAATCATTTCCCTGGCTACATCTGGGCTGTGATCATCAACTAATAAGATCAGAAGTGCAACCTCAGTGCTATTTCCAGGCCAAAAGCAGAGTGTCAGGACACGTTCATACTTGTGAATTCCTCTGTGGAATTGTGCGGGTTCATGACTGCATTGTCCTGATGCTGGGGAATAAACTCCTCTCTGAGACCCACAATTGCCCTTCTTCATTGATCTTGTGGAGGGGGTACAAAATGCACCTCTTTCTTTGGCCTTTGATTTAGCTGGCTACTTTGTTTTTACTGGTGTTGAATATCCCCCTCTCAGTTTTTGCACATTTGTTATCATCTATGTCATGGCCCCAGACCAAGAATCATCGGCGGCAGAGTCCTTTGACAACGACAACCCTGAGATGAATCCACTCCCTGGTTCATCCCTTGTGGAGCCCGCATCTCCTCCCTTGAAACTTGAGTAGACATCTCTGCCACCAGACTCCAATGACTTATACATAGACTCCTTGGAGGATCAGGAAGGCATAGAATAAGCCAATGTCTGCAGAAAAAGGTGCCGGCCCTTTAACTGTCTTCTATGCTTCTGAATACTATTTGTTGGGGAGCAGAAGCAAGGAGGCCACTGTTGCACTCATGTCCTGCTTATGTGCTTCCCACAGGCATCTGGTTGGCTGTTAGACTGTGAGAACAGGAAGCTGGACTAGAAGGGCTTTTGCTCTGAACCAGCAGGGCTCTCTTTATATTATGTTATGAATACAAACATTATTATATAAACGTAAGACCCACTTGCACTGTATGCAGGTTGCCTTCCCATTTCAGCTTCTGTAAGATTTCTGCATACCAGGGATCCAGCGAAGAGGACATTTCAATTCAGCTCTATTGATGGTCATGGTTGACTCAGTTATTCCCAACATCAGTGGGAATATCCCTAAAGAACCTTGGAATGTAGTAATCTTTAATCTTCAGGGCTGAGCTGATATAAATGAGCTAACAAATACATAGTTAGTGCTTCAAGGAAAGTTAATGATCATATAGCTGATTATTTATATGGCAAGCTCTTTTGGATCCCTCTCCCCTTTCTCTCTGTCTCTTTCTCTTCTCTAATGGAAGATCATACATATTGGAATGGGAGAAAGGATGAAAAAAAATAGTGGAGGCCACCAACTTGGATGGCTTTAAAGGGGAGTTAGACAATTCATGGAGGAACAGGCTATCAATTGCTACAAGTGAAGATGGCTATATTATATAGAGGCAATATGCCTCTGTACAGCACTTGCTGAGGCTCATGAGCAGGAGACGACCGTTGCACTCATCTCCTCCTTGTAGGCTTCCCTTAGGCATCTGACTGGTCACTGTGAAAAGAGGATAGAGGCCTCGATGTGCCTGTGGCCTGAGCCAGCGCAGCTCTTCTTCGGTTCTTTGAATCTTAAAATGGCATTGATAATCAGAACACCTGTTTATTTATTTATTTTATTTATTTATTTATTAAATTTATATACCGCCCGACTAGCAATAGCTCTCTGGGCGGTGAACATAAAACAACATAAAAATACAATAAATAACAAAACAATACTAAAATACAAGCAACTGTTTCCAAGTCAATGCAACATATGAAATCAAACACTTGTCGATGGAACCCATTTTGGTTTGCATACTTAAATTATCCAGCATAGAAGTGTAGGCTGCTGAGGAGTCTATCTGTCTAGTTTTCCAGAAAGCCAGAAATGAAAGACAAGTAAAGGGTTAAGGTGTGCAGCAGCTCAAGGACAGCTCACAGCAGAGGCTGCAGCTGGCACAGAGCAAACCCAGTCTATAAAGCCTTGAAAAAGAAACTACAAGGTGTGGAGGTGTTAGAAGAGTAAAGGAAAGTATTTGTATCTGTATTGTAACCATTCCTGTACGAAATCCTGTCAGTAAAAGACTCTTAACAATTAACGGCCTGTGTGTGGGTATCCTTTCAACTTGCTCTATCCTGCTGGGCACACGCAATCGATACACCGCTGCCAACAAGGGTTATGGGCCCAGCTAGCGCAGCTAACCCAGCAAGCCCAGCTAGTCCAGCTAACCCAGCTAGCCCAGCTAGTCCAGCAGGCCCAGCAAGCCCAGAGGCTTAGAAAGCGCAGCTTGTCCACAGTGCCAAGGAAGAAAGAAGGAATAGTGTCCAGAAGTGTTCAGGAGTCGTGGCTGCAGGCATGGCAGTCTCACTTTCAGCCGGGATGCCTTTGGAAAGGCTCACCAAACGAAACTATTCCTGTTGGCGATTAAGGATGCAAGCATTCCTTACTAAGGAAGATTTATGGCAGGTGATTGTGACCGACCCACCGGCGGAACCGCAACCGGCTCCATGGATTTGAATGGATGAAAGAGCAAGGGCGTTGATCATCTTGGCAGTAGATGATTCCCAATTGCTGCATATACAAGATAAGCCGACAGCGAGGCTTATATGGACTGCATTAAACGAGGTGCACGTAAGAAAAACAGCCAGCAGTAAAATCCATTTAGCACAAAGACTCTATCAGATGAAGATGCCTGATGACGGGACAATGTCTGCCCATTTATTGGAGATAAAGAAACTGCGGAGCTGCAAGAAAGGAATGTGGTGCACACACAGTTGCAACAAGTGTACATCATTCTCTCTTCACTGAATTCATCCTGGGATCCGATCGTAAGCTCGTTGGAAGCTATGCCAGACGAGGGTCTGACAGTCGAGTACGTATTGGGCAAACTGCTACAGGAGTGGGAGAGATGAAAGGAAGCCAAAGGAAGGGAGCGAAATGAGAAAAGAAAAAGCAGAAAGCCAAACTTTAAGGACACAGAAGCACGATCTTTCGGACTAAAGGCCTGCTACGTCTGTGGTTCTAATACTCATCTACAAAGAGACTGTGAAGCGAAGCGGAAAGGACAAGGAAGGAAGCCTTCAAAAGTACACATAGTCAGAGTATCAGGTTCAAGAAAAGAGGACAGAGATTGCACTGTATGGGTTGTAGACTCAGGCGCTACCCACAGTATGATAAAGGACAAAACATTATTCAAAACTACACTTCCCACGAAAGAGGATGTTGTGCTTGCGGATGGCACACACAGACAGGTATTGGGGAGGGGAACTGTAAAGTTAAGCATACTTAACACTGTAATGACTGACGTATTATATGTACCAGGCTTAGAAAGTAATATCATGTCTGTTACAAAACTGAACGCAATGGGATATATCGTCACATTTAGACAAGAGACATGTGAGATAAGGAAAGGGGACAAACTCTGTTTGAAGGGGTATCTTAGGAATTCGCTGTTTTACATACAATTAAACCCCACAGGACGTGCTACTATGATTGCAAACAAGAAACCTCATGATAGATGCGTTCACCTATGGCACAGGAAACTAGGCCACGCTAATTTCAGTACGATCATAAAAACACCCAGTAATAGTATGGATGTAACATTAAAAGAGTGTAACCAGTATGTGGAATGTGATATATGTAATCAAACCAAAGCCACAGTTGCTCCCAAATGTAAAGAAGCAGAGAGTAGCACAAGTGCACCATATCAAACGATTCATATTGATCTTGCAGGACCGTTTCAAAGATCACAAGGTGGTGCCAAGTATTTTCTAGTAATAGTAGACGACTATACCAGGTTTTGCACCATATATTTGTTACATGCAAAAGACGAAGCAGAGGGGAAACTAAAACTGTTTGTGAAAAAGATTGAGGTGCAACACGGTATAACAATCCAACGAATACGCTCTGACCAAGGGGGAGAATTCACTGGTAAATCGCTAGAGCAGTATTTGTTAAAGAAAGGGATAGAACAAACTTTAACAGCCCCATTTTCTCAGTTTCAGAACGGAATAGCGGAGAGAAAAAATAGAACCCTACAGGATGCAACTAGAGCCATGTTAAGGGACTCTGAGTTACCGAATGCTTTTTGGAGAGAGTGTATGTTATACGCCAATTACATTCAAAACAGGCTGTATCATAGGGCAATACAAATGTCACCATATGAAAAACTCAATGGAAAGAAACCAAAACTGCAGCATATTATGAGATTTGGGGTGAAGTGCTGGGTGCACATTCCCAAAGGAAAACGGAATGGGAAACTGGCTCCCAGAGCACAAAAAGGGCATGTACTGGGATTCCAAAATGCTTATTACCGTATCTGGATACAGAATCAAAGACGGGTGGTGCTTAGCAGGAGCATCAAAGTTCAGGAACAGGATTGGGATAACACTGAGTATGTTGAACTGGGCAATTCACAGGAACATGACGCAATCACAGAACATGAAATAGAACAAGGGATAAAACAGGAGGAAGAGGAACGACCTCTTGCTAGCATGGATGAGGGAGGCAAAGAGGAAACAGAGCCTCAGGTGACATTGAGATGCTCTGAAAGAGCGAATCTAGGTAAACCACCTGAAAGGTTTCAGATTGGCACAGTAACAGGCCAAGAAACAAACAGGTGCAAAGAAAAGGATGATGGTGAAACATTGTACCTAGAATGTGTTAAATATAGATCGCCATAGCGGTATGTACTGACTGTAATTGTGAAAGAAAAAAAACCCAAACGTCATTAACTGTGTCTTTATGGAAAAGGTGGGAACTGTAGGCTGCTGAGGAGTCTATCTGTCTAGTTTTCCAGAAAGCCAGAAATGAAAGACAAGTAAAGGGTTAAGGTGTGCAGCAGCTCAAGGACAGCTCACAGCAGAGGCTGCAGCTGGCACAGAGCAAACCCAGTCTATAAAGCCTTGAAAAAGAAAAAACGAGGTGTGGGGGTGTTAGAAGAGTAAAGGAAAGTATTCGTATCTGTATTGTAACCGTTCCTGTACGAAATCCTGTCAGTAAAAGACTCTTAACAATTAACGGCCTGTGTGTGGGTATCCTTTCAACTTGCTCTATCCTGCTGGGCACACGCAATCGATACACCGCTGCCAACAAGAAGGACTTGGGTGCTCTCAACACTTCTTCTCAAGCTCAGTCTGCTATCATGCACAATGGCATTCCTAATCTATTCCAGGCCTCAGGCCTGGAATGCATTCCATGTGGGATATTTTAAACACTGAATATTTTAGATAAGTTAGAGCGAGCCAGAAAGTCAAAACATAGGATAGAATGTTGTTTGCAGACTACTGGTTCCATCCTAAGCGTGTTGTCTCCAAGTTACTGCATATCATTCAAGGGGAGACATGCTCTATTATACCACATTCTAAAATTTGTAAATGTTTGTTCCTGACACACTTTATATCATTTTATTGTTATGGCTTTATGTTGAGCACAGAGCTGGTAATAGCCATCATTTGGAAGCCTGAAGGATTTTTTTTAATCAACAACATTTTAACAATAGAGTAGGTTGTCACGATAAACCATCAAATTCCTCAGTCCCATCTCAAATCTTTATCATTATATTTAACTTAATTAGATCCACATTCTTTTGGTAACACCAACTGGATACTTTGAAGCCCATACACCAGGGGTTCTTAACCTGTGGTCCATGGATCCCTAAAACCAGCTGCAAAAAAAAAATCTAAAATCCAATGCAATAAAATTAATTGTATTTATTTATTTATGAGCGTCCATGGTTTTTATCAGTTTCTCAAAGGGGTCCATGACCCCAAAAAAGGTTAAGATCCACTGCAACAGAGTCCTTTTCCCAAAGAGTGTGGCCATGGTACCATTTAGAAAGGGCATCAGTCCATGTTTCAGGGTCATGCATGATTGTCCCTCAGGAGCACCTGTAATCCATTCATTGGTTCCTCACACAATGGGAGTGTACCTGCACTACAAATATATATCAGTTTAAATGTCAGAGTTTCTGGGCATTGTAATTTGGTGGAAATGCTGGGAATGCCTACATTCTATTATCATTAACAGTACATTCTACGTTATATTAACAATAGTGGAAGCAGTTTTGGAAACATTCTCTGTTCTGAAATGAAATGCTTCAGAATATAGCTAGCTATAGCTGTGTGTTCATATCTATGTTTGTTTTCTCTTTGAAGATCTGAACCCACTTCAGTTCTCAGTAGCAGCGAATGGTGGGGTGGGGTAGTGGCACTTACCTGATCTCCCAGCCGCAGAGCTTGGAAGATTACTTTTAAAAAGTAATAAATTACAGTTACAATTACTTGGCCCAAAAAAGTAGTAATTACCGTTACAATTGCTCTGAAAGCAACTGATTACTTTACTTTTTCTCAAAAGTAATCACTACAATTACATTTCAGTTACTTTTTAAAAAAAACTCCTACAAGGTGCTGGCTTTGGCTGCTGCACATCTAAGAAGCCTAAAACAATATTAAAAATAAACACACACACACAGGGGGTAGTAGAATAAAAAATTTTATCCATAAGATTAACATAATGGCA
This sequence comes from Rhineura floridana, assembly GCF_030035675.1. Lineage (NCBI taxonomy): Eukaryota > Metazoa > Chordata > Lepidosauria > Squamata > Rhineuridae > Rhineura > Rhineura floridana. The sequence continues at coordinate 47,644,844 of NC_084481.1, forward strand.
TAACAGAATCTCACATCCCCCCAAGCAATGATGATAACCCAACTCTTGAAATCAAATTTTACACTTGAAATGCTTTTATAATATGTTTCTGTTATGTCTCAAAAGAACAAGATGCTCAAAGAGCATGTCAGACAAGGAATGTCTTTTTACAGTCATTACGTTGCCACCAGTACTGAACAGGCATTCTACTGCGGCGCTTGAAGGCATGCCTGTGTTGTGCTGCAAAAAACACCGCAGCACACGTGGAAAGCCATGGAGTGATGACACTTCCCTGCTGGGAGACCTCAGGTACCTCACCAGTTCCTCCTCAGCAGTGTCCACTGCTGACTTCTTGCCCTGGGGCAGAAAGTTAAAGAAGTCATCTTCTAAGTCATCTCCTTCCTGGTCTTTATCTGAAGACTGATCACTGTCCTCATTAAGTACACCCATCTTTATTTCGGCTTTCAGCAAGGCTTCCATTGTGTATCTAAGAAAGAGAGAGGATATGTTAACATATATATGTTAGGAAACCATCATCTGCTCTTCATTTCCTGATGCTTGTCATGTCCCCTGGTTCAGGGTCCAGCCTGAGCCTGTGGATGATGACATGGAAGGTAGGAAGGTGACCAAGTCACCACACTCATGGGGCAGCACAGCAGATCCTTAAGGATTACCTGCAGCAACCCAAGGTTGTGATGAGGAGCCCCAGGAAGAAAAGGCCCAGCCCCTGCCTACCAACTTAAGCCCTCTGATGCCTCCCTTGAGACAACATTTCCCTTGGAGTAATCCACCCAAAGGGCTTCCCTAATGTTCTTACTTGTTGGTATGGGTGGTGGCCTGACACGATTCCAGCCAATCTAGTTTGAAGCGAGGGTGTAGGCAGGCTGCCAGAAGAAGCCTCTTGTCCTCCCAGATAGCTGCAAACCGCTTTCTTAGGGCTTCGCGCACACCTCTCAGCAGCTGAAAACAGTATGTGTACCTCTCAGGTTTGTTTTCCAGTCCTTCTAACTTGCGGTCCAGATTGCAGAGCGTTGGTAGCAAATACCCCATGAACATGCCGTTCTCCTGTTGCAGGATATCTAGGGACTGGGCTAGTGGCTCCATAATCTCTGTGTATTCCTGTACCACTTCAATCTCAGCAGCTGTGATCCTGGACAAGGAGCAGCGGTCCATTATGGCATGCATTTTTAGTGGCACAGTTGACAGGAGCTCATGTAGTTGCTTCAACGCATCAAAGGTGGAATTCCACCTGGTCTTATTCGGTACCTTCAGATACACACCACATTGCACATGGATATACTCAGCAATCTGGGCTGACTGGTTCTGCTTGGACCACAACTTGCTGCACTTTCCCATCAAGGAACGAAACTGTTTCTTGAAAGGACCAAGAAGACTACTTTTGGCGGAGTCAGAAAGCATGGCCTCTATGTCTTGTGTTGCCACAAGGTTGAGGGTGTGGCTAGCACATCTCTGGTGTGGTGGTAAAACAAAATCCTCTCCTGAGTCTGCAGCTTCTTCCTCTGCCTCAGGTCCTGTGTCCAGGATCTCACAGATAGGCACAAACTCCACCTCAGCCTCCTCCTCCTCCTCCTGGTTATCACCATCATCGTCACTGGTGCCTGCAGCTTCCACTGGTTCTTTGGCCATGAAAACTCTGAACGCTTTCGGACTTCCGGGAAGGGTGACTTCGCTTGTACCTGCTTTTGAGACAGGCTCCCGCCTCAAAAGAAGCTTATTCAGATATAAATCAGTCAGAACATTTTTTTTTTGACTGATGAAATTTCTCCCGGGCAGGGAGAAACGTAGAGATCAACCTCAAAAGCCTGTTTTTGTTGGGAGGACTGGATTTCATTAATTTATGAGAAAAGGTCCAGCCAGCAATGCCGGACGGACTTCTGAACAAGCTCTATCTGATTAATGCGATATGTTTATCTTTTCTTCAAAGAGAAAACGGACTAACAGGCAAGCACCCTTCTTTCTATTATTTTTTTTACTTGGTTTAAATTGTTGCAGCAAAAAGAGATTTGTCAAATGAATCAGCTTTAAAGAACTTCTGGGTGAGCTATAACTCTTCTCTGTTATTCACGAAATTAACAACTTATCTCTGTTTCTATTGCAAAAAGCTGTCCTGGAAGTGCATTCTAAAGATATAAACAGAAGAGGGATTTCTATTCCGAGGAACATTATATTGTCTGGGACTATTCTCTTTTGGGTCTATTTTATTTTGACGAATCTGCTTCTTCACGACGCCACTAACTGTTTTGACGCTGGGAACTAAATTTGTTTTGTATTCTTGAACATAGAGAGATAAGGCAGGCTGCTCTGTTTATACTGTAATGTCATCAAGCCTGGAATATTAACTCAATTGTTGCTAAAATAAGAAGTGGTTCTTCTTTATTTTTGTTTTGTTTTGTTTTCGTGGTTTTAAAAATGGCAATCAAGAAAGTGGCTGAGAATCTGGAAGTAATTATGTTTCAGAAAATAATGGATGAGATTGAGATAACGAAACAAACCCTGCGACAGGGCAGTAAGGAGCTGAAAATTGAACTGAGCAAAATGACGCAGGAGCTTAAAGAAATAGGGGATCCTGTGAGAGAGGAGAATGAGATCAGAGATGAGAAAAGAAAAAATAAAGGGAAGATACAAGCCCTGGAGATTGGAACAAATGTGGAATTGGAAAAAGATCTGGAGTTTATGGATATTAGAAATAAAATCTACTGCTTGGAATTTAACGTTATCTCTGAAGAAATTAATGAAGATATTAGAGATAAAGTTATCAATGGCTTGGATAATCTTCTGGACTGGAATGACGTGATGGAGCTTGATATAGAGAAAATCTATGGAATTAACTGCAGCCATGTGACAATGGAAAAACTCTCAAGAGATGAGCCAGTGCATTTTGTAAAAAAGAAGAACACAGATATGACTTTACAACAATATTTCAGCAACTTATTCAGAATTGATGGCAAGAAAATATTTGGGATAGAGGAAATTCCCATCAGACTCTTATTATATGACTATGGCTATGACAGCAAGATTATTATGGAATACTGATAATGGAAGATTGGACACTGAAATTACTGGACTTAACAGGACTATTGAAGATGGAAGATGGAATTAATAGGGATAATGGAATAATGGCTATTGAAATTATTGGACCTAACAGATTTTGATGAGATGGATTAATCAATATGTTTATTTGGACTATGGTTATGACAATAAGATTATTATTATTATTAACGAGATGGATTAATCGACATGTTTATTTGGAGAAAAATTGATAGATATATTTCTTAAAGAATTGAAACCTCTCTTTGACTTTTTGTGGAAAGAATAAAGTAATGTTTATGAGATTTGATGATTAATTAAGATAACTACTGGAGGAAAGTGATCTTATAATATAATTTAAGAGACAGGATTGTTATATATTGTAGACCTATAACTGATTTGATCTGCGACAAATGGGAAGTCAACATTTTATTTTTTTGTTTAATCATTTTTGTTTTGTTTTGTTTTTTGTCTTTGAATGTTTTATGATTTTGTTTTGTATGTTTTATGAAAATTTGAATAAAAATTATTGTAAAAAAAGAAAGAAAACTCTGAACGCTTTCACAAAGTTGGAGCCATTGTCTGTAGTAGTGCACATAACTTCGTTGTGGATCCTGTACTGCACATGTACATCATGCAGTGCTTTTGAAAGGACATCGTATGTATGGCGCCCCTTCAGACGCTTACAAGCCAAGGCCCCGACCTCACGTTTCAGGGTAGTTGGGTTGATCCAGTGGGCTGTTACCCCAAAGTAACTCTTCTTGCCATTGGTCCAACAATCTGCAGTGGTTGCTATATATGCCACAGCACCCATTCGGTTTGCAAGAGTTTCTCTCATGTGGCATGCTCTCTTCTCAGTTCTGTCTCTCAGAGTCTTGGCACATATGATGGTGAGATCTTTGGGGAGTCCAATGCGAACCAGATTAATGAATGATGGTTTGTCCACAGTCTGAAGTGGTAATGTCTCCTCTACAATGAAATCAATGATTCTCCTGTCGAGATTGCTCTGGGTGACAGGCTCCCTGCCAGATCCCCACCTCTCAAGGGTTGTCTGCTGCTGCTTCAGCATTTTGGGAGGAGGGGTGTCATGCATTGGTTCAGGAAGGCCACGTCTCCTTGCCTTTATTGCTTCTTCAATTGCTCTCAGCTTCTCAGGGTGTGCCCTCTGAGGAAGAAGAACAAAGCATGAATCCAAGAAAAAATGGAAGAGGAACTTCACAATTTAAACATAAATAGACAATGGACACTCTTTGAGGACCAGCATGACAAAGGCTTACCTCAAAATGTTTCTTCACATTGGATGAGGGGGAAGCAGCTGATCTCAGATTTTTGATCCTTGGAAGGCAGTAATTGCATCGTACAACAACATTTTTCCCACTCTGGCTCACAAATGTACAAGCTTTCTCAAAGCCAAACCTTGGTACTTGCTGTTCTGCAGATGTGGCTGTGGGCAACTGGCACTGCTTCATGCCCTCCTCCTCCTCGTGCACAGGGCCTCCTTTCTGAACCTCACTTTCTAGTTTTGCCTCCTCAGGATCAACAAGCTGTGACTCAAGTGGCCGCACTAACTGACTGCTGCTCTCAGCAGCAAAACCTGCAACAGGCGTCTCTGTAATAAACAAGAGATAATGCTCCTATATGGGTGAACTTCAGCTGTGATGTGCCCCCATCTCTTCCCCATGCTGCAAGATCCCCCAGTCAGAGTGGAAGTAAGCAGGTCGATAGCACAATTAAAAGAGATCCTATTTGCATCATTTTTGCTCACTAAATAACCCTGCCTGGGCCAGTCTAACCTACTATCTCACAGGGTTGTTGTGAGAACAAAATGAGGCTAGCGTTCAAATCCCCACATAGCCATGAAGCTCACTGAGTGACCTTGGGCCAGTCACTGCCTCTCAGCCTCATGAAAACCCTATTCATAGGGTCACCATAAGTTGGAATCAACTTGAAGGCGGTACATATATTTTTTTATTTTGAATATGATGATTATAATAAATATGCAGCATTTCAAATTAATTCTGTATGAGAAGCATTCCATGCCAAGCTTGGAAAACCAAGGATGAGGTATAAAATGTAGACAAAAATACTTTTGACAAAATGCCGTTTATCTTTTATCTTATATATATATGAGCCTGGGTAGGGAACATTTAATCTAGCCTACTTGCTTTCAGCAAGAAGGGTTAAGTGCCTTCAGGCTAGGGCAGTCACCACAAGGCCACAGCAGAGACAAAGGAGCCTAGTGTTGTGGAGATGTTAGATGGGAGCTTTGGGGAGTAAAGATGGAGGCTCCTGAAGGCTGCAATTCTAAACACACTTACTAAGGGATTAAGCCCCATAGAACTCAACAGGACTGACTTCTAAGTAGATATAGTTTGGACTGTGCTGTTGGTAAACCTTGACTAGGGTTCTTCTGCAAAGACATCCATATCCAAGCAGGGTTGGCAACCCCCTGCCTGGAATACCCTGCCCTTATCTTTTAATGTGGCTGCTCCAAATGTTTTTACAGATTTGACCCTTTACTTCAGAAAGAGGTCTGAAAAATGAGTAAGAGTAAGAAGTATCTTTTAAAATTGTTCTTTTCAATTCACTCTTGAATGAACATCATACCTAGGGCAGATCCACACCATTCCTTTAAAGCACATTCAACACCCATTTGAAGTACATGAATCCCACCACAGAATCATGGGAACTGCAGTTTGTTAAGAGTGGTGAGAACTATAACTGTGAGGGGGAAATGACACTTCCCAGAATTCTTTAGGGGAAGTCATGCGCTTTAAATGCGAGTTGGATGTGCTTTACACATATTGTGTGAATCCGCTTAATAAAATTTGCCTGCATGTAAATTGTTTTAATTAATTTTTCAAAATGAAAATAAGCTATAAAGTGTAGTGGGTGACCATGGGCTACTCACCATTTCTCAGCCTATCTGCCCCTCAGGATGAAAACAATGGAGAACCATGACTACCCCAAGGCATACTTAAAATGTAAAGGAAGTATTGTACAACCATAGTATGCAATTGGATACTTATAGGGACACAGCATGACAAAACTGGGTGGAAGTAAAAGTTCTACACTTAGGAAAAAGAAACCAAATGCACAGTTATAAGATGGGGGATACTTGGCTCAGCAGTACGACATGCAAGAAGGATCTTGGAATTGTTGTTGATCACAAGCTGAATATGAGCCAACAGTGTGATGTGGCTGCAAAAAAGGGAAATGCTATATCAGGCTGCATTAACAGAAGTATAGTTTCCAAATCATGTGAAGTATTAGTTCCCCTCTATTCAGCACTGGTTAGGCCTCATCTTGAGTGCTGTGTCCAGTTCTGGTCTCTGCACTTCAAGAAGGATGCAGACAAACTGGAACAGGTTCAAAAGAGGGCAACAAGGATGATCAGGGGACTGGAAACAACACCCTATGAGGAGAGACTGAAGGAACTGGGCATATTTAACCTGGAGAAGAGAAGACTGAGGGGAGATATGATAGCACTCTTCAAGTACTTGAAAGGTTGCCACACAGAGGAGGGCCGGGATCTCTTCTCAATGATCCCAGAGTGCAGGACACAGAATAATGGGCTCAAGTTGCAAGAAGCCAGATTTCGACTGGACATCAGGAAAAGCTTCCTAACTGTTAGAGCCATACAACAATGGAACTAATTACTAGAGAGGTAGTGGGATCTCCGACACTGGAGGCATTCAAGAGGCAGCTGGACAGCCATCTGTCGGGAATGCTTTGATTTGGATTCCTGCATTGAGCAGGGGGTTGGACTAGATGGCCTTATAGGCCCCTTTCGACTCTACTATTCTATGATTCTATGAAAATATTTATATAAGCATGACTATCAAATATGTTTATTTATATAACCTGTAAAGATATTTATAGTGCAATCCTATGTTTGTTTACTCAGAAGCAAGTCCCAATGTATTCAATGGGGCTTACTCAACCAGGGAAAACTGCAGCCTCAAGTGATAAGGAACTTGTTCTTTTAACAAGTCCTTTAAGTTGAGACCTTATCCCAGTCTGCGTCTGTGTTGAAATTGCTTTTTAATATGTTTTAAAACTTTTTCTTAAAAAAAATGTTTTTAAAGCTTTAAAAAATGTTTTTAAAGATGTTTTGTTTTAATATATTTTAAAGTCTGTTTTTATGATTTTTAAAGTGTTTTTAGTGCTTTTGTTTGCTGCCCTGGGCTCTTACTGGGAGGAAGGGTGGGATATAAATAAAATAATAAAAATAAATAAATAAACTTCATTAATTTTTTTAAAAAAATGAGTATTAGTTTTCTACATAATAAAAACTGTGATAAACCCTGCCTAATTTCTTTAAAAATAGGGTTGGAGGGAGAGAGATTTACAACAGAAACACAAGTCTGCACTTTACTCACAATCATGAAAGGGCGGGGTTGCAGCCAGAGCTTTGAAAAGTTACTTTAAACTACAACTCCCATCAGCCCCAGCCAGCATGGCCACTGGATTGGGCTGATGGGAGTTGTAGCTAGAGCATGAATCTGTTTAAAAAAAAGTTGTGCAGGGGGGGTTACGTTTTGGTGTATATCTCGGGAATTAGACCACCTAGAAACTTAATTTTTTAAAAAATTGAAGCGGAGAGTCCAGAGAGTAAGGGGTGGTAGCCAGAGAGCCAGAGCCCCCCCAAAACCAGAGACTCCAGCCGAAAACACACACACCAGGGCACACACACACACACACACAAATCATCGTCACTCACCTCCACAGCTCTTCGCCATTCTGCTGCAGCCTTCTCCTCCGTTGTTGTCCGTGCCCTAGCTTTTTCCTCCGGCGTCCATTTTTTCCTATCAGAGTCAGATGCTAGCAGGCTCCCCCTGCCTATTCAACCTCTTCCCTCGTGCCTCCTAACACAGATCACGAGGGAAGAGACAGTCTGCGCAGAGGTCCAATCAGTGTGAGGCACATGTCTTGTGTTAACCAATCACAGCCAGGAGCTGACTTCCCCTTGTTCCCGCCCCCAAGTAACGTCCAACCTAACGTGGAAACGTTAAAGTTGCAGCTGAAAAGTAGGGAAATTACTATTCGTTCCGTTACTTGCCAAATGTAATGGAATTACCCACTCGTTAATTAAAATTGTAACGAATTAAAAGTAACTCGTTAAAAATAACGAGTTACTTCCAAGCTCTGCCCAGCCGTGGAGTTGCTGCTGCTTACCGGGAGGGAGAGTGGGAGGGGCATGGCAGTGGGGAAGTTAATGCTGTACAAATGCACCAGCAGAGCTAATATGGTGCACCATTGCTCCACCCCATCCTCTTCTACTGATTCTCAGGGTTTCCAAGGGAGAACACATGTGTGTTATACCTGCTTTTAAGTTTGTACTGTAGGAGTATCCTGAATTGTTACTGCTGTAAACATTTCAATGGGTGTATGTATGAGTTAAGCATGCCAAAGGCACAAAGGGAAATTTCCAGGGCTGACTCTGCCATTAGGCAGAGTGAGGTGGCTGTTTCAGGAGGTGCTTTTGTGGGTCATGAAACAGCAGCAAATTGCTATTAAATTTGTTATCATTGCATTTTTACTGTCAGGGAGGGGAAAAAGCACCTGTGGGATTTTCTGTCTCAGGTGCCAAAACACCCTGATGGGCCTCAAGTATAAGGGGTGTGCAAAGTGGGGGGAAATCAGTTCAGAACCCACTGTGGTACTTTGCATAAGCAGCCACATAATTATAGTCTACCTAGGGGCAAGGCCCATTTTGATTGGATCAAAGCAGAGCCTGGCTCGTTTTTTTCCAGCAGTGGCTGGTGCTCATTGGGACTGATAGGGTGGAAGGCAGGGAGACCACCAGTAGGTGGAGCCAGGGCTAATGACAGGCAAAGCTACCCACTGACTGGTTGTAAGATAACTGGCAGGTGGTGGCTGGCTGAGGGCAGACTGATGGTGGTGTCCCATTTGAGGACCAGCCTCTACAAAGTATTACAAAGCTTTCAATATCTTGCCCACCCCCTTCCTTAGGAAATCAGTGGAGATAGTGCTGTCTCCATTGATTTGCACAGGGAGAAATAAAGGCTGAACACACAGAAATGGCTGGTGGTGGGGATGACCACTCTCCCCTCCAAGGAAGGCCCCTGTTGACCATAAGCTCCTTGGTGAGTGGTGGTCTTTTCCTTCCCATCAGGAAGGAGATTGTTTTTAAAAGCAAACATGAGAAAACTTTAAAGCCTTTTTTAAAGTTTTGGGGAATAATAATAAAAGGTCTTTATATGGTGCCAAATGAATTCCAGTCTTCATCTTGAATCCAAAATGAATACAGAGTGGGTGCTACCAGGCAAGATAGAGGAAAGGCTGCCGCTCAGTGGTAGAGCATTTGCTTTGTATGCTGAAGGTCCCAGGTTCAATCCCTGGCATCTCCAGATAGGGCTGGGAGAGACTCCTTGCCTGGAACCTGGCAGAGCTGCTGCCAGTCAGTGTAGACAATACTGAAATGGATAGACAACGGTCTGACTCAGTATAAGGCAGGTTTCTATGCTCCTAAGATTCTCTGAGGTGGCCATTTCCATTAGAAATGGTGTTACCACTAGAAGGCCCTGTCTCCAATAGCCATCCGTCACACCTTCCTTGGTGGGGGCCCCAGAGAAGGGCCTCTGAAGATTTCCTTTAAATATATGTATTTCAATGTAACAACTAGTTTGGCCTTAGGCCATGTCCAGAAACATGTAACATCCTGATTAATTGATGGAGACATTCCATTAGAAATGTTCCAACATATTTTTGGTCAAATGTGTCATCCTTTGTCGGGATGATTTTGGGAACAACGAGACCTTTTCTCTTTTTTTGTGCAAAGTTTGTCTCTATGGAGAAAATATACCTTGCCTTTTCTAAGGATGTATATGGTACTTCTGGTTGTGCAGAGAAGGCTCAAACCAGGGGCACTTCCAGGCAACCAATAAACGGCATTCAATAGAGCATTCATCCTGGTTTGTTTGCAGGGAGATTCGATGACATTGGTTGGTCAGAGCATTCATTCTGATTCATTCGCTAGGGGGTTAGATGCTGTTGCAAAAGCAAGTGTTATCCCACACTTTCCAGCACATCCCTCCCCTCACTGTCCTTATCACAAAAAGTGTGATCTTTGGGGGGAAATGGGTTTGTTGCACAAGAACTCCCAATCAGCTTTAATTGTACAACCTGAATTTGCTGGTATGTGATTGAATGCCAGCTGAAGATAGCAACAGCATGGAAGCACTCCAGCAGTGTGAGAAATCAGGGATGGAAGAAACTGGCCAGCCGGTGCCATCACATGTTTTTATCCATGGAATACCCTATCCCAAGAAGACTGCTCTGCTCCCTCCCTGATGGTTTTCTGGAGACTTCTGAAAACGATCTCGTTCCAGAGAGCCTTTGGGAGGGACTGAGGGTAGAGCCTGACATTGATGCCTTCTATGTTAATTTTTACCTCTGTAGCCCCTAAAGTACCACTCCCTATATATATATATATATATATATATATATATATATATATGTATGTATGTATGTATATGTTTGTGTGTGTGTGTGTGTATACACACACACACTATATTGTATTTTATGTATTTTAATTGCATTTTATGTATTTTAATTTATTTTAATGTTTTTGTGATCTTTATTGTGTACAATTTTGTTATGTACATGTTCAATTTTATTGTAAGCCACCCTGAGTGCCCTATTATAGGGTAGAAGGGTGGGATAGAAATGTTTTAAATAAATATCCATAATTCTGTTCTGTTTCCACATTAATTTGTGATTTTTTTTAAAAAACCTACTATTCAATTCAATATTTAATATGTGTTTTAACAGATTAACGGAATCCTTATATGGATCCAGAGCAAGCTTGGGTGAAGTTCTGTTTGTTGCTTTCAAAACTGTGTGTTGGCATATATTTAAATGCGCATTTTATCTCAAAATGCATTTTTAATGGTGTTTTTTCTCATGTTACAATATGTTTAAGTCCCGAGAACTGTGTCACAGCATTTAGAGAAAAGCAAAATCTGGTAAGATAGTTGAGTGAGCATCTGCATATTAGAGTATCTGCATATTAGAGATATGGGTCCTTTTATATGGGAATCTGAAAAAATCTAATTCCTTAAGCATCCCAATGGAAATGGCACCCTTGGAATGGTCTTATTCAGGGTGTATCTGCATGTCATTTCCCCATGTTCTTATTAGCTACTTCACTGTCAGAAATGCATTAAACTAATCCCCCCGTCCACCAAACCCTTCACTTAAGTTCCCAGTTATCTCCTGTATCCTGCATCCATGTAGCTTGTGTCTCCTACCCTGACCTTTTGCACTGTTAATTTGATGCAGAGAAAAGTGAGAATGAGCCCATAAACAACTTGGAGCTTAATCCTATGTGTGTCTACTCAGAAGCTGGGCTGGAACCCTAACCCCACTTACCTGGGAGTAAGCCCCATTCAATTCAGTAAGACTAACTTTTGAGTAAATGTGGTTAGGGTTGAACTGTCAGTCCCATTGATTTACTCACTAGTCAGTGTGTACAGCAGGGGTAGCCCATGTGGTTCCTTCCAGATGTTGGTGGACTCCAACTCCTATCAGCCCCAGCCAGCATGGCCGAAAGTCAGGGATGATGGGAGCTGGAGTCCAACAAGATCTGGAGGGTACCATTTTGAGTACCCTAGTATATGAGATTTCAGTCTCAGTGAAGTAAACTAATTTCTGACCTAGGCAAGCCAAGTGGACCACAGCATGAACTTTTGTTTTCTTCAGTCTTCCTCTGCATGAATGAGTGGATAAGCTATTTTGCATACTCGTTCAAATCTGTCTCCCCACCCCCGACAGTAACAGACCATCTGTTTCAAGGAACATTAATGCTGTCAGAATAGAAAATTAATTTTTGTAATAAAAACGTTAATCCAGTTCAAAACTGGATTAACCAAGGGAAAGAACATTCAGCTCTCAGCTTGCATAAATCTGTGATTTTCCTTAATCATGATTAATATTTTCATTTTTTATATAATTTTGCATGTAATTTCTTTTTAAAAGCTTTCACAGGATAATATGACAATTACAGTGAATAATCCTCAAAATATAACCTGTTTCCCTTTCCCACAGCAGAGATGTCACATGACTTTTCAGGACGGAGCCCAGACATTGATAGACTGATTGCAGCCAGGTTCTTTGGGAGGCTGGATCATTGTATTAAAGGTAACCATTACGGTACCTCTACCATTAACCAGGATCCAAGCAGCACTGCACATGAGCAGGAGGGGAGAAGGGTGGCCAGTTTTCCTTGCAAAGTGCAGACATGTGTGCCATGTTGTTCTGGATGCTGCTCATGAAACAAGTTCAAACTGTAACTTCATCTTCACAGAAAGATTGTCGGTCTGATTCTGGGGAGCTTCCAAAATTCTCAAAGTTCAGGTTCTAGAATAATTTTTAAAGCCCCAATAAAGAACACAAAGAGCAGATGACAATAATTTGGGGAGGAGGACTAAGTCTTCTTGTAAAAAATAGGATTGGTCTTAGGGTGAAAGTAGGCCTGTGGAGCAATTGCATGTATATTAAAGACATATTTAAACATGGGTGCTAGACACATACTTATACATAAATGGGTGGGGTGGGGTGGAGTCCCAAAATGGGAGAGAAATGTGTTACAGTTCACATAAGGTGAATCTACCTAATTTGCACTTCCTAAACCAATCTACAAATGAAATTCAGTCATCCCATCAAAATTCACACTACTCTGAATTTTGCAATACAGGTTTCCAACCAAGCAATATGTACAAACATGCATATACTAGGAAAAGTGTGTATAAAGATGTATTTACTTATTTATAAAAATATTTGTATACCGCTATTTCATTAAAAACATCAAAGCAGTTTACAACATGTTTAAAACAACCATAGATTTTTATAAAGAAAACATTAAAAATACAATAAAAACAAAGGTCAAGCGTTGCAAAAAAAAAAAGCATGCTCTTAATTGCCTCCATAAGTCTGGCAAAACAGAAAGGTTATCAGCAGGCACTTAAAAGTTAAAACAGAAGTCGCCTGCTGAATCTCTGTTGGCAGAGCATCCCAGATAACCAGGCCGATGACATTCTTGTCAATGTTAAATGACGCTTGCCAATTCAGGGGACAACCAAAGACGTTCCTGCAGAAGATCTCGGTGATCAAGCTGGGATATAAGGATTCAGACAGTTTCTAAGATATCTTGGACTTACATTATTTAAGGCTCTGTTAATTAATACAAGGACCTTGAACCTGGCACTATTAAAAATGCATGTATTGATGAAAATAGCATACAAAATGGCTTCCATCAATGTATACATTAGGGGAAATTGCATGTCCCCAAATATCATGCATTTTTGTAAGGTATTTTCACTAGTATGTGCATTTTTATGGACACTTTACCCTAGTACATTATTTTTTGTGCTTGACTGGAGAACTGTATCCCAAAATGCAGAAAAATGTAAATGTCAAAGGATGGCTATGTTACCATTCAGTATTGCCTCAGAAAGTGCAAATTAGGTAGGTTTTCCTTTAAATGGGAATTGAATTGAATTTCTTCCCCACCCCTATCTACCACACAGGGGAGCTGCATACAGTCAAGGCTCCTAGTTCTAGCTCTGGTGGGATGTGGTAAGGTTAAAAAATACAATAAAGATAAAATCAGTTAAAATTCACCATAGAATCAGAAAACATACTTAAAATGCCTTCTGGAATAAACAGTAAATGTATCTAGTAGGGGCCAGAAGTTCAACAGGGTCTAATGTCAGCTGAGAGGGAGTTTCACAGGGTCAGGCCTACAATGCTGAATACCCAGCTCCTCGTTAATATGAGTTGTGCATCTGAGCCATGGGGGACTACTAACAGTTAGGGTTGCCAGGTTCCTGGCCTGAAACTGATCCTGTATCTTTAGGAGAAGAGAAAGTCAGCCACGTGCAGGTGTTCTTGCAACCCTGTAATGGGAAAAACCACAAGGTGAAATTAATACAAGACCTTGAACTTGACCTGGTAGCATATGTGTAGCCAGTGCAAGCTTTTAAGCACTGGAGTTATGTGCTGATGTACATTTCACCAATGGTACCCACAATATCATAGTACCACATCTACAGATCCTACACATCTAACATAGAATTACAGAAACACAGGATGCTGCACTTTATCGAGGCAGACCATTGGCCTATCTAGCTTAGTATTGTCTACACTGACTGGCAACAAGCTATCCAGTGTTTCAGGCAGGGGACATTTCCAGCCCTACCCAGAGATGCTGGGGATTGAATCTAGGACCTTCTACTAAACAGATGCTTTACCACTCAGTTACAGCCTTTCTGAAAATGGAAACACTGGAAAGAGAAGATAGGAGCACAGAAAACTGCCTTATACCAAACCAGACCATCATTATACTGTATCTAACTTGGCAGCAGCTGTCCAGGTTTTTAGACCAGAGTTTTTTTTGAGCCCTACCTGGAGATGCGATGGATTGAACCGGGGGCCCTCTGCATGGAAGACATGTGTTCTACAACTGAGCTACAGCTATTGCAGGGCCGGATTAAGCTGAGGAGGGCCCCTAGGCTGATTCTGAGCTGCCCGCCGTTCTGTCCCATCCCATCCCATCCCCCCCGCTTCACCTACCTTTCCGCTTTTTTTGTGGCTGCGCGCACTGCACGCGCAGGCTTGCCATCAATCAAGATGGCAGCTGAGGTTTCCCTAAGGGGCTGAAGCCTCTGCCACCATCTTGGTTGATGGCAGCAATGCGCCCATGTAGCATGCATGCGTGCCATCAACCAAGATGGCGGCAGAGGCTTCAGCCCCTTAGGGAAACCTCAGCTGCCATCTTGATTGATGGCAAACTGCAAAAAACAGCAGAGAAAAAGGTAAGTGAAGCAGGGGGATGGCGGGCGGTTTGGAAGCTCTTGTCCTGCTTCCGTGAATCGCGGGCCCCCAAGAGCTCCGGGCCCCTAGGCTTCAGCCTACTAAGCCTAATGGATAATCCGGCCCTGCTATTGGTTTATTTTTAGGGGGCAATCTGTCTCATTGGTTTTAGGAAACACTCTGGGGGTTCATCATATGATATTGCTGAAACTCTGCTTCTGAAAACCATGTGACTTTGGTGGTACTCCAGCTGTGCAGAGCTACGTGGGGCAGAAGCAAGAAGAATAAATGCTGAAAATGTTCAAAAATAGTGGTTCTGATACCTAAGTGTGCCAGTTCTTTGAAGTGCTCAAAATACGGCTGCTGATACTACAGTGAGATGCCTTCAGTTTGAATGGTGGCAGGCCTTGCAGGCCCTGGAGGCCTAACATTTATAAGTCAGGCACCTAACTTTGTGCTAGAAGGTGACTTCAGTCTGACACAGCACAGTCCCTTAAGTCAGAGCATTTTCCTCATCTGGGTGTTTATTTTTCTTGATGCTTTCCCAGTCCTGCCTGTAGAACCCACGTGTCTGCTTTATGATGTCAGACTAGCATAAAGGATCAATGAGCCTGACAGTGAATCATTTCATCACAACATTAATTTGGTTTTGGGATGGTGGTTTGTCTGTTTTTTTGGTATCCTCCTTGCCAGCTAAACCATAGGATGCCTTTAAAAAGCTTCCGAGGTGTGATCACACACTGATTGCTGGGTTACTTGCATCTGAAGAAAGAAAAATACTAGAAGGCTTCTGGTTATACTTCTTCAGCCCACAAGCAGTGTTCATGCAGCTTCTGTTTTGTTGCACTCTGACAGAGGATAGGGCTACCAGGAGCCTTTCAAACTTCCTCTTCTCTGAGTATCTAAATTATCTTGTCCAATGGGGACGGAAATATTTCCTCTCGCCAGCCCTGCTCACAAAGGTGCAATTTAGATCCTTTTTCTGAAAAATGACCCCCATGCTGACAAATTATAGCAATGGCTCAACAAGGAAAAGGACGTGGAAAACAAATCTAGAGGATTCATAAATGCACAGCCATGAATTTCTTTCCCTTCTCTTGTTGTTTCACCCTAGGCCCAGGCTGGAGTACCTGTGGCCCTCCAGATGTTGTTAGATTCCAGCTCCCATCAGCCTCAGCCAGCCTGGCTAGTGGTCAGGGATGATGGGAGTTGGAGTCCATCAAAACATCAGGAGGGCACCTGGATCCCCACTCCTGCCCTAGGCTCTGTGAGGTTCATACAATAAGAATGGAATGTATAATAATCTCCAGCTGTACACTGCATGATTGATATTTTGCATTCCTTCCCCATTAGAACTGGACTGCATTCAGACAGCAGTTTATTCCATTTTCCCGTCCTTTTCTTATCTGTTAATCTCAGCATTTTATTTGATCTTTCACATGTCGTAAAAGCCACTTCTGGAAATCTAGCAGAATATAGTGGAAATTTAGCACTCATTTCCATGTCAATTACTTCCAGGGAAAAAAAATCCGTTTGTAATCCTATTAACCCAGAAAACTGCGGGAGTAAAGTGATGCAATTTGGGGCAGTATACCTGAACGCAGTTCTTTCCTGCTGTTTTCATGGGGGAATCATGGGAGAACAGATGTGCACATGTGAAGAAAGGGTGGAAGAGTAGTGACATGTCCAATGATGTTCATTGTTGTGTCACATTCAGAGCTTGGAAAAGTTACTTTTTTGAACTACAACTCCCATCAGCCCCAGCTAGCGTGGCCACTGGATTAGTCTGATGGGAGTTGTAGTTCAAAAAAGTAACTTTTCCAAGCTCTGCATCATGCCCACTGGTGTGAATGAAATTTAGTGAGATATGGCACTATATCAGGGTATTTCAGGCATTTGCTGATGAAATTGTACTTAGCAGCAAATAGAGCTGGCACTTTTTTTTCTGCCATGAGCCTGCGCCTATAACAGTGGCTTGATGCCCAGAAAGCAGGCGGCTTCTTTACTGTGTTATCGCCATACCAGAATAAGCTTCCCCACCTACCTTTCTCAAAGCCAGGTTGCTGTTAAAGGCATAGAACTGTTTGTGGAGGGTGTGGCTGACTAAACGGCGTGTTCCTCCCCCAACCTCCCCAGGTATTTAAACCTTGTGCCTGGCAAGGGTGTCAGTTTTTGGTGAGGGCAAAAGGGCTCTTGTCCTGCGGCTCAAGCAGCCCAAGAGCAAGATGCTGGCCAACAGACTACTAACACAGCAGGCTGTGATGTTCCTGTATTAATGTATATATGGTAAAGGCTGTTTGTATAGAAGATACATGGTAAGTGGAATGAAAGAGGAGGGGGGAGTAAATGAGCAGTAGAATGCTGGATGATTGGCTGAGTGTTTGAATGGCTGGGAGTATAAATGGAAGAATGACAGTTGAATCTGGATGGAGAATCTGTGGTGAATCTGAGTGGACGTTGCTGGGTTGTTTGAGAAGTGTTTGGTGGTGTTTGGAGGTGGATGTCAGGAACGTGTGGAGAAAGAGAGAGTGGGAGTTCTAGTTCATGATAAGTCAAGTATTACAGAAATAGATGAAACCATATGCTTAAGTACCATTAGAAAAGTAATCTTGTTATCTCTGTTATTTAATAAAAACTATATTTGGTTTACCAAAGGCCTGATCCTTGGCTGGGGTTTCACAGACCAGAAGGGAGGGTAAGGTAATGACCAAGGCTGAAGGGAAACAGTAACAAATGGTGGCAGCGATGAAGAGGAGATTATAACATTCATAAGTATCTAGAGCAACCCTGAGTTATGAGTTATCTGCAGTGATACAAGGGGGTTGGGGACAGCTTAAGCACGCAGTCACAGAGGTAACCTGATTGAGAGAGACTCAGGCAGAGTCTCTGGGGATACTGGTTATAGGACGTGACTGGTGGTGCTGCCTAGCAGGGGGATCTGGTGAGGTCTATGCTAGAGCGGAGACAGAAACCATAAAAAAGGACAGTCTGGACTGGTGGAGTCCCTGGTGGTGCCTAGTGACAGGCAGTAGCCACGAGCAGGTAGGAACCTGACAGGGAGAGCCAGGGAAGGGTGTCACACAGGCCAATGCAGGGCACAGCCACTGGTTGGCTGCAACAATCTCAGGCTCCTGTTTGAGTGTTCAGCAAAGGACTCTGCATGTTCATGGGAGACAAAACCAACCTTCAAGATTGCTTCCCAGGCATACGAAAACTGTTATAAATGCCATCTTTGAGATCCCCTGGGAATCTTCTTTCTTGTGAGATATTAGGGGTGATTTGTGTTGTTGGGCCCTGGGTGAGAGTCAGGATGGATGGGTGGATTCCTGGGTGAGAGCCAGAAGGTTGAGAGATGTTGAGTGTGAGGGAATTGTTTTGGTATTTATTAATTTGTATATGGTTTTATTGTATATTATTATAACATTTGTTGTTGTTTTACCCTTCTGTACACTGCTAAGAGATATTTTTATATATATTAAAGAAGGATAGAAATAGCCATCATCATCTTCATCATCATCATCATCATGAGCAAAGCCACAAGAAAAGGTGGCAACTGCAGTTGCAAAGTGCCCAGTGTTCCAAGGGCAGGAGAGGCAGAAAGTAATCTGCTACAGTACCTTTGAATAACTCCCTGAAGTTCTTGTTTGTGATTTAAAAAAAAAAAATTCTGCAAAACTAAATGCTTCACATCCTAATCATGGTAGATTTAATTTTAAGTCAGAAGTTCAACTTTTATGACTACAAGCCATTTGCACATACAAAATATTTGATTTAGATTCTTATAATTAGACATTTGATGGTTGGGTTTTTTTTCCCCCTGTCGTATGCTCTGCATTTGTTTATTGTGTATTGTTCACAGAGAAAATTTAATATGCTTGTGATTGCATTTACCAGTTGGAAGTTAACTCCTGTGACCCAAATCTTACATAAGTAATTCTGATAATTATCCTCCATGTTGGAACAGAGGCCTTGACTATAAATATTTATAGCTGAGATTCTGCAGGAACTGCTTTATGCGTGACTAGATAAGGTTGGGAAGAGTGTTCTTCCATAGCACTGGGGAAGAGTGTGGAACCTGCTATTCCTGACACCACCTGCAAAGCTATCCTCAGTAAGGAAGAAGACAACCCCTCCCAAACCGGCATCCTTTCAAGGCAATCCAGTTCAAACTCACTTGCTGTTTGGTGAGGCTGTTCAAAGTTTCCTTGGTAGTCCTGTCCAGCTCTGAGGCTTTAGCAGGCCTCTGTATCTCATTAACCGGCCCTGATTTGGGATGGGTGACATATGGAGCATGATCTCATCCCGTTATAGGGGGTGAGTACACTGGGTACCCTCCAGCTGTTGTTGGACTACAATTCCCATAATCCCTGGTCCTCAGCCATACTGACTGGGGCTGATGGGAATTTGGAGTCCAAAACATCTTGGAGGACACCAGGTTGGGAATGTCTGCTATGTATGAAAAGGCAGTACTGATTAATTTTCTCTCTTTTGGACCAAGGGTGAGTTTTCTTCCCCTGTTTACCCAATTTTCTAGGATTCCGCTACCAGGTTCTGCGTGAAGCACGAAAGACATGGAGGTGAGGACTATTTCCCATTGAGAACTTTTTCTCATATCCTTTCTCTCAATCCTCTCCCCACCTTCTTGGCCAATCTCTAGTAAGGCTGTGCATTGATCCCTCCATCTTACCCCAGGGCCTGACCTATGGCCCCCAGATAAGGCCAACCCATCCTGGGCCAACCCAGGGACCACTCTCTCTCTGCCCTGGATCTGGTCTGAAAGAGTTTGGGGGCAGGATTTTTTTTTAAAAAAAAACTCCAGCTAAACATACAGTTGGCAAGGGAGTAGGGTATCCCTCCCTCCTGACCAAGAGCAGGGCAGTTGAATTCTGCAGGGTGCCCCTGCTGTTGCGCCCCAGGTGCTAGATCAGGGAGAAGAGTTAAATGAGGACGAGGTCCCAGAGGACGTTGAAGGAAGGGGGAGCAATGCCAGCCTGCAGACTTATTCGGCCAGTCCTCCCATCGAGGCAGATTCCACTCTGCCTGCGAGCTCCCTGCCTGAGCCATTGGGAGGCAAACCCTCGCGTGCGCCAACTCCACCTCCACAGGAATCCCCGCCTGGTACTTCAAACGCTTCCCCGCCAACCAGTTTCCCACTCCCTGAAGCCGAGCCATCATCTAGCAAAGCCCCGGTGTTGGATGGGCTGTCAGAGGCTTGCCCCCCCCTCACCCCACATGAGACAGCATGAGAAGAGGGACTTTCAGAGGGTACAACTTCGGAGGAGCTGGCGTTTACAGGTGAAGACCTTCCCTACTTAAGCAGGTGCCCACCCAGACTCTAGAGCTGAGTCAACTCTCCCCACATGCTGCAGAGACTCTTTAGGTAGCTTAGCTAGGGAAAGTAGTGAGCCAGAGTAGCCAGGTTTATGAAGCACACTGCTTTGGATGTAACCATCACCCTAATAACATGGGAATTAAACCAAGCCTCGCCTCCGCCTTGTGTCTCGGGCTCTGGGCAGGACACCTGCAGGGAATCTGTTTGTGAATGAGCACCCTGCACTCTACAGGATCGAATTCTCTGTGCAACAGCTGTTGAGCAGAGGCATCAGTCCTGTGCGATGCTGCTCCAGGGGTATGGTGTCAGGCAGGAAGGAGAGTCAGATGGTGTCCAGCAAGAAAAAGGGGAGGTCAGGTGAGAAAGGAGCATCCCACATTCAAAGGCATCCACCACCCCACCCCTACTTTCTCCCAGGAAGATGCAGTTGGCTTGGTAAGTCCCTCCCTAGGCCTTTTCTTTTGCTGCTTCTCCTTCTTCCTGCCCAGCTGTTCCTTGATAGCCCTGGATCATCCTGTTTGACCCAGCCCAACCCACCGCAATCCAGGGCTATCCCCACCTGAGTTGGGTGAAGCCCAACCCTCCCCCCAAAATCTGCCTGATTTGGGCTTCAGCCAAATCCGGTGCGCAGCCCTAGTCTCTAGGGACCTTCTCCGCCAAGGTTGTATAGCTTTCATGCATTTAAGAAGAGCTGTATAGTCACTACTAAACCTTTTTGGGTCGTTTTACAAGGCTACTATTTGTATGCGCATTATTATGGCGCTATAAAATAGGCAAATGTTGCAGAGAAAACACAGATGTAACCACGACTGCGATAGTCAAACACTTCCCTTTCGTGTCCCAAGAAAAACAAGAACACCTCATTGGGGTATTTACAGTTATTATCTATGCTCCCTTATAGGTGTTAGGATGCATTTCATTGATTACGCAAACGGCGCGAAATCAAGTTCTTCCAAGCTGGCCTGGGTACTTAGCCAACTATGTTAATGAAGTTGCAAAGGGCCTCTCCATTTACAAACCCCATGAAGTCTAGCACTAGAGATGCAAAGGTCTCTTAAGGACACACCGGCTCACATTCTTCCACCGGTGCACAAGAAAACATGTCCACTCTCTGGGCACTGTGTTGCAAATGCCAGTAGGTAGCCAGTTTTAGAACCAGGTGCTGTAACTGGTTATCCAGTTAACTGGTTGCCACAGTTATCCATGCTCTGGTAACCTCTAGATTGGACTACTGTAATGCACTCTACGTTGGGTTACCTTTGAAGACGGTTCGGAAACTTCAGCTGGTGCAGAATGCTGCGGCCAGAGTTCTTACTTGGACTAAAAAATCTGATCATATAACACCTGTCCTGGCCCAACTGCACTGGCTACCAGTATGTTTCCGAGCCAGATTCAAAGTGTTGGTTCTTACCTATAAACCCCTTAACGGCATCGGACCGCAATACCTGGTGGAACGCCTCTCCCGCTATGTACCTACCCATTCGCTACACTCGACGTCGAAGGCCCTTCTCCGGGTTCCAACTCATAGGGAGGCCCAGAGAGCAATAACTAGATCTAGGGCCTTCTCAGTGGTGGCCCCCGAATTATGGAACGCCCTGCCTGACGAGATACGCCTGGCACCTTCTTTGTTATCTTTTCGGCGCCAGGTAAAGACCTACCTCTTTGCCCAGGCATTTTAATCTTAATTTTAATTGTAATTGTAATCTTATTTTAATCTTTGTCTTCACCTTGCTTTTAAAATGTTTTTATTGTTGTATTGTACCCACACTCACCTGTATTTTAATGTGGTTTTATTCTGTTGTACACCGCCCTGAGAGCTTGTCGCTAAAGGGCGGTCTAAAAGTACAATAATAATAATAATAATAATAATAATAATAATAACTGTTCCTTTAACAGTCATCTGATCTTCAGCAATTAGCAGGTGACTAATTGTGGAGCTTCATGGCACGAGAAGCCTCAACTGCTGGTCAATGGTGATGGTCAAGCTGCAAGATCAGGACATCTCCAGACTTTCTTTTTCCTTGGCTAGTTGGCAGCCCTCTATCAGTAAAGATATACAACCTGTGCTATCCCAACAGCTTTGGGACAGTTTAGTGGTTTGTCTTTTAGGAACCTAGACAGAGGCAGAGAACGCAGCCTTATACTGAGTCAGACCATTGTTCCACCTAGCTCAGTAAACTAGCCTGGTTCACGCTGAACACTAAGCCAAACCAAAGTTACAGCTCATAGTGAGGAGAGAGCTTAACAGTGAGCCCCAGTATGGACTAATATTGGCTTAGCTCAGCAGAGTGCAGCAGCAAAAAAAAAAAAAGCAAGAAAGACTGGGGACGAACAAAGTGGCTGTGAGCTCCGCTTTAGGAGTCCACACCTGCATGTGGCATTGCTAAACTTTGTGTGTAATGTGAACCAGGCTATTGACTGGCAGTGGCTCTCCAGGATTTGAGGCAGGGATCTCTCCTAGCCCTGCCTGGAGATGCCAGGGATTGAACCTCAGACCTTGAGCATGCAAAACAGATGCTCTCTTCTTGAGCTCCAGCCCTTCCCATTTCAAGAATAGAGGTGGCCCTGTCCCAGAATTCATCTACACTGTAGACTGGATAGTGATGAGTGTTGTACTAAGACTATGACCTAATTAAATAATGTTAAATTGATTATTGCCTATTAACCAATTCCCAACCTATAGTTGAGAACAAAACGATTTACTAAACAAAAGGCCCTCATTGTAAGAAGAAGAGGCCATTAAAGAGAACTTAAAAAGCCTAACACATCATAGAATCATAGAATAGTAGAGTTGGAAGGGGCCTATAAGGCCATCAAGTCCAACCCCCTGCTGAATGCAGGAATCCAAATCAAAGCATTCCCGACAGATAGCTGTCCAGCTGCCTCCTGAATGCCTCCAGTGTCGGAGAGCCCACTACCTCTCTAGGTAATTGGTTCCATTGTTGTATCAGTATTTATGTAAGAACTGCATGCCAAATCTTGCACAAGTAATTCTAGTTAATATCCCCTGTGTTGGAACTGATTCCTTGACTATAAATATTTGAGCCATAATAATATCAAAAATTATATGATGTTTGTTTAAGATGCGATTAAATTATTTGATCTTTGTTTAAGATGTGACACAGTGCAACTGAGGATAGAGTTGTAAAAATGTACTGGATGAGATCTTATTGCTAACATATTTTTTATTTTAAAAAACTGATTGCTGTGTGTGTTTGTTTTTAAAAAACTAAACAGGCATGCCATTCTTTCATATTTTCACCAACTACAAATTGGCCCAACTGAGCATCCAGCTTAACCAAATTCAAGTTTGCAACCCTCATTTGTGCCCTCAGTTGTAACAAGAAAAAGTCACTTATCATTTTCCTGTCATAAATGATCACACAAACTGACATTTGTTTGGGGGGAGGCATTTTTATGACCCTTTTGAGATGGCAGCTACTGGATTGTCAACCCAACACCAGGTTGGAAGAAGGGCATCCTAAGTGATTGTGTGACTCTCTTTCTCCTTCCCACAAATCCAACCCCCCAGATCACCTGGGCTCCAAGTTCCCTGGGTGTGATGACAGGATGGCACTAGTGACAAAACACTAATACTGCCTTTTATGTGATGATGTGTTGTCAGCCTCATCCAAGTCGACGTATTTAACAAATGACAATGGAAATGCCAGGGGAGAGATGATTTACCCTTGGAATGACCACTAGTAAAAAGTAGACTGTTCCTATTTTGTGGGCTGTTTTGCTTCTTTATTGCAGTCTATAGCTTCTGCAGCAGAGACTCATTCTGCATTAAATATGGATCTGACAAAGCTGAAAATGAAACTGTCCCATGATGGCATTTTTACAAAAGAGTTTTAGATTTTTATCTCTCTTCTACCAGATTGACTTTTCTACTTAAGAGAGGCACTGTCTTATGAGTCAGAGCAAATATGGAAAGGTTTAATGTAGCTTTTAGTCACAGTTCCGTAGTGAGGGCAGAAAGCGGCCCTTTCCCTCCTGCTCGGTTTCAGCAGACTTTGCTGGATCTTAGGCAGCTCTGGAATTCAGAGGTAACAGTTCAATATATATATATGCATAAAAGAGCAAGGTTTGAGCTGAAAGGCCAGTTTCACAGACCCTCATGTTAGCCTTTTTTTTTTTAGCAGATATTCTGTAAAACCTGCAAGTAGAGTTGCCACTGATATTTCACACAAAGCAAAATTCAAAGTGAATTTTGTGGCAGGGCCTGAAGGGTATCCAAGGAATTTCAAGTTGAATAAAACTAGTGAAATTTCTCTTACCTACCTAGGACGACACAGGAATTCAGTTAAAAAACGAGAAGGAAAAAAGCTTTTTAAAAACACTAGACGACCCCCTGCTAGATCAAATCTCTCTAGGGTTAGGCCACCATCTTTGTTTCCAGTAGTGGCCAGCCAGATGGTCTCAGAAATACCTTGTATAGGTCACAAAAGCAGAATCTGAAGGCAATAGTCCTTCACTTTGGTTTACACCCATCCCTTTGGTTTACACCCATGCAAATGGTAGTCAATGACTGATTGCTTCCAAATATAGAGGTTCCATGTAGCCAGCCATCATTGATAGGCCTATCTTCCATGAATGCGTGATACACCAACTAAAAATCATACAGCATCTAGCACAGGGCATTACAGATGCTATAACAAGCAGAAAAATCATTAAGTGGTCCACCAAGACCATCAGCAATTTTCAAGTGTTTTGTGGCAAAAAAAGGTTTGTGAACCACTGCTATAGGGGAACCCTTAATCTTCCTGACCATTCAGTTGCAGAAGTCTTGCTTCTCCTTCTTTCAGAAAGATGACTTAACAGTATGAAATTGACTAAATTATAGCATCATGGGTGCCTTTATTTCATAAAGGCATGGTTGCAATTTCTGAGCCAGTGCAGAGTGCAAAACAGTTGCTGTGCCCTAACTCAGTTTCTGAACAATGTACAGAGTTCAAAGTATTGGCAAGCTGCTTCTTCTCATTTCAGAATCTTAACCAAGTATCCTGTAAGTGAGTGCAAGCACATTTGGGGGCAATTCCTAACAATTGTGAAATGCATCATGATGACTGCTCCCATAGCCATGCTCCCAAGGAAAATCTGGAGTCATACCACTGGGATTTTATATATCTTGTTTTTGTAACACGCTGCTTAAAAACTTCACCTGAAACCACAAGACTTTCAAAACAAAAAATCTCTGAATAAAATCTCATAATTACGTTTATGAGGCATGGCTGCAATCCTGTGCATAGTTACCTGGGAGTAAGCACCATCGAACTCAGTATCAGTTCAACTTGTACAACACACATGGCTTTAACATGCCATTTGCTGCTGAGCTACAGATGTCACAATATGCTTTGTCTGTTACCAAATCATAAGACAGCCACCGGTCGGTTCTTTTCCAAGGATCTTGTTACTGTCATCCTGGCTTTCCCTTCTCATTTGGAGCGCTCATCTTTGCAGATTCTCTCTCCCCATTTGCTAAGTGTCCTGCCAAGGAACAGGTAGTGGAGACTTCTCCTGGCCTTGCCTTCAGGTCTATACTGCAGAATGTTGTAGGTGTCCTTTCACCAGTGGAAGCATGAACCCCAGAATGGGCTTTCTGCTTACTAATAACAAATCTATGGTGGACTGAACACAATTCAAAGGAAAATATCAGCATTCTGCAGGAGGAGAACCAGTGTTGCAGTCTCTCTAGACCCAGTGTAGTCATTGATGAAAAAAAAAAACCTGCCAGTTTAAGACCAGGGTTATGGCTATCTCATGTTGGCTCAAGCTGGCCAGCTGAACAAGCCCACATTAGCTGACAAAAATCCTCTTTCGTACTCACTTTTTAAAGCAGTTTATACGGTCTGTCTAGTAAACGTCACAAGACGTCACCCTAAGAGTCGGAAACGACTCGCACTACGAGTGCGGGGACACCTTTACCTTTTTACATTATTTCTTTTTGTCTCAGTTGCATATAAAAATAAGAGAAGGGTAGCCATGTTAGTCCATAGTGTCAGAAAAAAAATCCAAGTCTGTGACTCTTTAAAGACTAACTGTATTTATTTTTTAAAAAACATAAACCTTCTTAGACCAGTGCCTACTTACTCAGATGCATGAGTGAATAATCAGGCAGGGTGGATACGCAGTGTTGCACACACCCCAATCTCTGAGCAGTGTGAAACTTCCAGGTGTTCCTGCATGTAGGGTTTCATTTGCTTGGAAACAAGGTCAGCAGAGATGGCTGTGTCTTTATGATATATGGCTTATTTACACATATACACAACTTGAGCCTAAGATGGAGGGGCTCACAGTATTAACACCCTTACAGATCCTTCCCCATTAGGTTTCAGCTTGGGATTCAGCACAGACAGCATGCCTCCCTCTGTCCTCCCAGCTTCCAGCTCCAAATCAGACTGCTTCCTGCCCCAGCCAGGTGAGGAGGGGAAGGGCTATCCCCATTCTTATGACATCTTTTCTTGGCCAAATCCTTACACATGTTAATGGGGCTCTTGATGTACCTGGCTGGACCCAGTAGCTGATGAAAGGAACTGATCTGACTAGTTCAGCAGGTTTCTTTACTAATTCCATCCGCACAGATTCAAAATCAAAGGCTAGAAAGGGGATTGAAAGACATCATCCAGACCAACCCCATTATCCTATGACAATAGCCAACTTCCTGGCCATCCAGTTACAGATCTTAAAGTCATTAAGCCCAGGAACACAAGAACTTAAGTTCAAAGCAATCTCAAGATAGCAACAAAACAACAAAGGATTGTTTCTTTGTTTATTGTAAAATCTGTTGTTATTCTTTAAAACGCAATTAGAGATAGAGAGATATAGATACAGATATAGATATGCCTCTGGCCTATAAAAGCTTATGCCACAATAAAAACAGTCATTAAATTCCCACAGGCTATTTGTTGTTTTTCATGGTGACACTGAGGCACCCCCCCAACTGTGACAAAATTGTTACTGTCCCTGCAAAATATGTTGAAGATTTTAATTATATTTAATATTATGGAGGCTCTTGACTTACCTAGTTCAGTCTTCTTTACATCTTTGCACTCTGCTGGGCCCAGCTGAGGCTCCATTTTGGTGCTCCAAAGAAAGTGGGTGGGCCAGGCATAAGGACTAAGCCACTTTGTGAGGACCATAGACCATTTAAGGCAGGGTATAAATTCTTTATTGACACACAAACAAATAAATACTGGGAAACAGGAAGTATGACCCAACAGAGAGATGGGGCAGTCCTTTGCTGCAGCTGCTGTTGTAACTGAGTCCATCATGTGAGCCTGTCAATACTGCCTGGCACTGACTGCCTGGGAGGGGGGTTGAGCCCCACAGCTCCCCCTCAAGTTTACATCTATGCCACCATGCACAACAGAACTGCAGGTTTGGTGGTAATTTCATAGCTCTGGAAACCCCCACTGGGAAGGGGAGGATTTAGGACTGTAGCCTAAGCCATTGGGCATCACTACATTTTAAGGGTGCACTGTGGGAAGAGATACTTTCTTCCACAATTTTACTGTGCTCCATCAACCGGTTCTGATTCCTGTCCTGTCAGGAATCCATCCATCCCTCAACATTTTAATGGGAGATGGAAGATAACTTAACTCGGGCCTGCCATCTTTGGTGGCAACTCATGCCTAGCCTTACCTCTTCCTCTGACCTAATCCACAGTGCAATCAATTACCCACAGACTGTAAAAGATGTTTCCATGTTCATGCTTTCCCTGTTCACCCTGACTGCTCTGGAACTGTGGTTCTTTTGACAGTTTCTTAGATTTGATTTTAGCATGCTTTGAAAGAACACAATCACATCCCTGCCCTCCGCTTTACCCAAAGTTTTGCAAGGGAGAGTTGCTACAGTCATTTTTGATTAGCCTGCTACTGAATACTTTCAAGGTCATCACAGTATGAATGCCATTTCCCTGATCTCTTTGACTTCAACTTTTTTATTATGCTAACAGGTGCATTGCACTTGCTGTTTTTGCTTGGCTTTAGTATTCTCTTTCTCTCAGTCACCCTTCTTCACTGAAATTGATGGGGATTTAGGCAAGTGATCCATGTGTCTCATTTCTGATATGGATGAGCTGCCTCATTTTTATCCATATATATATATGGAAAAGCTTTTCAGTGAGCACTTTGGTCTTGTAATCATATGCGCAATGGAATTTATGCTTGCAAAGCCACACTCCTTGCCAATCACTTAGATGCAGGTCATAATACCACTATCATTTTATTTGAGGCAAGGGTGAAGATTACAACCCCTTTCTCTCTCCAAAAAGAAATAAAAATGAGCGGCATCCAAAGAGCTATGAGAGATAGTACGGATGATGGCAAATCTCTAAGTAAACCGTCAATGATTTGTATAATAGGAATTGTTCAGGGTGAAGTCCTTTCAAGGACAGGGAATGTGCATCTATAATAACACACATTCTTCATACAGTACATTAAAAAACACTTTCCCTATGCTTCTTCTTCTTTTATTATTATTATCATTAATTAATTAATTAATTAAATTTATTAGTCACTTTTCTACACAAAAGGGAACCCAAAGTGACAGTCAATAAAAAGTTTAAAACCAATATAAGAACCTAAAACAAGAAAAAGTCCCAGTAAAACAAATTCCTTCTTCTGCAGCATGGGACTGGGTTCCTCACTCACAGGGTGTGAAGCAGGTGCTCCACTCAGTAAATGGCGGTAACAGGTGAGCCTGTTCTCACAACCCCCCTTTTGAAAATCCAAGCTGGGTTTTTATTATACAGCCACGAGAGTGGCTGTATACTATAGCCAGCATTTTTCACATTCCGCAATGTTAAATTGAAAATAACCCCCATGCCATTCTGATGCTTCCCATAAGCTCATTTCAAAACAAAACCTTACAAAACGTATAGTCCTGAACTCAGACACGCTTGCTTAACAACCCTGTCAATTTTCATGGCGATGCACAAAACAGTCAGAGAGAATAGACAGTTCAAAGTGTAAAAAGAGAGAGAAAACCGCCAGAGCTCTTTTGGACTTTTTTCTGTCAGAGTTCTCATAATCTGTTGAAATTCATTAAAAATCAGCCATCTTCACAGAGTACCTGTAATCCTAATACTGACCTTGCCCCATACTCTGACCTTCATCTTCTGCAGTTTAAAAGATTTTTAAAAAATGCCTGGCTGATTTTTAATTAATTTAAGAAATTTTGGCTGGAAGCCAATATAAGGGCGGGCATGCTCAGTAAGAACCAACTGTCAGAGTTCTAAAAGCCTCACAGCTGCTGCGCTTGGCTAATCAAGGGGCCACACTCACATCAGACTTTGATTTCACTTAAGACAGTCATGGCTTCCCTCAGAGAATCCTGGGAAGTGTAGTGTGTGAACGGTGTTGAGAGGAGACTCATGTTCCACTGAGAGAGTTTCAGTGGCCAGACTGGTTTAACAGTCAGCCACTCTGATTGAAAGTCTGTGAGGGGAACTGGGTGTCTCCTAGCAACTCTCAGCACCCTTCCCTAACTACACTTCCCAGGATTCTTTGAGAGAAGCCATGACTGTCCAAAGTGAAATAAAGGCCTGGTCTGGATGCGGCCAGGGACAGCTTTGGTTTAAATTCGGGTGGGAGGCTACATGTGCCTGCTGTAGAATAAAAAGGTGGGGGAAAGGCTGAAAAACAATGATACTGTTCACAATGTTTTCCTTTTGGAAAGAAAAGGGGCTTTCTTTCTGCCCAGTGCCCACCCACCCAATCTCCTCCCCTCCCTCCGCCTCCCCCAGGTCAGTGTTGGACTACAACCTGGGAGACCAGGGTTCGAATTCCCACACAGCCATGAAGCACACTGGGTGACCTTGGGCCAGTCACTGCCTCTCAGCCTTGGAGGAAGGCAATGGTAAAGCCACCTCTGAATACCATGTACCATGAAAACCCTATTCATAGGGTCAACATAAGTCGGGATTGACTTGAAGGCAGTCCATTTCCAAACCCACCCTCCCTTCTCCTTCCTCCTAACCCCATCTTGCCCCTCCCCTCCCTCTTCCTTTGCCCCTCCCTATCCATTCGCATCCCCTTCCAATCCCCTCCTTCCCTTTCCTCCTCCTCCCGCTTCCCTTCCTCCTCTCCATGGTCAGTTTTACCTATCTTAAGCATGATTGCAGGGAAGTAAATGCCATTGAACTCTATAAGCATGCAAATGATCAAACCTGCCCTCCCCCTTCTTTTGTCCCCCTCCAATACACTCCTTCCCCTTCCCTCTCCTCCTCCTCCTCCCCCATGGTCAGTTTTTCCTATCCTAACCATGATTGCATAGGAGTAAATCCCATTGAACTCAATAAGCATGCAAATGATCAGACCTGCTTTCCCCTCCCCCTCCTGCCTGCTCCGCTCCCAGTCCTCCCCTCTGCATTTCCTCCCCTCCCTCCTCCTACTCCTCCCCTTCCCATCCCCTGTGGTCAGTTTCACCTATCCTAAGCATGATTGCAGGGGAGTAAATCCCACTGAACTCAATAAGCATGCAAATGATTGATCCACTCTCAGCAAACTTGCACAGGATCCCATTTCTTACCTCCTGGATTAAAAAGCAGGGAAATTCACTAATAGGCAAAAAAACCTTGCGGTTTAAGAACATACCTATAGCCAAGAGATATTTCTATCAAACTTTAAGAAGCAGGGAAATTGGGCAGCTATAATGAATGCACCAGGGTAGTAGGAGACCTGACCTCCTTTCTGAGATATTGGACTGCCCTACAAACTTGTCAAAATGCAAACACAATTTGGGTTGGTCTTTCACAGTCCAATCCACTTGCTGTGTAGCTTGGAAGAATTTGGTAACATGTGCCTCTGAGCATATGGTGAATGGTGACAACACCTGCAATCAGCCCAAATAATAGAAAGAAGACCATGTGCTGTGCTGATTTTGTTTTAGCAGGGAGGAAGCAACATTATTGAGACAGTTGATATAGTTCAGATGGTCACTTTAAATATGTCTGATTTATTTTGCAATTTTAGTGAAGTTTCCTATAGGAAATCATTTGCTTTTGTTTCTGTTTCTGGGAAGGTGTGAAGTATAGCAACACTTTGCAAAATTTACACTAAAAAAATTATTTATTTATTTATTACATTTGTATACCGCCTCATTGCAGAAGCTCTCTGGGCGGTTTACAACAAGTAATGGCACTGACTTCTGTAAAATAGTCTCCAATGGACCTCAGGAGTGTCAGGACCTCAGATAAAACAGTGGGAGATGAAATATATTCTAGCAAAATTCTAGGTGTGTTCTATATGCTCACCTTGCCTTAAATAAAATGATTTAAACACAGGAGGCTGAAAACATGCATCCTCTTTTTTCCAACAGCTAGAGTCATTGCTGAAGTAGCAACATATTGTAATCAGTCTGATTTTATATCAAACTGCAGTTTCAGATTCAACTGTTAATGCACCCAAAATAGAAATAGAACATAACCTCCAATTTGAAGCACAAAAAGCTGTCTTCACCATCATATAACATTGATAAATAAAAAGGCTTTGAAATTAATAAAAATAAATTTGACATAAGATTTCTAGGATGAATAATGAGGGAAATAAAATTTTCTAGTTTAAATTCTCTGTAGAAACAGTAGTAACACAGGAAAGAAGCAAAGTAAGAACACCAACAAACATACAAAAATATAATTCTCCATCTTTGGAGATTGCAAGTGTTGCCATCACTCACTGTATGCTCAGAGGCACATGTTACTAAATTCTTCCAAGCTACACAGCAAGTGGATTGGACTGTGAAAGACCAACACAAATTGTGTTTGCATTTTGACAAATTTGTAGGGCAGTCCAATATCTCAGAGAGGAGGTCAGGTCTCTTGCTACCCTGGCGCATTCACTATAGCTGCGCAATATCCCTGCTTTTTAAAGTTTGATAGAAATATCTCTTGGCTATAGGTATGTTCTTAAACCGCAAGGTTTTTTGCCTATTAGTGAATGTAGATCAGGGTTGGTGGTTCACTGTTTTTGACCTGGAGACCACTTTGATCCTTGGCCAACCTTCCAGGGCCCGCATGGCAGTAGTGGGTGTCGCCACCAGGCAGCCCTGTAGCCAGCGTTCCTTGTTAGATGGGGCAACTACATTTCCAGGCAGAGCATTTGTTGGGGAAGAGGCACATAGCTCCAGCCAATCTCCCCTCACCTACTGGTGGAGAGGATATAACGGCCAGGCTAGGGGAAGGGAAAGGCACTGACCTTCCCCCCTCACTACTCCATCTGGAGAATGTGTTAACTTACATGAATGAACTTTACCTTTACTCTATTGAATTGTCTCGCCCTTTTTTGAGAGATCCCCAGCAATACCAGACCAAATGCTTGACTTTGCCTCTAGCTGCAGTCCCCTTTCACCTGTGGTCTATCCATGTGTTCCAATTCTTCATGAACTGAATTTCTCTGGTAATGACAGTGAGCTCCTGAGCTTGACTTTGATGTTGCATTAGGTTTTAGATCCCACCTGAAAAACAAACTTGTCCATGTGTTATACTGAGAAATTGGAAGTTTTCCTGTATTGATAGAAATACTGACAATACATGTAGAATAAGTTGGCAATATTAGGTCATTGACTATTTGCTAGAAGTCAGCACGACTGAGGAATGTCCATTCAGAGGTTGCAGTTTGCTTATCTTGTAGCCTTGGGCACAGTGTAAAAGCACAGAGCATGACTAACCTCCACCTTTGGAATGTTCATGTATTGCCAACTGTTTGGAACTCAGAGTGTATATCTGCCTGTAAGAAACATGAATGTTTCAGACCTCACAAAATGACAAAAAAGTAAGTTGGCTCAGGCAGAGGAAGTCTTGGAAATAGAGCGCCTCCATTTGACTGAGGCTGAGGAAAGGGAGTATAGAGAGATGGTTCTGGAAGTTTTGAGTTTCCTTAAAGCAGGCAAAAGTATAGGGACATCACCCCTTTAATGAAGGGTGGTACATGGAAGGAACCCATAGTTTTTATGGGGCCAGTTGTAAGATTGAGGCATACAGGATGTAGATAGCAGGTTTTGAGATACATAGAAAGACAGTGAACAGGTTCAAGAGTCAGTGACTATTTGTGATGGATAAGGAATGTCTTGAGTAAATTAGTGTGTTGTTTTTAGGGAGAAGAAAAAAGAATAATGTTAGAGTTTTTTCCTCTGATCCAGTACGGGGTTTAGTTCTCACACTTGGTAGGTCCAAACCCAACACGCAAGTCGCCCTGTCAACCCCAACTCGCTTATTACACCCAGGAAGAGTGCGGAGTTGAGTGCAAATGAACCCACTATCAGAGATCAAGTAACACGAGACAAAAACCTTTGCAAAGGGGACCCAATACTTACAAGCCGAAGCAGGCCAGCATGGGAACCTCGTTTATTGGTGTCCAAGAGTTTATATAGGCTTACCCTGAAGTTTACAATATCGGGTTCACGTCATAAAGTACAAAAGAAGCAATTGCTAACTGTTATAGCTTTGGGGCATATGAAAGGAGGTAAAGGGGTACAGGGGGAAGGACAAGTGTGGAAACATTAAGACTATCTCCCAGACTCTATGTCTGCATACTTCGCATGTCCTTGAGATAAGCACTATGCAGAAACAGACAAAGGCAACTATCAAGGGGAGGCCCAGCTGCAACCGGGCGCCCCCTAAACTGGAGACAGACATGATATTACTTTGCTTACATATCAAAGGAGTATTACAAGTCAAGGATTGTGGGACATTGGAATAGCGTTTGACATTTCTATGCAAGGTTCATTTGTAACAATAAGCAAGGCCATAAGCATAAATGTGATACAGAAATGCATAGTAGGGAAGTTTCCAGCTTAAACCGGCTTTTATTATGTGAGCCACTGGAATGTAGGTAAGGGTCAGGTCACCAGGAAATAAACCGACATTTTATATCAAAAGTCAAATAAAGGCCACTTTGGTTCTATTTCCCGTGAAGCCCAAGCTGGTTTAGGTAGGACAAGTGAATTATAGTTTTACAAGCACTGGGGGTTTCAATTTATCCCTAACACACTGAAGCTCGTTCTCTTGCATGTGTATGTCTATAACCCCTCCTTCTTTCCCCCACTTGGCGGGCAAGCAGCCAAGAGAGCAAAGCAGCTCCATGCAGCCTGATATAATTTTATTATATCTTCTATATGCATTTGTATATGATCAAGAAGTCTAATCTTTTTTATTTCATTTGCCTTTTTATTATAGGATGGAGCAGAAGCATATGCTATAATGTTTGTTTTGATTTTATATAGTGTTAAGAAGTTTTTTTATTGTTTGGTTTAAAGTATAAGTATATTTTGGTAACTTAAGAAAGTTTCATAAAGCTGTTTTCTTCAGTCTGTGCAGAAGCTGTTAAGTAACCCCCCTTTTCTTCCTAAAGGCTGCTTTTCGTGGCTACTTTCATGGACAACCTCTGCACATGATCAGAGGCTAGGGAAATCTGTTATGTGTTTGTCTGTCTGACATCTTTTTACAATATGACCCAGTGCAAGGTATAAAGCAGTTCAATTGTTTCGTTTAGAAGTCTCATCTGTGGCCATAAATGTGTGTTGTTTTTATATTTTCCTTCCTGCACTCAATGATTTGTAAAGGAAGCATTTTCTCCCAAAGGAATGTTTTCTTTTTGCATGTGTGTCACAGGAGATTCTATTACAGGTGTTTTTGACTGAAGCCTCACAAATTATTGATATCCTTGCCAAAAATATTTAGCGGTAAGGGAAAAGTGGTGGTGTTTGGCCATCTGGCAGGTGGTACATTGCCATGGGTATTATTTTTTAATCTATATATGTATACCCCCTATGAGTTTTGTGCTTGAGTATGCTGTTTTGCCATGGAAAAAGGGTAGGTAGGCATATATGGTATGTACAGATGTGTGCAAAATTATTAATGATGTGGAAAAACAACATTACAACTTAGTGTTTGGCTATCTATGTGAGAACATGCATGAATCATACACATGTTTCCATACCTCATTCAAATAATGAGTGATTCTATATCGGGTCTTATAATGTGAGAGAATGTTACAGATGCCATACAAGATTTCACCCAGATCAACTATAAAAGAGTGTTTGAAATAGGGTTTGTCTTTAATTATGACCAAATGGATATGTAAATCTCTGAGGCTAAAGAAAAAGGTCCTCAGGGAAAGATATCAAGATTATTTATATTGTGCATTGTATTATGTTTCATGAACTTTATGAATAGCATTGTAATCAGTCTAGAGTTAAAGAAGCACAATTTCTACCCACTAATATTCCTTGTCATTAGTAAAAGGGGGAAATTATGTGTGAGAAGTAGTAATCTTTTGGGTCCAACCTTTTTCAGTTCTTGTATTCCACCAATATAACAGTTGAAGCAAAGAAACACAGATGCCCTCTCAACCATGGGACCCTGATGCTTTGTTTTCCTCAGAAGGACTGTTTTTAAAGGATCTGATGAATTCCCACCCCGACATGCCAGTGGGACTTGGAGATTTTTCCAGGAGCAGCTAACCAAAGGCTGTTATTGCCTCTGCCCATGCCAGTGGGAGAAAAGGCATTTCTAAAAGTCACACGGGGAAAGGTGGGTTCTGAGAAATACAGTCTCCGTACTTTTTCCTTTCAGAAAGAAAACTGCTGCAATAAACTGTTTTTCTCATCATTTGAATTTCTGATTAGCATCAGCAACCCATAGACTGATTGATTAAGCTGACTATCTAATCTTTTGAAGATGAACTTTGTACAAACCTGCAGTGTGTTTCAAGACCATACTTGTTTTATTTCAATTGTAATGTTGAATGTAACCATATATGCATTGTGTTTTGTGTGATGATTTAACCATTGGCTGTTTTTCCTTACATAGTTTAAGTGTTAAGAATGTTTTGCTCTTGGGATATTTTTGGCCTTTTAAATCCCTCGTGATGGGGTCTACAGAATTTGGCTATTTCAGAACAATGGTTAGGAGTCCCATCAAGATTGCTTTTCTCTCAAAATGATTAATGTATCTTATGGCTCTTTTATGCTAAGAAATGAATCAAGTTCAACTATTGTATATTCTGGACATGGGTGCGTGTGCCTTGAACATTTTGTGATTATGTTGTTATTGATAAGTACTATATACAACCTATGCTAACATATATCAATGGATGCTTTGTGGTATTGAGGAAATAGTAGGATGTGATTTTTCATTTAAAGTCCCTGTATGGACCATCCAGAGAATATTAGTTAATCCAGATTTGTTTCAACACCTCAAACCCATTGCATTAGGTTATGGCCTAGCTGATCTCCAGAAGTTACTTTCTCATCCTATGTTACAGAAACAATTAGAAGCAGTTAAACAAATGGGAGAACAAGCTACAAGTCAGATAGCATATGATTGCCATACAGTCACTTACATTATAGATAAGTTCTTATAGATAGAGACACACAGATGGTGGAATTCTCTCTCTGGTTGGGGTGAAGACGCCAAAGGAGGTTTAAATCTTATAGTGCACCCCATTGTGGTGATTTTGATATTTTAATTCTGGTCTTCGTCTTAATGGCCCTTGTAATATGGATCTGATCCCAAATGGCACAGATATACCAGAGGGAAGTAAGCATTAGAGCCAAAGGCAAGATAGTGTCTGAGGGGTGAAAGGACATCTGTATGAGTATGCCCTTCACCGGGGGAAGTGTAATAGCTTGGCTAACCCTATTTTGGTTCAAGTGGAATCTAGGAGGTGCAAAGCCAAGAGCTATAGCTTCCACCCCAACTCTCACACATACCCCCACCTAATGGTATGGCTGGTTATGCTTTCCCACGAGGTTTTGTGCGAAGAGTAACAAGGGCAGAAATTAAGATACAAAACTAAAGCTACAGCATAAACGTTCTGCATAATTGTTATCTTGTCCTTTGGCAAATTTCCCCCACCTACAGTGAATCCCATTGTTCGTCAGAAAGATCCTTAGTTGTTTTTAGTGCCAATTAAAAGCATACATGCAGATATACTCGCTCGAATATGAAGTTTTCTGGCCTAAATTAATGGAAAAAGCATTCAGGACAGTGAAACAACCCAGAAGTAACCTTCCTGTGTTAGCTATTTAAACTAAAAGGTGGTTCAAGCATTTAGCGTAGCAAAGCTCTCCACAAGAGGAAATTAACGGTTTCACTGCCCTAAACGCTTTTTGAGGGAGGGTTGTTATACTGAGAAATTGGAAGTTTTCCTGTATTGATAGAAATACTGACAATACATGTAGAATAAGTTGGCAATATTAGGTCATTGACTATTTGCTAGAAGTCAGCACAACTTAGGAATGTCCATTCAGAGGTTGCAGTTTGCTTATCTTGTAGCCTTGGGCACAGTGTAAAAGCACAGAGCATGACTAACCCCCACCTTTGGAATGTTCATGTATTGCCAACTGTTTGGAACTCAGAGTGTATATCTGCCTGTAAGAAACATGAATGTTTCAGACCTCACAAAATGACATGAGTCTATGTGAGCTCTCAGTTTGCAAACGTATAGTTAATAAAGGCCTTGGTTGTCAATTCTGAGTCTCTGTTGTTTGATATTGGGGCCTTCATCCAGCGGCATGAACCTTAATTCTAGTGTAACACATGCTACAGTTAAGAGCAGAGAGAAAATAAATACTTTAGGATGTGTTTGTTTACACCTCCTTGAGACCCCTTCCTTCTAGTCTAGATTTGCCTTCCTGTTGGACAATCAACGGAAAAATTTTAATTGGCTGCTATAAAGTACTAACTAAGTAACTGGAAATTAATTTTGGAAAGCAAATGGAATCTTTTTTACTGGTTGCTGGGTTGATTTTTCTGTACAGAAATTTGAAAAGGCCTCATGCTGAGCAGCACATATTGGGAACATCAGAAATTAGGTCTGAGTTACAACCTAGGTCAGTGGTTCCTAAACTTTTTCCTCACAAACCACTTGAAAATTGCTGAGGGTCTTTTTTACTGGTTGCTGGGTTGATGTTCCTGTACAGAAACTTGAAAAGGCCTCATGCTGAGCAACACATATTGGGAACATCAGAAATTAGGTCTGAGTTACTGCCTAGGTCAGTGGTTCCTAAACTTTCCTCCCACAGATCACTTGAAAATCGCTGAGGGTCTTGGCGGACCACCTGATGGTTTTTGTGCCTGCAGTAACAATTGTGATGCGCTGTGGTAGATGCTGTATGGTTTTCAATTGTATTTTATTGCTTATTTTACTTCTTATATTGTATTGTATTTTATTACAATTTGCATTCCATAGAACTCAGGTTGTAATTCAATAAAATACCATACAAAACAAGCAATAAAATACCATTAAAATCAATATGAATATTTAATGTAGCCATGCCATGGACTACTTGAATGAAGCTAAGAGTTGAGGAATCCCTGGACTAGGTGGCCAGCTAGCTGTAGTGTACACAGCAATATTTCTATTCTTCTAGGGCTGTTTTCATCCTTTGTCATCAAGTACTCAAGAAAAAGAAGAAGAAAATAGCCATTATGATTTTGAGTATAGTGAATGCTATAAAATC
This sequence comes from Rhineura floridana, assembly GCF_030035675.1. Lineage (NCBI taxonomy): Eukaryota > Metazoa > Chordata > Lepidosauria > Squamata > Rhineuridae > Rhineura > Rhineura floridana. The sequence goes on from NC_084481.1 coordinate 47,683,506, forward strand.
AACAAACATGCTTCTTCATTACTGGCTGGATAGAGAACACAACTGAAACTGACAAGTAGAGCAAAGGAAAGTCCAAGGAGTAGAGTCTAATTCTAGCCCATAATATAAAGTTCTAATAGTTAACTCTAGATGGGTCATGTTACTATCCAGGCTTTTTCTTTTTCAGGATCACTCAAGTATTGATAGGGTGATTGTGATGATGAAAAATCCACCCTGAGTCAGGGAAAGTCTTGAGTGGGTTGACTTTAGGGAGCTCTTCCAGATGAAGATTTTGTTGTCCACTCTATTCACTGAATTTTTCAGAGGGTCCTATTCTTAAATTGCTCCTGTTCTTAAAGCAAGATGCCATTTTTTAAATGGAGGTTGTCCTTGTCTATCATGTCACAAATTAAAAAGACAATTTCTCCAAAAAAATCAAGGGGGAGGAGGCGAAGTGCAGCTCTAGCGAGGGCAGTGCCCCATCCCTCCCCTAGCTACAGGCCTGCTACCAGGCATTCTCACATGCACACATAGAACATACATACACAAACGACATGTTCACAAGGACTGAACTCCCCGCATCTCAGATGCTACGTGCAGATCAGCTGAGGAGAGGGGTTATTGCCCCCTCCCTGCTTGTCAAATGATCAATGTGGTGACTGGGGTGTGTGTGACGTGCTTCCACAACAGAGTGCTGGGCTGGGTAGAGGTTCAAGTCCACCCATCCCCCAGCAAAAACACACTTTTTGCTTCCACTGTCAACATTGGGGGAGTCTTGAGGGGCCAGAAACCCCAGCCCCCAGGCGAGGAGTTAGTCACTATTATACTATACACACCCGCTGTACCAGCACATGCAAAGGATGGCCAGCCCAGTAAGTATATAAACTGGGCCTTAGATGTGGGAGTTTAAATTTCCTCTGCAAAAAGTAACGGGGCAACAAAATCTCATTTGATATTTAGTCCAGCATTTATTCTGCTGGAAAAGTAAGCTGCTGTTTAAGGAGGACAATTTATGTTTATGTTGCCAAAAAAGCTAATTCCTAAGCCAGCAAAGGTAGGAGAGGGCCAGGCTCAGTTAGAGCAGGCAGTTATGAGTTATTTTGATTCAATCAGTTTAATCTAAAGGCTGTTAATTTCGTCAACCCGAGTGAAGGAGCACACCACTTACCCAGTTTTTAAATGTAGGATAAGTGCAATATGCCTCAGCACACTTAATGGGATTCACTTCTCAATGCAAACAAACAGGCTCATACCCAAACAGAGATCGATTGTCTGGAATCATTAGGTTTCATTGTTGGGTTTTTATATTTTAAATTGTAATGGCAAATGTATTTTATCTATGTATTTTATCTTCTACGTCACCCAGAGTGGCTGGGTAACCAGCCAGATGGGCGACTAATAAATACAATATAATAATAACAACAACAACAACAACAACAACAATAATAATAATAATGAAAGAGTTCCCTTTTGAGACACTCTGGGAGCTGGGGGCACTACTTTGCAGTGGTGTTGCTCCTGCTCAGTAACAACAGGTGGTGCCAGGGCATCTGTGTTTGGCTTGCTATGTGGTGTTCCACTGGAGGCAATCACAATCCTACCCTCCATGCTGCTAGACCCATTGCTGTTTTTGGAGGCACAGGAGCCTCCATGACGTGGAGTGCATTTCACCAGCTTAGGCTGATAGCTCAGCCACAGCTCTATCTGGATAAGGATAACTTAGTATCGAGGGTCGAGGGTCTGGTAGCCTCCTGTCTGGACTGCCGCAATAAGGCATATGTGGTGCTGCCTTTGAAGATGGCCCAGGAATGTCAGCTGGTGCAAAATTCAGCCGCAAGATTACTAACTGGGACCAGGCATTCTTGCTTGCTTGCACTGGCAACCAGTGCAATTTTAAGCCCATTTCAAGGTGCTAATTTTAACCTACAAAGCCTTACATGGTTTGCAACCCCAGTACTGGAAGGGATACCTGTTTGCATAAGGGGCTTCCTGGGCCATAAGTTCATCCATGGAGGTCCTCCTCAGAGTGCCTCCTTCACTGGAAGTTCAAAGGGTGGCAACGAGAGAGAGGGCCTTTTCAGTAGTAGCTCCTGGGAAGCTCTCCTGGTGCTATTTGTACAATCTTTTCAGTTCCAGGCAAAGTCGTTTACTCCCCCACCACCACCCAGGCTTTTCACTAATCTTTAATAGTTTTATTAGTTTTAGCAGTAGAACACTTTTTGGGTTTTAGAGTGAATTGTTTTAATGTTGCTTGTTAGGTTTGCTATTTTTGTTGTTTTGGTCTGGGGGATTTTCATTTATGTATAGTGTAGTATGTGAGTTTTTCTGTTGTTTTATAATGTAATTACATACTTGACATTTTGGATTTGTATATTTGAAGGTCACCAGAGGCTTTGGTACAACTGACACATAATCTAATAAAATCATCATCACCATCATCTTTAAGTTCAACCACTGTCATTTTAATTATTACATCCTTTTTCTGATCAGAAGATGCAGAAGGTAGTGCTCTATGACTTATGTCTTCTTTCAACATCGCTCCCCACACCTCCCCTTCTTCCTCGCTGTAAGTGGCAGCGACCTTCCGTGTCTGGAAGCCAGGTATGCAACTCCACCCTGCCTTCACTGCCCCATCTGCCACTACTAGAAGTGCTATTGCCTATATGTCCTCCTTGTGGGCTTCCCATAGGCATGTGGTTGGCCATTGTGAATTAGACAGAGCTTTGGTCTGATCCAGCAGAGGTCTTCTTCTGTTCTCATCACTTCCTTTTTATGAGCCAGTGTTTCCAGAAAGGAATAATTTCGAACATTAGGCTTCAGTATGCTTTCAGTGTCTCCCCTTTTTAAATGCTCACTGTGAAGTAATTCTCTTCTGCTAAAACCATTATAATAATTTGCTATTATTAACCTTTTTCAGAAGCATTGAATTTAAAAATAAACTCAAAAGCTACATTTTGTAAAGTGCTTTTTTTATTAGGCATTGTCAACTGCTCAGTGAAGTGCTTTCATGCAAGCTCAACTAATGTTAACCTAGAAAAACCACTGCTATTCAGTACATAAAGTTAGTCAACAAAAGTGCTACATGTGACTACGTTTCTAAAACTGAACCTGAGCCAGGTTTGTTTCCAGACACATTGGGATATTTTAGTAAATTAACATTAGCTCCCCAGCTCACAATTTCTATGCATATTGTCCATGAAGTTTTCCTATGAATGCACTTCAGCCAAATTAAAGCAAGTTTCAGTCCCATTGATTTCAATGGGAGAAACTTAGCTTACTTAATTTTCATTGAGTTAAATGGGAATTTTACTCTGCAATTCTATGCATGCTTATTTCAAATTTAGTCCCACTGAATTTAGTAGTACTTTTAAGAAAACATACATAGGATCTGGCTGCATTATGGTTAACTTTGGACGGGCCTTAATTTGGGTTTTCAGGCAACATAACATATACACTGGTTTCAAAAAAGTGACAAAAAGACAAAAATAAGGAGCGTAATGCTCAATTGCTGAGGAAACTGATTACAGTGCATTTTGATGATTTATTTCAACCTAGGACTCCTACCCAATATTTCTGTTTAAAAAATGAGAAAGAAAGAATTCTACTATAAGCTATGAAAGCAAATGTACATACTATATCTTGGAACAACAGCTCATTTACTTACAGTAATAACAGTAGGTGAAAAAATATCTTTAGAAACATTTGTCTTCCTCTTAGAGCACACCAGGTGCATAATCTCCAAGTTCATTACAACAGATAAAGCATATATTTGAAATAGTGCACTGGAAGAGATTAATACTGTGGCCTGTGTTCAAGGGGTGGATTCACACATGCACATCATTTGAATGCAACACTAGCATGATGACTTACACATGTGAATAGACCCATCTCAGATCTAACATGACAGGTTGAACTTTCATACGCTCAGTGTCACCTCAGACAAATTACTTTTCAGCTCACACCTTCAGCTGTGAGTTATCAAGTGTTGGGTAAACAGAAAACGTGCTTGTGTGTATGAAATAGCCCTTAATAAACATAAAGAAAAATAGAGGTATGGGTTCTTTGTGTTTTGAACAGTTAACCTCACCCTCTTTTCTTGTGTATACATGAATCCCAATATACTTTGATCAAAGTAAGTGTGAATAATTGCTAAAATATAGTACAAATAAAGTTTTCTGGTGCAACCTCATGGATTAAGTTCTTACAAAAATTCTGGTAGGTAATTGGATTTAAAAGGTATGTCCCATAAATAATGAATATATAAACATTTAACCACATTTCCCCAAGTAAATTAAAATTATGCTTGGTGAATGGGACTACATTTATTAATCTTTATCATACAATCTGTTTCTTTCGGTTTGCTTTCCATGAGCTGGATGCTCCATCTTGACAAGATCTTCTCGAGATGATAGAACACCTCTACAGCTTGAGCTCAGTGAATCTACACTTGTATATGTATCTTTCTGCAACATTTCCATCATTTCATCTGCTTGACAACTAGAAATATTATGATTCATAGCAACATTTGAATGTGGTCTGCAAACATGATTGGTTGTGCCTATGGAACCAAGTAGACTGATGCCGTCATTGCTGGGTAAAAAAAAAGTTTCCACTTTACCAGATGAAATACTATTTAACTTTTTAACGTGTGTGATTGCTTCCCCAGAGTCTAGTAATTCACTATCAAAAGGAAATGTTGTATTAGTGACCTCCTTTAAAACGACAACATTGCTAGTACGTGGTGTTTGACAACTAGCAACTTCATTATCAAGTTGAATAAGACTGTCTGAGGTAGTGGTAGCTTTTCTTTTGATGTTTTCTTCAACACCTGCAAGATTTAAAACCTCAGTGGAATAGCCCACTTCAGAGTCAGTTCTACTGAGATGTTCTGAATGTACAATGTGCCTTTCTAGCTTTTCAAATGCATATTCATAGGCAATGCTCTTTGCATGGCTTAATTCTACTAATGGAGAGTGCAAATTGCCAAGAGATGCTTCCTGCCTCCAAATGTTCTGATGTGAAAAAGTGGTTGTGTAATTGTTGTTGTTGTTGCTGTTGAAAGTGCTATCTTGATTATTCTGCAATATGGCTTCATCATCAGTGTTAGTAACTGGTATAACTTCTGCAACATCAGCCTTGTTAATTTTTTCATCTGTCTCCTTTGCAGCACCCTGCACAGCTGCATTATCACATTCTTTCACATTCTTTCCACTTTCCTTCTCCTTTTCCGATTCTCCAGCTTCATTCGTTTTCCTTTGCCCAGTTTTGTTTCCCCCATTTTTTCCTGCTTTGCATGTCTTTGTCCTACTAATATGTGTGGGTTCCGCTCCCTGAGACATAGGAATAGGAGAGGATTGGTCATTTGATTGTGAGCCAACACTTTCACCTTTCTTTTTCTCCTTTGTCTCCCAAAGATGGTTATTGCCATTTGCTAGCTGATGCTGGTTTCGGTCATCCACAGATGGATTTGTACAGGTCCTGGTGGCCTCTTGTTCAGAAACTTCTGGTGGCCATTTTGGTTTATTCACTTTAACCTCCTCCTCTATAGAAAATGATTTTTTTGGTGTTTCCCTAGAAGGAGGCCATGTAATGTTTAATTTCGCCCGCTCTGAATTTTGTATTAAATTGTCACCCAAAGTTTGAGAATGCATTTGCTGTCTACTAGGATGCAGCATTTGATCAGTTGGTTTGTCTGTCTTTGAGATGGATGGATGAACTTCTTTAGCATGAAGACAACCAATGGGACCTTTTTGATCTTTGGAAATCCATAATTCTTTATGTTGCTTGTGTCCGAAGCCTTCATCATAATTTCCTTTGGATTTGAAAAGTTGCTTAAAATGGGGTTTACAGTATATTTTTCCATGGAGAGAAGCATAATTTCCCAAGCTGCCAAATCAAAGAGAAAATGTTTTATAGCATCTATCACAAATGCTCCAAGAATATTCCATTTTAGCTGACATTTTAAGTACCTATAAATAATAGTGTATATAAATATACCCTCAACTCTTACCATTTTAGAAAATAAATAATAATCAAAGTTTTTATTTCATGTATTCTAACCAGCAGATTAAATAATCTTCCCTTTTAATGTTGGTTGTATAACTTTGTTTTCAATAGGGAAACAGTTCTTTTCAGGGTTAGGAGTAATCTGCAATCTTTCCATGGGAGAAGGGGCACAAACCACAGTGGGGTGCAGCACTGGATAGAAGTTATTCTTTGTAGGTTGAAGGGGGCTTTTCTTTTGGCACTTTTAGGTAAAATATTTTTTTAGGCTGATGGTATGCTTGACAGCATTTTGGTGAATACTGGGTTCAGTCTACTCAAGACCTTTAACTCCCATTTACTTCAGTAGAAGAGCTAAATATATGCTTACCCTTCCTCATTTCCCAACAGGAATGAAAAATGCTTAACTTTCGCTCATGCTCATTTTTGGCAAGATTTATATAGAGGAGGTATGGTGAACTGCTAGTCCCTAATCTGGCCCATCAAGCCTTTTTAACAGTCCACTCCTGACCGAGGCTGCATTCAGACATGAAGCTTATTGTGTTAGTTTTATGGATTATAATGGTAGCACTTCTGTCCCGATTTTGAACATTCCTTTCACACTGTAGTACCCAGAATCGTGGCTTTTTGACCAATAGACCACCATGTTGTGCTAAATGTCTTTTACAGTGCTGCAATGAACCACTTGTTTCTATGCTCACCAGTTATACACATGTGCACTATAGATCTCACATAATTCACTGCACGAGTGTATCTCATCACGTCTCCATGTGACCCCTCTTCTGATATTTTTGTGGGGTGGGGGGACTGCTACTTGCACCTAAGCTAGAAGATGCTGGAATACTGGCACAATTTTCGTGAGGCAAGATAAAAGGCAGGAAGACAGTGCAAGACTCCCTCAATTTACTGGACTTTAGGGTTTCAAACAGAATATTTCTGGAATCATTTATCATGGAAACAAATGCAAAACTTCCACTATATTCCATTAGATTACCAGAAGTGGCTTCTATGTTGTATGAAAGACCCCACAAAACAGAAAATTACAAGGTAAGGAATTGTCTAGGAAATGGATTAAACTGCTGTCTGAAAGCACCGCTAATCTACCAGGAGTGGCAGTTTCTGTGGTGTCATCTGTAGTGGTGCTGAACAACCCACTGTCACTGAGACCAGTTCAGAGTATTCCAGAAAAATGAAGAAGTATTCTAATTATAGCTCTATAGATTAATTTGCTTCACATTGTACAGCCTTGCACAATATGTGAAAGCATCACTCAGGAACTATAAGTGAGTCATGATTCCTGTTTCCCAACACATTAACGATAACATGCTGAAGGAGGAACAGTCATTGCATCTGATACCCATACATCTTCTTGCAAAGTACGTGTACAGCACATTTCACATATTACCTCTGAAGTTTGGAAAGAAGAAGCATAATCCATTTGTATTTTCTGTTGTGAGATTTTCACACTCATGCAAAGGGGCTCTTCAGATTCATTACCAAAAAACTGATTAATTGCAATGTACTGAAAACAAAGAATGGTGATTCAACCAGTAGCAGACAGCATGGTGGGATGCCACTGCTCACCTGACCTGTGGTCAGTTATGTCACTGCTGCTTGTTGGGAGGTAAAGGCGGAGGGGGGAGGTGGCGGGGAGGGCAGTGCATACAAATGGATTGGCAAGAGTGTTGGACTGGTTCCACTGGTGCGTATGTACCACCCTGACCTTGCCCCCACCTTGCCCCTCTAACTTTCTGATAAGCAGCAGTGACACAACTGACTGAAGGTCAGGTGAGCAGCGGTGCCCTACCATGCCATCCACTAGCAGATATAACGGTTTGTATCTCAGTGAAATTTGCTCTTAGATTTAATATTCTTGCTAGTTGCTTCTGAGGTTGAGAGTTCCACCAGGAGTAGAGAAGGGAGGAGAGAGATCTAAGGGGATACCACACTAGGTGCTTACTCTGGAACAGCCATGCTTCTCTCACTTAACTTTTATGGGACAGCTACATGACATCATAATCAGATTGTTCCTCTTCTGTGTTTTCCCTGTGGGTTTTTAGTCCCCAAAATCTGACTTTTTTTGGGAAAGAACTTAGCACTTTTCTTCTGTTTTTTTTTTTTACAAAGAAGGTGTGATTTCATCATATGTAGTGACACTGGGCAGGTAAGCCTATTGCCACGTATCCACACCAGCATCTATACCAACACACCTTTACTATCACCTTCCTCACTGGTGTCATTTTATCAGCATATTTTTTAACTGGTCTTTTAATTTGTGCTAAAATGCTTCTCTCTCTCACTCACTCACTCACACACACTCTTCATATGTGAGTTTTCCTTAAATTGTTGAACCGCAGGCATCTCTATTTGCCTTGGGCTTTGAGAGCTAAGGTATTTTTGTGAGACCCACCACTTCTGTTTTGGTTAATCTGTACTGCTGTTTTTGTTTGGAATTGTTTTACATATTTTTTTATAATTGTACATAGACTGTTTTATTTGTTTTAACTGTATGACTGCATTTCTGTAACCCAGTCTGGGACCTGACAGCAGGTACAAAATATTATTAACAAATAAATAAAGATTAATTGCTTGAAAAGCAGGGTAGTGCCCATATGTTTTCTTATTCTGTAAACGTAGCTAATGGCAAACAATTTCCAAGGGACAAATCAACCTAATAATACTTCCCACTTTAATTCTACGTATAAAACTTGTATCACAATTTGTATCTAGGGATGACAAGTTTTAAAATATGGAGAACTTTTTTTTCTCCTTTAGATGGAACTGTCCAGAGAGAAAGAGCTTAAGTGATCTGCCAAATGTCCATTTCAGTGCTAGAGTTTAGTAGGAACTCCAGGTCTGTTGACTTTTGATCTACTCTCTTGGATATCACTCATATGAAAATAGACGCCAGCTGTGATAGTATTTGTATGTCAAAGCGTTAATTGTTCACTTCATCTTACCTTAATTTACTGCTGCAATGGTGACACCGAAAACATGATTTATGAAAGGTCTGCTTGTCGGCAACCAGGCACTCCATTGGGTAAACTCTCTTTTGACAAAATAGGCATGTTTCCTTTCCCTGAACTTGCAATCTCTAGAAATAAATAAGACAGGGTCTCAGTGCTATTATTCCTTTTTTACCTTCAAGCTATACATAAAATGCTTCATCATTGTTGGGAAAGCTGAAATGCTTGGCTCACATATAATTAACGCCTAAGTCTCCAGTTTAAAGGGTCAAATAAAATTCATGCTACAATGGAACCTATACATCCTTGGGAAATTAATCTTTACTTGGAAGACACAGATCATGGTTCAGTCGCAAAATGGAAAAGGGGAAGAATGAGTGACTCATGCTTTCTGCTTTTGCATTTTCACTGTCATATGCGAAGCAGGCGCTTGCACAGCTAAGCTGCACATTTCTGCATCCAGACTCGCTCACATCTTCCCACTGGGGAGGGGATGCATATGCTCCCCCTCTGCACATATTACAGTCAAAGTGCTAATGCTTCCTCTTTCACTGCTTTGGGGATTTTCTACAGGCAGCAGGTCATTCATTTTTAAAGGGTTGACTTGACAGCGTTGATCAATAGTCAACACGGTTTATGTTATTTACTTTGTTGAATCAGACCTGTTCTCGGTGGACAATGTTGGTTATTACAGCCATGTTGATCCCTTTGTGTGGGTGACTTGGTATTGTTTAGAAAAGGAGGTTGCTAGGATTATACTGCTGTGCTGTCTGCGAGGGACTGTGTTCCATCCAGGGCTAGATGAAATCAGCTGAGCAGCTCCAATTCACTACTCTTGTACTGAAACTATACAACAGGATTAGACAGCCCTGTTTCATAGTTTCAGTACATGGGTGGTGGATTGGAGCTGGTTAGCTGGTTTCATCCAGCCCTGGATGAAACTTGTGACCCTATGGATGTTGTTGGACTCCGACTCCCATCAGTTCCAGGCAAGCAACTCCAATGGATAGGAATTGTGAGAGTTGGAGTCCAACAACATCTGACGGAGCGGCATAGGTAAGACACCCCTGCTGAAAAAAAGGAACACTAGACTTGATGACAGCAGCCTGGCCTTTGAATGACAATTGGCCAGAAGAAGAGAGAATGGTTCTCGGAGAGAAGTGGGTTCTTGATATGACATATTGAGGCTGAGCTCTCTGTGAAGATTTTAGCCATGCTCCTCTCTATTTAGATGCGTTTACATTGTATGTATGTTTGCATTTAGACCATTCACATTGTTGTTATGTTGCTCTTTTACTGTTTTAGGATTATTTAATTAGAAATGTACTGATTTGTGTGAGAAATAAGTTTTTAATTATTGTTATTTCTGTTTGCAATTATATTTGGATTGTCAATTCTTGCATTATTTATATGTTAGGAAGCAATCTTAATCCTTCTTCCATGTTTGGGAGGGGGTTAGGACTGGGCAGAAGTGCCCCTCCATCTGGCTCTGCTGACAGGGTAGTTCCGCTGCCGTGGATGATCCCGCTGCACCTGCTGAAGATGGTACCACCAGCAGATTTTCTACCAGCAGTAACCAGTGCAAGGCCCCCAAATGTATCTACTATGGGCGTAGTATATCAAGCACTACCCACTTTAAAATGAATGGGAGATGCACAACATCACATTGGATTTTATATGCCATGCAAATTCAATTATTTTTTAAAACCATATGACATGCTTTTAACACTGAAGGAAGCAACAACGTATCCTTAAAAGCATTTCATAATGTGTTAATTATTTCATTTTAAATGTAGCGCTCAGGAAAATTGTCATTATCAGAATTCAAACACAGTGATTTACTTTGGTTAAGCAAATTCTCAAAAACCTCAGAATTGGTTAGTCCCATGCTCAGCAGATATATTAAAGCACATGCCTTGGGAAAGGGAAGAAAGAATAAAGAGTTTTGAGACAGAAAGAGAATGGGGGGTGGGAGGAGCAAAACACAGAAGCAAAGAAATGTTAGTTGGAGTTATGTCAGTTCACCCTTCTAATGAACATATTAATTGCACAACATGTTTCATTGCTATGGTGTCATACTCTTCCCAAGCTGTTAAAACTCGCTTCACACCTTGCATGCTTATTTACCACTGATAAACTCTGCTTCCTCATGGAAGCAACTTCTCACTTCTGCTTCAGCAGCATCAGAGACGGTGTAGCCGAGGCTTTTAAAGACTCTCTCGCTTTCTTGCCAAGTCTTCTGAAAATTTCTTAGCAGCTCTTCTGGTGAATCAGCAGCTGATATATCCAAGATGTGCCCTGAGATGACATCTTCATACGTTGGTGGGGCACGCTTGAAGCCAAATCCCAACTGCATCCCATCTGCACTTTGCGATGAGGAGGTGGCAGTGCTTGATTCAACAATGGTGTTCTCAAAAGTATCCATGCCAGAAGAGCATTCGGTGTGAAACTTTGCATCAAAGCACACCACGGGTTCCAATGAATGCTCTTTAATGACACATTGCTTTTGCGTGCAAGATGTATTTTCCTTTGGTTCTCTTTGCTGTTTGCCTAGAGACTTTTGGAAACTGTCTACTTGCTTTTTGCTCTCCTGGAAAGTTTGGTCCAATTCTTCCTTTCTAAACCTGTGCCTTTCTTCTTTTATTTTACCACTGAACATACCATTTTCAACACACTTTTTATTTGATTTCACCTCTGCAATTGGCTTATCTAATTTAGATGTTCCTAACACAATATGTATTTTATCCTCACTCTCATTGTCCAAACTTTCAGGTGCAGCTGGTTCTCTCCTTATGGGAATAATCTGCTCAGGGGCTTTGACCTTTGGCACACGCCCTTCAGGATCACCTTTAGGAACGTCAAACTTCTGAGTCATGGAAACAGAGTCCAACTTTTGTCTGTGTTGCTCTAAGCCCTCTGGAATGTTTCCTCTCTTTTTGGAGACATATGTCTTGTTTGTTTCAGATTTTTCGTGAGCTTTCTTCACTGTACCAGCAGCTATTTGAGATTCATTTACGGATAACATTTGTGAAGACTGCCGTGCCTCGATCTTGATCTGTCGGCGGAGCGTTGCAGGAGATTTAACTATCTCTGACCTTTTTTCGACGATCGGAACTGGGGTTACTGATCTGTTTTGTGTTGCTCCTTGAGAGAGTTTCATTGTGGTGTCTTTAAGCTTGGCAAGTTGCTCAGAACGGCTTCTTGGAGGAGAGGGAGAGAGGCAGGTGACTGACTGTTGCACCTTAGATGTTGGTGTAGCAGATCTGGGCGGGGGTGATGGCGGAAGTGGGGTACTTTCCCTTTGAACAGGAGACAAAATCTCCCTGAGAGGAGATTCGATGCATCTGGATTCAATTGTAATGTAAGTAGGCGAGGGTGCTCTCATTCTTAGGGATGATGGTGAAGACGTTCTGGTTTCTGAAAACCTGTGTTCGCTGACTTGCTGTTTCATTTCCTGCTGTGCCATTGTGTCTTTGATAATCTCTTCAGTTTTCTGCGATTCTTTCCTGCTGGAGCTAATGCTTACTTTAGCTATTTTTTGTGCTGATCCTCCAACTTTAGGAAAATCTTTTCTAAGTTTCCGGGGTGTTGTGGAAATCATAGCTGTCTGGATTGCCTCTTCACACAATTCAAGCATTTTGGTGGCTTGCTCTTTGATCACCAATAATTCTTCTTTAATCTTCTCAACATCATTCTCTTGTGCAAAGAAAGTTAGGCTTTGCATCTTGTCTTGTTCTACCAGCCACTCTGGAATAACATTTAAAAACGTCTGAAATGTTTTGACTCCATTTTTATTTGGCTCAGTTTCAAACTCCTTCACTCTGGACAATACCTGCTGTACCTCCTCCCGTTTCCTCAAGAACTCTAACACATCTACGGAGCTCTTCTCATTACTCAGCAGTGATCCCCTTGGAGAAGTAGATGATAATGTTTTTTTCTGTGTAAGCTCTTGTTTCAGCTCGGTTGCCTTTAAAATGCCTTTTTTCTGCTGCATGGTTTCCTGAGCATATTCCTTTCCTTGTAGGCTGTTATTTTGCTGGGACAGTTTTTTATTCTGGGCATTAGTTTCTGCAACAATTTTTTTCTCTTTTTCTGAAATCAGTGTCTGTGAATCCTGATGCATATCAATTATCTTTTGCTTGACCATTTTCTCTGATTTATTACTAACCTCCTCTAGCTTTCTTTGGATTATTACTTTCTCCCCTTTAGGGAAAACAGTTACCTGCTTCTGCTTTCCTTCCACAGCCAAAGAGACTCCTTCTTGCTTAATTTCTTCTTTCCCTGTTTCCTTCCTTTGAACTAATCTTTGCTTCACTTCACTGGAATCTTTCTCTCTTACTTGTTGCTTGCCTTCGGTATATTTTAAAAGTGATTTTTCCATGTGCAACTTCTCATCAACGTTCACCTGGTTATTTGCTTTTGCTGCGCTTTGCTTTTTTCTGATAGAGTTGCTTATGTTTTCTTTCTGTTTCTCTTTAATTTCTTGCTTCACAGCTTTCTGGACAGTAGCTCCCTCTTTCTCTTTGTGCATCTCAGACTCCTTGTGGGTTTCATAGGAGCTTTGTTCTAACACAGGAAGCTTGATGGTTCTAACTTTGAAAGTAGGGGACACTGTTTTATTCTTAGACATGTGCAAATGTTCCTCATTTCTGTGTTGCTCTCTTTTGTGCATAGTACGGTTTTCATGGGTCTGTACCTTCTGAGAAGATACCTGTTTTGAAAGGTTTTGCGACTCATGCTCCAACTTTTTTTGAACATGCTCTTCTGCTGAGATTTTAAAAATGTTTTGAGACTGTTCAGCTGCTGCTACTTTGGACATAGGCTGTAATTCATTACTTTGTGATCCCACAACTTGTGACTTCCCCTGACATTCAAGCTCAGTCAGCCTATCTGGAGCTGCAGAAGGCAATGGACTTTGCAGAGCAGTTTGATCCTGTTCATCTGATTTTAGTTCTGGCAGACACTGTTCTGGCTCTGCCTGAAATGAACTTCCCAAAGTTTCACTGCTTCGTCTCATCACCACTTGACAAACATCTTTGGGTTGCTTCTGCTCCATCTGTTCTCTTTGCTGCCTGTATTTTTCTTCTGCAATCATTAAAGGGGTTTTAAATTTTTGCACATAAGGCTTAGGCCTCATTTGTGTTGCATCTGCTGGCAGGGAAGGGGATCTGACAAGTGGAAATGCACATGTTTTCTTTAACAGTGAGGCCTCCACCTTCATCACATCCGTAACTGATGATGGCCTTCTAACCTCTTCAGCTCTCATACAACCTTTTTCCTCTCTCTTTTCACCGGTAACGATATTTCTCGTTGTAGTGCTTTCTATGTTTTCTTCCATTCTTTTTGTGGTATAGTTTTCTTGGTGCAGCTGAACAATATTTGGCTGAACTTTTTTAGACGTTTTAGGCTGGCTCGTTTCTAACTCTTTTGTAAGCTCCATCTGGGGATGTTTCTTGGTGTGTGGGGCTCTGCCAAATTTAACGCTGGCATGAAGGTGAGCTGACTGCTGCAATGTGTTGTCTAGATATTTGAGAAATTTCTCTTTCTTTTGCTTTGGCTGAGGAACAGCAAAGGGCTGAGGTAGAGATGATGAAGGCAAACCCACCAATTCACATTCGTATTTGTCTTCTATTGGGGGTGGTGGTGAAGGAAAATGCTCACTCTCAGCTTTGGCCTGTCCAATAGGTGGTGGAGGTGAAGGGAAACTTTGCCTGTCAGAAGCCATCATTAAATGGGTTAGAGGAGGAGGTGGCGGAAGAGGAAGGTCAGCTTCAGACGAAGCCAATGAAGCTGGGGGTGAAGGAGGAGGAGGTGGTGGAGGAGGAGAATCCATTTCTGATCTGTCTGGGTTTTTAGGATTTTTGTTTGGATTCAGAGGATTTTTCACTAGAACTCTGAAGTCTGATTCAGCAGCTTCCACTTTACCCTTTCCTTGAAACCTCAGTGTGGATTTCTCATTTTGCTGGATAACGTTACACTTTTGCTTCCTTTCAGCTTCTTTAAACCGGCCATGCCTTTCCTGGGTGACTCTGGCTTTTTGATTGGTTTTTATATTCTGTTCTGATGCCATGGAAACATCAGCTTGGCTCGCCTTAACAGTCTTTTTCTTCTCTTGGCAAAACTCCTTTGGATACTGAGATTGTTTTCTATCTTGCTGCACCTCTTGCACTTGAACATCACCAGTTGCTTTGGAAATCATGCCAGCGGACATGCTGACCAGCTGCTCTGCACCTCTGTGATGGGAGCTATGATCACGTGTTGACAATTTTGACTTTTCTTTCATCTCCTCCAGACTGTTCATGTCAAAATATTCTTCATCTTTACATTCATTATACACATCCTGTTTCTTTCCAGTCATTGTTTGTTTTGCAGACTGTACAACATTGGATGCACTACCTTTCCTCAGTATTCTGCTTGTCTCTGACTTCTCTGTTCTTTCATTCTTCTGAGCATTGCTAGAAAAAGCAGGTTGATCAATCACATATTGATCAGGATGTCTTTTTGCTTCTTTTTTTGCAATGTTCTGGCCTCTGACCTTATCCATAGACTTATCCACTTTCCCAGTGACCTTGTGGTGGGAATTAGATAAGCACTTCTCATTTTTCTTATCTGCCTCATGCGCCTTGCTGCTCTGTTTCTGAATAAAATGGATTGTTTTGGTGTCTCCAGTGAGGATGCTTTTTTTCTCAGACTTCATTCCTTCATGATGTTCCTGATGAGATTCGATATTATTTTGTAAACTTCCAGTTACATTAATCTGGTTCTTGACCAATTGCTGAGATGGCTCAAGCAGCACCTCAGTGGTTCTTTTCCTATCTCTGCATCTGCCTGCTTGGTGTTGCATTGTTTTAGTTTCTGTGGAGGTTTCTAGAAAGCTCCCTACATCAGTTTGAATATCTCTGACTATTTCTTCTTTGCCAACTTGTTTGAAAGACTGCTGAGCTGCTTTTAAAGACCACAGTGTGGACTCAAGGTCACCTCGAACAACTTCTTCTCTTGAGACTTTGGTTTTTGCGTGTCTTGCTTTCTCCAAAGATTCAATCGCCCGCTTAATATCACCAGGGATGACATCGGGTTTTTCTGTTTCCTTAAGCTGAGAAGCTGATTCTTTAAGAGACTTCAGAATTGCAAGGATGTCAGCTTTTATAATTTCTTCCTTCTCTGTAACAGTTGTTTGAGTTATGGCCTGGCTGAGGGAATTTAAAGCTGCCTTCAAATCGCCTTTTATAATTTCTTCTTTGCATAAATGACAAGATTTATTTTGTGGCTCAGTCATAAAGATCTTAACTGCATTACACACATCTCCGGGGATAATGTCAGTTTCATCAACTGTCCGTTGAATTTGAGACTTCTTTGTCTTAAGCAACAGTTTTGTGCCTTCAACATCGCCGCCAATGATTTCCTCCTCCTCCTCCTCTTGATCCTGTGTTGCAAATGTTTCATTTGTCCCTGTCTGGAGTTGTTTCAAATAATCTAGAGCCCCAGATTCTATGCAAGTGGTAAAAAACTGAACATTTCCCCTTTCTGAATCATCTATTTTAGGTCTTTCTGATATCTTATAATTCATTGCAGAAGAGAAAAGGCTATGAATTGTCCGCTTCACATCACCACATATCACTTCATCTTGTTTGATTTTATTACTATCTTCTTTGTGAAAGAGAGTATAGACTGTCATGTTAATATCACCTCTCTCATTTTCCTGAATTAAAATTCCACGTTTTACAGACCTGTCCTTACTAAACAGTTTTTTTATGGCTTGTTGTATATCACCTCTCACTACCTCTTCCTTTTCAATGTGAACATTTGTTGATCTATTCAGCAACTGCTTTTTGGTCAAATCCACATTGCCCTTTTCATCTTCACTGATTTTTGTTTCCCTTTCAACAGTGCTTGGTTTGGACAGCAGGTTCACCATGATGTTGGCTAAATCTCCTCTAATAATCTCTTCTTTTTGTATTTCAGGAGCTTCCTGATTCATGAGATTATATTTTGCCATTCGGACATCTCCAATTTCGTCTGCTTCCAAGATAATCCCATGAGATTCTACAACTTTGTGAGAATAAAGTTCCTTTAAAGTTTCTTTCACACTTTTCCCTATGATTTCTTCCTTTTCAACTTTACTTTCATTGAATTCATGGAAAGGAGTTGTTTCAAAAAGCCATGTTGTTGTCTTTACATCTGCCTGTGGAATTTCTTCTTTATCTATTTTTGTTTCACTTTCATCAGTTTCCTTAATGGAGTCTAGAGGTTGGTTTTCAAAAAGCCACACTGCATGCTGAACATCACCTTCTTGCACATCTTCCTTTGTTACTGTCTTGACATCTTTATACTCTGATCCCTCTCCTCTAATCTCATCCATGGTGTGTGTTTCAAATAACCAAGTAGAAGTTTTAACATTGCCTTGCTGTATTTCGCTGACACTCACTGTTCTCACATACGTGCCCCCTTGGGTTTCTTTAGACTCAAATACTTTCTTGCTGGCCTTCACGTCACCACCCTGGACACTGTCGACTGTGGGAACAATGACTTTTTCCTCATCTGAAATGGTGTCTAATGGCTGTGTTTCAAATCGGTATCTAACTGAATTAACACATCCTTTCTGAATATCTTCCTGGGTGACAGATTTTATAATATACACGTTATCTGATTTATTTATTGATCCTAAAGGCTTAGTTTCAAACAGCCACCGAGTCCCACGTACATCCCCATGAAGTACTTCTTCCTTCTTCACAGTAGTCACCTCATGATAATACCCTTCTTTGTCTTGAATTGCATAAAGTGGCTGGGTCTCAAAGAGCATTCTGTAGCTTTTCACGTCCCCCCTTGTGATTTCTTCTTCACTTATGGTTTTCTTGGTGCTTACATCTACAGAAGATTCATCTTTAATCTGGTCCAAAGAAAAAGTCTCAAAGATGAAGCATCCTTTCCTCACATTTCCACCTTGTATATCTGTAACAGTTTTAACTGAGGTCCTGTCTCCTTGGTGCTCTGTTATTTCATCAATAGACCGGTTCTCAAAAAGCCAACAGCAGCGCAAGACATCCCCTTTCTGTATATCTTCACTTTGTATGGTTTTAATTTTGTTGACAACTTCCTCTGAGTTGACATTTATTGAGTCTAATGACTGGTTCTCAAATTTATACCGCATGGTAGAGACATCTCCAGGCTGGATATCAATTTCCACCACTCGTTTGAGTTCTTTGTCTTCTTCTCCTTGTATATTTTCTAGGTTTTCAGTCTCAAAAAGGAAACATGCTGTGCGGACATCATGTCCCTGAATATCCTTCTGCTCCACTGTGCGTAGTTTTATGGCTGTTTCTGATTCTTCCCCTATTGCATCAAGAGGCTGGGTTTCAAAGAGCCAGGTACAGGTTTTGACATCTCCTCTGTGTATTTCTTCGCTATCCATCATGACCTTCTCTTTGTCATATAGAGATTCCATTGGCTGGGTTTCAAATAGCCACCTGCACATTTTAACATCCCCTTTGACAATTTCTATTGTCTCAGCTTGTTCTCTGCTTTCTTCATCTTCCACATTGCTAAAATATTTAATAGAGTCAAGAGGCTGAGTTTCAAACAGCCACTTAGCTGTTTTCACATCACCCGACTGTACTTCTTGTGATGATATCCCTCTGATGATCTCAATTTTTTTGATACTCTCATCAAACTGGTCAATGGGCCTTGTCTCAAAGAGCCACCTGCAGTTCCTGACATCCCCTCTTACAACTTCTTCTTGTCGAATTGTTTTAACTTCATGATATTTCCCAAGTCTGTCCTGGATGGCATATAATGGAGTTGTTTCAAACACAGCTTTATTTAATTTCACAGCACCTCTTGTTACACCTTCAACATGGATTTTATATGAGTCGTCATGTTTTCTTAAATGGTACGTTTCAAATGCTTTTTTGCAGCTGCTCACATCTCCCTTGTCAATTTCCTCCAGTCTCACAGTTCTTATTAATTCTTTCCTCTCCTCTCTAATCTGTTCAAGGGGCTTAGTCTCAAAAATCCATTTCTGATGCCTCACATCCCCTTTTTCTTCCTCAGTGGCAGCCATTTTTTGAAGCTTCCCAACATCTGGGTTGTCTTTTAGCATATCCATTGGCAATGTTTCAAACAAGTGTTTAGTGGTATTTACGTCCCCTCCGATTATTTCTTCTGTGGGTAGAGAAGTTGCATCTTCACTTTCTTTTAGGGTATCAAGAGGCTGAGTCTCAAAAAGCCAACATTTTCTGCAGACATCGGTGCCTAGAATGACTTCTTTTTCCACAACAGTTTCTTCAGTTTCCTCTTTAATAGTGTCCAAAGGCTGGGTTTCAAATAACCATTTTGCCCTGCCCACTTCACCTTTGACACTCTCCTCCATGGAGATCCCACGGACAATTTTGACTTCCATGGAATCTTTGTTAATCATGTCTAAAGGCTGTGTTTCAAACATCCAGCGCACTGATCTGACATTTCCTCTCTCAAGGTCTTCTCTATGGACAGTTTTAATCTCTAGCATTTGGCCCAAATTGTTTCTAATAACATACATTGGTAGAGTTTCAAAATGCCTTATACTTCTCTTCACATCACCTTTAATTTGCTGTAATTCAGATCTGAGCTGCAGCAGCTTACTTTCATCCACTGAGTAAAGCTGTCCAAGGCTATCCAGATGCTGTGTTTCAAACATATACCTCACTGTTTTGACATCTCCACCAGTGATTTTGTTAACAGAAGTTTCATTGGATTCTTGCTCTTTTTCATGGTGAATTTTATTCATTGAGTCCAATGGCTGAGTTTCAAACATCCAAGTGGCTGTGCGGACATCTCCTCGAGCCAGTTCAGGAATTTTGTCTGCAGTTTCTGTGTTGTCTAAAGAATGTGCACCCAGCGCATCAATGGGTTGGGTTTCAAACATCCAAGTAGTATACTTAACATCTCCACCTGCAATTATTTCTTGATTAGCTATGCTTTTAATGTTGTTTGGGTCAGGGGATTCATCTTTGATGGAATCCAGAGGCTGATTCTCAAAGATCCACCTCATAGATTGGACCTCTCCCTTTAGGATTTCATCCCACTCCAAATACTCCCTTTCCGGGCTCATGCACTTTTGAGGGCTGCTTTCTGTGTTTTCAAAGACATATCTCACCTGGCGTATATCTCCTGCTAACGAGCCGCGAATTTCGGTGTCACTAGAGACTATCTCAGAAATATCATTGAAGTAATCTTTTTCTAAATTCTTTCTCAACTCTGGGTGGATGTGTTTGTATAAACGCTTTAATTCATAAAGGTTTCTTTGCTTGGTATACAGATCCTTGGGAAGAGGTTGCTTTGATGGACAGGGAGAGGGTTCAGGGGACTGGGAAAACTCTGACATTTCAGGTGGAGCCTGTAGTAAGTCTGGAGATGGTGGAGGAGGAAACTCCTCTGTACTCTCATACTTAGAAGAGTTGCTGTAGGCCGCAGCTGAGGCAGCAGATGTGCACTCCGTTTCCTTTACCAAATATATTCCCTGCTGTCTATTTGTAGAAGCCACTTCAGCAGACGAGGAAAAGGCTGCAGAAGGCCAGACCATTTCTTGATACTCATTTTCAATCTTTAGGGGACAAAAGTAAGTTTCTTTTGAAACAATTTTCCAGGCCATAATTTTGCATTCATTTTATACTGTTGGCTCAGCCCTACCAAGTACTAAGCAATGGGAGTTCAAATTCTCCATCTACCCCAAAATAAAACTTATGTCCAACAGTTTGATTCAACATATTCTATGAATTAGAACTGATGTAATTAATCCATAGGTTTCGCTACTGCAGCAAGGTAGTTTATACATGTAACATCATTTATCTACGCTATAGTATATACACATTTCATTCTGAGATAATCTTGATATTGCCTGCTTTTATATCATATCAACGGATGTAGCAGTCATACGCTTACACTATCTTATAAGAATTGGAAACAGAAAGAACACAGAGCACAGAACCAGCTAGTTTATACCTTCAAGATATCATTTATCTACACTATATTATGCACATATTTTTCTAAGAATTGGAAATAGAGCACAGTGCATGCAGTCAGGGAAAAAGAATTTAGCAGTACACAAAGGACATTTTAAAAAGTAAAGCTGTACTTAATAGGCGGGTGTTTATCAACAAATATGCTCAAGGATGTTAAAATATTCAAGATCATTTCTGGGAAATTTAGTTTAAAAATTTAGGAGACCCTCCTGGATATCCCCCAAATATTCTTGAATATAATTTAATATACAAATTGCTCAATCCTATGAGCTCTATCCTATGAGCCATTATGCATTGGTTCATGAGTTTATGCTTAAGGATCCCAACATTGGCATGATACTCAACAGGGACATCAGAATGAAAAAAAAATACAGTCCCAACTCTGCTATTGGCTGTCATGCCTCACAGCATCCTAACAACTTCTTCAATCACAGGAAAGTCAGTGTATTCAAATCTCACTACTTCACTGTAGCAAGGGGTTGGCAGGAAGAACACCTAGCACGCTCTGTCCTGCTTGCAGGAGATCAGAGGACACTTTAGCAGGCGCCACTATTTGCCCTGCTAATGCTTAAATGTGCCCCAATGGAGTGGAGCATAAATCAGTCACTTGCCAAACACATCCCTTGTTTATAGACCTAAAATTTGCATTGCAAATATCACCTGAATGAATGAATGAAATGTGATTATTCTGAATTTAGAGGTACTGCAACTCAGAAAAAGGATTTTAGCTTTATGCTAAAAATGATAACTATTCAGTCTCGCTCAGATGGAGGTTTCCCCTTTCAAAACCACTGACTTTGATCTGCTTTGCAGGTGTTCCACTCTCTCGTCCAGAATGAAACATCTTTCCCTGGGCTGTTTTTTCAAAGTGCTGCTTTAAAGATTGTGTAGAAATCTTTGGAATCTCCTCATTCACAGTTGCATTGACCACTGCAATAAGAAAATTAAAAGAGTTACTCCAGTACCATATTTATAAAAAAAATAATTGGCTTTAATCATTGGTTATAGACCAGTAACACAGGAGGCACTTTGTCTTCTTCTGTAGTTTGTGGCTTGGCTTTCCTGTCTCAGTCATTTGGAGCTATTTATTCTTCAGGGAACCTTGGTGTGGCTCACCATGTACACTTCTCTGCCCTGCATGTATAGCACACTGTCACTCAGGATCCAAGGAGCTACTTCAGATTAGGGATGGACAAATCTATCAAAATTGGTTTCTCTGAGGTTCTCATTTTTCCAATGCCAAGTTCACCACATTTCTGCATCTGTTTGTGACTGGTTTAAAAAAAAAGCCTGCAAGAAAATTTATCAGCATTTTAGTGTGCACATGTAGTATGCTCATGTATGCACATGTAGTATGCACATGTGTATACACATTTTTGTATGCAATCTTGCCTAGTATACAGATTTTTTGCAAGCCACTCCCTCTAATATAATGCACATTTGTTTTCACAAATCTATGCATTTTTATTGACACCTTCCCCTAATAGATTCATTTTATTTTTCTGGATTACAAAATTCTGAGAGGTACAAAGTTCAAAGGAGTCAAAGTTCACTGTGTTTTGGTTTGCACATTGTTTCTGGAAGTGTGAATTAGGTAGCTTTGCGATCCAGAGCAACTTTCTTCCCCGTCCCTACTTCAGGCTTGAGTGTCCCCAGTGGGATTTGTGACATACTGGAAACTGCTGTCAAAAATCCCTTCACTTTATGACATGCAACATTTTCAAGAATCACAAGCCTCTTGGAATTTCTTTGTCTGTAGCTGCACTGATTATTGTAATACAGAAATTCAGATATCAAAATAGTTGTGTTTATTGGAGCCTGGCCTTATAATTATGTAGAGTATTCTTCAGTCTAAGGGCTTTATTGGATGAAGGATGCTACCAAAAGGAAGGGGGTGGATTTGGTGGGCCTTTGGTCCAATTCTAGCCTTGCAAGTCTATTTTTAAATACCTTGTATCATACTGATAGCACAGAACCTTACATAGACAGAAAGTCCTAGCCATGAGATAGAGGCACAATGAATCGGAGTTTATTCACTGAATGACACAGTAGCACCTCTTCCACACATCAAGCCAAAGCTGATTGAACACTGCAATAACAGTGACTATGAGCCATTATTAAATTCTGCCTAGCTGTTCAGTCCAAGGGTAATTATATCCTTTGATATTCATGACATATAAATATCTCCTAGGGGAATTGTTATAATAATAAAAAAGAATAAGTATTTGTCTAAGCCCATGGCTGTTGTGAAAAACACTTAAGCGTATATTTGGTAACTTTAAGCACATTGCCATTCATATCAGTGGGATTTATGAATGTGCTTAATAGGAGATGGGTAGGCTACTAGGCTGGACTGAGTGTAAATAATCTTAATTATATACTAATCTTTATGGGCATAATCCATCCAAAGTTAAGACCTACTGGTTTTCATGCATGTCCCCCATTATGTTTTCAAATTTCTCTTACCTGTTTCCTTGCCATTTTGAGCAACATTAGAAGCTTTCTTAGCCTCAAACAAAGCTTGCTCATGATGAGAAACCTGCACACACAAACACAATTTTCTTTCAATTTTAAAATCAGTATTTTAGTTTAATCTGTCCTATGTTTTCTGTAACTCTGGGGATGGAAAGGAATAAATGTTGTAAGCAGGAAATGGCCTGGCTCCTACCTCAACTAGAGCTGATGTTCTCTACTTACCTGTGAGACAAGAAGTCAGCGGTTCAAATTTCTCCTCTGCCACAAATTCACAGTGTAGACTCAGGCAAGACAGTATTTCTTAGCCTCCATCCCTTTGTTTAACATTTATTTATTAATTTTCAAGATTTATATACTATTTATAAAAATGGTAGAATAATATTGCACTTGTCAATGTCTGAATTACCAGGGGGAGGGCAGAGAGGGTCCACCCCTTCACCTTTGGTGTCAGCCCTCTTAGATGCTACAGGGGTGCATCATTTGGCTAAACTGGGTAGATTAGGGAATGGGGCTTCTGGATTCCATTAAGACTTCCCTCCCTCCCTCCTCCCAATAATTTAAGCACCAGTACTTTCAAAGAGTGTTGTTAATATTGGGGCAATAATACTGGGCTACCTTACAGGGCAGTTTTAAGGATTACTGAGACAAAGTATGTGAAATGCTTTGGGCACTCAAGAAGTTCTATATGATTGCTGAATACATCATATATAGAGCACCAGTGACTGGATTCGGGACAGCTTGCACAAGTGTAGCATAATCAATGCATCTGCATCTGTGTTGGAATTGCTTTTGAATATTTTATTTATTTTATTCATTTATTCTTGGATTTATTAGTCGCCCATCTGGCTGGTTACCCAGCCACTCTGGGCGACGTACAAAACAGAATAATACATTAGACATTAAGCATACCATAAGCATTAAAATTTTTAAAACATACAGTAAAAGTTTCAACCCATCCCAAAAGCCTGCCTGAAGAGCCAAGTCTTTAAAGTCCGGCGGAAGCTCATCATAGAGGGGGCATGTCGGAGATCATTTGGGAGGGAGTTCCATAGGGTGGGAGCCAATATTGAGAAAGCCCTCTCTCTGGTCCTCACCAGCCTAGCTGATTTAGCCGGTGGGATCGAGAGAAGGTCTTGAGAGGCTGATCTTGTCGAGCAGCATCCCTGATGGTGCTGGAGGCGCTCCTTCAGATAAACTGGGCCCAAACCGTACAGGGTTTTAAAGGTCAAAACCAACACCTTGAATTGGGCCCGGTAAACAACTGGTAACCAATGTAACTCCTTCAAAACTGGAGTAATATGATCTTGTCGGCGGCTACCTTTGATCATACGAGCCGCCGCATTCTGTACCAGTTGCAATTTCCGGACTGTTTTCAAGGGTAACCCCACGTAGAGTGCATTACAGTAGTCTAGGCGAGAGGTGACCAGGGCATGTACCACCGGCGGGAGCAAATGGTTGGGAAGGTAGGGGCGCAGCCTCCGTATCAGATGCAGTTGATACAGCACTGCCCTGCTCACAGCCGAGACTTGAGCCTCCATGGACAGCTGGGAGTCAAGAATGACCCCCAGGCTGCGGACCTGGTCCTTTAGGGGCAATCGTACCCCATTGAACATCAGGTCCACATCCCCCAGCCTTCCCTTGTCTCCCACAAACAGTACCTCGGTTTTGTCAGGATTCAGCTTCAGCTTGTTCCTTCCCATCCAGTCACTCACCAAGTCCAGGCACTTGGACATGGTTTCTACAGCCAACCTCGGTGAAGATTTAAATGAGAGATAGAGCTGAGTGTCATCTGCATATTGATGACACTGCAGCCCAAATCTCCTGATGATTGCTCCCAGCGGCTTTACATAGATGTTGAATAGCATCGGGGAGAGGATAGAACCCTGTGGCACCCCACAAGTGAGAGGCCACGGATCTGAAACTTCCTCCTCCAGTGCTACTCTTTGGTACCTACCCGAGAGGAAGGACCGGAACCACTGTAATATAGTGCCTCCTATGCCCAGCCTCTTCAGGTGGTCCAAAAGGATACCGTGGTCAACGGTATCAAAAGCCGTTGAGAGATCAAGGAGGACAAGGAAGGTACCTTCGTTCCTATCCCATGCCCTCCTCATATCATCTATATGTTCTGAAACTTTCTTTTTTAAAATGTTTTTAATCTTAGAAGATGTTTTGATAGCTTTTTTTAGTAACATTTTTGAATATGTTTTGTTTTAATGTTTTAAAGTTTGTTTTTATGATGTTTTAGTGTTTTTAGTGCTTTTGTTTGCCGCCCTGGGCTCCTGCTGGGAGGAAGGTCGGGATATAAATCAAATCATCATCATCATCATGCAGCAATACAAACACAAGACTTTGGTTTGCACTTTAGCTCAGGATCTGTACCAGCAATTTCTATAGTAAAGCACATGTCCAGTTGGTACAGCATATTCCTGCAATTCTCATTTTATATTTACAAGACTTGCTTTAGTTTAAAGAGGGAAGAGCTAACAGGGAGGGGACAAAGAAGAAAGGGGAACAGTTCTGCAAGGCAAGGGTGGGATTAACAGGAAGGTGTCACAGAGGGAAGGGTGTTAAAGGAGGAAAGGGCAGTGCCAAAGGGGTTCCACTGCTACTTTGTTGCCCAAGGGCTCACAAAAACCTGGAGCTGGCCCCGTCAGGTGATGACCTTTTTGCACAAAACCTCAAATACTGTTTATCAGCAGCAGTTCAATTATTTCCTGCGAATCCTTGAGTGACAAGTAATATGTTTAGGTGTAAAGCATGCCACATAAAAACATCTGCTTGCCACCTAACCAAAGTGGGGTGTCATAAGCACAATAGGGCAAAAGTGGCAGAGCCAAAATGGTGTCTCAAAATCTGCACTGCTGTGCCATTGCCTGACACAAACTTATTTGTGGATACAGTTACCTTTTCTGACTGAAAGGCTTCCAGATGGGTTGCTTTAGAAGTCACTTCATTTACTCTGGTTTCTGTACTGCTGCTGCTTGACATCTTGGCTTGGCTTCGACTTGTCGCCTTCTAAAGATGAATAAAAATAATTCCACATTGGCAGGCTTACAGTAAACTTTTTTTATATATATAAAAAGGAAAAAACGACCACCTTATTTTGTTCCTTCACAATAGTAATAGTGGTAGTAACAATGCAGTAGTAGTAGAAGTAGTAGTAATAGTAGAAGAAGTAGTATTTTCTTTTTTATATCCTTTCCTTCCTCATACAGAACCCCAGGAAACTTACAACATACATAAAATACCGAATTAGAAATACAATTAAAACCAGAATTTGCAATACAATACAATAACATGCGACAATCAGTGATACAGGCAGACCGAAAGGGTAATGTCTGCTATGCTCTGAAGACCTGCAAAAATAAAGTGGTCTTAAGATGATGCATGAATCAATATACAATGTGGGTTAGAACCAGATCTGTACAGGGAGGGAGTTCCTTAAATAGAACTGCCTTCATTATAATAAATGATTCTATGGTATATAAGATGAAACAGCCAGTTATTTAGGAGTAGAATATAATTCATAATATTATTGGCAAGAATAAGATAAAACTGGGATGGCTATAACACACACTGTAGTTTTAGACTCTGTAACGTAAGATATGTATTAAAAGAAATAGCACAGGACACAGTAACCTGGGTTTTAATGGAAGCTCTGTTGATTTAATCACCAAACTCCTACCTACAGGCAAGTGTATGACTGGAATACTGTATATAGGAGAAATGTAAAGTTCCTGAACGTGAAGAGGATATGAAGGCCTTGTTCTCAGGCTACTTACAGTTGTAAGTATGTGGATTGTCTACAGAGTTTGAAGTCCCAACAGTTGGCCTACTGGAAGAGGCATATCCAGGCCCATGGGTAGTGATGTCACTGAAATCCATGATTACTTGTTTCAGATTATGGACCACAGCAACTAGTAATCTTTGCCTTCAATACTAGGCAAGCGTTGTGTGGTCTTAGACTAATGAGTACCATCAGCCCAAGGACAGGTCTTCTCCTCTCCTCCTAGCACCCCCCTAGCACAACAGGTCTTCTCCTCTCCTTCCCCTGCATGCACCCTGCATCCTCCCCAAATCTGCTCTGGAGGACTGGGGAAACTCCTAGAACAGATTTAGGGGTGCATGGCAGTAATCCTCACACTGATGGGATGTTTACTTAGCACTACATTGGATACAACCTTATAGCCCCTTGACTTCTAGGATTTATCCAATTCCAGCTGAACAAGAACTCCTCCCACCCGTCTATTTACAAGATTGCTGCTTCAATGGTGGTGGCTGCTATAGAGAAGGCCTTTCTCCCTCTTCTATCCTTTTCTTCCTTCTCTGCAGCAGAGGCATGGATTTCTCTCTCTCTCTCCCCCCGCCAATCCTTGGAACACTGCCAAGGAGAAAGAAGAAGAGAGAGAGTGCACTCCTGTCACCGGAGCAGCAGTGGCCATGAGTTCTGCAGCAGCCACCAGGTAAGGGGACTGGGAGACTCACAATGGAAGGGTTTTTATTTTTAATTGCCTGTCCCAAACCGAATCAAGGCTGGAGAGTTCACCTATCAGTTCTTGTTTCCCTGAGGGGCAAATGGGAGTGAGACCCATCCACATTGCTGAAACTGCATGGTAATGAGCCTCATCTGTGTTCTTTATCTATTGGATATATATCCCACCTTTCCTCCAAGGAGCTCAAGGTGGAGTACATGGTTTTCCCTCTCCTCATTTAATCCCCACAACAACCCTGTACAGTAGGCTAGGCTGAGAAGCAGCGACTGACCCAAGGTCACCCAGTGAACTTCATGGCCGAGTGGGGATTTGAACCCTGGTCTCCCAGGTCTTAGGCCAACACTAATGGTGGGAAACAGTATCTGAGGTGTAGAGCAATTATTATAGCCATTATAAGTATGATGGCCATAATCATGCCCAAGTTAAAGTCCCATGGATTTCAATGGGAGAGTTAGTAGAAGTCAATGGGAATTAAAAAGTGCTTAACTTTGGCTGGATGACACACAATAGGACTTCCATAGTGTTTCCCAACCAATGACTTAATTGATCCCTCTCAAATCCATACTACCATGTTACCACCAGCAGGGGTTCATGGCAAGTTTGAAAACTAGATGCCTGGCTTTATTGATCTGTAAGGCCTGGAGCATGTGGAAATATTCAGAGATGCACAAATGGCCTATTGAGTGATGGACTGTACCACTTACGTCCCCAAAGCTTTCAGGAGGGATAACATGGGGCACTTTTTAAAAGGAAATAATCTATTCCTTTGTTTGATAGTTTATAGGTTCATAAATATTTCCTTATGTCCAAAAATGAAAGAGAGAATGTGAATTGCAGAATGTAAGAGTCTACACTTTCCAGTTATTGCTTGCAGTGGCAATAACATAAGTGGAGACAGCAATGAGGTTGGCCACAGGCAGAACGCATCAACTTTAGGAGCAGTAGGTGGAATGGGTGGAATTATTTAGACGGGCCATTTTTTTTCATAAATGTAATGTGGAAATGCTGTTGTAAAGTGATTTTCACATAAAAATAGTGTGCGGTTGAAAGCAAATGCAAGGGAAAAAATCAATGCATGTCCCACAGGTAAGAATGGATTTTAAGAAGTGTTCAAGATTGATTTTTACATACAAAATTCTCTGGAGTAGATATCGGTTGAAAGGAAGCAGAAGTCAAGGAGCCTGGACGGCATCATAAACTGTCATCTCTCTCTCTCTTGTTATGAGATCAACCTTAAAACTGCATTATATTAAGTATCTTCCTAATAATGGTTCTATTATGTATACAATTGACAGTTCAAAGACAGCCAACAATGGTTAGTAAATGTACGGGTGTTTGCTTTGTATTTACAGTGGAATCTCTGCTACAGTGCCAATAGGATTGTTGTGTAGTTAAGTGGTCCGAAAACTACAGGCATACATTCATTCTTTTTACAATTTTCTCATCTTTCTTATTCACAGAGACTGAGTGATGGGCACAGTATGCAATCTGCAGGGCATACAACTGGTTCTGTTCTATGCTGTTGTTATTATAGGGTTTGTATGAGTGGTTTATATGCTGGGAACAGCCATATTTGTCCAATGCCAAAAATACAGGCTCCACTCTAAGTAACTTCATTAGGTAAAATAAATGGGGCGAGTTGCTGATCAGGTCTAGGCAACTCTTAAAGGAGGAGTTTCTGGATCTATTAAATCAGAGTCCAGGCCTAGTTTTGGCACTTTGTTATCCTGTGGGATGTCCTCTGTGGGGATAAGAACAAGGGAGTATGACCCATTGATTCGCCTTGACCTCTCAGCAGTTGTTGTTACCATCAACCAGGGTATTCTTTTGAAGAAGCTGTCCAAGTTGGGTGTGTTGGGGGGGGTACTGGATGTCCCACTCATGTCTGGATGGCATTTTCCAAAATGTAGCAATGGGAGCTTTCTGCTTGACTACAGTTTCTTAACTTCAGAGTTTTATCTTATCCTCTATTCTGTTCATTATCTGCATAAAACCACTGAATGAGGTCATACACAACTGCTGACAGGAGTGAGATCCTAGGTTCTTTCCAATGTGGCACTAAGATAAAGTCACTTAACAGCATACTTACTCCTCTGGAGAAATGTTTTGCACTAGTGGAATGCTGTTGTGCAGGAGAATGCATAAGCAGATTACTGGTAACTTTGTTGCACCATAGATGGCGCATCCTCTTGCGTAGCAAGTTTCTTCTAGCATAATTGTTGCACTGGATTCCTCTGTTGCACAGCATTGAAACTCACCCATTCACTAACGCAGCCTTTCCTAGCGTTGGGGTCCCCAGATGTTGCTTGACTACAATTCCCATCAGCCCCAGCCAGCATGACCAATGGTCAGGAATTATGGGAACTGTCATCCAGCAATATCTGAGGACCCAAAGGTTGGGAAAGGCTACACTAATGTAAGAGCTCTTGCTCTAGTGGACAGAGAACATTGGATACAGCTCCTTGTCAGCATATTACATCCCTGCTCAGAGATCTGCACAGATGCCAGTTTGTTTCCAGGCCAGATTTTGCTATTGGTATATAAAGCCCTCAACAGCTTGGGACCAGTTGACTTGAAGGGTTGCCTTACCCTGGCCATTGGAAGTTGAGACCCCCCTCTCTGCCTTGACTTATTGCAAGGTGCTCTGCAAGGTTTGGAGAAGCTGACCCTAAAATTTCTCCAGAAAGGTTGAAAAGATCTATTCCATTCCAAATTATGATGGTTGGTTTTCTCCATCACTACTTGAGGCAATTAACCCAATCCTATGCACATTTTACTGAGAAGTATGTCTCATAATGGGAATTACTCTCAAGTAAATTTGCACAGAATTGCAGCCTTAGACCCAATTACATCAGTTGGAGTTATTTCTGAGTAGGGAGGTCAGAGAATTCTGACAAAAACAGGATCGAAATTGCAAATGTTTGCTTATTCGTCCCATGTCCGAAACAGAAATCAAACCAGCGAATACTATTATTATTCACAGTTGTTGTTGCTTTCTTTCGGCAAACCAATATGTAATTTCCCCCCCCCCCCATTTGCACTGTGTTTCCTTTGCACTGAAATGAACAGGGTGGAATAATGTAATTATGATATAATTTATATAATTAATATCATGAATTGCATAAATAATGCAAGTAATGCAATTTCACCACAGTGGGCAGTGAAACAAACTTTTGGCAGACGATGGAAACAGTGCTGCATGCAATGAATAGAGGGTGGAACAAGAAATGATGCCTTTTTACATCCATTCGTCTGGGTAAAGATGCCTAGAAACAAGGTATTTGACTTGCAGACCTTGGACTTAAATTGACCATTTCCTTTTATTGTTTGTTCATGTTTCACACAGTCTCCTCATGATGTTGACACAGATAAGCAAAAGTGCATTAAAGATACTAATTTTGTGGGGGGAAAGAGCTTGTGCAGTGAACTGAATGGTAGGAGAAAGTCACCAGATGCCTTCAGAGTGAGAGTCTGTAACTGGCAGAAGGCTGGCCCTCCCTGGGTGTGAGACAGGAGGGGGAGTAGATGGGCTCTATGTGAAAAAGTTTGAATGGGTATGACTGTTCCCAGTTCTCGCAGAGGCCTACTGGGATAATTGGCTCCAGCAGGGTTTGTTGGTGGGCTCGAGTTGGGTCCATATCAGGTGTTTAGGAGGAGTCTTAGTACGGAGGAATATGGGTGATGCCACCCCAATTTCAGTGGTTACAGGTAGACGGAAATATAGCCATGGGGAGTGGTGAATTACCATAGAAGACGAGGGCAAGGCTATCTGCGCCTTGTTCCTTGCTGCCGCTCCTCTCATGGATGGGTTCCTCATTGCTCATCTGCTGTGCCCACTGGACTGTGTGCATTGTTGTTTAACGCCAGATTGGTACACAATAAGACCACTCTCATCCATGGTTTGATTGTGGATGAAGGTGCCGATTTGGTGTGCATTACTGAGACCTGGGTGGGTGAGCTGGGAGGAGTTGATCTGACCCAGCTTTGCCCACCTGGATACTCAGTGCAACACCAGCACAGGCTGCAGGGATGGGGGGGAAGAGTTGCTGTGGTCTACAGAACTTCCATCTCTCTCACCAGGAAATCACTCTGTCTTGGAGCTGGGTGTGAGGGCTTGCACCTGGTGTCGGGCCAAGGAGACAGTAAACTAAGGTTGCTGCTGGTGTACCGTCCACCCTGCTGCCCGGCAGCTTCTCTGACCGAGCTGGCGGAGGCTGTCTCGGCTGTGGCATTGGAGGAGCCCAGAACGATAGTGCTGGGTGATTTCAATGTCCATACTGAGGCTGCCTCTAGGGTTCCGGCTCGGGACTTCATGGCCTCCATGACGACCATGGGACTGTGTCAAGTTGTTATTGGCCCGACACATAGGGCAGGGCACACCCTCGACTTGGTTTTTGCTCCAGATGGAGGAAGGGGTAGTCTGGAGATAGGGGGGTGGATGTCACCCCATTGTCATGGTCAGATCACTTCCTGGTGAAGTGAAGTTTAGGCTTGTGGCTCTGATCCTTCCCTGCAAGGGTGGTAGACAGATTAAGACAGTCCGCCCCCAGAGCCTAATGGAATCCCCAGGATTCCTGAATGCCCTGGGGGAGTTCCCAATAGATAGAGCAGGTGACCCTGTTAAAGCCCTTGTGACGCTGTGGAACAGTGAGGTGCATCGGGCTCTCGACACGGTTGCCCCCGAGTGCCCTTTCTGCCATTGTGGAGCCCGGTTTGCACTTTGGTACACCAGTGAGCTAAGGGCAATGAAACTGGCTGGATGACGGCTAGAGTGCAAGTGGCAAAGACGTGCTGTGAGGTTGATAGGGCACAAATAAAACATCATAACCTTTCCTACTGTGTGGTGGTGAGGGCGGCAAAGAAGGCCCACTTCTCTGCCTCCATTGCATCCTCAAGTAGCTGTCCAGTGGAGCTTTTCCGTATTGTCAGAAGTCTGTTGACATCAACTCCGGGAAATGGAGTTTTAGACCCTTTGGAGACCCACTGTTTGTTTGCAAGGCATTTTGAGGGTAAAGTTGCTCGCCTGCATAGCAGTCCCCAATGAGGTGTCCAGTGCAACGTCTGCTGCAACTTCTTGGGAACGGTTTCAGTTGATGCGGCCTGATGACGTAGACAAGGTGTTTGTGATGATGTGGCCAGCATTGTGTCCTCTTGATCCTTGCCCTTCTTGGCTTATTAAAGCTTGCCGAGGAGGTTTGACCGAGTGGATCCAGAGCGTGGTCAACACATCATTATGGGAGGGAGTGGTTCCAGCCACCTTGAAAGCAGTGGTGATCTTACCACTCCTGAAAAAGCCCACCCTGGACCCATTAGTTTGTGACCACCCGGTCACAAATACCCCTTCTTAAGGAAGGTGATTGAGAGGGTTGTGGTGCAGCAATTGGAAGTACTCTTGGATGAAACAGATTATCTTGACCCATCCCAGTCTGGGTTCAGGCCTGGTTATGGGACTG
Source organism: Rhineura floridana (assembly GCF_030035675.1). Taxonomy (NCBI): domain Eukaryota; kingdom Metazoa; phylum Chordata; class Lepidosauria; order Squamata; family Rhineuridae; genus Rhineura; species Rhineura floridana. Next base: position 47,716,871 of record NC_084481.1, read on the forward strand.
AATCGGCCTTGGTTGCCCTGATGGATGACCTTTATCGGGAGAAGGGGGAGTGTGACCCTGTTATTATTACTTGATCTCTCAGCGGCTGTTGATACGATTGACCATGGTATCCTTCTGGGTCGATTTGATGAGATGGGTATTGGAGGAACTGTTTTACAGTGGTTCCAATCCTATCTCCAAGGTCACTCTCAGAAAATAGCATTGGGTGACTGTCTTTCAGCCACCTGGCAGTTGTGCTGTGGGGTGCTGCAGGGTACTGCCTTTGGGAGCGGTCATCAGGAGATCTGGGGTGAGGTGTCAGCAGTATGCTGACAATATCCAGCTCTATTTCACCATAACATCTGAATCGGGAGAGGTTGTGCAAGCCCTGGACCGGTGCCTGGACTCGGTGGTGGGCTGGATGAGGATGAATAAACTGAGTCTGAATCCTAGCAAGATGGAGGCATTGTGGGTTGGTGGTTCCCGGGTTTGCATTATTGGTCGGCTGCCTGCTTTGGATGGGGTCATACTCCCTCTGAAAGAGCAGGTTTGTAGCAGGGGGTGCTCCTGGATCCATCTTTGTTGCTAGAGGCTCAGGTGACCTCAGTGGCTAGGAGTGCCTTTTACCAGCTTCAGCTGATAAGACAGCTGTGGCCATTTCTGGACTGGGGTAGCCTGACCACTGTTGCCCACACACTGGTAACCTCCAGGCTGGATTACTGCAAGGCACTCTGTGTGGGGCTGCCCTTGAGGTTGGTCCGGAAGTTGCAGCTGGTGCAAAATGCGGTGGCGAGACTGCTCACTGGGGCAGGGTATCGCCAACATGTCACCCCGCTGCTGAAAGAACTGCACTGGCTGCCCATTACCTACCGGGCCAAGTTCAAGGTTCTAGTTCTGGTGTACAAAGCCCTATACAGCTTGGGACCAGGATACCTGAAAGACCATCTTATCCCTTATATACTCAGTTGATCACTGCGCTCTGCAGATGAGGGCCTCCTGCAGATACCATCTTATCAGGAGGTCTATTCTGCACAACATAGGAAATGGACCTTTAGTGTGGTGGCACCTACCCTGTGGAATTCCCTCCCCTTAAATATTAGGCAAGCGCCATCTCTGTTATCTTCTCGGCACCTACTGAAGACTTTCTTCTTTCAACAAGCCTTTTAAGTTAAGACCTATGCCAGTCTGCGTCTGTGTTGGAATGGCTTTTAATATATATATATATATATATATATATTAAAAAACCTTCCCCCCCTAAACAATATGTTTTTTTAGCCCTTTTTATTTAAGATGTTTTTAAAGCTTTTTTAAAGCATGTTGTTAAAGTTGTTTTGTTTTAATGGATTTTAAGGTCTGTCTTGATGATGTTTTAAAGTGTTTTTACTGCTTTTGTTTGCCGCCCTGGGCTCCTGCTGGGAGGAAGGGCGGGATATAAATTAAATAATAAATAGATAAATAAAAAAAGGAATGTTGGACTAAACAGCACAGGGGATTAACAGGTTCTCTCCCCCTCAATAATGAACCACATTAGTAAACAGTATTGTTTAGTTGGCATTCTATATCCATCACTTGCACTGCAATTCTAGCCATGTCTACTCTGAACTGAATGGGACTTACTCTCAGGTAAGTGGGTATAGGATTTCAGCCTCAATCTCTATGTCTGCCCTTCTATCCACCCATCTTAGTCCGCCTTTGTACGGCCCTGGCAAAAATTGTCAACCCCCTTCAAGCAAATCCCTAAATAGAGTGGATGAGCCCTATACTTTAGTGACCAATATTATTTGTAATCACATTCTTTGGTGAGATGTGCAGCTAGAGGTCTCTGTAGGGAGTGATGATCATATTCTTCAGCAGTGACCCAGATGCACTTCTCTGGTTTTACTAGCAGTAATCCATTTTCCTGCGCTTTCTGTGCTTTTTATGATGAGCCAAACTTCATATCAGTTGATGCTCTTTGTTATGGTGCAATGTTCTCCAGTCTATAAGAATTCAGCTTTATCCCTTTCCATGGAGAGGGCTGGCTGCTCTTTGTCTGAGAGTGTTTGTATCTGACAACTGGGTTTATGCAGTATTGACTGATTGGCCTCCTTACCCTTCAGAATCAATTTAGCAGTTGTGTCTGAGATGATTTTTTCCCTCAAGAATATAAAAGGTTATTTCCAATTTCACACAGTGCAATGGTTCACTCCCGTAGCTCGGCTGCTTGTGCTCCCCCCCCCCAAAAAGATGCCAGGTTCTGATACAAATGTCTTCGTGTTTAGTAGTGGGCTTTGTGCCTAGTCACACGGTGGAGGTAACAAGAGATAGAGTCCCCAACCTTTTAAAAAATATATCAGCACGGTCAAAACTGACAAAAGTCAGCTATGTGTTTGGTATTATAAATGCACAACAGCACGAACCCTACATTAGTCCTTCGTACTGGATCTAAAGATTCTTTGAAGGGAACTACATACATACATGGCACTCATTTGCTCACATGGATCCTTATCCATTAGGGCTCCAATTCTACACAAACTAACTTGAAGTAAGACCATTTAACACAGTAGGACTTATTCTCAGCATAAACATGCTCAGGACTGGGGTTCACTGATCCTGAGTGTCATTGGATTGAGTGGTGGCATTTCATGCCCAAGTGCTGAATGCTTGACACTATGATTTTCTGTTATTTGATTATATATTGCAGACAGTATATTTGCTTTTGAGGAGCGGAAGATGTACATGCCAGGCAGATGATTTTGGATAGTAAATTATGCTTATCTTGGTTTTCAGAACACCAGCTGGTGCTCCCATTAATGACTTTTGCTTAAGCATCATTCAAAACTATTTCATTGTGTTCAAGAGCATTGTGTGCAGGAGATGGAAGAGGCCCTGCTAATGGTATTTACCACCAGAGTTTGAAAGTACCTTACCATATACTTATCTTATTGTTACTCAGGAGAAAGCACTACCCTAGTAGGAGAGCCAAACGAAAGATCTCCATCTGTCTGGGTCCTGCTTCTATTTGTGCAGGGCTTTTTAGTTCTATTTTGGTAAGGGCTGCACACAAACAGGATGGGCAGGCTAAGCTCTGCCCCCCTGCATCACTATGCCCGTCACTCGCTATGGAGGGCAAAGTCTAAAGCGGGAAGCCTCTCTACTTGTGGAGACTCCCCACATGAATCTCAGTTCTGTAGGGTTCAAAATCACGTGGAGAAGTCTATGGATAGAGGAGGGTCCTTGCTTCAGACGTGGGGGGCAGAGCTACCATGCTTGTCCCCATTCCCCCTGCTCGTGTGTAGTCTTTGTAAATATGCAGTGCACTTGAATAGGGCTTTTGTCATCATGACTGTTTTCTCCCCCTTTCTTTCTTTCGCCTGCTTTTTCATTGTGGCTGGTCCTATTTCTGAGCAGCTTTGACTGATCTTTGATAAGAAAAAGTGGGGTGTCACTCCCTCTGATTCCTAAGTTCAGAGGTGAGTGTGAATTCTTATATAGCTGAAATGGCAACATCCTGACAAAAGAGCGATGTTTTCTGCCCATTTGGTTGCACCCCAAGGTTTGCAGAAAATATTTAGGGGGGAATTGGTAAGCATGCTTAGTGCACAGAATGCCAACTAACTGTTAGGGGGGATGGAAACAGGTGGGAGATGGAATGGAATATTCTGGAGGAGGGCATGGGTGAACAGGAGCACTCCACCTTACAACATTTTGTTGCAAATCCTACTTCTAAATTATTAATAGAAATTAAAATAAACAAATATTTTGCTATGTTATTAATTTGCCTCAAACCATAGATACTAGCTAGCAGGTGGTTTTTCTTTGAAGCAGGCATATGTGCTTATGTAATCAGATTTCTGTTCACCTTTTCTTGCACTCTGTTCAATTGTCATTTGGCTATAAATAACTTCTTTATTACTTTCATTTTGTTTTCCTGTTCTGCTCTGACTGAGGCTTGGACCTCCCCATCTGACACAATTATTCCAGCATCTTTTGCCTGTAGCTATCTTTCTGTCTCATTCAACTGTAGAGGCAGGGTGGGAAGTCTCCTCTCACCACTTTGCCATTTTTCACCTTGTCTGCTTCCTTCCCCATGTTCTTCTAAACATTTGTTCTGTCCTGCTAATACTCTCTTTGCCGTGACTTAGACCACATTCACACCAGACATTTATTCCACTGTTATTCCACTTTAAACAGTCATGACTTCCCCTAAAGAATTCTGGGAAGTGTAGTTTCTGAAGGGTGCTGAGAGTTGTTAACAGACCCCTATTCTCCTCACAGGGCTGCAATTTGCCATAGTGGTTTAACAGTCATTTCCTCTTTCCAGAAAAATCTTGAGAATTGTATTAATAGTGGAATAAATGTCTGGTGTGAATGTGGCCCTACTGTCCCCCTGGCCCTTTGTCTAATTTTTTATCTGGCTTTGGCTGCTTTCACACATGGGGCTGATTGCGTTAGTTTAATGCAGTGATTCCCAACGTGGGCAGTAGCACCCCCCTGGGGGGCATTACACCCTTTCAGGGGGGCATTGGCGTGACTACAAACTTTAGGGGGGTGTTTGGGTTCATTAGGGGGCCTTGACATTTGGCGGTCTGATGCGACAGTTGAAGTATTTAAGTTTCATTTTATTTAATACACAAATCATTAATTTTTAAACTGTTTTGTCCCCAGTTAGAATGTATTTAATAGTCTCAATTCATGGAAATAACACTATAAATAGTGTGTGCTCTTTAGTAAAGAAATTCTGAATAGCGGCCAGTGTCATATCAAGGAATGGGGATATTAGCCACACCCCGGTACTAGGTAATGTTCCAATGCTGTCTTGAGGGATGTTGGAACCAATCATGAGAGAGTGGTTGATAAGCTGGGTGTATTGGTGGAGGGCACATTCTTCCAATGGATGAGTGCCGTGTGCAAATGGGTGACGCAGACAGTCAGTTATTCGCTGGTTTTCTTCAGGAATGGGACACACTCGACTTCCGGGAAGGGTGACTTCGCTTGTGCCTGCTTTTGAGACGGGCTCCCGCCTCAGAAGAAGCTTATTCAGATATAAATCAGTCAGAACATTTTTTTTTTTGACTGATGAAATTTCTCCCGGGCAGGGAGAAACGTAGAGATCAACCTCAAAAGCCTGTTTTTGTTGGGAGGACTGGATTTCATTAATTTATGAGAAAAGGTCCAGCCAGCAATGCCGGACGGACTTCCGAACAAGCTCTATCTGATTAATGCGATACGTTTATCTTTTCTTCAAAGAGAAAACGGACTAACAGGCAAGCACCCTTCTTTCTATTATTTTTTTTACTTGGTTTAAATTGTTGCAGCAAAAAGAGATTTGTCAAATGAATCAGCTTTAAAGAACTTCTGGGTGAGCTATAACTCTTCTCTGTTATTCACGAAATTAACAGCTTATCTCTGTTTCTAGCTGTCCTGGAAGTGCATTCTAAAGATATAAACAGAAGAGGGATTTCTATTCCGAGGAGAAAAAAATAAAAAATATGAACTTTGGAACATTATATTGTCTGGGACTATTCTCTTTTTGGTCTATTTTATTTTGACGAATCTGTTTCTTCACGACGCCACTAACTGTTTTGATGCTGAGAACTAAATTTGTTTTGTATTCTTGAACATAGAGAGATAAGGCAGGCTGCTCTGTTTATACTGTGATGTCATCAAGCCTGGAATATTAACCCAATTGTTGCTGAAATAAGAAGTGGTTCTTCTTTATTTTTGTTTTGTTTTGTTTTCGTGGTTTTAAAAATGGCAATCAAGAAAGTGGCTGAGAATCTGTAAGTAATTATGTTTCAGAAAATAATGGATGAGATTGAGATAATGAAACAAACCCTGCGACAGGGCAGTAAGGAGCTGAAAATTGAACTGAGCAAAATGACGCAGGAGCTTAAAGAAATAGGGGATCCTGTGAGAGAGGAGAATGAGATCAGAGATGAGAAAAGAAAAAATAAAGGGAAGATACAAGCCCTGGAGATTGGAACAAATGTGGAATTGGAAAAAGATCTGGAGTTTATGGATATTAGAAATAAAATCTACTGTTTGGAATTTAACGTTATCTCTGAAGAAATTAATGAAGATATTAGAGATAAAGTTATCAATGGCTTGGATAATTTTCTGGACTGGAATGACGTGATGGAGCTTGATATAGAGAAAATCTATGGAATTAACTGCAGCCATGTGACAATGGAAAAACTCTCAAGAGATGAGCCTGTGCATTTTGTAAAAAAGAAGAACAGAGATATGACTTTACAACAATATTTCAGCAACTTATTCAGAATCGATGGCAAGAAAATATTTGGGATAGAGGAAATTCCCATCAGACTCTTATTATATGACTATGGCTATGACAGCAAGATTATTATGGAATACTGATAATGGAAGATTGGACACTGAAATTACTGGACTTAACAGGACTATTGAAGATGGAAGATGGAATTAATATGGATAATGGAATAATGGCTATTGAAATTATTGGACTTAACAGATTTGATGAGATTGATTAATCGATATGTTTATTTGGACTATGATTATGACAATAAGATTATTATTATTATTAACGAGATGGATTAATCGACATGTTTATTTGGAGAAAAATTGATAGATATATTTCTTAATTGAAACCTCTCTTTGACTTTTTGTGGAAAGAATAAAGTAATGTCTATGAGATTTGATGATTAATTAAGATAACTACTGGAGGAAAGTGATCTTATAATATAATTTAAGAGACAGGATTGTTATATATTGTAGACCTATAACTGATCTGCGACAAATGGGAAGTCAACATTTTATTTTTTTGTTTAATCATTTTTGTTTTGTTTTGTTTTTTGTCTTTGAATGTTTTATGATTTTGTTTTGTTTGTTTTATGAAAATTTGAATAAAAATTATTGTAAAAAAAAAAAAAAGGAATGGGACACACTCGCTACCCGTTGTTTCTGTGATGTTTAAATGAACTTGTTTAACGAAACAATGCCGGTAAACTGAATGAGTTTGTTGTTAAGTAACAGAGTGTATTCTATTGGTTCATACCGTGTGGACTTAATTAGTTCTTTATATTGCCTTTCCATCTTCTTATCTCATTGAACGAGAATTTAGTGCAGTGAATCGCATACTAGTGAAGAATTGAAACCGTTTGGATATTGTTAGTCGTGGTGACTTAAGACTATTCAAGTATACTCCAGAAATTGTGAAGTTAGCCAAAACTCATCAAGCTCAAGGATCACACTAGTATTTTATAATAAATCTCATTTTATTTACTTTTCTATAACTATGTATGTATATTAATAAATCATAGTAAGAATTCAACATGTAATCTAAGTGCAATAAAAAGGCATGATAAAAAAGATCAGTAATAATCATTGAAAATACCTTTTATGCATTACTCATATTTTAAGGGAAGAATAGGAAGCATTGGCATATACTTAATCTGAGGGGGGCGTTGGGCACAAAAAGATTTTGCAAAGGGGCGTTGGGTCAAAAAAGGTTGGGTAATGTTGGTTTAACAGATTGACAGTAACGGATGTCCAACCTGTCCTGGATGGGGTTGCACTCCCCCTGAAAGAGCAGGTTCGTAGCTTGGGGGTTCTCCTAGAATCATCTCTGTCACTTGAGGTTCAGGTAGCCTCGGTGGCATGGAGTGCCTTCTACCAACTTCGGTTGGTGGCCCAACTATGTCCCTATCTGGACAGGGATAACCTGGCTTCAGTTGTCCATGCTCTGGTAACCTCCAAATTAGATTACTGCAATGCACTCTACGTGGGGCTGCCTTTGAAGACAGTTCGGAAACTGCAGCTTGTGCAAAATGCAGCGGCCAGATTGGTAACAGGGACCAGACTGTCCGAACATATAAAACCGATTCTGGCCCACTTGCACTGGCTGCCTGTATGTTTCCGAGCTCAATTCAAGGTGCTGGTTTTGACCTATAAAGCCTTACACGGCTTGGGACCACAATACCTGATGGAATGCCTCTCCCGATACGAACCCACCCGTATACTACGTTCAAGATCAAAGGTCCTCCTCCGGGTGCCTACTCCAAGGGAAGCTGGGAGTCTGGCAACAAGGGAGAGGGCCTTCTTAGTGGTGGCCCCCAAATTATGGAATGATCTTTGTGATGCGGTGCGCCAACACTGTTATCTTTTCGGCACCAGGTCAAGACTTTCCTCTTCTCCCAGGCATTTTAGCATGTGTTTTATACTGTTTACATTTTTTAATTGTGTTTTAAATTGTTTTTATAAGATCTGTTTTAAATTGTATTTGTTTTAATGTTTTTAGTTACTGTAAACCGCCCAGAGAGCTTCGGCTATGGGGCGGTATACAAGTATAATAAAATAAATAAATAAATAAACAAATAAAAAGGAAGAGCTTCTGTCCCGATTTCTAAAACCCCTTTCACACTGCAGTACCTGTTATACTGGCATTTCGCGCAACAGTCTTTCACACACACGCAGAGCTACAATGAACAGAGCAGAGTTTTCTCCGCTCCCCTTCGTTTTAGGGGGTCTGGTGTATTTCCCCCCCACTTGGTTTTTGAGGCTCATGGAGGCGGCCCTGGGGGTTGGGGGGCAGCGCCGCCTGCTATTGCGGCCACCGGGAGCTCACAGAGGTGGCTCTCCTTATTCTTAATTTTTATTTTGGGGGCTACGGGTGGCGGCGCCAGCTTCAGCAGCCATTGGTAGTTCACTGAGGCAGCTTTTACCCTTGCTCTCCCTGTCTCAGACTATACCGGAGCTCAGCAGCGGCCCCAGTCCTCATTTCCCCCCTCTGTTTTAAGGTGGCTCCTGCTTTTTCCCCCTGTTCCACACTGCATGCTGGGATGCCTGTCATGTGAGCGGCAGCAGCTAGCACAAAACTCCTGTGATCTTCCGGGTTCCCAGCCTTGCTAACGGATTATTTCTGGTATCATTTATTGTGGAAATTAGCACTATACTTGCACTACATTCCACCAGAATTCCGGAGCTACCCGTTATGTCGTGTGAAAGCTCAAAGATCATGCGCAAATTACCAGGTAAGAAATCGTCAGAATAACGGAATAAACTGCAGTGTGAAAGCACCCTTCGAACGTTGCCTTTTTCCCCTTCTCGCATAGTTAATAATTCTTTCTATTTAGTTTTCCATAAACAGTTAGGTACATATATATATATCTGTAACCACAATACCTGAATGACAATTAAAAATTTAAAATAATAATAGAAAAAGAACAATCAGTGAGTACCCTGTGAGGGAAACAATATGTTGCTGCCATAAATTGAATCTTTCCTGTTCTTATTGTAGATGTTTTCAGTATCCACACTGATAAATCTGATGAATCAGATGTCTTGATCTTTCTGATTTGCATTTCCCCCTCCTCATTTTTTCTACCTCTTCAGCTCTACAGGTCATATTTTGGATGTTAGCAACTTCTTCTTAATTCTCCATTTCCATTCTCCTATGTTTGCTTGTTTCTCATCATCCTTCTCCTACTCCCCCTTAGTTCCTCACCGTAGTAACTTTGGTCATGAACTTGGACTGTTTTTGAATTTACAGAGCAAGTTTTGATTCCCACTCCCCAGTGTAAATTAATGCCTGACTCTTTTTCTTCTGCTAGATCTTATTTTTCAAAATCAACTCCTTGTTCCTCTTCTCACTTTTCAACTCTAAATTCTGTGCTGTGTCCTTTTACTCTTTCTTGCTCCCCATGTCTTACTTCAGATTTCTGCTCAGTTTTTTCACCAGCATAAATCAGTGACTGCTGATGCTTCCATATCTGTTACTCACACTTCTTTGCCTTTTTTATAAGTCTTACTTTGGAACCTGTGATGTCCTTATACATCACAGAACCTTCTCGACTATGAGTCATAGCTCATTGGCAGAGCACATGCTTTGCTTGCAGAAGGTCCCATGCTTAATCTCTGGCATTTCCAAGCACAGCTGGACAAGATTCCCAGCTGAAACCCTGGAGAGTTGTTGCCAGTCAGTGTAGACAATACCGATGCAGACATATCATTTAAAGCAGGTATGGGGAACATTTGGCCTTCCAGATGTTGCTGAACTGTAACTCCCTACCAGCCCCAGCAAGAATGGTCAATAGCCAGGGATGATGGGAGTTGTAGCTCAGCAACATCTGGAGGGCCAAAAGTTTCCCACATCTGATGTAAAGAAATAGCAAATGAAGATGAAAAACAAGGAGTAGAAGAAATATAGGAAGCTGCTTTGGTACAAGGCAGCTGCCTAGGAGTCCCTTCCCCCTTTTTGTGCTTCTTCTTCCTTCACCATTTCTTCAGATCATTCTGTTTTTGTCCTCACCCAAAACTACATCTAGTTCTGTTGATCCTATTTCTTCTTCTTTTCATTTCTCACACAAATATGATCATTTTTCTCTAGCTTTGATTCCTCTTCAGTGATTACCCTTTTCTTTTAATGTTCAAATTAAGATTCTGCTCCTTACCTTCAAATATATTCCTTCTCTAGATCCTGGTTGTCTTTCATCTCTGATTTCTCTATATTCTTCTTTCCTTTCTCTAGATTTTTTTCTGGTTCTTTTTTATTTGTTGCATGCTGGATTTCTTCCTCTCTTTTGCACCTTCATGCTTTCTCTTTTATTGCTCCTTAAGTATGCAAATCTTTACCAAACAATATTTGTTCAACTGATTCTCAGACTCTTTATTAAAAAAATGCCTTTAGGCTATAATTCTAGAATCACATCTGGGACGTAGGGTGGAAGAGGTAGGATGTCTTGTTTGGGGCTGTCTGATTTTTATCCTTAAAAAAAAAAACTTACTGAGACATCTCCTTACTGAAGGATGGTCCAAAGCCACCCAGTTTGCTCAACTGATGAGTGAGGTTTTGATCTTGTGTTTCCCATACCTAAATCATACACTACTGCCACTGTACTACCCTGGTTCTGTGGTGAAAATATCCATGTGCAAAGAAATAAGTATCTTCCGTGGCGCAGAGTGGTAAGCGGCGGTAACACAGCCGAAGCTCTGCTCACGGCCAGAGTTCGATTCCAACGAAAGGAGGAAGTCGAATCTCCGGTAAAAGGGGTCGAGGTCCACTCAGCCTTCCATCCATCCGTGGTCGGTAAAATGAGTACCCGGCATATTCTGGGGGGTAAAGAAAGGCCGGGGATGGAACTGGCAATCCCACCCCATATATATGGTCTGCCTAGTAAACGTCGCAAGACGTCACCCTAAGAGTCGGAAATGACTCGGACTACAAGTGCGGGGACACCTTTACCTTTACCTTTTACACAAAAGGAGACTACTTTGGGTAGTATTCAGTGCTGGTCCTACTCAGAGTAGACCCACTGGAGTTAGTAAAGGTGACTGCGCCTAGGTTCATTTATTTGAATGGGTCTACTCTGAGGAGTTGAATACAACCCTATATTCCTGCTATGAAATCTTTCTGGTGGGAAAAGCCAACACAAATTATCAGTTCCAGGCAATTCAAGTATTGGTAGCCGTACTGGTTCCCCCGAAACAGAGAGTACAATGCAGATAAATTAACTAGGAGGTATGTATACTGAATACAGTGGGACTTAGGCCTGGTTTAAATATGGAAGAAACTTATCCATGCTGGTTTCCATGTATCTGATGTCATGCCTATTGGCGCCTAGGTTTACAACATTAGCACACCAGGGACCTGTGGATCAGAAGCATACCATGCTGGCATATATAGACACCAGTAACCATGTGTGGGTAAGTTTTTTCTTCTTGCTCAACACACTTAAACTGTGTTATATGTTTGTAAATGTAGAAGCTGATATAATCTATGAGATGGAATCTTTTATTGGTCTAAGTAGTGAATGTTCACAGCACAAAAGAGTAGGGTAAGCTCTTTCATATGGAGTTTATGATAAAAAACACACACACAGAAGAATGGCATCTTAATTTTACTTCCTGTGCAGCCATGAGGCATATTTTGTGGCCTTGAGCAAGTCAGCATTATGTACCTCACAGGAATACTGTGAGGATAAAAAGAGATAATTAGATGTGTACTGCCCTGAATTCTTCAGAAGCCAGAATACAAGGTTTACAAGTAAATATATTTCTTGCTGTCAAGAGATGAGTGGCTTTTGCCCTTTGGTTGGGCTTGGCTTTCACTTCTGTTACTAGGAAGATCTACCCTTCATTTTACGTGAAGAAGAATTTACCTAATCCCAAAGCTTTCACATATTTAGATGACAGGTGGGCCTAATATATTCCTAATCAGAGCTTGGAAAAGTTACTTTTTTGAACTACAACTCCCATCAGCCCCAGCCAGCATGGCACTGGCTGGGGCTGATGGGAGTTGTAGTTCAAAAAAGTAACTTTTCCAAGCTCTGCTCCTAATAAAATGGCAGCAGAAAGCAGAAGAGACTGAGAGGTGAAGGAAGAGGAGCCAGCCATGACTGGGGCTGCCGTACCACCAGCTGGGGAATTGGACCAGGTGTCTGATGCTGTTCGTCTAGAGCAGCCTTTCCCAACCAGTGTGCCTCCAGATGTTGTTGGACCACAATTCCCATCTTTCCTGACCATTGGCAATGCTGGCTGAGGCTGATGCTAGTTGTAGTCCAACAACATCTGGAGGCACACTGGTTGGGAAAGGCTGGTCTAGAGTCTACTGACCCTCAGACTGATGTTTTGGAAGTCATGGAACCTCTGGTTTGTGGGTTGGAATCTGCAAAGCCTGGGACCCTCAGAGATGCTGTCCCCAGAAGGCTAACTCATCAAAGAAGCTGAGTACCACACCTGCCCAATGATGCAGGAAGTACACCAGGAAGAAGGTCACAGAAAGGCAACTAAGCATTTGTCTCCAGCCAAGGTGGTGGAGTTTGGAAAAGGTGGACTGAAGGAAGAGACACATAAGGCCTCCTTTCACCTCCAGTCCTTGTCAGAGCCAGTTGCTCACTTGGAGTTTATTTATTTATATATTTATTTATTTAATTACATTTCTAGACCGCCCTATAGCAAAAAGCTCTCAGGGCGGTGTACAACAAATAAAATCACAATTAAAATATGAGCAAGTGTGAAAAATATAGTACAATTATAAAAACATTAAACATGATAAAAATCTGAAATAGAATTGCCATTGAGTTTATAAATTAAAATCCATATTAGGTTTAAAATATTAAATTTAAAATGTTTAAAAAGCCTGGGCGAAAAGGTAGGTTTTTACCTGGCGCCGAAAAGATAACAAAGAAGGCGCCAGGCGTATCTCGTCTGGGAGGGCATTCCATAATCCGGGGGGCCACCACCGAGAAGGCCCTAGATCTAGTTGTTGATCTCCGGGCCTCTTTATGAGTTGGGACCCGGAGAAGGGCCTTCGACGTCGAGCGTAGTGAACGGGTAGGTACATAGCGAGAGAGGCGCTCCACCAGGTATTGCGGTCCGATGCCGTTTAGGGCTTTATAGGTAAGAACCAACACTTTGAATCTGGCCCGGAAACATATCGGTAGCCAGTGCAGCTGCGCCAGGACAGGTGTTATATGGTCAAATTTCTTTGTCCCAGTGAGAACTCTGGCCGCAGCATTTTGCACTAGCTGAAGTTTCCGAACCGTCTTCATAGGTAGCCCCACGTAGAGTGCATTACAGTAGTCCAATCTAGAGGTTACCATAGCATGGATAACTGAGGCGAGTTATCCATGGTGTTGCAACCACTGGCCTGCATTGCGGCCTTGTCCCCACGGGTACCTGATGTGAACATTCAGAACAGCCTTCTACTCATATACCCTGGGGCAGAGGGTGGAGAGTTGTACCTAAGCCAGTGTCTTGAATATAAAATGTTCCTCCCAGTATCACATTTTATCCACAGAGAATCATATGAATGAACTCTCATGGAGGAAATCCTCCAAGGAAGATCATGTTGGTGATCAGAAAAGAGCAATGTCATGGAATTGGTATGTTTTCCTGGTTCATTGATGGTTTCAAAAAATGAAGATTTAGTTTTGAAAAACAAAGATCTTTCATAGTAAGACTCTACTGTGCACTCCTGAGCCCTAGTATTGTGATACCCCAAACAAGTATGATAGCAATCAGATTCAAGGGAAAAGAGCTATAGACCTGAAAGTTGCAGTAGGAAAGAAAATTCAGGGTCAAACCAGGTAAATTTTGTCTGAGATGCCAAGACACAACAGTAATATCAGATTTCTTAATTTTGTTCTAAAAAAAGGAACATGATACAGAATCATTGTTATTGTTCTTAACTGAGGTCATGCATGCTTTAAGTCTGTTTAAAATGCATCTTGATCAAATTTCTATTGCTGTTTTGGGTATTGTGGTCAACATTGCATTGAATATTGACTCGACATACCAAAGTCAAATAAGGACAGAATGCCAGTCTGGATTTCCTTGTTACCATTAGCTACATGAGTCCCAGTTTGCAATAGGGTAACACGACAGACTTGATCTTGAAATTTGCTCGAGCGGCTTAAAACAGCTTTCAGAACAGGGATGCATCACACTGATTAAAAGGAATTGAATAATTTCCTGTGACAGGGTATGGATTCCCTTAAGAGTTGTCTGAAGTGTGTGCACACAAAGCCAATGCAATTTCAGAAGGGGGAGAGAATGCATAACTCCATTAGATGAGACTGTGGCGGGAGGCTACTTTCTCTGCCTGTGTCACATATACCTCAAGGGATATGACTACCACATGTATTTCAATCTATGCTTATTTTTAGCATTAGGTCTACTTTAAGTAAATCAAATACACTAAGCATAGCTAAGTACCAGCTGAAATTGCACCTAGGGAGAGTTTGGTACATTGCTGATAAATCTTGTGGAATCAAATGATGAACACACTAAAAGTGTGCATTATTTATGATTCTCCAGAATAGAAAGCAGAGGAAATAGGGCTAAGCTCCTTAAACCCTCTGTTTAATATCTACGATATGATGGTATGAACTAGAAGTGAGTGAAGAATGCCCTCTCACTTCTACAGTCCCATCTACAGATTGCAAAAATGGGAGGGGCATTCTGTGCCAACATTCTCAGGATCTATGTGAAAGTTTAAAAATATGCGAAGAAGGGGCTTACCAGTTAAGGCAAGGTGTCTTAAACAAATCAAAGGAGAAGGTCCCCATGAGTATGAGAAGACAGCATCTCACATCTCAAATTATTATATTATGATGACGTTATCTTTTGTTTGTGCTAAAGTGTTGATGAATTTTCATGAAGACCTTTTTTTAAAAAAAAAACCACGTACGAATGTGTAAATGTAGAGCACTGACAAATGAGAAACTGAGAGAAACAAAAATTGACAGATTGACCCATCCCTAGAAAGGAAAATTGTTGAAACATCCCTTTCGCCTGCCACTCCAAATTGTTCTGTCCTAAAGCTGGTTTCCCTTATAACATATGGCTATTAGTGTTTTGTTACATGCAGTTGTTAAACATCAGGGAGGGAGAACCTTGGGCCCAGGGGACAAATGTGGCCCTCCAAGCCTCTCTACATGGTCCTCAGAACTCTTGCCAGGCCACACCCCCTATTCCCCTCACAGAGCTACATTTCCCTGGGAAGAGGGGTTGTTTGTTAAATCACTTTGGGGACTGTAGCTCTGTGAGGGGAATAAGGGTCTCCTAACAACTCTTGATACCCTCAACAACTACAGTTCCCAGGGTTCTTTGGAGGAAGCCATGACTGTTTAAAGTGGTATGATACCACTTTAAATGTATAATGCAGATGGGGCCTAAATCTCTTTTAATATATTGCAGAGGAGGGCTTTGGAAAACCATTTGAACTGAGTAAGAAAAGTGCACATAGAACTAGAGTAGTTCTCACCTTGATCAATACAGAATCCTTGGGATCTTTCTGTTTTGTTTAATTGAAGGGACAGAATGGTGGTAGCTACCCTGAGCCTGGTGTTGGTGTGAAATCAACTTAGAATGCTGTCTAAACCTTCTGCTACTCTGGCTCTGTGGAGTGACAGCCATATCTGCAGACTAGCCACTCATGGTAGTGGTGAAAGGTGCCAGGAACGTGGGTGGAGGCAGATCAGGCCTGAGGCCTGGTGGTGCCAGCTGTGAGAGCAGTTTGGTATACAGCAGATCCTGGGCTAACTCAGCCACGCCCCACTCTCAGTTTCTCATTTTTTTCAATCTTAAATTCAGTTCTCCACATTACTACAGCAATTTGCATTTTTTTTTAAAAAAAACCTCATAAGAATTCTTTAGCATTTTAGTGCAACTTTCTCCTAATAAACACATTTTGCATGCATTGTTGCCTAATATACACATTTTTGCAAGCAATTTTACCTAATTCAATGAAATTTTGTATGCTATTTTCACTAATATATTCATTTTTATTCACACTTTCACTTCAAATATGCATTTTTCATAAGCATTCTTTGGTTGGAAAACTGCATCATAAAATTTGGATATATGCAAATTTCAAAAGATGGTTGTGTTTCAGTTCTCCTATTGTTTTCGAAAGTGCAAATTTGATCGATTTGGCTTTAAATGTGAACTGAATCAAATTTATACCTCATCACTAGCCAGTGGGGATAACATCAGGAGGCCTTTGGCCTGTCCACATATTTGGCAGGTGGAAGGGGGATGTCTGCACTGGCAGGAGGCTGGCTAAGCCAGCAAAATTGCGTGGACAGATGCCTCAACTCAATCCAACCCTCCAGCCTGGTGTCAAGGGGGCTTGGATTGCAGTCGCTATCTATTTTAGTTCCTGAGTATTAAAAGTTACCACAGATGGAAAATGCTCATATCCACCAGAACAGTCTCTGGTACTATAATAAGGCAATGCAATATTTCTTGCAACTTTCCAGTAGCAGAACAAACTACTGCAGCCAACATTGTGGCTAAAGTAGATTCAACAGATAAAAGCAACTTTGTATGCTTTCAGTTGTAAACAAAAAACTCATACTGTCATGCAAACAAATGGACTATAACTTACGCCTCAAGATACAATCAGATGGATTTTTTTATGTTACTTTATTGAGAGTGGCAATGCCATTTCATGCTATTCCACACATGGATTTAACATTTGGAGATCTGAATCAACCTGGGCTAAATATTTCCCCTCTCCAATTTTGTGGGAATATTTGTCTCCTGAGAAAATGGGGAAGATATTTGATAACTTTTGGAGGAGTGTTTTTAGATTTTTTAAATCTTGCCTGATATGCAAGCAGCGGAGGCTTTTCTTTTCCCTTTTGTAGCAACAACAAGGCTTGCCACTGATTCAAGCAATGGCTTGGGTGCTCTGGCCTGCCTCAGGGACAGAAAACACCCAAAGGGAACAATACTGCATCATGATATAGCCGGGGTCTGAGCAGCCAAATGGTAGCCAAAGTGTTTTTGCTGTTGAAAAAGGAAAAGGGGAATAAAACAAACCCTCAGCCACCTTGCATTGAACGTAAACAGTGAAACTTATTAAAATTTGTCAGTTCCCCAAAGAGTAATCCAATCTTTGGGGGGACATTTCCCCCATACAAAATTTTGAAAAATCGCTGAGCCAAATACTTCAGCTGAGCACTAGATCTGAATGGAAGTTGGGGATGGGGGTAGGGACAATATTGCAGGTTCTTCATTTTATTTATTTATTAAATTTATATCCTGCCCTTCCTCCCAGAAGGAGCCCAGGACGGCAAGCAAAAATATTAAAATCACTCTAAAACATCTTATAAACAAAAGACTATATTTTAAAAAAATCTTTTAAAACACAGCAAAACAAAACTTCTTTAAAAACTTTTTTAAAAAATAGCTTTAAAAACATCTTAAAAAGCAATTCCAACACAGATGTAGACTGGGATAAGGTCTCTACTTAAGGCTTGTAAAAAGAGGAAGCACCAAAAAGATAGCAGAGATGATGTCTGTCTGTCTGTTTGTCTAATATTTCAGAGGAGGGAATTCCGAAGTGTTGGTGCTACAACACTAAAGGTCTGCTCCTATGTTGTGTGGAAGACCTCCTGATAACATGGTATCCGCAGGAGGCCCTCACCTGCAGAGGGCAGTGATCAACTGGGTATATAAGGGATAAGGCAATCTTTCAGGTATCCTGGTCCCAAGCTGCATAGGGCTTTGTACACCAAAACTAGAACCTTGAACTTGGCCCAGTAGGTAATGGGCAGCCAGTGCAATTCTTTCAGCAGCAGGGTGACATGTTGGTGAAACCCTACTCCAGTGAGCAGTTGCACCACCACATTTTTCATTTTGCACCAGACCTACCTCAAGGGCATTACAGTAATCAAACCTGAAGGCTACCAATGCATGGACAACGGTGGCCAGGCTATCCCAGTCCAGAAATGGCCACAGATGTCTAAAAGACACTCCTAGCCACTGAGTTCACATGGGCCTCTAGTGACCAAGATGGATTCAGGAGCACCTCCAGATTATAAACCTGCTTTTTCCGAGGGAGTACGACCCCATCCACAGCAGGCAATTAATCAATTATCCAAACTCGGGAACAACCAATCCACAGGGCCTCCATCTTGCTAGGATTCAGACTCGGTTTACTGGCCCTCATCCAGCCCACCACTAAATCCAGGTATTGGTCTAGGGCTTGCATGGCCTCTCCTGATTCAGATGTTACAGAGCAACAGAGCTGGGTATCATCAGCATACTGCTGATACCTCACCCCAAATCTCCTGATGACCACTCCCAAGGGCTTCATATAGACGTAAGACAGCATCGGGGACAAGATGGCACCCTGTGGCTCTCCACAGCACAACTGCCAGGAGCAGGGCCGGCTCCAAAGGGCAGCCAGGTGGGGCCCTGACCGAGGGCTCCATGGCTCACAGGGGCCCCTAAAGGGCCCCTCATTATGGTGGGGGAGTAGTGCTCCCCTTCCACAGCAGAGCTGCTCACCTGCTCACTGGCCCACCCGCACCAACTCGCTCGCTCTCCCCCTGCCCACCCACTCCCTCCCTCCACCCCTTCCGGCTCCCTCGCTCTGCCTCCCCCGGTCTTCTCACCCTCTCCCTGCCAGCTTGCTTGGCCTCTCCCCCCGCTTGCTTGCCCTCCCCCTGCCCTCCCCACTCGCCTACCCACTGTCCTGCCCCCCTGTTTAATCGCTCACCCAGCCTCCCACTCCTCTGCCCGCCTGGTAGGTAGGTGGGGCATGCGTGCGAGTGCCAGGGCCCAGGGCAAGCTGGTGCCCAAGGGCCCTGGCATGCCTGGGGCCGGACCTGGCCAGGGGGCTGAAAGACAATCACCCAATGCTGTTGTCTGAAAATGACCCTGGAGACAGGATTAGAACCACTGTAGAATAGTGCCTCCTATACCCATCTCACCAAGTTGGCTCAGAAGGATACCATAGTCAATGGTATCAAAAGCCGCTGAGAGATCAAATAAGAATAACAGGATCACACTCCCCCTGTCCTTCTCCTAATAAAGGTCATCCATCAAGATGACCAAGGCCAATTAAATCCCATAACCAGGCCTGGACCCAGATTGGAATGGGTCAAGATAATATGAAGTTCAAACAGCCATCTTACTTGTGCAATATTTACAGTATGACATAGGATGGTCACCCAGAAAAAGTTTTAATTTAATATTAAACTTTCAGCTTCTTGAGACTGAAAAAGAGGCTTTCATCCAATTAGTAATATCCCATGAATTATGCCACTCTTAATTGGATTTTCAAGTGCATCATGAAGCAGAAATCAGCTTACCTACTGCAGGTCTGTAAAAAGCCAAAGCAAGCAGACTTTTAGGCATCTTTTTTCTCATCTCTGTATGCAGGCTTTATACACATAAATCCTATTAGCAGCAATATGTGTTATGAGGGGGCTAAAAACCATAGCACAGTCACAATATTTTGGGTTTAAAGGAATTCCAGATGCAGAAGACATCCACAGAGAAAACTGAGATTACCTTTTCAGTCTTAATAGAACAGGGCAGAGCAAGAAGAGGACAGTCTGGATAAAACATGCAACCTGATCCTGTGCAGGTTTATTCAGAGGTAAGACACATTTTGTTCAAAGGAATTTACTTCTAGATAGGTGTGTGTAAGATTGCATATTAATGCTTGTTTTAGATACACTTGTAGAGTGGGATGGATGACAGTTTTGCACGTGCTCAATTATAGGTTTGTCCTGTCCCATTTTTTGCAAATTAAAAATGATTCAAACCCCCAGTTTCCTATAATATAAAGCATTTTGTATATTATTTTCACTAATATATGTATGTCTATGCACACTTTACCCAAGTATATGTATTTTTGTACACATTACGTGGCTGGAGAAGTGGGTGGTAAAATCTGGAGAAGTGTGGATTTCAAAGGATGGCTGTGTTTCGGCTTCTGCATTAATTCTGAAAGTGTGAATTAGGTAGGTCTGGCTTTTATATGCAAACTCAAATCAAATTTCTTCCCCATCCCTACCAAAAAGGATTATATGGAAAGAAATCTTTAACTGCATGGAAGGTGGCAGTTGCTTCTGACCAGTCTGGAGAGATCAGAGAACTGCTAACATGGAATGAAGTACCTGAAGATAAAGCCCAGTATCAATTAAAAAAAAATGTTTTAACACACTCTGACAGACTAGTGGAAGGCTTTATTGACACTGGTTTGGGGTGACCTCTGTAAATCACTCCTAGTTTTTCTGGGACTGGACCAAGATGAAGGAGGTGTGAAAATTGGAGCAAGATGAAGGAGGTGTGAAAATTGGAGGGAGAAATATCAATAATTTAAGATATGCAGATGATACCATACTACTAGCAGAAACCAGTAATGATTTGAAACGAATGCTGATGAAAGTTAAAGAGGAAAGCACAAAAGCAGGACTACAGCTGAACGGCAAAAAGACTAAAGTAATGACAACAGAAGATTTATGTAACTTTAAAGATGACAACGAGGACATTGAACTGGTCAAGGATTATCAATACCTTGGCACAGTCATTAACCAAAATGGAGACAATAGTCAAGAAATCAGAAGAAGTCTAGGACTGGGGAGGGCAGCTATGAGAGAACTAGAAAAGATCCTCAAATGCAAAGATGTATCACTGAAAGTCAGGAGCATTCAGAGCATGGCATTCCTGATCTCTATGTATGGATGTGAAAGTTGGACAGTGAAAAAAGCGGATGAGAGAAAAATCAAATCATTTGAAATGTGGTGTTGGAGGAGAGCTTTGCACATACCATGGACTGTGAAAAAGACCAATAACTGGGTGTTAGAACAAATTAAACCAGAACTATCACTAGAAGCTAAAATGATGAAATTGAGGTTATCATACTTTGGACACATCATGAGAAGACATGATTCACTAGGAAAGACAATAATGCTGGGAAAAACAAAAGGGAGTAGAAAAAGAGGAAGGCCAAACAAGAGATGCATTGATTCCATAAAGGAAGCCACAGGCCGGAACTTACAAGGTCTGAACAGGGTGGTTCATGACAGATGCTATTGGAGGTCGCCGATTCATAGGGTCGCCTTAAGTCAAAATCGATTTGAAGGCACAGAACAACAACAAAATATAAAGAAGTTAAGGGTGGAATTTCACATTGTGCCCAGCAGGGGTCTGCCACCAAAACTGTTACCTTCCCCTTGATTTCTCTCCTTCATACACAGGGCACTTCCAGACCTTTGCTATTTGTACGTGGGATTCAATCACATAAGGAAAGTAACAGGAAAGTGAGGGAAAACACTTGTTCTGATGCAACAGCATGTAAACAAATTTATTTATTTCATATATATATACTGCTTAATGCTCAGAATTTCTAAGCAGTGAACATGAAATGTTTTAAAAAATAGAATAAGAGCAACTAATGCATCCTAAAAAAGAAAACTACCTTAAAATGCCTGCTGATATTGGAAAGTCTGAAGTCTGTCTAATCTGAGTCAGGAGGGAGTCCCACAGGATTGGGCCCACAATACTGAATGCACGGCTTCCGGACCATGGGACCATTGTGTATCTGAACCATGCGGGCCACAGAGACTCCCCCAAAGATCTCAGTGATTGGGTAGGGATATAAGGGATCAGGTGGTCCTTAACGTATCCTGGATCCAAGTTGTTAAGGACCTTGTAAATTAATACAAGAAATTTGAATCTGGCCCGGTAACATATGGGTAGCAAGTGCAAGCATTTAAGCACCAGTGTTCACGTGATAGTCTGTCCCCATCAAAGGTCTAGCTGCAGCATTTTGCACCAGCTAGAACTTCCAGAATAAGCTCAAGGGTAGCCCCACATAGAGCACATTGCAATAATCAAATCGTGAGAGGGAATGCTCATTAAACAGTCAACGTTGTCTAATCCTCCTACAGGCAAATTAGGATGAGTGCTCATTAAACAGGTCATTTGGAAGCTACCAGAATTATATGTCCATGTTGTCACATTAACATGATCTGTGTTTTCCCACACCAGCCCTGCAATGTTGGCTGCTGTTGGCAGAACAGGGAAATGCAGAAAAGGATTATGTCACAACATGGGATAAAGCCTCTGCTACAGAAGGGATTTTACAACTGCAGTGCTGTATCATGGACAATCTGTAGTCCCACAGTAGATATCAGTAGATTAATTGAAGAAAGCACAGCAAATATTGTCAATTGCTCTTTTTAAAATTCACAGGGTGATATCCAATTGTGTTGGTGCATGAGTGGAATGTTCTTCCACTCATGCAATGGGACTTCACCTTCCTCTCCTTTCCCTTGCAGCCCCACCTCATCCATTCCCCAAACTTGCCTCAGAGGGTTGGTGGACTCTCTGCAGCAAATTGGGTGTCATAGGGGCTGCAGGGGAAAGGAGACGAAGGAGACGCCCTGTTGCACAAGCAGTAGTCAATTTGTGCAATCTTGGGTTTCACGCATGGTTTAAAAGCAAAGGATCCTAGATGCACAATTCCTTTGTTTACAGCACACACACATACAGAAACACACACACCTGTGTGGACCATATATTATGATATATATTACTCTCTGGTTGTGGTTGTATCCAAGAGCTTTGCTGTAAATCTTGTCCTTTCTTATTTGAAACCTGCACACACATACATGATATGGCATTTCTGTTGGGATAAAATATTTCCTGCTACAGACTGTGTGAAAGGATTGAATCACAATTCTCAATGTGAAAACCCACAATTTCATTGACATTTACCTCAAGCATGAGACTTAATGCATTTTCTGGTGATGCTTTTAATTCTTTACATATTCACAATTGGAGAAAAATTCTGCCTTTGGAAAGAGTTTTAATTTTATGTAAATAAAACTTGCTCACATTGACACCCAAAGGCAGCTATCTTTTTCACTGTGGAGTTTAATAGCTGGATGACATAATTGGCAGTGACCTTGCGTATGAATGACCTTGATTTAAGTACCTTGAGACCATAGAGCTTTATTTATTGGTGCTGCAGAATTTCAGACTAACATCATTTGGTTGTTTCATAGATGAGCATGGAGCATTAGAGTAAATGTGGCTGTTAATCAAGCCATTACTATTTTTCAAAATGAACAGCACATAGATAGTACAATGAGTTTCATTATACCAACCTTTGCATTTTCCAAAAATCATTAACTTGGCTGCAACAGTTTTTTATGATATATGTTAATGAAGTAATAAAATACATAAACCTCTTATCTAAACCAACATTTGGAAGCTGAATTTATATGGCTTTGTGTAGCATCTGTGGTTTTCTGTGCCATTTTTGATCTATTAAATTTTACACAAAGAAAACAGCAAACTCTTTCCCAAAGAGAACAGCTTAGCACAGGTCCAAGAAAAATATATGCAAAACAGTCACAGATAGTTTGTAATGAATTATAGCCCCAAAGATGTGGCTTACATTTTCATATATTTTGAGCTATAGAGCAGAGGCATGCTTGGATCACTGTTCTACAATAAGAGTTTTGACATTTGTTTGTTTGTTTTATCTTAGGATACAGTATGCTTGTAAATAGAAAACTACCAATATTCATGCACATCTAGGAAAATGGCCTATCACGGAAGCAGCTCTTATTACTTTTTACCTAAAACCACGAAGATGTTCTCTGGGCTCATCCCCTTTCAGACACAGATGCATGGCTAGCCCTATCATTAGACAGAATGAGATACTCATCTCAGGCACTGATTTTGTGTATCATGAAAGAGCAGGAAATTTTTAATGTTAATTTTTTAGTGTATTATTGTTGCATTTTTACTCCCAGGGGGAGGCACTTGTGGGATTTTCTGTCTCTAGTACCAGAACAGCTTGGCCAGTCTAGAGTTCTATGCACTTTGACTTTGCTGGGGTGGGGACAATTTGACATTCTGCTGTTCAGTCAGCAGAATGTCTTGGGCCAGCCCTCTTGCAGTTCTCAAATTAAGTTTGCAAAATTTTGCATGTGTCTGATTGCTCAGGAGCCTCTAAGGGACCGTCAGCAAAACACTTAAAATATGAATGGGCTATACATTATCAGGTATTGAAAAAGGATCATACAGTTCATCTGTAAGCATAAACACTGATTTATATGAAGGTTGCCCAGAAGATCAGTTCTTATTGCTAATTACAACTACTGCTACCCACCACCACCACCACTACTTCTTAAAATTACCTGTACAGATTTCTGCTGATATTGGTGCTGAGCATTCTGCAATAAGCCAGTTTCTCCTTTTTCAAAGTGATTTTTCATGCTTGCCAAGCCTCCGGGTATCCTGCAAGCCTCTGATTCCTCCAGAGCCTGGTGGGACAAACACATATGGTGTTGTGGTTAGAAGTGCTGGACTAGGACCTGGGAGATGAGGATTCAAATCCTCACTCAGCCATGAAGCTTACTAGGTGAAATGGGCCAGTTTCTGTCTCTCAGCCTATCCCACTTCACAGGGTTGTTGTGAAGATAAAATGGGGAGGGGGAAACCATCTATCACCAGGAACAACAGGGAGACACCAATGTGCAGGCAAAGAAGGGAGAGGAGAGTCCTCAAGGGACAGAGACCAGATGACACTGCAGAGTTGTTGAAATATTAAAGATAATTAATTGTGGCCCAAAACATTTCAGCTTATCGTATTGGAGGAAAGGTGGAATATAACTGTAATTAAAAAACAAATACATTTAAGAATGTATCTATTCAATATAGATGTAGCCTTTTTTTAAAAAAAATAATGAGCAGCGTTCAGCTAACTTTGTGTGCTAGCACAAGGGTTAGCACTTAGGACAAGGGGTTTTTCCGATGCCCCTCCACCATCGTCAGATGTGCTCGGGAGAGTTCGGGGAGCCTCAAGAACAGATTTAGGGGGAGTGGGGGGGAGATGAGAGGGGGAGATTGTTCCGTCGTACCAGGAGAAATCCTTGTGCTGACAGGACCTTAGCCTTAGTGCTATGTTGAATACAACCCAATTACACTGTCTGGATGTCTGTGTGTCTTAATTTTTCATTGCAACTATAAATACATTTATTTGTGCCTACTCTTAAAAATGACACTACCTTGTTTTGTACGTTTGGTTTAAAAAAAATCAGGAGAATGCAAAAATATTTTACATATTAACAGTGTACATAGTGAAAGATGCAAAATACTAAGTAACGCTCTTATTTTTCACTTTGGTGGAAAATGCATCTTGACATCTGAATGGTCAACACTGTTTCTTATATTCCAACAGCAGCTCATTCACATACATTGCTCAATAAGTCATGCCAAAGTTAGAAAGCAAACCCATTAGGAGACTGTCAGCAAAATCCTTAAAATATGAATAAAAAATGAATGAATGAATAATTATCAAGATTCTTCCTTAGAAGCTCACTGTGGTATTATTACCTCATTGATTTAAAAGATTACAGCCATACTAACAATAAGCAACCTTCAGAATCCCCTAATCCAGAGCTTCTTCAATACCATTAACTACTTTATACCATCAGGTGTACAGAGACAAGGAAGAGATTCTGTTGTTACATAGCTATGAATCAATCTCTTTTCAAAACCAATAGTGAAGTCTCAGAGGTCTCTTCCATAATGCTAAGGATTAGCGCAATAATGTAGACTGCACTTTGTGTTTGGAAAGAACTGTATTTCAGACACTGACACAGAGAGAGCCACAAAACAGGTTATAAAAGCCAAGGTTCAATGACAAATTGGAAACAGGGATACTGACGAGACCTTAAAAACCTCACTTTGGATATCAGCTATCCACAATGCATCTAGAAGCTACTTATTCCTGACAACTACAATGATGACTAATCATCACCACTTAGGATTTCCCTATTACCTATTCATCTTCCTTTGCTTTCCTCAACTCTAATAGGATGTGGCGATTTTGAATACCTTGTAAGAGGAAGGAGTAGGAAGAAAGCATGAACCACTAGTAATGCTAGGGCAGGGGTGGGGAACCTGTGGTCTTCAGACGTTGCTGGACCCCAACTCCCACTAACCACAGTCAACATGACCAATGGTCAGGGATGATGGGAACAGGGATGAAGGGAACTGTGGTTCAAAACCATCTGGAGAGCTATAAATATTCCACCTCTGCTTTAGAATAATAACTGGCTAGTGGTTCAAAGCTGATCCAAAGCCCTTTCTTAAGTCTGGGTCATGCACATGCAAGCATAGCCTGCGGCCAGATATACATTGTGCAGAAATGCATATAACACTGTCACAGCAGCTGCTATTTCTGAAGAAAAGCAGCTTTGGAAGGGCAGCCCATTTGACTGTAGAAGCAGCAGGTGATGATGGGGTGCTTAAACCTTTCTCCCTTTTTCTGCTAGCCCCCCCAAATTATCCTGAAGCTCCATGAGGTTCCATATGCAGATAAACCTGTATATAACAGTTGTGTTTGTGTGGGTGTGGGTGAGGGGGGGAGAGATCTGGAGTATTAGATGACCCATAGGAAAATCGTTTATTTATTTATTTATTTATTGT
Source organism: Rhineura floridana (assembly GCF_030035675.1). NCBI lineage: Eukaryota > Metazoa > Chordata > Lepidosauria > Squamata > Rhineuridae > Rhineura > Rhineura floridana. The sequence goes on from NC_084481.1 coordinate 47,743,559, forward strand.
ACTTATATACCGTCCCATAGCCGAAGCTCTCTGGGTGGTTTACAGTAACTAAAAACATTAAAACAAATATACAAATTTAAAAACATATCTTTTAAAAACAATTTAAAACACAATTTAAAAATTTAAAACACATGCTAAAATGCCTGGGAGAAGAGGAAAGTCTTGACCTGGCGCTGAAAAGATAACAGTGTTGGCGCCAGGCGCACCTTTTCAACAATAACATTCAGTAATTTGGGGGCCACCGCTGAGAAGGCCCTCTACCTTGTTGCCATCCTCCGAACTTCCCTCGGAGTAGGCACCCAGAGGAGGGCCTTTGATCTTGAATGTAGTGTACGGGTAGGTTCATATCGGGAGAGGCGTTCCATCAGGTATTGTGGTCCCAAGCCATGTAAGACTTTATAGGTCAAAACCAGCACCTTGAACCGAGCTCTTTAAGGACCCTTTCCCCACCCGCTGCTTCTCTGATTAAAAAATGCCCCCCAAGCTGCTTTTTCTTCAGAACAATCAGTTGCTAAAGCTGCATTGCATGCATTTCTGAGTAACATGTAGCCTACTCTTAAGTACAGAGATCCCATTTATTTCATATACATTGCTGTGTTGTTCTTTTACTCTTCTAGTGCCAGCTTGATAATTCTGTACATTTGCTGCTAGCATTTTTGTATATCAAAGCTGTGAACAACAGATGAACACATGCTTTACAAATCTCCATTGTGCACTTTATTTTCCAGAAACGCAAGGGAATATATTTGAGCGCATTGTATGGTTTTGTTTTTAAGGGGAGAAAGACATGTTTTGGAGAGGCATGAATTCTTTTGGAGACTTCATAACTCCAAGGCTGGGAAACTGCTTCACAAAATAGTCTCAAAAGCATATTGATTTTTTAAATGAAACATGCTACTTTGTCCCTCCCCCCCCCAAAGAAAAAGAAGAAGAAGGGGCAATGGGATCATTTTGTATGGCATATTTGCCTACTGATATCAGGACTGGCCCAACCATTAGGCAGAGTGAGGCAGCTGCCTTAGGCAGCACATGTTGGTGTGGGGAGGGGGGAGGCAGCAGCAGTGAGGTGTTGGAAAAAATAGCTGTGAGTGCATTGCGCACCCTCAGCTAGCCTGCTGCCCTCAGGTGTGATGAAGGGAAGATTAAACAACCAGTCCTGTTGGTTTCAGTACATGGAATGGGGAGGAGCACCCTTCATGTTAGACAGCAACATTTCCTGGGCTGGCTACCCTGATATGCACATTTAACAACTGACACGAGGAGTGTATCTGCTTGAGCAGTCAGCGTGACACTTGAAAAGGAAGACTGACCATCAAGACACTCTTTCATGTACCCCGTGTTTCATACGGTCCTTCCTCATACATGGCGATACACACACGTAGACCATATTGATTGCATACAGAGCTTGGAAAAGTTACTTTTTTGAACTACAACTCCCATCAGCCACAGCCAGCATGGCCACTAGATTGGGCTGATGGGAGTTGTAGTTCAAAAAAGTAACTTTTCCAAGCTCTGCATTATCAGCAACCAAACACAACACTGAAGTTTGCAAATACATTAATTCATAACAATTCACGTTAGAAAGAGTTGACTACCCAGATAATGTTACGAAGAAGTTCATTCATATCTCCCACAGTGAGAGGTGGGAGCTGTTCCCTTCCATCTGGATCTGGATCTCACTAAGATTTTCCACATTTTCAAGCTGCACACATATAGTTCTTATCCTGCACAGTTACCATGATTTTCTTTTCAAAAATCAGTCCCCAATGATGACCTTGTGTGTCAAAAAAACCCCACACACATTTAGAGCTCTGCTGTTTCCAACCTCTACTGCCTTGCACAAAATTCATATGAACCCCCGACAGAGACTGTTTGATTCCTCCCATATGGTAATCAAATCCAGCAGTGTAAGCCAGGAGTGGGGAACCTTTGACCCTCCAGATGTGACTGAACTACAGCTCCCAACGGCCCTAGTAAGCATGGCCAATGACCAGGGATGATGGGAGCTGTAGTTCAGCAACATCTGGAGGGCTGAAGGTTCCCTACATCTGGTGTAGACTCCCTGGATGAATCTCTCATTTTGGACTCTTATCAAGGGGAAGTTGAGGTGTTCATTCCACTCTACTTTTAGACTTGGGCCTCTTGTTTTAAAATGGTGTTTTCACACCAGGGTACTAAATAGCCAAAGCTGCCAGGATCTGACATATTTCTAAAAACACTATAGAGCAACTAGCAAGCCAGTGGGGAATGTAATTTTCTTGAAATGTCCAAGTCATTTTGGGTAGCTAGTACATATATCTGAGGGGTAACTAGGCATGTCCTAACAAAACGTTGCTGCTTTTCAAAGGATGCAAAAGACATGAAGTTATGTTTGAAGATCTATGTTTTGGCAGAGCAAATGTGAACAGCCAGTTATACTAGCAAGTGGTCATTTCATGCATGCCTAGCACAAGCCAGTGAATTTTTAATGATTTGTAGTGGGCAATTTTAGGCTGACACTCTTTAAGCTCTCCGCTGAATGCTATTTATATAAAGGCCACTGGCAAATATCACTGTCCTTTTAGACATCCTGTTCAGGCAAAAGTAGCACTAATTTCAGCGTTAGGTTTGGCTAAGTCTAGAGTATTTAAATGGCACAGAACATTTCATATTAGGTTAATTTATAATGTTTAAGTGTGTAGAATTCCTAATATAGTTCTTCCATCTGCCTTCAGATTACAGCTTTCCATTAAATTCTCTATTTTAATTACAGAAGCTCTCTCTCTCTCTCAAACACCAAATCAAATGAGTAGAATCTTCTCACAACACAAATCCACTAGTCAGTATTACTGATCAAATATGAAATGGCAATCAATCAACTACCTTTAAAGCAACAGTCATCATATGATAGGTAAAAGTTAACACATGATACAAGTATACCATTTTCCAGTTGGCTCCCTTTGTTGGATAATTGCCTGAGGCGTTAGGAGACAATGATAAGACATGGCTGATCATAGGATGGCTGATTTCACATTCTGAACATATTTGTGAACAAATGCAAAACACAAGTACCATGTGAATACTGTTTTGTGTGAGGGCATTCAGAGAAATTAAATATATATATAACTGTGTTTGGCCTACTTAAACATGCAAGGCTATCCTTTCAGATGGGAAGGGGCAGAGTATATACTTTGCATGCAGAAGGTCACATCCCTGCCATCTCCGGGTAATGCTGGGAATTCCTTTTCTGACACCCTGGACAGTTGCTGCCAGTTGGTGTAGACACTACTGAGCTAGGTGGACCAAAGGTCTGATTCAGCATAAGGCAGCTTCCGATGTTAGATTGCAGGCAGCAGCAACCCATGCCACAGTGCATCTGCTTCTGGTAATTACTGTGTACGTACGTGTTTATGCATGTGTTTCTGGGGCACAGCAGAGGCAGCACCATGCAAGCATGCAATTTGTGAAAGGTCAGTAGTACCCCGCACCACACAAGTAAGTACTGGCTGCCTTTTGCCTTTCCGCACTCCTCAGCTGGGCACTGCAGTACATACCACTGCTGAATATAGATCTAGACTGCTGAAAGGAGCTGCTATTACTATTTTGCTATGGACATCCATTTATCTAATGCATCTCTGCTGTAGGAATGGAAAGATCTGCTCATTTTGGTTCTCTCTGTTTCTCATTTTTCTAATCTTAAATTTGGTTCTCCGCATTTCTCCATGATTTTTTTTTAAAAAAAACATCATGAAAATTCTTCAGCATTTTAGTGTGAATTTCTCCTAAGAAAAACATTTTTGTTTGCAGTTTTGACTAAGGTACACATATTTTGCAAACAATTTATCCTAATATAATGCATTTTTGTATGTTTTTTCACCAATACATTCATTTTGTGCACTCTTTCTCCTAATAGATGCATTTTTGTAAACACTGCTTGGTTGGAGAAATGCATCGCAAAATTTGGATAAGTGTGAATTTAAGTGTGTTTCAGTTCTCATATTGTTTAGGAATATGCAAATTTGATAAATTTGGCTTTAAATGTGAACTGAATTTAATTTGTCCCCCACTCCTACTCTATAGAGCAGGGAAGGGGAATGGTTGGCCCTTCAGAAGTTGTTGGACTCCAACTTCCATCAGATTCAATCAGCATGGCCAATCATCAGGGATGATGGGAATTGGAGTCCAGCAACATCTAGAGGGCCACACATTCCCCTGCTGTAGAGTGTGGGAATCAATAATAACCATCCTGCTAAGTACTAGCTAAAGGACAATCAGTAGATGAGACAACAGTTTGAAAAGTCTCCACATTCTCCAGGGCACTTTCTTCAAGACATTTTGTTATGCAAACCTATAAGCAAGGTGTGAGGAATCTTTGGCCCTCTATATGTTGCTGAACTATGATTTCCATCATCCCTGGCCATTGGCCATGTTTGCTAGGGCTGATAGAAGTTGTTCAGCCACATCTATAGGTTCCTCATATTTGCTATAAGCATATCTCATATTCCTCATATCTGCTATAAGTATGTGTGGAACTTATATCCTGATACTTGTATTCTGAAACTATTAAATGGGACTGTAAAAAGAGGATTTGTAGTTCCTTGCTAAGGAAGGAGATCTTTAATATTTTCTTTTTTCTTTTCATTCCTTGTTACCCAGAAACACATCAGAACCAAAACAGCCTTGAAAAAAAGAATTGTGTACTTAACTCACAGCCTCATGAATTAAAATTTCTCCCACCTCTGATCAAAGTTAACTCCTGTGAATAAATCAACTATTTCTTTATTTATTACATTTATATCCTGCCTATCCTCTCGGAAGGAGCTCACAGCAGCAAACAAACACACTAAAAATACTTTAAAACATCTTAAAAACAAGAGACTTTAAAACATATTAAAACAAAACATCTTTAAAAACATATTTTTTAAAAAATATTTTAAAAAATCTTAAAAAGCAATTCCAATACAGACGCAGACTAGAATAAAGTCTCTACCTAAAAGGCTTGTTGAAAAAGGAAGGTCTTCAGTAGGTGCCAAAAAGGTAGTAGAAATGGTACCTATCTAATATTTAAGGGGAGGGAACTCCACAGGGTAGGTGCTACAACACTAAAAGTGTGCTTCCTATGTTGTGCAGAACAGACCTCCTGATAAGATGGTATCTGCAGGAGGCCCTCACCTCACAGTATAGTGATCAACTAGGTGTATATAAGGGGTAAGACAATCTTTCAGGTACCCTGGTCCCAAGCTGCATAGGGCTTTGAACAGGATGCGCAAGAGGGTTTCCCACAGGAAAGTCTTTCATGCACTTGAACCAAGCAGCTTTATAGATGTCAGATGATTGACAGGTGGGTGATCAAAAGTTGGCCAGCAGGGTGGGGGAGATGAAGATCTTGCCCACCAGACCAAAAAGGTTCCTACTCTTGGTGTTTAGCAACCTTCCCCACCCTGGGGCCTCTAGCTGGCTGGGTCTGATGAGAATTGTAATCCAAAATATCTGCAGGCTGAAGCTTGAGTAAGTTCTGATGACAAACAAAACATGTCAAACACCATTACGAGCATCAATACACCAATAGCATTGTTGGAGCAGGACCAAAATAATATTTTAGAAATTGTCAGACAAGAGGGAAACCTTGCCTATTGATTTTATATTCTCTTTTCCAATTTAGACAAATGAACATAAGAAAGATTTGCTCTTCATGGCTTCATAATTTTTGTTGTCAGCCATATGGATAGTTCCTTCATGGTGAAGGAAGAGGTCAAGTATGTTGATGTTACTCAGAGTGATGTAATAAAAGACTGAAACGCACACCATTCATTTATTTTATAAATGTGATACAGAAAGTATGGTTTCTGTACTCTGTTTTGGCATGTTCTACTAGTACTAATTGTCAGTTGTGTTTTAGTAAAAATGCCAATATTTTAAAATCTGGGTTAAAATGTATGTATGTATATATATCCACAGAAAGAGTGCTTACTCTTTCAATGAATGGCCAGTCTGTGTACCTGTGTACAATATACTTGAGCTATACAAATCAAGAAGTGTACATTCTTTCACAGAAACACTTGTATATGAGTAGAGACAGCTAGTACCTGTGTTCAGTGTAATGTGTGAACAAACCTGGGGAAGAAAAGCAACCAGGGAGATATTCTGAGTGGGGAAATTGCCAAAGGAGAAAGGATAAGGCAGCCATTCCACTGCTGGTCCTCCACTCAAGTTCACACCCTCTCACAGCTGCTAAAAAAAAAAAGTTGGAGAAAATCTAGTAGTAGCATCCCACAGCTGCAAAGATGTGTAGTTTCTGGTACCTGAGGTCATGAGTTAGAGAAGAATGTGAGGGAAGGGCATAGTTAACTCTTTCCCTATTAGCCATTATTTCCTATGAAATTTGCTTCCCTCGTGTTGCTTCTCTTCCCATGGAGAAAAGATATGAAACCTATATCTTTGCTCCCAGCAGTTGGGGAGTGGGATTTTGAACTGGGAAATGGCAAAAGAAGAAAGGATCAAGCAGATCCTCTTCAGGCCTTCATCCAAAATTGCAGCCAGCAATGGCTGCTTTTTGTTAGGAAAAAAAAGCATTAACAAATTGGGAAAATAGAATTGTGGAATAGTCTCCCCGAGGAGGTACGCCTGGCGCCGACACTATTATCTTTACGGTGCCAGGTTAAAACCTTTCTCTTCTCTGAGGCATTTTAATCTTAGTTAATTTAAGTAAATGTTGTAATTTTATTTTAGATGGTGTATTTTTATATATTGGTTATATTGATCCTGTAATTTTATTATTGTACATGTTTCTATGTTCACCGCCCAGAGAGCTGTTTGCTAGTCGGGCGGGATATAAGCTGAATAAAATAAATAAATAAAATAAATAAAAGGTGGGTAGAAGGTGCATGTAACGGTAGCTTAGACATAACCAGGGCCATAACGGGGGGGGGGAGGGCTGGGGCAAATCACATTATGTGGGCCACCCTCTACATTCATCTCATTTCTGCTGTTGCCCCTGTACTGTGGAATGCCATTCCCCCTGCCAAACCTGAAGCAGCAACCATCAGGTGCTTCAGATATCTTGTGAAGACCTTCTCTTTCTGCCCAAGCTTCCCCTGATCCCATAAGTCTAGATCCTATTTTACATGTCAGAATCTTCTGAATTTGTGTTTTATATATACTTTTATGTGTTTCCACACTGCTGAGTTACTGGTTTGTTTTTGTTTTAATGATATATTAGACTGTACACTACTTAAAGATGTTTGGAATATAAATTCTTTTAAATAATAAATAAATAATGGAAGGCAGCACAGCTGACAGTTATGCTGCTGGTACTAGGTGAGCTTCCCCTCCCCAAAAAGCACGGGGCCCAGGATGGTTGCCCCTTGCCCCTCCTCCCCCTAGCACAGCCCTGACTCTAACGGTGAGTTGAAGCTTCTGCATAGACATAAGTTTCCCTATGCAGGTCAGCTGGATGTGGCATGCCATGTGAGGCTGTATGGACAAAACAAGGCCATCTCTTAACACTATGGTAATAGTGAGCTATCCCATGTGAATCTCCAGCCAATTCTGTAAAACCATGGATACGACAGCAGGCATCAACCCTTCTGCTGATCCCATATTTCCCTGGATTGGGGGATCCATCTTCATTATAAGCAGTGCTTTTTGGCTAAAAAATGTGGTGCTAGTACTCATATCTTAATAAAAGTACAATGGGTGCCAATACAACATGACTGGCATGGGCAACAACAAAAAAGAGGTGTTGGTACTCTGTGTCGATGAGTAGTGTCACAAAAAAAGCCCTTACTATAAGTGACTATTTATTCCAGTCATCTTGTAACATTCTTGTTGCTTTTTTTTATAGCAGAAGACAGCTATAAGATATGTAGCTGTATTGCAGATGATGATGATTCAGCTACTACTGCTAGCATAAAAACCTGCAGCTTTCCCTACTATTTTAACTGGTTTATCAAGCAACAAGAGTATAAACTGATCACATTTCTCTGTTGACTAAGCCAATTGTAACAGATTTTGTGCCTGCAGCAGCAGGAAGAAAAGAAATTGGTTAGCAGTATGATGCACACAATACACAGTTCTCTCTGTCATATCTTGGATTTAATCCTATGTAATTTTAAAGATGCTAATGTTTGATTTGGTAGCAGTCGTGCAGTACTATTAACATTGGGTTGTAGCCAAGAAAGTTCTCAAAATAAACCCACTGAAATCAATGTACCTAAATTAGTCATGCCCATTAATTTCAATGGGTCTACTCTGACTGTCATACAACCCATTGTATCTTAGCCTGGATTAGGTTATGCTTTTATAGTTTTCTAGGTTACGTTATTAGAGCTTTTATACAAAACAATTATTTTTCACTGTCAAGTGCCATCCACCTTAAGTTTTAATGTTATAACAAGAGAAATAATGCATGGGTGTATAAGGACAGAGTGTCTGCATACTGCAGGGGTCTATGGGGAGGAGTTTCAATATTCTACCTCCAGACCATCCAGGGTCCAGGTTAGTAGGCGTGTTTTAATTGGATCACAAAGGTGTCTACAAATGCAGTGCTTTACCTTACCCCCACAGGAGTGAATGGCAGGCATTCATTTACATGGGAAAGTAAAGGACTTTTTGTGTTATGTTCAGGGTTCCATAGAAAAGTTGGGCAGCTTTCTAAAAGTAAAAATCTAACACGTATGTTGTTATGGATTTATTTCACGTACGCTTCCTGAAGTATCCTTAATTTGGGAATGACTCCCTTGGAATTATGAAAGTGATTTTTTCTGATATGCCTACGACATTTGTTTGACTTTTGTTTTCTTGACTTTAGGGTTCACCAAACACCTGAAAGTAAATGGGATTAATTTTATAAGGGTTGGATGTGAATTCTCATATGCACCTAAGCAAAGATTAATTCAAGAGCAGAAGTTCTCACAGGGAGGTTTGATATCAGCAGTTCTGAGCAGAAAACAGGCACCCAAGTGGATGCACAGCAGTGATCCCCCTGACCCATGTTATTTTCTTTGCAGAGAGCAATTTATTTTCTTGAGCTCTCCAGGAATTAGTTACACCTTCAGAGCAAGTCCCAAGAGTTTAGCTCATATATCATATTTGTTATCTCTCAGTAGGGCCTACAATAAGCCTCTTTCTTTGTACTTCCAGTTGAGTACATGACCAGTTCTTACCACCTTTCATATATTACCACCAGGCCCCTAACTCCAAAAGAGTTACATCCACTGTAGATTATTTGGGAGAGTTTTGCCCTTTTTCACAGGGGGTCTGTAAAAGAACCATGAGGTTAGGCAATGGGACTCTTCCCTTACTCTCAGAAGAATCATTTTTGTGAGTATAACAAGCAGAATCTGTAATCATGTGTGTGGTGGGGTGGAGCTATGGAGTCACCTCCCCAACACCAGCATCACTGCTGCTTACTTGGATGGGGCAAGGCAGGGTGATGGTGAAGTTGGAACCAAGTGAGTGCACTGGCAGGACCACCATTGCCAACAAAGCACACACATGGCCTTGACTCACCACCAACCTGCCCCATCCCAAGCAGTAAGCATCTGCAATGCCCATGTCAGGAAGGTAGCTGCATCCCACCACATGTGCCACCACTGAAACAGGATATGATAAATAGTGGATCAAAGCACCATGTTGCTTTACTTACCTGTTCACATATTGATTGTGACAGAGGTCTATCGTGGATCAGACAAAACAGGTGGTGCCTTCTTACCATGTGATTTGTAAATGAAAGGCAAGCTGGAACATTATTACTTGATGACAACTGCTTGAATGGATAGTACGAGACTGTAGGGGAAAGAGCATCAGTGAACCAAAAAACAAAATGTAATGGGGAAATGTGGCTCTCTTACATTAGCAGAAGAGTTGCTGATCTCTACTTTGGACACGGCTGCCTGGTACAAAGCCATCCTCTCCTTCAGTGAGACAACCTCCTGGAACTCCAGGGGCACCTTGTCACTCTGGTTAGTCCCTCCTGACAATCCACTTGCTGCTTTTTGCCCACCAACACAAGCTACAAAACAAAAGCAAAAAAAAGAGATGTAAATAAAATGATTATTTCTGAATAAAGTAAGCAAGCAGGGGTGGGTGGGGATATTTATTTATTTATTTAATGACTACATTCATATGACCACTCCCTGACGGAAATTGCATTGGATTCTCCCGCCTTCACCTTTTACCAGTGGGTAGTTTCAGTTGTGCCCTAACACAGTATAAAGCAATAACAACTATAACAAATTGATTAGCCCTGGCTATTGTGGCTAGCGTAAAAAAAATCCATTACTATGTCTATGGTTGACCATTCACTATTGCTACTGACCACAAGCCATTATTGGGATTGTTTGCCCCTAACCAGCAGACACCTCAAATATTATCTCTACACATGTTGCGGTGGATGATTTTCCTGAATGCGTACGATTACACATTGCAACATGCCTGGCAGGAGCATTGCCCATGCTGATGCTTTGAGCTGCCTACCTCTCCCTTCTGCTGGGGTTGATGAAACCCTCCGCTGGACATGCTGTTATTAGAGTCGTTACTAGAACCACCCCTCCATGCTGGGAATATTGCCACTGCATCGTCCAAGGACCCAATTCTTGCCCGTATTCTCATATGGGTATGGAGGGGAAGGCCATTAGGGAAGCTTGAGGAGAAATTCAGACCATTTGTATCCAAACAACATGAACTATCAGTGCACAAGGGATGCCTCCTGTGGGGAAATACTGTGTTGAGACATCGGGTGTTGGAGGCCCTACATGTCGGACACCCTAGTATAGTGTGAATGAAGGCTCTGGGGCGCAGCTATGTATGGTGGCCCAAGATGGACAGTGAGATTGAAGAATACATCAAGAGATGCGAGAAGTGTCAGCTTTCAAGACCAGCTCCACCACATGCCCCCGTGCACCCATGGGAATCAACAAAAATGCCATGGTCACGGCTTCATATCGACTTTGCAGGCTTTCCAGGGGCAAACCTTCTTGATTGGTGTTGATTCATACTCCAAATGGTTAGAAGTGGTTCCAGTATCGTCAATGACATCTCATATTGTTGTCAAGACCTTATGCAGGCGTTTCACAACACATGGGTTGCCAAGAGCCATTGTCTCAGACAATGGGGCTCAGTTCACTTCTGCGGAATTCCACACATTCCTGGATAATGGACTGATTCGGCATGTCACTTCAGCCCCTTTTCATTCAGCAACCAATGGCCAGCTTGAGAGGATGGTCAGGACAACAAAGGATGCATTGAAACGGATTGTAGAAGGTGACTGCGACCAAGTTTTCTCTTGATACAACACAATGCACCTTGTGCCACAACAGGAAGGAGCCCAGCCGAGCTATTAATGAACAGACAACTAACAACTCTGCCTGATTGGTTGCATCCTGACTTGACCGAGGACCGACCAAGGGAGTCTGTTGCAGTTCAAGAACCTGCATGGGTGTTCACACCAGGTGACCCTGTGTATGTCAGGAACTATGGTGCTGGTGAAACGTGGATTCCTGCCACTGTGACCCAAGCCAGGGGCCCATTGTCCTACAGGGCTCAAACACCGGACGGCCATGTGTTACGTCGACATGTGGACCAGATGAGAGGACGAAGCCCAGCTCCATCAGTTCTCTCTGAGGGTGCTGGAAATACTCAAGCTGAAACAGAAAATGAGCCAGTGGCTGCTCCTGATGCCAGACAAAGAGCAGTTGCATCTGGACCCTGAAGTGGACCAGCATGAACCAGAGCCAAATGGGGAACTAGGGGATGCATTATCAGCTTCAGTGCAAAATTGTTGTCGATCGACCCGCACCAGGGCTTGTCCCAAGTATCTTCAGGACTATGAGATCTAGGGGGGAGGGGTGCAGTGTATTGGCCCTCCAGGCTTGCCATACCAGGAACTGCTGAGTCAGCCCAGGCTGTGGCAGTTTCAGTTCTAGGCCTGCCTTACAAGCAGGACCATGCTGTGGGCCTTGTTCTCTGTATATAATTAGTTATAGTAAAGTTCCTGTTATTGTTTAGATCCTCTGTGTGGCCTCTTCCTTCATGATACTTTTCAGCTTGTACAAGGGATAGGCAAGGGATAAGTATTTTCTATTGTTTTTCTCAGAGATGCTCAGTCCTCTTGACAGAGAGAGGGAGAGAGAGAGAGATTTCCCTGTTTCTGGTTGTTTTACCTGCTCAGACCTGTCTCTAGCTTTGTTGTTCATTTTTATATGTGCTTACTTGGCTGTTTTCATATGATGTAAGTTAAATGTTTTAAGCCAATACATACTAAATGGAGCATGGTACAGTTGTGAATGAGTATGAAACGCCTATAGCTTTTCCTCGTGAGGAATGCTTCCCAGGGCCTCAAGGATGTTCAATAGAAGAAAATTCAACCTCAATCACGGCTATTGAGTGGCAATTGGGAAAAGGGTAACACCAGCAACAGAAACTGATTAAGGGATGCCAGTTCTTGCTAGAAGAGGGAAAAATCAGAGACTTGCAAATCATGTTTCTAAAAGGTTGGATAATTTTAAAAACAAACAAAAAAAGAACACAATGTCCTCCTAAGGGACAGTGTGTGCGCATGCATGCACACACAGAGACACATGCACAAATGGAACCTGCAGTAGTGTTCCTATGCATGGTTCTAGCCAGCCAGTCATGTCTTCTTTCAAGAGACTACATAGCCTTTCTCCCCTCAGTTTTCTTGTTCAATTAATAACCAACATTCTATGAGCATGTCAGTCTTCATTGGACAGTAATTTAGGATGTTTTCCCACTTAGGCTGTATTTGTTAAAGACGTTTTATGCCCCTCACAAATGTCCCAGTTCCTCAGTGTCCTCACGTCATTACAATACTTCCTTTCGCCCTCTGTTTTCTGCTGTCAGCCTCCCTGCTCCACCTCATCCTAACTCAGTGATAGTAGCTAACATTGTATCCTCCAGATGCTGTTGGGCTCCAACTCCCACTAGCCCCAGGCAGTATGGCCAATGGTCAAGGGTGATGGGAGTTGTAGTCCAGCAACATCTGCTTTTCCCAACCCTTGGGTTCCCAGATGTTGCTGGACTACAATTCCCATCATTCCTGACCATTGGCCATGCTGGCTGAGGCTGATGGGAGTTGTAGTCCAGCAATATCTGGGGACCCAACTGTTGGGAAAGGCTGCCCTAACTCTTCCATCTTCTTCCTCCAGAGGGAAGGGCTGTAGCTCAGTGGCAGAGCATCTGTCTTGCATGCTGAAGGTCCCAGGTTCAATCTCTGGCACCTCCAGATAGACCTGGGAGAGACTCCCTGTCTGAACCCCTGGAGAGCTAGATGGACAAGTGGGTTTGACTCAGTATGAGGCAGCTTCCCATGTTCCTATGTTCCATTTGCCAATACAACCCTCCCCCCTCTTTTGTTTGAAGCTGGCTTGTGCTCTGAGCAAGAGGATTGGCTGAGCAGCCCTGTATTCCCAGAGCTGATCTCTGATCCTCCTTCTCCCTTTTCTTCCATGTGAATGTTTACATGTGCAGTCTTGCCATTTTCTGATTTTTGGGGGGGAGGGGGTTACCTAAGAGTTTATTTTTGCTAGATTTTTGTCTTCTACTCTACAAATCTTGAGGTTCCCCAAATGATGCTGATACTTCCTCCTCCTTCCTGGATGGTACTGTTTTGGCTACATTATTTATTTATTTATTTAGTTAGTTAGTTATTTAGTTAGTTATTTAGTTAGTTATTTAGTTATTTAGTTAGTTAGTTAGTTAGTTATTGAATTTATTAGTCGCCCATCTGGCTGGCTGTCCAGCCACTCTAGGCGACGGACAACATAGGCATATAATAGCTAGACATTGAAAATCTAAAAACAATGAAGATAAAATCTAGCCCACCCCAAAAGCCTGCCTGAAGAGCCAGGTCTTCAAGGCCCGGCGGAAACTCATCATAGAAGGGGCATGCACCCTCAAACCTGGCTGTTAACTGGAACAGTAGTCAACTTGGGGCTGCATGTGACAAGGTGGGGTAGGTATAAGCAGCAAGGTAAAGAAAAGAAAACTCTCTCCTAAGTCAGACCAGTGCAATATCCAGGCTGACAGCTCCATGTCTTCTTGCACTTACAGTGACCCACACGTGCCAGAATGTAGACAAGGCAGGTCATTGTTACTGTATGATAAATACAAATTAAGGAACAGTGGGAGTGAGGCCATCCATCTGTCCACCCATTCATCCGTCCCCAGCTCATTGGAAATATATAATAATGTGCTCTTCATAAGTCACTCTTTTACTATTAATTAATTTGTCTGCACTAATTATTGTGATAAAACCTTCACAATACTTAATTAATTTTGACCTCACTTGAAGTACTCAAAATGAAGTCACTGTGCAAGAGTGAACTGTGCCGCAGTCCACAGGTTGTTACTTTAATTCTGTAAACCTGCTTTTAAAAATGCAAAACATAAATTATTTCCTCTATTAACCTTACAACCAGGTCAGCAATTTTCTTTGCAGCTAACAATTAATGACATTATTCCTGTCAAATATGTGCATTTTCTTGTCATGATATACCTTTATATTTTCAGCTTAATGAGCTTAACAATCATTTTATTAAGCTCTTAGCTGGACTACAATGTAACCTTTTTAGCAGAGGAGAACAGAAAAATTAGCGTTTGCAAATTTGACAAAAATATTCCTATACATTACACCTATGCTCAGTCATTTTATGTACACCGCCCAGAGAGCCTTCGGGCTTAGGGCGGTATATAAATTAAATAAAATAATAAATAAAATAATAAATAATAATTTGAGCTATACATTCACACTTTTAAAAACGATTCAAATGAAACAAGCAAAAGAATATGGAACCAAATACAGCTTAGGACCAAACACAAAGAATAACCTCATTTTCATGCAATTTTCATTCATCTCTATCAGCACAATCCAATACATGTCTACTCAGAAATAAGCCCCATTAAGTTCAATGGGACTTACAGATAAGTGAGCATAGAACTGCAGCCTATAAGGCTTGCAGAGGATATCATCATGGTTTGTCCACAGAACTACTTGGCTTTAAATTCTTTCATTTTTATTGGTGTTTGTTCCTTCCATTTTGATCACAGTAGGGAGTGTGAGGCTGGGGAATTGTTTCTGGCTCTCCATACACAGCTGATGAGATTCATGAGTTTACTGGGATTTTCAGCCTTGCAGTCTCTTTCAGCCTCAATTTATAGCCCTGACTTTTTGAGAGTTATGACCCAAAGCTTTTATTTCTTAACATAACTTTGCCCTAAAAGCGAGAGTTGTCTCTCAAAGCAAGTTTTTAAAATACTCACGATCTTAAATCCTCTGCTTCTGAGACATGAGCCTGTGAGTGTAGCACAGTGAGGGGAACATTTCCACTCGTTATATTCAAATAGCAATTAATTGTTGGAATTGAGAATGTGTTTGAGAGAGGCATTTCTTCCTATGGCTACGATTCCCGAGAGCTGTATATTACCTCCAGTATCAAAGCAGGAGAGTGCTATTGACACGTGAGACCTGTATTTTTAGGACCCACCCTATTTTGGGATGTTAGCTGTTTTTAAATTGTTTTCAATGTCATATTTTAGAATTGTTGTAACCCACCCTGAGATCTTTGGGTGAAGGGTG
Organism: Rhineura floridana; assembly: GCF_030035675.1. NCBI lineage: Eukaryota > Metazoa > Chordata > Lepidosauria > Squamata > Rhineuridae > Rhineura > Rhineura floridana. The sequence continues at coordinate 47,759,133 of NC_084481.1, forward strand.
GGTAATAAACTACTATTATTATTATTATTATTATTAATGCACTAATGTCCTCTTTGTGGGCTTCCCATAGACATTTAGTTGGCCACTGGAAGAAACTGGATACTAGACTAGATGGCTCTTTGATCTGTTCCAGCAGGACTCTTCTTTATGTTAAGATTTTTTAAAATTGTTGTTTATTGCAAATTTATTAAGGAAGGGAAAAAAAGAAAGAGAAAAAGAACAGAAGGAAAAAAGACAACAGGGAAAGAAAAGAAAAAAGCGGAAAAATTCCCCGCCAGCTCACATTTACTATAAACATCAATATATATCATCCAAATGTCCAGACAGGTATCCAAATGAAGCTGGTGTTTATAGAAAGTATGTTCAAATGTAGGAAGGGTACCAAGATCACCAATACATAGTTGATATGAACAACAACTTCAGACCAGAAAGGAAATAACATTGGACAAGCCCATATAGTATGCCTCAGTGAGGCATTCCAGCATTACACCTCCAGTATCTATATGAGTTAGACAATGCTTTCCTATAGAGATGGTATGGAATGCAGTATATCTGAACTATTAATTTCAGCTGAATCAATCTCAATTTTTGCTTAATCAATCTCAATTTTAAATCTAAAGAAACATTCCGTATCGATTCTTAAGATACACACAGATTTTTTCCCCCATTATCACCTCTGGTCAAACAAGTAATAATGCAAAAACCTGGAACTATATATGAAATATCTGTCCACACACTACAAGCAGTGTGCGCGCGCGTGCATGTTTGCATGTGCAATGTCTCTTTAAAGCCTTTGTTACAGTGAACAGAATACTAACTTAGTTTAGAAGTTACAATTTACAAGATTTTACTTTGGTACTTAAAATAGCTTACAGATATTTTTGGCTGTGTGTTTTTTTGTTTTTTTAAGAACAAGGGTCAGAAAGCAGTTAGGGCTAAAGCCGGACAATAGTTTATTTCTAAGAGAGGTGAAGGTGGGGTATAAGCATTGTTCCCTGTAGTTTATTATGCACTCATTTCTTTTGTCCTACTGTCATCTGTGGTCAGACATATTATCTAGATGACAGATGTTCTAGAAAAACCTGCAAATAGAGAAAAATACATCTTTGTGTTGTTGTTTTTGAAAACCCTGAAACAGTGGTTGATGCTTGTGATGATTCACTTAATGGAAAAGTTGCATTAAATTGTGAAGACAAAGTTTTGATGCTATACTACAGATATGATATGCTAGCTAATATAAGAAGATAATTAGCACAAAGTCTAAATTGAAATCCACTGGGCTCAAGCATACTTCATCACTGCTCATAACATAAAAAGAGCCCTGCTGGATCAGACCAAAAGTCCATCTAGTCCAGCATCCTGTTCTCATACTGGCCAACCAGATGTACAAGCAGCACATGGGTGTAACAGCAGAAGGGAGTGTCAGAGAGAGAGAGAGAGAGAGAGAGAGAGAGAGAGAGAGAGAGAGAGAAGGGGAAGTTTACCCACCTTGGTTCTGGCCCTGCCCACCGCTGGCATGCAGCCCCCAACAGATAACCCCCAATAAAACTGCAGCCTCCAAAAGAATAAAGGTTGCCCACTCCTGCCTTATTCAGTTGTGATTACATGATGCACTACGGCAGTGCAAAGTGGTCAGTAAATTGTCTCCTAAGATAGCCATTTGTGCATTTTTGCCATTCTGCTTTGGTAGAACCCAAAAGAAAAGAAAATAAGTCCTTCATTTGCTAAAGGCTTAGAGAGCAGAGCAGCAAAATCAAATCCCTCTTTCTTTAAAGGTCAGATTTTCTCAGTATTCCAAAGTCCTTCATTCTGCCACTGTTGACACACATTTGATGTGTCACAGAAAACTTTCCTTGTGAGAAAGGACTGTATCTGGTCCGGTCAAAAGTACTGTTACTGCAGTGTCTTCTATCAGCTGTTCTGATGTTGAGTGCATACGCATAGATCTTGGGTGGTGCATACTATGAAACAGTTGTTTCTCAGAGTGCCGCAGTACTCTGAAACACACCAGCAGATGGAGTCTTCTCCTATAGTTATTGGAAGAATGTGCTGTTCCAATGGACCATAAAACATTACATATCCAGCAAATTCCTTCTAGCAAAGTCACAATGATTGTTAATAAACAGCAATGCCTCTTCCTATTTCTCCTGTACTAGATCTAAGATAAAGGAAAAGTACTTGAAAGATAATACTTCTGAGCCAAAAAAAAACACAAAACCCTTCCTTTGAAAATTACTGGAAGAACATTTGCTTCAGTTGACCTGACAGGAAACCACTGCAATATATTAAACCAAAAAAATGGGCATTTTTCATCCTTACTCCTGCCTTCCAGGCTGCTAGCTGTGGCCAACCATAGCAGTAGTCAAATTACAGGGGTCCCCAGAGGGGCCTGTCTCTGTTACCTTTTCTGAAGGCACTCTTAAGTATCGTTTTTCGAAGGCGACAGAAAAGAAGCATGATTTGGTAAAAACAGGTAAGTTGAAGGGAGGGGCTTGTAAATTTCATTAAGAGTTCCTCTACTATCTCTGCTATAATTTGATCACCGGGCCACAGCTTTAAAACAAAAACGAACCCCGTGCATAATCATACAAAGTATAAGTTGTTAAATGTTGACTGTGGTTCCCAAAGAAAGTGGGGTGGCGGGGTGGCGGAAGAAATATAAAACAGGAAATTATATGTATATAGCTTAGCTCTGAGAATCAAACTTATTTGCAACACTGAAGATAAATACCAGAGAAAGATCAGTGAACTTAAAGGACACCTTCTTCTAAAAGGATATCCTCCAGATATTATCGATTGCAACATCCACCGAGCCTCCATTCTGTCCAGAGAAAACCTCCTCCATCATACTGAGGTGTCAAAGAGCAGAGAGCAACGGATTCCATTTGTGGTAGATTTCCATCCAGGATCTCTTAACTATCACCAAGCAATCAGGAAGAGCTACCCATTGCTGGCAAACTCTGAACATCTTGCTAGAGCCATCAGCAGGCCTTCTGTTGTAGCATTTCGCCAGCCTCCTAATTTGCGCAGACTGTTAGTGAGAGCTGTGCTTAAGCCACCTATCACCAATCCTGAGTCTCATCCTTGTCACTCCAAATGCTGTATCACCTGTGTGTACCTCAGGGAGACAGCTACTTTTACAAGCACTAGGACAGGCAGGACATATTACATCAAACAGAACATCACCTGCAGGTCCTGCAATATAATTGATGTCATCGAATGCAAAAGACCAGGATGTCATATCCAATACGTAGGAAAAAACACAACTGACCTACGCACATGCTTCAGAAACCACAAATCGGCAATCTTAACAAAAAAAAAGTGGAGCAACCAGTTGCAAAACATTTCAACATTGAGGGTCACAGCCCGTTTGACTTTCTATAACAGTGATAGAGATGCCAACAGATCCAGCAGCATTGACTAAAAGGGAGAACTTTTGGATATACTCTCTGGACACATTGGCATCACATGGAGGACAGTACAAGCATCACTTAGCTTCTGCTAATGAAGCCCCTCTGAGCATTCCATCCTCAAAGCTCTATAACTGCCACCTTGGTAACAGCATTTGTATGTTAGCAGCTGATGAAGGCGGAAGCTGAAACATTTCGTTAATACAATAAAAAACCTCTGTTTTGTTAATCACAATTACGGTCATATATTTTTAGGTGATTAACAGAATTCTTATATATATATGCTGCTTGATCCAGTTGTACAGAGGCTGTGTACACAGCCATCTCTAGCATCTCGGAAATAGCACCATTCATGCACAAGCACCAAGCAGTCTTCTGTTGGCATTTTCCCTATTCCCCTGCCAGGCTAAGAGAATCATATATAATTAAAAGGATACCTTAAAAGCATAATCAATGGATATCCTCACACTTGGTGTAGGCAAGGATGAAGGAAATAAGCTGTGAACATTCTCTAGTTTATTAATAATCTCTCTGTCATTAATAAACCACCTATATCCCCCCTATGCCTGCTGTCATAAAAATTGCAACAATCCTGTACTGGCAAGCTTTACACTGCATGGAAACTTTGATTCATCAACACACAGATTCCTGTAAACAGGATGATTTCCTCCAGAAAATGTGAAATGTTCAGCCAGCAATTCTCTATTTATTGAAATGCTGCATATGCTCCACTAGTACCTGTTGTGACCCAGGTTGGGAGGGGAGGCTTCAAGATGCCAGACTCTGACTTGGAGGATTGGGAAGATAAGCCGGGGGAGGGGACTAGCAGCAGGGGTAGAGCATGCAAACCTGTTACTGATACCTCAACTCCCCTCGATCCTGCCCCCCCAAAGCACAACCAGAACTGTCAGAGACTGCCCCATTGGAGACTGCTCCATGCACACACACACATCCAGCACCTGCACCCACAGCAGAGGTGCTGCCTGCTTCACCTGACATTCCCTAGCAGGCTGCCCTGCAGATTCCCACAGTTGAGCAAGCCAACCTCTCAGAGGAGGAAGATGAGAGCTAGTCTGCTTCGCCCCACGAGCAGCAGTGGCTAAAATGGGAGTTTCAACAGACTTTGAGGAGGAGCCAACACTTATGTGCGAAAGTCAAGCCTACCTAAGTGGACGCAATGGAGGGGTTCATTGCTGAGTCAATGTTGTAGTGCTGCAGAGTCACGCTCAGTCAGAGTTAGTCAGGGCAAAAGTTCCTAGAAAGTGTAGTTAGGTTAATGAGGTGCACTGGTTTTGATGTAACTGTAACTTTAATAAAAAGAGAAAAAATCACAGCTGCATCTGAGACTGGATCTCTCGACTTCGGGCAGGACAGTACCTTGCTATTAATTCCCACATGGACAAACCATGCTATCTTTTGAGACTATTTGTTGGGGCAGGGATGGAGGGGGGTACAGGCAACATAAAGCTCTCAAGCTGAACACAGTCCTTTGTTGTAGTTGGGATTCCTCCACTTCCATTGCTGTATCAAACACTATCTATCAAAGAGCAACATCCAACAAAGTAGTTCCGTTAGCACAAGGATTTCCATTTGAGCAACAGAATATTCCTTCCGTCTCCTCTCCCTGTGTGCACCCACATCCTCCAGGGAGCTGGGGGATCCCCCAGAACACATTTCAGGAGCACCTGGGGAGAAGGGAAGGAGGAGAAATTCCATTCCACAGACAAATGTCATTGAGCTAACTGGGCTACTTCATTGGATACCATCCAGTGTATCTTAATTACTGAAGCCAAAAGTTGAGTAATTGGGAAACAAATATGGAATCGCTGCATTGATTCAGAGGCAAACTGAATGCCTGCTGGCTTTTATATTTTCAAAGGAGGAAACGCCATGGTTTTCTTGTAGCCTTTGGCGAACGTGAAATCTGTTTTGCATCCACCATAATTTAATTTAATTAAGGCTGCAATCCTATGCCCAAATATCTAGGACAAAACCCATTGAACAAAATGGAACTTCCTTTTTCCTAGATCTTTATTTTATTTCATTTGTCCTTAACATCCAGCCGGATGAAGAAGTCTAGATAATGCAAAAGCTTGTTCACTCCTAATAAAAGTATTATGCTACTGTTATTTTGGGATTTCCCTCCCTAATGGACTAACATAGCGATCTGTAATTTTTGCATTTATTATGATTATCAAATCTCATGACCTATGACTTTCCGGGACTATATCATTACATTAAATATATGGGGCAAATAATAGGAGGGTTTTGTACATTCCATCAATTTCATAAAGTAGGAATTAGGCAATGATTACCTCTCTTGCCAATAGCACATAATTTCTTCCTGTTTCATCTCTGGGCCCTATCTGAATTTTTTCTCCCAAACAAATGGATTTGTCACTTTCCTCAGGGAAGCTGCATAGTCAATATTCTGTTGCTGACAGTTTCCCCTGAGGAGCTAGAATACATGTGAGCATTCTATTTATTTATTTTATTTATTTATTATTTAATTTATTAGTCGCCCATCTGGCTGGTTGACCAGTCACTCTGGGCGACGTACAAGATAAAAACAGTACATTAAGCATTAAAAATTTAAAACATAACAATAAAAGCCTAACCCATCTTAAAAGCTTTCCTGAAGAGCCAGGTCTTCAAAGTCCGGCGGAAGGTCATCTCAGAAGGGGAATGACGGAGGTCATTTGGGAGAGAGTTCCATAGGGTGGGGGCCACTATTGAGAAAGCCCTCTCTCTAGTCCTCACCAGTCTCGTTGTTCTTACCGGTGGGATTGAGAGAAGGTCTTCTGAGGCTGATCTTGTTGAGCGGCATCCCTGACGATGCTGGAGGCGCTCCTTCAGATAGACTGGGCCAAAACCGTATAGGGTTTTAAAGGTCAAAACCAACATCTTGAATTGGGTTCGGTAAACAACTGGTAACCAGTGCAACTCCTTCAACACAGGAGTGATGTGATCTTGCCGGCGGCTGCCTTTAATCAGACGAGCCGCCGCATTCTGTACCAGTTGCAACTTCCGGACCGTTTTCAAGGGTAACCCCACGTAGAGCGCATTACAGTAGTCTAGGTGAGAGGTGACCAAGGCATGTACCACCGGTGGGAGCAGATGGTTGGGAAGGTAGGGGCACAGCCTCCGTATCAGATGGAGTTGATACAGCGCCCTCCGGCTCACAGCCGAGACTTAAGCCTCCATGGACAGCTGGGAGTCCAAAATGACCCCCAGGCTGCGGACCTGGTCTTTCAGGGGCAATCGTACCCCATTGAGCACCAGGTCCACATCCCCCAACCTTCCCTTGTCTCCCACAAACAGTACCTCGGTCTTGTCCGGGTTCAGCTTCAGCTTATTCCTTCCCATCCAGCCACTCACCGACTCCAGACACTTGGACAGGGTTTCTACAGCCAACCGTGGTGAAGATTTAAATGAGAGATAGAGCTGTGTGTCATCCGCATACTGATGACACTGCAGCCCAAATCTCCTGATGATTGCCCCCAGCGGCTTTATATAGATGTTAAACAGCATCGGGGAGAAGATAGAACCCTGTGGCACCCCACAAGTGAGAGGCCAAGGATCCGAAACCTCCTCCTCCAATGCTACTCTTTGGTACCTACCGAAGAGGAAGGAATGGAACCACTGCCATACAGTGCCCCCTATACCCAACCCCTTTAGGTGGTCCAAGAGGATAGCATGGTCAATGGTATCAAAAGCCGCTGAGAGATCAAGGAGGACAAGGAAGGTGCATTCGCCCCTATCCCACGCCCTCCTCATATCATCCACCAAGGCGACCAAGGCTGTTTCAGTCCCATGTCCAGGCCTGAAGCCCGATTGAAATGGATCTAGATAATCTGCTTCCTCCAAGTGTGCCTGCAACTGAACTGCAGCAGCACAGCCAATGCCCAGGGAGGGCTCGCAGTTAACAGATGATCACAGACTGTTTTCAGCGCATGATTGCATATTTAACATTAGACAATTATGAAAATTTAAAAGCACATAAATGAGTTGAGTGTAGTTTTTTTGGAGAGGTTAGAGGAAGGGCAAACTGCCAATCAGCAGACCACCACAGCCCATAAGTTGCTGGAAAAGGCCTAGATCAGCGGTTCCCAAGCTTCCCCCTCCCCAGACCACTTGAAAATTGCTGAGGGTCTTGGCAGAACAATTAATTATTTTTCTGCCTGTTGGAGCAATTGAAATATGCTGTTCTAGGTGCTGTAAGATTTTTAATTGTATTTTTATTGCTTCTTGTATGTCATATACATACATTTCTTTTTTGGCAGCAGCAGCTAAGTGAGCCCGAGGACATGGAGAGGAAGACAACACTGAAACAGCAAACAGCTTCACTGTAACAAATGCCTGTCGCCCTTCCGTCTCTCGGGAGCTGCCGCCCCCACTAACACCACCTCCTCTTTCTTGGCGGTGCCAATAATGATAATGTTATTTGTTATTTAATGTTATTTGTTATTTAATTTAATTTTTGTAAATTATATTGCTTTTATTGTATTTTTATTGCATTTTTATATTGTATGTTTATGCCTGTCTTTATTCTTCTTTGTAAGCCGCCTTGAGGGCCTTGGGCCGAAAGGCGGGGTATAAATAAAATTTAATAATGATAATAATATATTGCATCTTACTGTATAACAATTCAAACTGTAATACAATAAAATACAATATAAAAATAAAAGAAGCAATGAAAATACAATCAAAAATCAATATGTATTTTTAATCTGATGGGTGTGCCATCTCCCATCTTCAGTCACAAGCCACAGGCACACCACGGACCACCTGAATGAGGCTCGTGGACCACTGGTCATCCACGGACCACGGTCTGGGAACCACTGGCCTAAACTATCTGCCAGGAAGTTGTTAATTCCTGTGTTGTGGATTTTCACAGTGGTCTATCATCTTTGTTCCAAATTTAAACATGTATTTAATGTGATGATTCTAACACCATGTAATTAAAATTAAAGAACTGCTCCTGGGATATGTACAAGCATCTGGTCATTTCCCAGCAGCTCAACAGGCATTTACTGTTAAGGACATTGTAGTGGCTAAATGGATTGTTTTGGAATGCTTGAAATCTGCTTCCTCTCCATCAATCAATATGTAGTACACATGATTAGCCACTTCATTTACAAATGAAAGTAAAAGGAGAAGCAAACCTGAGATCTCTTTGGAGATATGGTCTCCCTTAGCCCAATTATATTAGAGCTTGATTGAAGGAGTATAGGATTTCGAAAAATACTTGGATGTATTTTTGCTATGTTCTTATATACTTGTATATGCACATTGTAATTACTTAAAATGAAAAAACCCTAGTTTCTTTTTGTGTGTTGCTGCAGAATGTTCTAACAAATGTAAGTGAAATAGTGGGGGAAAGCCTTTTGGAAAAATACTACAGAATGCAGCTAAAAACACAACAAAATCCAATCAATAAAGGCATGTTAAAGAGTGCTATGATTCATTTTTAATATGCAAATTGTGATTCTGTTTTTCAGGCATTTGTTTTCTATGGCTCATAATTGCAGACATATTAAATGATGTTGCAGTACTGTTCTCAGCTTAATGTGGGGTATTTATTATTATAAATGGAACCAATGAATATTGGATATGTTGGATATGAAACAAGGATTATAATGGATTTTGCCCACTACTCCCATCAACTCAGTCTCTCATCCTTATAATAACTACATTGGAATTACTCAGCTATAACTTCAAGAAAGATATGATGTCATAATCAATATAGCCCAATCCATAACGAGGGCTTTGCTAGTCCAACAGAGGTACTCTCCTGCCTTAATAATTCCTCTCCTAAGTGCTGTCATCATATCTACCATTACTTTTCCCCTTCATAAATTAAGCCCAGAGAAGTAACAGAATCTGACAGAACTGCTGGGAAAGGGTTTATAGAGTTGGATGCACTCAAATTGCACATAAAGTGGGACATACTGAAATATTCAGTCTCATGGGTAACCCAACCTACAAGGTATGTGAGCCTAGAAGCATACAGTTTAATGCAAATGGAGGGAGAGGCAGGGGAAGAGAGAGTGTGTGTGAGAGAGGCAAAGCCAGAGAGCATGTGTATATTTCTTGCTGTTGAAATGTTGCTGCACTTCTTTTTTTTTAACAATCTTGGAGTTCTCAAAATCTGCCTGACTCACTCGGAATTATTTCTCAGTGCTACAACATTTTCTAAGGGCTGAAATCACCTTTTACGTTAATAAATACCAGCCTGACGTGCTATGCAAATGTTGCTACAAAGACACATGAGACTACTTGTCAGACCTAACCATTGAGGGGAAGGCGGAGGCACATTGTGAGAAGCTTATCAGTTGTTGGGCAGAATTGACCACTGGTGTCTCAGAGGATCCTTTTTTTTATCCAACAGGGGTAAGGCTTTTGTCCTTGAAGAGCCCCAAGAAAGTCAGAAGAGACAAGGTGTGGTTTCTCCCATCACAATGTCATGGGGTGGGGTTGCACCTTCACTTGCTCAATGCTGACTTCTTTCAGAGCACTTAAAGAGACAGAAACCATATTCACTTGGAACTATGGTCACTCTACTCAAATAATTTTGGGGTTCATCTCAGATAGGGGAAGAGAAATTAAATTCAGTTGACATTTGCAGCTGAATCTATCAAATTTGCACTTTCCCAAAAAAGATGAGAATCAAAACATCTGCAGTCAACTGTGGATTCACCTGATAGTTGTTCCATCCAGCCCACATTTAACTAGCTTGCTAATCAGAACATCATAGGGCACTTGGTCAAAAGCTTTGCTGAAGTCAAGATATATTATGTCCACAGCCTACCAGGGAGGTTACACAATCAAAAAATGAGATAAGATTAGTCTGGCAGGATTTGTTCTTGATAAATCCATATTAGCTTCTAGTAATCACTGCATTGTTTTCAGGGTGCTTACAGAATCACCGCTATATAATCTCCTCCAGAATTTTCCCAGGGATTGATGTCAGACTGACCGGTCTGTAGTTCCCAGATTCCACCTTTGTGTCCTTTTTGAAGATAGGGACAACATTAGCCCTCCTCCTGTCATCTGGTACTTCACCCATCCTCCACGATTTTGCAAAGATAATAGACAGTGGTTCCAAGAGTTCTTCAGCCAGTTCCTTCAATACTCTAGGATGCAGTTCATCGGACCCTGGAGATTTGAACTCATTCAAAGTGATTAGGTATTCCTTGACCATTTGTCTATCAATCTCAAGCTGCAATTCTGTCCTTTCAAATTTACATTTCCCAGGAGGGTCAGACCCTCTTTTAGGAGAAGACTGTGCCAAAGTAGGAACTGAGCACTTCTCCCTTTTCTTTGTCATCTGTTATCATTTTGCCATCCTCATTGAGCAGCTATACCACCATTTCTTTTCTCTGTCTTTTACTATGGATGTACCTGAAGAAAGCTTTTTTGTTGCTTTTGGAATCTCTCGCTAACCTCAGCTCATTCTCAGCTTTAGCCTTCCTGACACCATCCCTGCACTTTCTTGCTACCTGTCTGTACTCTTCCTTTGTGGTCTGGCCTTCCTTCCACTTCCTGTATGTGTCCTTTTTCATTTTCAGGTCTAAGCTTCCTGTGAAGCCACATTGGCTTCTTCTTCTGTTTTTCCCCTTTTTTCCTTGATGGAATTGTTTGCCATTGTGCCTTTAGAATTTCCTCTTTTAGAAACTCCCACCCATCTTGGACTCCTTTTCTCATTTGGGTTGCTTGTCATGGAACCGTACTTACAATTGTTCTGAGTTTATTAAAATCAGATTTCCTGAAGTACAGGGTATGTGCATGGCTACTCTCAGCTTTTGCTTCCTTTAAAATCAAGAACTCAAGAATAGTGTGGTCACTTTCCCCCAGAGTTCCCATAATTGCCACTTAATCCACCAAATTATCTCTGTCGGTTAGAATCAAGTCAAGGATAGCTGATCCTCTAATTGTTTCCTCCACTTTCTGTAGGAGAAAGTTATCTCCAACACAAGTCAGGAATTTCTTGAAGGTGCTGCGCTTGGCAGAATTTGTCTCCCAACAGATATTTGGGTAATTGAATTCCCCCATTACTATTACACAGAGCTTGGAAATGTTACTTTTTTGAACTACAACTCCCATCAGCCCAATCCAGTGGCCATGCTGGCTGGGGCTGATGAGAGTTGTAGTTTTAAAAAGTAACTTTTCCAAGCTCTGCTATTACATCATGCCTCCTCGAAACATTGGCAATTTGCTTTGCAACAAGTTTCATCCTTGTTTTCTCCTTGATTGGGTGGTCAGTAGCCGACTCCAACTACCATGTTCCTTTTATTTCTTGCCCCATTAATTTTAATCCAGATACTCTTGGTGAGCTACCAAGCTCATTCTCCTGCATTTCTGTGCAGGGATATATTTTTTTAATGTATAGCGCAACTCAGACTCCCTTTCTATTCCTTCTGTTCTTTTTGAACAAGTTATATCCTTCAATCACTGTATTCTAGTCATGGGAGTCATCCCACCAAGTTTCAGTTATACCTATCAAGTCATATTTACTCTCCTGTATAGAGTTCAAGTTCATCCTGTTTGCTTCTCATACTCTGGGCATTAGAATACAGTCTTCGAAGACCATGTGATTTATGGCTTGGCTTCCTTTCTACATTTTTATGAAGACTATTACTGGGCCCCATTAGAGTAATTCCCTCAGTTCCTCCTATTGTGCACAAGCCTTTGTTAGTTGTTACCGCCAAGTTTGCATCTCGCTCCCCCTTAGGATTCACTTTAAAGCTCTCCTGATGAAGTTCTCCATGCTGTGGCCAAACACATTCTTCCCAATCCTTGTGAGGTACAACCCATCACTTGCCAGCAGTCCATCTTCTAGGAAGCATAGCCTGTGGTCCCAGAATCTAAATCTCTCGCCTTGGCACCACCTTCGTAGCCAGTCATTAACCCAGAGTATTTTTCTTTCCCTTTCCACTCCTCTTCCAAGTACCAGATGATTCTATGATTCTGTGCCAACCAACATCCAACCCATGAGATCCAGCCAGTCTCCAACATTATATCTGCAGATGCACGCAAGAGACCCATCCGGAATACTGTATCTTCTATTCTGGTACTTGCACAGGAATGCAACAGTTGTTTTAAAAAGCAGGGTTTCCTGGCTGCTTTTCCATTCTGAACAGGCTGCTCTTGACAAGCATGTTCAAGGGAAGATAAGGATTAAGAAGGAGTTGATTGGTTTTTAACCTCACAAAAATTACCTTTCATGAGTTCAGGGAAATCTATATTATTTCTCTTTGTGATGGCAGATAAAGCCTAAAGTAGCTAAAGGTCCCTCGTGCCCCTGCCCTCCTTTATTTGCTCAAGCTTGGTTTTTCTATTAATTATATAGTCTTATCCTTAGTCAATGTACAAATGTAAATGTGCATACATTTAAGTGTAAGAAGTGAACAAATGAGTGTGAATTATTCTCTTTGTAAGAGGTACAGCTAATTTGTATTTAGTACAAAAGCTATCTTCAGGGGTCAAGATCTTGTGCTCCATGGCATCCTGCTATCACTAAATTCTCCATCATCTCAGTCATAAACAGGTTTTATCTGGGGGGGGGGAAGGCCTCATGGATTTTATATCCCATGGCAATGACCTGCTGAGCTAAATTATTGAGAGTAATCACCTATGCAAGTGTGTATGTTTTGATAGCGGTTTGTATCATATAAGGCATGTTCTGCTTCACCTCTATAAAGCCATGGGAGGGACATATGTCAAGAATATCACTTAAGTAATTATCATTGTAGCACTTATAAGGCTTGAAAGAATGGGAAACTCTCATGGCAGATTAAAAATAGAAGGCTGCTTTGAACCTGTGAGCCTCGTATAACGCAATCCAACTTGCTGCCAAAAAAAGGTGCCACATGAGCAAGTGAAAATTAAAACTATTAAGCTGTTTGTATGGAAAGCAAAACAAGTACCTATTGGGTTTGGGGCCAATTCTGCTTCCCTGCCAGAAATGGAATGTTTCCATTATTGCAAGGCTGTGAAAGGCAGTATTTATTTGCATCTGAAAACTTTTATTCCCGCCAAGTACAAAGATCTCTTTCTGACGGCAGCCAAATAACAACAGAGTCCTTAAATTTGCTCATGTGGCCGTGAGATTAGAAAACTCACCCTTGGATACAGCAATCTCAGCTTGCCATCTGCCCTTGGAAGTCCATGAGAAATAACATTGAGCAAATGAACCTTGTACAGAGTGCATATTCTCTCACCAAATTGTCATCTTTACCTCCACAATTCAATTATGTAGGTAATACATAGGGATGGGGGAGAAAATCACTTCAGTTCACATTTAAAGGCGAACCTCCCTATTTTTCACTTTCCAACAAATGCACAAACCAAAACACAGTCATGCTTTGAAATTCACACTTCCCCAGATTCTGCAGTGCAGTTCTCCAGCCAAGTAAACAAGGCATAGATTGGGGCAAAGTGTTCATAAAAATGCATATATTAGTGAAAAAAACATATAAAATGCATTATATTAAGGAAAATGAGAGAGGGAGAGAGGGAGAGGCAGGCCTGCCCCAAGGAGCTTGCATGCTAACTTTTGATGTTGGGATGAAGGGGACAACTGAAATGAAGAGAAGAGCATGAGGCAAACATAACAAACATAGAAGCCCACTTCACCAGCAAATCACTGAAGGGGGTCTCTGTATTGAAAAGGGCAGTGTAGACCTCTATGCGTGTAGGCTTTCATGGGATCTAGAACCCTGATTGTGCATGGTTTGAACTCCCACAGAAATCTATGCATGTAGGCCTCCTCAGCTCAGATGTCCCTCCTCAGTGTGTGGACATTGAGAGATAGAGAGCTGCATGATGTTGGGAACTGGCCAGCACTATGGTCCTTCTGCTCTTTTCAATGCCTGGCCCTCCTTCACACAATGAACACGTCACGGGAGAAAGAAGAGAGGAAACAGAGGCAAAGGTAAAGAGGGACGAATGTGAGCAAATGTAAGTACTTCGGTAACAGTGTAAGTGGGTAGATGGGTGGCATTTTGTAAGTCACCGGAAGCCACATTTTCAAATAGTTTTTCACAATCAAGTCTTCCAGAGTCCTTGTTGCAGGGGAATACTATTGTTTCCCATCCATTTATTCATGTGAAAGAAAACTGTGTGCGCTGTGTGTACCTATCCAGGACCAGGCCTTAGTCTCATTGATTTCTCTCTGTCTCTCTGTCATTCATACACAAATACAAACATACAAAAATGCAGGCTAAATATGGACAATATGGTGGGACTTTAAAACAAAACAAACAAAAATACAATATTATTTGAAGTTTAAGTTCAGACGTCTTCATCAGTCAAGCTTCTCTTCAATTGCATCATTTCTATTTAAAACTAGGATCCCCTTCCATATATTCAAATATGTAATCAACAATCTTAGAGCACAACTCAGTCAGACAGAATGCAAGAAAGTCTATCAGGATGGTGCCACTTGATCTGTGACTAGCACAGCAATCTCCCAAAATAAACTATTTTTGGATCCATTATATGACAGGCCAAATTATCACCTCAGGCCAAACGTTTGTCTTTTTAATCCTTTTAAGTAAACGGACGCATCTAAATCTTGGACAGACAAGGCAATGACAACATTTTTTGTACAAATCCAGTAAGTAAGGAAACTCTTTTTAAAAAAGATATTTAAGAGATGTTCAGTGAAAAATGATATGTGTCCAGTGGTGGGGCTCTGTGAGAGAAGGGCTCATATAACATGGACGCTGAACAGATTGCAGCACATACCCAGGGTAAAAAATAAACGACTTCTTTTATTTTCAGCTTTCATTATTCATAAGATCAGATTTCTTTTTCCCTCAACATAACTATTTTTAAAACCTGTGGAAAACAAAACAAATAATGGAGGTAGAGGTGATCTGTTACATCTCTCTGGATGAACAGGGAACAAAATGAAATGCCCTGTGATAAAAGTTAATGTTTCTATACCATCTTTCACACTAATATGTCTACTTTTCCCCAATAATATATCTAGCAGTTTGTAATGACCCTAGATGATTCTAAAGCTACAGTATCCAGTAAACTGTAGCA
Source organism: Rhineura floridana (assembly GCF_030035675.1). Taxonomy (NCBI): domain Eukaryota; kingdom Metazoa; phylum Chordata; class Lepidosauria; order Squamata; family Rhineuridae; genus Rhineura; species Rhineura floridana. Next base: position 47,774,597 of record NC_084481.1, read on the forward strand.
ACCATAGACCTTTGGACAGAGATAGCTGACCAATTTTAAACATGCTCAAGTAACATCTGGCCTACCCAGACATGTGATTTTAATATGTACTTTTGTTTTTGTAAAACCATTGATTTTATCTATATTTTGATAATTTTATTATATCTGCTGTTTGTAAAGTCTGCTTTTACTGCTATTTTAATGCATATTTTATACCATTCTATGCAAGCCACTTAGAGATTTATTAATTTATTTTGATTAAGCGGTATATATTTTTTCCTAAATAAATAAATAAATCCACAAGTTGGCCGGTGGCTGCCGTTCCTTCATTCCCCCCCTCCCCCCAAAATGCCTCTGGAATGATATCACCACACAGGTAACATCAGAAATACATTTTCCAGTTTTGTTTTATTTTGTTTTGTTTAAAAAGAAGATAAAAAGAGAAAGCTGCCACTGTTGCTTTTATCACAAATTATGTATTTAAAGAACTGAAGCTATTACTGTTGGTTTGTAAAGCTCTAAATGGCCTGACCAGGTTACCTGAAGAACCACCTTGTCTCTATTACACTGGCAAAATCACTGCAACAACCTGGGGAAGCCCTCCTGACTGTCTCACAGTTATCTCATATTTGTTTAATTTCCACACAAGCCAAGGCTTTTAGTAATTTGGAGCATTATTCCTATTAAATTCTGACAGGCACCTCCAATTCTTGATATTTTGTCACTTACTGATTTTTTTTTTCACCACACATTTAACAGAATGAATTTGGTTCAGTGTTGGTCATCTGTATTTTATGATTTTATAATTTTATAATGTTTTAATTATTTCAGTGTACACTGCCATGATTTTAAAAAAATGCTTTGGCTGCTTATAAATATTCCCTACTCCTTCCCAGAACGTCTGAAGCAATGCCAAATTTATCAACAGCTAATGACAGTGCTGTGCAAAGACCCCCCCTCTACCCACCCCATGGCTCCAGTGTGGAGGGGGGACATCAGGCCAACCTGGGGACCACTCACCCCAGTTCGGAGCCTCAGGGGCAAGGCTCATATTTAATTAGAGTAAAAATTAATTATATGGCAGGAGGACAAATTAAACATATGGTGGGTCAGAGGATGGGAGAAGGAGCTGAGGTGATGCCAAGACTCATGGAAGATCGCTGCCTTTGCTCATCAAGCAGGAAGGAGAGCCATGGCTGCCTCTTCTTTCTGCATGATGCCCCACTGCCCAACAGCCCTGGGTCGCTCTGAGTCACTGCATCCAACCGGTAGGGATCCATGGCTATCTGAACCCAACTCGGCAGAGGCCCAGAAATGTCCGAAAGGGGCCGATTTGGCTTGGACCTTGGCCAAATCTGGTGCACAGCCCTAGCAAATGGCATGATGAAATTGGGAATGAGTATTTTGATACAGCTCTAAATTAACATCCCAGAGTTAGGTTATTGCAAGATGTGGGTGAGGCTGCCTTTGAAGACTACTTGGAAACTTCAATTGGTGCAAAATACAACCACCTTTAATAGGTTAACAATATAATATTTGCAAAGTTGATGTGATTTTTCTCCTTAGGTTTTGAAAGCTTTTGATTATGGTATATTTGTATGTTTGTCCTGACTATGTTTTTCATGGTTGATTGTGGCATTTACTTCTTTTTTTTGGAAGAAAAAAACCTTATACAGTCATTAGACTGTTGACCTGGACTGGCTGGATAGAATATATCTTGCGACTTCCACAAACAACTAACTGGCCCCTGGTCCATTTCACAGAACAATTTAAAATGCTGGTCTTAACCATTAAAGCCTTATATAGATTGGCATCTGCATATCTAAAGGACTGTCCTCCTCACATGAACAGGCCTGATTGTTAAAACTGTCTGCTGAGATCCTCCAGAGTAGGTGGATGACCACTGGGGAAAGTGCCTTTTTGGTCCATGTGATGAGGCAGAGCCACCATCCTTACCCGGGCATGACCTGCATGGGACTGAGGCAGGACAGCAGCAATACTGTGGCTGCATGAGTGCACCAGAAGGATCACCACCATCAATGTGGTGCTCCCACTGATGTACCAATGTGGTCTCAACCTCTCCCATGCCTCGCCCTCTGCAGCTGTGTCCCACCAAATGCACCATTAGTGTTCTCAGTTGTAGGGCTCTATCTTTGGAGTGCTCTGCCCAGGCAGGCTTGCCTTGCATGGAATCACCTGACTTTTCAGTGTTCGGTGAAGATCTTTTTATCTGCCCAGGCCTTTTATTCTTGGCTATGCTGCTGCCTATGGTATGTTTTAGGCTGTTAGGATATTAAATTGTCTAAATTTTCTAAATAAAAAAATACTACCAGACCCAAATGCTCCTTTCTATGTGGTAGACTGTGATTACCCTAGCTGATACTAGCAGATGCAAATTCCCTATTTGCTCTTGTTGGTGCAGAAGCTCTAATGTGTACATAGATGATCTCCAAGTGAAATGGAACCAACCTCCTAATACATCTCTCTGTAGCTGTGGGTAAGCTCCCCCACTAAACTGAATGTGTATATTATTATTATTATTATTATTATTACCTGCCCTTCACCAGTAGGTCCCAGGGCAGGTCACAACAATATAAAATTTATTACTAAAACAGATTAAAACTAATTACATTTGCAACATGATCCATGTGTGTATATGAGGGTGCATGGATATATGGCAGTGATGTGCAACCTTTAATTTGTTGAAGACCAAATTGCCTGATCTATGGGTAGCCCACCCCTGATCTATTGGTTGGGATTATCACTCCTTTGACCCTTTGACACTGTAGTTCTTATGTATCCTCGTAGGTCACTGTAAACAAGCAATATCAATTTTACCAACCCACAATTTTCCCTTTAAGCACTAAAGTAAATCTGCTTTCTGCTTGTTCCTTCAAAGTATTCAGGAATTACTTGTTCATCTAATTTTAGCACCATCAAAAGTTTATATACCTTTTGATCCCTGGCTAGTTTGACATTAAGTGGTTAAGTGGTCCCAGTTAAGGAGGGAAGAAAACAGCATAACTTATGATCAGTTTGAATGTCAGACCTTGAATGATGCCCAACATGACTTGATTAGAATGAAAGCTGCAGAGAGACTCATAGCCCAAAATAATCTGCCTCGCCAGGAACTTAAAACTGTATCTCCAGTACAATCCTGAGGCAGCCATCTTGAAACTGGTTATGACTTCTGTTGGGCTTAGAAGTTCAAAAATAAAGATGAAACCTTGAGATATAATATGGCTGGTCAACAATGCTCAATTTGTGGGTGGTGGAGGTAGAGATGGTGATGGCAAAGAGAGACAGGGGCCTGCTAGACAATGTTTGGGCATAGTAGGAAAGATATTTAAAGAGTCAGAAGCTGGGCAGAAAGCATATGAGAGAACTGTTAGAGTGGTGGTAGGGGCAACCTTTTCACTCCCAAGGGCTTTATGCAGCAGCCATGGGCAGAGCTTGGAAAAGTTACTTTTTTGAACTACAACTCCCATCAGCCCAATCCAGTGGCCATGGTGGCTGGGGCTGATGGGAGTTGTAGTTCAAAATAGTAACTTTTCCAAGCTGTGGCCATGGGTGTACGTTCAATGGCTGCATGCTGGGGTCTGTGTGTCAGGAGCTGATGGTGGGTGTGGCCTCAGCATAAACACTCATTGACATGTACCTATTGTCTCTCCCTCCCCTCTCTCACACACAAAATCATTCTCTCAACACATACACACCCATTCACATACACACATTCTCTCTCTCTCTGTCTCTCTCTCACACACACACACTTTGAAAGTGGGGATTGCACCATGACAGGCAGTTCAGTCTTCACTCTCACAGGCTTTCCTTGCTGGGGCTGAAAACTCCAACAGGGAGAGAAAAGTGCTTTGAAAGCGAGGATCATGCCAGCCACTCATTCACATACATCTCTCTCTCATGCACACACACTTTGAAAGTGAAGACTGTGCTGGTGACAGCCAGCGTAATCCAAGGCTCTCCTTTCTGGAGAAGGGTGGAACCCTTCGTGCTCCAGCAGAGAGAGAAAAGCACTTTGAAATTAGTGACTGTGCCAATGCAATGAATTATCCCCACTGAAGTTTTTTTTCTAACAGGAGGGACTGATACCCAGCCTTCCTGTGTATTTCCATCAACCTGATTAGAAAAATTCAGTCTCGCTGCAGAACACAGTGCAAAATATCAATAAGCAGGGCATTTGTTAGATTCGTGTCTTGAACTGCATTTATGATGCGGGGGAGGGACTAAGGACATGGTCACACAACCGTAGTGTTGCAGTCATTCCATGTGTCATTTTGGGCTCAGCTGGCTGTGTGCACATGCTAACACCACATGCTGAAGTCGGCAGTTATATGATTTTGGAACGGACATGGATAATTCCACCAAGAATTGTGTTTACTTTGACAAGAGACAACTGCAGATTTAATTAAACTTTAAAGTCCAAGTGGATTGTTGTTATGGGGGGAAATTTAGGGGAAAGGAACCCAGTGCCTATTAATACCACAAACATCTTAGTCAGAATCTCTAGATCTTTACTGCAGTGCTAATTGAAAAGCACTAAGCTGTTAGTTTATATCAGCGATAGCGGGGCATACCTCTTTATTTTCAGCATGTCTATTTTTATAAAGATTGCAACTTGGTAATGGTCTTTAAATACATGCTGGAGTAAAGGGGTAGGCTACCTAAGTATTGCTTCTAAATACCCATTAGCCAAGATGACACAATTAGGGGCAATGATCTCATTGAAGGAACAAGTAATGTGTAATGTAATATCATATTAGGTTACCATTGAAATGCATAATTAGGAGGCAAATCCCCACACCTAACAAGAAAGACTTGAGACTATTACTATCCATTCTTTTCCAAGATGAATCGTAAAGAGAAAATATGCCGGTATACTAATTACTGTGGTGACAATGTAATCTGAAGCAAATTAGCATTGACCGTGTGCCCATTTGAAAAGTGATTGTACTCTGTGCTATATAAAACTTTGGCTAGTCTCAGTGTTGTTTTCTAAGAACTGTTCAAAACGATCCGTGCTTCTTATACACTAAGGTCATGCATTGTGCAAAACACTAGCAAAAATAAACTATTCAATCCACCTGAATTGTATTTTGTTTCAATAATCAGCTTTGCTTCTAGGCCCCCATTCTGTGAGCATCCTGATCACACTCTGGCCTTAAGTCACCTACATCACAGTTCAGTCCTCAAAAATTTGGGTTAGATTTGTACAGAATTGTAAATGCTGCCTTTAATTAATGCATTATCTCTGTACAATAAAACACATTAAATCAGCCTTCCTCAATCTGGTGCCCTTTAGATGTTTTGGACTCCATCTCCTATTAGGCCCAGCCAGCAATGGTCAGGGAGGTGTAGTCCAAACATTAAATGTGTTGAGATGCAACTTGAGCTGACATGAAAATGGCAGTTGCTTTATTAATTAAAAAAAAACTTAAGCACCCCAGGAATTTAAAATACACACACAGAGAGAAAAACATTTTCAAGAAGGCGCTGCTATTTGCTTCAGTGGGGCTTGTTCAGGTAGGTAACACCTCAGGTCAAGGTGTACTTCCCACAAAGTGGGATTAGGATTGCAATCTTAAATGTGCTTCTTGCAAACGTTTGGGCGGCAGGGGTTTTGAGCTCCAGCTGCAAGCCCTCAAAAAGCAGTAATGGTGATTAGATGCTGACAAATCTACCCATGCTGAACTCAGCACATGGGGTTTGCAAGCACACAACCTGTTCAGCCCACAGCAGCACAGCAGCTGGAAGTCGGCACAGGCTAATACAACAATGTGTGGCTGCCCCAGGTTGAAACTGGTGTGTGATTCCAGGTATTAGCATGACATTTTTTGTTGTTGATGATTCTAAAGTAGCATTTAAATGCCACTCCTCTACGATTGCCCAGCACTTGTCCTGGTATCTACAAATGACGTGCTGTATTTATAGGATATACAATGCCCACATGAAATTCATGCCTTGGAAAAGAAGCAGCTTCTTTTCACAGGTCTCACACAGAAACGTCTTGTCTCCATCTGACAAACACAGAGTTCTATGAAACCCACTTACCTTTCTGAATGTTCAGAACTCAGAGAACTGCAGCCTTGTTGCAACTGAAAAGTCTTTATAGTCCTCTCCACACAGGCTTGTTTTCCTTGGTTTTCTTTGTCAGACAAAGTTCCCAGTCCCCTGAATATAGAGTCTAGTGGAGACCAGCTCCACTGAAACACGCACCTCTCCCTTCTCTAAAGCAAGTGGATTGAGACAGCTGATTTTATTTTAGCCCTGCATGCACAACATGGCACTTGGCACCTATTTTTAGGGACTGAGGCCTGCTGAGCCTGTGCCTGAGTCAACTACTTGTTCTAGAAACCTGTTAGTAAAGGCCATCTTAAGAGTGTTCTTTTGTCATATCTCTGTGCATGGCATAACCACTTGTTCAGTCAATCAAACTTTCACTTACCTAAGCCTCTAGCCATTCCTTCTTAAATTTAAATCAAAAACAAAAAAACCAAGAACCCAGACTAGCCTACCATTTTTATTTTTTATTTTCCTTTGAATAAACATTTTTACCTCTTTCCCTTACACACCAGCTTATTCTGTGAGAGAATGTTGAGTGTTTATTTTACGCTATGAAATACATTTCTCATAAAGTAGCATATTAAAGCATCTAGATGTGCACAAAAAACAGTTTGTTAAATCAAATTGGCCCTGACTGGAACAGGGGACTTAGGGTTTCATGTTTAATCTGAGCCAAAGTTCAGTCCCAGAACTTGTTTGAGGTGGCAAGCTCACTGTGAAGTAGCCATAAAGGAGGCAATATATCTAAGCATGTGTTTAATTTTATTTCTCATAAACGTCACCGTAATTACTTATTTATGTAATGTGCACATTTTTTAAAAAAAACACTCAGTGCAAGGACTTCTGTGCCACTCCTGTTGGCAGACAGGCAAGCAGAGAGAAATTTGCTCAAAAAGCCTTTTAAAGCGGATTCCTCTGACATCCCTACCTACAGAGATACATTACCCACCTCACAAAACAGTTGCAGCAATAGATTTGTTTCTGCCCCTCCCTCTAATGAAAAGACTAATAGTAACGAGAAGACTTGGTATACTATGAATCAAGTTCAGTAATAAGGAGCAGTGAAAATCTGTTAACAAGAAGGATAACACATCCCAGGGAAGGACCCAGAAGAATCAGGACACTGCTGTTGTTCAGAGTTTTAAAAAAGATTATTTTATGTAGTGATGCGAGGATAAAGTCTTAAAAGTCATATATACATTTATATCTCCTAATAGGAAGAAAACTATGTTGATAGAAGATATGATATGTTCCCAGGATGGTATGTAATCATCCTATACACAATTTAAAGCCAGGTTTTAAATAGTTCTGCACTATCCTCTTAAGTCACATTTCATGAATGTGTGAAAGAAGATTCCTTAAGGAGGTGAGCAGCTAATAGAGAATAGAGGCCTCTTATCTGACCTTTCACAACCCACCTTTTGTTTTCCTATCCCATTCAGTCAAGCAACAACCTGCTTATTTATTATTTTTTATTATTATTGATTATATTAGGAGAAATTGCTTGTGAAAACATACATTAGTCAAAACTGCTGACAAAATGTGTTTGTTAGGAGAAATTTGCATTAAAATGCTAAATAATTTTCATGAGGATTTTTTTTAAAAAAATTGCTAATTGCTGCAGAAACCTGGAAAACTGAATTTAAGATTGGAAAAATGAGAAGCAGAGAGAACCAACACTAACTGATTCTTTTCTCCCTATTCTTGGTAAGAACATAAGAAGAGCCTGCTGGATCAGGCCAATGGCCCATCTAGTCCAGCATCCTCTTCTCACAGTGGCCAACCAGATGTCTATGGGAGACCACAAGTGGGATCTGAACATGCAAGAGCACTCTCCCCTCTTGTGGTTTTCAGAAGCATGCCACCTCTGACCAACACTCACATGTCCCTCTCTACGTCCAGGCTTGCAAGAGGCATTATCAGTGTTCAAGACCAGTCAAAAACACTCCAGAAGGGTGCAAACAAAGGGCTGGATGAAGAGTGTGGCTCAGGAGGGTGTGTGGCCTAGCAAAAGTCCTGAGAACTAGACAGGGAGCCTGAAGGACTGCATTTGGTCCCCGTTCTTGGGGTTCCACATCCTAATGTCACACTTTGAGAAGTCCTAACTGTTCCCCACCCCCATTTTTTGTGAGGAGCTTAACAAAGCACAGTTTGAGAATCTCAGCTCTAGATGGTTTGGGGTTTCCCCCCCCAAATCAATAAGCATGAGTTTAAACAGTATGAACTGTAGCTAAGATTCAGCAAGGAAGTTAAGTATGTGATCCAGCTAGTATCAGGCATGCATATGGCTTCTCACCTTTATTTCTACCAGATATTTGGTTGAAGCAATTAAAGCCTGAAGTAATTAAGGGTAACAATCCACCTTGATTGATCACATGGCAGCATTTTCACACATTTGTGAAAGGAGAGCTGCAATTATGATGTGAATAACATAGACCTGGCTGTGAGTGAAATAACCAGCATTGTTCCCCTACCTATTTTTACTGAAAATTTTTTATGTTGATAGCAGCACCCAGTGTGGAAGAAACAGACCCAAATGGTCAAATGGAAGACAAATCTGTCATATGCAGAATTTAAACCCTGGAGAGATAAAATAATATCTGAAGTATGCCTCTCTCTCTCTCTCTCTCTCTCTCTCTCTCCCCCCCCCCTCTCTCATGTGCAAATAAAATGTCAGGCAAGAGGTTTTAAATAAATAAATAAAAATAATCTTATTTACAAACATGACAAGGAACGAGCACTATGCGCTGACATCAGCTCTCCAAATGCTTGTCTGATTTAAAGGAAAACATACCACTGAATATTGCTGAAATAAATTCCCTGGAATAGGTGTATAGAATCCAAGTCCTCTAGCACACAAAGTGGTATAAATGAGCTATCACTCTGGGGGTGACATTCTTGTAAAACCAGCATAAGTGTAAGGTGAACTCTGTCTATGACTATTCACATTTTTCAATTTATGTTAATCCAACGGAAGCTAGCTACTAGTACTTACTGCCATTGTTTGTCATTTACAGTTTCTATGCTCTAAACAAGTATAATTTCAAGGTTGATGGAAGCCATGTCCCAACATAACTGAGGGGTTTTAAAAAAAGAAAAAGGCCTAACCTTCACTTCCTTTCAAAGAGTACAGCTAACAACATCCATCTCTTGTCTTTTACTAGGCGAGAATGTTCAGATCCTATTTTAGCTTCCTTTCCCATATTCAAATACATTATCTTCTTCAGCCACGAATCCGGTTAACAGCAAATGACACTAGCCGGGAGGGGAGGGTGGTGGTAATTAACAGTTGCTGGTAGTATTCAAATTGTGTAAATTGCAGGGTGATCCTATGATCCTGGTATGCTGGGCAGCTACTATGCACTGGCATAATGTCATGATCCCGTGTTCAAACCAATAACCAGGTCAATAGCAAAATAGCTGCAGGAACTAAAAGGAATGTGCCAGTGCCAAAAGCCACTCCCACAAGCATTCCTGGAATCTCTACTGCCAACTGTCAATCATACTAGTGACACCTCTGATTGTGCATAGAAAGCACCACTCAGTTCATGGTGGTTGGATGTTCTCATTAGGCACACACAGCCTCCACAAACAATGCACAAGCAGCCGTCCAGAAATAGAGTGCAGTGCCTCCCCCTGCGCAAACTGCGCAAATTGTCATGCTGCTACAGGGAGGAGCCCTGTGTGGTGAAGGTCAGGGTAGATGGGATAGAGCCCTGCTGTGAGAAGCGTGCTTCCACACATTTTATATTTTACATAGCACTGCATACTACAGCACATATGAAATGTGGCCTCTGTGCAGGGAGCCAGCATTGTGCAAGGAAGAGAGGCAAGGACTGGACGCACAATATAGGACAGAATTTACAGCAGCAAATTCATAGCAGGCAGCACTGGGAGCTGCCCAGTTGTTCACTGGAAAAGGACAATGGGAAAACAGGAGATGTAGTGTTGAGTCCCACCCCAGGTAGATGTGACTGTGGCTGTTACAATGTACAACCTACTTTCTTGGGATCCTGCTGGACATTTTAAGGACATTTTCTTTTTCTATGATTGATTTTAATTGTTTTTCCCCATTGTATGTTTCATGAAATTGTAACGTTTAAAATGGTTTTTTGCAACATGGCTCAGATGCAGAGAATTGTGGGGATTTCATTTTGGGAGGAGATGGGCCTCTGAGTGAGTGGAACTTTTAGGTTTCGTTTGTCAGCTGCAACTAATTAGGAGGCTTGAAGAACAGCACCTGGTTATCTCTGTTATCTGGTGAGAGCCTGGTACTCAAGGCCATGCGGGCCTGAGAAGAGTTGAGATCAGGAAGGGATGGGGGCCTGCTAATGCGTGAAAAGTGAAGAAGCTTCGGGAACATTACTTCATTAGAAAGCCCCCTGATTGGCTGAATCATTGTGAACTGTTGCTAGGTTTTTTTCCTTAAGTATAGGGGGTGAGACCCATAGTCCTTGTTCCCCTGGTTTCCATCTAGACGGGTGGTTACCTGAGTGGGGTTACACCGCTTTCACTATCCTACTTATGTCTCTCTGAGGAGAGATGAGATTTACAGCAACTACCTCTTCAAGTAAGTAGAATAGGCCAGTTAGTTTTGTTATTTTCTGTTGTGTCTGAACTCTCTTATATGTCTTACCTACATCCCTGATTGGATGAGGGGTTTTGAGGAATTGTTTTGCTGCTATTAATTGTGCATTTATATTTTATTAATAAAGCTACTTCTTATTACCTATGTGTGTTCATTGAGTGAGAACAATTTGGTTCTGAATCTAGCACCTTGACCACTGACCACAAATTACCAAGAGTGTATTTTGGCTTTTCCAGAGGCTTCTGGACAAGGAGTGCCTGTTTGGCTCTTGTCTTTAAGAATCCTTGGTTTACCTATGTCTGGGCTCTGGGTTTCCCCTAACTCAGAGTGAGAACCAGTTGAAGGGATGGTGGCAGCCTATCTTCTACCTTGCAGGGTTGGTGTTGGTTTGCACAGCCTTGGCAAGGGGAAAAATTGGGTTCCGGATCAATTGCCCAAGGTGGGGTGATTGGGTTCGAAGCATGTGCCTGACCTCGTGGGGGTGCAGGCCATGACAGTACACTTTTTATAATTTTAGAGACTTAAGTAATTCAGAGACTTAGGCATGCCAGTGGTGGAGGTAGTATGACAGATGTGACTCTTACCTTTGTACAGTAGGCTATGTGAAGTTTGAAAAATCTAAAGGTCACGGTATTGCCTATTTGCCTAAATACTGCTTGTATCTGTCTGTTTGCTTAAAAGCTTAAAGCTCGCATTTTGAAATAAGCATGGTCAGTGGACTGTGACCCACTGATTAACATACGCTTGCAAAAGTAAGAATTAACCGTTTGACCTTAGGAAAGAGTAACTATACTATTGATTAAGCAGAGCATAATAAACGATGGGTGTAAAATTAACCAGCTTGTTTTGTAAAGGGTATAAAAAAACCTGGTTTGGGGGGGCTCAGGGCTCTCTCATGCCTCACCCCTTGTGTGAAGTGTATGGTTTGCCTTTACTTCAGTAAATAAATAAGGAGCCTTGAACTCGATTTTACCCGCGCATGTGTTATTATTCTCCACCTGGGAGAACGTGTAGCATTTTTGCTACAACAGTTTATGGCGCCCAACGTGGAACTCCCAGGTCGTACTGGGGAGCCTTTTTCTCCATCTCTTGCCCTGTGATCATGAGCTCACCGCCCAGTTTTGGCGGGATCCTGGACCGAGCAGGGACTGGTGGCTCCCCGGGCGATAAAGGAGCCTGTAGAAGAAATGGGTAGGTCGACTTCAACACCAAATGCCAGTGCTGGTGAGTATGTCCCGGGACTGAGAAGTAGAGAAAAGCGCTTGGGAGGAAGGTAGAGATAGGTTGGGATGTGTCTGGGAAACGGAACCTGTGTGTTTGGTTGGTGAATTTGTGTATGTGGCTGGAAGATGACTCTCGTGCCTGGCGAGTGGGAAACCACGTTATAACCCTTGCACGGTGAAGCATGCCCGGCTTGATTGAGCCCATCCTTTGCAAATGTGGGTAGCATGGCCCCTCAGCGGCAAACTGCTCCCAGACCTGTGGGACGTGGAAGTGCGAGAAGTGTGGTCGGTTGTTAGTAAAGGTTCCACATAGAGGATAGTGCTCCCTGATAAGTCCTTGCACAGCAAGGCAGGTATAGGCTTGCGCACCCACACACAATGAGATCCCACCTAGGTAAAACATGGGAAGTACATTTAGTAAAGTAAAAGTATTAGCTGAGAGAACCCTGGTTAGGAAGGATGGGTCAGGGAGGGAGCATCCCTGACGCCAGCCCGTTGGGCATCATGAGTAAACTCTGGGACAAAGGGAAGCTCCCAGTGCAAGTAGGCATGACGAAGAAGCGCATGCTCGTATTGTGTACCCGGGAGTGGCCCGAGTACACTGCGGGTTTAGAGAAAACCCAGGAAAGATGGCCCATGTGGGGCTGTTTCCAGCCGGGACTGTTAGGAGGGGTCCACGGCCAGATTATTGAAAAGAAAAAGAAAAAAGCCTAGGCAAATGGATTTTTTGGATTTGTGAGAGCATGTGTAAAGATGGATAGAGTTAGAGACCAGGGAACTATGAGGAAATAGAAGTGCAAAAGTTAGGTATTTCCTAAAGAAAGCCCCATATGCCCATTACAGGGAAGGGGAAAGTAAGGCTACTGAGTATGTTGGAATACAGTATGCTGCGAAGAAGGTGTGTAGAGGAGACTGGAGAGCTGAGTTGAAGGATTAGAAAAAGTGACTATTTTCCTGCTTATCTTATTTTGCAGAAAACAAAGGTTTGAAAGGTTTTAAGTAATGTTTTATTGGCAAACGTTAACTGAAAGAGGGACAGCAAACGAACGAGTTAATACCAACAGTTCAACCCCTCCTCTTTCTCCCACTCTCTGAAACTCAAGGCTGAGAGTAAATGCAACCCCTCCTTTCTCTAGTCTGTTTTAAAACAGTATGGTTATAGTTTTTTTTATTTTCAATTGATTCTGAAGTATATTTAAGTATACAAATTGAAAAACTTTTTTTTCATGATTTGAGCTAGCTCAGTCCTTTCAGTTTACCATTTCTTCTAGTGATATTTAAATTTACTAACTGTGCTAATTCTTTTCAGCTAAGTCATGACCAACGGGAAGAATTTGGGGATTTGTAAAAAGGCCTTATTAATGTTTATGTTTAGTAGCTACAATATGTTCTCCTTATCACAAATGCCGGCATCTCTCCCTCCCTATATCTGTTAACTTTCTTCTATAAATGGATTTGCATCTTGCAAAGAGAAACTTAATTTTTCCTCTCTGGGGCTCTTTTTTTTTTTTTTACTCCTTTCTGTTTTTCCCAGTATTCCCGTCTCATAGAATCATAGAATCATAGAGTTGGAAGGGGCCTTGTAGGCCATCGAGTCCAACCCCCTGCTCACAGCAGGAAATCCACAGCTAGAGCATCTCCCGCAGATAGCTGTCCAGACTCTGCTTGAAGACATCCAGTGAAGGGGATCCTACCACCTCCCTAGGCAGTCAGTTCCATTGCTGAACTGCCCTTACTGTCAAGAAGTTCCTTCTAATGTTCAATCTGAATCTACGCTCCTGCAACTTAAAACCATTAGACCTAGTCCTACCCTCTGGGGCAGCAGAGAACAAATCTGTACCCTCCTCTATGTGACAGCCCTTCAGGTACTTAAAGAGTGCAATCATGTCACCCCTCAGCCTTCTCTTCACCAGACTGAACATGCCAAGTTCCTTCCTCATAAGACTTGTTCTCCATACCGGCTATCATCCTCGTCGCCCTCTTCTGAACCCGCTCCAACTTGTCTATATCTTTCTTAAAATGAGGCGCCCAGAACTGAACGCAGTATTCCAGATGAGGCCTGACTAATGCAGAATATAGTGGGACTATTACTTCCCTCGACCTGGAAACTATAGCTCTGTTTATGGAGCCCAAAACCGCGTTTGACTTTTTTGCCGCAGCATCACACTGCTGGGTCATGTTCAACTTGCGATCCACTACAATTCCAAGGTCCTTCTCACACGCACTACTGCTAAGCCGGGTATTTCCCATCCTGTACCCGTGCATTTTGTTTTTGTGGCCTAAATGCAGAATCTTGCATTTGTCTTTATTGAATTTCATTTTATTAATTTCAGCCCAATTTTCTAGTCTATCCAGGTCCCTTTGGATTTTATTCCTCTCTTCCATTGTGTTAGCTATCCCTCCCAGTTTCGTATCATCCGCAAACTTCATAAGGCTTCCCTCCACCCTGTCATCTAAGTCATTGATAAAAATGTTGAAGAGTATCGGCCCTAGGACAGAACCCTGTGGCACTCCACTCGAAACCTCCTTCCAGTCCGAAGCAGAGCCACCGACGACCACTCTTTGAGTACGGTTTTCCAACCAGTTGTGAATCCACCTGACAGTATTTCCATCTAGTCTGCATTTGACCAGTTTGCTAATCAAAAGGTCGTGGGGGACTTTGTTAAACGCTTTGCTGAAATCTAGATAGATGACATCTACAGCATTTCCACCATCTACTAAGCTAGTGACCCAATCAAAAAAAGAGATGAGATTAGTTTGACAGGATTTTTTCTTGACAAACCCATGCTGGCTCCTACTAATCACAGCATTGTCACCTAGATAGTTGCCAATAGACTCTTTTATTATCTGTTCTAATATCTTTCCCAGTATTGAAGTCAGACTGACCGGCCTGTAATTCCCCGGATCTTCTTTTTTACCCTTTTTAAAGAGCGGGACGACGTTTGCCCGTCTCCAGTCCTCCGGCACCTCTCCCGTTCTCCAGGATTTCTCAAAGATGATGGCAAGATGTTCCAAGAGTACATCAGCAAGTTCCTTCAATACTCTGGGATGCAGTTCATCAGGCCCTGGAGATTTGAACTCATTTAGGTTAACTAGGTATTTCCTGACTATCTCCTTATCAATCTTGAACTGCAATCCCTTACTGAGATTGCTACCGATGCAAGGTTGCACACTGTTCCCTTTTTGGGAGAAAACAGAAAACTCTTTCCAGTGAACTTATTTTATACCTAATCTTGTCTTCTCGTTATGTGTCCAGGGTATGATCAATTCAGTTTCATCATTTTTTAAAATTTCTGTTGATAGTTCTGGTTTACCCTTTCCCTGGCAAACTGCCCTGGTATTTTTAACCAGTTATGCACTGGTTAAGACTACAGAGTCTTCTATTTAGTGGATAAATAAACTCATGCATTCTCATTCAGCTTGAGTGGTTGGGGAAAAAACAGCATGATACTGAGCAATGTTCCTTATGTCATTTAAAGAGTTAATTGATGGAGCTAGTTTCAAAAAGCAAGCAAAAAGCTGGCAAAGGAACATTCCTTTTAGCATTTCAACCCCTCCTTCCTTTCCCCAACTTAAAGATAAACAGCCAAAAGGAAAACGTAGCCGCTGCCCCCCCCAGTCTGTTGGAAATCAGCCTGACATTACAAATTGGTATGATTCTATTATATCTTTCGGTTTATTGTATGGTTGCATTTGTTTCTGAGCATATATAAATTATAATTTAATTACAGGAATCAGCTCTCGACTGACCCAAGATTTTCTGCTGACACCTGCAAGGGAAAGCGTTTTCTTTAAGTCTAATCTTTAAAGGGGTTTTCATTTGTCCGTCTTGTTTGTTATACGTTTACACATTAACAATGCTTGTTTTTTTTTGTTTTTTTAAAAACCTGCGTGGAGGTGAATTTCTTCCTTTTTCCTCCTTTTGGCACTTTGAAAAGGAGGCATAGTTTTTGAAGTATTTAGTATTTGCTAATTTGTCCTTGTTTATCTTTTTAATTTTTGTGTATAAACTTTTGGAGCTCCTTTTTGTCACTTTGGTATAATGTTAGGAAATTAAGAAGTTTTCTGCTGACTGATTCATGGGCATAAGTTTACCTTGGTGATTTATGAATGTAGCTAGAGGTGACAAAGTGATGGAGTTTGCCCATCTGGCAGGTGGTACATTGCCATGGGTATTATTCCTTTCATGTATATGTATATCCCCCATGAATTTTGTGCTTGAGTATGCTGTTTTGTCATGGAAAAAGGGGGGTAGGTAGGCATATATGGTTGTATTGTGAATGTACAGGTAAATGCAAAATTCAATGGTAAAATAACATTGCAGCTTAATGTTTGGTTGTTTATGTGAGAACATACACAATCATACACATGTTCCCATACCTCATTCAAAGCAATGATTAGTTCTATAATGAGTCTTATAATTTGAGGGAATGTTACAGATGCACATATGCCCTGGTTTTCCTTTTTTGTATGTGAGAGTAAAGGTCACCTCAGTGATATCATGGATATCCCCCACCTCTTGGTCCAAACAGGTCTCTCCATTTCCTTATATTGTCACTGTTTCTGGTGCAACTCAAACTGATTTTGTGGGTCATGCTAAAGCTACTCAAACAGATGTTCATTGCTGCGATCAGTCTACTCAATTGAAATTTCACCCAGATCAACTATAGAAGAGTATTTGAAATAGGGTTTGTCTTTAATTACGACCAAATGGATATGTAAATCTCTGAGGCCAAAGGCAAAAAATCCTCAGGGAAAAGTACTGAGGTTATTATATTGTGTATTATATTGTATTCAATGAACTTTATGAATAGCATTGTAATCAGCCTAGGGTCAAAAAAGCACAGTCTCTTCCCACTGATGTTCCTTGTTATGAGCAAAGGGGGGAAATTATATGTGAGAAGTAGTAATTTTTTTTTGAGTTCAACCTTTTCCAGTTCTTATATTCACCAATATAGCAGTTAAAGCAAAGAAAAAGGAGGCCTGGATACACGCAGCACATGTGAAAATGACATTACATCCAGTGGATGCTCTCCCAACCATGGGACCCTGATGCTTTGTTTTCCTTAGAAGAATTGTCTATAGAGGACCTAGCGAGACTGGCTGAAAATATCCTAAGGATGAGCGGAAAGAGGTGTTGGAAATATGTAAGGAACTTACTAACTGTAAATCAAAAGCCTTTAATTCCTTCCCAGGAGTCTCCCTGGTGGCCAGATGCAGATATATATATATATATATATATATATATATATATATATATATATATATATATATATATATATATGGAATAGTGTGCCTGACGAGGTGCGCCTGGTGCCAACTTTGCTCTCTTTTCGGCGCCAGGTTAAAACGTACCTCTTTTCCCAGGCATTTTAATATTTTAATATTCTTAGTATATTTATTACATCTTAGTATACTAGAACAATTATGTAATATGTTTTTAGTCTTTGGAATTTTGTTATGTGTGTGGTATTGATATGTGATTTTATTATATTGTATTTTAAATTTATGCTGTTCACCGCCCAGAGAGCCGTTGGCTGTGGGCAGTATAGAAATTGAATAAAATAATAATAATAATAATAATAATAATATTGCCAAAATGTTAAAGGAGGAAGGCTTTTCGATAAAGGACAGCGTTGATTCAAGTTTGATTTCCCAAGTAAGAGCTACAGGAGAATTTCCAGACCGATTGGACAAAGCTTGGAGGATCTAAAGGAATTCCTGTCCCGACATGCTGGAATCAGGCTTGGCGGCTTCCAAGAGCAGCTTAATCAAGAGTGTTTGTTGGGAAAACTTCTCACACGTATCATTGAAAGATTCCAAGGCTGTTATAATTTTCGCCCACGCCAGTTGAAGAAAAAGCATTTCAAAAGTCACTTGGTGGGAGGTGGGTTTTGAGAAATAAAGTCTCCGTGCTTTTTCCTTTCAGATTTCCAAAGGAGGATGCTACAGTTACTTATTCTTTTCATCATTCAACTTTTTCTGACTAGCATCAGAAAACCATACACAGTTCAGTTAAGGCTTCCTGGTCTCCTGAGGATGAACTATGTATAAGCCACCCTGCAGTATGTTTCAAGATCACAAACATTGTTTTATTTTTCATTGTAATATTGAATGTAATTGATACTCATGCATTGTACTTTAAGGATGTGATTATTTAACCATTGCTATTTTTCATTACATAATTTTCCCTAATTGTGTACTGAGACTAGAGGTGGGTGTCGAAACCATTGAATCTCGAATATGGCTGAATAAGATTACCACATGGTTAAAACTTATTCTTGAGCCGATTGGACTAACCCCCCTTATGTTGAGGGACAACCATAA
Organism: Rhineura floridana; assembly: GCF_030035675.1. Lineage (NCBI taxonomy): Eukaryota > Metazoa > Chordata > Lepidosauria > Squamata > Rhineuridae > Rhineura > Rhineura floridana. Next base: position 47,792,792 of record NC_084481.1, read on the forward strand.
TTCCAAATGGGCTAAAGCGATCCAAGATAAAGTATTAAAGATTGGCTTTTCTATACAAACTATTCTTGCCATGGGCTTTGATACCGCACGGTTGCATATTAGTCAGCGGATAAAAGGCATTGATGTACAACACCAACAAATGCTCATAAAAAAACAAAGATATAATTTAAGCTTTTTGAGGCCAATGCCCTATCTATCTGATTTAACCTTTCCCAAACATCGTAAGGTCTTCACATGGATGAGACTCAACGTTCTTCCCTCAGCACTTCTAGTTGGCAGATTCAACAAGATTCCATATCAAGAGAGATTGTGCCCATGTGGGTTGGGGGAGATCGAGACCAACGCGCATGTCCTATTCCACTGTCCATTCTATTGTGCCCAGAGACTCCATTTAATCTCTCCCCTTTTAGAACCCTTTGAAATTAAACCTGAATCTTTTTGGCTGGACTACCTGCTCGGCGATCACTCGCCTGTGATAACTTTATCAGTCGCCAAGTATAGGTTAGCAGTACTAAACCATAGGAAAGTAACCCTAAATAACCCGGTTTAATTTTATTCCGATTCTAATTTTACCCTCAAGTTTTAACCTATGCAGTTTTAATTAAATATATTTATTATAGTTAAACGATTTTGTGGTTTTAGCCCTTAAGGTTTTGTATAGGAGCTAATCCTTATATTTATTTCTCCAGTTTTGTCAAAAATTAAATCCGATCTAACTCCTATTGTTAATGAGTTTTAAATCACATCTGTCTCAATGAAATTGTAGCGGTTTAATAATCAGTCTTTTTGCTGTTTGTTTGTATTTTTGCTACCTGGTCTAATGACTGTAATAAAGAATTCATTCATTCATTACATAATTTAGGTGTTAAGAATGTTTTTGATTATAGGATGGCTTTGCTTTACAAATCCCTCTGAGTGATTTCCTACCTGAGGGTTTTGCAATATTTGGCTATTTGTTTTAAGATATGAGATTTGCCAATGTATTCCAAATCTGTTACGAACTTTTTGCAAAACCCAGAATGCTCCTGCCACTCTCATAGAACTGGCTAACTTAAAAGAGTCTATAAAAGCAGAACAGAGGCACCGAACCCTAATGGAGATCTCCTAGGAAGGAGTATCAAAAGGTTTAACATTATGTGAAAAAATGTTAAAAAGGGGGGACTGTGAAGTTTGAAAAATCTAAAGGTCACAGTATTGCCTATTTGCCTAAATACTGCTTGTATCTGTCTGTTTGCTTAAAAGCTTAAAGCTCGCATTTTGAAATAAGCATGGTCAGTGGACTGTGACCCACTGATTAACATACGCTTGCAAAAGTAAGGATTAACCATTTGACCTTAGGAAAGAGTAACTATACTATTGATTAAGCAGAGCATAATAAACGATGGGTGTAAAATTAACCAGCTTGTTTTGTAGAGGGTATAAAAATCCCTGTTTTGGGGGGCTCGGGTCTCTCTCATGCCTCACCCCTTGTGTGAAGTGTATGGTTTGCCTTTACTGCAGTAAATAAATAAGGAGCCTTGAACTCGATTTTACCCGTGTGTGTGTTATTATTCTCCACCTGGGAGAACTTGTAGCATTTTTGCTACAACAGCTACATTGTAGGCATAGAAAAGTCAAAGAGGTTTCTGTACAAACACACACACGCACCCATCTGTCCATATTCCAACCAGGCAAGCAAGAAGCATTATCACAGTTTGAGGACACATTCCAGCCAAGACATTCCAGCCAAGGAGGGCAGAGAGCAGGAGCGATGAGTTCTGTAGTCTGGGAAGAGGGGTATGGGGAGAGGCCGGATAGAGAGGCCGGGAAGATTAGATGAGGTTCCCTCATGCATAATCTAGGATGTTAGGGACATCTGCCAAGCCACCTTTATCTAGTCCAGCTGTATGCCACTCTCCCTGTAATATGTTTGGGTTTGATATATAGAGCTAACAGTTAACAAGGTAGTTTTATTAGGTAGCAAGGTGGTTCATGACAGATGCTACTGGAGGTCACTGATTCATAGGGTCGCCATAAATCATAATCAACTTGAAGGCACATAACAACAAAAGTTACAACAATACCGTGTTTTCTCCTCAAGCTCCTCCAGTCAGCCAGGCTCCACCCCCTCACCCCATTCTTCAGGGGGTCATCTCTGAGCTCCCTATCCAAAGTTTCTTGTGAGGAAATGTCTCTAAATTACTACAATCGCTACATGTCCCCTTTTCTCAACCAAAGTAATAAACAGACAAACAAGAACTAAATTCTGTAGAGGAGAGGTTACTAGCACATCACTCTAGACTGAGTCTTTACCATTCACTTTATCCCAGGCTTCTCAGCAAGTTTCTATAAGTCTCCGTGGAACTCTCACCTTCCTTTCTGACCACCAAGGCATCTCATATTCCTTCACCTTATCTTCCATAATGTCATTCTGGTGAACAACTTGTTTTTCTTTCTGCCCCTGTGAACATACAAGAGGTGTTGATGTAGAGTCTGTCCCATTTCCACCTGCTGGAGCATCTGGATCACTCTTTGGGAGTGTTCAGAGATCCTGACGATTATGTCGAAAAGTCTCTCCTTGAGCTGTCTGAACTAACTCAGCCCAGATTGTGAGGCATCTGAAGAAATCTTGAATTAATTACCAGGATCATAGAACTTTAACACAGGGGCTCTGCTAAGTTCCTTTTTCAAGATGGTCCATGCTTCCTCTTGTGGTGCATCCCAGTAGCACTCGTGTTTGTGTTCAAGAAGTGCCCCGAAAGGAGTTGCTTTAGATTAGAAATTCGGTATAAATTTCCCAAGGTAATTAACCATACCTAGAAATCGTTGCACATCTTTCTTGGACTGGGGCAGTGGGGACATTTCAATAGGCTCAGACTTTCTCTTGTCAAGTTTTACACCCTCTGTAGAGATCACATCTCCCAAAAATGTCAGTTCAGTGACCCCAAACAGACATTTTTCTTTATTTAATTTCATATTTGCTGCTCTTGTTGCATCTAAGACCTTCCAAAGCCACAAATCATGTTCAGCTTTGGTAGAACCCCACACAATGATATCATCCATTGAGGTGTCAATTCCATCAATGTGCTCATATATAGTGTATATGGTTCTATGGTATACTTCAGATGCTGAAGGCACATCAAATGGGAGCTGCAGAAAACAATACCTCCGACAAGGGGTATTGAATGTGCAGAGCTTAGAACTGACCTCTGTGAGTTTTAACTGCCAAAAGCCAGAAGATGCATCAAATTTGCTGAAAATGCAAGCATTTGCAAATTGTGCCATGATTTCCTCCCTAGTGGGAAGTTTGAAATGCTCCCTCTTTATAGCTTTGTTAAGGCTTCTGGGATCAAGACAAACCCATAACTTGCCATTAGGTTTCTCTACAATAACTAGAGAGTTCACCCATTCTGTGGGTTCCTCAATCTTCTCAATGACCTGTAAAGCCTCCAACTTGACAGCTCCTCTGAGTTTGTCATGAAGTGCAAAAGGCTGGGTGGATGGATCACCGGGGAAACTGATTTATTTATTTGGATTGTATGTTCACCCGGTAAAAAGCCAAGTCCTTCAAATATATTGTGATAACTCAAAATCAACGTCTCATATTCCTGTTCCCAAATGGCTTGCTTGGCCAGTACCCATTTAATCAAATGGAGCTTCTCACACGCTGCCAAACCCAGAATTGGAGTCACCTGTTTCAGAACTATAATTAATGTCAAGTTGTACACATGGTCTTTGGATCTGATGCTGGCAATACAGTTTCCCTTTACCAGTATCTTCACTCCAGAATACCCAGCTGGTTTAATACTTGTTGGATGCATTTTTGGTCTGACTTGGAGTCTTTCATAACCCTCTTGAGGCAACACATTAACTTGACCACCTGTATCGAGCTTAAAGGACACCATTGTTCCTTGTACTTCCACAGGCAGATTCCAGTCCTTCCCCTTCTCTCTATCTGATTCCACTACATCCACAAAAAACTGCTCCTCCTGCATCTGTTCAACAGCATGCACTTGGGATTCCAGTACTTGTGACTTGCAACATTTTGCGAAGTGGTTGTTCTTGCCATAGTTGTAACAGACCTTCCCAAATGCAACACACTGTTTCTGACCATGCTGCCTGCCAGTTTCTGCAAGCTTGGCTCAAGCCCCTGTTTTCTTTCCCAGGTGGCTGCTGCACTCTCTGATCTGGCTTCTGCAGTCCCTGTTGCTGCTTGCTTAGTACACAGACGGTCTCTTCCACTGGCCTCAGTTCTTTTGCTTGGGCTCTCACTACCTCTGCTGCTCTACATATTTTGAGAGTTTTTTCTAGTGTGAGATCTTCATCATGCAACAGCCTTTCCCTTATTGCACTCTCCGTAATGCCACAAATAATCCTGTCTCTGATTAGAGAGTCTGCTAGGGTCCCAAAAGCACAGTTCTTGCTAAGAGTTTTTAGCTCAGTAGCATATTGCTCTATGCTTTCATCCATTTCCTGCATGTGCACATAAAGAATCTATGCCTTTCAAAAGTTTCATTCTTTCTGGGTATACAATACTCCTCAAGTTTTGCCACTACTGCACTGAACTTCATGTTTTCTCCCTCTGCAAATTGGAAGTTATTGTAAATCTCCAATGCTTCCTCCTCCCCACATATAAGAGTATTGATAATTTTACTATATCAGGTTTCCCTTCAGTCCCTGTGGCTGCCAGATAGTGTTCAAATCTTTGCTTGAATTTTCTCTAGTTTTCTGCAATATTCCCAGACATTTTTAGGCTTGATGGAGGTTGTAAAAGTTCCATAATTACTGTTGTGCTGAGGAAGCTAGCAGTCCTTCTGCTATTAAATTTAGACCAGGCCTCAGGCCTCATAGAGAGTGGGCTTCTGGACCACACCAGCTGTGGTGACCAGCCCCCTTCTCTTAACACCCTTATGTGGAGCACATGGGGTGGAAAAGTCTATGAGGAGAAACTCCTTACCCAAGTTGCTGGCTGATGGTCTCTCATCCAGCCACTATTCCCAAGGTGGGTTGGCACTCTTGCTTCACCTCCTGCAGTTGCCTCTCCAGTTCCCACAACTCTTTCTGGAGCTTCTCATTTTCATCTCTATTGGCCAGTTCCAAGTTGACTAAAGCTTTTTAGGTTTTGGCTACTGACTCAAACACCCTAGAGTCCAGGCTAAGCAGTCTCTCATCCACCTCATCAACTTTCTTCTGGAAGCCCCACATCTGGGCCTCCATTCATTGTTGATCCTCCTGGAGCTCTTGTTGCCTTTTCTGCTGGTCCTGCTGCCTTTGCTGCTGGTCCTCCGGGCATTCCTGTTGCCTTTGCCACTGGAACATCAATTTTATCTGTTCCAGAAGAGTTGCTGTTTCCTCCCTCCATTTTAACTCAGGCATACCTTGCTCCCAATGCTTCTTCCAGGAAACTCAACCCCACTTCTAACATCAGTGTTGTGCGCCACCCCAATCTCTGAGCGGTGAGAGATTTCCAGGGGTCCCTGCGCTTACCCAGTGTTTTGGTTTCCTTGGAACAAAGGTAATCAGGGACTGTGGTGTCTTTATGAAATATGGTTTATTTATTTACACACATTCCAACCTGAGTTTAAGATGGAGGGGTTCAAAGCATCAGCAGTCCAATAGATCTTGCATTTTCTATCAGGCTTACAGGAAGCACCCTAAAGCCATGGTGCAGAGAGCCAGCCTCTCTGCCTTCCTCTAGTTCCAAGCCTTTCCTCAGATTCCACTAAAAATACAAGCCTCTCTTAGGCCCCAGGAGGGTGGGGGCTCTCCTGAAGAGTTTCAGTAGCAATAGGATCTCCCTGGTTCATTCACCAATTAATGGGCACTTGGCAGACCCATTAACCCACCTGGCAACTCTATTAGATTAACAAAAGGGACTCACCTGACCAGTGGAACAGGTTTCTCCACTGCAGAGCCCACCTGCAGATGCAGGGTTCCAAATCAGAGGCTGGAAGGGGACCCATCAAAACCATCTATCTCAATCCCCAAACCCATAACAATATCATACCTAGCGTCCATTTGCACTATATACTGAAAAGAGTATCTTACTACTTTAAACAATCATGGCTTTCTCCAAAGAATATTGAGAACTGTAGTTTGTTGAGGGTGCTGAAAGTTGTTAGGAAACCCCTATTCCCTTCACAGAGCTTCAATTCCCAGGGTTATCTGGGAAGAGGGGTTGCTTGTTAAACCACTCTGCCAATTGTAGCTCCGTGGGGGGAATAAGGGTCGCGTAACAATTCTCAGCACCCTTAATAAACTACAGCTCCCATGATACTTTGAGGGAAGCCCACCTGTTTAAAGTGGTATAATACTGTTTTATATGTAAAGTGCAGATAGGGCCCTAGTAGGATTTTGACTTTGGAGATACTGCTTTTCATGCTGACAAAATGGGACACAGAGGCTCCCAGTTTTATTTATTACAAGGCTCACCTTCAGCGCTTCGGTTTAATAATGTGCTTTCTTTTCTTCAGGTGATGTAGAAGGAAACCCAGTCATTTGCCCTTCACTGAATTCTTAGTGGACAGAAAACTATGTGTGTCTTCTGCCACTTACTGGTATGTTCCTGTTGTATCTCCTCTGCCAACACGCTGCCTGGAGCAGGTAGAGATACTTTTACAATACACGCTAAGGGTTAAGTAAAGCTGTTATTAGGGATCCTATTTATTCCCCCCAGTTCTTGCTTTCAGACTGCCCTGGCAACAGAAGGCCCAACCCTTCCGGATACTTTATTGACACTAAAGATCCCAGCTGTGGTTGCTCCCCTGAAACCAGCAACTGTTTCACTCCACTGGGTACTTTGCTGCCACCATAAATAACTGTTTTCACTTATATTCACCATGTCCCAACCTGCTTGTTCCTTATGATAGCTAGGCTAAGAATCAGGCATGTGTTAACATACAGTAAATTGAATTTATTTATGAAACAGATAGGAACAAATAAAGATTACTTGATATGATGATTCTGAAAGCATATGGTTACAATAATTGTTCACTAGTCTCTTAATGTTGCACTTTGTAAATTCTCCTCAGAGAATAACACTATAATCCTACCTAAACTACCCTTCTAACCATCACCCTCAATAATCCAGCCTTCTCTCCCTTATGAACTCAGTCCTGTCAACTCTCACACACCAAAAGATAAACACACCATCTTCCAACCACTCAACCAATCAGCACACAGCATTCTTCAACATTCTAACTCACTCACTACCCCTCCTTTCTCTCTTTACTTACCATACATACTCTGATACAAACCCCATACAAAGCATTACCTTGTTACTGTTTATTCAACTAATGTAACAATGAAACATCAAAGTTACCTGCCCCACTTGCATAATTTCAGGCACATTGAGCTTACCCTCAACTTTTTCTTTTTATTATCTTCTGGGGTTCCACTGATCCCCTTCCCCCAAGGGACTGAGTGCCCCACATTTAGAAATTCTGGATTAGGAAGGTTTAACATGGAGTAGGAAGGAAGGAAGGAAGGAGTCTAAAGTAAGAATTAAATTACTGAGAGATTAACAGATATGATTGATCATTTCTTCTTAGCTATGGTTGGTCAAAACAAATTTATATGAAACCAAATAAATGGATATTTGATTTGCCACAACTAGAGAAGACAATTTTGAAGGGAAGGAAATCAGCCTCATGACACAATGGCCACATAATAACTCTCTCAGAAACACAGATGAATAATACAAATGTCAGAATATTCTTACTATGTGATTTAAGTGTCCAGTTTGGTATGTCACTGAATGAAAAATGGATTGTTATCAGGTTGCATTTCATCCTCTATGCTACATCATATGAAATCATTTGGCTAAAAATGTGCCTTCTTATTACCCTTTAGCTGTTGACAGCCTAAGTGTTATAAATATGAGAGAGACCGTGTTAGAGCTGTTCAAGCTACTGATTTATGAGTCTTATTTGTGGAAAATATGACAAAAATCTCTTTTTAAGAGCACATTTCTAGGAAAAGTATATTTTCTCTAGGTGAAAACTCCAACAAATCTGTTCATATAGCTATGGAGTCTGCCACTTTGGTTAATGCACAAACAAGGCCAGGTTCAACTGCATATCTGACAGGATCCTGCTGATTCCTTATTCATGTCACCTTGCTTCCCAAAGGCTTACTCGGCACAGGCCAAAAGATAGTGCTTCTCTCAAGGATGATAGATCAAGGCTGATCTGATCACCAGCATGCATAAATAAGAGAAAATCAAATAGACTTAATCTTATTTTGCTGTCATTCTTATTTACAGTGCTTAACTTTTACAATAAGAGGCACTGAAGCTCATGTCTGCTGAGAAGGCCCACTTCCTCTAATCTGAGGCATCTAATAGCTAGCTAGCTGTGTCCACAGCCACACCTTCATTGCCTTCATCACCATACCTTCCATTTGTTTTAAACTGTTTTTAATATTGTACTTTATATTGTGACCCACCCTGGTGAAGGGCAAGTAAAATATTTAACAACAATGACCTGGCTGTAGAGGAGCATGGTATCCTCACACAGGGAATGGTACACTGCAGTTGCTCAGGGAAACTCTTTCCTTTAGCCACAAATTAAACATATCCAGGCCCTGACACTGAAAGTGGGGCTAAGCAGTGGTGAGCCCTGCCTCAAAGGCAGCACTTTCCCCCTCTTTTCATTGATACTGACAAAACACTGCAGTACAGTTCTACTACTACTTCTGAGTGTGGCTTAGCTTACAAAAGGCTGAGTCTCCCTCTGCTTCTTCTATGTCTCCATTTCTTCCACATCTAGCTCCTAAGGTGAAGAGCTGCCAGTCAGTGTCGAGTAGAGACAGGGAACCTCAGGCCAAGGGCCAAATGTAGCCCTCCAGGGCTCTCTATATAGCCCTTAGACCAGCCTTTCCCAACTAGTGGGCCACCAGGTGTTGCTGGACCACAACTCCCATCAGCCTCAGCCAGCATTGCCAATGGTCAGGAAAGATGGGAATTGTGGTCCAACAACATTTGGTGGCCCACTAGCTGGGAAAGGCTGCCTTAGAGTCTCCCCAAGCCACAACCCCTCCTTGGCCACAAAGCCTCTTCCCAGGCCATGCCTCTCACCAGCCTTAATGAGAACCATCCACATGTGCTTTTGCCTGGCTGGAATGATAATGACCCTTGCTTGATTGGTTAGAGAGGGGTGTGTATCACAACTAGCTTACTGTATAAAGGCAAAATTTATATTCATTGCTTGCCCACTTTTGCCTCTGGCACTGTCCACCCTGGAAGACTTCTCAGAAGGAAATGCAGCCCTTGGGCTGAAAACAGGTTAGGGTTAACCCTAACCCTAACCCCACCCCCAGTGTAGGTAATGCTGAGTGTGATGGACCAGGGTCTGACTCAGTACAAGGCATCTTCCTATGTTTCTTATCTAGGGAGCCATAAGATTAAACACAAAAATATGTCTGCATTCTGCACATCCCTTAATTCCTGGAAAGGGTACTAGTTGTAGGAAACGATTTATAAATCCAACAAACTAAACTAAAATTAGTAGTTTATGGGCCAGGGCCCTTACCAAACTGGAACAAGGTAAATTAAATGCCTCTCAAACGTTTTGCTAGGGTTTGAAAGAAGCAATGGTAGTACAGTCTCTAAATGTGGACATTATGGCTTGGATCTTAAGTTGCTCCCCTGTTCATGTAAAGCTGGAGTAGCAAACATGATGCCCTCCAGATGTTGTTGGACCACAACTCCCATCATCCATGCCAACTCACCATGATGACTGGGGCTGATGGGAGCTGGAGTTCAACAGGGTCTGGAAGGCAGCACTTTGGCTACCCTCTGAGAGAGGGTGATTTCCACCTGTCCCCTCCCCCATTCTCCATGCTCCCCCAAGCCCGAGGAGCACATTATCAGGAAAGGGCAGGTGTCTGAGGAGAGAAGGAGGAGGGAATACTTCATCCTGTGAATGTGAGCTATTCACTGAAGGAAAGTTAGGATGCAAGCCATAGAAGGTTCTCAGCTTTAATACAGATCTGTTAGATTGACAGTCCATGGATGCTGGACTCCATTGGACTATGTTGCATATATCAGGAAGAAAATGATCAGTGTGGCATTGGCTTAAATGTATTGTTATTTCTGGATAGATAGCATCTGTTCATTGAGATGGCACTGATAGAGTTTGGTCATTTATTTATATCCCACCTGGCCTTAAAATGTTCAAGGCAACATACAAGTAATTAAAAGAGTACAATCAATATTGAGACATATCAATAAAAACACCACAAGGCTCCAGTAGAAAACCAGTCATGCTCAAATCTCAATGAAATTAAAGGGACATAAGTTAGTTGTGACTGGAGGCCAACCTAGAAGCATGGACAGCACAGCAATTGCATGTATGATTTTTAAAAGCAAATAGCAGGGCACAGGGGGCCAACCTGGATCAGGACCCTGGTGTGGAGAGCAGGGGGTCTTTAACCCTGTGCCCCTTCCCACTGTGGTCCTGATCCAGATGGGCCCCAACACCTGCTATGTGCATTGGAAAGAGCAAATACAAGCAAAATGAGCCCCCCCCCAAATACAAACAATAGACAGAAGGAGACTGATCCAGATTGGGACTGCATTAGGGAGAGGCAAAGGGTTAAAACTCCTCTGCCCTCCACACCAGCTGCTTGCTTTGAAAAAGCCATGACACAACTGTGTGACTAGCGATGCATCTACTGTATTTGGCCCATTGATGAATTTGAAAAGGGACTTGAGCGTGCCTGGAAAGGGACTTAAGCCCACAACATAGGGCCAATACGTTGCAATGTTTTACATTGTTATATACCTAACAATGCTTGAGCTTCACTGATGGATCCAGATGAGCATATGGTCTCACAAACAGTTCCCCCTTGGGCATGGGGATATGTTGCAACTGGAGTTATGGCAGGAAAAAAGTAGCTTGGGGAAAGGTTAAGCATTCTCCCTTCCTCCTGAAGCTGCTTTTCTGTATTATAAAAGGAGTTTAAATATATGCATAAGCATTTAATGCCCACTTGAACCCTAAGCCTGCTTCTTCCAGCATGACTCCCTACTGAACTGTCTTCTTGCCTTTAGGCCATCAGCCTTAGCCGCCTGCTCTGCAAAAGTAGCAAACGGGTCAGTCTGTTCTACCTCATAAGTCATAAGAACATACTGGACCACTTCTATAATCCACTGTGAGGTGTCACAACAAATGAGTAAGAGAGGCTGCCGAAGATCAAAATGTACCAAGTGTCTAATAGATTGCAGAAGACCCTGTCTTTCTCACACAGTGGTCAGTTCAGCATGCACCAGCCACTTCAGACGCGTGAGTCACCACTACACAGAATTTAACTTAAAGCAGCTGCCATATACATTGCACCTTTCCTGTTTCAGTACAAAAACCATACTTGTCACCAACAGCAAGAGAACTTCCAATGAGCAGGTGAGATATCCCAGATGACCTGTGCAGGCAAACTATTCCAACATTACAGCGTTGCATTGTAAAGTCTATATCGTTTGGGATGAAAGAAGAAATACGCCAGCATGAATTTCACTTTGGTCATTCAGAACATGGAATCTTCAAATAACAATAAAAAATAACCGTGAGTTGTGTTCAACTACATCCTACTCAGAGCAGACCCATTGAAATTAATAAACCCACATTAATCATGTCTATTAACTTCAATTGTTCTGAGGTCTACTCTGAATAGGACTAGCATTGAATACTACCCCATGTTTGCAAGTTGTAATGCCCATATCAAACCAATAGGGGCATGCAAGCACATATATGTAGATGTACTGCCCTCAAGTCGATTCCGACTTATGGCGACCCCCTGAATAGGGTTTACATGAGGCCGAGAGGCAGTGACTGGCCCAAGGTCACCCAGTGAGCTTCATGGCTATGTGGGGATTCGAACCCTGGTCTCCCAGGTTGTAGTCCAACACCTTAACCACTACACTGCACTGGATCTCTACATATATAATAAGGTTATATAAAATGGCCTCATGGGCTAAATGGGGAGGCTTGGTGGACTAAATAAAGCCCGGGGGTTGGAGGTTTTCACCACTGCTGTAATCCACTGAGCTCCATGGGGTTTATCTGTCATGTTAAGGGGGCATCCTACACAGTTTTTAATTAATTAATTAATTAAATTTATATCCCGCCCTTCCTCCCAGAAGGAGCCCAGGGCAGCAAGTTACACATTAGATAATCTCACTGAAGTCAATGGGAGTCAATTAGAGTTAAACAGCCTTACTTTGTGCAATTCTGCAGCCTTATAATGCCCTAAATTATTTAACTTATCAAGAGGCCCTTTTTCAAAGCATGAATTTAATTTTGAATTGCATTCATGTGAGTCATTTTAACTTCTCAATTCTAACTTTTTTTTAACATCTGGCTTCAAAAAGAACTTTATTATGGATGTAAAATATGGTATGTGATTATATATGCAACATTATACTAAAGAAACATGGGGAAGCTCCTCCATGATGGCATTTTTTGACAAACACATTGCTAATTTCAAAGTATAGTATGTAAAATCCCAGTGAAGCTTCATCAGAATTTCTAATGAGCATCTATATTTTAAATGAAGGACGGTATTTTGTTCTTAAATGACATTGAAATTAGTAGCAAACTGCAATTCTGAGCATTAACATTTCAATAGCATCTCCAAAACATTAATAAATTAAAGTACACCCAATAACAGTTTTCCTAAAACTTGATACCATTCTGTCTTGTTCTGTCCTAAAAACATTAAACATGTTTTTAGGGTAATCATCTGTACATGAAAAGATGGAGACTTTTTCCCTCCCCAAATTGGAAAACACCTTTTATCCTTTTATCTTTTTATTGAATGCAGCTTTAATTATACAGTTGTGGTTTCTAGAGGCATTTTGATGATCAAGAATACTTTTTTTAAAATGCCCTGCGCTGTTTTCTGGTGACAGGTGAGGAAAGTGTCTTTTAAGAGGAGGACAATCAAAGTTTTTCTTCTTGCTGGTACTTACTTTATTGCAAAAACATCTCCCCCAAGCATTATACTACTGAAAAATTGCCTTCAAAATTACCAGAATGTCAAATATATTCATGCTTTACAGCATCTGAAATTGTTTTCTTCAGAAACCCATCCATATATTATCATTGTAACTTGGCTTTGAATCTTTAGGGTGGGGAGGTATTGGAGAAATCTCCCCCATGGTTTTTTTGCTGTCTAACTTGTTTTGCCTACAGTATGAAAGCAAGAAATCAGATTTAAAAAAGTGTTTTGCTAACCTTCAGTGTTGTTGTTCTGAGCATTTGCTGATGACATCTTGTCAAAAAATGGTTTGCCACCTTTTCCTTCTGGGCCTTTCTCTGGAATGATGGAATGGCTCCCAGGCTGATTTTTAAATGCTGGTGATCGCAAACTTCTCTCATTTTCTACTTCCTGTTAGAAGACATTAAAGGGATGTGTATTAAAAGCTATCAGTAGGAAACAGATGTGGCTGTCTGGGAGGAGAGGATGTGAAGAGGGGAGGGAGGGAGCAGTGGGGTTCCATTACATGATTGATGTTTTCCAATATGCTTCAGGGTAAATCTCTATAACATTGCAGAGAGTTACAAATGTGCATTGGCTGTCAGCTTACATTTCAACACACAGAGAAGCTGGGCAAGTGTCGCAGGTCTCATTTGGCATTTCTTTTTATATGCTTTTCACCACCACCATCACCTTTCTGGAAAGAAATGCTGTATGCAATAAAGGGTCACAATAAATAATAATAATAAAAATAGGACCCTGGTGAATTTTTCCCCCAAAGCCAAGTGGGTGTTTCAACAGCTTTTATGTAACATGTGCACACTCATCTTAAGAATATGCTGGAAGTTGGATGCATTTCAGCTGAGTTTTAATTGACTGTATTGCTGGTATCTTCCAAATGAGATTTCATTCATCATAACAGCCAAGTGAGATGACCCATGTTCCTTGCATCAATCTCATGGAGTAATCATGATCACACACATAATTGTACCACCCCTGGTTAAGTAGCCCTCTTAAAAAAATACAGCATCATGAAACTGGGGGATCTGAAGCCCTGCTTGTTCTCCTCTTGTCATGCAATTTAAGATCCAACAGGAAGTAAACAGTTTAGACACATCCATGATGTTAAATAAATAATCTAAGGTAGCTACAGCCGCAAACTGATGAGATATTACAAAGGACTAATCTGTGAAACCTTCCTGTGGGCTGAAAATATTGTACACATCCCAAAGGCAACTTTAAGCAAGTCACTTTTGATACCTTCTGCTGTTTTACATGTGGAAATTTAAGCAGCATGAGAATAATGTGTAACAGTGCATAGCTTTTGAATCACATTTATTGCAGTAATTTCTCTATTAGTTGTTTCATATGGCAAAGTTATTTCAAAAGTGTATTTATTCTTTGTATGCTGGTTAAAAAATCTTGAATTTTTTTAAAAACTATATTATATCATACTGGTTATGAATATCCAGTAAGCACTTAATAATAATAGCGTAATAAAACAAGCATCTTTCTGTGGAGTAGCACCTGAAATCAAGATATGTTGGGTTGTCACAAATGCAAAAAAGAAGATAAAAATATTCCAGTTATATATAGCAGCTGGAGAAATGGGGCAAGTTTAGAACAAGAAAAATTATTTATGATTTGAGTGACAAACGTTTTGCTACACATACCTACTATACATCCATGTACACGCATGTGGTAATACCATTTTTGGTTGGTCTGACCATTAAAAGAAATAAAATCACACATATCCATGCTAAGAGTAAAAGGGTTCAACAAGGGTTGAAGGACCAGAAAGCGCACTTGGAGGAAGCGGATTATCTGGATCCATGTCAACCAGGCTTCAGGCCTGGACATGGGACTGAAACAGCCTTGGTCGCCTTGGTAGATGATATGAGGAGGGCGTGGGATAGGGGCGAATGCACCTTCCTTGTCCTCCTTGATCTCTCAGTGGCTTTCAATACCGTTGACCACGTTATCCTCCTGGACCGCCTGAAGAGGTTAGGCAGGGGGGGCACTGTATTGCAGTGGTTCCATTCCTTCCTATCTGGTAGGTACCAAAGAGTGGCATTGGAGGATGAGGTCTCGGATCCTTGGCCTCTCACTTGGGGGGTGCCACAGGGTTCCATCATCTCCCCGATGCTGTTCAACATCTATATAAAGCTGCTGGGAGCAATCATCAGGAGATTTGTGCTGCAATGTCATCAGTATGCGGATGACATGCAACTCTATCTCTCATTTAAATCTTCACCAAGGTTGGCTGTAGAAACCCTGTCCAAGTGCCTGGAGTCGGTGAGTGGCTGGATGGGAAGGAATAAGCTGAAGCTGAACCCTGATAAAACTGAGGTACTGTTCGTGGGAGACAACGGAAGGCTGGGGGATGTGGACCTGGTGCTCAATGGGGTACGATTGCCCCGAAAGACCAGGTCCGCAGCCTGGGGGTCATTCTTGACTCCCAGCTGTCCATGGAGGCTCAAGTTTCGGCTGTGAGCCGGGTGGCGCTGTATCAACTCCATCTGATACGGAGGCTGCGCCCCTACCTTCCCAACCATCTGCTCCCACTGGTGGTACATGCCTTGGTCACCTCTCGCCTAGACTACTGTAATGCGCTCTACGTGGGGTTACCCTTGAAAACGGTCCGGAAGT
Source organism: Rhineura floridana (assembly GCF_030035675.1). NCBI lineage: Eukaryota > Metazoa > Chordata > Lepidosauria > Squamata > Rhineuridae > Rhineura > Rhineura floridana. The sequence continues at coordinate 47,808,395 of NC_084481.1, forward strand.
TGCAACTGGTACAAAATGCGGCGGCTCGTCTGATTAAAGGCAGCCGCTGGCAAGATCACATCACTCCAGTGCTGAAGGAGTTGCACTGGCTACCGGTTGTTTACCGAACCCAATTCAAGGTGTTGGTTTTGACCTTTAAAACCCTACACGGTTTTAGCCCAGTCTATCTGAAGGAGCGCCTCCAGCATCGTCAGGGATGCCACTCAACAAGATCAGCCTCAGAAGACCTTCTCTCGATCCCACCGGTTAAAACAGCTAGACTGGTGAGGACTAGAGAGAGATCTTTTTCAATAGTGGCCCCCACCCTGTGGAATTCTCTCCCAAATGATTTCCGCCATGCCCCTTCTATGATGAGCTTCCGCCGGGCCTTGAAGACCTGGCTCTTCAGGCAGGCTTTTGGGGTGGGTTAGGTTTTTATTGTTATGGTTTTAAATTTTAACATTTTAATGTATTGTTTTTTATCTTGTACGTCGCCCAGAGTGGCTGGACAACCAGCCAGATGGGCAACTAATAAATTTAATAAATAAATAATAATAATAATAATAATAAAATAGAGGAAAGAAGTGTTGGCCACATGCAGTGGGACTACCTGTCATGTTTCTGATCTCTGGAAGTTTTGGGCTCTTAGGGAGCTGAGTATTCTGCATTTTATTTATTTATTTATTTATTAAATTTATATCCTGCCCTTCCTCCCAAAAGAAGCCCAGGATGGCAAACAAAAACACTAAAAACACTCTAAAGCATCTTAAAAACATATTAAAACAAAACATGTTTTAAAACATCTTAAAAAGCAATTCCAACATAGTCTGGGATAATGTCTCTACTTAAAAGGCTTGTTGAAAGAGGAAGGTCTTCAGTAGGTCCTGAAAAGATAACAGCGATGGTGTGTGTCTAATATTCAAGAGGAGGGAATTCCAAAGTGTTGGTGCCACTACACTAAAGGTCTGCTTTCTATGTCGTGCGGAACAGATCTCCTGATAAGATGGTATCTGCAGGAGGCCCTCACCTGCAAAGGGCAGTGATCAATTGAGTATATAAGGGGTAAGATGATATTTCAGGTATCCTTGTACCAAGCTGCATAGGCTTTGTACACCAGAACCTTGGCCCAGCAGGTAATGGGCAGCCTGTGCAATTCTTTCAGCACTGTTTCATGATACATGTTCATGATACCCTGCCCCATACCCTATCATGCCACCACATTTTGCTCCAGCTGCAGCTTCTGGACCCACCTCAATGGCAGCCCCACATAGAGTGCATTACAGTAATCCATCCTGGAGGTTACCAGTGCATGAACAACAGTAGTCAGGCTATCCTGCTCTGGAAATGGCCACAGCTGTCTTACCAGCCAAAAATGTTAAAGGCACTCCTAGCCACTGTGGTCACCTGGGCCTCTAGTGACAAAGATGGATCCATGAGTTGATGAATTCAAAAAGGGAGAATCTCCAGCCTTCCAGAATACTTAAGTCCAGCATGCTCTCATGGCAGATAACTGAAAACTCTTGAATAATGGTTTAAGGATTTCAGCCAAAGATTGTTGGCAGCTGACACTACTCTGCACCTGTGAAAATGACAGTTGGATTGAGCAATAGCTGAGAACCTATTGTGTATAATTAAAAAGTGTGTGGATCAGGAAAAAATGAAATGAACATGAATCGTTGGCATTTTTAATGTATTAGGTATCCTTTTAACTGCCAATGGCATGGCAGAAAAGTACAAAGCAAGATGGCCAGAATTAATGTCTGCCCACGCTATTGCTTTCAGCTCAGAGCCAAGTTCCTGAAAGTACTCTGACTGATACAATGCATACTGTCAAATACTTGTTGAGTATGGTTTGCCAGTCCATATACTTTTGTTGTTGATCTTTTGCTTTGGATCTGCACTACGATTCTCTATCACTTCGGAAGTATGAAATAGTGGGGACTTCCGGGAAGTGGTGCTGGCTGGTGGTTGTCTCTGAGGGAGCTCTGCCTCAGAGGAAGCTTTTTTCAGGTTAAAAGCCAGCCAAGAGGAATCTTGGACTGGCTTAAATGTTCTCCAAGGTATAGGAGAACCGATCAGATCTTCCACAAGACTTCGTTGAGCTGTCGGCGGCTGGAATTGATCAGGAAATTCCTGAGATAAGAAGGCAAGCCGATCGGCTGAAGACGGAGTCAGGAATTCCACGCAAGCTGAACTGGAATAAAGCGAAGCGTTTTTTCTTCTCTCAAAAAAAAACGTTCTTAACCAGCGAGCCCACTTCTGCCTAAACCTTATCATTCGGCTTAAATTACTGCAATAAAAGGGATTTGTTTATGAATCAGCAATTGAGAAACCTGGGTGAGTCATACTTTTTCTCTTTTAAATATAATTAAGGAAGAAAGAAAATATAAACAACTTATATACTTTTTTTACGACAAAAAGCTGGCTTGAATTTGGACTTTTAAAGTTTAAAAACGGATGAGAGGTAATTATTATATTTTGGACTATTTTTCTCTTTGGACTATTTCTTGTTGGATGAATCCGCTGCTCGTATATGCTACTAATTGTTTAGTCTTGGCAACCAGAATTGTTTTGCATTCTTGGAAGCAGATAAGGACTGTGTTGTGCTGGCTGGATTTCAATAATAGGCCTGGAATATTAACTCTTCTTTTTGGTGGAGGGAAAAAAAGAAAAGAAATAGACTGCCCTTAGGTTCTGAAACAGTGATTAATATTAGAAATTAAAGGCCTCTTTTTGAAAATGACAACTAAAAAAACAACCAAGGCCCAGGGGCGAAGAGGTTCTATTGATACACAGGAAGAGGATATACCCCCAGAAATGTTTCAAAAAATAATGGAAGGGATTAATGCTATAAAACAGGAAATGAAACAGGAAATGAAAACTGAATTGACAGATATAAAAGACTATATTAAAACACAAGTGGATGAGATTAAAGGGACAATTGGGCAAATAAAGGAAGATGCAAAAAATACCAAAGAAAAGGTACAAACCTTGGAGAATAGAACAGATATACTAAATCTGGAACTAGAAAAAAATTTGGACTATTTAGCTGTGACTGAAATGAGAAATAAAGAGCATTGTTTGAGATTCCGTGCAATCCCTGAGGAAACAGGTGAAGACATTAGAGATAAAATTGTTAATGCTTTAGTAAAATTTCTGGACTTGAATGAAGATAGGATGGAATTTGAAATAGACAAAGTTTATAGAATTAACTCCAGATATGCAACAATGAAAAAAATTCCAAGAGATGTGCTTGTTCATTTCGTAAAGAAGACGACCAGAGATATGGTTTTACAGCAACACTTTAAATATACCTTTAAAATTGATGGTAAGGAAATACTGGTGATGAAGGAAATTCCTATTAGACTTTTACGTAAGAGAAAAGAATATGCTTTCCTTACAGAAAAACTTAAGCAATGCAAAATTCAATTTAGGTGGGACGTTCCAGAAGGAGTGATTTTTACATTCAGACAACAGAAATACAGACTGAATACTGTTCAAAAAGCAAGGGACTTCTTGAGAAAAGCTTCAAAAGATATGGAAGAAGATAAACTCAAAGATATGGATATAGTTCCTGGGAAACAAAGTCAACAAGGATATGCAGAGGAGGGGAAGGAAGATGATGGATCAAAAGGAGCATCAGGCAAATTTTAAAATACACGCTTAATGATGGATTACAAATACCTAACTTGGAATATAAATGGAGCCAACACGGCGCAGAAGAGAAAGAAAGTGTTTCATTATTTGAAAAAATTAAAATTGGATATAATTTGTCTACAAGAAACTCATATTCAGAAGAAAGATTCCAAATATTTGATTTGTAAAAATTTGGGTGAAGAATTTATTTCAGCTGGACCAAAAAAAAAAAATGGAGTTGTTCTCTATATTAACCCACAATTGCTTCCTAAATTGGTATTATTGGACGATAGTGGTAGATTTGTGGGGGTTGAAATTACTTTACAAGGTACAAACATTTTGATAGTGGGTATTTATGCCCCCAATGAAGATAAAACAAGGTTTTATACAGGACTTATGGAAAAATTGTCAGAGTTTTCATATGAGCATTGGTGTGTCATGGGTGACTGGAATGGGGTAATCTCACCAAAAATTGATAGGCTTTCTGAAAAAAATATCAAAGAGACACAAGGTAAATTACCGAAGATTTGTTTTGAACTCATGGAACATTTAGAATTGGTGGATACCTGGAGATATATAAATGATAATGCAAAGGAATTTACTTATTTTTCAGAAAGACATAAAACATTTTCGAGGATTGATATGATTTGGATGTCAAAAATTTTAGCGAAGGATATTTTTAAAATGGATATATTACCAAAAACTTTTTCGGACCACAATCCTGTGATATTAACTTTAAAAAAAAAAAATCTTGGATTTAGATGGAGACTAAATGAATCTTTATTATAGAATGATAAAGTAGTACAAGAATGTAAGAAGAAATTAAAGGAGTTCTTTGAATATAATTTATATAAAGGAACAAGTGAAAATATTGTTTGGGATACTAGTAAGGCATTTATGAGGGGATACTTTATTAAATGTAATTCTGAATTAAAAAAAAAGAAACAACAGAAAATGCAATTAATTTTGGAAGAAATAAAACAAAAAGAGGAAGAATTGAAAAAGAATCCAGCTAAAGTTTCTATTGTAAATCAAATTAAAATGTTACAGAAGCAAGTATCAATGTTGACAGTTAGAGAAATTGAAAGGAAATTAAATTTTGCTAAACAAAGGACTTTTGAATTTGCAAATAAACCTGGGAAATGGTTAGCATATAAATTAAGAAAAGAACGTCAAAAAAATATTATTTTAAAGATACAAGAAGGAGATGAGACGCTGACAGATAATGTAAAAATCAAAAAGATTTTTCATCAATATTACTCAACATTGTATAAGTGTCAAGAAATTCCATCTGAAAAAATAGAAGAGTATTTATCTAAACAGAATTTGCCGAAAATTACAGATTTTCAGAGACAAGTTATTAATGGCCCTATTACGTCAAGAGAGATATCTGAAGCTATAAATAAAATTAAATTAGGAAAGGCGCCAGGACCAGATGGGCTATCTGCAATGTATTATAAATGTTTGGAGGAAGAACTCTTGCTACCCTTACAGTCTACAATGAATTCTATTTTGCAAGAGGGAAAGATACCGGATAGTTGGAAAAATGCTAATATAACATTAATACCTAAAGAGGACCAAGATTTAACTAAAACAAAAAATTATTGGCCAATATCTCTACTGAATAATGACTATAAAATTTTTACAATGATTTTGGCTGAAAGATTGAAAATAATATTGCAACAATTTATTCAGGAAGATCAATCAGGGTTTTTACCTAAAAGACAATTACGTGACAACGTCAGGAATGTTTTGAATGTGTTGGAATATTTAGAACAACGAAATGATAAACAAGCAGCTTTGATTTTTTTAGATGCTGAAAAAGCATTTGATAATTTGAATTGGAAATTTATGTTCCAGGTTTTGGAGCAAATGGATTTTGGAGACAACTTTATAAAATGGATCAGATCGATTTATACATCACAGAAGGCCCAGATAATTGTTAATGGAGACTTAACGGATTCATGTGAAATACAAAAGGGTACAAGACAGGGATGTCCATTATCTCCCCTTTTATTTATTCTGGTTTTAGAAGTGCTGCTTAGAGATATAAGGCAAGATAAAAGGATTTCGGGATTAAAAATAAAAAAAGAAGAATATAAATTGAGAGCATTTGCTGATGATTTGATAATTGTACTAGAAAACCCTTTGGAAGGAATTCATATATTGATGGACAAATTAAAAGAATTTGGACCGTTAGCAGGATTTAAGATCAACAATCAAAAAACAAAGATGTTGGTGAAAAATTTAACTTTAAGGGAACAGAAAGAGTTAATGGACAAGACAGATTTTACAATAGAAAAAAAGTTGAAATATCTAGGCATCATCATGACAAATAAAAACTCAAAGCTGTTTCATAATAATTACGAAAAATTATGGACAGAGATTAAGAAAGACTTGCTAAGATGGGATAAACTACAACTGTCATTAATGGGTAGAATATCTGTGATAAAAATGAATGTATTACCGAGAATGATGTTTTTGTTTCAAACAATACCTGTAATATCCTCTGATTTACCTTTTAAACAATGGCAAAAAGATATTTCTAAATTTGTATGGCAAGGAAAAAAACCAAGAGTTAAATTTAAATTACTTCAAGACGCTAAAGAAAGAGGAGGACTGGGATTACCAAATTTGAGACTTTATTTTGCTGCCTGCTGTTTAGTCTGGATAAAGGAATGGATCTTATTGAGGAATAAAAGACTATTGGATTTGGAGGGCCACAATCTGAAGTGGGGATGGCATGGATATCTATGGTATGACAAAGTAAAAGTAAACGTAGACTTTAACAATCATTTTATAAGACGTTCTCTGTTGAAAATATGGAATAGATACAAACCAAGGTTTTATTCGAAAATACCATTATGTGTCTCAAGTCAAGAAGCGTTTTATAGAAGAGAAATGTCTGGAAAAGAGAAATGGTTAACTTATCAAGAACTATTAGAAAATGTACATGGAGAATACACAATGAAAGAGAGAGAACAATTGATAAAGGAAGGATATAGTTTTCATTGGTTTGCCTATTTACAATTGTTAGAGAGATATAAAATGGACAAGAAAATGTATGGGTTTGAAATAAGTAAATCTGATTTTGAAATAGGTTTGTATACAAATGATGAAAACATAATTGCAAAAATGTATAAACTTTTATTGAAAATGGATATGGAGGAAGAACAAGTAAAAGAGTGCATGGTAAAGTGGGCAAAAATTTTTGGTCATAACATACAAATGGATCAATGGGAAAATATGTGGAAAAAAGGTTTGAAATTTACATTATGTTATAATCTTAAAGAAAATTTTTATAAAATGATGTACCGTTGGTACATGACTCCAGAAAAGCTGTCAAAAATGTATAGTAATGTCTCTAATGTTTGTTGGAAATGTAAACAACAAGAAGGATCTTTTTATCATATGTGGTGGTCATGTAAAAAGGCGAAATTATTCTGGGCACAGATAGGTAGGAAGATGCAAAAAATTTTAAAGATAAATATTCAGTCAAAACCAGAATTTTTTTTACTGGGTTTTATGGATAAACAAATAGAAAAGAAATATGGAAGAATATTATTATATATGATTACGGCAGCAAGATTATTATATGCACAAAAGTGGAAAATGGAATCAATACCAACAATGGAAGAATGGCTACTGAAATTAATGGACTTAGTAGAAATGGATAAATTGACGTGTTTACTTAGAGAAAAATCGACAGATACATTCCTTAAGGATTGGAAGCCTCTCTTAGACTTTTTGTCGAAAGATCAAAATAAAATGATGATACTGGGATTTGATGATTAATTAAGACAGCTTATGGAGAAAAGGGATTCTGTATGTACATATTAAGGGACAGGTTTGATGTATATTATATACTTATAGCTGATCTGTGACAAATCGGAAGTCAACCATTTTATTTTTATTTTTTGTTGTAGTATTGTTATGTTTTTTCTTACTTTGTTTTGTTTGTTTTTTGGAAAAATTTGAATAAAAACTATATAAAAAAAAAAAAAGGAAGTATGAAATAGCAAAGGTAGTCTTAAAATTGCAACTGAATCCAGTCTATTATTTTAATAGAAAAGTGGCACATAAATATTAAATCAGATGTGTTGTCCTATCATGGCCATGCTGCAACTTGTACACTTGCCTCAGCATAATGACTTAATATGGTTGGCCAATGGGGACTCTAAAGTTGTGGTCCTGAAGTGTAATGTCACAAGGCCTGCAGTCTGTATCTAGCCTGCCCAAGCTTTTCTCCTGGAGCAAATGTTGCCTGGTGCAGCATGGGGACAGCCTCAGAGGCCAATATACAGCACACATGCCCTAATGCAATTGCCATATTTGAACTTCAGGAAATGCTTTCAAATTGCTTATATAATTTTCAGCTATACATGAACAAAAATGAAAATGAACAAAAAGAAAACCCAGGTCCTGTATTAGTTTCCAAGAGGACTCCTACAACAGAGAAGGTGTTCCTGCCCCCAGGAATGGGTGAAATGCACTCTTAAAAGAATGATAATGGGAAAGATTTCCCTAATTTTTTTTTTCACTTATCTGAATTGATTGTTCAAGTGCCACCCAAGAATCATAATGGCTAAACCTTTAACAATTCGCCTGGGTGAATATATTTTACTTGAATGTCTCTCTTGAGAATAAAGCATTGCCTTGCAATGGATGTTGTGTGAGCTCAGGAAGTGTGTTTTTGTCCTGACGTTTATGTAAATATGACACAGAAGTGTAGATGGAATGACTACATAGAGCATGTTTCTGAATAGCTGGACTCATACAAGAAAATCAGAGGGAAGAAGAAAAACTTGCTCTTAATATTACAGGCTTACAGATTTTCCATATAATTGTATTTAATGCTGGGTTCCAAAGGACCCTAAAGTTATTTCTGCTTTTTAGGGAATTTTTTTTTTAGGATGCTCTCTCAACAGTAACCCTACCCCATTCATTCCTTGACAAGTAGAGATGGGGGAGAAATTAGTTCAGTTTGCATTTTAATGCGAACATATTTAATATGCACTTTCCTTACCACTACATGAATCAAAACACAGCTATTCTTCAAAATTTGCAATTCTCTAAATTTTGTTATGCAGTTGTCCAACCAAAACAGGTGTAAAACCCTTCCCCCATATATTTACTTATTTATTTATTAAATTTATTAGTCGCCCATCTGGCTGGTTATCCAGCCACTCTGGGCGACATACAAAATAAACATACAAATACATTAGACATTAAAATCTGAAAACAATGATAATAAAACCTAGCCCACCCCAAAAGCCTGCCTGAAGAGCCAGGTCTTCAAGGCCCGACGGAAGCTCATCATAGAAGGGGGATGGCGGAGATCATTTGGGAGGGAGTTCCACAAGGTGGGGGCCACAACTGAGAAAGCCCTCTCCCTAGTCCTCACCAGTCTAGCTGTTTTAACTGGTGGGATGAAGAGAAGGTCTTTTGAGGCTGATCTTGTTGGGCGGCATAGCTGATGATGCTGGAGGTGCTCCTTCAGACAGACTGGGCCAAAACCGTGTAGGGATTTAAAGGTCAAAACCAACACTTTGAATTGGGCCCGGCAAGCAACTGGTAACCAGTGCAACTCTTTTAGCACTGGAGTGATACGATCTCACCAGCGGCTGCCTTTAATCAGCTGCACCGCTGCGTTCTGTACCAGTTGCAACTTCCGGACCGTTTTCAAGGGTAGCCCCACGTAGAGCGCTTTATAGTAGTCTAGGCTAGAGGGGACCAGGGCATGTACCACCGATGGGAGCAGATGATTGGGAAAGTAGGGGCATAGCCTCAGTATCAGATGGAGCTGATACAGCACTGCCCGGCTCACAGCCGAAACCTGAGCTTCCATGGACAGTTGGGAGTCAAGAATGACCCCCAGGCTGCAGACCTGGTCTCTCAGGGGCAATTGTACCCCATTGAGCACCAGGTCCAAATCCCCCAACCTTCCGTTGTCTCCCACGAACAGTACCTCAGTTTTATCAGGGTTCAGCTTCAGCATATTCCTTCCCATCCAGCCACTCATTCCAGGCACTTGGACAGGGTTTCTACAGCCACTGTCAGTGAAGGTTTAAATGAGAGATAGGGCTGTGTGTCATCCGCATATTGGTGACATTGCAGCACAAATCTCCTGATGATAGCCCCCAGAGGCTTTATATAGATGTTAAATAGCATCGGGGAGAGGATGGAACCCTGTGGCACCCCACAAGTGAGAGGCCAAGGGTCTGAAACCTCACCCCCAATGCCACTCTCTGGTGCCTACCAGAGAGGAAGGAATGGAACCACTGCAGTACAGTGCCCCCTATACCTAACCTCTCCAGGCAGTCCAGAAGGTTACCGTGGTCAATGGTGTCCAAAGCCGCTGAGAGATCCAGGAGGACGAGGAAGGTGCATTCACCCCTATCCAGGGCTCTCCTCATATCATCCACCAAGGAGACCAAGGCTGTTTCAGTCCCATGTCCAGGCCTGAAGCCCGACTGAAATGGGTCCAGATAATCCGCTTCCTCCAAATGCGCTTGCAACTGCTTCGCCACCACAATATTAGGGTAAACTATGCACAAAAGCACGTTTATTAGTGAAAATATTTATTGACTGTATTTATTCTCTTCATGGAAAGCGTTAGGTACAAATCTACAGGAGCATGCAGACCTTAGTGGCATCATATGCAACCCACAGGTCATACATACTGTATTTGGTACTCCACTGCAAGGTCAGGCAATGTTTAATTTCTTCTAAAAATCTAGGGCTTCCTTGTATCTTAGCGGAGGCTTCTTGTGATCTTCCTGCAGTGTTTGAGAACTACTATGACAAACACTCACAAAAATGCAGAATGCAGTTGCCTTGTGACATCTTAAAAGAAAAAAAAAGTAGTAGGACTGTGCACCTGATTCAGCCAAGGCCTGAGTCAGATAGGGCCCGCTTGGAGGTTTCTGGGCCTTGGTCAAGTTGGTTTGAGACAGCAATGGATTGTTACGGGTCAAATTAGATGACTCAGAGTGATTCAGGGCTGTCAGGGGGCAGGGTGCCGGGCAGGAAGAAGAGGCAGCCATCAATAGGGTTGCCATATTGCCCAGATAGCCGGGTTTTACCCGGATTCTATGCATGCCACCCGGCGCCCGACTAACCCCTTACGTGGCCCGGATTCTCAGCTTTAATTAAAAAAAAAAGTTTCTAGGTGGTCCGGTTCTCGAGATATACATAAAAACGTCAGCCACCCCCCTCGACTGTTAAATCTTTCTTTAAGCAGTACTGTACTATAGCACTTTGTAGCTTTAACCCCGCCCATTCAGCATTGCAGCCAATCAGGGATTGTGTTTCAGTTTCATTGACCTCAGGCAGTGTCTAGAAAACAAAATGGTGGTTCCACACACACACACACACCCGTTTATCTGAAAATCTCATAAATTGGGTAAGTATATACATTTCAGTTTTTTTTCCTCTTGTGTGCAGGAGTCAGAGCTTGGGCAGTGTTTCGAAAACCTTCCCAATACTTGCTTTTTGTAAAAGCAATGCTAATCCCATATGCCCAAAGTAAATCCCATTTAATTCAATAGGACTTACTTTGAGAAGACATGTTATGAATGTGCTGAAAATCAATGGGACTTTGGAGTGAATGTAAAAAAGAATTATGTTTGTGTTCTAACTCTTTCTGTCTCCAGTCCAATTTTAAAGCAAGTAGGCAGGGCTTACTTAGGTATTACAGTTTTTATTCTGTAGGAAAGTAATACTGATTTTTTTAAAACTAATACTGATTTTTCTGCAATGACCAACTGGTTTGACAATAAACTGTTATATGGCCTGTATGTATTTATACATCTGCTGTGTGTGCATGTGCGTGTATGGAGTCTTTCCAACACCCCTGTTAGGTAGGGTTGGAAACCAATGCAGCTCACAACAAGAAATAAAGCCATTTACAATCCAATGACCATAAAACAAGTATAAACAGTTGCAAAACAGCGTAAAGTGGCATGATTCGGAATTTTGGGTTGTGTGAATGAAGTTGCTTATCACTTGAGGTTGTATTTCTGTCCCTGTTTGAGCAAGCCCCACTGAATACGCTGGGACTTGCTTCTGAATAAATAAACTTAGGATTGCACTATAAAATCTTTACAGTTTGTGTAAATAATAAATATATTTGATAGTCATGCTTATATACATATTTCTTCATTTATCATATTTTTGGTTTTTGGTTAGGAATCCTGACTGGTTGTGAGATGCTTAGTTTTTTGCCTTACTCATAGGAATCTTGTTGTGGTTGGTATGGTATTACATTTAGGAAAGTGTTACTGCCTTCTGTGTTTTTTTTTCCTATTTGCATTTCACTTATCTTTAACCTCACTCCGTTACAGCCATAGAAGCAACAGCAGCATATGCAAGATAATTAACTCCCATTAGTGATAAGAACAAGAATTTATAATTATTATTTCAATTAAAACAAGAGGCTTATCAATACTTTGAAGAGGACCAGATATTTATTTTCTTTCTGAGCCCAGGACTGGGTCTTTCATGATGCCCGGGGAGCAGGAGAGTAGTCGATAAGACAGACATCCTGGCATTGGTAATCTAATTAGCAAGGTATTTGTAGGGTTGTTGCACACTTCCAGGCCCAGTTTCATTTTGAGTATGGAGGTGGAACCTGTGTAGATGTGGTTGAGAAATTTTGAGTTAAGCAAAGCTCTGCTTTTATAAAACCTAAGAAACATACAGATACTTTGAATGTCTGAGTGCCTGCACCAGTGGAACACTGGAGGAACTTGTAAAACTTGCTGCAACAGTATTTAGAACTGAGCATGTGGTGTGAAAGACTCCTTTTCCTAACATTTTGGCTTGTTTTTCTCCACCCACCACATCTCTGAAATATATTGTATATGTTATGGTTAACCATGCTGCTGCCCTGACTTACTTTATGTTTGTTGCTATTTTGTGTTTTTATTATGTTTTTATATTGATTGTGTATTTTTATTGTTTTTATTATATTTGTAAGCTGTGCTGAGCTCTGTTTTTAACAGCAAAAGGGCAGGATATAAATTCTCTTAATCAATCAATAAATACTCCATAGTGTTGGAAACTAGAGTCTAGGCATTTAAGGCTGAAAATGTTGCTTAAAAAAAATATTTCTCACATCTTTCCCCAGTTTTTGGTGGTAATTCCTAGGCACAAAAACAAAACAACTGGACAATCCAAATATTAATATGCAAATATTTGCATAATATGCAAATAACATGCAAATAATTTGCATAATATGCAAATTAACCTGCCCGGATTTGTGGAACTGGAATATGGCAACCCTAGCCATCAGGTGGAAAACCCTCAAAAAGGCCAAAACTGAGAAGATAGGCTTAACGCTGGAGCTCTCTTTCCTGCCTGAGCACTGCCCCACAGGATCAATGCCTCTGTTTAATAGCTGTTGAGTGGAGGCATAGATCCTACATGGCACAGGTGCTGCTTTGCAAATGGCTTCCCTGAAGGAACACCACTTGCAAAGTAGTTGTGCATAGAATCACTCCTTCTGCACATCAGAGCGATCCTGCGGGTTGTGGGTGCTCCCTTGCAAGCAGCTTTCCTGCATGAAACAGCACCCCTCAGAACTTAGCCCCACTCTCAGTTGGGAGGGGGGAAAGGAGATGCAATGTCTTCTTCCCCTGTTCCTTCCCACCTGTATGCTTAATTCAGGATTTTTTACCCTGATTATACATTAGCCACACCCCTGAACTTATTTGGGCAGGTGGTCCCTGGGTCAACCCAAGGATGCCTCCTCCAGTCAGAGCCACAGTTGAATTGAGGGCTGTGCACAGCCATAAAAAGTATGGCTCTCGACCTAGTATTTGTCCTGGGAGAGGAGAGAAGTGGTCTGAAGTTGGGAGTGATTCATGCCACTCCTGTGTCATGGTCAGACCACTACCTGGTAAATATGGACTTCTCGTTGCCATGCCCCCACCGCAGGGGTGAAGGACCTACTAAAATGGTCCGCCCCAGACGCCTGATGGATCCGGATGGATTCCTGACTGCGCTTGGGGAATTGGAACCTGCTGAAGGTCGCCCGGTCGAAACCCTGGTGAAGGAGTGGAATGTGGGGATCACCAGGGCATTAGACCAGGTGGCTCCGAAACGTCCTCTCCCCCTGAATAGAACTCAGCTAGCTCCATGGTATACACCGCGGTTGCGTAGCTTGAGACAGGAGGTGAGACGACTAGAGAGCCGGTGGCGGAAATCCCGCTCCGAAGATGTCCGGACACAGGTTAGAGCAGCAGTAGCTGCCTACCAAGTGGCAATAAAGGTAGGAAAGAAGGCTTAATTAATTGTATTTTAATAATTTTGTAAGTCGCCTAGAGTGGCCATTGGCCAGATAGGCGACGAAGAAATTAAATTTATTATTATTATTATCATTATTGTAAAAAAAAAACCATAGCTGCCATAAAATTTCCAAATAAAACCACAGTGAAACCTGAGTAGAAAGTTAATTTCCGTTCACTTGCAGAAATAGGTGGTCTTCACTAGTTTTCTGAAGGCCATAACCAAGTGGTCTTCTTGAACCTCAATGGCATGAGAGTTCCTTTAAAATGGACACCATCACTAAAAGGACCCTGCCTCTGGCCAATTAAACCTCATAGAGTGCTGACACTTAAATCAGAGCCCCTCTGTTTACTGCCTTTAGTATTGAGAAGGATGTTATGGGATAAGACATGCCTTGTGATATCCTGGCCCCAAACTGTAGGTTAGAGCCAAATCTTTACATTGCCTGAAATAAACCCGAAAACTACTCTGGGAGGTAGTGCAGTTCTCTCACACTGGTGCAATATGCTCCCTGGAGCTTATTGCTCTATACGTTATTTGCCCCACTCTGAACCAATTGTTGTGATTTTGTTTTTAAACAATGAAACTGCCTCCCTGCATTTGGATTGGGGTTGTGATGCTGCACCATTTTTTTCCAAATGGCAAATAGAAGCTGCAAGGAGAGAGGGGGGAATGTTCATAAGGAAATATGCTGAGGGGATGGGTTAATTTACCTTCTCCACTACCCCAGTCCCATTCCAAATCAGAGAGGAAATGTCAGTGGCTGCACTTACCGTTAAAAAATAAAACCTGGGAGACGAGATCTCACTGTCTTGTCTAGTTTGGCTGTCAGGGATAACATCCTTATGGTGAAGTATTAAACAAAAGAAAACAGAAGTCTGCTTCTATTCTACACAGATCTGCTATTGAGAGAAGCAGCTGAGTCATGAAATGCAAAGCACCAGTAAAGATATTTTTCATTCTGATTTATCCATAAACCATCTTATAGTAATTTCTGGGGCCTTCCAGACTGACCCTCAAAGATTAATGCTACTCATATGTTTTATATATTAGCACAGATGCACCGGCTGCTACGCAGTGTGTTTTTAAAATCTCTCTCTCTCTCTTAAAAGAGATTACCTCTTGAGATACTGAGCAAACACCCAAAGAGAGTCCAGTGTGCTTCAACATATCCAAGATCTTTAGGAGATGAAACAAACAAACAAAAAACCACAACATAATCTGGATAGTGAGGCATGAAATTAGTAACAACAATCAGTAAAAAGAGAAATGTGACATGCTTCTGCTCATATTCTCTTTTCCTCCTATGGGAATTTGTTTTCTTTGGTCTGATTATTTATTTATTTAATTAATAGCCTGCATGGATGCGCCGGTAGAGCCAATCTGGTATTCCTCTCACCCCCGGCACATCAGCATACCCCTGACTTCACCACCACACTACCCCTGCCCTTCCACCATCCAGGTAAACTGTATTGGTGCCAGTGTCAGGAGGATGGCTCTATGGCTCTGTGCGAGCACACTGGCCACTGCTACAAATGTCCGTTAATCAGCCTAGAGGTGTTTGAAACAATGGGCAATTTGCTATTTGAAGGAGTCCAAATTAAGGCCATAAAAAGAAGAAAGCCAACAAGATGCTTCCCATTGTGACAAGTCATATGAGAATATCCACATACCAAAATTCACATACTGAAAGCAGAACAGAGGGGCTGCCTGTGAACTAGTAACAGTTATGGTTATATTATTCCAACACTATAGCTTAGTTGTGCAATTCTCAAACACCTTCCCACATCTTTACTTATGCTGTTTAAAAAACAACAACAAAAAACACTATATTCTGAACTCTTTAATGTATCTCTGGTATTTCATCTTACTTCCCCAAAAAGTTGTTTTTGTTTGCTGTTGTCTTTGCTGTTATATTACTGTTTTTTATTTTTCGTTATTAGGAAATTGTTTTTGTAATTGTCGTTTTTGAGATGTAGTTCTGTTCACCTTGTTGTAAGCCACATAGAGCACATTTTTGTGTGGAAAGGTGACATACAAATATGCATATCTAGTCAGACATAAGCTCCACTGAGTCCAATGAGACTTACGCTCAGGAAAGTGTGTATAGGTTTGTAACCCTAAAGATTTTCTTGAAAACAGTATTTCAAAATGTAATTGTTTAAAAAAAAAAATTAAAATAAAGAAAGCCTTAAGTTGAGAATCAATTGAGCTGAAAACCAAAGGGGTGTTTTAAGCTATGTTTGGCTTTGGAACATGCAACTCGTAGCATATATTAGAACTGCTATGGGAAACAAGAATGCCATAGAATTCTCGGCCTAGCAATCATCATACAATAATGATCTTATTAAATGATGTCCAACATCTAGATTTTATGTTTACTTGAAAGTAAGTCTCACTAACGTAGGGAGTAATCCAAACCCAAGATCTGCTAGAATGGGCAGGTTAGGATCTGACAGATCCCTGGCTCATCCAGGGCTATGGTCGTGTAAGTCCCCAACCCTGGCTCAGCCAGAGATACACCGGCAAAAGCCCTTCATCCCAGCTTAGACAGGGCTCAAGCAGCTCAGCTGAGCCCAGTGTAAGTCCCCCAAAAGGGGTGTTTTGGGGACGTGACATGGGTAGGACCAGGCAGGGGGACTTATGCTAGATCCTAACTCCCGTTCAGCTCAGTTGCGTGACCTGGCAACCTGGCAGAACTTACACTGGCAAAAAGGGTGATGGAAGTCAAACTCTATTTTAAAGGCTTGTTTTCTCTCTGCCAAGATTGGGCCAGCTCAGCTCGCAGTAGCCCTGCTCCTGAATCGAATCTGGAACAGGTGTAAGTTATATCTGCATAGTTTACTCTGCTGTAAGTTACACTGACTTCCTATAGTTTGGATGGCTCTCTTAGACATATTTCTAGAGCTGTACACAGCCCTCCCTATCTGCCTCATGGCCCCAACCTGTAGGTCCCAAGGAGGGCCAATTCGCCCCTTCCCAAAGATGGGACCATCTACTCTGCGCTGGATCAATCCCCAGTTATTTGGGGTGGGTGGGTCTAAGGGCTTTTCAAAATTAAAAATATGGTTGGGGTGGAAGAAGGAGACACTACATTTCCTCCCCCCGCCCCCGACTGAAAGCAGGTGGGTACAACCAGTGCAGGATGGAAAGCTGGTAAGCAGGAGCATTCCATCCTGAGCGTTTCCATTCACTTCACGAACAGCTTCTCTGCATGGAGGGAAGTCACCCATGAATGAGCAGTAATCAGCACCATGCAGGATGAATCCTCCCACTTATCAGCTGATAAGCAAGAGGATTCCCTGCATGCAGGGAAGCCGCTCACGAAGGGTATTTGGTGCACGGGGCTTAGGGACGCTTGCCAGGAAGCCGATTGGATGGAAAAGGCAGGCACCTACTTTCTCCCGCAATGAGGTTCCTTTCCTGTCCAGTCTTCTTCCTGCCCACTGTTGCCTTTTTGTTTTTTGCCACGCTTACATTTTTTAGAAAAACAGAAGAGGCAAAGCTTTTTATATTTTGACTCATTCAAGCTGGAGTTACAGATATTCTGGAAAGGATTACAAATATGTAAATTGCTTAGTCCCTTGATCTTAGAATCTGCCAAGCGATGATGCTCTGCTGAGCACTGGTGCTAGGACCTTGGCCCCCTAGTTGCCCTTAGGCTGATGGAGAAACAGCTTTTTGAGCCAAAATTCTATTAAAGTCTTTCTAAAGCACAGCCAGGACTACCACTGTGCCAGGTCCTCTTAAAGCCTCTCCATCTATAGTATACCTTTGGTGCTCAAAGAACTGTTCTGAGGTGGTGAGGGAGAGAGTAGGGAGGCTAGGCCTCTGAAAGCCTCTATAGTGTAGTGGATAGAGTATTGAACTAGAGCCTAGGAAGCCTCTGGGTTCAAATGCCCACTCAGCCATGCAGTTTATCAAATGTCACTACCTCTCTGCCTAACCTACCTCACAGGGTTGTTGTGAGGATGAAGAAAGTACCATGTACACCACCTTGAGTGCCCTTCCATGCCCCTTTTTGGGGATTTACCCCAACCAGCTTTGGCTGAGCTGGCTGAGCCCTGTATCAGCAGGGATGGATGATTTAAGCCAGCTCAGCCAGAGATCCTTGTATGCTAAACTATGCTCATCCCAGCAGATCTTAGGTTTGGACTGATCTCTAAGAAGTTAATATAGCTGAGAACCCCCCTTTATTTTTGTTTCTATAATTGTAGTTTCATGTTCTAGTTTGGTGAGATTTCTTTGTGACCTAGAGCTTTTGTCCTCTGGTTTTTAAGATCTAATGTGATCACAGCACATTCCTGTCACTTTTTTTAAACCATGTATCTGAAGATTCTGCATTTTTATCCAACTGCAACATTTTTATATGTATCTTTATGGCTGCATTTTCTGACATGGAAGGTTTCACATTTCTCAGAAATAGCATTCCTGCAAGCTTCAGTTGAGGAAAGTGCAATATTTCAGTTGAGGAAAGTGCAATATTTCAGTTGAGGAAAGTGCAATATTGTGTTTTCAAATTCCTTGGAGACTTTGCTAGTGATTCCTAAATATGTTAAAAGCTTTACACTATAATCCAGTCCTCATTTTCCTGAGAGCAGAGCCACTTTCACGCCATACATGTATTTAGCTAGTATTCCACTTGAAATAGTCATGGCTTTCCCCCAAAACTCTTGGGAAGTGTAGTTTGTTAAAGGTGCTGAGAGTTCTTAGGAGACCACTATTCTCCTCACAGAGCTACAATTCCCAGAGTGGTTCAATAGTCAATCCCTCTTCCCAGAGAATTCCGGGAATTGCAGGCCTGTGAGGGGAACAGGGGTCTCCTAACAATTCTCAGCACCCTTAACAAACTACACTTCCCAGGATTATTTGGGGAAGCCATGACCTAAGTCTCAGTGGGGCTACCTGCCACATCCCAGACTGGCCTTTTCTCATTCTGAGCTTCCCAGGCCCACCCTCCCTCAGTTTAGAGACTTTTATTGAGGCTTTATGTGGCCAAAAAGGAATTTTACTCTCAATCGCAGTTGGCTCCAGGTTGCGAGGTTTTTGCCTTTCTCTCAGTGGACAGCTAGTTTTTGTTAGGTGTAATTCTTTGCTGCTTCACAACTCAGGTGGAAATGGATCTAAAACATAGGGGGGACCTCCATATGGGGTCTGGGGAAGGTGCTCAGATCCCAGCCCAAGCTTGGGTTGGCTGGGTATGGTGTCCTGTACCTCAGCTTGCCAGTGGGATTCCAGATGCATGGCCTGCGCCATGATGCTAATCAACGCCAAAGGGCACTTCTCAGCAGTTGTCGTGGAATGGGTATCAAACAGTAGTCATGCTGTTTGATGGGTTCAGATCCTAACTCTAATGCCATGCCAACCCCACTTACTTTGCTGTAATCAATAAAGTTATGGCCTGTTTTAACCCACACATGTGTTTGGTTGTTATTGTTCCCAGTCCCAGGAGCAGTACCATGCACATGCCCCACAATTTATTCATACCAGCTTGTGTACACAAACTAGATTGAGCAAGCTCTTATTGCTGCAGTTTGTTTCACTTTAGCTTTGTGCTGGGGGAGGGACAATTTCTCCATCCTTCCACCCAGAGTCATTTTTGAAGACATTAATATTTACTACAACCTTACTAGATCACATCAAAGGCCCTTATTAACAGGCCATCATGTCTCTGAAAGTGGCAATTTCTGTGTATTTCAGAGCATGAAAGAATCCTGGGAAAGGTAGTTTGTGAAGGGTGCTGAGGGCTTATTAAGACCCTTGTTCCCTCGCAGAACTACAGTTCCCAGAGTGGTTTAATTACAGATTCCTCTTCCCAGGAAATCCTGGGAATTGTAGATACACGAGGGGAATAGGGGTCTTAATAAACTAAGAGGGAGGGGCAGGATCATCCCTACCTCTGACCTATATATGTTCAGTATACTGCCTGCAGTGCATGTACATACTGCTTTTCCTAGGCTGGATGATAAACAGGGCTATTTATGAATCATCCTATTCTTTTGTAATTAATGAAGAAGAAAAAACACTTTCAATATAATGATTTTATATCTCTGGAGATGAGATATTCCAAATAAGTTTCTTCTTAGTAGGAGCTGATTTGATTACCCCCTCCCTTTAATAAGTTTTGAATGACATTTCATTACTTGAAAGAAAATGCTTGGAAAAAATATGGAAGAGATTTTCGGTGCAGAATTAGGCAATACCAGGCCAGATGGACAAATAGTCTGACTCGGTCAGCCACAGCATGATTTCTTCTTCTCAGTGGCATTTAAATAATAAATAAATAAAGCAGTATTTTTCTTTCTTTGGTCCCTATTCTTCTCTCCCTATAAGTGACTCTATAGATCAGGTGTAAGGACCTTTGGCCCTCCAGATATTGCTGAACTACAACTCCCATCAGCCTCAGCAAGGATGGCCAATAGCTAGGAATGATAGGAAGTGTAGTTCAATAACATCTGGAGGGCCAAAGGTTCCCCATACCTGCTCTAGACTTCTTAAGGAATTAATTTCAGAGGGTACATTTTCACTGGGCAAAATGTCACTGAAAAAAATACAGTGCAAAACCTATAATCCATCTTTTGAATAGGGCATCCTTAATCAGGAAGCACTGAAATCTCATCCAGAGTTTTCATTTAGTCAAATTGCTGCCGGCAGGGCTGGACTGGCCCTATTATTATGCACTGTGAGCCAGCTGCCTCTGGTGCAGGGATGGGGGAGAAATTTGATTCAGTTTGTGTTTAAAGCCAATATGAGAACTGAAACACAGCCATCCTTTGAAATTTGCACTTATCCAAATTTTTTTCTCCAACCAAGCAGTATTTACAAAAATACATCTATTAGGAGAAAGAGTGCGCAAAATGAATGTATTGGTGAAAATAACATACAAAAGTGCATTATATTAGGATAAATTCCTTGCAAAGATGTGTACATTGGTTAAAAGTGCATACAAAAATGTATTTCTTAGGAGAAATTTGCACTAAAATGCTGAAGAATTTTCATGAGGATTTTTTTTTAAAAAAATAGCAAATTGCTGCAGAAATTTGGAATCTAAGATTAGAAAAATAAGAACCTGAAAGAAATGAAATTGACAGGGCTTCCTATTCCTACTCTGGTGACAGATGCTGGTTGTATGTATGTGTGTGTGTGTGTCAGTTGTAGCAACCCTCCTTGCCATTCTTCTCTGTGTCATGCTGCATTTGCCACATCTCCTGTCCCGCGTGTCCCCAAAACTAGTCTGCCACCCTCAGATGTGATGGAGAAGGCTAACTTATCACCAGTGGTGAAGTAAGTGTCAATTTCTAGTCCAGTCAGCTTGTACATGGGATGGGGGGGCACCATATTGTCCTTTGCCTTGGGCTTCAAAATGTCTTGAGCTGGCCTTGCGTACCTGCAAGGATACCAGCTACTTTAGGACAGAAAGTGTCATAATTTCCAAGTTATCTAGAGAGCAGAGAGGTCAAATGAGCCACACACCAAACTAATATTTCATTCCGAATGCTTCTTTTTGGAAGAGTTCTAAACAGGAGTGTAGTCATCCAGGTCTCGGGGAGGGGGTCTTACACCTTTTGCTTATGGGGAGCAGGGTCGCAACAAGGTCCCTATGTCTCCAGCATCCTATAAGCCAATCAGCATGAAAGGGTTGTGTGTTAGTCACTGAGAAGTCTTCTAACATGTTTCCTTGTCCTTTCCTGCTGATTGGAGGCAATCAGAGTGGAAGGAGGTGAGCCAGCAACTGAGAAGACTCTTCTGAGGAGCTAACACAGTCCCCTTTCATGCTTATTGGCTTCTAGGGACTTCTGTTGTTGTGGGAGAAGGCATTAATAAGGATCTCATTTCCAACCCAGCAGCAAAAAAAGGGATGTGTGCAGCTGTGACTATCATTGCACTTCTGAATTTATCACTGCACTACTGTTTCCAAAGCAGAAGTTTTGAATAAGGATTGTGAGGATTGTTTTTACTCTTTCTGAATGGATTTCAGCTCTGTGATGTTCTGTGCCTATGAAAAGCTGTCTTCTCTAAATAGAGGCAGTCGCTTAATCTAAGCAAGATTCATTAGAAAGTCCCTGTTAAGCTGCTACTCTTTGCTGGATAGATATTGTAGTATTTTACTGTTAAACGGCTGCTTAAAAAACAAACAAACATGCAGCTGTTCTGTTTCTCACTCCCCCTCCCCCCCAATCTTTATTTCTAAGAGCTACTTTTAATCTTTTGATATGAGTTTCCTATTCAGTGTCTTATGGGCAATTGTAAAAATGAAGTATCCAAATGCCATATGTCAAGAAATATGTAGTCATTATATTCAGAATATGTCAGAGATAAAGTCTCCCCATTTCACTCTCTTCCTCAATAGTTACACTTCATTTAGATAGTGGGTTTTCTGCTTGTTATCTAACCCTGTGCTGATCTAGAGGTCAGAAAGCCAGAACACATGAGGCTTAAAATAGAGGGAAAGCTTTATTAAATTACTGTTATCTTTTGGGGAAGAGGAGAGAAGCAGGTGACAGAATATTGACTAGTTTGGAAGCATCATTTCCAATAATGCAAAAAAAAAAGGAATTGTAGCTTAATTGCTTCTAATAAGTTATAGGCAAGCATGTTCAAGTCGTATTTATTTCAATGGGAATATTACATGTATACTCACATATTAATGGAAGTAAAATAATCAAAACCCTTTCTGGTGTAGCTAGGTTCTTTTATAGCTATATGCCACAATACAGAGGACTAAAGAACTTTTTCAGTATTCTGTGTGGCTCTTTTGCCTCCCATTTACGATTCTTCAGATTGCACATTGAGATTCCATGGTGCATGAATTCTCAAAAGCATTTTGCTGTGTGCAAAATGAGCCTGCTATTAGGATCACCAGCCTTAACCAAAATCTGACACACAGAAATTAAGTGGGTGAAGCTTTCCCTGGCAGTGGAGGCTGGTCCATTAGGGCTAAAGGGGCACTGCCCCACCAACCTTAGTCTGCGCTCAGCCAGCCAGCCCCGACCTGCTTGCCTTCTTCCTAAAAACCAGTCCAAGAGTTGGCTCTGCCTATCCGCTTCCTCCTCCTTACTGTCAGTGTTGCCCCTTGTACAACTCAGCAGAGAAAAGAATGAGGACAAAAGTAGACTTAGTTGGCTCTGACACTCATTGGTTCTGGCTCTGCCTCTCAATAGCTCTGGCTCTGCCTGCTGTCGGGCTCCCTGCTTTCTGCCCCACCAGTTCCAATAGTCACCAGCCGCCACTGTTTCCTGGTATAGGGATATGTAGTGAAGAAAGCTTCATTTAGGGAGTGGGAAACTTGTAGCCCTCCAGATGTTGCTGGATTACAACTCCCATGACCATTGGCCAAGCCAGCTGGGGCTGATGCGAGTTGGAGTCTGACAACATCTGGAGGGGCACAGGGTCCTCTACCCTGGTCTATTAAGTGTATCAGGGCTATCTTAAAGGTACAGGAGCAGGGCTAATAAAAATATGGCAACTCTAGCAGCTACTGAAAGGGGAGGGCAAAATAATAACTATCTCCCTTACCCCCTTGGGTACATATAAAGGAGCTTTCTGGGTTTATGGCCATAACAAAGAAGTGGAGAGAATAGGTAGACTTTACATAATTCTGGTGATAATAATCCAATGCGATACATATTGATATATCCATGAAAGATATGTACAGGTGAAATACCCATGTTATTTTCACAGATATTCATAATAGCAATTCCAGGGCACACATAGGGACTCCAGTAGATCAGGCAGGTTGAACTCTGCATGTGTAGATGGTGCTGGGTGGTATTCAACTAAGTTTTACTTAGTTGATAGCATTGATTGTATTCAATGTTTGTCACACTCAAAGTAGACCCATTTAAATTAATGAACATGACTAAGTGACAACCCATTGAAATGGATGGGCATAAGGTAGTCATGTCCATTCATTTTAGTGGGTGAATATGACTAGCACTGAATAAAACCTGCTATGTACACACATGTCCAATGTGTGGGTGTGTCATAGTGCTGTAAGTAGGACAAGTGGCCCTGGAGGAAAAGGTGGATACAATCTCATTTCCCCACTACATATAGACTATACTAGCCTTTCCCATCCTTTGGGTCCCCAGATGTCATTGGACTACAATTCCCATCAGGGCAACCTCACAATGGCCAATTGTCAGGAATGATGGGAATTGTGTCCAGTGACATCTGAGGACCCAAAGGTTGGAGGAGGCTGGGCTATACAATGTAAGGAAGGTGTGACTGGACCACAAAGCCATCCTAATTTGAAAATAATACCCTGGGCCATTTTAGAATAGAACCCCAAGGACAGACAAACATGACTCAGTTTGGTCAAAATAATCTCTCTCTCTCTCTTTAATTACATGAGACTTGTCTTTGTTTCATATTGAGGTCCACCTGCCTATACATTTAAAACAGCTTTATACCATTTTAAACAGCCACGGCTTCTTTCAAAGAAGCCTGGGAACTGCAGTTTATTGAGGATGCTGGGAGCTGTTAGAAGACCCCTATTCCCCTCACAGAGCTACCATTGTTAGAGTGGTATAACAATCAGTCCCTCTCCCCAGGGAACTCTGAGAATTGTAATTGCGTGAGGGGATCGGGGATCTCTTAACTCTCAGCACCCTTAAAAAACTACGATTGCCAGGATTCTTTGGGGGAATCCATGACTGTTGAAAGTGATATGATACTGGTTTAAATATATAGTGCAGATGGGGCCTAAATGAGCATGCAACTACCTCAAGAGTTTCAGTTCATTCTTTGGCTTTGTTTAGATAAGGGGTGCTAGGCTCCTAGACAGCAATGCCAGATCAAGCAAATACCTTTCAGCTGCAACCCTAAAGACGTTTAAATGGAAAGAAAATCCCAATGAACTCAGTGGAGCTTACATTGATCTGAGTGAGAAAACATCCTTACAATTTCTCTGCTAGACGGTGGGTTTCTGGCACACATGGAGATTTTTGCTAAGATAAAACATTCATGGGTCATATCCTTTTATATATGGGGGGGGCTTTTTTGCTCCATGGCGGTTAGTCTTCAGCACCTCAGCACACTGCTGAGCGAGAGGATATGTTAAGAGTGACATCAGCTTCAAGTGACGGTTGGACAATCTGATAATTCACCCTCCCCACCCCTCCCCACAATTATGTACCATAAAACAAGAATTGAATCACTGTTGGCTTGTAGTAACAATAATAGGCTTTTGCTTGCAAAAGTGGCATGATAAAAATCTGTTCCCAATGTGGTTCACATTTGTTAATTAAAATATGATGTAAATTTATCCTGCTGCAATTTAGCTCACATTGAGCTGGGAATCCTGTCGAGCAGCTGCTGGAATGCTAGGGGCATTATTAAGATTGACGACAAGCACCACAAATTGTCTATTAAAGGGGAGCGTTAATAACACCTGCTGCATAAAAAAGTGAAAAGGGGAAAGCAAAGTGTTGAGAAAGAGAGGAACTCTAGGGCACTTTCAGCCAGTTCTCTGCAATGCACCATTTTCCTGTGGGGAGGAGAGCCTGGCTGGGAGTCCAGAGTCTGTAAGTTCAAATCCCCGCTCGTGTCTCCTGGGTGTCAAGGGCCAGCTAAAGATCACCCCCACAGTGAGTGGCTCAGGGGTTACGTGCCCCACCACCTGTGCAGCCGTGGGCAAGCTGCATAGTCCCCAGGAGCCCAGTTGCCCCCCAGCTGGCTGTTGCGGACAAGGAAGGGGCTGGCTTGTGCTGTGGCAAGCTGAGCAGGCCCTAGCCAGCTAGGGAGGCCTAGCCTCAGAGGGAGACAATGGTAAACCCCCTCTGAATACTGCTTACCATGAATTCCCATTCATAAGGGTCGCCATAAGTCGGGATCGACTTGAAGGCAGTCCATTCTTTCAATGTCTCAAAAAGCAATTTTGTTAAAAAAAAAAAAAGCCGTTTCTGGCTCCCAGACATACCTGCCCTTTCAGTTGTTTCAAGTGAGTCAATATGTAGATTGGTAATTTAAGGACACTGAACAGCTGATGAGTGCTAGAAGCAGTAATCTGAGGGGCCTCTGAAAATTACACATTGGGTTAGCCTGTCATCACATTAAGCAAGAAGAATTATAAAGGGAGAATGGTGCACTCTAGCCTAAATTCTGCTTCTAACTGCACATTAAAGTCCAGCCTTCACTAACTTGGTCCCCTCCAGTTGTTTTAGACTACAACTCCCATTAGCCAGCTGTTCTGTCTGAGACTGATCGGAATTGTAGTCCAAAATGTCTAGATGGAAAAGACTGTATCAACATAGGAGTGACCACCTATGAGGAAAGACCCGTACACCCACTTAATATTTCAATCATGGAGTGATCCCACACTTTGTGGTAATGGGCCCACTTATGCTACCCACAGCAAACATGGAGGTGACAGTTATTTATGAATGTGTGTTTGTTTTTCAGCACACCCTGACTTGCTAATAAATATTCAACATGCCTTAAAGATAAAGGCAATACAGAATTACGACAACAAAATTATCAGTAAAGTGACTGAGCATTCTAAAAATGATTATAAAAATAAATAAATTAAAAGGCAGTAGAAGGCATAAAAGACAGCTTCAAGAGGATACCCTGCAAGGGCTCGCTGGAATAAAACTGTCTTTGCTGCTCATCTGAGAAGCACTGCTAAGAAGCAATGCAGCCAGGCAGATCTCCCTTGGAAGGCTATTCCAGATCTTGTGTGCTGCAATAGGAAAGCCCCTGTAGTTCTGACGGTGGGAAGACTTGGAGGTTTGGACAGGTCATAAGAAAGAAGAGTCCAAACACCTGTTCTCACAGTGGCCAATCAGATGCCTATGGGAAGGCCACAAGCAGGACATGGGTGCAACAGCCATATTCCAACTTGCCCTCCTCAGTAACTGATATTCAGAGGCATATCCCAGCCGATACAATCGTCATGGCTAGTAGCTATTAAGAGCTTATCATAAACCTCTTTTAAAACCACCCATGTTTGTGGCCATGATTACAACCTGAGGCAACAAACTCCTTAGTTCAACTACCTGCTAGCATCCTAGCATCCTCTTGGCCTTGATGGCACCTTCCTTGATTAGTGCTACACATTCTAGCTGAGTTTCTCTTGTTGTTTCTCTTGTGGTTTCTTGTCTTGTTTCTCTTGTTGTGGTTTTGAATAATCCCTAGGCATTTGGGACTATCCTGACTTTATCTTTCATCTTCTTTGTTTACTAATCCCCTCATTACTGAGAAGTTTCCTCAAATAATGAGTAAGTTGGACTTCCTTGGCAATTGTCCACTTACATATATGGCTCAACATTTACATTTCACGTCAAGCTCTAGGTGACACTTAAGATTAAGTCCAGGACCAGCTCCCCTTTGGTCAGTTCCAAGACCGATTGTTCTAGATATCTAGAAATGGTACCACTTTGTTGTGACCAAAGCACACATTGACCCAGTTTGTGTGAGAGTTACTGAGGTCACCCTTTACTACATCACTTTGAATGCTTCCTTCATTTTATTCTCCGTTTTAAGATTACCATGGGCATTTGGGTCAGGGGTGTGATAGGATGTCTCAGTTACTCTTGGGGCCTGATAGTGCCAGTCACACTGATTCTGTGGAAGAGCCTGCTCCTTTTGGGATTTCTAGGTGGTTGGCCTCTGTGTATTCTTTGACATACAGAGTGACACCATCCCCAGTACGCCCTTCTCTTCTTATAGAATTTGTATCCAGAGATAATTGTGTCCCACTGGTTTTCTCCATTCCACAAGGTTTTCATTATGCTCATGGTATCTTTCTTTGCTGTCCTTAAAACCAAGCATTTCAGATCACCCATTTTGTCTTGGAGGCTTCTAACATTAGCATATAAACACCTATACATTTCCCCACCCCTCTCCAAATGTCTCTGGCACATTCATTTCCCCTATGGTACTTTGGCCTCTTCACCACCACCACCACCACACCTAACAAAAGAAGGAAAGCAATTCATGAGATATTTTGGTCCCAGGCCATTTAAGGTTTTAAAGGCCAGACATAATCCATAAATACCCATATCCGTTAAGTGAAATTCATCATGGGAGCAGTGCCTTTCTAAAAGGTACTTAAGGACATGTGATGTTCCATGAAGCATCCCTACTCAATTTGGAAATGGCTCAACATTTATGCACTTTTGATGTGAGAAAAAGCTCCTCTCTTTCCCAAGAGTTCTCTCTTGGCTCATAATCTCATAATCTTGTAAATCATAAATCTGATGGTATTGCATGCTTGCACATAACTGCCATTGCCCTCTGGGAATTGTAGTTTAGTTTCACCTGTCTTCCACCCACTCCCCAGTACATGATGAGAGCCATGAAAATCCAATTCCTCTGCCCCTTCCCCCACCCAACAACATATCCAGGAAGAAAAGGCCAGTTTAGCCTTGTGGTTCCTTCACATACCCAGAAACAAAAGCAGTTGTAATCTGAATAGAGAATAACAACTCCATAAAACACAAAGAAAAAAAAACCAAGAGAATTGACCTGAATAGAGAAGATATTTACCAAACAAAAGCCAGCATGGTTGGGTCATGTAGCTCCAAGGAAAATGAGAGTTTCATTGAGAGTAAGGGGTAACAATGAACTTCTGCAAGTGCAGTTACCAAGCAGGTGGCCCTGCCGCTCATGTACTTTCATCACAGTCAATGAGAATTTCAAGGAGCATAACATTAAAGAATTATGTGTGCCAGTATAAGGCTGTTACTTCTGGGTGCTTGGTCTGCTGGATGTTGAGTATGTGATGTTGGCAAAGAACAAGCATGGGGAGCCTATGATCCTCTAGATGTTTATTTATTTATTCAATTTTTACCCGCCCTTCCTCCCAGAAGGAGCCCAGGGTGGCAAACAAAAGCACTAAAAGCACTTCAAAACTTCTTAAGAACAAAAGACTTTAAAACATATTAAAACAAAACATCTTAAAAACATCTTTAAAAAACAACTTCAAAAATATCTTAAAAAGCAATTCCAGCACAGACACAGATTGGGATAAGGTCTCTACTTAAAAGGCTTGTTGAGAGAGAAAGTTCTTCAGTAGGCGTCAAAAAGATAACAGAGATGGTGCCTGTCTAATATTTAAGGGGAAGGGATTCCAGAGGGTCAATGCCACAACACTAAAGTTCTGTTTCCTATGTTGTGCGGAATGGATTTCCTGATAAGATGTTGCTGGACTACAACTTCCACACCATGCCTAGCCGTTGGGCATGGTGGCTGGGGCTGATGGAAGTTGAAGTCCAACAATGCTGGGAGGTCAACAGGTAGGGTCTTTTTTAACATTCCAAGGTGGAAAAAAAGAACTTTAGGAAATATTATTAGATTATGAATTGGACAAATGTGTATACCAGCACACAAGCATCATTCTCACTTGACATGTTTGCTTCAAGAAACATCAGTGTAATAACAGTATACAAATAGCAAACACCATTGCCATGTAAAAATGAGGAATGTCTCTCAGACTGTCCACAATTGTACTCCCATTGCACTGTTAAGTGTGATTTTAAGATTTAAAAGGCCCCAGAGCATGAAAATGCAAATTTTAGCAGTTGCTACCTTCAGCTTCCATAGGAGAAGCCTCAGTTCTGTGCAAAATAACATGAGATCAAAGGGACTGAGGCTTCTTGCAAGACTACATGAGCCTAACAACTGTGTGGAGTTTATAACAGGAGTGCTTCTACATTTATCTGTTTGGCTACCATATATGAGTAGCAGGCTGCATCTTGACGGGTGGCAAGCTGTACAGACCTATCTTAGCTATATCTACCTCAATAAAATTCGCCTAAATAATTCTTAGAGCTTTCAGAATCCTTGGGCAGATTCATAGCATGTGGTAGATTCATAGCTGGTGATAACGTCCTTATCCATTGATGAGCACTGCCAACGTTGAAGGTTTCTAACAGTTGGCATTGTATGGTAAACTGCCCAATGATCAGCACAGGCCTGATCATCACATGAAGACATGATTGTGATCAGTCCATGCTTGGAAATGCAGCCCACGGACCACTGTGTCAGGCTGATGGCTACCCTGGTGCAACTGAAGTTGTTGATTAAATTCTCACTCTGGCAGGTTCAAGATTATAAAATCTCACTTTTAAACTGGGGCTGTGTGTGTGTGTTGACATCAGGATCATTTGATTGTGGGATGCTGTGGAATCTTGCTGCTTGAGCAAGTTTGGCATCTAAGTCTCCTCCTTGCTTAATCATCCCTCTGTAAGTCATGTGTCCCCACTCAGGAAGGGGCCAGCCAGGGCTACCGTTTGAGGGTGAGGCTGCAGCACATATGAGCACTAGCTCTACAGCCTGCACACCGGGTGGGGTGGGGAGCAGAAGCAGGAACTCAAGCATGTGTACATTGTGGCAGGTAGCAGAAACACGACTATTGCTGTGTGAGCGTTGAATACCATGTTTGGCCTCCCCAGCCCTTCTTTACTGCACCTGCTCCTGATCTTGCACCTGAGAATGGCAGCCTGTTGAGGAGCCAGTTTGCCCCACCCTCGTCTGAGGCTCTTCTCCAGGTCCCCCGAGGGAAGCTTGGAGGATGCTAGGAATGGAAAGATCTGTCAATTTCAGTTCTTTCTGTTTGTAATTTTTCCAATGTTAAATTCAGCTCTGCAGCAATTTGCAATTAAAAAAAAATCCTCCAGCATTTTAGTGCAATGTTCTCCAGCTAAACACATTTTTGCATGCAGTTTTAAATAATGTACAGGTTTCTGCAAGCAATTTCTCCTAATACAATGCCTTTTTCTATGTTATTTTCACTTAGATTTATTTGTCTGCATTTTCTTCTACCATACGCATTTTTGTAAACATTGGTTGGTTGGAGAACTGCATCACAAAATTTGGGTATACAAATTTCAAAGGATGGCTGTGTTTCGGTTTTCATATTGTTTTGGAAAGTGTAAATTTGATTGTTTGAGCTTTAAACATGAACTGAATCAAATTTCTCCACCATTCCTAAAAGGTGGTGACAAGGGAGAGGGCCTTTTCAATTGTGGCTCCCCATCAGTGGAATGCACTGCTCATCAAGGTCTGCCTGGTACCTTCATTGACATCTTTTCGGTGCCAGATACAGACTCTCCCCACTCTTTTGATAGACAGAAATGATATTATTTGCTGTTGGTGTGCTGCCAAAGCTTCCTGTGGCTGATATAGGGGTTGTTGTTGTTACTTTATGGTATTATATATTTATTTGTGTTTTTAATAGTATTGTAAGTCACTTGGAGACATTCAGGTAACAAGCAACTAACAAATATAACAATAGTAAGAAGCTTGCCACAGCTATAGCTGCTTCTAGGGAGAAGCCTATTGTGTGGCCAATTGTTTTGTGTATGGCAGCTGTGTTTGTCCCCCTCTAGGATGCACTCCTTAATGTGGTGAGGGGGTTTGAGAGTGTTGAAGAAGCTGAGAGCAATGCCGTCAGGAGTCTAGACCAAGAGGCTATGAACAGAGTATCCAAAATGCAACATGAGATAATGCTGGAAGATGAGACCCCCAGGTCAGAAGGCACTCACTGAGCTACTGGGGAAGAACAAAGGACAAGGACAAGTAGCGCTGTGACTAATGACGCAGCTGGGTCAAAACGAAAGGAAGCCCAGAGGCTGATGTGCACAGATGCGAAAGGAGAGTCCGGAGTTGTACGATGCACACAATAGGAACATAGAATGTGAGAAGCATGAACCAGGGAAAGTTAGAAATTGTCAAGAAAGAAATGGAACGCATCAACATTACAATACTTGGCGTGAGTGAATTAAAATGGATGGGAATGGACACTTTCAATCAGGAAACTATAAAATATTTTATGCAGGAAATGGTAAATTAAGAAACAGGGTTGCTCTAATACTGAGAAGTGATGTAGCAAAAGCAGTTAGAAGCTATAATACAAGGTCAGAGCAAGTGATATCAATGAGACAATGGGAAACGTATCAATATAACCATCATAAAAGTCTATGCTCCAATGGCAAATAGAGAAGAAGAGGAAATAGAGAGATTTTATGCAAAAGTACAGGAAGAAATTGATCACACACCAAACCAGGATGCTCTGAAAATCATGGGGGAGTGGAAGAACTAGAAATTGTGGGAAAATGGAGTTTAGGAGATAGAAATGAAGCAGGAGAGAGACTTATTGAATTCTGTGAAGCCAATAATTTGTTTCTTGCAAACACATTTTTTGAGCAACTGAAAAGATGACTGTACACGTGGACATCACCAAATGGTCAATATAGGAATCAAATCAATTATATAATTGGAAGCAGAAGATGGAGATGTTCCATACTTTCTGTGAAAACAAGACCAGGAGCAGACTGCAGTACAGATCATGAACTGGTCATATTGAAAATCAGAGTAAAGCTAAAGAAGAATAACAAAGCAATCATAATGCCAAACTACAATTTAAATAACATCTCAGAAGAATACAAAGATCACATAAGGAACAGATTTGAGACTTTAAGCTTAGTTGACAGAGAAACAGAACCATGGATTGAAGTCAGAGACATTAAGAATGCAAAAATAGAACACCTCTAGTTACAAAGAGAGAAGGACCTCAATGGATGACTGACGAAACTCTTAAAATGGTTAAAGAAAGAAGGAAAGCAAAAGGAGAAAGAAACATGGTTAGAACCCTAAATGCAACAATATAGCAACTAGTACATAGGGACAAAAAGAACTCCTACAATAATTATTGTACAGAAATAGAAGAGGATAATTACAAAGGTAGAACAAGAGCCCTATTTCAAAAGAGAAATCAAAGGGAAATTCAAACCAAGAGTAGGGATGTTGAATAATCAACAGGAGAACACACTGACTGACTGAGAAAAAGTAAAAGGAAGATGGAAGCAATACACTGAAGAACTTTATAAAAGAGATGCAAGGATGACAGATTCATTCACAGAGGACCTGTATGAAGAAGCACCAGAAATTTTAGAATGTGAGGTGGACGCTGCTCTTAAAATACTTGGAAGAAACAAATCACCAGGAATAGATGGCATACCAATAGAGTTGCTACAAGTTACTGAATCTGTCAACATTTTGACAAAAATTTGTCAAGAAATATGGAAAAGAAAACAATGGTCCACAGACTGGAAGATTCCAATATACATCCCAATTCCAAAGAAAGGGGATCCCAGGGAATGCTGTAATTATCAAACTATTGCCTTAATATCCCAAGCAAATAAAGTAATGCCCAAGATTCTACAACAAAGGCTCTTACCATATATAGAGCGAGAAATGCCAGACGTCCAAGCTGGATTTAGAAAGGGAAGAGGTACCAGAGACCATATTGCAAACATATGTTGGATAATGGAATGGACCAAGGAATTTCAGAAGAAAATCACCCTGTGCTTTATAAATTACAGCAAAGCCTTTGATTGTGTAGATCCCAAAAAACTATGGAATGCTTTAAAAGAAATGCGGGGTTCCACAGCATCTGATTGTTCTGATGCGCAACCTGTACTCTGGACAAGGGGCTCTTGTAAGGTCAGATTATGGAGAAACCGATTGGTTCCCAATTGGAAAGGGTGTGAAACGGGGGTGTATTTTATCACTCTATTTGTTTAATTTATATGCAGAACATATCATAGGGAAAGTGGGATTGGATCAAGATGAAAGAGGTGTGAAAATTGGGGGGAGAAATATCAATAATTTAAGATATGCAGGCGATACCATACTACTAGCAGAAGCCAGTAATTATTTGAAATGACTGCTGATGAAAGTTAGAGGAAAGCACAAAAGCAGGACTACAGTTGAACGTCAAGAAGACTGAAGTAATGACAACAGAAGATTTATGTAACTTTAAAGTTGACAACGAGGACATTGAACTTGTCAAGAATTATCAATTATCTTGGCACAGCCATTAACCAAAAGGGAGACAATAGTCAAGACATCAGAAGAAGGCTAGGGGAGGGTAGCTATGAGAGAACTAGAAAAGGTCCTCAAATACAAAGATGTATCACCGAACACCGAACATGGATCATTCAGACCATGGTATTCCCAATCTCTATGTATGGATGTGAAAGTTGGACAATAAAAAAAAGTGGATAAGAGAAAAATCATCTCATTTGAAATATGGTGTTGGAGGAGAGTTTTGCAGATACAGGGACTACCAAAAAGATAGATACCAAAAAGATGGGTGTTAGATCAAATTAAACCAGAACTATCACTAGAAGCTAAAATGATGAAACAGAGATTATCATACTTAGGACATATAATGAAAAGACATGATTCACTAGAAAAGACAATAATGCTGGGGAAAACAGAAGGGAGTAGAAAAAGAGGAAGGCCAAACAAGAGATGGATTGACTCCATAAAGGAAGCCACTGACCTGAACTTACAAGATCTGAACAGGGTGGTTTACAACAGATGCTATTGGAGGTCACTGATTCATAGGGTCGCCATAAGTCGTAATCAATTTGAAGGTACATAACACACACAGCTGTGTTTGTAGTAAGAGCACAAATGTAACTCATAAATGTATAAAGCATGGTTCATGGTTTGTCTAGTTTTTGCTATTTTATATTTTTATTGATTTGTTGTATTGCCTTTTTTTGTATTTTACTTTGGGGGCCTTGTCCAAAAAGTGGTATAGAAATAAAGCGATTATGATGACACTGGCTCCGAAGAATTTGAAGTATCCCCCTCCCCCAGCCTGATTGACAGTCATTAGGACACAAGGATAAACACCTAGCTCAATGAAATCTCTTAAACCTTGCCCTAATTGATGTCAACAACAGCAACAACAACAAAATATTGTCATTGATTTCCCTTGGATCAGCATTTTATCCATTGACAGGTTGAAAATTAGTGTCTTGGATACCTTCTTTTATTGCATAATTATGTGTCAGCAGCACCACCAGAACAATCTCACCTCTATCAGCTGGCAAAATCTTTCAGATGTGATTCATCCCAGAACTGCTGTTATAAACTAAATAACAAAGGCTACAATCCTATACCCATTTACCTGGAGGAATCCCCAATGGGGTTTATTACTGAGTAAACATGTGTAGGACTGGGATTATAAATGGTACTGTTATGGAGACATGATTTAAAAGTGTCCATCCTATGAAAGAGGTTAATTTCATTTTCCCTTCAAAAGGATGTCCAGATTGTCTAACAACATCATACAAAAACAAATACAATACCATAACAAGACAATCAAACAGCATGAAGACACCTAACAATAAAAATGCTGAAATAAATAATAGTTTCAGTTCAATACTGAAGAGAAAACCAAATAAATGAACAAACAATACAAAGTTCATAATCGATAATCAATTTTAAAAACCTCAAACATCTATACAGCCCAAAGGTGGCAAACCAACCCTAGAGCTACCACAGCTACATGTGAAGGACCCAGACAATTCATGGAATTGTCTCCCTGAGGAAGTACGCCTGGCACCGACTCTGCTCTCCTTCCGGCGCCAGGTCAAAACCTTCCTATTCTCTGAAGCATTTTAAGTTACACTGATTTACTTTTTAAAATGTTTATTGTATTGGATTGATGATTGTATTTTAGTATTATTTTGTTATTCATTGTATTTTTATGCTATTTTATGTTCACCGCCCAGAGAGCTATTGCTAGTCAGGTGGTATATAAATTTAATAAATAAATAAATAAATAAATAAATGCAGTAATGGTACAGAATAATGAGAGTCACCTACTCTGAAAGCCCTTCATGTAAAACCTGACCATTCACCACACAGACAGAAAAAGAAGAGGGAGGCAACCCCCTCTGCTGAGAGCCTTCTCTGTTCTCATAAAAAAATGGACAGCTTACGAGAAGAATTTGCCTCTGCTGGTGGCTGATTCTATAGCCCAGTCTGGAACACACTGATCAGTAGCAGCTGGTGGCTTCATGTCAGTGGGGCAGTAGAATCTGCTCTGGGTTTTAGTCCAAACTTTCAATGAAGCACCATGGACAACTACTTGAAAGTTTAGACTAAAACCCACCACTGACATTGACAAGATGTCAATGGTACACTTTGTCCAGGCTGGGAGGACAGGCAGAACAGTCTCAGCCATTCTCTGGACTTGATGATCCAGACAGGCCATAGTTCCTTCATTTCTCAAGGGTGGGACTTGAACACCTCCTGCTTCCCAATCTCATCTCAATGACCAATTGAGGGCTGCTCCTGTGAGGGTGTGGCTGCAGCTTCCATCGTTGCATGCCTCTGATCCCTTCCATCCCTGGCTTGGGCAGACTCTTTTGCTCCCTCAGTGAAGTATTCAATCCTTGTCCCAAAGAAGGGCTGTGTATCTCCTCTACAGGCCTTACACCAAGAAAGCTATTTGGGTACTGCTAGGGATGGACAGAAATTTTATTCAGTTCACACTAAAAGGCAAGCCTACCTAATTTGCACTTTCTGAAACATTACACAAATCAAAACATAGCCATCCTTTGAAATTCTCACTTCTCTGAATTGAGTGATGCAGATCTCTAGCCAAAATGCCTATACTCAGGAAAAGAATGCATAGAAAAGCATACACAGTGAAAATAATGTACAAAAATACATTATTTTGGGGGAAATGCTTTTGTTAGGTAAATATCATTCCCTAGACCCCAAGAGTTGTCAGAAGTTGTCAAGAAACCTACATGATGGCCAGAACCAGTGTTGCAATGAATCAAGGGTCTAGAAAGGGGGTGAGGGACATGCAACTCTAAGTTTCAGTTTTCTCTCATGAGAAGAAAATCTCAAAGGCGCCTCTCAGACTGGAACATCTCTGTAAAAACGAGATAAAATGTATACACTCTAGATGTTGATATTTCTCTCTGTCTTAGAATCACTGTAACACATCCTGTAACATGGTAGCTAACTCAGCACAAACATGAAGTTCCCAAAATATCTAGCTACAATTGTATCCATAAGCTCTATGTCATATTGCTGAGTGGGTAAAACTCACAGACACGTTAGTAACATTTTATCTCTTTTGGTGTCAATCTGCTCCTTTTCCTCGCATTTTCTCAGCCCTTATCTCTGACAAGTTTTCTTTAGACTGACAAGTTTATCAAAACTCTCGCTTTCTTAGAATCAAAAGAAATGCAACAATGAACAAATGTGCTTACTTATCTCTGTAATATTGTATTTTCATCTTATGATTTTAATAATATTGTATCTTGTTTGCTTTATAAAACACTATATAAGGGTGCTTCAACTTAATAAACGCGTTCTCTGCCCTGACAGACTTCTGTCTGCAGTTCAGAGATCCCTTCTTGATCAAGCAGAACTCTGTGTGTGTGTCTGTTTTACTTTTGGTATCTGGCTGAGTCACTAACAGGTAAATTACATTGCTAAAGCTTGCACCCCTATTCAGGGCTAAGGTGTGCGCTAGCTCACCCTTCCTGGGAGGGGAGGGTTTTTTCAAATTTGAACCTTACAATTGGCGACCGCAGCAGGACTCCGCTAGATTCCGCCTCCAGATTTTGCAGAATACCCAAAGGCGCCCGGAGAGCTTTTTCTCTCTCAACGGGGTTCTGAGAACCTGCGCAGCGGAACAGCCAGAGTAAATAGTAATTTGAAGTAATTAAAGTGTCCACCAGATATCATGGGGCAAGGGAATAGTAAAACATGTTCTGTCTGTCCTATTAATGCTATAACACCTTTAAGCTTGATGTGTAGGTACTGGGATGAAGGAATCCTTCCAGTTCAGGTAGGTATGCGTAAAAAAACCATGATAAAGTTGTGTGTGAGAGACTGGCCGAAAATAACTGCAGTAGGGGCACCCTCAGAAAAGGAGGTGTGGCCTCAAACGGGATCCTTTGAGGCCGTGTGCCTAAATGAGGTAAGGAGGTGGCTCTGCAAGGACAGTCCAGCGCAGCTGGCATTCTGTTCCCTATGGGAAGTAGGGGCGCAGAACTGGCTTGCAGCTTGAATGATGATGGGTAGGAACATAACTGACTGCCATCCCCCTCCTGGTTATTTTTCTGATGAACCCCCCAGATGGCATCCCATTGGTCGCACAGCAATTACGTTTACCTCGCCACATCCTAGCCCTCTGGAAGGTGGAACCTCTTCGAGGTTAACGTTCAACTCAGATTTAAGAGTTGAGAGTGCGTCGTCTGGAAGGGAACCCAAGGTAGACCATGGTTCTACCAACCCTAGTGAGGGCCAAAGCCCCACACAGGGGCCAGGATGGGACATGGAGATAGAGGGTCAGTCACCCACACACATACACACACACACAAGCACACCATGTAACCACACTTTTGATGCACAATCACCACAATCACAACATCCAATCCTACACCAGCTTCTCACTAAACCAAGACAACAAAACAGTACTGAATGTGTGAGCTCTACAACACAACATCAATTGATACCTGCATCCTTTTGTTTTACACCGCATTCAGCACCTACACCTGTTGCATGTCCCCTAAGCCTCAACCCTTGTCCCCACTGTCCCCAATCCTCTCTCCTTCCTTCCTCTCCTGATACCCCACACTTTTCTCTTTTCCAAACACCCCAAACACCTCCGCAAGTTTTTACCTGTCAAACAGGCTCATCTCTCCAATCCCCTGCAAGTCAGGAAGCGCAGCAGGCAACACCAGCAGCTCCACCACCGCCAGCCGAAAAGGTGCTTCCCTTAATGATTAATCAGCAGCCATACATAGATGCCAGTGGAGCCATGAAACACACAGTGCTTCCAGAATACAAGGCATGGCTCGAATGGGACCTTCAGCAATGGGGTAATGGAGTAAGCTGGAAGGATCCTTCGAAGAAGCCCCTGCTAAGATCCAGAATTTGGAATTTGTGGTTCAACAGCCACAATCCCACTTACGGAGACGTCAATCACCTCTTAGATCGAATGTTGACTGGAGAGGAACGAAGTCGTCTTTGGGCGCTTGAAACTGCCTGGGCTACTGAGGATCCAACAGCCAAGCGATCATGGGAACGGAGAACGGAAGCAGCAGCCTTGTGGACAGGTAACGAATGGACTGCTGACAGACACATGCAGCTCAGAGCTGACCAGGAACGACTTCTTACTCACCTAAAACAAATGGCCAGAAACCACCCAACCAGACTAAGTTCCTGGCCATTAGGCAGGAATCTACCGAGGCTCCACGTAAATTCTGGACTCGGTTGCTAGAAGGTGCGCGCAATTATACCAATCTGAACCCAGAGAAGAAGGAGGATCAACCCACGTTGATTGCCTCATTTGTACATCAAGCAATTCCATCCATACGGGATTACTTCCAACACTTTCGGCCCGGATGGGGTGCTGAGACCGTCGCTGCCATACTGGAAGTTGCAGACGTCGTTTGGGAGAATGAGAAGGAAAGATCTCGGAAGCGCGAAAAGAAGGAACAGTACCAGATGCTTGCATCCGCTCTTCGTGGCTCATTAGGAATCAGGTACCCCAGAGGAGGGAGAGGTAGAGGTTCCAGAGGTAGAGGACGAGGACAGCCATGGGGGGGCACCGGGAGCAACCAGGGGTGCTATCGATGTGGGGATCCATCTCATTTTCAGAGAGACTGCCCACTGGCAGAAGGGCCCGGGGTTCCAGATGGGTATGGTAATCCTTTTACTTTTGCAGATAACAGTGATATCAGGTGAGATTGCATACGAAAATGTGTACATTAGGAGAAATTAGCACTAACGTGCTGATGAATTTTCATCTGGATTTTTTTTAAGTTTGCGGACTGATGTGGACATGTGGAGGACTGAACTCAAAACTGAGAGAAACCAAAATTGACAAAGTCACCCATCCCTTTGGACACATTCATTTTTGGGTTGAAGAACTGGATCACAAAAATTATAGAAGTGCAACTTTTGATGGTTAGCTGTGACTGGGTTCAGGAATTGGTTTGAAAGTGCATATTTGGTAGGTTCATGTTAAAATGCAAACAGATCATATTTCTTCTCCATTCCTATATTGGAGTGTAAGATGGCTCTGCCCGTGATATAATCAATAAGGAATAAAGAACATAAATGTACTGGGAAGGGCCCTAGCTCACTGGCAGAACATCCGCTTTGCATGCAGAAGACCCCAGATTCAATCTCCAACATCTCCAGGTAGGGCTAGGAATGTCCCGTCTGAAATCTTAAAAAGCCACTGACAGTCAGTGTAGACAATTCTGAGCTAGATAGACCAATGGTCTGATTCAGTATAAGGCAGCTGTATGTACTGGGGAAAAGTCACAGTGATGCTCTCTTTAATATCAGTAAAATATGAAACAAAATGAGCTACTGTAGAAAAGACCACACTTCTTTTGAACCAGAGGCAGTGTTTTGTTCAGTGTGATAATGTAGCCAAGATACATGCACTTGAACTTTCCA
The DNA here is from genome assembly GCF_030035675.1 of Rhineura floridana. Taxonomy (NCBI): domain Eukaryota; kingdom Metazoa; phylum Chordata; class Lepidosauria; order Squamata; family Rhineuridae; genus Rhineura; species Rhineura floridana. The sequence continues at coordinate 47,848,544 of NC_084481.1, forward strand.
GGGTGTGTTTCAGAAGCAGCAGGAATGCTGCATAAACCACTATGCATGGTAGTGAAGAATGATCCCAAAGATCCTGTTCTCAGAATCACAGCCTCGGGCTGTGTGAAATGCCAGCTTACCATTCTGAATGGAAGAAATGGAAACTGAAAACATAAGAACATAAGAACATAAGAAGAGCCTGCTGGATCAGGCCAGTGGCCCATCTAGTCCAGCATCCTGTTCTCACAGTGGCCAACCAGGTGCCTGGGGGAAGCCCGCAAGCAGGACCCGAGTGCAAGAACACTCTCCCCTCCTGAGGCTTCCGGCAACTGGTTTTCAGAAGCATGCTGCCTCTGACTAGGGTGGCACAGCACAGCCATCATGGCTAGTAGCCATCGATAGCCCTGTCCTCCATGAATTTGTCTAATCTTCTTTTAAAGCCATCCAAGCTGGTGGCCATTACTGCATCTTGTGGGAGCAAATTCCATAGTTTAACTATGCACTGAGTAAAGAAGTACTTCCTTTTGTCTGTCCTGAATCTTCCAACATTCAGCTTCTTTGAATGTCCACGAGTTCTAGTATTATAAGAGAGGGAGAAGAACTTTTCTCTATCCACTTTCTCAATGCCATGCATAATTTTATACACTTCTATCATGTCTCCTCTGACCCGCCTTTTCTCTAAACTAAAAAGCCCCACATGCTGCAACCTTTCCTCGTAAGGGAGTCGCTCCATCCCCTTGATCATTCTGGTTGCCCTCTTCTGAACCTTTTCCAACTCTAGAATATCCTTTTTGAGATGAGGCGACCAGAACTGTACACAGTATTCCAAATGCGGCCGCACCATAGATTTATACAACGGCATTATGATATCGGCTGTTTTATTTTCAATACCTTTCCTAATTATTGCTAGCATGGAATTTGCCTTTTTCACAGCTGCCGCACACTGGGTCGACATTTTCATCGTGCTGTCCACTACAACCCCGAGGTCTCTCTCCTGGTCGGTCACCGCCAGTTCAGACCCCATGAGCGTATATGTGAAATTCAGATTTTTTGCTCCAATATGCATAATTTTACACTTGTTTATATTGAATTGCATTTGCCATTTTTCCACCCATTCACTCAGTTTGGAGAGGTCTTTTTGGAGCTCTTCGCAATCCCTTTTTGTTTTAACAACCCTGAACAATTTAGTGTCGTCAGCAAACTTGGCCACTTCACTGCTGACTCCTAATTCTAGGTCATTAATGAACAAGTTGAAAAGTACAGGTCCCAATACCGATCCTTGAGGGACTCCACTTTCTACAGCCCTCCATTGGGAGAACTGTCCGTTTATTCCTACTCTCTGCTTTCTGCTTCTTAACCAATTCCTTATCCACAAGAGGACCTCTCCTCTTATTCCATGACTGCTAAGCTTCCTCAGAAGCCTTTGGTGAGGTACCTTGTCAAACGCTTTTTGAAAGTCTAAGTACACTATGTCCACTGGATCACCTCTATCTATATGCTTGTTGACACTCTCAAAGAATTCTAATAGGTTACTGAGACAGGACTTTCCCTTGCAGAAGCCATGCTGGCTCTGCTTCAGCAAGGCTTGTTCTTCTATGTGCTTAGTTAATCTAGCTTTAATCATACTTTCTACCAGTTTTCCAGGGACAGAAGTTAAGCTAACTGGCCTGTAATTTCCGGGATCCCCTCTGGATCCCTTTTTGAAGATTGGCCTTACATTTGCCACTTTCCAGTCCTCAGGCACGGAGGAGGACCCGAGGGACAAGTTACATATTTTAGTTAGCAGATCAGCAATTTCACCTTTGAGTTCTTTGAGAACTCTCGGGTGGATGCCATCCGGGCCCGGTGATTTGTCAGTTTTTATATTGTCCATTAAGCTTAGAACTTCCTCTCTCATTACCACTATTTGTCTTAGTTCCTCAGAATCCCTTCCTGCAAATGTTAGTTCAGGTTCAGGGATCTGCCCTATATCTTCCACTGTGAAGACAGATGCAAAGAATTCATTTAGCTTCTCTGCAATCTCCTTATCGTTCTTTAGGACACCTTTGACTCCCTTATCATCCAAGGGTCCAATTGTCTCCCTAGATGGTCTCCTGCTTTGAATGTATTTATAGATTTTTTTGTTGTTGGTTTTTATGTTCTTAGCAATGTGCTCCTCAAATTCTTTTTTAGCATCCCTTATTGTCTTCTTGCATTTCTTTTGCCAGAGTTTGTGTTCTTTTTTATTTTCTCCATTCGGACAAGACTTCCATTTTCTGAAGGAAGACTTTTTGCCTCTAAGAGCTTCCTTGACTTTGCTCGTTAACCATGCTGGTTAAAATGAGACCATCATGAATACCGGGGTTTCTTTTTGTACCTTTTAAAAAATGTAAGTAATATCAATGACATTTCAGCCAAATGAGACTCAACATCTTTTTCATCTTTATAAATTTGAAGGCATATGAATTGGTGAACGTCTGTACTGCAAAGGTTAAAGAATCTCTATTCCAAATATATTGCACTGTTTCAGCACTCTAAAGGTACAGATTATCCTACAGTAAATCTACCTTTGCCTTCTGCATTGTAAGTATGAAAGTGCCACTACTGAATCTTACAGTCCTGTGCCAACCATAATGGTACAACCTAACTTTATTTTATTTTATTTTATTTTACTGCTGGAAATTTACAATGCTCATTGTTTTCACTTTTCCAAGAGAAATATAAGCACTGCTATTTCATTGTCCATCGTGTTTGCAAATAACTGCAGTAGTGTTAATGTTCAATTTTCCACTTCACTGTCTTTTGTTGGGAATTCCCTTTTTTCCACACCTCTATGGATGTTTCCTTTAGTATAAATCCTATGCGTTTATACAGCTTTTTGGAGAGGAAGCCCCACTGACCAAAGTGTGACTTACCGAGCAATCCAACCCTCTCAGTCTGCAGTGCTGGAGAGGGTTTGCATGGAGAATTGGTGTCCCTCCACACAGCCCTGCCCAGCTCCATCAGCCTCCAGTGTCAGTGCAGAAGCCCCACCAATAAGGAGCAGCCCAATGCTCCCCTCAGATGGCCATTGGGCAGAAGCTACCACTGGTGGCAACCTCACTAGCTGTAGCCAGCAGAAATTTGCTATTTTGGGATGGGGGGAAGCAATAATGGCACAGGATCCACTGGTTAGTAATCAAGCCTCCTTGTTGCATCAGCCTGTGAGCAAATGGACACCCTTTCCTGCCCCCACCTTTTGTCCTGGCTGGTGTGAATGCTGGAACTGTGGATGTGGTACGAGATACACCACTCTATCAAGCCCCAACACTGCTAGGAATTAGGATTGCAGCCCTACTTCTGAGTAAACATGCATAGAACTGCAGTGCACAGGTCTTGATTGATTCTCCCTCCCCATGATCTTCAAGAGAGAAAGTCTTGCATGAAGCAAAATACACACACACTTTTTTGTGTTTTCTGTGATGACAATGTAAATAGGACTAGGAAAGACAATTATTTAAAACCCTGGAGAACCACTGCCAATCAGTGTGGACAATATTTTTTAAAATTAATCTTTATTGATTGTATAAACTTATAAAAATACAAAACATAACAACATAAGATGGGTCTAAATCTTGGGTATTAATCAATAAAATCAAAATCAAAAAGAAAATTACTCCCTTTGCTTTGTCCTCGTATCATTCTTAAATCATCCGTAAGCTTTTTCAACAATGCCATATTCCAGACTGTCTGATATTATATCCAAAACTTTCCAAAAGCGTGCTATAAGTAGTCTTGCAGTTAAAAATAGGAAACTAATCAATGTCTTGTTATGTAAATCAAGTTCTTCATTTACGAACAAATTTAATAATGCCAATTGTGGGGACAGAACAAATTGTTGACAAATTATTAATTTAATTTCCATATACACTGTTACCCAAAACTAGTGCACCTTAGGATATTCCCACCACATATGCACGTAAGTACCCAGATTTTGACATCTTCTCTAACATAATGGGAATAGTCCAGGATTCATAAGTGACAATTTATTTGCTGTTGAGTACCATCTATACAAAAGTTTTAACTATAGTTCTCTATGTTTAGCTGCAATTGTCTGAAAATGTGGCTTACCCAGTCTTCTTTGTCTATTTCTATTTATCTCATTCCCACCATTGTTTTAACTCACTTGTAGCTCCACAGTCAGCGGCTATCATAATCTTATAAATATTAGAGACCACTTCCCTAGCACCTTCAGAGTATGTCAATATCAAAGTTTCAAATCTTGATGGTCTATGGGTGGCATTTTCCTTAACCATTGAATTATTCAAGAAAGTTCTGATTTGCCTCTGTAGTAACCATGGGAGGGGTCGTTCCTGTAAATGATATTTCAATTTATTTTCATCCATTGGCTCACCATTAATGTAAAATTTCCTAAGATAATACAGTCCTTTGGGGAGCCACCTCAGTATTTTATGCCCCCTACTGAAGCACATTGGGGAGGAGAGCCTGGCTAGGAGTCCAGAGTCTGTGAGTTCAAATCACCACTCATATCTCCTGGGTGTCAAGGGCCAGCTAAAGATCACCCCCACAGTGAGTGGCTCAGGGTTACGTGCCCTGCCACCTGTGCAGCCATGGGCAAGCTGCATAGTCCCAAGGAGCCCAGTTGTCCCCCAGCTGGCTGTTGCGGATAAGTGACTTATGCAGCTGTGACAAGCTGAGCAGGCCCTAGCAAGCTGGGGAGGACTAGCCTCAGAGGGAGGCAATGGTAACCCCCCTCTGAATATTGCTTACCATGAAAACCCTATTCGTAGGATCGCCATAAGTCGGGATCGCCTTGAAGGCAGTCCATTTCCATTTTCATTGAAAAATAATGGGTGGAATGCCAAAGGAATCAAGGGGGACATTGAAAGAATTAAAGTTGCTGCCTTTTCAATCCAAGCCCAAAACATTGTTTGAGTAAGCCTATTTTCCACCTGTGATATCAAACAAATTTTCATTTTTAAGAAAAGGAAATACATATAAAGGAATCCCATCTCTTTGGTCCAATTCTATGTCTACCCACTATTTTCCTCTGTCTCCCAAAATATATGGAATATGTGACCAATTTAGTTCACCAGGTAGTATATCTCTAGATTTGGAATTTCCCATCCTCCCACATACCTAGAAAGATACAAGTTCTTCTCAGAGCTTGGAAGATTACTTTTAAAAAGGAATAAATTACAATTATTGTTACATGGCCCCAAAAAGGAATAAATTACCATTACAATTACATTTGTTCTAAAAGGAACTGATTACTTTACCACTACTCAAAAGTAATCACTACAATTACACTTAAGTTACTTTTAAAAAAACTAGAGTGCCTACAAAGTGCTGGTCTTGGCTGCTGCACACTAAGTCTCCTAAAACAACATTAAAAATAAACACACATGTACAGATGTAGTAGAATAATTCTTTTTATCCATAAGATAGCAATGGCAGTTTCTCTGCTGGTAAGGGAGGCAGGGAGGGAGGCAGAGGCCACTACTCAGATCTTTGCACATCAAACCAAGTACAACCCCCACACATACAATCTTAGCCAGCAAGCGTCATATCTCTCACTCAATCACCTCCTGGATCCTGGCCTGCCACCAACTAAGGGACACCCACCCAAGCAAACATTTCCCCCTGAGATGCAAAAAAGTTAAAACACTGCAAATGCAGCAAAGTACCCAGGGAGGGCAGTGGAGGGTGCTTTGTGTGCCAACTGCAAACACAGTATTCACACACAGAGAGAGAGAGAGAGAGAGAGAGAGACATATTTCACCTCCACAGTTCTTTATCTCCATACTGCATACTGTAACGCACTCTACGTGGGGCTGCCTCTGAAGACTGTTTGGAAACTTCAGTTGGTACAACGTGCTGCAGCCAGAATGCTAACTGGGGCTGGTTACAGGGACCATACTACCCCCCTGTTAAAAAAGCTGCACTGGTTGCCAGTCTGTTTCCGGACACAATTCAAAGTGCTGGTGATGACCTATAAAGCCCTATATGGCTTAGGTCCAGGCTATTTATCAGACCATATCTCCCTGTATGAGCCTGCCCGGGCCCTGAGATCCTCAGGAGAGGCCCTTCTCTCAATACCCATATCTTCTCAAATATGACTAGTGGGGACGCGTGAGAGGGCCTTCTCGGTGGCTGCCCCTAGGCTTTGGAATTCCCTTCCTAGGGAGGTAAGAATGGCCCCCTCCTTGCAGTCCTTCCGCCGACAAGCAAAGACCTTCCTATTACAACAAGCCTTTGGAATAGAAGGCTAAGGATAGGCTGTGAAGGGTGCTGCATTGCTCATGTCTATTATATTATTTTTAAACTAGTTTGAACTCTTTTAGCTATATGTGTGTATGGTTTTAATATTGGAAATAGTTTAATCTTATTTTAATGTAGACTTTGTATGTTTTTAATTATACGTATTTTTATCTGGAAGCCGCCGTGAGTTTTGGAAAAATGGCGGGGTATAAATAAAGACAATAATAATAATAGATCAACAGATTCAGTCAGACAAGCCCTAACAGGGGAGGACTTATTTATTTATTATTTGATTTATATCTTGCCCTTCCTCCCAGCAGGAGCCCAGGACTTAATATGTGAAATTAAGATGAGGTGGATGGCAGCTGGAATGAAGGCTAATGAATTTGATGAATTTGTAAGGAATGTAACTGAAAGGGAAAGCAATTATGAACATAGCAAGCTGGTTGACTAGAAAGAGCTTGAGTTAACCAGCGAGTAACTATTCTAGTCAAGGTAAAGCTGTGGATTGCTTCAGGAGGGATCCTTTAAGTAACAGCTGGATTGGAAATAAAACTGGGCTATCTGAGCAAGAGTATATTACATCGCTCAAACTAAGATCAAGTGTTTCCCCCACCAGGGAATTTTTAAGCAGAGGAAAAAGTGGAATGGCTAAGACATGTCAAAGATGTGGAGCAACGGCAGAAACCAGTTCCCACATTTTTAGGCAATGCCCCGCAGTCCAGCGATTGCACATCTTGAGACATAATAAGATCTGTCAACTTCTATCTGAGAAGACAAAGAAATATAAGTAGCTGGTTTATAATAAACCTCATTATAGAAACAATAACAACAAACTACGTAAACCACACCTGGTACTGATAAAGGAAAATGTAGCCGTTGTAACTGATGTTACAGTTCAGTGGGAATACGAGATTAATATCTTGGATAAAGCTGCTGATGAAAAAGTTGATTACAAAGAACTTGAGGAATTGATCATGAGATATACTGGTGCTAGTACAGTGAAATTCCATGGATTTGTGGTTGGAGCCAGAGGAAAATGGCTGTGCAGGAACTTTACAGTCCTAAAGGATTTACAAATCGCTAGTGAAAGTCATAATGATCTTGCTGAACTCTTCAGTAGAAGAGTGTTGAAGTTATCTAGTCAGATTTTACATACTTTTTCCAGTGGTTGAGATTCTACATTTTTCTGCTCTAGTCTTTTTATATTTTATTTATTTATTTATTTATTGCATTTATATACCGCCCCATAGCCAAAGCTCTTTTTAAGCTCTTTTAATCTATTTTACTTATTTTATCTTTTTTAGCTATTATAATCTATTTTTTAATTATCATGTAATAAATGAATTTGAATCTGATTTGATTAATGGTTTTTATTTTAATTATAATTTGTTTTCATATAATATTATTATGTATGTTAACTTTTTTTTCTTTTTTAATCACAGTGTGGAATCTCATGATGATTACCTTTCCCCAGTTTATGGCCAATACCATCATGGCCATATTTTGGGAGTCATGCTGCATTATCGGATGGTTATAATTTAAATTATAGATGGATGAACCATTGGGGAGTTGGTCTCCCTCCCATAACTCAAAAATGGAGTGGGGCATTTCCCTCCCCGCTACTTGTTAGCCATAATTCTAACTTATAAATTATTATAATTATAAATTCTAATTTATAATTCATTATAAAATTTCAAAAATTCACCACTTATAGTGTCTAATGAATACATTTTTCCTTGTTATTCCCATACAGTGGACCCTGACCTTCTGCTTCTGTTCACATTGTCGAGCTAAAAGTTTAGAATCCCCCCTCCCCATACTCATAGTATTTTTGTCTTGAGTATAACAGATTAGTCATTACTCTATTTGCATCTAGGAGATCTAATTCTCTTCTCTTTGATTCTAACTTTTTATATATCCTATTGGATCCTGTTCTCTTATATTCTTATAACAGTATCTCAGCATCTTGATTCCCAACCCACATCCAAAATTTCTTCCTCTTCTCCTTTATCCTCCAACTGGGTCGCCTGCCCAGACACTGATGCCTCAGGGGAAATGCTAGCGATGCCAGTAGCTCCGATGCTTACTATGGTTGCAATAAGTGCAGTCATTCCTTGCCTTGCTTTCAACTTAAAGGAGAAGCCCCACCTATAGTGAACGCCTGCAGCTTGGAAGTTTTTTGTTTGTTTATGGTTTAAACTCATGTGTTCTGCGGAGAGTCTCTGGGGTGAGATCTTGCAAAACCATTATTGGATTGTTTTCATAAGTAATAGATTGACAGTCTCGAAAATGTCTCCAGATTCCTTCTTTTCCCAATATTAAGACCAATGGACCAATAAGGCAGGCTCCTATGTTCCTATGAATCATCTTCCACGTTCTATTTGCAGTGACTTTTAAGGGGTGCTTGCTGCTCCCTGCAGGTTGGTTCAATTTCCTGCGTTAACTTGAGCAATTTTGCTCTGCAAGCAGCTTTCTGCAAGACACTTGCTCTCTGCTTACAGGCATATTACACTCTGCCTTGTGTAGGTTGTGTTCTCTGAAGATATGGTAAACAGATGTCCTGCTATTTTGATGGGAGCTGAGCTATATGGCCTTTGGGACCTTGCTATGGTTCTGATATTTAAAAATGCTATCACATAATAAAGAACAGACATGTTTCTGTGATGAAGTAGTCAGTTCTGAGCAAGATGGACAACTGTTTGAGCCAGTTTCCTATCTAGTTTCTATGCAATGTGTCATTTAGTTTAGCTCAGAGAATGTTAGCAAGGCAAGATGGTTTCTTTTATGTACACCTCAAAAGGCATTTCCTTCTTAATTTTAATTTTCAGTTATGTATGCATGTTCAATATATGAAAGTATGGCTGATATCCATTATTATTTGATAAATGCACAACCCACTTTTTAGGGTTGTACACAAAATAGTGTACAGAATACAAAATTAAACAAACACCAACATTAATGCAAAATATCATTTAAACATTTTAAAACATCCCAATCCATAATCTTAAATATATATATATAGCCAGCAGTAAGACAACAATCAGCCCCTCCTAAAGCTAAAAACACTATAAGCAAAATCAGATAGCAACACCATTTTCCTAGTCCAGATTAAAATCGTACCCTAAGATCAGTGGGGAAAGGATAGGGTTTCAAAATCCTGTTAAACGTTTCCATGTGAAACAATATTTTATTATATAGTGAGAGCATAAATAAATACCCAATATTGATGATTAATAACTATGCTATCAAACAGAGGTAGACGAAGTTACCTTGAAGCACTTTGATTTGATTTGCCATATTGATTTAAACATTACAACTTAATCGGGTGGTAGATTGGGCCTTTAGGCTACATAACATTCAAGCCATATAAGGCTGGTTCACTTTGCATCCATTGGAAGATACATAATGTTAAAAATGAAACAAATCAACACTCTGTCAGAATGAATGTGTCATTCACACCACTTGTTCTTAAATAAGCCTATGAGTTTAGGATTCCTGGATAGGCCACTGCTGTTCATGGGATCATGTTGCATGGATGACCCATTCCTCTGCCAGAACGGTGCGCTTCTAAGCAGTATTTTTCTCATGGAAGGCCAAGCCTCTAAATCAAGTACTAAACATGTCAACCTCCATAGATGAGAAAGAAAATTTACTTTGAGAAGTATCCAACTATCTGGCAAAGCCCATTTCCAAACTGCAACTAGAGAATTGTCAAAGTTTTTATTACTAGAGGAAAAACAGCATCACCATGGATGGCACAGTTGTACTTTTTGCCTGCTTTATTTCAAGATTTACTTCTATATTTATTGATAGGGATAAGTAGTTTTCAAAATGTGGTCATAAAGATTTATATGCATGTCTTAGAAACTGATATCCATAAATTCTATCAGTTGCCATGTAAATGTCCTCAAACTGCAGGTTAAAAAAAGTCTTTTTCTGCTCCATTTCTAGGCATGGGGCTAAAATGTAAAATTCAATTTACTGAACTTATAGCTAGAAGTTTATTAAGTTCTACTTTCATGTTTTCTTTGTAAAAATGCTTTATATTGCCTGTCCCCCAGCCCTTCATTACACAAAAAAGAGAGTTAATAGAACAGATGCCCATGGAAAGCATTCAAAGATAGGAGTGTTATTTATAGATTTTTGTTGTGTGACCAATAAAATGTGATAGATTTGTTCAATGCAAATGGTTGCCTGTATGTAGTTCTCTTCTTGGAAGTAGTAAGAAGCTGACTCTACACTACTCAAATGTTAGCAGATGGAGCCCACGCTTGGAAGAGATTGAGCCTCTAGAAGACGACATGGAGGCTTGTGACAAACCTGAGGATATAAGTATATCGCATTGTACAGCCCAGAAGAAGCAACCTGAGAAGGGTATCCGGTATACCACACCACCTCTGCTGGAGAACGCCAACCCTAGTAATGGACTGGCAGGAAAGGTACCTTCTCCCTCCATCTGACAGAAACCTCCTAGGCATAATGCCCAGGTAACGATATTGTCCTGGAACATTTCTGGTTGGGCTAATAAGTGCGACGACCCATAATTCTTAATGTATATTAACGCGTATGATTGGCTGAGAGAAAAACCAGCTGTGAGCAGCTTTTCCACCTACTCCCTCGATGCAGTTCCTAGCACTAGGGGGGGACGCCCCAAAGGAGGACTTGCTGTGCTAGTCTCGACCAAATTGGGAATTCATCACAGGAAAATCAGAGAATTGGACAATATTGCGTTTGCTCTGCTGCTTAAGTTCCCCTCTGTTTACCTGTTGCTGATAAATGACTATCTTCCCCCCTGGTGTAGGAAAAGGGAAATTAAGGCCCACTGGGAAAAGCTGGAGGAGTACACTAGCAATTTGATGAAGGAATTCCCCAATGCTTTAATTATAATGGCTGGGGATTTTAACGCCAGAATTGGCCCTAATGATGAAGCGTTGTACTCCCACTTCCACCTTGTTCCACCAAATCTATTATTTATTTTATTATATTATACTTGTATACCGCCTCATAGCCGAAGCTCTCTGGTGGTTTACAGTAACTAAAAACATTTAAACAAATACAATTAAAAACAGCTCTTATAAAAACAATTTAAAACACAATTAAAAAATTTAAACAGTATAAAACACATGCTAAAATGCCTGGGAGAAGAGGAAACTCTTGACCTGGCGCTGAAAAGATAACAGTGTTGGCGCCAGGCGCACTTCATCAAGGAGATCATTCCATAATTTGGGGGCCACCACTGAGAAGGCCCTCTCCCTTGTTGCCATCCTCTGAGCTTTCCTTGGAGTAGGCACCCGGAGGAGGGCCTTTGATCTTGAACGTAGTGTACGGGTGGGTTTGTATCGGGAGAGGTGTTCCATCAGGTATTGTGGTCCCAAGCCATGTGGAGATGGCTCATCCCATTCCTCACAGACACGCTAAGGATAAGAAATGTAATTTTGCAGGATTGTGTCTACTACAGTTGACAAATACTCTAGATTTGGTGATATTAAACGCGAGTGTTAGGGGTGACAGAGGAGGTGAATTCACTTTTGTAACGAACTTAGGGGCCTCTACAATTGATTATTTTGTTTCATACAATTTGCTAAATATGGTGACAAATTGTTGTGTAGGCGCCCGTGACGACAGTGATCACTTACCCTTGTCTTTGCGCCTTAACCTTGGATACGAACCGTTCCAGCTGACCAATGAGCTGATGATAAATCTGGCAGCAGAACAAAGGGCCGCGTGTATTAAATGGTCTCCTAAATTAGCCATGGACATGACAAACTTCCTCCAATTAGGGAGAATCCAACATCTACGTGAGGCCATAATAACTGCTAAGACTCCCGAAGCAGCCGTAGAACGCTATCAGGAATTGTCCCGCTTTCTTTACAATCAGCTGTCTTTCAATAGTTTGAACATGCATCATGGTTTCTACTACGAGTCTAAACCCTGGTTTGATCGTGAATGTATTGACCTTAAGCACTCACTTATTGAATTGTATAAGTCATATAGGGTCCTTGATCTATCATCAGTCCCTGCTGAGTATTTTGAGCTTAAGAAACTCTATAAAACCTTAATTAGGATGAAAAAGAATCAAGCTCAGAGAGAGATGTGGCAAAACCTAATAAAAGCATCTGGATTGAAAAATTCGGCTGCTTTCTGGAGACTAGTCTCCAAGGATAGGCAATCTTCGCTAGCTAGCAAAGATTTTTACATCCCAGCTGGTGTTTGGGAATCACATTTTAGATCTATTTTTGCCAAGGGGCACACCACCTTGAGTAGAGGGGGGGAGGATATTGATTTCAATATCGTCCCCAAATGGCCCCCAGTTTCCATTTCTGAAATTGTTACTTTGCTCAATAATCTTAAACTGGGTAAAGCGCCCAGATGTGACAATATCCCCCCTGAACTTCTTAAGAATAACATAGATTAGTGGGCCCCGATTTTGGCAGCTTTATTTACACGCGTAGATCAATCAGCCCATATCCCTGAAAATTGGTGATTAGCCATCATAATCCCCATCTACAAAAAAGGGAAGAGAGCTGATCCCGCAAATTACCGTCCTATCAGTTTGTTGAGCATTATCAGCAAACTCTATGCCAGTCATCTCCTTGCTAAGTTCTCTGATTGGCTGGAGGTTGAAAACATCTTAGCGGAAGAACAAGCAGGTTTCAGAGCAGGACACTCCACTATTGACCAGGGACTGGTTCTCCACCATTTGGTGGAAAAGTACATGTCATCTTCTGGTGGTGCTCTTTATACAGCTTTCATAGACTTTAAGTCAGCGTTCGATTCAATTCCAAGGGATAGACTCTGGGAAAAGCTCGCGGAAACTAATATAGATAAGCGGTTATTAATGCTGATCATGAGCCTTTATGGCAACACAGGCCTGAGGGTAAGATGTAATCGTGCCGGCCACTTGTCTGCTTTAATTCCCACGTATAACTGAGTTAAGCAAGGTTGAATTCTCACCCCGCTCTTTTTAATTTTTATATCTACTCCTTACTTGAATACCTTGAGAGGGTGAATCCACACACCCCCAAGCTGGCTGGCAGATGATGTGGTTCTTATATCAATAACAAAAGTAGGTCTACAGCGCCTATTGAGAGTGTTAACTTCCTTCTGTACCCAAGAAATGCTAGAAATCAATTATGATAAGTCTAAGATTCTAGTCTTCTCCCGTAAAAAGAAAAAAACATCACTGGCAACTAAATAATCACTTAATTGACCAGGTATCAGCTTTCAAGTACTTGGGTATAACAGTTCATGTTTCTGGCACCTGGAAAACACATATTATTAATGCAGAGGAGAACCCCCAGAGAACATAAGAACATAAGAAGAGCCTGCTGGATCAGGCCAGTGGCCCATCTAGTCCAGCATCCTGTTCTCACAGAGGCCAACCAGGTGCCTGGGGGAAGCCCGCAAGCAGGACCCGAGTGCAAGAACACTCTCCCCTCCTGAGGCTTCCGGCAACTGGTTTTCAGAAGCATGCTGCCTCTGACTAGGGTGGCACAGCACAGCCATCACAGCTAGTAGCCATTGATAGCCCTGTCCTCCATGAATTTGTCTAATCTTCTTTTAAAGCCATCCAAGCTGGTGGCCATTACTGCATCTTGTGGGAGCAAATTCCATAGTTTAACTATGCGCTGAGTAAAGAAGTACTTCCTTTTGTCTGTCCTGAATCTTCCAACATTCAGCTTCTTTGAATGTCCACGAGTTCTAGTAGTATGAGAGAGGGAGAAGAACTTTTCTCTATCCACTTTCTCAATGCCATGCATAATTTTATACACTTCTATCATGTCTCCTCTGACCCGCCTTTTCTCTAAACTAAAAAGCCCCAAATGCTGCAACCTTTCCTCGTAAGGGAGTCGCTCCATCCCCTTGATCATTCTGGTTGCCCTCTTCTGAACCTTTTCCAACTCTAGAATATCCTTTTTGAGATGAGGCGACCAGAACTGTACACAGTATTCCAAATGCGGCCGCACCATAGATTTATACAACGGCATTATGATATTGGCTGTTTTATTTTCAATACCTTTCCTAATTATTGCTAGCATGGAATTTGCCTTTTTCACAGCTGCCGCACACTGGGTCGACATTTTCATCGTGCTGTCCACTACAACCCCGAGGTCTCTCTCCTGGTCGGTCACCACCAGTTCAGACCCCATGAGCGTATATGTGAAATTCAGATTTTTTGCTCCAATATGCATAATTTTACACTTGTTTATATTGAATTGCATTTGCCATTTTTCCGCCCATTCACTCAGTTTGGAGAGGTCTTTTTGGAGCTCTTCGCAATCCCTTTTTGTTTTAACAACCCTGAACAATTTAGTGTCGTCAGCAAACTTGGCCACTTCACTGCTCACTCCTAATTCTAGGTCATTAATGAACAAGTTGAAAAGTACAGGTCCCAGTACCGATCCTTGAGGGACTCCACTTTCTACAGCCCTCCATTGGGAGAACTGTCCATTTATTCCTACTCTCTGCTTTCTGCTTCTTAACCAATTCCTTATCCATAAGAGGACCTCTCCTCTTATTCCATGACTGCTAAGCTTCCTCAGACGTCTTTGGTGAGGTACCTTGTCAAACGCTTTTTGAAAGTCTAAGTACACTATGTCCACTGGATTGCCTTCTTCTTTTCAAAAGGGGGACAGTATATCTCGGCAGCGATGCAAGTGTATAATGCCAAGATTATTCCCCAGATGTTATATGGCTCGCAGCTATGTGCACAGGGTAATTACGATCATTTTGAACGTATACAATCTAAATTCCTAAGGAGCATCCTTGGGGTCCCCGGTTGTGTTCCCAATGTTGCTCTACGCTTGGAACTCTGGGCTTTACAAATGGAGTCACGTGCCTGGATTTACAGGCTCAACTTTTGGCTCAAGTTGATTTTTTCTCCCCTAGGCTTAGCCCCACTAACTCTTGCCGATTCATTTCAATCACAATGGAATTACTTGGTGAATAATAAATTGCAATCCCTTGGCTTTTCAATGAAAGCGATATTAGATCTCGGCTAAAGAAACCATCAATCAATGAATAAGCGACATTGAGGCGCAAAATAATCAGAGTCTAGTGGCAGCTTATCCCAATTTGCGGATTAGCAAGGCCTTCTTTGCGCGTGCGGGCTATTTAACTAATCTGTGTATCGCCAAATATAGAAGGGCATTTACTCTGGCAAGATTTAATGTACTCCCTTCAGCGCTCCTTGAAGGTAGATATAAGAGAGTTCCCTATGACAAACGGACTTGCCCTTGTGGGTCTGGGAAGGTAGAAACGGTGGATCATGTTTTACTATATTGCCCCTTATATTGTGACCTACGCGATAATCTCATTTACTTTCCATTCTATAAAATGTGTACAGGCCCCGAATCATCAGCTGTCTACCAACTTCTGGAAGATAGGGACCCACGAGTCACTAGTAAGGTGGCAAAATTTTATGTAGCTGCTATTGCTTGCAGGAAAAAGTGGTTTTAGAGATTTTAAAATGTTTTACTGGTTTTATTAGTTTTGGTTAATTCTTTACTCTTGTAAATATTTATGTATGCATTTGATTTGTGTTCTGAATATGCTGGTCTTTGACCGAAATAAATTATTCATTCATTCTTCTTGGAAGTGATGCACTGGGCTGAGAATATGGTTAATAGATGGGGGGGGGAAGATAAGGAGCATTTTAGACAAGTCCCACATGCAGTAGAGGCAATTTCACATGCTCACTTGCAGGGCTGGTTCTAAAGGGCGGATGCGCTCGCGTAGCACGCACGCGTGCCATCAACAAAGATGGTGGCAGAGGCATCATCCCCTTAGGGAAACCACAGCCGCCATCTTCGTTAAAGGCAATGGTAAAAGACAGCAGACAAGTAGGTGGGGGCGTGGGGGGCGTGTGTGTGTGTGCACACACACACGCCGGGGCCCAGGGCAAGCTGATGCCCAAGGTCCCCGGCATTCCTGGATCCAGCCCTGCTCACTTGGCTGAAGACTGTCATTTTGTGAAGGAGGGTGGAAGCACATGTGCTCTGTTTGTGAGATATGTTAGGTATTATGTGCGTTGGTCTTGTCTTTAGCTATATAAACTTGATTTGTGTTATCCTTTGACGGCTCCTCAAACATTTATAATTAAGTTAAAATTTGAAGGCACAATGCTCAGTTGTCTGGGTACTGTTAAAAGTCTTCTCTTATGTCTTTGCTATTTTTATATTCAGTAAATGTCATTTTCAGATGATCATACCTTACATTAGGACAGGGAAAATGCTCAGGATTCTAAAACCTTAATTAAGGAATGATTATGTGTAATGCAATGATGGCATAGTGACCCAGTACAAGAGCACTGTAATCATCCCAATATAGCCCTTTTGCAGTTCTGCTGGATGTTGCCACCTAGTGGTAAACAAGTATAACTGTACTCTATATCTGTCAGCCTCCTGTTTTTCCTTATCTGCATAGTCCCACCTTTAATATGGGCAAGGCCGTTGGACAGCTTTGATTGGGATGATTGGGATGATTGGGATGAGGGTGGGGCATCTCTTACTTTTTGGACAGAAACACAGTGATACAAACAGCTTTGGAGGAAAAACATTAGGAGACACAGGGGCCAAGGAATGTGTTTGAAGAGATAGTAGCCATATGGTTCTACATAAGGGATGGAAAGTGTGTAGTAATCACTGTGTGAGGTGGAAGATGACTGCCTAGTCTGTTCTCTACCACCATTCCATGGGACTAATAGATGGCTATATACCATGCTGCTAATCCAGATTGCTCACTGACCTGTTCTCAGAGTGTCCATTGGAGAGTAGGGATTTCAAGCCAAATGTATCAAATTTGCATTTTCTGAAACAATATGAGAGCCAAAACACAGCCATCCTTTGAAATTCACACTTACTTGAATTTTGTGATGCGGTTCAACAACCAAACAATGTTTGCAAAAATGGCATAAAAATTAATATATGTGAAAATAACATGCAAAAATACTTTATATTAAAAGAAATTGCTTGCAAAAATGTGTACCTTAGTCAAAACTGCCAACAAAAATGGGTTTATTAGGAGAAATCTGCATTTATATGCTGAAGAATTTTCATGAGGATTTTAAAAAAATTACAAATTGCTGCAGAAATGTGAAGGACTGAATTAAAGATGGGTAAAATGAGAAACTGAGAGAACTGACACTGACAGATCTTTCTGTCCCTATTGGAGAAACACTGTAAACCGGCCCTGTGAACCGGCTTAGCATTGGAGGGAGGGGTTTCAGCTGAGTAGACTGACTGACTGACCCAGTTGCTCAAACCACTTTCCCTCAAGCAGGACTGAGACTGCGTTGGCTGGTGCCCTATGCGACTGGCAGGGTGAAAGGCAGAGAGACCAACTTCAGGTGATGCCAGAGCCAATCATGGGCAGAGCCAGCAAATTCTAGTTTGCGCCCATCCTCTTCCCTCCAAGGGAAACACTGACACTGAGGAGACTGAGGAGAAGGAAGCTGATAGGCTGCTGGACTGGTTTTAAGAAAGAGGGCGTGCTGGCAGGGACAGGCCAAGGGCAGACTGAGGTTGGTGGGGCTGTGCTGCATTTGGCCAAATGGACCAGCCTGTGTTGAGTGTTCAGAGACCGGGCCCTAATAACAGTGGGGATTGCATCATCATGCAGGAAGCTGTTGTGGCAGTCATTTGGTTCTAGCAGGACGAGGTGAGGTGGTTGACCGAGAAACTACCGTGCATAAGGCACCTGGTGAATTTATAGTTCAGCTGCGATTGGCACTGGGGGCTGGTTCAGTCACATTTCAAGCTCTTAACAACAATGCTGCACTAGCCCTACAAGTAACGGTTCTTCTCTGCATCATATGGCCATGGAAGGTAGTTTCTGGAATGCACTGCCCCTTAAACTGAATTTTTTTAGTTCAATTAGAAGTGTCTTTCCATATTTTAGTCTAATTCTATATCCTGAAATTAACATTATCAAAGTTTTGTTGAACTGAGAAACACTTTTGCTAATTTATATTTTCAGAAAACTACCTGCCAATCTCCTCAAATATTTTAATATGAGAGTGGGACCATAAGAAGTTCCAACACATGCTGAGATAGAACACTTATTTTAGGATGAATCAAACCCTTTTTCTAGTCAACTCGCATAGGCACTAAACAAAAGAATTCATCCCCACTTCAGAAATGTTGCACTGGTCACAACAATTTCCATTACAATAACCCGGAACATTAAGAAAACATGTTACAATTTAATGACATGACAACATTTAAGTCTGCAAGTCCCTTTCATTTCATTCATTCCCAGTATAGGAAACAGCCCTTGGGTTACTTCTGTTATACAATACATAATACTTCTGGCAAAGGATCAGGTGGCAAACGATGCATTTTGGAACCGAGAGGTATGTTTTGATGTGAGCAACAGTAGATGTGTAGGAGTGAGCGAGAATATAATACCAAACTGATTCACTCAGATGTAGGAAAACAGCTACAGTAAATAACAGGAAATTAAGGATCGTTTGAAAGCTGAAGGTGATTTCACTGAAACGTTGACATTTGAATGGAGAAAGCTTCTTAGGAAATGGTAATTACCGACTGCATGCTAAATCCAATTGCATTGCCAAAAGACTACATGTTATTTAGATATGCAGACATGGTTTTTAATCTGTAGACCAAGCCTAAAAGGTATTTTGCACAAACTGAAATAGTTTCTGAATTACAAACAAAGCAAATTATAATTCTGTAACACAAGGGGTGCCTATATAGGAAGAGAAATATCAGCTCAGTGGTGCTGTTGCTGTTATTAGCATGCATGCATGTGAAACTGTCCATTTGATTAGGAAGCTGCCTCGCATTGAGTCAGATTATTGGTGCATTCAGCTCAGTCTTGTCTACACTGACTGGCAGTGGCTCTCCAGGGTTTCAGGCAAGGGACATTTCCAGCCCTACCTGGAGATGTCAGGGATTGAACCTGGGATCTTCTGCAGGCAAAACATTTGCTCTACCACTGAGCTATGGCTCTTCCCTGCCTTCTCCAACCTCCCCACCCCAGGTAATTTCATATGGCGGGGAAAGACCTCTGCTTGAGTCTCTTGAGAGCTAGATTTGAAGATTCATGGCAGTTCAAGGCTGCCCACATTAGGCTTGTTTTATCTGTAAGCCACGAAGCTGAGTGTAACCACACTAGCAAGGTTTGGAAGTTTACTCTGGACTCAGTAACCCCCTTTTTCCCCCCTCACCGGCTCTGACTGCCAAAACAAGGAGGTTGTCAAGCACCAACCACCCCACCCCACTAGATCACACGACACATAGGGGGTGGGCTGCATTTGACTTTGTGGGTTGCAAACTGTGTAGCGACAGGATAGGTGGACCATTGGTGTGACTCATTACATCAATATTTTACCTAGGAATATTTCTCCTAGTTGCTGTGTCTCTGTATGATAATTTGGTATGCCCTTTGACTGCAACTGAACCATCATTTTCTTTTTGCATTTGTTTTCAGAATGAAAAAATGGAAATGGACTGCCTTCAAGTCGATCCTGACTTATGGCGACCCTATGAGCAGGGTTTTCATGGTAAGCAGTATTCAGAGGGTGTTTACCATTGTCTTCCTCTGAGGCTGAGAGGCAGTGACTGGCCCAAGGTCACCCAGTGAGCTTCATGGCTGTGTAGAGATTTGAACCCTGGTCTCCCAGGTTGCAGTCCAGCACCTTAACCACTATACCACAATGAAAGGTGGTATATAAATCCTTTTTAAAAATAAAGAAAATAAACACTGGAGAGGGATAACTCCCAACATTCAGCAACAAAGCAGGCTGCCTAGGGATGTAGAAGGACTTGATTTGGAGGTTCCCAAGAAAAATAAACTAAATAACAATTTGCTGCTCTTTCATGACAATCAAAATGAGTTGCCTGAGGCAGCCACCTCACCCTGCTTAATAGCAGGGCTGGCCTTGTGTGATGGAGTCCATGAAGACCCGTGAGTATTCCTCAGCAGATGAACTGATGTGAAAAGTGAGTTTCTTAAAGGAAGTAAGTTTGAGAACCATTGGGCTAAATGACTCAGGAAGTCCTTCTTTCAACTCTAAGATTTTTTTTAAAAAAATAAACTTAATGTAATTAATGCTTCTCACAAACATTACAGAAGAAGAGTTCCTGGTTGTTTCAACTCTTATAATGAATGCATAACCTTTTACATTAAAACATCTGTTCCTTCGATTTACTCTCTGGCAGCAGTTCAGATATTTTCTGCAGAAGGCTCTGCTTAATGAACATATACAGGGATTATTTAAATGATGGGTTTTAATTAGCTCTTTGAATGAGTTCTTAAAAGAGCAAGCATAAAAACCACTCTCTCTCAGTTGGGATGCTTTAACATATTTTAAGAGAAACATGGTATAATTGCTGCCCTATAAGCCAACCCTTAGCTGAATATAAATCTTAACACTGTTACAAGTTCAAGTCATCAAAGAAGTAGTTTGATTTCAGAATGTGCTTTCAAGATGGGTGTCTTTAGCTTTGTAAAAGGGCACACTTTTTTTGACAACCAAGTGGGTATTCTGCTCAGCAAACAAGTGGATATTTTTTGATGCTCCATTTTTCTGCATTGTGTGTATGTGAGTGTGTATGTCTGTGTTACACAGCAGAAAAGGGGCACCTGGTCCAGTAATTTCCCCCAGTCCAGAATAGCTAGATGCCCCTGGAAATTCTGAAGCAACAATCATGGAAATATCTGGCTGGCTGCCCTTCTTTGTGTCCAGTATCTGATAATTATAGGCAACCTACCAATTTTTACCTATCTTCCATAGATTTGTCTGGTAGGGCACTTCCACATGGCAGTTTATTGCAGATCCAGCGTGCTCATGCATGCAGGTTTGGCACAGCGTTCACACAACATTGTCTTCATCAAAACACCAGGCTATATTATTTTATCATTTCCATGGAAAACTGGATTTTTTAAAAAGAAGAAAATGGAAATGGTAAATCTGTTTAAATGGGGGAAAATATGGGACTGCATATTGATGAGGATGACAGTGTGAAGATACTGCAAAAAATATGTATGCATGAGCATGGAAGGGCTTGTATTTGTTAAAAGGTCACTTAAGATAGCGGCTGACTCCACATCTTGTGGCAATAATGAGTTCCATAACTTAATTATGTGTTACCTAAAGATGTATTTTCATTGCTTTGTCCTGAATCTGCCACCAATCAATATTACTGCACCAGACTGAAATACAGTTCGGGGGGGGAGTAATTTGTCTGTAATCACACTTTCTACACTATTCATAATATTATAAATTGATATTGTATGGTCCCAGAGCTTGGAAAAGTTACTTTTTTGAACTACAACTCCCATCAGCCCCAGACAGCATGGCCACTGGATTGGGCTGATGGGAGTTGTAGTTCAAAAAAGTAACTTTTCCAAACTCTGTATGGTCCCCTTCGTCAGAATTCCTAAAGTCTTTCATGACCTTTTCAATGACTCTAAGATCTGAGGTTTATAGGAGGTTTATACCCAATATATATGTGTGTGTGTGTCCCAATGTGTATGCCTCAATTTGCACCTGCTTACATTTAATGTTATTTCCTAATATCTTGCCCAGTATCAGAACAGAGTGTTACTGTAGGCTTGCTTTGATGCCTTAGATGTCACCATACATTTTGAAATGTTGCTAGTTAATCTAGTGACAGACAATAACAATTGTAGAATTTGGCAGCTGAAATGTTGCCAGCTTTTACTTGGCTATATTTTCAACCATATGTGTTGTTTTTGCAGATTTCTATTTTTAAAACAACATCAACAACAACATTTAACCCATTAGATGATCTCTGTTTTAGGTCCACATATTCCAAAACATCTTTCATACATTATTATTTTTTAAAAAACATACCTTTCTTTTTATTTAAAGTATTCCAAGACAGCTTACTTGTATGATCTAATAATATTATAGCCCTGTCGATAGATAGATATTAATTAATTAGATATACATTCATTAAATTCATTAGATATGCAATAAATACCATGAGCAATAAAGCACCAAAAATATTGGATGATAACAACCTCAATAAATAAGAACTGGTGCATAACACTAATCAAAGTAGGTGCCAGGTGAGCAATTCTGAAGGGGGTGTTCAAGAGTCAAGTTACTACTACATAAAAAGCCATCAGTCACTGCCTGCCTAAGCTCTGAAGGGGGGGGGTGGAACTTCCATTCAAGACCTTAACAAATGCTCAGGTTGACATGGTAGTTCCTGGTTCCCAGGTACTTGGAGGGCAGGGAATGAAGACCAAATGAATTTTCCTCCTCTGCAGTGCTGCTACTACTTGGACTGTTGTTTTACATCATGATTTTTTTATAATAGTTTCATTTGGAATAATTCTTTGTCATTTTGATACTATGTGTACCCTTCCCTGGGACTGTATGTGAATGACTGGTTAGGCAACCCATGGTTATCTCAGCCACCTGACATGTCTGCAGTATAGGAACAATCACACCGGCCTGTCTTACAGTTCAGTTCGAAAGAATTACTGAGATCAGGTTTATATAAAATTTTAAAAACCCAACATAAATGCTGTTATAAACACTTTTTCCACCTTTCTCAGGGCACTAAAATGTTGTTGTTTTTATTATGCCTAATTTTAAAAAGAATGTTGTAACTTTGATTTTATCCATCAGCATTTTGCTTGTGTCAGGACTTCATGATATTTCTGTGTAGTGGATGGAGAAGCAGGGCTGTGCAAAGCAGTGTTAGCATGCACTTGGACCACTGGCTATCGATGCTGTTCATTTCCACAAGCGAAATTAAACTACGAGAGCCCCAAAACTTTTATATCCAGTGTTAAAGCTCAGTACCAGATATCCAAATGACATGGCTCTTCAGCGAAATCCCCACGTGTTCCCATTAGCGAAGATGATTTAATTAAATATGAGCTTACTGCAGTTGGCAGTCTCCTGGAGAACCAATCCAGATCCATAACAATGTGTTAGTTTTAAGGGAAAGATCAAAAACATGCTGAAGTTAATTTTCCAAGTCTAATAATAACATGATTTCCAAGGCTTAACTTGAATGGTTGAGCCGCGAGACTTGTCAGTGCTAGGGTTTAGTCTTGGAAGAAGTGAAGACATAATAAAAATGAAAGTCTCTAAACCAGTGCAGAGTTCTTTTCTGGTCTCTACAGAGTAGCCCATATCTCACCACAGATCTAGCATCAGGGTTCCCAAATCAAATGGCACTTTGAGGTTTCCAGAAATTAATTACCGATGGTTTTCTCAAAGGCACAGTTTAATACTGTAAGCCACATCTGAGAGGACTGACATTTTCTTGCTGCTTCTTGTTTCTCCTAATGATTTCAACTCGGTGATTGTCTTTTTATTGGTATAGATATCTATTTTAAAAGTCACGCTTCATCCGATTTTTTTTATTTGGGGGGTCAAATTATGACCCTCACTTCTCCCAATAAGATATTGTGGAAAGACAATTTTAATGAAAAGGGGAAGCGGGGTCCCTGATAGGTTTCCCAGTCCTAAGACAGCATCTGCAGAAATGCTAGGCTTCCCACTTTAAAGAGAAGCAGAACTGAATGCTGATGCTCTTATTTTACCAGGAGAAACAAGAAGAATTCAAGTTATCGACTATTGGAAATTTGTTCATCCCACAGTTCACCCAACCAATCCATGTAGTAGGAATGACATGAGCCTCTTCATGTGTTATTCAGGTGAAAGGGGCTTCACGTGAACAAGGGGCTCTGGGAAGGAATACAGGAGAAATGCCATGTTGCCTGCATGTTAATGAGAAATTACCTAATTTGCACTTTTCAAACCACTAT
Source organism: Rhineura floridana (assembly GCF_030035675.1). Lineage (NCBI taxonomy): Eukaryota > Metazoa > Chordata > Lepidosauria > Squamata > Rhineuridae > Rhineura > Rhineura floridana. Next base: position 47,872,544 of record NC_084481.1, read on the forward strand.
CCAAATGGAAACACAATTACGCTCTTCTGTTCTTATGATCAGTGGTGGCTGGGGCCCATTGGGACTGGTAGGGCAGAAGACCCACAGCTGGGGAAGCCAGAGTCAACGACAGACAGATTTCGAGCCAATTCCTTCTAGTTTTGTTTTCACACTCCTCTCGTCAGAGTTCTACAAGTGTAACTCTGAGGCTCATGAGGAGGAAGTAGCCAGGGCCATCCCCTGGATTGGTTGCAAGTAAGAAGGCAGGCAACTGGGGGCTGGCTGAGGGCAGTGCTCAACCCATGCACATGGACCACCCTCCACTGCTTATGATTGCCCTTAGCATGGCAGCCATTCCTCATAATGACTTGAAATGAAATGACTTCTAGCCACTGATGCCATGTGCCTTAGTTTTCACATTCAGATCAATGATGTGTGTAGAACTTGGAAGCACAGATATTTAGCAGGCTCTTGAGAGTATTTGCAGGGCCAGTACCAGGCATGACTGTGCCCTTGGGCACCAGACTGCTCTGGGCCTTGGTTCTCATGCTCCCCAATACCCCCTCCAAATGCAGGAGGCATAAGTTTAAATAGGCCCGCCTGACCTGCCTCCCGTGTTGCCACATTGTGCTGTGCGTGCATGTTTGCCATCACCCAAGATGGTGGCAGGGGTGTCAACCCTTAGGGACGCCCCCACCACCATCTTGGGTGATGGCAGCCATGCGTGCACAGTGTGCTGATGCAGGGGAGAGGTGGGGCAGGTGGGCTTATTTAATCACGTATTACCTGCATTGAGGGAGTGTTGCCCCCCACTCCGTAATCCATAGCAGCATCAGGTCGCTGGGCATGATTTGCCCCATGACCCAATGCCGGCGCAGATTGTGGAGTGGGAGCTCCATCCTCCCAGCCTAAGGAGGGGCTGTTCTGAGCCACAGGGCTGTTCTGAGCCACAGGGGCCCTTGGTCAGTGCGCAACCTGGCCGCCCACTGGCTCCAGGCCTGAGCATCTCTTGTCATGGCAGCATGCTAAAACCCAACGCACAGCAGTCTGTATGCACTGTTGGCCTGCAACCTGAGTGCCTTTGCCCATTGTGCCAACTGCTAGAAGCTCCTGAGCTTTAGCTGCCATTTCAGAGGGGCAACTGGCCATACAGACAAGGAAGAAGTAAGAACAAAAATGTATCTGATTCTGTTTATAATCAGAACCTAAATGATGATTTGGGAATTTGTAAAAGTGTTAGCAATACAGTTGAAGTTATTTGCAGACAGGAAGGGCTGTTTTTAAAACTGGAAAGAGTAGTTGAAGAAAAGCCTTGTCTAATAATGTAGCCTTTATTATTAAACAGTTCATTGTAATTATGTTCCCACTAATTAAAACTTTTATAGCTTTGGTTCCCTGTCAAGCTTCCAACTTACTTGCCATCAATATTTTTAACTATGAACTGTCAGAACTCACAACTCTTTTCTCATTTGGCCTTAAATAAAAGGGTATTGATTACACCCTACTGATGCTCTGTACAATTAAATGCATTAATGGGAAAGTTACATATTATAATGTGAAGAAAATTAGGTTTCACATTAGTAGCAGAGTGCACTTGTGATACCATGAAGATCCTTCAAACTGCAGAACCATAAGATTTCTGTCACAAATATACTACAAGTATAATGTGTAGGCAATTCAAAACATTTGGAGCTTATCAGTGGCATTTTATTTATGTTTCCATGACAATTCACTGTTCAGGAAAATACTATAATTTGAAATGAACAGTTAACTGTGCTCTTTGTATATCAGCTTGCATTTAACTGACCATCATTTCACTCTTATTTAAATGTCCAAACATGCCAACTACAATTCTGGAGTTTTTTTAAACAAAAATTGAGCAAGATAGGAAGCTATTATTTCTGGAGTGTTTTACTTGGGAACATATCCAATCAAAACAACACAAAACACATCAGTCTTATCCTATTCTTCCCCTACCTCCTCCTCCGAAGATATGAGCCCGCCTTATGCCAAATCAGACTATTTGTTTAACTAGCTCTATACAGTCTTCCTTTACTTACAGCTGCTCCCAGAGATCTCATGCAAAGAGATTTCCAATTGCTGCTGTCCAAGATCCTGTAATTCATGTGCTCTACCACCAGTCGTGGTTGACAAGGCGGTATGGGTGGGGCAACATTGCTGCCCTTTACAGATATGTAGAGGGGAAGTGGCGAAGCAGTGAGGAGCACAGCGCAGTGCAGGTGTAGCAGCATCAGATTGGCTCTGCCACTGCACCACACTGAACTGAACTTCCCGCTACCTCACCCTCTAGGTAACTGGCAGTGTTGCTTGGCATTGGGCAGCCAGGTGAGCAATGCCACCCGAACAACCACTGACTAGAGATGGAAGGATGGGTGAACTGCAGTTCTCTCTGTTTATTTTTCCATTCTTAAATTCAGTTGTCCACATTTCTGCAGCAATTTGCAATTTTTAATGTATATATATGTGGTAGAGGTTGGTATTAGGCCATATATGGTAAGTAGTTAGTGAAAGAAGGAGGGGTGAGCGAGATGAAATGTCGGTGAATGCTGTTTGTTCTTGGTTGAGAGTATGGGGGATGGTTGGTTTATATTTTGTGTAAATGACAATTGACAGGTAGACAGGGCTTGAAACTGGGGGACAGTGGGTTGGAAGGGAGGCTACAGTAGGTAGAGAGGCAGGATTTTACTTATAGTATTTGAGAAGCTTGATGAGTTTACTTATAAGAACTGCAGAACAACAATCTGTAACTACACGCTCGAAAACTGAGTTAAAACATTCTTTATTCATATTCCCTGTGAAATAAATCTGTTTGGTTTTAAAACACACCTGGCTCTTGGCCAGCTGTCACAACGAGTACAAGTCTCAGCAAAATATAAACAAAGGGTTGAAACAGTAATAAATGGTGGCAGCGGAGTTTACCTGAGAAAGTTACAGTAACAGGTTAAGGGAGCAGCCCATAGCTGTGGTCTTTTAAGGACATAAAGATACACAGGGGGTTGTGCCTTTCCTTTTTCTAATGGCTGAGCAATAGTGTGTGTGGGCGGGGGGGGATAACAGACCACAACTCCCATCATCCCTGACTGTTGTCCATGCTGACAAGGTCTGATGGAAATTGTGGTCTAACAACACCTGGAACACAATACATTGGCTGCCCCTCTTTTGAGGTGTTCTTTTTTGTCTTTGCAATATCACTGTCCCTCTGAATTCTAAAACTAGGAGTATTCCTGAGGCACTTGAACTGTATGAAAGCAAGATAAATATAAAGGTTACTCAGAGAAATTCCATGAGTATCTCGCCTTGATAGAAGACCCCTCAAAATAAAATGCTGTTATGAGATTGCTAACTGACTGCTGCAAAGGAATTCTGGAGTTTGGACAGAAAAGGGATAACTGGGCCACAATGATTGTATAAAATTCCTTAATGGTCATTGTCAGGCACTTGGAGAAGATACAAAAGTGGCTTGCTGGGTGGGATGGAGATGCTAGCTTTCCAGCAGGTGGGTTGCTGTTGCACACTGAGAAGGGGTGGAGCAAAGTGGTGGGGAGGTTGGCTTAGTGCAAATGCACTGGCAGAGCCATTCTAGTGCTACCTCGCCCCTCTCCTTCTTGGGAAGTAGCAGCGACTCACCTGCCAGCTTACTAAAAAAATGCAATATATGAACAAAAGTCAGAGTCAGCTGGACTTCATTGTACAGTCCTTAAATGTCACTTCATCATGTCACAGGGAGCATTGTCAGTATAAATGTGCAAACAGCTTTAGCGCACCAGTTGAGATGTTTACATTTCAAAATTGCTGAATGGTAGGAGAGTTGGAACCAAGGAACCTACTGTGAATGAAAGTGGACGTTATGCCAATTCCTTACAGTTTTGTTGAATGTATTTATTTACTTTTTATATTGGAAAAAAAATCTCGTAAGCAGGGTACAACATAAATACCCTTAAAACAAAAATACAACATAACCCAGTAAAACAGTGGTATAAATGCATATAAACAGACATTCAGGGAACTCATATAGATAAAACACAGGATCTGATCTTATGGGCCAGGAAAAGCCTAGGCAGAGGGAAAGGCATTCTATAGCAGAAAGGTAAATTTAAGAGTTGTC